>NC_057847.1:3750000-5000000 GCF_910594005.1 Cervus elaphus
AGGTAAAGCTTTCCAGGACTCTGAAAAGGTGTGGGGTTATCTGATTGGCCATCAGCGCTGCCTTGTTACAGCTCTTGTGTCTGCTTTTTATAGCCGTCTCCTATCTGGTGGTGGAATCTGGCCGGTCACATCGTGCTGCTGGCTGGGGACGTGCCTTTTCAACCCTTGACAAATTGTCCACTCTCAGATGCTTTGGATGAGGAAAGCTGAGAGCCAGGAGTGCTCTAGAAGAACAAATAATCTCTGATGTGGGGCAGGAGATGTGGGGCATTTCCATCTACATTTTGATGGAAATGAAGGCAATTTGGACTATGAATTGTATGGGACCTATTTTGACTGCTTAGAGAATTTGTTTCCTGTTTGGTTCAAAGGTCCTGCCTGGCATTTGAGGTTACAGAGTGGACAGGGTGGTGATGTTGTACTTATGTTTAGAACCCTCAGTGCTTCCCAGGTTCTGGTCTTCCCCGGACCCTGTGAGAGCCCCCGGGATGGAGGGGGAGACAGAGGAGGCCCAGGGCGGGCTGCAGAGCCCCTCCAGTGATGCAGTGAGCTGACTCGGGGCAGAGACCGGGCTGCCCTCTCCATGAGACCCACCGGCACGTCCAGACCCTGATGTACAAAGTCCTTCCTGACACTGGCTAGTGGAGGAGCTGCTGCAGGTTATTCTGTCTCAGCCTCTGTTTCCTCAATGTGGGGTAGATGTTGCACCCATGCCCACTGGCATGTCGGAGTCATGGTACCCAGGTGTACTGGATACTCAGGAAAAGCAGTATTTGTTATGATTTGTTGGCAGCATTCACGAGATTCACCTTATCGGGAACTCCAGAGACGTCAGAGTTGAGTCTCCGGGGACAGGCTGGTTCACCCAGCCTTGTGAGGGCAGCGCGTCCTCCTCTGCATCCCCGGCCCCTCTCATGCGCACGGCTCTCACGCGTGTGGCAAGAAGGCTTGCTGGGGCTCGGCGTGGGTTTCAGGCTTGAAATAACAGAAGCCACAGGTGTCAGAGAAAAGTCCACACTAAATAACATCACTTGTATTTTCTAAGAACATATGAGTGTCATGCTCTAAATTGGGACCCTTTTTTATTCCTGGTGACCTAAGAAGGAGTGATCACTCCTCAGTTTCCTAAGCAGGAGGGAACGGAAACCACCTGGGCTGAAGAGCAGGTACATCTCAGGGGACTGTGAAGCCCTTTTGTGTTCTGAGTGTGTGAGGAGTGCGTGTGTGTGACCACAGAAGGGTCTGGATGGGCAGCGTTCGCCTGTGTGTTCTGTGCCTGTGACATTTACTGCGTGTGTGTGTCAGGCAGTGTCCCAGCCTCGGGACAGAGCTGTGCAGAGGATGCAGTCCTGCTCTCAGGGAGCTGACAGTGGGGTGGGGGCAGACAGCGCCCGTCTGTATAGGTGCCTGGCTTTTACTGCATGTGCCCTCGTGGAAGGAGAAGGGGCACAGCGGTGTCTTCTCCCCGTATTTCCTGCACCTGACTTGTGCCTCACACCTCGTGATGGTCCAGTTCGTGCAGGATGAGTTAGTGTCAGGGCCCAGAAGTGTCCCCTCTCGTCACTGTCCCCTCCAGATGCCTGTGACCGGGCCCAGGCCTGGGCCTGCCTGTCTGCCCAATTTCTACCCTCCTCCCATTCTCTCCCTGCCTGTATGGCTTCAGCCATGCCCTGCTGAGCCAGAGACATCCCTGAGGTCAGGCTTGAGGACATTCTTACCCCAGGGATTTTTTTTCTGAAGAGTTGAAGGCTGAAAGTAGGCAATGTCTTTGTAAGACATGGTTCCCTTTTCATTTCAACCCCCACACCAAGTTGTGAGAGAGAACCAGAGGATGGTAGTCACAGCTCCCAGCTAGGAGGCCTGGGATCTCCTGGTGGCCACTCACTGCCCTGCAGACAGCAGTGTCTCCCCTCTGGGCCGGGCCAAGCTGCAATGTGGGATGGCACGCATGGGGAGTGGGGCTTGCCCCCAGCTCTGACCACTTGCTGCATGGAGCTAAGGGCTTTCATGTGTCTGGCTCCCCTCTAAGCACTTGTGTATCGAGCTGCTCTGATGGCCCTGCTCCAGGAGGGCAAGGCAGACTGGGGGCAGCTCGTGGATCATCCTGCTGAAATAAGATGACACCCAGACTAGAGGGCAGACAGACATAAAGCTTGTACTCCAACCTGGGGCTTAAAATGTTTTTTAAGGAGTTTTGCCAATAAGTAAGCCAGCACAGCTTTCCTGACATGACTCAGACAGTAAAGAATCTGCCTGCAATGTGGGAGACCCGGGTTTGATCCCTGGATTGGGAAGATCTCCTGGAGAAGGAACTTGCAATCCACTCCAGTATTCTTGCCTGGAAAATCCCATGGACAGAGGAGCCTGGTGGGCTCCATCCACGAGGTAGAAAAGAGTCAGACACAGCTGAGTGACTAACTCCACACAAGCAGCACTGCAGGTAGGAAGCAGGACTGGCCTGGCCCACAGAGCCACAGAGTCACCAAGGGCAGAAGGTAGTCTGGCCTTCCTGTGGCTCCTAGCACTTATTGGTGGAGCATTTAGAGAACGCCACAGGACTCAAGGCCAGCTTGCGACCACCCCTCCATGGAGGGGGTCTGACCCCCCTCTCTCCAGGAGTTTCTGTCTTCCCCAGTGCCTGTGACCCTGGATATCTGTCCCCAGACCTGACATGGTTCTTGCACCCACTCCGCAGCCCCAGGGAGGAGCCCAGTACTGGTCAGTGCTCTAGGCCTGCAAGTGTCCATGGCCAGCAGCCCAGGGCAGCCTTCCTCTTCCCTCAGCTCCCAAAGCCTTGCCCCCATCTCCACAGCAGTCCTGCCCCCTCACAGACCTGCACACTGATCCACGCCACCAGCCTGGTGGGCCAGGCCCTGCTGCCTCCTCCACTTACCTTCCTCTCCCTGGCTTGGATCCTTCCAGCCCAAACCCCTCGGGGGCCTCGGCCTTTGCTTTCAAGCTTTTTTTGGCTTTGCTTTTGGTCATGAAATACAGAAAGCCTGTTGCTGTTGTCTTTCCTGCCATGTACCCAGATCACCGGGATCTGAAGCCCGGGTGCCCAAGGTTGGGCAGAGGCCACCTCTCAGTCCTCTGTCCTGGCCCAGGTTCAGAGGTTCTTCTCCCACTGAAACTCTGCCGGGCTGCTCAGCTGTGGAGGGGACAGAAACCTCATCCCAGAACTGGGCCAAGACTGAAGTCCTAAAGCATGCCCCCGGAGGCCAGGTAGGTCTTGCAGACCCATAGCACTCGGTACTGCTCTGACCAGCGGCCTGAAGACACACAGCCCTCTGCGCCCTCTTTCCTGGGTGTCTGATGGCTCTAGAACCACAGGGGCAAAATGACCCGGGTCAGAGGTCTGAGCCATTCCCCACCAGAGGCATGGGATTTGGGGTGCAGGGAGCCCCTACCATCCTGGTAAGAGGTTGAGAGAGAAAATCTTGAACCAGTTTTTTTTAAAGAACTGGGCAGGAGCAGAAGACTGTTTTCCCTTACTAGACAGATAGGTAGAGCCAGGCTAAACCTTCAGATCTGCAGGGGGCAGACAGCCCATCTGGATATATCCCAACCCTCCTCTGCCACACCGACAGGTATTTCACCTGTACTGTTCAGCAGGATGGTAATGTCTTCAGGTAACCTCATCTCTCACATGCATGTAGAACTGGCACACACACAGAATCTGAACACACAGTCACCCACAAGGGAACACCCCGCCTCTGCACGTCATCCCACCATGGGTTCCTCCTACTCCAGGAGCCACAGAGCTGAGCCTGGAGCCTGGACACCTCTGCCCACATCTGAGATGCGCTGCAGTTTCCTTGGCCCCCTCAGCTGCAGCCTTCTGACCCATTGGAGGGGCACAGTGACTGTGACAGAGCTCCTCATGTGGATGGAACAAGAGGCTTGTATGTGAGCTCTGAGCCCTGCAAGGTTAAGACTGCAGGCTCTGACTGGGAGGCAATAGAAATCCCTAAGTACTGGACATAGGGTTTTTTTTTTTAAGCTGCTGAATAAAATTGGCCCCTCAAAAGTCAACTCAAAATGGATTAAAGACTTAAATGTAAGACCTGAAACCATTAACCTCCTAGAAGAAAACAAAGGGAAATCTTCTTGGCATTGGTCTAGGCAGTGATTTTTGGATATGACACATTTGAAAAACACAGGACTGCGAAAGCAAAACTAGGTGGGATTGGATTGCATCAAACTAGAAAGCTTTTTGCACAGTAAAAGGAAACCCTCAACAGACTGAAAAGGCAGCCTATGGAATAGGAGAACATATTTGTAAATATAAAGGGTTAATAGGCAAAATCTCTTAAGGGACTCACAACTTAATAGCAAAACAAACAAAAACAAATAACCCAATTTAAAAATGGGCAAAGGGACCTGAATAGACATTTCTTGAAAGAAAATACTCAATGTCACTTGACATTTCAATATCAAGGAAAGGCAAATCGAAACCATAATGAGGTATCACCTCACACATTAGAATGGCTGTTATTAAAAAGACAAAAGACGGTGTTAGGGTGGAGAATAGGAAACCCTTACACACTGATGATGGGAATGTAAATTGGCACAGCTACTTTGGAAAACAGTATGGCGATTCCTCAAAAAATTTAAAATAGAACTATTATATGATCCAACAATCCCATTTCTGGATGTATATCCAAAGGAAATGAAATCAGGATCTCTCAAGAGATATTTGCACTCCCATGTTCACTGCAGCATTATTCACAATAGTCAAGACATGGAAACCTAATACCTAAATATTAGGTATTATACTTAATATCCAGATGAATGGATGGAGAATGTGTGTGTGTGTGTGTGTGTGTGTGTATAATTCAGCCTTAAAAAAGAAGGAAATCCTGCCCTTTGCAACAATGTTAACGACCCCTATGCTACGTGACACGGAAAAACAAATACTGTATAATTTCACTTATATGTGTAATCTAAAAGTCAGACTCATACAATCAGAGTAGAATGGTTGCTAAGGGCTGAGGGGCGGGGGAAGAAATGGGAAGACGTTGGTCAAAGAGTACAAAATTTTAATTATACAAGATGAATAAGTTCTGGGGATCTAATGTACAGCATGATGAGTATAATTAACAATACTGTACTTAAAATCTGCTAAGTAGTTAGCTCTTACGTGTTCTCACCACAGACAAAATGGCACCTCTTTGAGGTGATGGAAATGGTAGTTAATTTGGTTGTGGGGGTAATTTTATAGTGTATGTCTAATATCCAGTCGTGCGCCTTAAATATACACAATCTTTGTCAGTTGTACCTCAGTGAAACTGGGTAGGAGGGTCGGCAGCTGAAGAAGCCAGATGCTCTCTCATAGGAACAAAATGCTGCGCTGATGGGCAAGGTCAGTAAGCAGATGTCCTGAGTCAGGGCCTTCCTGGAGCACCTCAGCATGGATCGCTTTCTATCCAGAATTCAAATTCCTGGGCGAGCTTCTGACAGCAAATTGTCTGACTTTTCAGAGCCGCACTCACTAGTCTGTGAAGTCGGGGTCAAGGACAGTCCTTGGTGTTAGGACTCAGAACCCTTGGCCTCCCGCGCCCCGAGCGCCACCCTGGGCTTCTGTGCGCGCGGCCGGTTAGGAACCGCGACCGCTGAGACCACTAGCGAGGAGGCGCTCCGGACGGAGCTGGGAGCACGCCGGGTCGCCCGGCCCCACCCCCTGCCCCACCCACGCCGGTGCCGGGTGGCTGGGCTGGGGCCGGGGGGAGCTCGGCGCGCGCGGCTAGCGAGAAGCCGGGGCTGGAGAGTGCGGCGGCTCCGCCCCACTCCGGGCGCGCCGGCAGCCCCGCAGCCGCCCTATCGCGGCGGGATCTCGGGGCGCGCGGGGCCGAGAGGCCGGGCGCCATGGCCCGGGCCCCGCAGTCCCGGCGCCGCCCCGCGCCGCCTGGGAGCGTCCTGCGCGCCCTCCTGCGCTGCAACCTGCCCCCCGGCGCCCAGCGCGTGGTCGTCTTCGCCGTCCTGGCACTGCTTGTGCTCATCAACGTCGTGCTGATATTTCTGCTGGCCTTCCGCTGACCGCCGGGGTGAGTGGCGCCGGTGCGCATCTTTCCTGCCGCCCCCAGCCCGCTGTGGCCAGCAGCCCGCGGTGCGGCCGGGGTAGCCCCGCACTGCCGGCCGCCGAGGGGAGGCCTCCGCCGCAAGCCCCGGGTGCTAGGGCCCGTCTGTGTGTGTATCCCCTGGGATGCGGCAGGGTGGGTGACTCAGGGACAAGGTGACACATGTGCCACGTCTGTCGCGCGCGTGTGTGTAAAATGGCGCGTCTGAGTGTGTAACTGAGGATGCAGATGCAGCTGTGGCCGCGGCTATCTGGTTGTCAGGGAACCTTGCACATGTGACCGCTGTGTGAGCAGATCTGGACATGCTTTTCTTTTGGGTTGAGATGTCTGAGGATGAGTGGTTTTCTCTGCTCCTGTTATCTGCAGTTGCTTTCACCATTTTAGGTCTTAAGTGGTCTCAGTCAGCATGCCCCCCAGCAAAGGCACAGCCGCCCCCCACTCTGCGCCTTGCAGGTGGGCATTCTGAACATCCCCACGCCCAGGATGCTTGCGCAGGGGGGCCGTGGGAGCCAAGCCCTGTTCCCAAGACTGTCGGAGTGGAATCCTCCAACAGCCGGCATGCGTGAGACAGTGAGCAGGTGGGGCAGGGTGGGGAGGGTGACGGGTGATTATCAGGGGGCACTTTGAGGCAGAGCCTGGCTTTCCCAGGCCTGTCAAAAAATCTCAGAAGCCCAAAAAGATATCCTGCCCCGTTCCTGGCTTGTCCTAGTCTTGAGGTTGACTCCCCCTCACTGGTACAGTCCCCCACCTGCCCCCACATAAAAACCTCACACCTCAGATGCAGCCTGTGCTCTCCATTACCAGGCCAAGGGTAAGCCCAGACCCTCGCTGCCGGGCCTGCCTAGGTTGAGTTTCGGCTTCAGTGCAGCTGCACTTCAGAGCGACAGGAAGGGCCCCCGTCCAGAAGCACGCCAGTGTTGGCTCTGGTGGCCGCTAGGCTGTCCTGGAGGTAGACTGCATCTTTGACCCCTTGGAGCTACATTTTGTGTTGGTGACATCACACAAATGGTTAATGGTGCTCATCTAAGCACCTCCCATTTGTGGATATACAGGGGAGCTTGGTGATCCAGCTCCCTGTAACTCTGAGCTGATGGGGACCAAGGCACAAGGGAAATGACGGAAGTTGCTCATGGGAACGGCCCAGCAAGGTGCTGGGACTCGAAAGTGACCACCATGGGCCTCTAGGCGACCGATCAGGATGAGTATGGAGTTGTCCATAAAGGTGTCAGGAATCCTGATCTCTCCAGGAAGCCATGCCTCTTTGCCCATAGCTGGAGCCCTTCCAGCTGAGCAGAAAACCACCTGTGGAGAAGCCGCGCCTCTCTGCAAAGACTGGCAAGAGCAGGAAGCACTGGCCACTCAAGAGGGGCTTTTGTTTAGGGCTCATGTGAGGGAATATGGAGACAAGGGGAGATGCCTGACCTGGTTCCTCTGGTGGGAATAACCTAGAGTGTCTGCAGTACTTCCTCCCTGTGTGGGGACCAGTGTGTACAGTTTCTGTGACCTGAGGATGGACAGCATCCACCTGTCACTAGCAGGTTGTTCTGAGATCGGAGTGTAGCATCCCATTAGCCAGCCCATGAAAGTGCACTGGCAGACTTGCGCTGGGGGACTTGCAGGAACAGGGAGTCTCAGAACACTCACTTGTCCGGGATCAAATCTACAAAGCTTAATAAACAAGAAGCTTTGTTCCCTGCCAGATCCAAACTTCAGGTTACCTAAGCAGCTCCAGGGGTGAATCCTCCCCAGTCTCTGTAACTCATCGCTCAAAACATACAAATCTTCCCCAATAGCCTCCATCCTGATGGGCACAGTCACCCATGGTCACTGTCCCTGCACAGGGATGTCCTCCTGCACCCATGTCCACACTGGCTCACCCAAACCACCTTTGAGCCACTTTGCTTCCTCCTGGTCTGGGGCCAGACCCACCAAGACCTGGATGGCAGCCTGCTTGTGCTAACTGCCCAGGCTGAGGCCTGCTCCCAGGCTGCAGCTGGCCAATTCCTCTTGTTTGGCCTCGCCAAGTCCACTTTTCTCATCCTGGCCACACTGCAGCCAGGAGGTTTCTCCCTGCAGGAAAGGACAAACCCATAGTAGGTCTTCTTAGCTGGATGAGTACAGTGGTGTCTTGAGGAGGTCTGTGACCCCCAGGATTCGCCCAGTGCTCTGAGCCCAGGGTCCCTGGGTGGACCACGGAAATGTGCAACCCGTGAAGAGCTGCTGCTATGAGAGTGGGTGTGCCTATAAGCTGTAGATTATTCTGAAAAGTGGTTTCACTGGGGTTTGGAACAGGCTTAAACCCCACCCACCAAAACATAAAGCACCTCATGGTAGTCTCTGAACATGCTTTCTCAGGCCCTACCCTGGAGGCAAGGCCCAGTTTGAATGGGCACCAGTACCTAAGCATCCCTCCCACCTCCCACCCTGTCCCTTTGGGACACTGTGGAGACAGCAAGTGGAACTGAGGTGGAGACAGCCAGTCTTGCCAGTTCCTGTTTTGGTGGGAGGATTACCATGCACACCACCCTAGGAGCACCCAGAGAAGGCCCCCCAATGGGCAGCAGCTCAGAAGAGGAAGCAGCACAGAGGGCCTGTCTGGTGATGCCCAGAGAGCCAGCCCAGGTCCGTGACAATGAGAGCCAACACTTGGTCCTAGTAGAGGGGCATGGACCTCACCTCCTGGGCAGCCCCAGTCCACTCCTCCTCCCGCCCAAAGCTCACAGAGCCGCTTGTCATTCACAGACCAGATACTGAACCCGCGTGACATGAAAGCAGGAGTCAGCCTGATCTCAGGTGGCCTCGGCCTGCAGTGGCTTGAAGCAGGGTTTTGGTTCCCTGCCAGAGACTGAGTTGGGTCACAACAGTTAGACCACGATCAGTGGTCAGTGACAAGGTCCTGGCCCTTCAGCGTTGCAGAACAGGTTTCCCACAAAGAGAGCAATAAGAGAGTAATGAAATAAGTGAAATGTGTGCTGGGAGGAAGGAGAGTCTAGTACGTGTGGGTAGACACACGGGCACAGTCAGTCACACCCTCATGGCAGTTGGAACCACTTTCACGGGGCATTTGTTCCAGGTCTCCTTTGGCCAGTCATTTTGATCTGCCTGGCTCTGAGTCTGTATTTGGAGTATATTGGGACCCTCCCATGTGCCTGCGCATCTCACCGCAGAGGCCTATGGGTAGACTTAGCATCACTCCCCTTTTGACCTCCAAAGAGCTTTCTAGTCAGGAAGGTCTCCTTAACTTCAAGAATGAGAAATGTGTGGTATCTTATCTTTATATGGGCAGGGCTCAGCCTTCTCTCTTTGTCCTGCTGATGGATATTTTGGAGTTCCTGTCCACAGGGAATAAACTCCTAATTGCTCACCCTGGCGGGGGGGCGGGGGCGGTCTCCCTCCTGCCTCAAGCCCGGTGTGAAACAGAGCTCTGAGCACAAGGACTGCCTGGGAGGGGAGCATCCCTCCTGATGTGATTTCTGATCATGTGGGAAAGAGGGACCACACCAGTTATTTCCACAGAGAGAAATCAATGTAGAGAATTATTCAGCAGGTATAAAGTAGCTGACTCAGTCACCACGTGCTCAAGAACAGCCCTGAGGGTTCTGTTACAGAGATGGCAGTTTTACGATGGAGCTTCACCTTTAGAGCTGGGGAATAAAGGGAAACGGCTGCAGTCATTAAGAGGGAGAATCCTGTGGGCTGGAGATCTAGAACTCTGAGGAGAGGTACTGCTCAGCTGGTGCCAGGGGTGCCATGAGACTGGTTCTACAAGCGTTCAAAAAACTCTGCAGACGAGATCCAGCTACTGCAGCGGCTGGGCACTGCCAGACCCAGGGAAAGAGGCATTGCTATTGGTCAGGAGGCTTCAGGCACTGCGTGTCCACAAGAAGCCACTAGGAAGGAGCGAGGCCCCTCTCTCTGCAGCTCTGAGGTCCCCTCCAAGGCCACAGTAGGAGCCCCTGGGCGGGGGAGGGGGGGGGCAGGGAGTACAGCAGAGATGCAGCTGGTAGTGCCCTGGGCCAGCATCCCAGAGCGCAGCAGAGGCACAGGGGGAGCGGAGAGCCAGCAGCTGAATCCCGGCCCAGTGGGGACGGGAGGAACGTGTGCCCTGTGCAGGGCGGGAGCAGCATGCTCACACTCAGATTTGATGGCTCCCCAGGATTCCAATGATGAGTTCACTGCCAGTCTAGACAGTGCATATCTAGGCACATGCCCTGGGCACAGCCCCGTCCCCCTGAGGAGCCTGGGGGAGCCTCCGTCAGTCCCCTCCTCTGTGAACAAGCCAGGATCCCCTCTTTCCAGGGTTGGGGGACAGAGGGCAGAAGGTAGGGGAGCACCTTTACCCTGACACGCCCTCCCCGGCTCTCTCCACAGCTCATTAGCGATGGCAGCGTGGTCTGTGCCGAAGCACTCTGGGACCATGTCACCATGGATGACCAGGAACTGGGCTTCAATGCTGGAGACGTCATCGAAGTGATGGATGCGACCAACAGAGAGTGGTGGTGGGGCCGCGTCGCGGATGGCGAGGGCTGGTTCCCAGCGAGCTTCGTGCGGGTATGGCCCGGCCCCGGCTTCTCTAGGCCCGAGAAGAGCCCACAGCTGGCTCGGAAACGCAAGCTTGAGTGTGCTCTGGGGTCTCAGGTGCTGGAGGTGGATGTCTCACCTGGACTGCAGGCTCAGGGCTGAGTGGGCGTCCCAGGAAGCCCAGCCTGGGAAGTGAGACCCAGCCTTCCTCCTGCGCCACCACTAACTGCACCACAGCCCTGCCCTCTCTCCCAGAGTCCTCAGGGGCCAGAGAAGGATGGGTCAGAGACGATGGGCCCCTCTGGGGGCAGAGGGTCTGCATGTTAGAATACCACTGCCACAGGCAGCTGGGCCTCCCAGGGTTTCCAGAGTGCTGTGCAGACCATCTGCGCAGATCCTGTCAGTTCTGACTTTCACAGCAGTCCTGGACTCTGGGAGCTGTCACCACACCTAGGAAACTGAGACAAGGACAAGCTCAGTCTTTAACCCAGGAGATCACAGGGGGCAAACCCAGACCTAAGGCAGCCTTTGGTCTCTGGGGAGGAAACCCTGGTGCAGCCTCCAAAAGGCAGGTGGAGGGCAGTGGGGAGGGGAGGCCCCAGGCCCTGAGGTTCATTGCTTCTCTTGGCCCAGACCACCTGGGTTAACAGCCCTCTCTGCCCCGAGCCTTTCCTGGTTATAGTGTCAGAGCCAGCAGGGCCACGCCACCTGTCCACTTGCTTCACAGCCCCCAGTAGGCCCAGTGTGAGCAGGTGCTGGTTCAGAACCCCTGTAGTGAGCATCTACACCGTTCTAACGGGAGCCGGGTGCCTTTGGCCCACCATCCCCGTCCCTCTGGGCATTACTCGGGTGATGCGGGATCTTCCTGCCCTGTGCTGCTGTGAGTGCTCCGAGTGTCCACTCCCTGCCGTCAGCGTGTGGGATGCTGGGCGCTGACCCCGGGGGGACTCTGACTGGCTGTGTCGCCTGCAGCTGCGGGTGAACCAGGACGAGCCTGCAGACGATGAGGCGCTGGGGCCTGGGCGCCGAGGGGCTGGGGATGGCGGGGACGCCGAGGCGCAGGGCAGCAGGGACCAGATGCGGACCAACGTCATCAACGAGATCCTCAGCACGGAGCGAGACTACATCAAGCACCTGCGGGACATCTGCGAGGTGAGGCTGGAGGCGGGCGGGCGGGCGGGCTGGCGGGGCGGGGGCCCAGAGGGGGGCCTGACCACTCGCACCCCCAGGGGTACCTCAGGCAGTGCCGCAAGCGGGCAGACATGTTCAGCGAGGAGCAGCTGCGCACCATCTTCGGGAACATCGAGGACATATACCGGTGCCAGAAAGCCTTTGTGAAGGCGCTGGAGCAGAAGTTCAACCGGGAGCGGCCGCACCTGAGCGAGCTGGGCGCCTGCTTCCTGGAGCACGTGAGCACACCGGCCCCGGGCCCAGGCCCCTGCTCTGCCCATCTCTGCTGGGGGCTCGCCCTACCCCACCGGCCCTGGCCCCAACTGCCCTCTCCCTTCTACTCTGTTTTAGAAGTGTCACCGCTTCTGAGGGTCAGCGTGGGGTGAGCCCCAAGGAAGAGAATGCTCCTTGGAGCAGGAGGGCCTCGGCTCTGGCCCTGAAAGGAACTGCCTGGGGCAGAGGCGGGCTGGGCACCCTAAGGATATTCCTAGCAAATTCTGGGCTTCCTCACACAGTAAGCACACTGGAATTTGGGTTGAAGTAATCCTTATTTCCACTCTAAACGCCGGTTGAAATTTAGCCAAGGTTCACTGGACTGGTCTGGGCTAGCTGGACTCATTTTTATCCCTCTCCTGTGGCAGTCACACGAGGCTGAGCAGAAGATGCCTGGCCCAGCCCATCAGGGACGACCCGTGCTCCTTTCTGGCTACCAGCAGTTGGGGTGGGGAGGCCCTGACCCCTCTTGCCAGTAGCGGATGGAGAGCTGAGGAGGGAGACCTCAGGAGCCGGTGGTGTGTCTGGGCACCTGAGCAACTGTGGGATTTGGGTCCATTTATCAACAGGCAGAGTTGTGACGGGGAAATGAGAACTAGGGCAGGTCTAACAAGGCATGCTATCAGCATTACCCAGTGTGACCATCACAGCGGCCTGTCAGGCAGCCAGCTGCTGCCTGAGTTCATGAAGTCCTAGGCTGCTGAATGCCAGACCTGGTCTTCTGGCTCCAGGTAGATGAAAGACACACACAGGGAGTCTCCCGTACGACACACACGCAACACGGATGTCTGTGTCGCGTGGTACTGAAAAAGGAAGACAGTGGCTGTCTTCAGATGTGAAGCCAGAGCTTTGTCAGGAGGAAGCAAAACACTGGGCTGAGAAGAAAGACAGCCTGGAAGGCACAGACATTGGCCCTGGCACCCATTTCATCTCAATCTCCCTCTCTCTCCTTTTTGGCCTTTCTTATTAGTATCATTGATTTCACCTCAGAACCTGGCATACCGTCAGAATATCTGCTGAGAGCCCAGGAGAGAAAGCCAGGTGGCAACAGGCACGTCTGTACCTGAGTTTTCTGGGGTCTTTCATGTCCTTGGGCATGATTCTGCATAGCTTATGCCCAAAGAAGCAGGTAGACAGAGCCTGAATCCCCTGCACTCTCTCCCACCCCTTTCCCAACACTGCCCATGGCCTGGGGGAGCAGGAGACTGTCTTCTCACCCTGAGCTGTGCCTGCAGCAAGCAGACTTCCAGATCTACTCAGAGTACTGCAACAACCACCCCAATGCCTGCGTGGAGCTCTCACGCCTCGCCAAGCTCAGCAAGTATGTGTACTTCTTCGAGGCCTGCCGGCTGCTACAGAAGATGATTGACATCTCCCTGGATGGCTTCCTGCTGACGCCCGTGCAGAAGATCTGCAAGTACCCTCTGCAACTGGCAGAGCTGCTCAAGTACACGCACCCCCAGCACAGGTAGGAGGGTGCTGGGGGAGAGGGGTGGCTCTCCAGGCCTTGGGTCAGCCCATTTGTTGAGGCTCGTAGTGTGCTGGGCAGTGCTGCAGGCACTGGGGCAAGAGCACAAGCTTAAAATATACAACAATCCCTGCCTTCATAAGCTATCCTTGAAGTGAAGGAAGAGGCCATGAATAGGGTATGAAGTTCTGCTCTGTGCCTCGTTTATGGAGAAGATGGGCGTGTGCCCTTGACAAGTGTAGAAGTGGCCCAGGGGCACAGCCCTAGAGGGAAGCAGCTCCACAGGGGCTCCAGCATGTTCCCAGCCCCTCTGCTCTCGATCCAGTAAGCCCTCTGCTGTCTCTGTCTGGCCCCAGGGATTTCAAGGATGTGGAAGCTGCCTTACATGCCATGAAGAATGTGGCCCAGCTCATCAATGAACGGAAACGGAGACTTGAAAACATCGACAAGATTGCTCAGTGGCAAAGCTCTATAGAGGACTGGGAGGTGAGGATCCCATACCTCAGAAAATACCAAAGGGCTTGGCCCTCGCATTAAAACCATGCTTGCCCCTGAGAAATCGTAAGAGGGAGCTGAAGCAGGGAGCCACGCTCCTGGGAACCAGCAAACAGGCTGGTGTCAGGAGGGAGAACTGGGCCTCTGCTGGGCCAGCCGGGCCCGTCGGGCCCGTCTCCAAGGACCAAGCCTCAGGCGCTGCTCCCAGAGGAGGCTTGCTGGCCTCCTTCCTGTTGAAGAGCTCAGGACACGTGTAATATGCCACATGCTCCTCCCAGGGTGCAACCAACCAGCCTCCAGAGACAGGCTGGTCCCCCAAGTTTGAGTTAACTACTGGGGTTCTCAACAGAAGTGATCAGGTTTGCCACAGCATGACCAGAAACAGATTATCTCAGTCAGAGCCTCTCAGTTCTGTTTTCCTGGCATACACAATCCCCTCGCGTGGGCCAGTCTCACCTTTTAGGGCAGCATGGAGGCCTGAACTAATGATGACGTTCCTGACCTGTGCTTTCCACTCTCACTCACCAGCCAAAACATCTATGAAAAAACAGATTCATGGGCCCCACCCTACAAATACGGAATTAGAATTCCTGGGAGTGGGGCTGAGTGCTATGGTTTATGTTTTGTTTTCAGTGTTTGGGTTTTGCTTTCCTGATGATGGGTTCTGAGGCCCAGCCCTGGCTAAGGGTCCCCACAAACTCACTTATCCCAAACTGAACGGCTGCCAACAGCACCTGGCTGTGATTTGCATTTTCCTGGAGGAACCAGACATGGTGCAGCTTCATTTGAAATTGTAATGTCTGATGATGGGACTTAAGGTACACGGAGCTGGAAGAAGACCTCCTTAGCCTCTTAAAAGACTGGCCTTGGAAGTGACTTTCAGCCAAGTTTAATTATCCTCTAAGAGTGGCGCTGTCCAATCAGAGTGCCATGTGAATCACAATAGGGAATTTTATATGTGCAAGTGGCGTAGTTGGTAAAGAATATGCTTGCCAGTGCAGGAGACACAAGAGATATGGGTTCAATCCCTGGGTTGGGAAGATCCCCTGGAGGAGGAAGTGGCAACCCACTCCAGTATTCTTGCCTGGAAAATTCCATGGACAGAGAGGAGCCTGGTGGTCTATGGTCTATGGGGTCGCAAAGAGTCAGACATGACTGAGAGCATGTGTGCACATACAGCCATCTTAAAAGTGAAAAAAAAAAAAAAAAACACAGGTGAAACGAACTTTAACAATGTTTTGTTTAACTCAACATATCTAAAATATCAAGTCAACATATAAAATGTCATTGGTGAAATAGCCACAGTCTTTATTTCATACTAAGTCTTTGAAATCAGATTATCTTTTACTTTGATGACATCTCAATAGGGACCAGCCACAATGCAAATATGCCACTGGCTGCTGTAGGGCCTCACTTAGCAGAGACAAAAACTTATAGGCCAGAGCACCTTTTTATAGGCCAAACCACACCCCCACCCCCCGCAACTTCCTTGGGCTTTAAGAGCAACCCCTCTGGTCTGCTGCAGGCCCTGGCCCAGTGGGGGCCACAGCAGACAAGACCGACAGTGACCACACCAACTCAGCAAGAGGCAGGACGCAGAACCCAGCAGAGCCTTGCTCTAAGCCCCAGGATGGGGGCACTCAGCTCACGGCTCCCCTTGGGTTCCCCAGGGGGAAGATCTCCTGGTCAGGAGCTCGGAACTCATCCACTCGGGGGAGCTGACCCGTGTCACACAGCCACAAGCCAAGAGCCAGCAGAGAATGTTTTTTCTCTTTGACCACCAGCTCATCTACTGTAAGAAGGTACCAGAGTCACTCTCCCCTGCTGGATGGGCCTGTTAGGAGCAGCTGTGGAGGGAGTGAGGCTGAGGGCTGGAAGCAGCTGCCCCAAGAAAACGAGCTGCGCACACACAATTCCTCTCTGCCCGGGGCCCTGTGTACAGGAGGCCCTTCGCTGGTCAGGCCCTTTGGGCCAAAGTCCGGGGCGGGCGGTCTCTACAGAGGGAGCCCAGTGCCCCAGGGACCAGAGGGTGACCCTCACAGTCTGACTGGTGCCCAGTGCTGGTAAGAACACCCTCCTTGCTGATAATGCCCTGTTTGGGCCTCAAGCCAACTCTTCTCTCCCTGCGAAGCTCAGCTTCCCCTCCTGAACCCTGGGATCTTCTGTTCAGCTGCCTCCAGGCCTCCTCTTTGTTTGTTTGTTTTTTCATTTATTTTTATCAGTTGGACGCCAATCACTTCACAACATTTCAGTGGGTTTTGTCATACATTGACATGAATCAGCCATGGAGTTACATGTATTCCCCATCCCGATCCCCTCTCCCACCTCCCTCTCCACCCGATTCCTCTGGGTCTTCCCAGTGCACCAGCCCCGAGCACTTGTCTCATGCATCCAGCCTGGGCTGGTGATCTGTTTCACCATAGATAGTATACTTGTTTCAATGCTGTTCTCTCTGAACATTCCACCCTCGCCTTCTCCCACAGAGTCCAAAAGTCTGTTCTGTACATCTGTGTCTCTTTTTCTGTTTTGCATATAGGGTTATCGTTACCATCTTTCTAAATTCCATATATATGTGTTAGTATACTGTAATGGTCTTCATCTTTCTGGCTTACTTCACTCTGTATAATGGGCTCCAGTTTCATCCATCTCATTAGAACTGATTCAAATGAATTCTTTTTAACGACTGAGTAATATTCCATGGTGTATAGTACCACAGCTTCCTTATCCATTTGTCTGCTGATGGGCATCTAGGTTGCTTCCATGTCCTGGCTATTATAAACAGTCAGGCCTCCTCTTTGCTGCTGGCTTCTAATCCCTCTTGAAAACGGGCCCAAGTGGCCGGGCAGCCTCCCGAGTGCTGGCCCTGGCCCAGTCCTGGCAGACTGCTGTTTTTCTCTGTTGCGCAGGTGGGTCCTGCCTGCTGCCTGTAACCACAGCTGCTCCCCCTGTGAGACTGAGTGTTCAGAGATCCCCAAGCCACTGAGTAACTGTCAACTGAAACAGCGGCTCCTAGCCATGGTTTCAGCACGTGGTTGTGGGCCGAGCCAAGCTTATTGTCTCTCCTGAAAGAACTCTCTGCCGGGGAGGTGGGTGATAGCCCACCGGCCCTTCCAGTCTCAAGGCAGAAAATGAGGCAGGGCCTTAGATGTGCTCAGGAGAGTGGTTTAGGCCAAGGGGCTGGGCCAGGGGCTCACAGTGTCTCTGGCAGGACCTTCTCCGCCGTGATGTGCTCTACTATAAGGGCCGAGTGGACATGGACAGCCTGGAGGTGGTGGACTTGGAGGACGGGAAGGATCGAGAGCTCCACGTGAGCGTCAGGAACGCCTTCCGGCTGCGCTGTGGGCCCTCTGGGGAGAGCCACCTGCTGTGTGCCAAGAAGCCCGAGCAGAAGCAGCGCTGGCTCAAAGCCTTTGCCAGGGAGCGGGAGCAGGTGCGGCTGGACCAAGAGACAGGTGCGAGACCCCACTCAGCCTTGCTCCACTTGAGGGCCCACCCGGCGCTTTTTGCATCCTGGGTGCAGGGAAGTCGACATGACCTTGCAACTGTGAGGCAGGTCTCACACCGGAATACCTCAGGGTTTGTGAGGTTCTGGGACATGTCTTGGTTGCGACCCTCGGTGTGGGTCTGCATGCCTGCTGAGGGTCGCTCCAACATGCTCACATGCACACACTCTAGAGGGCAGGGCCTCTGCTCAGCTGGAGTGGCAGGTGGACACTGGCCTCCAGAAGCCTCCCCCTACCCCACATGAGCACGCCATCCCCCCACTGCATTCCCCTCCTGTCCTTGGTCCTCCGGCCATCACAGCAGGCAGTGACCAGGTGAGTCCTTGATATGGCCAAGAGCCTCCCCTAGAGTGCCAAGAAAGGACAGTAGCCACCAGCCACATTGGTGAGTGGATCAGGCTGAGTCATGGGGGAGGGAAAGGGAGGCACCCAGAGGAGCTCCTCAGAGCATTTCCTCTGCCTGGATGGACAAAGCAGGCAGATTGGTGAGTCCGTGCGGCCTGCTGGGCCCCCAGGCACTGTGGGCTGGGCAGGGCACACACCAATTGTGCTGGTGCCAGAACAAGAGGACCATGGGCAGGCGAGATGGGAAGGCGGTTGTGTTCTCACTGGAAAGCGGGTGTCTCATCTGTGGCCCCCTCCCAGGCTTCTCCATTACCCAGCTGCAGAGGAAGCAGGCCATGCTGAACGCCAGCAAGCAGCAGGCCATCGGGAAGCCCAAAGGTAAGCGGGTGATGGTTCCACCTCCACCCACAGCAGCTCAGCCCAAAGCAGGGCCAGCACCTGGGTCTTCAGAGGTGCCCACTGCCCTTTACAGGTGGGTGTTCCCAAGTTGGTTGAGGGACCACCGATGAGGAAGGCTGCAGTGTAGGTAATTGGTGGACGCTCCTGCTCGCCATCCCCTCAGACCCTTGTGAGCAGCACCATCAGAGCCGGTGCTTTCCAAGGCAGGATTGCTTCCTGGCAGCCAGCCTCGCCAAGGAGCTGACAGCCCGTTCCCACAGACATCACCATGAGAGCAGCTCCACACCCCACACCTTCCAGTCCCCTCTGGTTAGCCCCCTGCAGGCCACGGAGGGCCGCCCAGGCCCTTGGATGTGGACAACCCCAGGGGAAGCAAAGGGGGATGTCTGAAGCAGCCTGGGGATGGCCCATCCCACCCCTGCAGGCTCTGCCCTGTATCGCCTCACTCCTAAGGCACCTCTGACCCCGACTCTTCCCCTGCCAGCCCTCGGCCGACCCTACTACCTGACACGCCAGAAGCACCCGGCCCTCCCCACCAGCCTGCCTCAGCAACAGGTCCTGGCGCTGGCAGAGCCCAAGCGAAAGCCATCCACCTTCTGGCACAGCATCAGCCGGCTGGCACCCTTCCGCAAGTGAGCCCGTGCCCCATCAGTGGCACCATCTGGACCTGCCTGGCCAGGGGGCCTGCAGCTCTTCCTGCCTGAGGCTCACCACATCCGGCCCTCTGTCCATTCTGCAAACTGCAAGTTAGCAGGGCTGAGTGTGGGATCTGCTCAGAACCGCCCACAGGCTGGCGCGTGTGAGAATGGCCGCTGTGGACCCTCTTCGCACATCTGATCATCCCTCCTGCTCCTGTTCTCTCTGGGCAGGAGCCCACCTCTGCCTTCATCACCTGCAGAGCCAGGCTGTGTACCTCTCTGCCCTCCTGTTCTCTTCACAGGCCCCCAGCTGGTGGGCCAGGCAGCCTGCATCCCTTGTGGGTAGGAACCAGGAATTCTGGGCACAAAAACATCTGGCCCAGAGCCCACCTGTTACTTACTCCCAGTCCCTCTGTAGACACTCCTGGCTGCTGGACACCCTCTCTTCACTTGTCATGTGTTTGTTTATAGTGGAAAGAAAACAGAACCATAGTCAACTGAATACTTCTGTCAGGATTTGTAACCAGTCCACCTGCAGCTGTGGGGTGGTTCCAGTCTGGATTTTGTTGTTAAATTCCAACACTAGAGAACTGTTAGTGATATGGAAAGACTGCCTTACCCTGAGTGAGTGAGAAGCCATAAGGACTGAAGTCTGTGCCCAGCGCCCAGGACCGACCCACCCAGGAGCTGGTGGGCACGCAGGTTGGAGGGAAGCCCGCAGCCCGTGGAGGAGGGCCACCCAAGAGTGTGGCCAGGGCCTGGCTTGGGGCAAAGCGCAGAGCCGCCCCTGTGGCCCCTGGGAATTCAGCAGCATGTACAGTCACTCTTGCACTATACCTTCTCCAAGCAGAAACCACATTTAATTTCATAAAGAAACCTGTGAAAAATAACCTGGCTGCCAGCCCTTGTTTTCTGTTGGTGTCTATCCATTTTCTCCTCCCTCCCCGTAACCGCTGCACTTCCAGCCTCTCTTTAGACTACAGGAATCAGCCGGGCCACCCAGGCTTTGATGGAGAGCAGCTCAGTGTTCAGAGGCTCGGGGAAACTAGGAGCTGCCTCAGCACCTCTGTCCCCAGCTGCTTCTAGAGTCTGTTTAGCTGAAGTTATCAGCAGTGTGAGTTTGGGGGACAGGCAGTCTGTTACCTTTCTGGGTCTGAGCTTCCTCTTTGGGGAATTGGGGAAGGATGTGTCTTCTTTCCAAGAGGGCTGAGGCCACAGGACCAGGAGAGGGTGGCTTCTCTCCCCTTCCCCACAGCCCGCCACCTTCACACTTGTACACACTGCCAAGGTCACTGGGGCTGAGCCTGAAACCCCTGGATTTTCTAAGGTGAGAGATGCTACACCACCTCCCATCCAGGCCAAGCCACCTGGAGGCAAACCCTATAAGGAAAAAGCATGAAAATCACAATATGCAACACAAGTCAATCTTTATTGAAAACTGCAGTATTAATACATAACAATTTACAGTAAACGTGCTTTTAAGAATTTTAAATCTGAGCTCATCTACTCATCAGATTGCATAAAAAATTAAAATAGTAAGAATTTACACATAATGGAATTGGCTCAGGATGGATGTTCCATTCCTTTGTATTGATTGACACCTTAGTTCAATGCAAAGGCGGGGGGTGCCTTTAACACTGGAAGACAATGCTGACTTAAGTTTGTAAAAAGTACTAAGAGAATGGTCTAAAAAAACAGTATTCAAAACTCATTAAAAAAAACAACAACAACAACAACCGTTTCCTAGTCAGTAACAGTGGCTCCCTTGGGTCTCCCTTGAGTGGCATCACAGCAACCCCCCAGGAACACAGGAGAGCTGGCCTTCTACTAACCACTGGTCTGCACGAAGACCTACAGGAGACCAACAGGGCTCAGGAGGCCAAGGTCAGACCCTCATCATCTCTCAACACCTGCGTCCTGGAAGCACAGTCTTCCCGTGCTCACTGCAGGTTCCCTGCACAGGGGTGCCAGACTTTCCTGTCTCTGTCCCAAGTGACTGGAGGTTGGTCCTGGGGATTCAGGTAAGATTACAGCAGAGGTTTTCTGTTCTTCAAGTCAATAGGGTAGGGAAAGAGACAAATCCTCTGAAACATCAACTCTGCAACTTTCTACCTGAAAAAGATCAGACCCTCCTCTGCAGCATGTCATCTGCAGGCTCCTTGCAGAAAGCTCAGGCTGAGTACTAAACAGCTCAGGAGAAAAAAACATGCCAACATTTGAAATGTGGTAGACAGGGAGTCACGCTGGCCACCGTTCCCCTATGCCAACCATTCCCCTCTAAAGACACACCCCCTCCTTAGAAAGCACCAAGAGAAGAACCAGAAGCTGTCCCCGCCTCAAGCCCCACATCCTTAAGCCTGCCCTTGCATGGCCAGAGGATGTCAGACAGGTGTCCTGTCCTGTCTGGGAGATGCCCAGGCTGGCAAGAACTGGGGCGTCAAGCCGTTAGCTGCCAGATAGGGAGAAGGTGGCCCAACTGGTCACAGTAATACTGTTTCCATATGTCTGCCAAGTCCAGGTGAAGAAGTCTGGGTCTCCTTCTTTAACAGCAGGCCCCAACATGGATGCATCCAGGGTCAGCTATGCTCTCACCACCCTCTGGCAGGACAGCACTGCGGGACGGGCACACCCCGAGCCCCCAGATCCTCTTCCTGTGTGTGAAGTGCCAACGCCAGCGGAGGGGGAAGCACTGACAGCCCAGTCTGGGAGGGGGGCACACACCGACCAGGTTCCCAGCCCGAGGCTCAGGACCACCCTTGGCTCCTATAAACACTACATTTGCATAGCGCTCAAGAAACAGTCACGTGATGTAACTGGGAGGCCTAGTAACCAAACCAACAAAAATGTTCAGAGAAGATGGAAGATCCTGAAGCGCCTCTGTGCTTGTTACCATGAGTGGCCCTGGCCCTGATGCTGGCCGCACTCCTCAGAGAGAGCAAGCTGATGGGACCGTCACTCATCAGAAAACGTTCAGTCACCCGGCCCAGATCCAAACAAAAGAAACATCTCCTTAACCTTAGAGAAGGGCTGTAGGACAAAATTTTTAAAAAATACCCATGATGGTATCTGTTTACAGAATTAATTCCTTTACTCGCCTGTCTCAATTTCTAAAATAACTGTAATTTAGCTGAAAGACTCTCAAATTAAGAATGTCACATACGAAAAATGCAAAATTTCTCTGAATATACTATTGTGCTTAGGATATCAAATTATGCATTTTATAACAGAAGCTCTATTCCTTAATTTTACTGGAACTAAATGCTGCTAAAATTACAACATATGATAGTTTTGTTACTATTCATTATGTCCAGATTCTCACCTGCTAGACACGCTCTACCTTTCATATTTGATAACTGATGCCCTGACAGTTTCAAAATTGAAAAGATTTCCACACATAGGTATTCCATAATGCAGAAGTATTTGATGAAGTTTCCCAGCTCAACGTCACAAAAGGGAAGTAAGATTTTTTAGAAATTAAAGGGGGCAAAGTATTTTTAAGTTGATGTAAATGGGGAGAAAACACAACCCACTCTTTTTTTTTTTCTCTTAAAAACACCACTTAATTCAGTGCTCATGAAAACACTCAGCCTGTGTGTCTCAGACAATCCTGAAGAAACAGCCTATGTAACTCCTCATAACTTCCTCCTGAATTCAAATGACTCTAACCCGTGTGTGTGTGTGTGTGTGTGTGTGTGTGTGTGTGTGAGAGAGAGAGAGAGAGAGAGAGACTGGGACTTTTAAAAAGTTATACAAAACTCAGTTACTACACTAAACTGGGGAGACCCACTTCTCTACTACTGGATCAGTTCTGCCCTGGAGCCATTAGAACATTACCAACCACCCACTAAACAAAGAGAATAACCAACAAAGAGTTGAAGTGGACATGGTGTGCCTGGGGTAAATAACTGCTGCACACACAGACACACACACACACACACACACACACACAAAGGTGGGTTAAGTGCTCTCCAATTTAAAGTACTTATCAGTAAACATACTATGTTACAGACAGTAGAAATAAATCTTCTGTTTACAATGATCCATGCAAAAATATTCCTAAACTTTTTATAAAATAAAACGTGAAAAAGAAAATTATGATGAATACTTACTATAGAAAATATGGTTACCAAAGGCTGGGCGGTCAGCTGTCCCACTCACCAACCAGGGCTGAATGCCAGCCCAGTGCCAGAGCCCTGACCAGCTGCCAGGGCCGTAAGAAGAGTTAAGGTCCCCTCCCAGCCACGCCCCACAGCACTCGAGACGACGACGGGGTGGGGCAGGGGCACCCCCACCCCCGGCAGGCTGCTGAAAGGCAACAGAGCCTCGCCATCCCCACCTCCTCTGAGGACAGACACACACAACCATCAATACGGGTTGGGCACATTTAAGCAAAAAAAAAAAAAAAAACAAAAAAACATCCTCTTGGCTTCTTATGTACAATATTCAGACTTTAAACACAAAATCCTTTCCATAATAACAGGCAAACCTATTCTGACTGGCAAACATATTTCAATGTTGCCTGGCCCTTTGCTGTCCACACTTGCTTTGTGCCAAGTATCCTCAGCCACAAGAAGAGATGGTCGAAGGGGCTCTCAGATGACAGGCCACAGTCACTCCCCTCACACCTCCCGTACCCATCTCCACAATCCCCTCCAAATGGTCTCAGGACAAGCCCCATCAATTGGGGGGCCCGAAGACAGCTACAGCCCTGCCTCTCTACAAGAAACCATCAGTATCAAACTTTTGTTCCCTTTTAATAGTTCTTAAAATGTACAGCTTTCTTCCTAACACACAGTTGATATCTTTGCCCTTCTCTGTGGGAGGGAGAACAGCAATTCCTACATATGTTTTCAGGTTACTAAAACATTTCTCAGGGGGAAAAAAAAATAGGAGTAACTTTTCCTAAGCTAAATAAAGGAGAGGCCAATACCTCCTCCAACTGTGGCTGTTTCTCTTTCACATATCTTCCATCCCAGGAAAATAATTTAAGCTCTACACAGGACTTTTCCAATAAAGATATAGAAAACATCGTATCCATCTGTAAGTGACTTGTAACAAAAGTTTAGAGAGCATTTAGAGAAAACGGCTTTGCTGTTCTATCACCTACTGTACTGGAACCCTACTCTCGTCTTTCGTGGTAATCCCTAAGAACACCCACATCACACAGACCCCACAAGCCTAAATGGAAAGAAAGCCATTCACCTGACTGCACCCCAAGCAGCGTTGGGCCTCCCCACACTCTCCCCGCGCCTGCAACTCTCTCTCACTGTGGTCAGCGTCAAAGGAACAGATGGCTGGAAAGTCGAAGTCCACGTATCCAACTGGCAACCCACATCAACCCCAAAAGGCTGAAAAATCATCGAAGAGATCTCAGATGCTCTATGAAGAAATTCACTTTAACACTTATAACTTTAAGACTTTGCATACATTACAACAGTGCGTTAGTGATACAAGTTGTAAAATACTTTTCCATTCCTTTGGATTTTGCATATGATGGTTCTGCATCAGTCACTGCAGGTAGATTGAGCAAGCTTTGTTTTTGTGTTTTGTTTTTTTTTAACATGCATTCAACTACATATGATTCAGGATAGATTAATACTCCCTTTTATCGTTACAGTTAGCTAAAAAGTTGCCTGTCAGCCCACCAAACAGGATCTGCTGTAAGACGAACCCAAAGAGTCAGCTGGAGACGGAGGGCGCGGGGACCTGCTGGGCTGGCTGCAGCAGTGTTTAGCTAAGTGTCGAGAGCATTACGAAGAAAGTCCTGGTTGGAGGCACAAGGCCTGCAGCACCAGCTGTGGGACCTCCATGATGTGACTGCACAGCTCCATCCGCAAACCTGAGGGCGGGGAGAAAGACGGACACACAGTCACACACAGCTCCTCCAGCGCCACTGCTCTGAAAAGGAGCTGCTTCCACCGGAGGAGAAGGCAATCCACTACGACAAGAGCGGGCAGCAGCAAAGGAGGTGACTGCCTGGCTTCTGAGGAACTCCCAGTTACAGCTGGGATCCTACTTCCGACAGGAGGCGGGCGGGAGACCAGAGCACAGCCCAGGTAAGGAACATAGTGCAGGGGTCACAGCAAGAACTCAAATGGTCTCCTCTTCCTTCCTTTCTTTGTAGAGTCCCAATAAAGACGAAAAGTTAAACGTGGCACTGCCTACGAATCATCAGGTATCATTTTCCTTATCACTGCTTAAATTGTCATAGATCTCCCTCCCACTCTCCACTTTAAAAGAATGCACTTTAGTCACAAAGCTAGGCCTGGGCTTCATTGGTCACTTACGTTTGCAGGGTGATCACCACTGAGGGGGCACATAGCTGTAGGTGGGCGTTCCTGGGGCCCGATACGTGGGCACAGTGACAGGGTGGGGAGCAACAGGAGTTGGGGAGTGGGCAGTCAGCAGGGTACCTAGAGGGAAGAGCAAGCATCTCAGTGGAGGGCAGCACGCCCCTTGCCCCAGTACCCCCAACAAAGAGCACTCCTGCCCGACCCTCGTGGCAAGGAGAGAGGCAGACAGGAAGGGGGATGGCTGTGACCCACAGTGCTCTCAGAAATCCTGATCATACACAAGTCAAGGCTGTATAAACAGCAAGCTCACTGACGGCACGTTTGCAGAAGCCTCTGTGCCTCCCCTTCACACAAATATACTGAATTATTTCTGCAGATGAGATAATAAAAACAAAACAAAAATATTATTTAGTCTTAAAAAGGAAGGAGATTTGTCACATCCTACAATATGGATGAACCTTGAGGACATTATGCTCAGTGAAATAAACCAGTCACAAAAGACAAACACTGCCTGAGTCCACTTATATGAGGTCCCTAGTGGAGTCAGATGGATGGTACAGAAAGGAGAATGGTGGTTGCCAGGGTCTGGAACAGAGGAAAGGGAGAGGTGCTTGATTTATAGGGCTTCAGTTCTGCAAGATGAAAAGCTCCAGAGATGTGACACAACAGTGTGATAACACCACCGACCTCTACACTTGGAAATGGTTAAGATGGTAATAAACAACTGGGAAGGAGGGAGGGAAGCAGGGAGATTTCCCAACTGTGCAAACTTCTGAGTACCTTAAGCTAAGCTTATTTTCCCTATAAATACAGAAAACTCAGCAGCTATCTGTGTCCACTTATAGCCAAGCACCACCTGAAACCTCACAGCCTCACCCGACAGCTGCTCAGCCCCCTGCTCCCTGCGTGCACCCACACCAGGGCCTGCCAACCCCTCTCTCCATGTGCCTCAAACACTTAGTTTCTATCTGTGCCAGACTCTCCTTGGCCTCTGGGGTAAGTGTGGGAAAACCAAATAAAATAAGAGACTCTGAGCAGAAACATACACGGTATCCTGAACCACCTTCCTCTCTGACATTTTCCTTATGCTCAAGTAAAGTCTAC
The DNA here is from genome assembly GCF_910594005.1 of Cervus elaphus. Classification (NCBI taxonomy): domain Eukaryota; kingdom Metazoa; phylum Chordata; class Mammalia; order Artiodactyla; family Cervidae; genus Cervus; species Cervus elaphus. The sequence goes on from NC_057847.1 coordinate 3,776,287, forward strand.
AAAACAAAGAGGAAACCATGTATTTCTTTAAAAATCGCAGCCATGGGCAATCCAGTGTGCTGTGTGTACCTGGCCCCCCTGCACAGGTAACTTACATTCCCACAGGAGGTGACCTCACTCCTAGACATTTAACCAAGCCCTCAGATGCTCCAAGATTCCATGGAGATAGGTCAGTCCAAGCCATGGATCTCTTCTCTCTTTGGTTTATTTTCCTGACCTAGAAGAAGCCTTGGAAATAGTCTACGTGTATGCCAAAGGATTTCTATAAGCAGCTCTCAGCTCTGTGAACACAAGACTGGCTTTCTGCAATTCATGAGAACATCCCCATTAAGACAACCTGGCCTGCACTGGTAGCCCACACCAAAGGGAAGGACCAAGAGGGTCAGACCCCCAGATCACAGAATACCCCCACTTCTGCTCAAGCTTTAACGTGCTCACCACAGGGATTTGGCCACTCCTTGTCCCTACAGCCAGGTACCTCAGTTCATCAAATCTGGAGAGGGCTACCCAGTCATGTCTATGGAAAAGGTACTTGGCTCATGGTTCTAAACCCCACACTCAAACTCAACTGAAGGAGAAGGGAAAAGAAAGGAGAGGAAGTAAAGAAAAAGATAACATGCCATTTCCTCCCAAAGGATCAGATGTCCTTTCACACAACTCTAGCAATGAAAAGTCAAAGCCAAGGGTCAGAGTTCTGATGACCTCTCCCTTCCCCCAGCCCTCAGGCTATTGCAGAGGAGGCACCCCGGGGCCAAGGACTCACCCGCTGACATGGCCATAGTGGTCCCCGCCACCATGCCCATGGTGACCCCGTTGCCTCTTGGCGGAGGGATGGGAGCAGGGTACACCGTTGCTGGCATGCCGTTGGGCTGCACCACTGTGGTGTGGTGGATGACGTGAGGGGGTGCTGCATACAGGGGCTGGGTGTAGTACGTGCCTTGCTGGGGAAAGAAGAGAGACAAATGTCACAGGGTCCCACACTCTGGGTCGGAGCCCCGAGGAGCCAATCCATCCCCACACACAGTGACCAGGAGACCCCTCCTGACACCCACAGCGCACCCCAGGCCTACCTGTGCATACGGGCTCTGCTGGGGGTAGGCACTTCGCACGGGGTACACGGCAGTCTGGTAAGGGTTGGGGGAGGAGGAGTACGGCGGCACTGCCCCGCTGGTGGGGGAACAGGACACTTTGTAAGGTGTGCCAGGAGTGTAACCTGAAACAAAAGTCCAAAGCCTTAATTCAGACCCACACATGACCTGGCCCAGGGAGGGAGCAGGTGTGCGGCAAGGAGCAGGCATACTGGATACCTCCACTACAATCTGGCTGCATTTCTTAAACTTGACGTGCAAGGATGTGTGTGGGGTGGGATGGAGGCAAGGGAGAACATTTGCTGAGTATATATTCACACAGAACAGGAAAGAAACACCCATCTTGTCGGAATATGTATTAGCATGCCATTCCTGGAGCACAATGTGGCATTAAAAGTATGTGTGTCTTTTAAGCCCACCATCTGTTTCTAGAAATTTGCTTAAAGAAGGAAGCACATGAAAAGATGCTCAACACAGCGAGTCTCTGCTGTCACTGTTGATATTCAGTCGCTCAGTCGTGTCCGACTCTTTGCGACCCCATGGACTGTAGCCCTCCAGGCTTCTCTGCCCATGGAATGTCCCAGGCCAAGTATACTGGAGTGGGTTGCCATTCCCTTCTCCAAGGGATCTTCCCAACTCAGGGATCACACCCAGGTCTCCTGCTTGGCAGGCGGAATGTTTACCACTGAGCCCCCTGAGAAGCTCTATCACCACAAGTGTCATTGTTGTTCGATCGCCAAGCTGTGTCAGACTCTGAGCCCCCATGGACTATAGCCCAAGAGGCTCCTCTGTCCAGGCAAATGCCAATCAAAACCGCAATGAGGTATTGCCTCACACCTGTGAAAAAGGCTATTAATAAATTAAGAACATAAATAACAAATGTTGGTGAACATGTGGAGGAAAGGGAATCCTTGTACACAGCTGGTAAGAATGAAAACTGGTGTAGCCCCTAGGACAGTATGGAAGTGTCTTAAAAAACTAAAAACAGACCAACCAAATAAACCAACAATTTCACTGTTGGGTATTGTGCCAAAGAAAATGAAAACACTAATTTGAAAAGATACATGGATCCCAATTTTCATAGCAGAATTATTTACAACTGTCAAGATATGAAAGCAAACTAAGTGTCCATCAACAGATGAAGATGTATTAAATGCACACACACACACACACACACACACATATGCAGGCACACAATGAAGTATTACTCAACCATTAAAAAAAGGATAAAATTTTGTCGTTTGCAACAGCACGGATGGACTTGGAGGGTATGATGTTTAGACAAACTGCATGATATCACTTATATGTGGAATCTTAAAAAATACAAACTAGTGAATACAACTGATAAACCAGACTCACAGATACAGCACCAGTGCCTCACTGGGGAGGAGAGGGAGGAGGGGACAGCATAGCAGAAGGGGACTGCAGAGGTATGAACTGTTGTGTATAAAGTAATCTACAAGGACACACAGGGAATACAGCCAACATTTCACAGTAACTAGAAATGGAATATAACCTTTAAAAATGGTGAATTGTTTCACATTAAAAAAGAAATAAGCATAGATTTAAACAGTCTCAATGGTAAGCATGCTCATCCCCAGTGTTGTTAATTGCAGCAAAAATAAAAGGAAAAACTTGTCAAACAGTAGGGTTTTATGGTAAAGACTCCTGGGTCTAAGGTAGCAGTTGAACACATAATCTTGCCTTTGTCCCCACCCAAAATTACAATAAAGCAGATTAATAAATAAAAAGACATAAAGCCATAAAGATAAGAAGGGAAGAAAAGACATTTTGGAATCTAAAAATCTTAGAACCTTTAAGAAGCAGAAATGGAAAATGACTTAGCAAACTCAGAAAAGCTACACTTTTAGCCAGCAGTGAAGAGGGTCAAGCAGCAGCCTGACAGCAGAAAAGCCCCTCCCCAAGACCTAGACCCCCTGGAGGAGGGCAGGGCAGCCCACACAGTGTTCTTGCCTGGAGAATCCCATGGACAGAGGGGCCAGGTGGGCTACAGTCCATGGGGTAGCAAAGAGTCAGACACACCTGAGCGACCAAGCACACACACACAAGACTTAGAAACTGTCAGCACCTGTTTCCAGGAAGTGATGAAGAACCACAATCTGGAAGACTGGTTGAGAATCTATCTGGTAAGCTGTAAGCCGCCTGGCTCCCCTTCCTTACTCCCCATCCCAACAGAGAACAGTTTTTCTCCAGGGAAGGTAAGAAAGGGTCTCTGAGCTTTTACATTCACAGCAAATTTATTCATACAGACTAAGCCCAACAAAGCTAGTGGATGTGATGGAATTCCAGTTGAGTTATTTCAAATTCTAAAAGATGATGCTGTGAAAGTGCTGCACTCAATATGCCAGCAAATTTGGGAAACTCAGCAGTGGCCACAGAACTGGAAAAGGTCAGTTTTCATTCCAATCCCAAAGAAAGGCAATGCCAAAGACTGCCCAAACTACCGCACAAATGCACTCATCTCAGATACTAGCAAAGTAATACTCAAAATTCTCCAAGTCAGGCTTCAACAGTACGTGAACCGTGAACTTCCAGATGTTGGAGCTGGATTTAGAAAAGGCAAAGGAACCAGAGATTAAATTGCCAACATCCTCTGGATCATCAAAAAAGCAAGAGAGTTCCAGGAAAATATCTACTTCTGTTTTATTGATTATGCCAAAGCCTTTGACTGTGTGGATCACAACAAGCTGTGGAAAATTCTTAGAGATGGAAATACCAGACCACCTGACCTGCCTCCTGAGAAATCTGTATGCAGGACAAGAAGCAATAGTTAGAACTGGACATGGAACAACAGAATGGTTCTAAATCAGGAAAGGAGTATGTCAAGGCTATATATATTGTCACCCTGCTTATTTAACTTATACACAGAGTACATCATGAGGAATGCTGGACTGGATGAAACACAAGCTGGAATCAAGATTGCCAGGAAAAATATCAATAACTTCAGGTATACAGATGACACCAGATAGCAAAAAAGAACTAAAGAGCATCTTGATGAAAGTGAAAGAGAAGAGTGAAAAAGTTGGCTTAAAACTCAACATTCAGAAAACTAAGATCAAGGCATCTGGTCCCATCACTTAATGGCAAACAGATGGGGAAACAGTGACAGGCTTTATTTTTGGGGGCTCCAAAATCACTGCAGATGGTGACTGCAGCCATGAAAACAAAAGACACTTGCTCCTTGGAAGAAAAGTTATGACCAACCTAGACAGCATATTAAAAAGCAGAGACATTACTTTGCCATCAAAGGTCCATCTAGTCAAAGCTGTGGTTTTTCCAGTAGTCATGTATGGATGTGAGAATTGGACAATAAAGAAGGATGAGCACTGAAGAATTGATGTCTTTGAAGTGTGGTGCTGGAGAAGCCTCTTGAGAGTCCCTTGGACTGCAAGGAGATCTAACCAGTCCATCCTAAAGGAAATCAGTCCTGAATATTCATTGGAAGGACTGATGCTGAAGCTAAAGCTCCAATACTTTGGCCACTTGATGCAAAGAACTGACTCACTGGAAAAGATTGAAGGCAGGAGGAGAAGGGGACGACAGAGGACGAGATGGTTGGATGGCATCACCCACTCAATGGACATGAATCTGAGCAAGCTCCGGGGGCTGGTGATGGACAGGGAAGCCTGGCGTGCTGCAGTCCCCATGAGTCACAAAGAGCTGGACAGGACTGAGCGACTGAACTAAACTGAAGCCCATCAGCAAACTGTGGTACAACCAAACAATGAAATACTACTCAACAACCAAAAGGGTAGAAGTGCTGGTACACATATTAATTACATGGGATAGATCTCAAAAAAAGAAAATAAGTAAAAGATGTCAGACAAAGTGACACATGACATGAAACTCCAAGAGAGACCAACATAATCCACACAGAAAACCAGTGAGTGGTACCCAGGGGTCAGAGGGCATGAGGGCAGCTTCCACGGGAACACTCAAGTGCAGTGGTGTCACACTTCTGTGTACAATCTGTACACGTGTCTAAACACACCAAACTCTGCACTTTTAAGGATGGCTCATCTGCAAATTGTATCTCAATAAAAGTGCTTTCTAAAAAGTCTGGGAAACCATTTCTCATTCACAGGAATAGAGCCACTGTTTTGTTCCACTACCTTCTGCTATTTTTCAGGCAACTTCATAATTCCATTTTCCCAAAGCTTTATACCTTTCTCAGCAAAGAACTGTCCCAGGTACCTTTTATAGTCTTCCAGGGAACTGAAATTTTTTCAAGAGAGAGAATTTTGTAAAGACCAAAATAAATGGAAATCCAAAGGCGTAATGCCTGGTGAATCTGGTGGATGAGTCAGCACTTCCCAGTCAAGCTGTAACAATTTTTACCTGGTCATCAGAGAAACGTGTGGTCTTGCATTGTCCTGATGGAAGATCATGCATTTTCTGTTGCCTCGTCCTGGGCACTTTTTGTCAAGTGCTGCTTTCAGCTGGTCTAGCTGGGAGCAGTACGTGTTGGAATTGTTTGGTTTTCTAAAAGGAGTCCGTAACAGAGGACTCCCTTCCAGTCCCACCATACAACATCACCTTCTTTGGATGAAGACCGGCCTTTGGCATACGGTTGGTGATGGTTCATTTCACTTGCCCCACAATCTCTTCCGTTCCACATTACTGTACAGTATCCACTTTTTATTGCCCATCACAATTGTTTTTAAAACAAAAGACGGAATGTTTTCATTATGTTTAAGTAGAGAATCACATGTGGAAATATAGTCAAGAGGTTTTTTATCTTATGTGGGACCCAAACATCAAAGAGATGAACATAACCAAGCTGGTGCAAATGATTGTCAATGCTTGATTCAGATATGTTGGCTGTCTCCTGAGTAGCATGATGTTCATTGCTCTCAATGTCTCAGTTTGACTGCTATCAACTTCCACTGTTAGACCTGGCCATGGAGCACTGTCCACCGAGAAACTACCCTGAAATTTCACAAACCACTTCGGACACATTCGATCAGTCACAGCACCTTTTCCATATACTGCACAAGTCTTTTTTTGCACTTCAGTTGCGTTTTTACCTTTCTTGAAATAATGAAGCACGATATGCCAAAAATGTTGCTTTTTTCCCTACCATCTTCAATAATAAAATGGCTATAGAAAAATTCACCAATTTTGATAAGCTTTTTAAAAAATGTATGCTGATATGATAGCTGTCACAATACAATCTAACAAAATTGTTTTGAATGAAGTTAAAAACAACTAAGTGCTCCTAGAACTTACCTTATGGGGAAACAGAAAAAAAAAAACTTTTTGGCTAACCCAGTATTTTGAAATTCATTAAATATGATATAAGTAAAAACAATGCCAAAATTTGAAGACACCAAGCTTTAATACCAATTCTGGGTTAAAAGAGAGGAGAATAAACAGACTTTCAGGATCTGGAAAAGCAATTTTAAAGACAAGAGCAGTTAAGTCCCTCTCTCTAGCTGCTCACCTAGCAGCATTTAAGAGAGATAAAAAAGGAAAGTGATGGTTTCACAATTATATACATATAAAAATCCATCACACTGAAGCTTTAAATATGTGTACTTAACTGTACATCAATTATACCACAATAAGGTGGCAAAACATTTTCTTTAATTATGAAGAAAACGGTAATTACAAAAGGCACCAACTTCTAACCAAGCAACCATGCACTGACACTCCCAGAAGACGGCTCAGTAACAGCTCCTAATCAGAGAAGGAAATGAGACAGCGGCGCCTGGTGGACGCGTTTGCGACCAGTCACAGATGGAAGCACTGTTATTACGGCAGAGTGGCTATTCACCACCAACACCAGACGCCATGCTCAGGGCCAAGAAGGACCCATCAGAGGAGGTCAGAGCAGGCCCAGCCCCCTCGACGACAAGGCGCTGCCTTCAGGGAAAGAGCACGCTGACAGAGCAGCACTGACACGGCAGACAAAAGTAGGAGCAGGCGGTCTCAAGAGTGGAAGGCTGTGAATGAAGGCAAAGTATGTCTGGACAGCTTCCTCTTCCCATTTCTCAAAACCATGCAGCAGCAACATCCTTGAGTTAATAACTCACAGAACACTGCTAAACGTGGTCCCAACGGCCTGAATTAACAGACCCTCACAGGAGTCTACAAAGCGGCAGACCTGGGTTCGATCCCTGGGTCAGGAAGATTCCCTGGAGAAGGAAATGGCAACCCACTCCAGTACTCTTGCCTAGAAAATCCCATGAATGGAGGAGCCTGGTGCAGGCTACTGTCCATGGGGTCACAAAGAGTCGGACACGACTGAGCGACTTCACTTTCACAGGAGTCACTAAACTTCTATCTGACCAAAAGGATACCAGTTTTTTATAAAAATGTCAATCAAAATAGTCACAGAATTGCATATTTAGAGAACAAGTGCTAAGGCTTCAAACTTGAAAATCACATTCAGAACCTCTGGGGCTAGCAGTTTTCATAGGTTGAAAAGAACCAGCAAGGTGCCCCTTCTTCACTGTACAATTAAAAAATATCCATGACATAGATGTAACAACTGGAAATATAAATACTGACTGTAGTATTTGATATTATTCAAGAATTACTGTTATTTTTCTGGGTGTGTTGATACATATTTTAAATTCATCATTTAAAGATAATATTGTAAAACTGACGACCATGATGTCTTGAGACTGGCTTCAAACAACATAGGGGAAACTGATGGGAATACAGATGGAAAAAAAAACACCTAGAAGCTATTAACTGCTATGGCCAGGGAATGGGCAGGTGGACCCCATACTGTTGTGTACTTGGGTATATTGTAACTGCTGAGGTTACGGTGTGGGTAAGCGGATCATACTGCTGTGTACTTATGTATTTTTGTATTAGAAAATTTTTACAATAAAAGGTTTTTCAAAGTGTTTTACAAAGGTGATGTAAACTTATGGATTAAAACAGATGAGACATAATGAATTCAACTTTTTAAACAAATTCAACATGTAAATTTTGAATAGATCTTGTTTCCAATTTTTTTTTTTAATTTTTGGGACAGCTGGGCAAATTTAAATATGAGCTATCAAATAACTGAGAGAATTACAGCATCTAAGTATGATAATTATTGTGGTCATGTAGTGGAATGTCTTCATTATGTTAAGGGCCATACAGAAGGACAAAAGCCCGAAAGACCAACTCTGATCTTGTTCAGAACACACACGCTCTCTCTCTTTCACACGGTAGATAAAGCACACGTGGCAAAATGGTTAACTGATGAATCTCAGTGCTGGATATTACGGATTCACTATACTGTTCACCCAATTATTCTGCATATTTGAAAATGTTTTGTAGGAACATAAAGTGAAAAAAATAATGCCTTCGGATTGTGGCACACAGCTCAGAGAGGATCTAAGAAAACGTGCCAGGAAACAACAGTCATGCAGGAGCTAAAGGGACAAGGAAGGAAGCGAGCAGAGGTCCACCACTACTAAGAAATGAACACGAAAGCTTGCTGAGCCTTTAAGAAGGCCATTAATTTAGGACAGCATGGTCTTTAGCAATCTAATCTGATTAGCTACAAAAGCAAATAAAGGTAAAATATGCCAATGGTCAATACATACAGCCAACGTTCTATAGAAAGGCACAGCTCTATAGGATGAACTATTTCATAAAAAGAACAGAAAATGGAGAAACTGTTTGAGTAAGTGAAAACGCACAAGCAACACGTCCATGACCTGAAAGAACAATCAGGAGAAAAGAGCCTCTAAAAACCATTCAATATTCAACACTGAACAGTCACAGTTCAACATTCCTAATAAGAAAGTCCATGACCATTCTGTCACTATGCTAACTTCAGCAAGAGCCTGCAGCTTGGACTGAACAGAAAAAGGAAGCTGTTCACCTAAACAAGCCTCAGGGACACAGTATAAAGCAAAGTTCGGAAGATCTAAGTGCACACCCCTCCAGAGTCTGAGCCTCTGACTCAGAAGCACTCCTTCGCCCCACCACACCCACTGAAAAAAGGTGAAGTCCTTTATTTACCACAGTCAACGGTAGGCCAACATAAGATGTCAAGCTTTTTTTTTTAAAAGAGAGGCTAGAGGCCTACTGTGGCAGAGGTCCATCCAGCTGGACTGAGATCTCTTAATCACCTGAAGTGTCCTTTTTAACATCTGCCTCATATGTACAATTTACTGAAGATAAAAGATGACTAACAGTGTACTTAAAATGTGCACATCTCATATGTGTAAATTTCACCTAAAATCAAAACCTAAAAGAACTGTTAACAAATATAAACAATATGCATGCTGAAATAAATGGGGGAAAGTGTATCAATGTCCACAGCTTACTTCAAAACACACGAAAAAACAAGGCACATTTCAGGATGGACGGAGTAAAATGTTTAATTTTAAAAGTTGATTTTAAAGTTTAACTGTAGAACCCTGACAGTCCATTTATCGATGTTCACGGAGTTTTTCCAGCTTTTATGTATATTGGAAAAACAGTCACCCACTATTTCTACTAATTATAACAACAATATATTATCCTACTGCTTATTCTTATAACTGTGAACTATGTCCTAAACCTAGAAATTGATTTTGGTTTTTTGTATGGGCACAAATATTACATCACTTTTTATCCAACACTGGAGACAAATCAATTTCAAGGGATGCAAACATGCCTCTCAATTAAAACCCAATTGTGTGTAGACACATTCCTTTTTCTTTTATACAGCACTAGATTAACTGTGTCACAACAAACAACCTCAACAGGAGTCTTACAAACTTAAAATTAAAAAATACAAATAAACACATATACATCTCATAATATCAATAACAGAAAGGCCTTTGTGAAGTAATTTTTAGATGTGCCAATGACTCAAAATACAAAACCAAATACATTCATTGCTTGGTCTTTCAAAAACAGTAACAGCTTTCCACACGCTCCTTTCCTAGAGATCATTCATAAGGATACCACACCGACAACACACTAATCACAGCCTTGCTCCTCCTCACTCTCAGGAAACACTACCAACAGGCCGACCTTCTCTCTGGGCAGAACTCACGCACAGACAGGACCATGGCTTGCAGACTGCGAACTCTAAGGGACAGAGCTTTTTACTCCGAAACAGATCATTCCCCCACCAAAGTACTGCATACCACACAGATTTCATATACTAACTTTCCAAGAATAAGACATTTACTTAGGAAATATGGAAATTCAGAAACATATAGAACATGTGAGGAGGAAAAACCTGCATCAAACATAGCATCATGAAATCTCAGAACCGGGAGACAGAATACCAGAGACAAGCCCAGCTCAGTCAACCAAGCATCAGAAAGATACTGGGTCTTCCTGGTGGTCCAGTGGTTAAGAATCCACCTGCCGATGCAGGGGACAGGAGTTCAATCTCTGGTCCAGGAAGATCCCACACGTAGAGCAACTAAGCCTATGCGCCACTACCGAACCTGTGCCCTAGAGTCCGTATGCTGCAACTGCTGAAGCCACACCCTGCAGCCTGTGCTTCACAAGAGCAGCCACGGAAATGAGGACCCTGTGCACCACAATGAAGAGCAGCCCCCAATGCCCATGCACAGCAACAAAGGCCTAGTGCAGCCAATAAATAAACTTTTTTAAAAAATATAATGACAAAAAAAAAATATGACATTCTCACACACACACACACAAAAATATACATACATATATATATATATATATATATATATATATATATATAATGACATTCTCAATGGCAGCAACAAAACTGGCAAATAATTCAGCAATGTTCCCAAAATTTTAAGGGGAAATAACTGTTAGCCTAGAATTCTATATCCAGACATACTAACCATTAACTGTGAGTGCAGAATAAATTGTCTTCAGACATGAAAAATCTCAAAACTATGATTTTCCAATATTCTCTTGAGAGATTACTGAACGAAGATCCTCCACTAACACCGAGGAATAAACTAAAAAAGTAGACAAAGAATCAAGTGGAAGGGAAGAGGTGCGAACTCCCTGGGATGATGGAGGAGGAGGAGGACCCAGGGTAAGCCCCAGAGCACAAAGGCCAGAAGATGAGAGAAGGTTTCAAAAAGACATCACCAAGAGGGGAAAACACAAACACCTTACATGGCCTAAAAAGCTGCGAAGAGATTCCACCCCTGGGCGGAAGTTGAGGGTTTAATTAACTAGGTAGTTATAGAATCTAATAAAGGACACTAGGCCCAGGGAAGAAAAAAGCAATTGCAGAAGAAAACAGCCACACACCCACAGTAGTGGTGTGTGACACCACAGTCAGTGTGCGACACTGACACGGTCACAGTAACAGAGAGAGGGTGGGAGCTACTCTCCAGTTGCAGGGCACAGGCTTCTCACCGCAGTGGCTTCTCCTGCTGCAGAGCACAGGCTCTAGGGAGCTTGGGCTTCAGTAGTTACAACATGCGGGCTCAGGATTTACTGCTCCCAGGCTCCAGAGCACAGGCTCAATAGTTGCGGCGCACAGGCTTGGTTGCTTCACAGCAGGTGGGATCTTCCCAGATCAGGGATCGAACCCACGTTCTCCTGCACTGGCAGATGGATTCTCTACCACTGAGTCACCAGGGAAGCCCTATCCATTTTAAATACAGCAATGTGCACATGTCCATCCAAACTCCCTAACTATCCCTTCCCCACATCAACCACAAGTTCAAAGGGAAGCTTAATTTTTAAACAAATCTGGGATCTTACTTCATGGACATAAATCTGAGTTTAAACAGAAAAAAGGCAGCATATCATAAAGCCTTTCCACTTATTTAATATCCCTCTCAAACAAATAGTAAGACCAGTTAAACACTGAAATAAACCAACGGTTTAATCAACCCATTACTTTACTAGGTAGATCTGCACTTACATAACTATTTGCATACTGATCTCAATTTTAAGCTTCTTTCTATTATACTACCAAACTGTCCTCCAAACATGTTTCCCTAATGTATCCACCACCAAGCCATGCATGGAAGCAATCACAGAAGCCTTTGCGTCACTTTTAGCAATGTTTTCATCTTATATGAAGTTAGTTACAGATACTGCTGGCTGTATATGGGAGTAGAAAAGAATCCTGAATGTGTGCCTGAATGTGCCTTGGGAGTACAACCGCGTGTTTGCTGCTAGAATCCTCAAATAACACAGCTGAGGAGACATAATGATGCATTAAATAAATGCCAAAAATGACACGTCTTTCCCAGGAGTGACCAGTCAGGATTTGCGCCGCATCTCGCTAACACAACAGCCTGAACTCCTTCCAATGTATCGTTCTGATTCCAAAAACGGACACTCCTCTCCGGATGCACACGTAGTCGGCCTACTATGCTTGTTCATGAGAATGCAATTAATATCACCCTCATCTCCAGATTCTGAGCAATGGAATCTTTCAGCAAAAGACATGACCTCTCATCGTTAAGGTTCTCTAAACCCTCCCTATGTCGCCCTTGTAAGAAGTAAGACATAAACAGTGTTAGGGCTGCAAAAGTGCTTTAAAGGCCACATACACATACACACTCCATATGCTGCACATCAGCTTTGTCTGAAAATCTGGTGGTGAGAGAACCAGAAGATTGAGAAAGCAGCAGAAATGGAGAAAATTTTCTTTTTTTCACAGTGACAAATTTTGACTTAAGAGATAAGAAAAAAGGAAATTTGAAAATTCAAGCTATAAAAATACTGAGAGGATCTCAGAAAAAGCAGGGACATAGCTGTAGCTCAGACTCCAGTCAGGTGGCTAAAAGCACTCAACGGGACGCTGCTGGGACTTTCAAAGTACCATTTTTTTTGCAAATTTTACACACATCTTTATTCCCAGCATCTCCTAACCATCTGAAGATCTGGCAATGCTGGGCCAGCAGTGTGGCAGTCGACAACCACCCAGCACTCAGCAGGGGACACCCGCTCAAACAAGGCAGGTCCTCTGGGCAGCCACCTTGCCCATCAGGCCCACTAACTCCCACCTGCAGGCCCCAGCTTCTGGGTTAGAGGGACAGCTTGAGAGCAGTCTTGGAAAAGAGGCAAGAAAGGACCCACCTCCCCACAAGAAAGAAGAGGAACGGCAGCTGCTCTGCAGGCTGGCATGAGGAGAAAGCAGTCAGACAGCAGCACCAGCCCCTACACACCAGACTCCCTCTGCAGGCCAAGCAAAGCAGCCTGACCAGCCTCAAATAAACCTGAGGCTCTTTGTGGAAAAGAATAAGAAAAAACTGGAAGCTTTTAGTACATTTTTACATTAACTTGTACCATAGAGAAAATGACTACAAGTGAGCTACACTGGAGAATTCTAGAACAATGACACTTTCTGGAGGCCTGCATGCACGATCACATATAGCAGAAAAACTAGTACTTATACAAAACATAACTTGAATTCATTCCTACCACCATACAGAAAAGTTAGCCTAAAATGGGTCATATATCTAAAAGTAAAATCTAAAACTGTAAAACTTCTAGAAGAAAACTGTTGTGATGTTGCGTTAGGCAAAGATGTCTTAGAAATGATACCAAAATCATGATCAATAAAAGAACAAAATGATAAACTGAACTTAGTTAAATTTTAAACCTCCTTCTCTTTTAAAGATGATGTTGAGGCTGAAAAGAGCCACAGACTATGAAAAAATATTTGCAAATCATATATCTGCTAAAGAACTCTCAAACCCAATAAGAAAACAAACTTAGAAACAGACAGGCAGAAAAAGATGTACACATTTAACCAAAGTCAAACAGGCACATGAAACAAGGTTTAACATCATTAGTCATTAGATAAGTTCAAGTTAAAACTGCATTAACATATCACTACACACTCACTAGCATGTCTAGAATTAAACAGGATGACTACCAAGTACTGGCAAAGACGTAGACGAATTTGCACTCTCCCCTACTGCTGGTGGCAACATACGACGTCACAACCCCTTTGGAAGGCAGTCTGGCAGTGTTACACAGTTAAACATGTACCTGCCTGCCTGAGGCACTTATTCAGAGAAATGAGAGTTCATGTTCATATAAAGAATGTACACAAATAGTCATAGCAGTTTCATCTGTGACAGCCCCAAACTGCAAACAATCCAAACGTTCATCAACTGGTGAACAAATAAACAATTAGTGGTATTTCTGTACAACGGAACAATAATAAGAAATGAACTACTGATATAAACTACAACGTGGATGTCAAAAATTGTCAATGAAAGCCAGCACCCTCCAAAATACATTTTATATGATTCCCTTATACAAAATTTTAGATTAACTACAAGTGATCTGCAGTGAGGGAAAACAGATGAGCTATTTCCTGGAGCCTAGGCAAGGTCACGCAGGGGCAGGAGAAAACTTCTGGGGATGAGGAATGAGTGGACACATGAAACTGAAAGGATGCCATACATCATATTGAGCACCCTCTAAATACATGTAGCTTACTGAGAGTTAGTCATACCTTCAGACGTGGTTTTTAGAAAGTTAAACAAGATGAGATGTCTTACAAAAGGAGACAGTAGCACCATTTAGCTGTTAAAGAACACAGTGAATAGTGACAGGGAAATATACTGCTTTATCCCAGGGAAGGGATGTTCCCTTACAGATCCCAAAAGATGGCACAAAGTAGCAGGTATTCTAGTCCAGGTGTATGAGAAAGAGTGCGAATAAAAGCCATGCAAAAACAAAAGAAAAATATTTTTTTGGAAAGAACAGGTCAGTGTGGCAAAGACCTAGGAATTTTAAGTTGGAGACTCTAGGCTTCACTGTGTCTTAAGAATCACGGGAAATCATACTGCAAACATTACTCTGGTATAAGGCCAAGGAACACGAAGTCAAGGAGAGAAAGCTTGGAAGCAAAAAGACCAAGCCAAGAAGGTCTTTCTTTGGGTGTGAGCTACAATGCGAACTAAGGCAGTAAGAATGGGATTGGAGTGGGAGACATGGGCAGAAGGAAGGAAGAATCTTATGACTATCAAACCAAGAACTCAGGACAAGGACACTGCTGCTCTCTCCTCTTCTGTCAAGTTAACTCTGTGAGGCTACAGGTTCCAAGGGACAAAGATGCACCCCACTAGACTCATGAGGCTGAGCCTTTGGGTCAGAGAGTAGGCCACCACAGTTGCAGCAGAATCATAAAGTCCACTCTGGGTGAATAAAGTCTGGAATGCACCAAAAGCAAAATGAAGGCTCATAAAGGAAAGTCCCATTTAAGAAAAACTATCTTTACAAGGTCCAGATTCAAACAAATTCCACTTTCAACTGTACTGATTTCTAAAATCTGAAAATATTCCTATGGACCTTACACAGAAAATAAGACTTTCTTTTAAAACCATAATCAAAGTGCTAAAGTGCTAGAGAGAGATCAGTTATCTCTAAAAATGTTAGTAACATGGAAATTCTACCCATTAACATGGCAAGATGATCTTTAGTTTCTAGTAATCAACACTATTTCATAAATACATACAAAGTCTGGCATAAATAGTTACTTGTACAAAGCTATGACTGAAATGAAGTTCTGTGTTGTGGAAGGACATCCAAAATGCAATGTACAAGGCTTTAAGTGCAATAAGAATTAAGTTTTTATTGTACTTATCAAGAAGCCTAATCCTATGAACCAAGAAATCAATACAAACCCCAAATTCCAATTCTATAACCACTCTTCCTGAAATTCATCCCCTTTACACTCTCCCACAGTCACATTAACAGAACACTTTTACCACCCAGCACATGTGGGCTTGCATACCTGCTTGGAAGGTAGGATTCGCTCCAGGGTACATGTTGGGGGAGTAGGCAGGAGCTGCTGCTGCATAGCCCACTGGGAAACCAGCTGGAGAAAAATAAAGAACAGTGCAATTTTAGAACCACAGCTCCCAGAGGCCTGCCTGCCCTCACCTTCTTCGCCACGCCTACCGGACTCAGGTCAGGAGCCCAGCAGTGGTGTGGGTGAGCAGCAAGCCGTCTCCAGGGCCCCTTCCTCAGGGCTGTGAGGGGCCACGGCCACAAACACGCCGTTCCAGCCCATGAGCGAATGCCTACAGCTTTCTGTGACTGAAAACACTCGACAGAAACGGAATTAAATGAAGAAGGAAAAACAGAAACCCAAAGTGAAGTAAAAAAAACTCATGCTATTTCTGGCAGTTTTACTCTATAGAGTTTATTCACATAGCTCATTACTTAGCAAGATTAGTAAGAGTGCTAAGAGCTTCATGCACTAAAGAGGCTTGAACCATATACAAGTGTGTATACACATGGAACTGGGAAAAATCCAACCTCACAATCCATTTGCAAGCAACCTGAATTTTATTAATACAAATGAGGGATCCTTAATATGACTGAATTATAACCACTTATCAATCATGTGAACACAAAAGAAATTTCAGTCAAAACCAGAGGGGCCTCAGTTGTCTGCTCTAGGGCCCTCACAGTTCAACTGGACCCAGTTACGAGTCACTGGGGCATTACAGGGCACAGAGTCAAGATCTGCTAGTCTTCACTAATGACACAACTAGTTGTGAGGAGCCATAATCCCTTCAGGAAATTCTAATTTGCAGGGCTCCAATCAACAAGGTTGAGAACCACTGTCCCTTCCTGTTCCTGCCCACTGTTCTGGCCACAAAACTGTCCTCCTGGAAATGCCCCTTGGCAAGCACCATGAACTATCTCCAACATCTACTCTACTTCCTGCTGGCACACAGGGGCTGGAAAGCTAAATATTACATTCTTCTCTTGCAAGAAATTGGAAGTGATCTCAAATCCTAATCACCTCATGAAAACAAAACCTTCAGAATAGCAAAAAATACCATTAGCTGAGTAAAAAAGACAGCTTTTCACAAGAAACATACTTGCAAATTATTTAGACAACGGGAAAATACACTTAATATGCAAATAATTTTTAAAGTTAAAAAAAAAGAGAAAAAGCAATCAACAGAAGACATGAACAGAGAAAACTGCCAACCACACTTCTGACTTCAGACTGGTGCAAATCCAAAAGCAGACAACACACTGCTGGCAAGGCTGTGGGGGAGACTACAGACTCTCACACTTCTGGTAGGAATACAAAGCAGTGGGATTTTTTTCCTACAGAAGAAGGGAAATCAGCAGCACCTTTAAAATTACACTTGCATTAGAAGATGTAGTATATATACTGTGAAATATTATTTGGCCATTAAAAGAATGAAATAATGCCATTTGCAGCAACATGGACAGACCCAGAAGTCGTCATACCAAATGAAGCAAGACAATGACAAGTATCATGTGGTACCTCTTACATGCGAAATAAAAAAAAAATAATATAAATGAACTTATTTACAGAACAGAAACAGACTCACAGACTTAGAGAAGAACTTATGGTAAACAAGAGTAAAGTTGTTGCTATATGTAAAACAGATAACCAACAAGAACCTACTATATAGCACAGAGAACTCAGCTCCATATTCTGTAACAACCTAAATGGGAAAAGATTTTGGAAAAGGATACATGTACATGTATAACTGAATCACTTTGCTGTAGACCTGAAACTAACACAACAATGCTAGTCAACTATATTCCAATATAAAATTAAAAAAAAAAATTTTTTAAAGAATAACAGGAAAAAAATTACATCTGCATGCACTCGCTCCATTTCCACAAACACAATCCACTGCAGTATTACTGGAATAGCAAAATCCTTCAAACAACATATCCATCCAAAGAACTGGCTGAATTAAACTATGAAAACCCCACAACTTGGGAGATGTATGCAGCAGTATTACGTAAAACACAAAGAACAAGGCAAAACTTTGTGAACTGACAGGGAACAATGATTAAGCTGACAAAGCAAAGCGTACACCACCACCTGCACCTCCATTCCAGAAGCCTATTCAGCCTCAAGGAGGAAGGAGGCTGACAGCGCCCCGCAGCAGCACACTCTCGGGCCACTTCTGCCTGCCGGGACCTCCCCGGCCGACGCCACCGCAGGGCTCACCGAGCCAGCTGACGCTGCACACGTGACCACAGTCCTGAGTCCCCCTCCCCAGTGCTGCTTCCACCACCAGATCCTTCACAAGTGTCCTCCACAACAGTGACGTCTGCACACCTAATTCCATCTCAGTGTACAACACCCTTTGTGTAACAGAGGAGAAATTAGAATATATGGACACAGTTGGCCTGGGGGCATGGTATGGCTGAATGTCAATGTGCCCTCCAAAACTTATTTTTTGAAACTCTAATCCCCAGTGTGGTGGTATTTGGAGAAACTCAGTTGTGGTAGTCATTTCACAACATATACATACATTAAATCATCACATACACTTTAAAAAAACCCATGCGGTACAAGCTAAATATATACAATTTTTTCTTATCAATCATACCTCAAATTGGGGGGCAGGGGGAGACAGCAACTGGACCACTTCTACTTTTTAATACACCATGTATTACATTCCATGAAAAAAATACTAGGGATGGTAAGGCACAGGACCATATGTGGGTGAAAAAGATAACAGACCACAGATCCAGAGACTGCAACGTGGTCTTTAAAATCACTCTGTATTTCTCACTTTGAAAACCAGAGCTCAGGCTTGCCCTGAGCTGCTGCAGCCGTTCTGGAGACCTGCGCACAGTGTTTAAGTCTTTGGTCCCTCATCTTGCCCCTGCCCTCCCCCACCCGGGCTTGCTCCACCGTAACGCAAAGTCCAGAGGGGGATCTGGGAGCAGGAGCTGCAGAGGACCTGGCGGAGCTGCAGCAACCCTCCTCCTGAAGTTGCGGGGCGGGGGGGGGGGGTGGGGTGTGCCCTGGGCAAGGTCCCAGGGCTGTACCCACGGGGGTGAGACTCAGTCTCCTAGTCTCCTGACCTTACAGTGGTAGTAACAGTGGACTACTCAGTCATGTCCAACTCTGTGCCACGGACTGTAGCCCACCAGGCTTCTCTGCCCATGGGGTTCTCCAGGCAAGCATACTGGAGTGGATTGCCATTCCCTTCTCCAGAGGAACTTTCCAACCCAGGAATCCAACCCAGTTGGTCTCCTGCATTGCAAGCAGATTCTTTCCCATCTGGGCTACAGGGAAGACTACCTATCTTACAGTAGGTTCCAGTAATATTTAATTGAATCTCAGGCTCTAGGGATTGAAACTGGTCCACAGGCTTGTGGAACCCTTGATTCAGCCAAGACCCTCTGTCCTCCTTCCTCTCTTAGATAAAGTACCAGGGAGGAGGGGACTGAGATGGGACCAGAGGGACCCCTGAAGCGCTGGCCTCAGTTGACTGAAGAAGTCAGGACCCGCACTGTCACAGGTGCCAGAGGCCTCTTAGGGCAGAATCCAGGGGGACAGTCAGGAGGTGGTCCCTGTCTCATCAAGGGAATATTGATCACCAAAGGGGTAGGGAGCAGGCTGATCCTGCTCCCTAAAAAGATGTGCTCCTTCTTCCCCTTGGCGGGTGAGCTTTAAGGCTCCAGTCGCCCCCATCCAGCTCTTTCCAGGTCCGATGCACCTCTGGCAGCCTTGCAAGTCTGGCTTCCAGTTGCAGAACTCCCCAGGCCCCAGGGACAATCTAGGCTGCAGAGATGGTCCCTGCAGGCTCAAGTCTAAGAAGTGTTGCCCCTTCGGTGTGGAAGTGGAGGGAGAAAGGGTGAATGTAGTGGTAAAGAGGGGTGAGTGCCCTAGGAGCCTCTGAGAGAGAAACCCCAGCCCCCTGCAACTACCCATTGATGCTACATGTTTTCAGAGCCTTTTGAGAAGAGGTGCCTCTTCCCTTACTTCTGTGTTGAAAACTATGCAAAACCAACTTTTCATCCTCTTGCTGCTTTGCCAGAATTTTTTTTTTAATGTTGTTCTTGGCTTACTTGGTTTTCAGTTCCCTAAATAGCAGTTTTGAGCTGTCCAAGCTATTTAAAAGTGTTCTCCTTAAATTGAGACTAAACCCTACTCTTTTGGAAAAACTACCTTCACTTCAAAGGAGATATTCTTTTCTTCCCATTCCTTCCTTCCCTGATGGTCCAGCGGCTAAGATTCCGTGCTCCCCATTCAGGGGGCCCAGGTTCTATCCCGGGTGAGAGAACTAGATCCCACACGCTGCACCTAGCAGTCAGCATGCTGTGACTAAAGATCCCACATGCTGCAACTAAGACCTGACACAGCCTAAATAAAAAAAATTTTTTAAATGAAGCCGAAGTCAAACAGCTCGTGAGCACTAAGCAAAATAAACACAAAATAAAATCACATCTAGTCATTTCACAGTAAAAACACAGATACGTTAAAAGCAGCAAGGAAATACTAATTTCAAAGAAACAAAAATGACAGAAACCAGAGGACAACATAACTAACTACCTTTAAACTGCTGAGAGAAAATAACTGCCAACCTAAAATTGTACACTCAGTGTGGCAGGCAAAAAAAAAAAAAAAAAAAAGGAACTCCTCAGACTCCTCAGAAGAAATATCATCAAATCCCTGGAACCTATAAATGCTATTTTATTTGGGAAAAGGTTCTTTGTAGACATAAGCTAAGGATCTCAAGATACTCATCACAGATTACAGGTGGTAGGGGCCTAAACCCAAGTGTCCACACTATGAAACACAGATGAGAAGGAAATGATGTAACCATGAAAACAGAAGCCGGAATGACATGTCCACAAAGCAATCTATGTCAAGGAATGCTGAAAGCCACCAGAGACTTTAAGAAGCAAGAAAGGATTCTCCCCTCCAGCTTCCACAGCCTGTGAGGCCCTGTCACACCTGGATTTTGGCTTCTGGCTCCCACAACTGTGAGAGAATCAATTTCTGTGGTTTTAATAGCAGTCACAGAAAGCCAGTACACTCATCAAAAACAGGCTCAAAAATGAAAGCAAAATAAAAACATTTTCACAAAGAAAATTCACTGCTAGCAGACATGCAGTAAGAGTCGGGTAAGAGGGGGAAACTAAAGGGATTTATCCCAGTAAAAGGAAAATGATCCCAAACAAAAAACACAGATACAGAAAGCAATGAAAATAATAATGTGAGTTAATGTTGACTGCACAAAATAAAAACAGTAATGATACACAAAAGAAGAGAGGGAGCAAAATGTGTTGTAATTGTTAGAGTCATCACTAAATAGTAATTTTTTCAAAAATTAACAGAAGGAAAAATTTAATGTAAAATATTTGGTTAATCCAAAAGAAGAAAAAGAAAGTGGACAAAACAAATTACAGGAGCTATAAATTAGAAAACAATAGTAAGATGGTGTATATGAACCCAATTATTGTCATCCCTCAGTATCCTAGGTTCCAGGACATGATACCCAAAATCTACAGGTATGAAGGACAGTATGTCAGCTATCAGTAACTACAATTAGAAGATGTTCCTTTTTTCCCATTAAATGTAAATTTTAGAAAATTATGGACAAACCTCTCCATCTGCTCGTATTAAAGTATAAGGTAAGGTAAGGTGAAGTCACTCAGTCGTGTCTGACTCTTGAGACCCCACGGACTGTAGCCTACCAGGCTCTTCCATCCAGGGGATTTTCCAGGCAAGAATACTGGAGTGGGTTGCCACTTCCTTCTCCAGAGGATCTGCCCGACCCAGGGATGGAAACCAGGTCTCCCGCATTGTAGGCAGACGCTTTACCGTCTGAGACACCCGGGAAGTCTCATTAAAGTATAAAAGTATAGAATGGTATAAAAGCATAAAATGGTATAAAGGCACTTTCTTTCCTTGTGATGTCTTGCTTTTGGTACTAAAGTTATCCTAGCCTTAAACTTCTACAGGCACATTATTTTGCTGTGTTTAACTCCAATTTCCGTGCAAAATACCTGGAGTGGCTTACTAGTTTCTATACGGAACTTTTGCTGATCCAGAGAGTTTTATCAAAGTCAAGGAGACCAAGATACTAAAAGAAAGGCAAGAGACAGGTATAAAGAAATGAATAAAATAAGAATCAATTATAAAATTTTAAACATTTAAAATTTTAGAAGTTTCCTTTTATATTTAACTTAAAGACCAAAAACAAAAAACCCCTAAAAAAGTACACAGTACTGGTATATGACAGGCAATCAATATTTCATTACATAGTCTATCATGTAATGCTAACACCATCAGGTTTTACCTATTCCCTGATTTCAGATCTACACAGGATTCTCCTCAGCAGATTATCTGGAACTCTGTTTAAACTAGTACAAATACATTAAAGACAAGAGGTCTTACCACTAAATTATCTTTTACCAATTCTAGAAAATCCTGTCACTATTTTCCTTCTAGTCTCTCTACTTAGTCCTTCTGGAGCTTTTAATTCTCCTCTAAACTTCTCACCCTAACACCTCTATTTCTTAACCAGTCTACTTCCCCTCTTCCTTATGCTGCATGCTGGTCCCTCCTTTAGCAGTGTTTTGCCTGCGGTTTAACTGGAATTTTGTTCAAATTCTTTTTTTTTTTTTTCATTTCAGTTCCAGTTGGTTCTTTTTGCTATGATTCTTTCTTTGGCATCTTCAGTTCCTATCAGCACGCTTGTCTGATGTGGTTTCTACCTGACGTTTTACTCCTGCTCTCTATCACGACTGGTGACTCAGGCATGATGCACATCACGGTGTTTATAAGGATTGCGACGTACCAGGCAGAACCGTGTGGGAAGCCCGCCCGACCTGGCCTGCGAACACCTGCCCTCACACAGTTCTGCGTCTGCTGCTGTCAGGGGCTTCAGGGGACAATGCAGCTCAGAGACTATTTTTTTGTTAGTTTCTCAATTTATGGACCCCTTGGAAGGACAAGTGATTCAAAGCAGAACCCAAACATCCTTGAATGGTTACAAATTCTTAAAAAAGACTTCTTCCTTCCCAGAGCACAAGCTGAAATGAACTGCTCCATGGAACCAGTATGGATTGATCTACTTACCTCTCTTATGGGCGTATCACCCTCTGGAGGAATCAGACTGATGAGGGGTCCCACTCCAAATCCCAGCCTTTCAAGAGCGGAGACTTCACTTCTTCCCCCAAAGGGTTGCTAAACCCCACAAAGAACAAATGCCCCTAGGGTAGGCAGATCAACTCAATGGCAAGATACTCTGGTTTTTACGTCACCTTAATACTTAGCTGTAGAAATGTCTTACTTTCTTGCAAAAGTTCAGTGAAACATTTTTGAAATGTTTCTTCAATTTTTCAGGGGTTTTGAGCAACAGGGTTTTAAGAGTATCTGTCCCACCATATTATCTAAATCCAAAATTGTAATATTACATTATTCTTTTCAATTAGGGCAACCATTTGTTATTTTTGACCACCAACTCCTATTCTCCCAAATTTTGCTTCACCCTATTTCAGCCCATGTTTGACTAGTAGGCTTCACTGAGGTGGAGAATGTGGCTCAGGCCTAAATTCATCAGTAGACTCCCCTCCGGATCCAGAGTGCTGGCATGAAGAGAAGAAATCCCACGGGGCTTTCCCACAGAGCCAGATGAAGAGACTCACAGCCAAGGGAGGGGCTGAGCGCCACACAACCACAATCGGGAGAAGTGCGACCTGTGCCTACACCGTGACAACACTGAGGAAGTGAAGCTGAGCACAGGAAGTGAAGAAACCAGACCTGGCCCCTACCCTGGCAGCCGCCAGATCAGGCTCTGACCAAAGCCAGCCCAAGCTCCTGATTTTTCAATTCCATGAACTGACACATTTTCGTCCTTATCTAAGCCACTTGAGCTGGGTCTGTCCATCAAAAGCATTTTTAAAGACATAGAAATGGACCATGTAATTCAAAGTTTAATAATGGAAACAAAATTTTACATGCTTACCTGGATAACCAATTCCTTTGGCATTTGCATAGGGTACCCCAGAAGAACCCGGGCTATAAACAGGATTCATGATTTCAAGAACTAAAAAGGGAAAAAAAGTGATTTAGCCAAGCACTTTTGTTCTCAGGTTTTTCTCCATCACCAGTCTCAAAAAAGCAGGTAGCAAGAGGCCTTTCTCTAATCTGCTATGAAATGCAGAAACAAGGCACTCCATGCTGCTGCTAACCAACAGAGAACAGAAAAGGAATGCCAAAGCCCTAACGGGTGCCCACCAGGACACTGTATGCTTTGCTTTATAACTCTCGAGTCCTTCAGAAGCTAAGGGAAAAAAGCGTTCTCCATGCCCCTGTTTTTCAAAACAGTTAAAAAAAAAATAAACCTATAAATAATCTGAACGTCTTTATTACAGAGAACAGTCTTAACCAGATCTATCCAGCGCATGAAATACCATGCAGCTGCTTTTTTTAAGTGTTTAAAAACACAGGATGATATAACAATAACTGGGTAAAAGGGGAGGGAGTACAATACTTTAATGCAACATGATCCCAAATGTGCACCTACACATACAGGCAAAGTGCACCTCCAGCATAGACAGAAAAAAATCTGGGAGAATAAAGCATGAACCGTGACTGCCTCTAGATGGAGTGGTTTAACGTTCTTCTTGCACCTCTCTCTACTTCTGAAACAACTTATGTTAAATTATATATGTCCTAAAAATAAATAAAATATATGTGTATTTCCTAAAAGAGACAAATTAGCTACAGCACTGCAACTCTACCAACCCAGTCAATGTTCTAGAATTCACAATCTTCTTTGCCTGACAAGTTCAAGAATCTGCACAGCTACAACCATGATTTTATCCCTTCCTCTGAATTTTATCACCCAATGTATTCTTGAAGTGTGGGTTTAATTAAGACTATTCAGTATTCCTTATCCAGTAAGTCAATCACTGACTTACTAGGTAGTAAGGATTAAAGGGATCTTAAATTTAAAAATAAAAACAGCAATGGCGGGGGTGGGGGGGTGGTTATGGGAACTCTGCACTTTCTGCTCAGTTTTGCTCTGAAACCAAAACTGCTCTAAAAAAATAAAGTCTATTTAAAAAGAAAAACAGGCAGTTCTCTGGTGACCTCACCATTAGAATTCTGCGCTTTCACTGCCACGACCCAGGTTCAATCCCTGGCTGAGGAACTGATATTCCACTAGCTACGTAGTGTGGCCAAAAAAAAAAAGAAAAGCATAAAGTGTACATGTATTTGCCAGTGTCTGCCTGCCCCACCACATCCTCAGCTAGAATGTAGACAGGAAACTGGAACTTAGTCCTGTTTGCAGTAGGTCTAGCACCAAAGACAACGACACATAAAAAAAGGTGCCACCACCTGCTGACTTTCTAAAGGTCACATGCACTTCACAGCACTCGGCATCAAACTCCACTGCAAAGGCAAGATACAAAAACACACCGCTCCAAATTTCTACCTCACCTTACTGACTTAGAATAGTTACAACCAAGCAGTTCAGTACACACAAAAGTACACCTGGTCAAGTCCTTAGCCTGTGCGGTAAGTTCTAAAATAGAAACTAATTGGGGATATCAGTGATTGGGACATTCATTACCTAAATAACTGTCTTATTTTTTAACTTCCTAACCAAAAGGCAGAACAAAATTTGACATGACATCCACAACCACAGCTAAGACAGAAATCTAGATCAGCGCTGTCCAGAAGAACAAGGATGAAGATGTTCCCTATCTGTGCTGTCTAGTATAGCATCCATTAGCTATAAATACAAGTAAACAATCAGCGCCTGAAAAATGTGGCTAGGATGAGATTCGATTTTTTACTTAACTTCAGTCTAAATTTAAATAGTCATGTTTGGCTGTAGGCTACCATACTGGACAATGCAAATCTACAGAACAGATTAGAAGGAAACAAGGAGAGCAAAGCATAAGTAGAAGACATGAAAACCAACTGTATTTTACATCACAGTTTAAGAAGAAACAAATTGATAACTTGTCAATCCCCATTAGCTTGCACTTTTAACCCATTCTTGGTGGATCTGCAACATAAGATGTGGAGATTTTTCACATATTTCATCTACTTCTCTGGCACAACTATCATTTCTAGAGAAGTGAATACTTTTCAATACTCTGTTTCTTCTGTGCCAGGATCTAATTTCCTTTTCTTAACTGAGTAAGTAAAGCACTACACAGAGGCCACAGAGGGAGAAAAGACAAGTCACAGTCCCTATTCTGAGTTCACCACCTAGAAAAGTGCGGTCCCACAGAACTTTCTGTGAAGATGGAAATGTCTGCTCCGTCCACATGCAGCAGTCACTAACAGCTACCTGAACACTTGAAATGTGGCTAGACCAAGGGCCTGCACATTAGCTGGACTCTGAACTGTAACATGTAGGTGGTGGGTACTGTACGGACAGGCAGGGCTGCAAGTCAGAAGACATAAACAATGACGACTCGGGGCCAAGGAGTGTAAAGGGCCATAAAGGAATACAGGGTTGTAAGGGTTGACTGGGAAGAGCAAAACTTTAATGCAGGAGGAGAGGAATGGTCAGGAGTAAATTACAAAGGTGGTATAGGCTCTCAACAGGCAGGATCTTGAAAAGCCACAGAAATTAGAAAATGCAAGACGCACCTTAGGGACACTTTGCAGCTGGGCTTGTCTGGAGCTTGGGCTACATGTGAATCAACAAAGATGACTACAGAGACACAGGTTAGGTTGGAACTATCACATGGAGACCCTTAAATGTGGGGCTGTGCGGGAGATGTCAACTGGTAGGCAAGGAAGCTGATGAGGAGCATAGCAGTTAAAGACAGGAGTTACCAAGAGAAGTGAAAACACATATCCACACAAAAACTTGTACCTGAATGTTTGTAACAGAATTATTCATCACAGCCAAGAACTGCAGACAGCTCAAAGCACTGAATACCACAAAGGCTTCCCTTTCACAACCTTACAGTCTGAACCACTAAGAAAATCTCACCCTACATTTGCCACTAAAAAATGTACAGAATTACACTCGAATTCTAAATACCATATGTCCAAACTACCCAGAAGTTGTATTTCCTAAAAGCTTTTATGTTTCCCAAGAGACTAATAACTATTTCCTAAAGTGATTAAGAAGTTATAATTAAAACTTAAAGGTAAAAAAATAACAGGATTAATGAAAGAAAACGTTGCAGTTCCCACTTCAATGAAAAGGTTTGCACAAGGTCTATGAACAATACCGTAACAGCTTCTTAAGTTACTTGTTCAAATGATGAGATTCCCCCAAGATGACGAGCCTCAAGGGCAGGGAAAATAGCTTATTCAGCCCTGGCCCCCTGCATCTCACTTGTCCAAAGATAGTTCATATTCTCTGAATGTTCTTTAATAAAAGGAACTGTCAAATAGAAAATACGGGAATCTTCATAGCAATAAACATGAAATTGACATGATTGTATAAAATCTAATTTAGAACTGCTAGAATATATGCTTAATGATTGCTGTTCAGTGATTAAATCATGTCCGAATCTCTGCAATCCCATGAAATGCAGCTCACCAGGCTTCCCTGTCCTTCGTTATCTCCCAGAGTTTGCTCAAATTCATGTCCACTGAGTTGGTGATGCTATCTAACCATCTCATCCTTTGTCGCCCCCTTCTCATTTTGCCTTCAATCTGTCCCAGCATCAGGGTCTTTTTCAATGAGTCAGCTCTTTGCATCAGATGGCCAAAGTACCGGAGCTTCAGCTAAAATTCTTCCAATGAATAATCAGGGTAGATTTTCTTTAGGATTGACTGGTCTGATGGCCTTGCAGTCCAAGGGACTCTCAAGAGTCTTCTCCAGCACCACAATTTGAAAGCATCAATTCTCTGGCACTCAGTCTTCTTTATGGTCCAACTCTCACATCTGTACATGACTACTGGAAAAACCATAGCTTTGACTATACAGACCTTTGTGGCAAACTGGTATCTCTGCTTTTTAATACACTGTCTAGGTTTGTCTTAGCTTCCTTCCAAAGAGGAAGTGTCTTTTAATTTCATGACTGCAGTCACTGTCTGCAGGGATTCTGGAGCCCAAGAGAGTAAAATCTGTCACTGCTTTCCCAGATGCCACAATCTTAGTTTTTTTTAATGTTGAGTTTTAAGCCAGCTTTTTCACCCTCTTCTTTTACCCTCATCAAGAAGCTCTTTAGTTTCTCTTCACTTCCTGCCATTAGGGCTGTATCATCTGCATTTTTTTTTACATTGTTGACATTTCTCCCAGCAATCTTGATTCCAGCTTGTGCTTCATCCAAGCCAGCATTTCAAATAATGTATTCTGCACAGAAATCAAATAAGCAGGATGACAATATTACAGCCTTGACATACTCCTTTCCCAATTTTGAACCAGTCTGTTGTTCCATGTCTGGTTCTAAGTGTTGTTTCTTGATCCACATAGATTTCTTAGGAGACTGGTAAGGTGGTCTGATATTCCCATCTCTTTAAGAATTTTCCACAATTTGTTGTGACCCACACCGTCAAAGTGGGTCTTTAGCACTGTCAATTAAGCAAAAGTAAATGTCTTCCTGGAATTCCCTCACTTTCTCTATGATCCAATGAATGTTGGCAATTTGATCTCTGGTTCCTCTGCCTTTTCTAAACTCAGGCCTTCTTAAGTGAACAGTGCAAAGAAATAGAGGAAAAAGATAGAATGGGAAAGACTATAGATCGTGTCAAGAAAATTGGAGCTATTAAGGGAATATTTCATGCAAGGATGGACACTATAAAGGACAGAAGTGTTAAGGACCTAACAAGGGACAAAAAGATGAAAAAGAGGTGGCAAGAGTACACAGAAGAACTGTACCCAAAAAAGGTCTTAATGACACACATAACCACGATGGTATGGTCACTCACCAAAAGCCAAACATCGTAGAGTGTGAAGTCAAGTGGGCCTTAGGAAGCATTACTACAAATAATCAGTGGAGGTGATGGAATTCCAGCTAAGTTATTTCAAATCCTAAAAGATGATGCTGTTAAAATGCTGCACGCAACATGCCAGCAAATTTGGAAAACTCAGCAGTGGCCACAGGACTGGAAATGGACAGTTTTCACTCCAATGTCAAAGAATGTTCAAACTACCATAATTGTGCTCAGTTTATTGATTAGCGGACATGAATGCTAAACCCACTGACCAATCTTAACATCACTAAGAGCAAACTACTTATTTTTTTAAATTTTTATTTATTTTGGCTGTGCTGGGTCTTCACTGCTGCTCAAGCTTTCCTTTAGTTGTGCTGGGAGGAGGCTACTCTCCAGTTGCTGCTCCAGCTTCTCATCTGGCAGCCTCTCTTGTTACAGAGCACAGGATCTAGAGCATGTGGGCTTCATAGCTGCCACTCCTGGGCTCCAGAGCACAGGCTCAATACTTGTGGCACACAGCCAAGTGGGATCCTCTTAGATCACGGATTGAATTCATGTCTCATTGCATTGGCTGGTGAATTCTTTACCACTAAGCCACCAGGGAAGCCCCCCAAGCTACTTACTACATGCATCCTCATCTGAGGTGTACTGCTACAAAAATACTAAAATCTGAATCCAATGCACCCTATACATCTAACTCCCAGGTAACTCCTGGGAGGAGTTACAGAAATATACTGAACACCATAAAGGGGATCAGACAAAGCCAAAAGAAGGGAATCTAGAGGGCAAGGGGTCCAATTTCTTCAGTAAGTCAATGGTCTGGGAAAAGGCAGGGAGTAGAGAGAAGGATGGTTCTAGATTAACATAGATTTAATAAAGGCTACAGGAGGTTTTTGTTTGAATCATGATTTTAAGATAGAAAAAATTACAAAAAGGTATTTTAAGGACTGAGGGATACAAACAAACATGGGCTAGGCATCAAATGGCATTAAACAATCATTAATTTTGTTATATGTGAGAATAGCATTTTGTTATGTAAAGATGCATTGATTTTTAGAAGTACGTATTAAACTGTACAAGGGTAAAAATGACACGATGTCTGTAATCTAAAATATTTTTTTCTTTTTATTTTAATTGGAGGCTAATTACTTTATAATATTGTGGTGGTTCTGCCATACATTCACATGAATCAGCCATGGGTGTACATGTGTCCCCCATCCTGACACCCCCTCCCACCTCCCTCCCCATCCCATCTCTCAGGGTCATCCCAGTGTACCAGCCCTGAGCACCCTATATAAATGGGACTGAGATGTTGGGTATATGGCTGTATGTTGTATTTGCATATTTTTTAAGTAATGAAAAGTTAAAGGTTAAAAAACACCATCACCACTCTGCCTGGGATTCTAGTGCCTTTGGTCACCCAGAAACCACCGACTTCCCAGTCTGATTTGGTATGGGCCAAGGATCCCAATTTCAAGGCTAGAGCCAGAAAGAAAGAAAGAAAGTGAAGTCGCTCAGTCGTGTCCGACTCTTTGGGACCCTATGAACTGCAGCCTACCAGGCTCCTCTGTCCATGGGATTCTTCAGGCAAGAGCACTGGAGTGGGTTGCCATTTCCTTCTCCAGGGGATCTTCCAGACCCAGGGATCGAATGCGGGTTTCCCTCATTGCAGGCAGACGCTTTAACCTCTGAGCCACCAAGGAAGCTAGTATCACTTTCTTTCTTTTTTTTTTTTTTTAAAGTTTCTCATTTGTAATGACGAAAATGTCAGATTTCCTATGGGTGGTTTGACACCTGCAGCAAAATAGGTAAGTCTCAGATTAGGGTTTAAAAAAGATAACAGCAAAAATTTCTCAACTTGAAATCTGATAATCCTCAGAGGGAAAGTATATTTAACATCCATCACTGTACTAGTTTCTCTAGTCTCAAAATATACCATGACCTAAACAAAGTTCCTACACAAAACAGAAATTCTAAAACTTTAAAAAAGAAAAAAGAAAGTGAAGTCGCTCAGTCGTGTCCGACTCTTTGCTACCCTGTGTGGACTGTAGAGGCCTTGTGTATTATTTTTCTTCCTACCAAGGAAACTAAGGTCAAGGGGCTTTAATTCTCTCTGACAGCAATACACAAGATAAAATCCGTTCAACACAATCAACACTGGAAATTCTGGGTAATTTCATGACAACATCAAGAAGAGCACATAATAAGATAGACTCTGAACGCCTCCAAACTCGATCTTCACTATCAAGGTTTCCAATCTATTGGGAGACATTCGCATATTTCTGCACAGAACTTCAAAGATACAGACATAAAGTGGAACACAGGCATAAGAAAAGTAATCATACCTCTATTAGGCTGGTGTGCTGTTGTTTTAGAATTGCTCTCAACTGATCAGTGAAAAGAAGCTATTTATGTAAGACAAGTTTGTGAGGCAAAAATTTGCCTTTAAGCTACAGAACATATAAAAAAAAACTTTAAATAATATTCTTTATATGCACTTAAGCTTCTTTTTCCCAATTCTAATTTTCTACCTCTATGGCATTACACTCATTTTCTCGTTTCAAAATTCATATAATTTTGACATCACAATTCT
This sequence comes from Cervus elaphus, assembly GCF_910594005.1. Taxonomy (NCBI): domain Eukaryota; kingdom Metazoa; phylum Chordata; class Mammalia; order Artiodactyla; family Cervidae; genus Cervus; species Cervus elaphus. The sequence goes on from NC_057847.1 coordinate 3,807,527, forward strand.
GTCTAACGTTAAAACGGAAAGGAGTTGAATGGCAGCTATAGAGTAGAATACTAAGTAAAACTCAACAAATCTATCCGAGCGGGATAAGACGGCAGGGGCAGTAATACCAACAGCAGCTTCCTCCGCCCTCCTGGCTTGTAGGATCCTTCCACTATGCCGAAGAGCAGGAGACAGGAAGAGGGGATGCTACCTGCTCCGCGTGTCTAGAGTGACTGCTACACAGAACATAGAGGAAGGCTGCAGTTTCCAACTCTTAAAGCCTGCAGGGACCTCTACCACACCTTCAGTTCAGTTCAGTTGCTCAGTCGTGTCCGATTCTTTGCGACCCCATGCACTGCAGTACGCCAGGCTTCCCTGTCCATGGCCAACTCCCAGAGCTTGCTCAAACTCATATCCATCCTGTCGGTGATGCCATCCAACCATCTCCTCTGTTGTCCCCTTCTCCTCCCGCCTTCAATCTTGCCTAGAACCAGGGTCTTTTCCAATGTTCTTCACATCAGGTGGCCGAAGTATTGGAGTTTCAGCTTCAACATCAGTCCTTTCAATGAAATTTCAGGAGTGATTTCCTTTCGGATGGACTGGTTGGATATCCCTGCACTCCAAGGGACTCTCAGGTCTTCTCCAACACCACAGTTCAAAAGCATCAATTTTTCAGTGCTCAGCTTTCTTTATAGTCCAACTCTCACATCCATACATGATTACAGGAAAAACAGCTTTGACTAGACGCACCTTTGTTGGCTCACCTTAGCTTGTCCATTTAGTCACAAATACGACTAAACGGAACTAATTATGCAAACACATACTAAAGCAAGTCCACCCTATAAACCTCAAAAGAAACAAAAAAACTTCACAATGTGCACCATAGTACCTTCAACAACAGAACAATTAGCCTAATTCTTTCCTGTCAAAGCAAAAATAACCCGGTCCTTGTTTACTTAACCTAAGTTCTAAAACGTGTCCCTACTATTATTGCTAAGTTTTTCACATACTACTTGAGAAAATAATCTTAAAAATTACACAAGGGTGACTTGAGAATTTAAGGAGGGGGAAGGAGACAAACCTTTTCACTTAAAAAAAGTCTTGCTTGGCAAAATACTCCAAAATACTTTTATGTATGACTGTAATGAAGTATTAACTCATCCAATCCATTAAATGCACGCTTACGTACACTATAAAAGAGGAAGACCCTATTCGTGGACGCTGTAAAGGCGCACCTCTCTTTTGAAGTTAACCAAGGCTGGGCCACGATACGTCCTTTCTGGATAAAACATTGAAAGCCTTTCAAGCTAAAGCTTCTGCCAGGCAAATGGAATAATGTTTACTTTGTAAGAAAAGTGGATAGTTTACACACTGGAAATGATGAAGATCCTACGAACAGAAACGCCACCCCACTGCTTCCCCATTCCTGATCTGATCACCTGGACATTAAAAAAAGACCCAGAGAACACTGTTGTGCAACAAACGCCGCTCTCGCCGGCCCGGGGGCAGGTTCCCCGCTGCCCACGCCGCACCTGCCCGCGAGCCCGGTAGCCCAGCCCCGCCTCCCTCCGGCAGCACCCGCCCGCCCGGCCCCGCGGGACAAAGCGCCGCCGCGGGCCCGACCTTGGCGCCGCCCAAATCGGCCGCACAAAGCGCCGCACTTCCGGCCGCGCACGCCGCCGCCCGCCCCGCCCGCACTCACCGCGCCGCGGGGGCAGACTGGGCCTCAAGTGATCAGAGCTCGCCCGCCCAGGGCGCGCTCAGCGGTCGGGCTCGGTGAGAGGCGCGCGCTGCGTAGGCCTGCTCCGATGCGGGGCTGAGCCGCGAGGCCCGGGTCGCCGCCACCGCCGCTTACCCGGCCCGCGCTCCCGCTCGCCCCGCTCTGCCCGGCCCGCCTCTCCGCAGCCCGCGCTCCTCGCCGACGCTGCGCTGCCGCCTAGCCCAGACCTCACTTCCGCCTGGAGCCCGCCTTGGCGGGGGCGCGCCGACACGTGACCCGACGGCGCCTTCCGGGCTCCGGGTCGGCGTGCGCGCTCCCGCCGACGTCCGAGAGGCGACGGGACAGGGAGGCTTCCGGGAACTGTCGCGTACTGGGACCGTCGGGCCGAATTTCCGTGGTCTCGGCGTTTGGAGCGTACAGGGCGGGGGGTTTCAAACAGAAGTCAAACGGCGCCCGGAGGATATCTGTTGACTCGAATAAACGCTCATGTGGAATGTTTTTCCTTACGCCATCTTGGGCTCCTACGCTCGTGGCTTGGAAAGGGCACAATGGAACATAATTATAGTGGAACATAATCATTAACTTCTTAAGGGAGAAACATGTATTCGGTTTCGGGTTTTTAAATAGCTCCGCACTACAGAAACCCTTGTGTAATGCAGGCGCGGCGGTGGGGGCTCGCTCCTCCCCAGTGCCAGGCTCCGGTCCCCCGGCCTGTGTGGTCGGCTGTCGGCTTAACGGCCAGGGCCGGGGCGCCGGGACCTCCCGAGCTCGCGCGCTCGGCGCTCTTAGCGTTCGCCGTTCTGAGTGCTCTGCATTCATTAAGTCACTTAATACAATAAAGTCGTTATAACGAGGCAGTTAAGGCACGAAGAGGTTGGCAAGTTTCTTCGAGAGCCGACCAAATTGAAACCCGAACGTCTGACTTCAGGGCACTTGCTCTTAAATGGGGACTTTGGGGTTTGCGCTTTTCCAGAGCTGCTCTCAACTATGTCTGTAACGTTACTCAGGCCCACGGGTTCCCTGCGTGATCTGAGACCCAATGGTTGTGCCTTGGAGAAAGGTGGAGGAATCCTGTGGTCTCTGCTCAGCTGGGAGGGTCCAGGCAGTCTATCTTTGCCTGACCAAGCCGAGAACACCTACTACAGTTCCTAAAGACTGTTTGGTTGGCATCTCTGAGATATAAGTGCACGTTAAAATGCTACCCACTGCAGTATTCTGGTGCTTTCCTTGTGGCTCACTTGGTAAAGAATCAGCCTGCAATGTGGGAGACCTGGCTTCAATCCCTGGGTTGGGAAACTGCCCTGGAGAAGGGAAAGGCTACCACTCCAGTATTCTGGCCCAGAGAGTTCCATGAACTGTATAGTCCATAGGGTGGCAAACAGTTGGACATGACTGAGTGACATTAACTAAGATAGTTGCAAAGGACTTGGTTTTTGTCACACTATGGAAGATGGTGGCTTTAAATACAACTAGATGTTACTCTTAACCGTTGTAATATAGACACTGTGGTGATTTGAGTCCCACTGAAAGGTGAAAGTGAAGTCGCTCAGTCATGCCCTGCTCTTTGCCACCGCATGGACTCTAGCCCACCAGGCTCCTCCATCCATGGAATTTTCTAGGCAAGAGTACTGGAGTGGGTTGCCATTTCCTTAGTTTCCATTTTAAAAGTACATGAATAAAGGGCTTTTCTGGTGGTTAAATGGCTAAGAATTCACCTGCTGATGCAAGGGATGCAGTTCGATCCCTCCTCTGGGAAAATCCCACATGCAGAATAGCTAAGCCGGAGCAGCACAACTACTGGGCCTGCTGGCCCTAGATCCTGTGCTCCACCTTAAGAGAAGCCATTGCAATGAAAAGCCCATGTACCCTAAGGAAGAGTAGCCGTTGCTCAGGGAAACTAGAAAAAGCCCAGGCAGTTTAAGGAAGACCCAACAAGCCAGTGATAAAAATTTAGAAATACATGAATCAGTTCTGTAACAGTACAGAATTCCATTGTGCTTTTTCTTCTTAAACTCCTGCTTGCATACCACTGTCGGCACAGAATTTAACCCTAATATTAATATATTTGTGTATTGAGCCTCTTTATTTTTTTAAATCACTTGTATCTGTCAGGATAGGTAGGAAATGCTGCAGTAACAAGCCCCAGATCTCAGTGTTTTCACACAATAGAGAAGTTTATTTCTCACTCAAACATCAGATCTGAAGCAAGTGGAATCATCTAAAAAACTATACTAACAATAAGAGCAACCAGTAATTATCAAAATGAGAAAAAATAATCTAATCTATCTAAATTAACAACGAATTAGAAGATACAATGGAAGAGAAGATCCATTTTATACAAGGTTGATTACTTATAGACAAAATAAAACAATATACAAAAATAACAATAATACCCAGAAATAAAACTTGCATAATAGTTGTGAAAGGTCTATGTGAATAAAATTTAAAATACCCACCAAATCACACCAAAAAAAAAAAAAAAAAAAAACTCTTAAATACATGGAGAAAAACATATTATTCTTGGATACTTTTTCTAAATTTATGAATTTAATACAATTCCTATCAAACACCAATAATTACTTTTAATTAGGTAAAGTGATTCTGATTTACACATGAAAAAATCAACAAGAAAAATCAAAAGCAAGAGTATCTGAAGAATTCCCTGGCAGTTAGGACTCAGCTTTCACTGCCCAGGACCCAGGCTCAGTCCCCGATTGGGGAACTACGATCCTTCAAGCCAAAAAGTAAAAGAATATTTGCCAGGAAAACATTGAAGGCAAAGAGTAATAGTAAGGGGGCTACTACACCTATCGAAATAAGAAAACATATTTAAAAGCCTCAGTCAACAAAGCAGTGTGTCACAGATGCATGAATAGACACATCAATGAAATAGAACATTCAGAAATACACTCAAATTATTTTCAGAAGTGATATCTGATAAAGGTAGCATCTCAAGTCACTGTGAAGAAAGATGGACTATTTAATAAATGGCATTGGGATGGAAACAGCCATCTGAAAAAATATAAAATTGAATCTATAGCTTACCGTACCTGAATAAAATCCAAATCAAAAAAGATACAAATGTACAACAATGGAATTATAAAAGAACAAGAATTAAAAAAAAAATTTTTTTTATCTTGGAGTAAAAAAGCCTTTTTTAAAAAATCAAACTTTAAACTTTTTATTTTCTATTTGGGTACAGCCGATTAACAATGTTGTGGTAGTTTCATGTGAACAGCTAAGGGCCTTAGCCTCAAATATACACGTATCTGTTCAGTAGGAAGTTAGACAAAAGCAACAAGGGGAGGCCTGGCTGAAAGGGATGCAAGCTCATCTCTGAACTCCATCTTAGACACACCCAGGAGAGCTCATTGGATAGGCTGCAAAATAAACACAGAGACTTTTCAACTTTTGCGTATATGTCCTAGGCACTACAAAATAACCACAGGGGCTTCTAAAAGTAACCTTAGGCAGTTAGGAACCCAGTAAGGGATCATGAATATTCTGCATCTAATTAAAACAGACTGAATCATGGGAAGACCTAAACAGCATAGTCTACTGTTATATAGCGTATGCCCATTTGCATTCCCTTTCATTGATTGGAGGTGAGTACAAGCGCTACTTTGCACAGGCTATAACCAAAAGGAGGAGACTGGAAGTATGAAAGGAGGAAGGCAAGAAGGATCAACAGGAAGAATGAGGAGGATTCCTTTGGGGTGGGCCTGCTCTCATGTCATTGACTGTGTAATAAAAGATCTGTCTGCTTGAGCTGAACTAAGCTGTAACTTGTCAGTTGTTTTACACCGTTTAACCCATTGCTCCAAATTTTTGTTGCAATGAGACAAGAACCCAGGAAGAGAAGTAAACTGATCTGACATACCATTCTCCCCCGAACCTCTCTCCCATTCAGGATGACACATGACGTTGAGCAGAGTTCCAAGAAAACCTTTTTAAGCTGCCTATCAAAATCTAGACATCATGGGTATGAAAAGCTTTGGTTTGACAAAAAAAGCACCATGAAAATAGCCAAAAGACAAATGATTAACCATTTGTCTTTGATTAATATTAACATTAAAAGACAAATGGGCTTCCCTTGTGGCTCAGCTGGTAAAGAACCAGCCTATAATGTGGGAGATCTGTGTTTGATCCTTGGGTTGGGAAGGTCCCCTGGAGACGGGAAAGGCTACCCACTCCAGTATCCTGGCCTGGAGAATTCCATAGACTGTATAGTCTTTGGGGTTGCAAAGAGTCCGACACGACTGAGTGACTTTCACTTTCACTTTAAAAAACAAATGATTAACATTAACAAATAGCTCCAACACATACCATAGGCAAAGGACTAATCTCCTTAGTATTTAAAGAGTTTCCCGAAGTCAATAAGAGAAAGCCCTAAAATCCAATAAAAAAATGAGGAGAGTTCACAGAAAAAGAAATAAATGTCTCTCAATTACATGAAAAAATAAAAAGATTCAACCTCACTCATAAAAAGAAAGTTAAAACTCTTTGAGAGAGGATTTCCCTGGGGGTCCAGCGGTAAAACTGCATTCCCAACGCTGGGGGCTTGGGTTCAGTCCCTGGTCAGGGACCTAGATTCCACATGTCACAACAAAGAGTTCACATGCCACAACTAAAGATCCTGCAAGTCACAACGAGTATGGAAGATTTTGAGTGCTACAACTGAGACCTGGTACAGTCAAATAAATAAAAGAATAAATATTAAAAAAAAAAAAAAACTCTTTGAGATAGCATCTTTTCCCCTCTTAGATTGGCAAGTACCAAAAAGAAATTTTGACATACTCTTTTGACATACCAAAAGATACTCTCTATTGGTGAGGCTGTGGGGACGCAGACACATAGCTGGATTGCAGAGGGGACCATTCAATAATGTATATCAAGACAAATATTGACTTCCCAGGTGGCTCAGTGGTAAAGAAACTACCCACCAATGCAGGAGACTCAGGTTCAGTCCCTGGGTGGGAGGATCCCCTGGAGAAGGAAATGGCAACCTGCTCCAGTATTCTTGCCTGGGAAATCCCGTGGACAGAGGGGCTGGGTAGGCTACAGTCCATGGGGTTAAAAAAGAGTCAGACACAGTTTAGCAGCTATACAACAACAACAAATCAAGAAAAGTATGCAGAAGAAAAATTTTCATTCTACAATTCCACTTCCAGGAGTTTGTCTACAGAGATACTCTCTGAAGTGTAAAATGAAATAGGTTCAAGCTTATTAATTGCAGCTTTGCTAGGAGTTGCAAAATGTCTGAAAACAATCCCAGTGTTTGTCACAATGGGACTGACTGAATAATTGACTCCATAACTCAAGATAGAAATGAGCAGCTTATGTATATACTAAAATGGAAATATCTTCAAGGTAAACTGTTAAATGGACAAAGCAAAGAGTAGAACTGTTGCCATGGGCTTAAATGTGTCACCTACTTTCAATTCGTGTGTGGAAGCCCTAAACCGCCCAGTGCCTCAAAATGTCTGTATAGGGCTTTAAAGAGGTAATTAAAATGAGGTCAGTAGGGTGGGCCTTTATTCAATCTGATTGGTGGCTTTATAAGAAGAGGAGATTAGGATACAGACAATATAGATCTATGAACAACCATGTGAGGACACAGTGAGTAGGCGACCATCTGCAAGCCAAGGAGAGAGGAGAAGGGCCTCAGGAGAGGCTAAACTTGTTGGCACTTTCATCATGGACTTCCAGTCTGCAGAACTGTGAGAACATCAATTTCTGTTGTCTAAACTGTCTTCTCTGTGGTATTTGTTATGGAAGACTTAGCCAACTGATTTAACTGTGTTAAAGAAGATTGTGTAAAAAGAGGAATTGAAAATATATATATTTGTATTTACTTGTGTGTCAACACAAGTAATTTTAAAAATCCAAGAAAGTAGCAGTGGTGCTTACCTGTGATGAGGTTATGGACTGAGTGGACCCTGGGAAAACCTGAGATGCAGATAAAAAGGAGCACTTTCTTTCTTTTTTGTTTTTTTAATCCCCCTTATGTTTTATTTCCTTATTTAGCCCCACCACACAGCTTGGGGGATCTTAGTTCCCTGACCAGGGATTGAACCTGTGCCCCCTTGCAATGGAAGCATGAAGTTCCAACGACTGGACCATCATGGAATTCCCAAGAAGTATCATTTTCAAGGTTTGTTTCCATTTTGAACTACATGAATGTATTCCCCTTCAAGAATCACAGCTTTGTCTTGGCAAAGGGGCTTGCATAACTCAGTGAAACTATGAGCCATGCCATGCAAAGCCACCCAAGACGGATGGGTCATAGTGAAGAGTTCTGACAAAACGAGGTCCACTAGAGGAGGAAATAGCAACCCACTCCAGTATTCTTGCTGTGAAAATCCCAGGAACAGTGTAAAGAGGCAAATGGATATGATACCAGAAGATGAGGACACCAGGTTGGAAGGTGTCCAGGATGCTACTTGGGGAGAGCAGAGAGCAATTACTAATAGCTTCAGAAAGAATGAAGTGACTGAGTCAAAGTGGAAATGACATTGAATTGTGGCTGTGTCTGGTGGTGAAAGTAAAGTTTGATGCTATAAAGAATGATATTTCATAAGAACCTGGAATGTTAGGTCCATGAATCAAGGTAAATTGGATGAGGTCTGAAATGATTGAACGTTGACATTTTAGGAACAAGTGAACTAAAAGGGACAGGAATGGGTGAATTTAATTCAGATGACCATTATATCTACTACTGTGTGCAAGAACCCCTTAGAAGAGATGGAGAAGTTCTCATAGTCAATAAGAGAGTCTGAAATGCAGTACTTGGGTACAACCCCAAAAATGACAGAATGATCTGTTTTTTTCCAAGGCAAACCACTCAACATCACAGTAATCCAAGTCTATGCCACCACCACTGATGCCAAAGAGGCTAAAGTTGACCAGTTCTATGAAGACATACAACAACTTCTAGAGTTAATTTTTGTCATAGGGAATTGGAATGCAAAAGTAGGAAGTCAAGAGACACCTGGAGTAACAGGCAAGTTTGGCCTTGGAGTACAAAATGAAGCAGGGCAAAGGCTAACAAAGTTTTGTCAAGATAACACACTGGTCATAGCAAACACTCATTTCCCACAACCCAAGAGATGACTCTGCACATGTACATCACCACGTGGTCAATACTGAAATCAGGTTGATTATGTTCTCTGCACTGGAAGCTGGAGAAGCTCTCTACAGTCTGTAAAAACAAGACCGGGAGATGACTGTGGCTCATATCATGAACTCCTTATTGCAAAATTCAGGCTGAAATGGAAGAAAGCAGGGAGAATCACTGGGATTCCCAGGTGGCTTAGTGGTAAAGAATCTGCCTGCCAATGTAGGAGACACAGAAGATGTGGATTTGATCCCTGGGTCAAGAAGATCCCTTGGATGAGGAAATGGCAATTCACCCCAATATTCTTGCCTGGATAATCCCATGGACAGAGGAACCTGTAGTCTACAGTCCACAAGGTCACAAATAATCATACATGACTGAGTAACTGAGCACGTGGAAAACCACTAGGCCATTCAAGTATGACCCATTAATAGGTCAGTTCCCTATGATTACACACTGGAGGTGATTAATGGATTCAAGGGATTAGATCTGGTAGACATGTTATTGCCTGAAGAAATACGGATGGAAGTTTGTAACATTGTACAAGAAAACTGAAAGCGAAAGCCACTCAGTCGTGTCTGACTTTTTGTGACCCCATGGACTACACAGTCCATGGAATTCTCCAGGCCAGAATACTGGAGTGGGTAGCCATTCCCTTCTGCAGGGGATCTTCCCAACCCAGGGATCAAATCCAGGTCTCCTACATTGGTAGTGACCAAAACCATCCCACAGAAAAAGAAATGCAAAAAGGCAAAGTGGTTTGTCTGAGGAGGCTTTACAAGTAGCTAAGGAAAGAAGAAAAAAAAAAAAAGGCAGGGAGAAAGGGAAAGATATACTCAAATGAATGCAGACTTCCAGAGAAGAGCAAGGGAGATAAAAAGGGCTTCTCAAATGAACAATGCAAAGAGATAGAGGAAAATAATAGAATGGGAAAGACTAGAGATCCTTTCAAGAAAATTGGGGATATCGGGGAACATTTCATGCAAGGATGGGAATGATAAAGGACAGAAAAGATAAGACCTACTAGAAGCAGTAGAGATTAAGAAAAAGGTGGCAAGAATATACAGAACTATACCAAAAAAGGTCTTAATGACCCATATAACCACGATGGTGTGGTCACTCACCTAGAGCCATACATTGTGAAGTTTGAAGTCAAGTAGGCCTTAAAAAACATTTCTGTGAACAAATTTAGTGGAGGTGATGGAATTCCAGCTATTTCAAATCCTAAGAGATGATGCTGTTAAAGTGCTGCACTCAATATACTAGCAAATTTGGAAAACTCAGCAGTGGCCACAGGACTGGAAAAAGTCAGTTTTCATTCCAATCCCGAAGGGCAATGCCAAAGAATGTTCAAACTACTATATAATTGCACTCACTTCACATGCTAGCAAGGTTATGCTTAAAATCCTCCAGGCTAAGATTCAGCAGTATGTGAACCAAGAAATTTCAAATGTACAAGCTGGGTTTCAAAGAAGCAGAGGAACCAGAGATCAAATTGCCAACATTCATTGGATCATGTGGAAAGCAAGGGAGTTCCAGAAAAACATCTGCTGCTGCTTCATTATCTATGCTAAAGCCTTTGACTATGTGAATCATAACAAACTGTGGAAAATTCTTACACAGATGGGAGTATAAGACCACCTTACCTGTAGTCTGAGAAATTTATATGTGCATTAAGAAGCAAGAGTTAGAACCAGACATAGAATAGTTGACTGGTTCAAAATTGATGAAGGAGTGTGACAAAACTACATATTGTCACCCTGGTTATTTAACTTATATGCAGAGTACATCATATGAAATACCAGCAACCCAGCTTGTGATTCAGTGATGAATCACAATCAAAGGAAAAGTGGGGAGGGAGAAAAAACACCTTCTTCCTCATCCATGAGTAGACGGACGTCAGGTTTCCGTCATCAGTTCCTCTTCCGGGTTGGGCAGGAGAGTTTTATTTTCCATACATGGTCAAGCCAGGACTGTCATGGCACTATGAAATTGTGATGAATCACAAGCTGGAATCAAGATTACCAGGAGATATATCAAGAACCTCAGATATGCAGACGATACCACTCTAATGGTAAAAATTAAGAGGAACTAAAGAGCCTCATGATGAGGGTGAAAGAGAGTCCAAAAACTGGCTTGAAACTCGACATCAAAAATAACTCATATTATGGCATCCAGCCCCATCACTTCACAGCAAATAGAAGGGGAAAGAATGGAAGCAATGACAGATTTTATTTTCCTGGGCTCCATAATTACACGGTGACTGCAGCCATGAAATTAAAAGACACTTGATCCTTGGAAGGAAAGCCATGACAAACCTAGACAGCGTATTAAAAAGCAGAGACATCACTTTGCCGACAAAGTTCTGTCTAGTCAAAACTATGGTTTTTCTTGTAGTCATGTACAAATGTGAGTGTTGGACCATAAAGAAGGCTGAGTGCTGAAGAATAAATGCTTTTGAATTGTGGTGCTGGAGAAGACTCTTGAGAATCACCTGGACTGCAAGGAGGTCAAACTAGTCAATCCTAAAGAAAATCAACCCTGAATATTCTTTGGAAGGACCGATGCCGAAGCTGAAGCTCCAGTATTTTGGCCATCTGATGTGAAGAGCCAACTCATTGGAAAAGACCCTGATGCTGGGAAAGATTGAAGGCAAAAGGAGAACGGGGTGTCAGAGAATGAGATAGTTAAGTAGCATCACCGACTCAATGGACATGAATTTGAGTAAACTCTGGGAGATAGTGGAGGACAGTAGAACCTGGCATGCTATAGTCTGTGGGGTCACAGTCATATGCAACTTAGCGACTGAACAACAACAACAGGGATGCATCACATGTTATAAAATTAAATTAAAAAGAAATAAAATTTTCATATTTTGAAGAATATAAAATGGTATAATCATTTTGGAAAAATGTCTGGTCATTTCTTTAGAAAAACACACACCTATACACCTATCCTGTCAGCCAGCAAATTGAAGGTATCAGCCAAAGAGAAATGAAAGCATTCTTCCATGCAAAGAGTTGTACAGAAATGTTCATAGCAGTTTTATCGAGAACAATGAAAACTCAGGATAAGACAACATGGAGAACGGTAGCGATTCAGGCTCAGGGGTGTGCAGGCTGCTTCCAGTGCTTGCACCGTCTCGGGAATCCAAGAGTTTGCAGGAATTTGGCAAGCCAGACTTTGTTAAACATGGAATTATAGGAGCTTGATTTAAAAACAAAAGGAATAAATACAATTCAAACTTTCCTAATTACTTTCTTGTTGCCTGTTCCCTAAAGTTTTGGGGAGCCCTGGGCTTTGCCAGGTGGAAACTCTGAGCCATTATATTAATATTTGGCTGTGGGCTCCCTTCCTGTGTCCCTTTCACAGTACTGCCTCTAGAGGCTGAAATGCACCATGGCAGGAATGCAACTCATGGGATAGTAGTGATCAGGGCTTGATTTCTTGCTTTGTTAATTTTATGGATTTATGAATATGATTGAAATAGTATTAACAATACAGATTAAGAATTTAAAGGGGTAGTATATGTAGGTGTCATACCTTGAATAGCACAAAACTATTCTTCTAATATTCAAAAGCTATTACTATCTCATTCAACAAGTTATTTGAAGCTCCAACAAGGAAAGAAGTGACTTATTAGAGTGGGATGCTTGTGAGGCTTACAAGCAGTGGTGTGAGAGGGAGAACTTAGTGGGCTACAATTTTACAATCAAAGGAAAAGTGGGGAGGGAGAAAAAACACCTTCTTCCTCATCCATGAGAAGACGGACGTCAGGTTTCCGTCATCAGTTCCTCTTCCGGGTTGGGCAGGAGAGTTTTATTTTCCATACATGGTCAAGCCAGGACTGTCATCGCACTATGAAAAAATAATTTCAGGTCTCAGTACAATGAGGGTCTTTCACTTTGAAATGTCACCTTCCCGTGAATTATTTTTTATGTGTGCAGAGAGCGTGTGCTAGGGGTCATCAACACTGAGCTCAGTGAGAAGGATATGGATCTTGCTACCATTGTTTTATTGTTTTGGGTCATGTCTCATGCTTCTGATGTATGGTTTTATTGCTAAGCCAGGCTGCTTGGTTTTGTGCCTAAGTATACCTGCTTTCTTGAGTAATCATTAACCTACAGGGGTGTCTCATACTTTTTTCTGCTTTAATCTCCAAGTGGGATTAACTACTTAATCACCTGCTTTGTCCCTTTACTCTGTCCCTATCACTTCTATTGAGTATTTCACTAAAAATCTTTTTAAAATTGATCACTGAAAATCAATATTTCATTTGTTTTAATTTGCACTTGTCAGATTCCAGCCAAGAGTCATTTAAAAATATTTGTTATATTTTTTATAGGAAAGATTTATTCATATACCCTTTGCCTGTTTTTTTAATTGGAGTCAATGTTTTTTCTTGTCAACTATATATAAATTGAGGGTTTAGTAGGAAAATACTGTTTTCTGTTCACTATCTAGCTGGAGGCAACGTTTTGGAGAGTGTATAACTCTGTTCTGGTTTTGCACATTGGGGTGAACTCAGAGATCTATGTCTCTTCCCTTCCAAGACCCTGTTAAGGTAAAAGAAAAGGTATTTTAAGAATTATTTTTCAATATTTATTTATTTGACTGCACTGGGTCTTAGTTGTGGCATGTGGGGTCTAGTTCTCTGACCAGGAATCAAACTCAGGGCCCGTGCTTTGGAAGTTCAGAGTCTTAGCCACTGGACCACCAGGGAAGTTCCCAAAAGTTTTTCTGGCTGCACTGGGTCTTTGGTCCTGAATGTGGATTTTTCCTGGTTGGGGCAAGTGGGGGCTACTCTCTAGTTGCAGTGTGTATTGCACGAGCTTCTCCTTGTTCTGTGTTCCACTGTTGAGGCTTGAGGGCTTTAGTGTGCTGACACAGGCAAGCTCATGGGTTTAGTTGCCTCACGGCACGTGGAATCTTCGCTGAACAGGGATCAAACCGGTGTCCCTGCATTGGCAGGTGGATTCTTAACCACTGGACCACCAGGGAAGTCCCCCAAGAAGGTCTTTTTAAAAGTCCCGAATAGTTCTAGAAAATAAGTTAAAGGACGCTCAGTTAACTGAAAATTTGAGATAACTGATCATGAAATAAAGCAATTGGGGTTGGAGGCTTCTGATTCAAGATGGCAGATCAAGAACATACTTTTCCATTTCTCCTTAGACTTTTATGAAATAGATGATAAATGTTTAAAAAATAATAGACATCAGAGAAAACTGAAGCAGCAGTAGAGGCCCTGGTGCATGCAGTTGGGGAGGGAAGGGACTCATTTTCAAGTGGATAATTCAAATAGGCAGAAAAAGCTGCAACCCAGAGCAGGTGTGATGGGGGCAGAGGGGAAACGTGATGAGAAATGAACCTGGAAACAGGAATAGTAACTTCAAGGCTGCCTGTGCCACAGCTGGACCTCATCTGTCTTCCCCATTCTTGTATGATGGTAATTTCATATATACAGTGAACAAAAACCCAACTGATCTCCTCAGAAGAAATGAACTCAACTGAAGAAAGCCAAGACTTCTCAGTAGACATTGAGGGCAAAATAAAGTCAAATTTAAGTGTACAAAAACTTGTTTCCTACCAATAGAGGCAGTTTCAGCACTTCCTCATAGTAGGAGCAAAAGTGTATCAGGTTTGGTGGAAGAGCTTCCTGATCTGGGTTGGACTTTGCTTTGACTTGCCCCAGAGTCTGTTCTCACTAGAATTGTATGTCTGTTGGGAGGGATTTGGGGTACTGATGAAAACTGTGAAGCTGGTGAAGTTCTACTGCTCTACCCCAAGTGGTACCTCTGCTTTAGAGAGATAGACAGATACTACAGATTGCCAGGGGAGGGGGTGGGGCAGTAATACATAAATAGAACAGGAGCAGTTCTGATTCATTTAGAACAGGTAAAGGAAGTGGGAAATAAAAGAATGTCTATATGTCTATTACCACCTGTTGCTTGGAAGATTCTCATTCCAGATTATGTGGGGTGTGGCAGGGAGATGACATTTTACTTCATGTCCTATTTTTAAATTTTTAAAAATTTATTTTTGGCTGTGCTGGGTTTTCGTTGCTGGCCTCTAGTTTCAGCGATTAGGGGCCACTCTTCTTTGTGGTGTGTGGGTTTCTCGTTCTGGTGGCTTCGCATGTTGAGGAGGACCGGCTCTAGGCACTCGGGTCTCAGGAGCTGCTGCCCTCTGGCTCTAGAGCGCAGGCTCTGCAGTTGTGGTGCATGGGCTTCATTGCCCTGCAGCATATATAATCTTCTCAGACGAGTGATCAAACCCGTGTCCCTCGCATTGGCAGGTGGATTCTTAACCACTGGACCACCAGGCAAGTCCCATGTCTTATCTAGATATTCTTTTTTAACCACAAGAACTTACCACTTGCAGTTTTTCAATATAAAGCAGTACTAGTAATTGGGAAGTAGGGCTAATCAGGTCATAGTGTGGTTTGCTTGAGTTGAGTACCACACAATGAATGGAGCCAAGGAGCCAGGCAACTGATGGAAACAGTTCCAGTGTGGTTGTCTGAAGCACACCTTTCAGTATTGGCCACATATTCAGTATTGGGAAATGTGTGACTTACCCAAGGTTAGCTTTCTCCCTACTGAACTTTTCTTGTCAGCAAGCTTGGACAGAAAGCCAATTTTACTAAAGCAGAAAACTTACTAACAGGTGTACCTGCTCCAGTTCCCAGACATCTATCTACCTACAACTGGACTCAAGTACTACTTTTTCTTGTTAATTTGTTAAAGTGGTTTTTAAGTTGTTTCACTGATTCATTAAAGAAAATTTCAAAAGTACAGAAAAGTAGGAGGAAGAAATAAGTCATCTGGAGTCCTGTCACACAAAGATGATATGCCAGTGTATTTTTCAGTTCAGTTCAGTCGCTCAGTCGTGTCCGACTCTCTGTGACCCCATGAATCGCAGCACGCCAAGCCTCCCTGTCCATCACCAACTCCCAGAGTCCACCCAAACACATGTCCATCGAGTCGATGATGCCATCCAACCATCTCATCCTCCGTCATCCCCTTTTCCTCCTGCCCTCAATCTTTCCCAGCATCAGGGTCTTTTCCAACGAGTCACCTCTTCCCATCAGGTGGCCAAAGTATTGGAGTTTCAGCTTCAACATCACTCCTTCCAATGAACACCCAGGACTGATCTCCTTTAGGATGGACTGGTTGGATCTCCTTGCAGTCCAAGGGACTCTCAAGAGTCTTCTCCAATACCACAGTTCAAAAGCATCAGTTCTTCGGTGCTCAGCTTTCTTTATAGTCCAACTCTCACATCCATACATGACCACCGGAAAAACCATAACCTTGACTAGACAGACCTTTGTTGGCAAAGTTATGTCTCTGCTTTTTAAAATGCTGTCTAGGTTGGTAATGACTTTTCTTCCAAGGAGTAAGTATCTTTTAATTTCATTGTTGCAATCACCATCTGCAGTGATTTTGGAGCCCAGAAAAATAAAGTCAACCACTGTTTCCACATCTATCTGCCATGAAGTCATGGGACCGGATGCCATGATCTCAGTTTTCTGAATGTTGAGCTTTTTTTTTTTTTTCGAATGTTGAGCTTTAAGCCAACTTTTTCACTCTCCTCTTTCACTTTCATCAAGAGGCTTTTTAGTTCCTCTTCACTTTCTGCCATAAGGGTGGTGTCATCTGCATATCTGAGGTTAGTGATATTTCTCCCAGCAATCTTGATTCCGGCTTGTGCTTCTTCCAGCCCAGTGTTTCTCATGATGTACTCTGCATATAAGTTAAATAAGCAGGGTGACAATATACAGCCTTGATGTACTCTTTTTCCTATTTGGAACCAGTCTATCCTTCCATGTCCAGTTCTAACTGTTGCTTCCTGACCTGCATACAGGTTTCTCAAGAGGCAGGTCAGGTGGTCTGGTATGCCCGTCTCTTTCAGAATTTTCTATTGTGATCCACACAGTCAAAGGCTTTGGCATAGTCAATAAGGCAGAAATAGATGTTTTTCTGGAACTCTCTTGCTTTTTTGATGATCCAGTGAATGTTGGCAATTTGATTTCTGGTTCCTCTGCCTTTTTAAAAACTAGCTTGAACATTTGGAAGTTCACGGTTCACGTATTGCTGAAGCCTGGCTTGGAGAATTTTGAGCATTACTTTACTAGAGTGTGAGATGAGTGAAATTGTGCAGTAGTTTGAGCATCCTTTGGCATTGCCTTTCTTTAGGATTGGAATGAAAACTGACCTTTTCCAGTCCTGTGGCCACTGCTGAGTTTTCCATAAATGCTGGCATACTGAGTACAGCACTTTCACAGAGTTATCTTTCAGTGTATTTTTGAACCTTCCTAATCCAAGCTCTGAAAGATATCTAACACTGAAGGTAGTCAGAGTTATACCTGTAGCTCTACTGAGAGAGTCAGCATCCTCCAAGATACTGAAAGAGTATGTCTGTCACTCAGTTTCCCCTAATGTTAGCATCTTACATAACCGTGCTACAATTGTCAGAACTAAAAATGGCTAATAATTACTATTAACTAAAATAAGAATTTGGAATTTATGAATTCTTTCACTGACATCTTTTTTTTTTTTCTTTTCTGTTACAGGATCCCATCCAGGACACTACATTGCATGTGAGTTTCTCAGTCTTTCTTTGTTTTTCACTACTTGAGTTTTGAGGAATACTGGAGAAGCATTTTGTGGAATATCCCTCAAGTGAGATTTGTCTGATGTTCTTCTCATAGTTAGACTAGGGTTATGCTTTTTGCGGTAAGACTGTAGGAAAAGTGACCTTGTCATTTTGTCATATCAAGGGTAAATACTATAAAAAAGACATTGCTGTTTATGTTAACCTTGATCATGTGGTTGAGTAGTGTTTGACAGGTTTCTTCACGGTGAAGTAATTTTCCTTTTTGCCAACACGTACCCTGGGAGGAAATGACTATGCACAGCTCATGCTCAGGGGTGGGTGAGTGGCGACTAATAAATCCTCTGGATGGAGTGTGATTCATTAGAATTCTTCTATAAGGAAGACTTAGCTCCCTTCCCAAATAATACATTTATTTATTTACAGCAGAATAGACTCTAGTATACTTACTTTATATTCTAAATTGTAACTGTGCCAGGTTTGGGCACTGGGAGCTCTGGCAGGTTGAGTCCTTTGTCCCTTGACAAACCTACACGTATTTTTGAGCTTTCCCGACTGCAGGCGCTACGGGATGCTGCAGACTCAGTCGTTCTTTCCCTGCCCCAGTTCTAGAGTCATCGGTATCTTTCAAGAGCCCTGCCCAGCTCCTTTTCCGGGAAAGTGGTATTTACAAGCAATATCAGGGGAGTCTACTGTTCCTTTTCAGATGAAACTGAAGCCTGATGCTCCCGCCCAGCCGGCCCCCCATTAGTCAGGCTCTTTCGAGCCCCGCCGCACCTCCGGCCTGCCTCGCGTGCCATGCGCATGCGCGCCGGGGAGGCGTGACGTCTGACGGCGGCCAGGACGCCAGCGAGAGGCCGCCGGAGCCGCGGAACCCGGCGGTGTCCTTTCGCTTCGGACGTGTTTCTGTGCGCGGTGGTGGCCGGAGGCTTTGCAGGTGAATATTCCTGCCCGATTTCGCCGACCCAGACCTCCTCAGGCCGGGCCCACCCACCCCGCGCCCATCCGAGGAGACCCCAGGCCCGCGCCCCCCGTTCCCCACCCCGGCGGCGGTCCCTCCGGAGCCTCCTTTGGAGAGGCCCATCAGCGCCTCCCAGCCCCGCCCGAGCCCTTCCCCTCCCCCTCCTTTCTCCTCCGTTTCCCCCTCCTTCTTTGCTTCCCTCCTTCCCCCGGTCCCTCCCAAGCTTGTCCGAGAGCCGCCGCCCTCGCCTCCGCCAAGCGGATCCCCCTTGCGGACCGTCGCGCTCCGCCCCTGCGATCCCTCGGAGCCTCTCCTGTAGCCGTCCGCCCGTGGCTTCTCCAGAGGAAACCCCCCTCCCTTCGTCCCTTTTTTCTCTCCTTCTGGAGCCTCCCTTGGAGCTCCCCGCCCGTGCCCCATCCGGACTGACCCCCCAGCGGCTCCTTCCCTCCCTCTCTGGAGCCGCCCCTGGAGCCGCCCGGCCAGCTGGAGAGCTCCTGCTGCTGCCCGGCTTCCTGGAGGTGCTCCCGCCGACCCGCTGCCCGTCTGCAGTCTGGGCGCAGAACTCCGCCCCTGCTGTCCCGCCGGCCCAGGGGATTTGGACTCTCTGGTTCTCCTCCCACCCGGAGGTCTCATCCTCCTTAAGAAGGAGTCTGGAATGGCATTGAAGCTTTGCGCTCGCGTGTGGGGCCCTTCTCCGCTGGGTTTCTTTCACCTACTCTCGGTTTTGCAGTGTCTTAAGTTTTAAGTGCTCCTAGTTGTAGTTTGTCTTTTTTTGACATTTGGTTGTCTCGCCTGATAAGTACATTAGGAATCTCAAGGATCAGGGGTTTTCATTTCGCATCGGAGTAGTGTTTTTTGTTCTTTTAACTCAAAAGTAGAGTGACTTAACACAGGAAAGTGTTTATAAATGACCGAATAGTAAAATTCCAGGTTTCCAGGGTGAGCGGGGAAAGGAATGAGATGAGCCGGTCACAGTATCAAAACATCTAGGGGAACATGATTAATTCTAAACCATGCTGGAATTGACTGTTGACTGTGACTCCTGAGAAGCTTTCGTTTTTTTAAATGTCTTTTCTGAATGGGACCGGGTAGAGCCACTGCCAGGCGGAGCAGCGCTTTTGTCGAAAGGAAAGGAAGTTCCTGGGTCTTGACGGACTTGGAGGAGACCAGTTCTGGTGCAGGAAGTGACTTGTCTCAGTCACGAAGGGAGGGGGAATTAGGGCCCGGAGCTAATTACCTGTTAACTGCCTGTTTGTTTACGACCCTTAATGTTTGTCTGACAAATAATGACCAAAGTACAATAGATGTGTTTATGTCCATGTGCAGCAAGACTGCTCGTTCAGCTGGTCCTCTTGTGCTCAGCTTGGCCCCTGGGCCCAGGAAGTTCTTAACCCTGGGCTGGGTTGGACTGGTCTGATGGTTATTGATAGAAGGTGGTTGTTGGGGAGAGAGCTGGGCTGGTGCTTGTCTGGTCTTCCCTTGTGATTAGTGTTTACTCTTGTGTGGTAGTGATGACTTAACTAATGCCCCGGTCCTTCCCCCCACTCCCCCCCCCCCAAATCTCTGAGAGCAGGAATCAAACATATGTTGCAGGATTATCCTGGCACTTGAGAGTGTCTGGCATAATATAGGTGGTCAGTAAATGCTTACTGAAGGAGGTTGCAGAAAAGAACTCAGAATCTAATACCATTTCTTTACTAGCATGTTTTTAATGGTGTTAGCATATTCTGTAAGTAAATAACCTGATAATCTCAGGGACTGAATTTCTGAAATGTGTAGGTCAGTGGTGTAGAAAGAACAGATACCCTTCTTGAGGTAGTCATATTACTTCTTGGGAAAATAGAGGTTTTTGTTGATTCACTCTAGAAGGTTTGCTATACTTATCAGGTTGCTATCCTACATTAATATTTGGGTTCTTTCTCCTGTCCTCTTTTTTCTTTCTTACTGAATGTCTAAAGAAATTAAAGAATTACTTTATTAGTGTCAGTAACTACCAAAAACAGCTGAGTAAAACGTTACAAAAGGACTTCCCTGGTGGTCCAGTGGCTAAGACTCTGCACTCCCAATGCAAGGGGTTGGGGTTCAGTGCCTGGTCAAGGAACTAGATTAGATCCACATGCTGCAACTAAAAATCCTGCATGCTGCAATAAAAATGAAGATGGAAGATCCTGCATGCCACAGCTAAGATTGGCACAGCCAAATAAATAAATATTCTTTAAAAAGTTACAAAGAGTGGGCTAGTTGAATCAGTCATATTTTATTGGCTGTATATTTGCTTCTGAATTTGATCCTGAGTACAGAGTGTTGAACTTTCTTGCCTCTTTGTTTTAGTCTGTCTGTCCTTTGATGAGTGCTTGTATTGGGTCTGCTATTAAAAATTGATTGCTGTGTGAAATGGCCAACACCAAATATGAACTGACCTCTGAATGATAATAGATTACCCAATCCTTGTCCCCTGTGTTGGAGTCCTTGAAGAACAAAGTTTTCCTCCCTTTTGATAAGGAAGTAATTTTACTGCTAAAATAGTAGTTCCTCTGAAAGTGAAAGTGTTAATCACTCAGTTGTGTCCAACTCTATGGGATCCCATGGATTGTCTCCTCTGTCCATGGGATTTTCCAGGCAAGAATACTGGAGTGTGTTGCCATTCCCTTCTCCAGGGGATCTTCCCCACCCAGGGTCTCCTGCATTGCAGGCAGACTCTTTACCGTCTGAGCCACCAGGGAAGCGCCTAGTAAGTAAATTTCCTGATAATCTCAGGGAGTGAATTTGTGAAATGTGTAGGTACAGGAAGAACAGATATCACTTTTTATTTTGCCCAGCTGTACGACTGTGGGATCTTAGTTCCCTAGCCAGGGATTGAACTGCTCTTGGCAGTGAGAGCTTGGAGTCTTAACCACTGGACTGCGAGGGAAGTCTCCAGATACCACTCTTGAGGTAGTCATATTCCTTGGAAAGGTAGACAGTGCTAACTAAATGAGCCAGGCAAAGTGGACTTTTAGTTCAGAACTGTCAGATTCCAAAGGCAATATTCTTTCCATCTTTTAAATTGGTCCCCTTTAGGATTCAGTGATTTTTAAAGTGATTTGAGTTCATATTCAAAGTGACTTGAGGAATTCCCTGGCAGTCCAGTGGTTAGGGCTGGGTGCTCTCACTACCCCAAGGTTGGGGGAGGGCAGGGTGTGTGTTCTGGGTTTGATCTCTAGGTGGGGAACTAAGATCCCATAAGCCAAGAGGTGCACCCCCAAAAAATGAAGTGTTGAATATGATTTGTATTTTTAAGACTTTTTGTAGGTTTTATTGGTAGGTGAGTAACGTGGCTATTTTGCAGCTAGTTTGCTGGTACTGTGCCCTGTAGAACCAATGAGTTTTAGTTTATGCATTAGATCCTGCTCCAGGGTATAAATAATAGCTTCCCTGGTGGCTCAGAAGGTAAAGAATCTGCTTGCTGTGCAGGAGTCCTGGGTTTGAGCCCTTGGTGGGGAAGACCCCCTATAGAAGAGAATGGTAAGCCCCGCCAGTATTCTTTCCTGGAGAATCCACGGGGAGCCTGGCACGTCAGAAAGCTATTACTGTTTCTTCAGAGACTAATTTAGTTAGGTATTCTGGGAAGGGTTTTTTGGTTTATGTTTTTTTTCTCCCTTCTACTATGTGTTCAAATTTTGACAGCCAGGGGCATCTTAGTAGGTCTTCTAAGCCATTTGAGAAGCAGCCTGATGTGCTTCTGTCTTCTAGAATGTTTTGGGCAAGTTTTAGGTGGATGGTGAGGAAATAATAGCAAAAATAGTAGTAATAATTGCTGTGGGAGTAGCTACCATTTGTTGGTTTTAGTAACTGTCATGCACTATGCAAGCACAAGCTATTTGACCCAGTTTTCCAAACATCTTATCCAAGTAGGTATTAGTATTCTCACTTTATAGATGAAGAATCTAAGGCTTGGAAAAGCTAAGTAACTTGCCCAAGGTGATTTATAAGTGATTGAGCCAGGATTTAAATGCGATTCTTTTGACTTCAAAGTCTGAAGCATTAGGTTCTATGAATTTTTAAAAGCATATTATCAGAATCATACTTTATGATTTTTGATTCCTAAAGATATACTAAGTTTCTCCCTCCATTTTGAAAGCAAAGAACTATTAAAATCAGGTAAATGTTGTTCATTTAAGGATTTTTAAAAAATATATTTAAGAATAATTAAAATTATTGCCTACATGTTCACATTTATCAAAATAATGCATATACATAAATTGAAAATCCAAATAGCACTTTAAACCTAAGAGTCAAAAACCCACTCCCTTTCCATTAACTTGAGACAACTGTTTCACCTTTTTTTAGCTGCCTTTTTTATATTTGAGATACAATAACATTGCTATTGATTTAGGTGTAATCTTTGACTTCCTGCCATGGAAGACTTTTGCCTCCTGTAAGTGCACTTACTGAGTTTACCAGAGTCTCTTAAGATAATGTCAGTTTCTGTCCGTTTCCACTGTCCTTCAATCTGGACTGGTTTCTTTTCTAGGCCTGTGGCACAGTTATCTTCCTGTGACCTTCCTTCACCTTCATCCTGGGCAGTTTCTTTCCCTTTGTTCATTATTGGCTCCCTAGTTCCTCTCTCATTATGGTGGAATACCTTCTTCACTAGGTTCTGGAAACAGAGTCGAGTACGTGGAAGGTAAATCTTAAGTCTTTGAGCATGTGTGTAAATGTCCTTATTTTATCTATTTGATTAATAATTTGGTATGGAATTCTGGCTTGAAAATAATTTTCTCTCAGCATTTTGAAGATACTGATCCATTGCCTTCCAGCTTCCAGTATTGTTGATTAAAATGCCCTTATGCTTTGCTTATCCTTTATGTGATTCCACTCCCCACCACCCCCCACACCCACCCCCCACCCGCCCCGGAAGTTTTAAGTTCTATTTTTTGTCTGTAGAGTCTGCAATTTCTTTCTTTCTTTTTTTTTTTTGAGTCTGCAATTTCAATTTAAACCTTACTGAGGATCTTTTAAAGTTCATCTTGCTGGACACTCATTGAAGCTTTTGTGTCTAGAAATGCATTGTCATCTTCTGGAAAATGTTTGTATAGTATTTTTTCTCTACTTTTTTCCAGTGGTTTATTTATGAAACTCTCCTGTAAGCAGAATGCTGTATATCCAGGATTATCCTTTATTTATTTATTTATTTCATTTCTTGGCCTTTTTTTTTTCCCCTTTCGGAGAGAGTTCTTCCATCATGATCTTTTATGCTCTTCTATTTTAGATTTGATTAATCATTTTAAACTGAGAGCTCTAAATGTTCCTATTTTAGAACATTTTGTTTCTTGGCTACAATATTGTGTATCATTTCTCTGATAACAGTATTAGGTTGGTGCAGATGTAGTTGAGGTTTCAGACCATGAATTTTAAATCATTATAACTAGGCTTAAGTACGTCTTTTTTAATCAAAGTAGAAACCATTACAATCAGCACATTTTTGTCAATGAGAAATAAATTTGTTTATTCCTGTGGCATAAAAATCCATGCTTCAGGAATTAATGAACTCTTGGAAAGCATTTTCTGCCTCCTCCTGGTCGTGGAAGTGTTTTCCCTACAAAAAAACTGTCGAGATGCATGAAGAATGGTAGTTGGTTGGCATGAGGTCGGGTGAATATGGCGCAAGGGGCAAAACTTTGTAGCCCAATTCATTCAACTTTTGAAGCGTTGATTGTGCGACATGCAGTTGGGTATTGTCGTGGAGAAAATTGGGCCCTTTCTGTTGACCACTGTGGGCTGCAGGTATAGCAGTTTTCAGCGTATCTCACCGATTTGCTGAGTATACTTCTCAAATGTCATGGTTTCGCCAGAATTCAGAAAGCTGTAGTGGATCATACTGGCAGCAGATTGGTAAACAGTGACCATGACCTTTTTCTGGTGTAAGTTTGGCTTTGGGAAGTGCTTTGAAGCTGCTCCTCGGTCCACCAACTGAGCTGGTCTTCACCAGTTGTATAAAATCCACTTTTTGTCACATGTCACAGTCAGGTTGCAAAATTGTTTGTTGTTGCTGTGTACAGTAAGAGAAGACAAACACTTCAAATCAACCATTTTTTTGATTCGAGGTCAGCTTATGAGGCACCCACTTATGGAGCTTTTTTATCTTTCCATTTTGCTTCAAATGCCTAATGACTATAGAGTGGTAGACGTTGAGTGCTCTGGCTACTTATTCTGTAGTTTTAAGAGGATCAGCTTCAGTAATGGCTCGCAGTTGGTTATCAACTTCTCATGGCTAGCCACTGCAATCCTCATCTTCAAGACTCTTATCTCTTTTGTAGAATTTCTTGAACCACCATTGCACTGTACATTCATTAGCAGTTCCTGGGCCAGATGGGTTGTTGATGTTTCGAGTTGTCACCACTGCTTTATGACCTGTTTTGAACTCGAGTAAGAAAATAGCTCGAATTTGCTTTTTGTCTAACATCATTTCCATAGTCTAAAATAAATATAAAATAAACAGCAAGTAATAAGTCATTAGCCAAAAAACATAAATTGAGAAATGCACATTAAGATGATGTATAACATAACCATTTTTATTTAAGAATGTATTCCAGTATCAAATGGCAAAGTTCAACAGTGAAAAACTGCAGTTACTTTTTCACCAACCTAATAACTTTTTTTTAAAGTTTTCCTTTGCTCCCTGCAATTTTTCCTAATTCCTGTGAAAGTTTCAGTTTTTTTTTTTAATCTTATATTTTTTAGTCTCTTATCTCAAGGCTTCCTCAGATGCCGGAACATACATGCTGTATTCAGACTCTCAGTCAAATCCTACTCTCTTTAGCCATATCGATGGTAGCCCACCAGGCACCTCTGTTCAAAAGATCCTCCTGGCAAGAATACTGGAGTGGGGTGCCACTCCAGGGGATATTCCTACTCCAGGCCGTCTTTCCGACCCAGGGATCAAACCCGTGTCTCTTATATCTCCTGCATTGGCAGGCGGATTCTTTACCACTAGCACCACCTGGGAAGTCTGAACATGAATACTGTTTCTATTCAAGATGTTAAAAAAATTGACTGAAAGTTTATATGTTAGTTTAAAGTTTACTACTTGGTGAGCTTTCTTCTAGGGTTTTAGGCAGAGGTCACTTGTTTCATAGAAAAAAAAAAAGATCCGTATTAATGAGTCTTGGGCTGTGCCCTTTGCCCACACCCAAAGAGTCTGGGAGTTAAGTAAAGGAAGAGAACACGAAGTTCAAGATGTTCACTTACTCTGTTACTCTGCTAAGTGTGGCCTTTCACTCCCACTCTGAGCTATCCCTGGCGTCACCAAGACTAGATAAACCCTCTGTGTTTCAGCCTTTCCAGAAAGGAAATCCTCAGGATTGGGGAGGATAGTAGCCTGGATGTGTTAGAGGGCCTAGTGACTCTTCTTAAAGACGTTCAGTAAATTATGACCATCTACCCCACCTTTAGAATTATCTCATGCTTCTAAATCCTGAATCTTCACAGTGTTCTGTGACTAGGGTTGGCTTGCTGTGTTTTGATTGTTAGCACATGAAAAGCAGAGAAAGCTAAATTTTATATTTATTAGTTACTACTTGTTCATTTGCTTTAGACCTTTCACAATGTTCTTAGCAGCTCATCTGCTTTTGTTTCTGTTGCCGTTCTTTTTGCCTTTGTGGATTTATGCAACTAAAATTCATCTCATGAGAAAGCAGATTAGGTGTTTAAGTTGTCATTAATGTTGAAAATACCTAAGCAGTCACCAGGAGGGGTGATCTTCACATTATTAATAGGTCGTTTGTCTTGGATTCTCATTTTAATGTCACTGTTGTGTTTTCTCTCTTTGAAAGTAACTCTCATGTGAATTGAAGTGTTTAGTGACAAGAAATGTGGATTTTCTAGAAATATGTAATATTTCTAAGTACTGTAGATGGAAAAATGGGAAGATGGATGTTTAAAGTCTGCCTTTTTTCTTTTTCCCTTCTGAGCACTGAGTTATCCTATCCTAGGTAACATCACGGCAGGACAGGCTAGCAGGATCCACGACCAGGAATTGGTCTAGGCTGATGATAAACCTGTTTGGGGCAGTGGCATGTGAATACTCTACAAGACTGAGGGCAAGTAGGCTGAGTGATAGGCAGTATTCCCTCCTCCTCTGCTTTGTGATCAGGGTTCAGGGTATATTGGAGGGGCTTGGCGGGGGACAGACTCTAGATAAAAAGACGTAGCTGTGGTCCAGCATCGGTAAGGCGGATCATTCAGGAGCAGATGAGGCAGCTGTTTCTGTTTGTGTCCTTGTTACCCTTGGTGTCTCTTGTTTGTGTGGCCCAGTGTTGGGGTCTGTGTTGTGTTATGTCTCACTTACGGGTTGGGAGCCAGGGTTTGAGGATGCTCCTGCTGATGAGGCAATATGCTCCAGGTAGTGGTGTGATATCCAGCATGGTACCTGACAGAAGCGGCTAGCCTCTTTAGTGGAGATAAAGAGCTTGTTTTTTAAGTTTTTGGTTGGTTTGTAGCCTGTTCCTACAGTCTTCGCTGCTGCCTATGTTTCAGTACATTTGAGTCCTTAACTCAGAACTCTAGACTTTTTGTCTTAAAAAAGAAATTCTAGGGACTTCCCTGCTGGTCCAGTGGTTAACACCTTGCCTTCCAATGCAGAGGGTGCAGGTTCGATCCCTGATCGGGGAACAAAGATCCCATATGCCCCATGGCCAAGAAACCAGGACATAAACAACATAAACAATATTGTAAAAAATTCAATAAAGACTTACGTTAAAAAAAAAAAAAGAAATTCTAACATCTTAGACTTTGTTATTTGTAAATAACAAATGTCTCTTACTGTTGATGCTGTAACTTTGAGTGATTTAGTAAGGGGAAGGAATTACACAAATCAGATTGTTTGACCTGTTTTTTTTAGCCACCATCCCCTTCATTGTGAAATTGAAGTCAGAGTGTATGTTTTCTCAAGCACATTCTATAGTGATGTGGCTGTATGGCTTGAATCATTTTTAACTTCGGATGCCTTTAGCCTCAGTTGGTTCTAATGAACTGTAATTATTGTGTTCACATTGGCAATTGTGTTGTCACAGTTTGGCCATTAAGTACCCTTTAGCTGATTGACTTTTTTCCTTGAGAGCACCTTTGTTTTTTTGACAATAAGTCATCATAGGCATATCTTGAGGTATCTTGTCCCTGAATTGTAAGCAGCTCATTTTCAAGGAATACAGGTTCCTTTTAGAGGAGACCAGTATTAGAGATAAATATCTGGGCATGTAAGATTGTTCCATATAATGACTAAGGGTAGACAGGATGATACAGATAAGAAGATATCTGAGTCTGCAGAACAATTACCCCTTTTCAAAAAGTCATGAGTTTCTTTTTTTTTTTTTTCTTCTTTTTCTTCTTCTTCTTCTCTCAAAAAGTCATGAGTTTCTGTTGCTAAATTTCAGTTCAAGTTTCTTTCTACCTTGTAATAATCTACTTTTCCCTTTCTTCATTAGTTTTGAACTATTTAGCCATGCAAGAGATACATTTATAATGTTGTCCTCTCTATGTAGACGTTTTTTTTTCCGTTTTAGTCCTGTTTTAAATCTTGCCTCAAGTGGCCTGAAATTGATTTTCAAGTTGGGTTTTCAGTTTTCTCTTGTTGACATCCCCTTGAGTCACATCTACCTGAAAAGTGAAAGAAACCCAGCCTCACTCCCAAGCAAATGCCAGAGAAAACATAGGCACGATATCTGGCAACTCAAATGTTGATGCATACAGTTAGTAAATAACTGGGAAGTTCTCAGTCCTTAAGGAACTCTCTTTTTAAGTCTTTATCTTCCTGGATGCTAGTGGATCCAGGATGTTAATGTTCAGTTCTGGATTAATCTGGATGTTAATTATCAGTTCAGTTCAGTCACTCAGTCATGTCCAACTCTTTGCAACCCCGTGGACTGCAGCACGCCAGGCTTCTCTGTCCATCACCAACTCCTGGCGTTTGCTCAAACTTGGGGTGTTAATCTTACAGTCACATAAAGTTGGTCTTGGATTCTTGAAGACCTGTGAATAAATGAAGCTGCTCTTAATTTCAGTGTTAGGCTGAGCTGCTATTTTGACTATTATGAATGCCAACAAATGTAGCCAAATGAATATCAATCATTAGAGATTTTAGAAAATTTACCGCAGAAGTTTGGGAAACTCCTTCCTATTGCTCCACATTTTTACACTGTTCACTTGGTTCCACATCTACTAGCAAAGTTGTATGGCAGCATTTCAGTCAGGTTTTATGTTTGTATTGTAAACTATGTGGCTCCCAATACCTTCAGGTAATTTTTGGCCTAATCCCAACTATTTTTCTTTTCACGTGAAAAGGAAAATAAACGAGTTTCTGTTAAGGATTGTAGGAAGTTTTAGTATAAATATCCAGGATTTGGCATGAGTGAATACCCTGCAGTTTTATGTTTTGGGGTAATAATATCACTGCAGAGATGTGATGCTATCTATAACATCCATCCCCTGTCTTTTTAACTTCCAAGTTTAATCTTTTTCTTCCATTAGAGTATCAACTAACACGAAAGCAGGGCTTTTGACTTGGTCACTGCTTTATCCTTAGTGTCTGCTGCAAGGCTGGACACACATTACGTGTTCAAAGAATATTTGTTGAATGAAAATATAATAGTGTTATTTCTCTGCCTCAAATCCTTTTGGAAGTAAATGATTGTTTTAGGGATGCTACAGGCCACCTGTCTCAATTCTTTTGGCACCGGGGACTGTTTTCATGGAGTAAGGGCCAGCAGGCTATGGGTAGCAGGCTCTGCTTGTCCGCCACCCACATCCTGCTGTGTGGCCCCATGCCTAACAAGTCACAGACCACACCAGTCTGCTTCCTGGGGATTGGGGACCCTTATTACAGGCTGCAAATTGCAGAAAACTAGTTCAACTCAGTTTAAGTAATGACGAAACCCATCATTTTGCTTAATGGAAAGCCTTGTATTAGCGGGAATTTTCCTGGTTGGGTGAGTCAGTGGCTCAGCAGTTAGCATTGCCTTCTCAACAGTCAGCTGCCTCAGGCATGTACCCTCACCATCAGCAGCAGTAAGCAGCACGCACACCCTCTGGGAGAAAGAAGAGACTGACTTTGTGCATCTAGTTCATCTGGGACTGGATGTTTGAGTGCCTAAATGTGAAAGAGAAAGATGAAAAAAACATCCTTTCTTTCCTGGTGAAGACAAACAGCGTGAATTGGCAAAAACTTCAGGGAGACTAAGGACATTCATTTTGAAGATGCTGAAATACAGGATGACTTGCGAGCCGTACTTAGACGTGGGAAACATGAAATGAGGAAGAACTCATTTGTTCTTTTGAGGTGGCTACTTGGGCTTGTGCTCTGTTTTGCCAACCTTCCAAAATGTTTGTGTCTTAAGAGAATACCTTAAAAATGCTAAAGTAGAAAACAAAAGTAGCTCATAATTTCAGCCTCCAAATAATATCTGTTGATTTGTTCAGTCCCTGGCCTGGGAAGATTCCACATGCCATGGGGCAACTTAAGCCTGTGTGCCACGACTACTGAGGTCATGCTCTGGAGCCCACAAACTGCAGCTACTGAGTCTGTGTGCCAGAAGTCCTGGAGCCCGCACACCCTAGAACCTGTGCTCCACGATAGGACAGCAGACCTTGCTCACCACAGTTAGAGAAAACCCTCAGGCAGCAGTGAACCCAGTGCAGCCAAGAAGTAAATAAATAAATAAAATGATGCAATATTTGCAAATTGCAGAGAGTTGTAATAAGCCTGAGTATTGTCCCCTTTTCTGACACTCAGCATCGCCTCACTCCTCTCCTCAGAGGCGCACATCATTGGCAGTTTGCTGACACCTTCCCGAAAGCAGTTGTGCTGGTGGATATCAGCCCTGTATGCTCATGAGCACAAACCGTTCTGCTTCAGTCCTTTCACATCTGTATGATGATCTGCCGTGTGTGGAGGGGCCTCTGGTTGGGGATAGTGTTACACATGTGTGGGTGAAACTGCGTGTGTATCAAGGAGGCATATTCCTAGTAATGGTGAGGTTGTTCATACATTCAGAGTGTATGAATATTTAAAATTTGGATGGATAACGTCAAATTCTCCTCCCAAAAGATTACAATAGTTTTCATTCCTGCCATTATGCTTTCTCCTTTCTGGGTATCACAGTTTTTTTCATTTGTGGCTCTGTAATAGGTAATGTTGTTAACTCGTGATTTGAATTTTGCTATTTGAATTGAGAGAGAAATGGAGAGCTTATGAGTTTTTTGCCCATTCGTGTTTCTTTTTCTCTGAACTGCCAGATGAGTGCTGTTTCTTGTTATAAGTCGGCTTTATAAGTGAAGGAAATTAACTCTCTGCTGCCATGTATATGGTTGTAAAATATATTTTTCTTTGTCTTTTATTGGTCTTCTTAACTTTTGCCACTCAGATTTTTATTTTTATGGAGTTAAAGTTATTAGACTTTTTTTTTTTTTGGTGAGTTCTGCTCTTTGAGTTTTTTGTTCTGCTCTGACCTGGCCACTCCACCTGCTGACACCCATGCACAGCCAACTGTAACTGGGCTATGTAAAGTCATTAGGGCACGCCTGGCCACCCACTCCAGTACTCTTGCCTAGAAAATCCCAGGGACGGAGGAGCCTGGTAGGCTGCAGTCCATGGGGTCACTAAGAGTCGGACACGACTGAGCGACTTCACTTTCACTTTTCACTTTCATGCATTGGAGAAGGAAATGGCAACCCACTCCAGTGTTCTTGCCTGGAGATTCCCAGGGACAGAGGAGCCTAGTGGGCTGCCATCTATGGGGTCGCCCAGAGTCGGACACGACTGAAGCGATTTAGCAGCAGCAGCAGGGCACACCCAGGGTAGAGCTTAGGCAGCTGGACCCCAGAACCCCACGATTCCAGGTACGTTAGGAGAAGTCACAAGTTCTTGACAGAGCTGAATCTTTGTGTTCTGGGGCTGCTTTATGTCTATTAGACCTAAGTGGAGTTAGACTTGGTAAGGTGGGCAGGATTGTTGTTTTCCAGTTGCCAAGTTCTATCTGACTTTTTGCGACCCAGTGGACTTCAGCATTCCAGGCCTCCCTGTCCCTCACCATCTTCCGGAATTTGCCCAAGTTCATGTCCATTGAATCGGTGATGCCATCCCACCATCTCAGGCTCTGTCACCTTCTCCTTCTGCCTTCAATCTTTCCCAGCTTCAGTGTCTTATCCAATGAGTTGGCTGTTTGCATCAGGTGGCCAAAGTATTGGAGTTTCAGCATCAGCCTTACTTTTAAAAAGGTGGGCAGGGTGCTGAGGCTAAAAACTAGAATGTTTGTGTCAGGGGTTATATTGGCCCTGTTAACAAGGTATTAGGTAAATTCCAGATGGCCAGTGAGATAAAATGACTTTGGTCCTTTACCCAGCTGAAAGGAGTAAGGACAGAGAGACCAAAGGACTGTGATTTTGTGATATGATAAGAAACATATGAACTTCTAAAACACTGGAATTTTCTGAGAGATTAGAGGCATTAGGAGGTTTTTTTTTTTTTTTTTAATTCATAATAAACCCCTTTCAACCATACTTGAGTTTATACTAATGAGATGACTCTTGGTGTGGGGTGGGGTGGGGATGTGAGGTGCACCTAGGTGACTTCAGGATGGGGCTGGTTGCCAGAGGAACCAAGCTTGTGATGAGAAGGTTAGAGCTTTCAACCGCATTCCTGGATCTCCAGAGATGGCAGAGAGACTGCCACTTAATCACCAGTGTCCAGTGATGTAATCATGGATACCTAACGGAATCTCCTTCAGTTCAGTTCAATTCAATTCAGTCGCTCAGTCATGTCCGACTCTTTGCAACGCCATGAATCACAGCACGCCAGGCCTCCCTGTCCATCACCAACTCCCGGAGTTTACCCAAACTCATGTCCATTGAGTCGGTGATGCCATCCAGCCATCTCATCCTCTGTCATCCCCTTCTCCTCCTGCCCCCGATCCCTCCAAGCATCAGGGTCTTCTCCAATGAATCAACTCTTCACATGAGGTGGTCAAAGTATTGGAGTTTCAGCTTCAACGTCAGTCCTTCCAATGAAAACCCAGGACTGATCTCCTTTAGGATGGACTGGTTGGATCTCTTTGCAGTCCAAGGGACTCTCCAAAGAGTCTTCTCCAACACCACAGTTCAAAAGCATCAATTTTTTGGCACTCAGCTTTCTTCACAGTCCAACTCTCACATCCATACATGACCACTGGAAAAACCATAGCCTTGACTCGACGGACCTTTGTTGGCAAAGTAATGTCTCTGCTTTTTAATATGTTATCTAGGTTGGTCATAGCTTTCCTTCCAAGGAGTAAGTGTCTTTTAATTTCATGGCTGCAATCACCATCTGCAGTGATTTTGGAGCCCCAAAAAATAAAGTCTGACACTGTTTCCACTGTTTCCCCATCTATTTGCCATGAAGTGATGGGACCAGATGCCTTGATCTTAGTTTTCTGAATGTTGAGCTTTAAGCCAACGTTTTCACTCTCCTCTTTCACTTTCATCAAGAAGCTTTTCAGTTCCTCTTCACTTTCTGCTATAAGGGTGGTGTCATCTGCATATCTGAGGTTATTGATATTTCTCCCAGCAATCTTGATTCCAGCTTGTGCTTCCTCCAGCCCAGCGTCTCTCATGATGTACTCTGCATATAAGTTAAATAAGCAGGATGACAATATACAGCCTTGACGTACTCCTTTTCCTATTTGGAACCAGTCTGTTGTTCCATGTCCAGTTCTAACTCTTGCTTCCTGACCTGCATATACGTTTCTCAAGAGGCAGGTCAGGTGGTCTGGTAGTCCCATCTCTTTCAGAATTTTCTATTGTGATCCACACAGTCAAAGGCTTTGGCATAGTCAATAAAGCATCTCCTTAGGAACCCATAAATGACAGAGTTCCACTGGTCACATGGAGATGCTGCGAAGTAGTGCCTGGAGAGGCAATGGAAGCTCTGCTTGCACACTTTGTGCTTTTCATCTCATCCATTTGGCTGTTCCTGAGTTGAATCCTTTTATAATAAACAGAATATTGTAAAGTGCTTTCCTGAGCCATAGCAGATTATTGAATCTCAGGAGGGAGTCAATATATATTTATATGAGTTTATATTTATAAATAAATCAATTTATGTGTATAAATCTCCCAATTTGTATATCAGAAATACAATAGGCCTAGGACTTTTCTTGAAAGTGGGAACACTCTTGTGGAACTGAACCTTTAACCGGTGAGGTCTGATGCTAACTCCACATAGTGTTGGAATCCACCTGAATCAGTAGACATCCAGTTGGTGTCCTGAGAATTGGAGAATTGGTTACTGGTATGGAAAAACCACACACATTTGGTGTCAAAAGTGAGTAAAAACAGCTCATATGGGTCATTCTCTTTTCTGAATATGATTTTGAACCTGCCTGTTTTTTTTCTGTAGGTGAGAAAATGGCATTTGTGAAGAGTGGATGGTTGCTGCGACAGAGTAAGTATAGGACATGAGCCCCTTGTGGTTTAGAGTTGCCTTAGGACTCATCTTTTATTTCTGTGGCTGATACTGCTGACATTTACAAATAAATAACAAAGTCTTATTAATGCTGTTGCTCTGGATTTCCTCTTGCAGATTTTTAGATTTCTGTGAACTGTTTTTCTGCACACATGAAGCTGCTTCTTGGTTGCTGCCTTGACAGAAACCAGGGGATAGTAGTCCCTGCTAATTTTTCTTACTAGCATTCTGTATTATTAATGGCTGACCTGAGGTTCCTAAGTCTATCCAAGCTGAGCTGGTATATTACTGTGGAGGTACTGCTTACTGTAGGAAATAGCTGTCTCATCTAGGAATTGAATAGTGATGAGATTCTGAAATACTGCAGTCTTCAATTATAGATTAAGATTTGACCTGAGGGAGTGCATTTACCTAAAACCAAATCTTTTTTATCTCCAAAAGGACTCTGGAGAAGAGACTCAGTTCTTTCCCTATGAGATTGAGTTCATTTTCTTAGACTCATCTCTATGGGCCTGACAGTCTAGTCTAGGATTCTGCAGTCAGGGCTTTGATGGCAGGTGTGATGCTTGGCTGGCACTCCCCGGCCTAGTGATTACACCTGTCTGTATTTGGGTGGCTCTCTTCAGTAGTTTTTGCACAGCGCAGGTGCTGCCAGTCAAATAGATACTGGATGCCAGTTATTTATCAATTTGGGCAAGTGCTGTGGTTGCCCCTCTCAGCAAGGTGGGTGCTTGATAGTGGTCAAAGAAATTCGGAAGGCAGCTGTGATGAATATTCTTTTGATACCTGCAGTGGACATGGGAGATATGGAGAGGCACATGCAATGGAATTTGTGCACATTGGCCAAGAATTGGGATTTATAGAAACAAAAGATTAGGTATAGATAGGTATAGATATGGTGCAGGGATGACCTTTAGTTTTCCTTTTTGGCTGACAGGAAATTAGAGTTTTATAAAGTTAAATGCCTAGTCCAAGATGACAGATGAAAGGATGCATTCTCACAAACGGATAGACTGTGATGGATGCATGCTGGATGGGAGCCAGGCCCTGGGAGTGGGTGTGTCCAGCATCTGAGCCTGCCTTTGCATAGCCTCAGGCAGGGAGACTCTCCTGCACTGTGGGCTGTAAGGGAAGGTGAATGTTAGAGAAAAGTATACATGAAGGCCTTTCAAGAAAAAGAGAAAGATATTTTCCAGAAGAGGAAGGTATTACTGTTATTTCTAAGTAGAGAGTTTGTAGTACAACATTTTCTAATCAATCTAGCAGTTAGATACTGCTCAGGAGGTCTAGATATACCACATGGAGAGTTAAATGCTAGACAAGTTTCATTAGCTCAAAATTTATTCAGCTTTTTTTTTTCTTCTTTTATGTTCTGAAACTTAAGTTGGCAGCGTTCTCAGTAGGAGTGAAATTCTCATCTTAGCGTATGCTGCCTGCAGCCCTGGTGCAGCACGAGTGTTCGTGCAGTCCGGGTCTGCTTTCACTTCCATTTTCATAGACTGCCCTGGGCAGGCAGATGCAGCTATACTTTTGGAGCAAGAGGAAAGTTTCTTTCGTTTCTGTTACCTGTGAGTCAGAGGACAAAGCCACTCAAAGCCGACATTTCCACTTTTTCTCAGGTACTATTTTGAAGCGCTGGAAGAAGAATTGGTTTGACCTGTGGTCAGATGGTCACCTGATCTATTATGATGACCAGACTCGGCAGAGTGTAGAAGATAAGGTCCACATGCCAGTGGACTGCATCAACATCCGCATGGGACATGAATGTCGGGGTAAGTGGTTTGCAGTGTCCAACTTCTGTCACCTACCCGTCCCCATTCTTGGTGGGAGTGATTACTCTTTCTTAGCCATTTTGCTTTCATTTACAGATCAGAGAAGGGTTTCCTGTAGGCAGAGGTAGCCAGATGAAACCAGACACCTGGATTATAACCCATATGGGCCGGCAGATTAATTTTCTCCTCTGAATAGACCCATCAGTCCACATTTCTGTTCTCTCTCATGAAGAAAGTGGTGGAGAACTAAGGAATCAGAGTGCTGGGAACCCCAAGAAGGATGGAGCTACTCTAGGTAGTTAGATTTTGTGACTCAGAAACTGGCTTATTGGTAACAGCTCCAGTTTTTTAAAATCTGATGTCTTTCCCAGAGTTACCTCTTATATAAATTTTGAAGGAATAGTTTTTTAATAAGCACAGACTTTTCTGTTTCTAGTTAATGGCATATGTGGACTTCCCTTTTTGTTTTATTAGCTCTGGAGTACAGAGTCCACTGTAGTAACCATTGGTGTTATAACATCCTGCCCATATAAGTTCTTGAAACACAAGTTTCTATGGACTACTTGTTGAAATTCTTACTTGAAATTCTTACTTGAACCAGGCTCAGATATCATAGGTCTTATACTTCTTGGTGTACACAGATAAACTTTATTTCTTTTTATGAGTTTTTTTGTTTGTTTTAAAAAAGTATTTATTTATTTTGGTTGTGTCGAGTCTTAGCTGCCGCACGTGGGATCTTTGTTGCCGGGTATTTTGTTGCAGCATGCAGACTTCTCTCTAGTTGTGGTGCATGAGCTGTAGAGTGTGTGGGCTTAGCAGCGTACAGTCTGTCTGGTTGTGCCACACGGGCTTTTGGTCGGGCTTAGTTGCCCCGTGGCATGTGGGATCTTAGTTCCCTACCCAGGAATCAAACCCCCATTCCCTGCATTGGAAGACATATTCTTAACCACTGGACCACCAGAGAAGTCCCAGAGATACTTTGAACATCTGATTTTCATTTCTAAAGCAGCGATGTAGTTTGATGCTTCCTGTGAATTAAAGAAGTAAGTATTCTAGTAACTGATGCTTTGCAACACTTTTCATTGTGCTTATTCTTCTAATGTCTGGGCTGTTCTGTGTATTACCATATGTGGATGCCCTCTTGGAGAGGCTTTCTTGTTTCTCCTGTAGGAAGTTTAATTAGTACGGAGTAATGATTCATGTGTTTGGTTCTGTAGGGCAGAACAAAGATGTTTTATAATTACAGTGTTCTGAAGTACTGGTCCTTTGCTTATCTGAGCTATTAAGAAGAAATCCTTGGGGAAAAAAAGTGGTGTTAATATTTCTATATATTTTTTATAGATATTCAGCCACCAGATGGGAAGCCAAAAGACTGTATGCTGCAGATTGTTTGCCGAGATGGAAAAACCATCAGTCTTTGTGCAGAAAGCACAGATGATTGTTTGTAAGTTTTTTCTGATGTGTTTAACTTAAAAAGTACTTTCTGTTTTAATTTCCAATTGCAGGAAAGGAAAAGAATGGGAGTTAAGTTTTCCTTTCGGCAGCAGAATAAGTGACTTAGAGGTGTGTGAGATAAATGTTAACAGTGTCTTAGTCCATGTCTGATGCCCTGATGCTAGCTTCTGCCTCTGCAGTGTCCTGGTATAGTGAGAATGGCAGAAAGTATTAGATATAGTCACTTTGCGTTCTTTTGTCATTACTAGATGTGAATTGAATGATGGGCACGACTAAGTGGGTTCTTTTTTTTTTTTTTTAAGTGGGTTCTTAAATCTTGTGATTTTTTTGGCTGTGCTGCCTGGCTTGTGGGATATTAGTTCCCTAACCAGTAATCAGACCTGGGCCCACAGCAGTGAGAATGCAGAATCCTAACCTGTGGACTAGCAAGGGATTACCATTAAAGCTTGTTATTGTAATGTAAATATCTTTTTATTTTTTTCTTTCTTTCTTTATTTTTTTTTTTTATTATTATTATTTTTTTTTCCAGTGGGTTTTGTCATACATTGATATGAATCAGCCATGGATTTACATGTATTCCCAATCCCGATCCCCCCTCCCACCTCCCTCTCCACCCGATTCCTCTGGGTCTTCCCAGTGCACCAGGCCGGAGCACTTGTCTCATGCATCCCACCTGGGCTGGTGATCTGTTTCACCATAGATAGTATACATGCTGTTCTTTTGAAATATCCCACCCTCACATTCTCCCACAAAGTTCAAAAGTCTGTTCTGTATTTCTGTGTCTCTTTTTCTGTTTTGCATATAGGGTTATCGTTATCACCTTTGTAAATTCCATATATATGTGTTAGTATACTGTAATGTTCTTTATCTTTCTGGCTTACTTCACTCTGTATAAGGGGCTCCAGCTTCATCCATCTCATTAGGACTGGTTCAAATGAATTCTTTTTAATGGCTGAGTAATATTCCATGGTGTATATGTACCACAGCTTCCTTATCCATTCATCTGCTGATGGGCATCTAGGTTGCTTCCATGTCCTGGCTATTATAAACAGTGCTGCGATGAACATTGGGGTGCACGTGTCTCTTTCAGATCTGGTTTCCTCAGTGTGTATGCCCAGAAGTGGTATTGCTGGGTCATATGGCAGTTCTATTTCCAGTTTTTTAAGAAATCTCCACACTGTTTTCCATAGCGGCTGTACTAGTTTGCATTCCCACCAACAGTGTAAGAGGGTTCCCTTTTCTCCACACCCTCTCCAGCATTTATTGCTTGTAGACTTTTGGATAGCAGCCATCCTGACTGGTGTGTAATGGTACCTCATTGTGGTTTTGATTTGCATTTCTCTGATAATGAGTGATGTTGAGCATCTTTTCATGTGTTTGTTAGCCATTCGTGTGTCTTCTTTGGAGAAATGTCTGTTTAGTTCTTTGGCCCATTTTTGATTGGGTCATTTATTTTTCTGGAATTGAGCTGCAGGAGTTGCTTGTATATTTTTGAGATTAATCCTTTGTCTGTTTCTTCATTTGCTATTATTTTCTCCCAATCTGAGGGCTGTCTTTTCACCTTGCTTATAGTTTCCTTTGTAGTGCAAAAGCTTTTAAGTTTCATTAGGTCCCATTTGTTTATTTTTGCTTTTATTTCCAATATTCTGGGAGGTGGGTCATAGAGGATCTTGCTGTGATTTATGTCGGAGAGTGTTTTGCCTATGTTCTCCTCTAGGAGTTTTATAGTTTCTGGTCTTACATTTAGATCTTTAATCCATTTTGAGTTTATTTTTGTGTATGGTGTTAGAAAGTGTTCTAGTTTCATTCTTTTTTTTTTTTTTTTTTTTTTTTTTCATTTTTTTTTTTTTTTTTTTTTTAATTTTTTTATTAGTTGGAGGCTAATTACTTCACAACATTTCAGTGGGTTTTGTCATACATTGATATGAATCAGCCATAGATTTACACTTATTCCCCATCCCGATCCCCCCTCCCACCTCCCTCTTCACCCGACTCCTCTGGGTCTTCCCAGTGCACCAGGCCCGAGCACTTGTCTCATGCATCCCACCTGGGCTGGTGATCTGTTTCACCATAGATAGTATACATGCTGTTCTTTTGAAACATCCCACCCTCACATTCTCCCACAGAGTTCAAAAGTCTGTTCTGTATTT
This sequence comes from Cervus elaphus, assembly GCF_910594005.1. NCBI lineage: Eukaryota > Metazoa > Chordata > Mammalia > Artiodactyla > Cervidae > Cervus > Cervus elaphus. The sequence continues at coordinate 3,846,766 of NC_057847.1, forward strand.
CTGTGTCTCTTTTTCTGTTTTGCATATAGGGTTATCATTACCATCTTTCTAAATTCCATATATATGTGTTAGTATGCTGTAATGTTCTTTATCTTTCTGGCTTACTTCACTCTGTATAATGGGCTCCAGTTTCATCCATCTCATTAGGACTGATTCAAATGAATTCTTTTTGACAGCTGAGTAATATTCCATTGTGTATATGTACCACAGCTTCCTTATCCATTCATCTGCTGATGGGCATCTAGGTTGCTTCCATGTCCTGGCTATTATAAACAGTGCTGCAATGAACATTGGGGTGCACGTGTCTCTTTCAGATCTGGTTTCCTCAGTGTGTATGCCCAAAAGTGGGATTGCTGGGTCATATGGCAGTTCTATTTCCAGTTTTTTAAGAAATCTCCACACTGTTTTCCATAGCGGCTGTACTAGTTTGCATTCCCACCAACAGTGTAAGAGGGTTCCCTTTTCTCCACACCCTCTCCAGCATTTATTGCTTGTAGACTTTTGGATAGCAGCCATCCTGACTGGTGTGTAATGGTACCTCATTGTGGTTTTGATTTGCATTTCTCTGATAATGAGTGATGTTGAGCATCTTTTCATGTGTTTGTTAGCCATTCGTGTGTCTTCTTTGGAGAAATGTCTGTTTAGTTCTTTGGCCCATTTTTTGATTGGGTCATTTATTTTTCTGGAATTGAGCTGCAGGAGTTGCTTGTATATTTTTGAGATTAATCCTTTGTCTGTTTCTTCATTTGCTATTATTTTCTCCCAATCTGAGGGCTGTCTTTTCACCTTGCTTATAGTTTCCTTTGTAGTGCAAAAGCTTTTAAGTTTCATTAGGTCCCATTTGTTTATTTTTGCTTTTATTTCCAATATTCTGGGAGGTGGGTCATAGAGGATCTTGCTGTGATTTATGTCGGAGAGTGTTTTGCCTATGTTCTCCTCTAGGAGTTTTATAGTTTCTGGTCTTACATTTAGATCTTTAATCCATTTTGAGTTTATTTTTGTGTATGGTGTTAGAAAGTGTTCTAGTTTCATTCTTTTTTTTTTTTTTTTTTTTTTTTTTTTTTTTTTTTTTTTTTTTTTTTTTTTAATTTTTTTATTAGTTGGAGGCTAATTACTTCACAACATTTCAGTGGGTTTTGTCATACATTGATATGAATCAGCCATAGATTTACACTTATTCCCCATCCCGATCCCCCCTCCCACCTCCCTCTTCACCCGACTCCTCTGGGTCTTCCCAGTGCACCAGGCCCGAGCACTTGTCTCATGCATCCCACCTGGGCTGGTGATCTGTTTCACCATAGATAGTATACATGCTGTTCTTTTGAAACATCCCACCCTCACATTCTCCCACAGAGTTCAAAAGTCTGTTCTGTATTTCTGTGTCTCTTTTTCTGTTTTGCATATAGGGTTATCATTACCATCTTTCTAAATTCCATATATATGTGTTAGTATGCTGTAATGTTCTTTATCTTTCTGGCTTACTTCACTCTGTATAATGGGCTCCAGTTTCATCCATCTCATTAGGACTGATTCAAATGAATTCTTTTTGACAGCTGAGTAATATTCCATTGTGTATATGTACCACAGCTTCCTTATCCATTCATCTGCTGATGGGCATCTAGGTTGCTTCCATGTCCTGGCTATTATAAACAGTGCTGCAATGAACATTGGGGTGCACGTGTCTCTTTCAGATCTGGTTTCCTCAGTGTGTATGCCCAAAAGTGGGATTGCTGGGTCATATGGCAGTTCTATTTCCAGTTTTTTAAGAAATCTCCACACTGTTTTCCATAGCGGCTGTACTAGTTTGCATTCCCACCAACAGTGTAAGAGGGTTCCCTTTTCTCCACACCCTCTCCAGCATTTATTGCTTGTAGACTTTTGGATAGCAGCCATCCTGACTGGTGTGTAATGGTACCTCATTGTGGTTTTGATTTGCATTTCTCTGATAATGAGTGATGTTGAGCATCTTTTCATGTGTTTGTTAGCCATTCGTGTGTCTTCTTTGGAGAAATGTCTGTTTAGTTCTTTGGCCCATTTTTTGATTGGGTCATTTATTTTTCTGGAATTGAGCTGCAGGAGTTGCTTGTATATTTTTGAGATTAATCCTTTGTCTGTTTCTTCATTTGCTATTATTTTCTCCCAATCTGAGGGCTGTCTTTTCACCTTGCTTATAGTTTCCTTTGTTGTGCAAAAGCTTTTAAGTTTCATTAGGTCCCATTTGTTTATTTTTGCTTTTATTTCCAATATTCTGGGAGGTGGGTCATAGAGGATCTTGCTGTGATTTATGTCGGAGAGTGTTTTGCCTATGTTCTCCTCTAGGAGTTTTATAGTTTCTGGTCTTACATTTAGATCTTTAATCCATTTTGAGTTTATTTTTGTGTATGGTGTTAGAAAGTGTTCTAGTTTCATTCTTTTACAAGTGGTTGACCAGTTTTCCCAGCAGCACTTGTTAAAGAGGTTGTCTTTTTTCCATTGTATATCCTTGCCTCCTTTGTCAAAGATAAGGTGTCCATAGGTTCGTGGATTTATCTCTGGGCTTTCTATTCTGTTCCATTGATCTATATTTCTGTCTTTGTGCCAGTACCATACTGTCTTGATGACTGTGGCTTTGTAGTAGAGTCTGAAGTCAGGCAGGTTGATTCCTCCAGTTCCATTCTTCTTTCTCAAGATTATTTTGGCTATTCGAGGTTTTTTGTATTTCCATACAAATTGTGAAATTCTTTGGTCTAGTTCTGTGAAAAATACCGTTGGTAGCTTGATAGGGATTGCATTGAATCTATAGACTGCTTTGGGTAGAATAGCCATTTTGACAATATTGATTTTTCCAATCCATGAACACGGTATGTTTCTCCATCTGTTTGTAAATATCTTTTTAAATAGCACTGACATCTGTATTATATAGCCTTTTCTGTCTTTTGATGGTTCTTACTCCTATTTGCTCTCTCTGAAGAAAGAGTATAGAAATACAAGAAGGAAAGCCCAACTTTATTAGTTCTTATCCCTTAACATCCCATAACATCCCATTAATGTAGGACGAGAATCTTGAAAACTCTGATTTTTTTTTTTTTTCTGTCCACACTTCACCACTACCATAGGTTAACTCTGGACATTTTGAGAAGTCATTAACAGAGGTTATAATAATATTCCTGTATATTAAAATATTCATATGTATATGACATTTTTATAAAATCCAGGTGGCCAGTTTGTTAGAGTGCCTGACCCTGCATTTTACATATATGCTTACCCTCAATATAGGCATGCTAAACTCTAGGGTTTATTTTAAATGCCAGATGTAGTTTCTTTTTTACGTTCTTATTTAGTGAATGATGAATGTCATTTTCTGGAAGAGGTGTAACTTTCATAAAGACGAATGGAGAAATGAACACATCTAGCCAGTTTGCTACTTTCTTATAAATTGGATCTATATATATTTTTACTAGTTAATCATTTAAGCTTATGTATATTGAATACTTACTTTGGTCTGGGCTCTGTGCTGACTGCTTTATATATGTTGTTTAATCCTCACTTTATAAAGAGGATTGTTGTTGAGTCGCTCAGTTGTGTCCGACTCTTTGTGACTCCATGGATTGCAGCACACCAGGCTTCCCTGTCCTTCACTGTCACCCAGAGTTTGCTCAGACTCATGTCCATGGAGTCGATGATGCCATCCAGCCATCTCATCCTCTGTCGTCCCCTTTTACTCCTGCCTTGTCTTTCCCAGCTTCAGAGTCTGTTCCAGGAGTCGCCTCTTTGCATCAAGTGGCCAAAGTATTGGAGCTTCAGCATCAGTCCTTCCAATGAATATTCCATGAATATTGATTTCCTTTAGGATTAACTGGTTTGATCTCCGTGCTATCCAAGACACTCTCAAGAGTCTTCTCCAGCACCACAGTTTGAAGCAACAGTTCTTTGGGCTCAGCTTTCTTTATGGTCCAACTCTCGTGTCTGTCCATGACTATTGGAAAAGCCATAGCTTTGACTAGATGGTACTTTGTTGATGAAGTGAGGTCTCTGCTTTTTAGTACACTGTCTAGATTTGTCATAGCTTTTCCTTCCAGAGACCAGGCATCTTTTAATTTCATGGCTGCAGTCACTGAAGTGATTTTGGAGCATGTGGGATCTTCCTGGAGCAGGGATTGAACCCATATCTCTTGCATTGGCAGACACATTCTCAACCTCTGGACCACCAGGGAAGCCCCCTCCCAGCAATCCTGATTCCAGCTTTGGATTCACCCACACCAGCATTTTGCATGATGTACTCTGCGTATGAGTTAAGCAAGCATGGGTGACAACATGCAGCCTTGACGTACTCCTTTCCCAATTTTAAACCAGTCCATTGTTCCATGTCCAGTTCTAACCATTGCTTCTTGGTCTGCCTGCAGGTTTCTCAGGAGACAGATAAGGTGGTCTAGTAGTCCCCTCTCTTTAAGAATTTTCCACAGTTTGCTGTGATTGACACAAAGGTTTTAGTGTAGTCAATGAAGCAGAAGTAGATGTTTTTCTGAAATACCTTTGCTTTTTATGATCCAGTGGCTATTGGCAGTTTGATCACTGATTCCTCTGCTTTTTCTAAATCCAGCTTGTACATCTGGAAGGTCTTAGTTCATGTACTGTTGAAGTCTAGCGTGAAAGATTTAGAGCATTATCTTGCTAGCATGTGAAATGACTGCAATTGTATGGCTACCTTAGAATGGCTGTTACCAAAAAGACAAAACATAAGTTGTTGGGTGAGGATGTGGAGAAAAGGGAGTCCTGTGCACTTTTGGTGGGAATGTAAATTTGTGAAGCCACTATGGAAAACAGTATGGAGGTTCCTCAAAAAAACCAAAATAGAACTAGCATATGATTCTAAAATGCCACTTTTCAACATATATTTGAAGGGGATTAAATGGTTGTGTTGATGAGATAGCTGCACCCTTGTGTTTCTTGCATTATTCATAGTAGCCAACACATGGAAGCAACTTAAGTGTCTGAAGAATGAATGAATTGGTAAATAAAATGATATATATACAAACACACACAGACTTGCACATGTGTGGGCAACAAACTATTAATCAACTATAAAAAAAGAAACGCTGCTTTCACAAGTATATAAATGGATCCTGAGGGCCTTATGCTAAGTGAAGTAAGTTAGAGAAAGAAAAATGACTGTATTTCTCACTTATATGAAGAATCTAAAAAAGCTAGACATGACTGAACAACTAACACTTTCATTTTCATAGAAGTGGAGAGTAGAATGGTGTTTACTTGTGGTTGAGGGAAATGGTGAGATGTTGGACAAAGGGTATAAGCTTCCAGCTGTAAGATGAGTAAGTTCTCGGCATCTCTTGTATAGCAGTGATTATAATTAATAGTTCTGTCTCATATACTTGAAAGTTAAGATAGTAGATTTTAAATGTTGCCACCAAAGAAGTAAAAAATTAATCACGTGTGTAGGGGTAGAGGTACCTTATTGTAGCAATCAATTTATGTTATATGTGATTCAGATCATCATATTGTACACCTTAAACTTAATTTGTTATATATCAGTTTCTCAAATACCAGCATTACTTTTAAGTGCAAAATACTGCTGACCTTCTAAATCTCATATGTGGAACTTTATGTAGCCATTTAAAAAATCAAATATTAATAGATCTGTGTGTATATCATGACCTGATAAAGTATAGGTTTAGTATAGTTAATTAAGCATGGTGCATTTTACATTTATTAAAAAGTGAAGGACTTCCCTTGTGGTCCAGTGGTTAAGACTCAATGCCTCCACTATATGGAGTGTGGGTTTGATCCCTGGTCAGGGAACTAAGATCCCACATGACCGTGGCTCAGCAAAAATTAAAAAAAAAAAAAGGAATAACTTTCATATAGGTTATAGTTTAAATATTACATATGTATCAATACTGTAGATTTTTTTCTTTACATATTATATATTCCTAGTGCATGTCTTAAGTGAGGTGACTGAGTGAGTCTTGAGGCAAGGGCTAAGTTCAGTCGTTCAGTTGTGTCTGACTCTTTGTGACCCCATGGACTGCAGCACGCCAGGCTTCCCTGTCCATCACCAACTCTTAGAGCCTACTCAAACTTATGTCCATTGAGTTAGTGATGCCATCTAACCATCTCATCCTCTGTTGTCCCCTTCTCCTCTCGCCTTCAATCTTTCCCAGCAACAGGGTTTTTTCAAATGAGTCAGTTCTTTGCATCAGGTGGCCAAAATATTGGAGTTTCAGCTTCAGCATCGGTCCTTCCAATGAATATTCAGGACTGATTTCCTTTAGGATTGACTGGTTGGATCTCCTTGCAGTCCAAGGGACTCTCAAGAGTCTTCTCCAACACCACAGTTCAAAAGCTTTGGTGCTCAGCTTTCTTTATAGTCCAACTCCTACATTCATACATGACTACTGGAAAAATCATAGCTTTGACAGGACGGACCTTTGTTGGCAAAGTAACATCTCTGTTTTCTAATATGCTGTCTAGGTTGGTCATAACTTTTCTTCGAAGGAGCAAGTGTCTTTTAATTTCATGGTTGCAGTCACCATCTGCATTGATTTTGGACCCCCCAAAAATAAAGTCTCTCACTGTTTCTATTGTTTTCCCATCTATTTGCCATGAATTGATGGGATCAGATGCCATGATTTTCCTTTTCTGAATGTTAAGTTTTAAGCCAACTTTTTCACTCTCCTCTTTCGCTTTCATCAAGAGGCCCTTTAGTTCTTCTTCACTTTCTGCCATAAGGGTGGTGTCATCTGCGTATCTGAGGTTATTTATATTTCGCCTGGCAATCTTGATTCCAGCTTGTGCTTCATCCAGTGCAGCCTTTCACATGATGTACTCTGCATGTAAGTTAAATAAGCAGGGTGACAGTATACAGCCTTGAAGTATTCCTTTCCTGATTTGGAACCAGTCTGTTGTTCCATGTCCAGTTCTTACTGTTGCTTCTTGACCTGCATACAGATTTCTCACGAGGCAGGTCAGGTGGCTGAGAACCCCATGAACAGTATGAAAAGGGCTAAAAGTCTATTTTTAAAACAATGTTTTTGAAAAATTCCGATGCCACTGCAGGTTTGAGAACCATTGAGATAGATGTTGGGTTGCTGCAAATAAAGTACCTCTTTCTTTTTCTTTTCTTCAGGGCCTGGAAGTTTACACTCCAGGATTCCAGGACAAACACAGTAAGTTGCTAATGGCAGTCACTTACAATGTTTTCTCATAGTCTTGCTGTAAAAAACAGAATAGGAGGGTAAGAGGAAAATGGGGGAAGAGGGCTTTTTTTTTTTTTTTTTTTGTCACCTGGCCCTGAATGAGCAAGCAGAGATAGATAGGCTGTGTTTCACTGACAGTGAGGAAGCTGGATTTTGGAAAACATTTTGGCAGGAGCCGATCTAACACAGGCACATTGATCCCAGTGTTATTTTTTAGAAATGTCTGTGTCTCACAAAGATTTACAGCACTTTGAATTCTGCTGTAGTTTGCAGAGAAGGTACACAAGGGATTACAGGGCCCTTTTCATGTATAGCATCTCAGCCTGTGAAATAGACATTTTTGAGTCTTGTACTTGTCTCTAGTTTCTTTTGACTTTAGGAGGTAACTGAGACAGTAAACCCCATTTGTAAAGGCTAGTGGTACCATCTTTGTGTCTGTCAGGGAGTCAAAGGCAGTTCCCTCTGTGGTCAACATTTTCTTTGATTCTTCAGATAGGATTTTATTTTTTCCTTTATTTCTCTAGGAGGAAAAGAAACAGATAGATGGAGCTTTTTAAATGATTTGTACAGGTGGTAAAAGAAAGTAAAAAGACTTAATATTCAAATGCTATTTTTTACTGCTTTTGTTATCTCAGGATTATTTTTCCTCCTAAGCTTACTCTAAAACTCCCATTACCTTTTCTTTGATGAAAATCCTCTACTCAAATGAAGTTATTTAGTATTGATCATTCATAGGGACAAGAGCCAAGGGGATTCTCTATGTGGATTGTTTTTAAAGGAGCACATATATTTTTGTTTTCCACTGGGGGGTAATTTAATGAAAGATTTAAGAAGTTTTTAACGTAGAAACCAGATTGTGAGTGCAGGACATATCCCTGCCTGCTACATTTTAGACTGTAGGACTTTGATTTGTGAACAGAAGGCTTGTTGAGAGTGGGTAACATCTGTGAAAGGGCCTGGGTGGCCCTGGAGGCTCTGTGGCTCTCTTGGGCAGGGAGAACTTTTTTACCCCCTGCTGGTGACTGGGGAGGACCAACCCTCTGTACCTCAGAGGGCGCTGAATGCAGGGTGGCGGCAAGGAGAAGCCCATCTTGCTAGTCAGTGCTTCTCAGAGAGTTGTTATATTTCTTCTTCAAAGATCAACTTTTTGGCCTTTAATTTTTCTTTTTTCCCCCCACAATTTCTCTCCTCTCAAGGCTTATGTTGGCTCAGAAGTCATGTATGATGAGACAGCTGTGGCTTCCTCTCCACCTCCCTACACAGCGTATGCTGCACCAACCCCTGAGGTAGGGAGCAGATCTTCACTTTACAGAATCCACCTGAGGGAAACTTGGGGTCTCTGTGCTACCATCCTTTTAAAACTGAAAGAAAGATTAAAAAAAACTGAAAGAAAACTCTGAGAAATCAGAGAAATTAGAAATGTACTTGAAACCCTTTTCTTCTTTAAGCTTTTTTCTATCTTTAACAGATTATCTATTGTCGTCTTTTGCTTTCATAAAACAACTGCTTTATATAATCTTCACGTTCATATTTTCAAGATAGACCCAAAAGTGAATCATGGTATTAATAATATGATTCTGATTATATAAGTTTATATTTCATTTTTTTACTTGAATACTCTTTATAATCAGAAAAAAATGCTTTTTTAATTTGAAGAAACAAAACCAGAACCTTAAAATCACATGCCAAATCCCTTTGGTTGTGTGCCCTAATAAGAGGTGGCAGGTGTTCAGTGCTGCATATAGAAGTCTCAGTTGTGGGAGGCACTTTTGCTTTTTTTTTTCTTTTTTTCACTTTTAATTTGGAAATAATTGTAGACTTACAAGAAGTTGCAAAGATAATATGGAAAAATCTCATGTACTTTTTACCCTGTTCCCCTAGCTGTTACATGGTAAATAAAATCAAAACCAGAAGTTTGAAATTGGTATAGTGTTTATGTCTGGTTCTGTCATTTTATCATGCGTGTAGATATGTATATCTACTACCTCATTCAAGATGTAAAGCTGTTTATAATATCCTCTTCCTACTGCTGCTGCTAAGTCACTTCAGTTGTGTCCGACTCTGTGCGACCCCATAGACGGCAGCCCACCAGGCTCCACTGTCCCTGGGATTCTCCAGGCAAGAACACTGGAGTGGGGTGCCATTGCCTTCTCCAGTGCATGAAAGTGAAAAGTGAAAGTGAAGTCCCTTAGTCTTGTCCGACTCTTAGTGACCCCATGGACTGCAGCCTACCAGGCTCCTCCAACCATGGGATTTCCCAGGCAAGAGTACTGGAGTGGGTTGCCATTTCCTTCTCCAATGCATGAAAGTGAAAAGTGAAAGTGAAGTTGCTCAGCCGTGTCTGACTCTTCTCTACCCCATGGACTGCGGCCTACCAGGCTCCTCTGTCCATGGGATGCTCCAGGCAAGAGAACTGGAGTGGGTGCCATCGCCTTCTCCGCCTCTTGCTACTACACTGTCTTACAGTCACACCCTCCTTCCCCTTCCTTAACTGCTGTCAATCACTGATATGTTGGCCATCTATATAATTTTGTCTTTTCCACAGTGTGTGTAAATAGAATCATATAGTGTGTGATCTTTTGAGTTTCATGTTTTTACTCAGCACAGTGCCCTTGATTCATTTTTAAATTGCAACATTCAAATTGTTGCATGTGTCAGTAGTCTGTTCCTTTTTATTGCTGAGTGGTATGCCATGATATGAGTGTACCACATTTTGTATTGAGAGACATTTACCTGTTGGGGGACATTTTGGTTGTTCTAGATTTTGGCTGTTACCAGTAAACCTACTGTGAACACTCACGTACAGATTGTTGTGCAGACATAAAGTTTTATTTCTCTGGAATAAATGCCCCCATGCAGTTGCTAATATATATTCAAGTATATGATTAGTTTTTTAAAAAGCTGGCAAACTGCTTTCCAGAATTTTTCTGCCATTTCACTTTTCCATCAGTAGTGTGTGAGCGAGTCATTTTCTCTGTATCCCACCAGCTTTTGGTATTGTCAGTGTTTTTTATTTTAACTGTTCAATAGGTGTGTAGTGATATTTCTTTGTGATCTTTTTTTTTTTTTTTTTAATTTTTTTATTAGTTGGAGGCTAATTACTTCACAACATTTCAGTGGGTTTTGTCATACATTGATATGAATCAGCCATAGATTTACACTTATTCCCCATCCCGATCCCCGCTCCCACCTCCCTCTCCACCCGATTCCTCTGGGTCTTCCCAGTGTACCAGGCCCGAGCACTTGTCTCATGCATCCAACCTGGGCTGGTGATCTGTTTCACCATAGATAGTATACATGCTGTTCTTTTGAAACATCCCACCCTCACCTTCTCCCACAGAGTTCAAAAGTCTGTTCTGTACATCTGTGTCTCTTTTTCTGTTTTGCATATAGGGTTATCGTTACCATCTTTCTAAATTCCATATATATGTGTTAGTATGCTGTAATGTTCTTTATCTTTCTGGCTTACTTCACTCTGTATAAGGGGCTCCAGTTTCATCCATCTTATTAGGACTGGTTCAAATGAATTCTTTTTGACGGCTGAGTAATATTCCATGGTGTATATGTACCACAGCTTCCTTATCCATTCATCTGCTGATGGGCATCTGGGTTGCTTCCATGTCCTGGCTATTATAAACAGTGCTGCGATGAACATTGGGGTGCACGTGTCTCTTTCAGATCTGGTTTCCTCAGTGTGTATGCCCAGAAGTGGTATTGCTGGGTCATATGGCAGTTCTATTTCCAGTTTTTTAAGGAATCTCCACACTGTTTTCCATAGTGGCTGTACTAGTTTGCATTCCCACCAACAGTGTAAGAGGGTTCCCTTTTCTCCACACCCTCTCCAGCATTTATTGCTTGTAGACTTTTGGATAGCAGCCATCCTGACTGGTGTGTAATGGTACCTCATTGTGGTTTTGATTTGCATTTCTCTAATAATGAGTGATGTTGAGCACCTTTTCATGTGTTTGTTAGCCATCTGCATGTCTTCTTTGGAGAAATGTCTGTTTAGTTCTCTGAGACTGGGTCCGCGGAAGGGAGTGAGTGCGCCACACCTGGGGATAGTGTGCCCATCAAGCCCCTCTTTGTGATCTTAATTGCATTTCCCTAGTCGCCCGTGATGCTGAGCATCTTTTTGTGCTTATTTGCCGTCTGTATATGCTGTCCAAGTAAACTGTGTCTTCATGTCTTTTGCTCAGTTTCTAATTGTTTTAATTATTTTTTTACTGTTGAGTTTTGAGAGTACTTATGTATATGTTTGAGATTGGAATAATCCTGTCAGATATGTGATCTGTAACATGTCTTTTTATCCTCTTACAGTGCCTTTCACAGTTTTTAATACAGTGTAATTTATTAGTCTCTCCTTGTGTGGACTGTGCTTTGTTGTCACATTTAATGCTTCACCTGGACCATGTTTCCCGAGGTTTTCTCCTGTGTTATCTTCTGACAGTTCATAGTCCTCGGGTTTACATGCAAGTCATTTCCAGTAGCAGTGAATTTTTTTTTTAAATTTATGTATTTACTTATGTTTGTTTTTGGCTGTGCTGGGTCTTCATTGCTGGGTGTGGGCTTCTCTCTGTGGCAGGGGAAGGCCACTCTAACTGCAGTGCGTGGGCCCCTCATCATGGTGACCTCTCTTGCTGTGGAGCGTGGGCTCCAGGGCTCGCTGGCTTCAGCAGTCGGGGCACGTGGGCTCAGCAGTTGCAGCTCCCAGGCTCTAGCACGCACAGCACACACGCAAGTAAAGCTTGTGCTCATGTGCTCAGTCGTGTCCGACTCGCCTGCAGCCCGTGGACTGGAGCCCTCCAGGCTCCTCCGTCCATGGGAATTCCCAGGCAGGAACACTGGGGTGGATGGCCATTTCCTTCTCCAGGGGATCTTCCTGACCCGGAGATGGAATCTGTGCCTCCCGTGTCTCCCTCGTGGCAGGTGGAATCTTTACAGCTCAGTAGTTGTGGTGCATGGGCTTATTAGTCTTTTTTCTTTCAATGTACGTATTACTTTGAAGCATGTTTCTCACAGACAGCGTGTAGTTTCTTGTAGGCAACATGTAGTCGGGTCACCCCTCATCTGACAAATTTTATCTTGTAGTTGGTATAGTTAGGACATTTACGTTTTTATTGTGTGAGTTTAAGGTGTACTGTGTTACTTTGAGGCCTTTATATAGTGTAAATGAGTGCCAGTGTGGCAATGTTTATTACTTTACATAATACAATATGATATTACTGTCTCTAGTCATTATATGGTGAATTGGATCTCGAAGTTTATATAATACTTGTTTCCAAGTTTGTATCAAAGCACATCAGTCATCCTTTCCTGTAGATCATTTACATATAGTGTGATTTTGATACATTAAGCATGCTGTTTTATTGTTTGTGTTTTTGGTTCTATTTTTCATATCTCTGTTCTTTGACTTAAGCCTTTTGTGAGTTATTGGAACATGTCTTATTTTGTTTTACTTATTTTTATTTTTTTCGGCTGTACCACACAGCTTGTGGGACCTTAGTTCCTAGACCGGGGATGTGACCTGGGCCCTTAGCAGTCAAAGCATGGAGTCCTAACCACTGGATCACCAGGGAATTCCCATAGAACATGTTTTAGAATTATTTTGATTTATCTGTAATGTTTTGAGTTTCTCTTTGTATTTCTATTAATATTTTAGTGGTTGTTCTAGTTATTATACATATATACGTGTTTTTCAGTCAAATGATCACATGTTATCAAGTGCAGTGAGTGTCAAACCATTGCGTCTATAATTGTATTTATTTATTTTTGGCTGTGCTGGGTCTTCGTAGCTGCACAGGCTTCTCTCTAGTGGCAAGTGGGGCCTACTCTGTAGCTGCGATGCGCAGGCCTCTCACTGCAGTGGCTTCTCGTTGCAGAGCAGTACCTCTGGGGTGTGGGGCATCTTTAGCTGCAGCACACGGGCTCAGTAATTGAGGCTTCTGGGCTCTAGAGCACAGGCTCAGTAGTTGCAGCGCGTAGGCTTAATTGCTCGGTGGCATGTGGGACCTTCCCAGATCAGCTATTGAACCTGTCTCTCCCACATTGGCAGATGGATTCTTTACCACTAAGCCACCAAGGGAGCCCAAACCATTACCTCTAAGTTCCCGTTTTCTCTCTCGTTTTATGGTATCATTGTTTTAAGTATTTCTTTTACATGTATTGAGAATCAGATGGTGTATAAAAAAATTTGGCTGTCAAACTTAGAAAAATAAAGATGTGGTTTTTATTATATTTACATGTATCCCGGTGTGACCATCCTTTCTTACCTCCTGATGTTTCCAGATTTCTTTTTTTATCATTTACTGTCTGTTTAGTGAACTTCCTCTGGTCATTTTCTTAGGACAGATCTGCTAGCAACAAATTCTCCATTTTCCTTCATTTGAGAATGTCTCAATTTCATCTTTTTCTCTGAAGAATGTTTTTACTAGTATAGAATTCTGAGTTGACATTTCTTTCATCACTGGGGAAATGTGTGCTTTATCCTTTGGCCCTCCTGATTTCTGATTTGAAATTTGCTGTCATTTGAATTCTTACCCTTAAAGGCAGTGCATGGTTTCTGCTTGCTCTCTTTGTCTTTGGTTTTCAGAAGTCTGCCTGTGAAGTGTATATTTGGGGGTTAATCTTATTTGGTGTTCATTCAGTTTCACACAGGTTTATGTTTCTTGCTAAATTTGGGAAATTTTAAGCCATTATTTCTGGAATTTTTTTTAGCCCCATCCTCTTTTGTCTTCTAAAACTAATGACACAGATGTTAGATGTCCTACATGTTTAAAAGTTTTTGATCTTTTTTTTTTTTCTTTAATCTGTTTTTTCTCTGTTCTAACTGGGTAATTTCTACTCTTTATATTCATGTTCATTGATTATTCATCATCTCTGTTGTTGAGTCTCTTCATTGAACACTGTATTATTTTTTTATTTCTAAAATTTTTATTTGGTTATTCTTGATATATATCTTTATATAGCTTTTGCAGAGACTTTTCTGGTTTTGTGAAGACTTGCTGTGTTTGTTTTAAATGTATTTCAGATGTATCCTTGATCACTTACTGAAATATTTTAATGGCGCATGCTTGCTCAGTCTCTCAGTAATGTCTGACTCTTTGTGACCCCATGGACGATAGCCCACCAGGCTTCTCTGTCCATGGAGTTTTCCAGACAAGAATACTGGAGTGGGTTTCTATCTTCTATTCCAGGGGGTCTTCCTGACCCAGAGATTGAACCTGCATCTCCTGCAGTGGCAGGCGGATTCTTTACCACTGTGTCACCTGGAAAGCCAAGGTCATTACTACCTGTCTGTAATTTCTCTTAATGGTAGCTGCTTTAAAGTCCTTCCTAGGTAATTCCAACATCTTTGTTATCTTGGTGTTGGTCTCTTTTGTCTTTTCTCATTTCAGTTTGAGATCTTCCTGGTTCTTGGTATGACAAATTACTTTTTATTAAAACCTGGAAAATTTAAATAGTATAAGACTGAATCTATTCAAGTCTTGCATTTTAGCAGAGCTCCTTCTAATGCTTCTCTGGTGGGTGAGGCTTGCTTTGTCTCTTCCACATAAGGGGTGGAAGTCCAGGTTTTCCGCTGGATCCCAACTGACTGTGGTCCCTTGTCACTGCCAGCAGGGCTGGGGATTCAGGCCCTTCTCTAGGTCTGCTGACACCAGCCTGCCTGGGAGTTGGAGGGACTTTTTCTGCTGTTTCCCATAAGCCTCTGTGTAATGCATAGCCATGGTTACTGGTAAGAGGTTGTGAACGTACTTGTTCTCCACTCTGTCTCTGTTGGTTCTGCTCCAGCAGGATGGGAAGGGGCGCCTTGCTTCCACTGGGCGAAGATGGGGGTTCTGGCTTCCCGCACGGTCTCCACTGGCACTGGCATGGGACTGGGGCTGCCATGTCTCTGTCTTACAGGGGTGATATTTCCAGCTTCCCACGTGCCCTTGTCTGACACTGTTCACGACGGGTTGGGCGAGAGCCTTTCTCCAAACTTGACTTCGCTGGTGGAACTAACAGCTGTTTTTGTGTTGTTTGGCTGGAGTGGAGCAGTTATTGCCTAAAAATGGTCTCTCTCGCTAGATTACCCTTTTCCTTCCCAGGTTCTTTGGGTAGACCCAGCAGGCTTTCTTTGAGGCAGACAAAGAAAGGTCTGCACATACTGACATTTCTATGTTGCCACTTCTACATTATCCAGTCTAGGATGTAGGAGGCAGAAAGAAAACCCAGGGGACTCACTGCATGTCCTTCTTAGGGTCATGAAGTCAGCAGACAGTTGACCGCCTTCTCTCCACCTTTCAGAGTCTCCTTACGTTTGTTGTATGTGTAGTGTCCAGGGTGTTCAGTTGTATACAGCAGGAAGAATAGGGAAAACATCTGCATCTATTTTATCTTCCAAAGGCATAAATCCTGTCTCCTGCTTTTGTAAGATAACAGACTCAGATCTCCATATGCATTTGCCAGGCTGCAGCCTTTGTCACATAGGAACAATAATTGTAATTGTCTTTAAGCACATCTACCTTACCACCAGCTGTGAGCTCCTAAGGGAGGCCAGGCCTTTTGTCTCCATGCTTTCGGGTCCTTTACTTGGTCAGTGGAAGCAGTCCACTGCTCATTTCTGGCTGTGTGCTTTCATAGGCATGTCCTGTTGGAAAACTGCCAGTCACCTGTCCAGGCCTCAGTCTCCAGACTCCTTGGTAGCCTCAGTCTTTTATACTCTCCTCACAGGAACCTCTGGAAACTGGACTGGGGAGGGTTTTGTGGGAAGGGTTTTGCCACTAGGTTGGCTTCACCAAGAGAAAACTGATGTTGGATGAATCTCATTTATTACTTAGTCCAAACTGATCATTTTCAAGATGAACAAAATAAGGCCTACAGTAGTTAGATAGATGACTTACTGAAGGTTAGGATAATGGTAGAGCTGAATTGAAATTGGAGTCACTGGAAAGTCCAGTTCTCTTTTTTGTTGTATTTTTCTGCCTTCTTTATTTTACAGCCTGAAAGTAGATTTCAGTTATGGGTTTGTATTTTTAGAATCTTAAAGTATATAAGCACACTGTCTCATATTCTTTACTTTTTTAATAGACTGTCAAACTTTATAGACTGGAACTTGGAGAACCAATTTTTTTTTTTTCATTTATTTTTATTAGTTGGAGGCTAATTACTTTACATTATTGAAGTGGGTTTTGTCATACATTGACATGAATCAGCCATGGCGTTACATGTATTCCCCATCCTGATCCCCCCCCTCCCACTTGCCTCTCCACCCGATTCCTCTGGGTCTTCCCAGTGCACCAGGCCCGAGCACTTGTCTCATGCATCCAACCTGGGCTGGTGATCTGTTTCACTATAGATAATATACTTGTTTTGATGCTTTTCTTTTGAAACATCCCACCCTCGCCGCCTCCCACAGAGTCCAAAAGTCTGTTCTGTACATCTGTGTCTCTTTTTCTGTTTTGCATATAGGGTTATCATTACCGTCTTTCTAAATTCCATATATATGTGTTAGTATGCAGTAATGTTCTTTATCTTTCTGGCTTACTTCACTCTGTATTCAGTTTCATCCATCTCATTAGAACTGATTCAAATGAATTCTTTTTAATGGCTGAGTAATATTCCATGGTGTGTATGTACCACAGCTTCCTTATCCATTCATCTGCTGATGGGCGTCTAGGTTGCTTCCATGTCCTGGCTATTATAAACAGTGCTGCGATGAACATTGGAGTGCACGTGTCTCTTTCAATTCTGGTTTCCTTGGTGTGTATTTCCAGAAGTGGTATTGCTGGGTCATATGGCAGTTCTATTTCCAGTTTTTTAAAGAATCTCCACACTGTTATCCATAGTGGCTATACTAGTTTGCATTCCCACCAACAGTGTAAGAGGGTTCCCTTTTCTCCACACCCTTTCCAGCATTTATTGCTTGTAGACTTTTGGATAGCAGCCATCCTGACTGGTGTGTAATGGTACCTCATTGTGGTTTTGATTTGCATTTCTCTGATAATGAGTGATGTTGAGCATCTTTTCATGTGTTTGTTAGCCATTCGTGTGTCTTCTTTGGAGAAATGTCTGTTTAGTTCTTTGGCCCATTTTTTGATTGGGTCATTTATTTTTCTGGAATTGAGCTGCAGGAGTTGCTTGTATATTTTTGAGATTAATCCTTTGTCTGTTTCTTCATTTGCTATTATTTTCTCCCAATCTGAGGACTGTCTTTTCACCTTGCTTATAGTTTCCTTTGTAGTGCAAAAGCTTTTAAGTTTCATTAGGTCCCATTTGTTTATTTTTGCTTTTATTTCCAATATTCTGGGAGGTGGGTCATAGAGGATCCTGCTGTGATTTATGTCGGAGAGTGTTTTGCCTATGTTCTCCTCTAGGAGTTTTATAGTTTCTGGTCTTACATTTAGATCTTTAATCCATTTTGAGTTTATTTTTGTGTATGGTGTTAGAAAGTGTTCTAGTTTCATTTTTTTACAAGTGGTTGACCAGTTTTCCCAGCAGCACTTGTTAAAGAGGTTGTCTTTTTTCCATTGTATATCCTTGCCTCCTTTGTCGAAGATAAGGTGTCCATAGGTTCGTGGATTTATCTCTGGGCTTTCTATTCTGTTCCATTGATCTATATTTCTGTCTTTGTGCCAGTACCATACTGTCTTGATGACTGTGGCTTTGTAGTAGAGTCTGAAGTCAGGCAGGTTGATTCCTCCAGTTCCATTCTTCTTTCTCAAGATTACTTTGGCTATTCAAGGTTTTTTGTATTTCCATACAAATTGTGAAATTATTTGGTCTAGTTCTGTGAAAAATACCGTTGGTAGCTTGATAGGGATTGCATTGAATCTATAGACTGCTTTGGGTAGTATAGCCATTTTGACAATATTGATTTTTCCAATCCATGAACATGGTATGTTTCTCCATCTGTTTGTGTCCTCTTTGATTTCTTTCATCAGTGTTTTATAGTTTTCTATGTACAGGTCTTTTGTTTCTTTAGGTAGATATACTCCTAAGTATTTTATTCTTTTTGTTGCAATGGTGAATGGTATTGTTTCCTTAATTTCTCTTTCTGTTTTCTCATTGTTAGTGTATAGGAATGGAAGGGATTTCTGTAAATTAAGGGATTTAATTTTATATCCTGCAACTTTACCATATTTGTTGATTAGCTCTAGTAATTTTCTGGTAGAGTCTTTAGGGTTTTCTATGTAGAGGATCATGTCATCTGCAAACAGTGAGAGTTTCACTTCTTCTTTTCCTATCTGGATTCCTTTTACTTCTTTTTCTGCTCTGATTGCTGTGGCCAAAACTTCCAACACTATGTTGAATAGTAGTGGTGAGAGTGGGCACCCTTGTCTTGTTCCTGATTTCAGGGGAAATGCTTTCAATTTTTCACCATTGAGGGTGATGCTTGTTGTGGGTTTGTCATATATAGCTTTTATTATGTTGAGGTATGTTCCTTCTATTCCTGCTTTTTGGAGAGTTTTAATCATAAATGAGTGTTGAATTTTGTCAAAGGCTTTCTCTGCATCTATTGAGATAATCATGTGGTTTTTATCTTTCAATTTGTTAATGTGGTGTATTACATTGATTGATTTGCGGATATTAAAGAATCCTTGCATTCCTGTGATAAAGCTCACTTGGTCATGGTGTATGATTTTTTTAATATGTTGTTGGATTCTGTTTGCTAGAATTTTGTTAAGGATTTTTGCATCTATGTTCATCAGTGATATTGGCCTTTAGTTTTCTTTTTTTGTGGCATCTTTGTCTGGTTTTGAAATTAGGGTGATGGTGGCCTCATAGAATGAGTTTGGAAGTTTACCTTCTGCAATTTTCTGGAAGAGTTTGAGTAAGAGAGGTGTTAGCTCTTCTCTAAATTTTTGGTAGAATTCAGCTGTGAAGCCATCTGGTCCTGGGCTTTTGTTTGCTGGAAGATTTCTGATTACAGTTTCAATTTCCTTGCTTGTGATGGGTCTGTTAAGATCTTCTATTTCTTCCTGGTTCAGTTTTGGAAAGTTATACTTTTCTAAGAATTTGTCTATTTCTTCCAAGTTGTCCATTTTATTGGCATAGAGCTGCTGGTAGTAGTCTCTTTTGATCCTTTGTATTTCAGTGTTGTCTGTTGTGATCTCTCCATTTTCATTTCTAATGTTGTTAATTTTGGTTCTTCTCTCTTTGTTTCTTAATGAGTCTTGCTAATGGTTTGTCAATTTTGTTTATTTTTTCCAAAAAACCAGCTTTTAGCTTTGTTGATTTTTGCTATGGTCTCTTTAGTTTCTTTTTCATTTATTTCTGCCCTAATTTTTAAGATTTCTTTCCTTCTACTAATCCTGGGGTTCTTCATTTCTTCCTTCTCTAATTGCTTTAGGTGTAGAGTTAGGTTATTTATTTGACTTTTTTTTTGTTTCTTGAGGTAAGCCTGTAATGCTGTGAACCTTCCCCTTAGCACTGGTTTTACAGTGTCCCATAGGTTTTGGGTTGTTGTGTTTTCATTTTCATTCATTTCTATGCATATTTTGATTTCTTTTTTGATTTCTTCTATGATTTGTTGGTTATTCAGAAGCGTGTTATTTAGCCTTCGTATGTTTGAATTTTTACCAATTTTTTTCCTGTAATTGAGATCTAATCTACTGCACTGTGGTCAGAAAGATGACTGGAATGATTTCAGTTTTTTTTAATTTTCCAAGACTAGATTTATGGCCCAGGATGTGATCTATTCTGGAGAAGGTTCCGTGTGCGCTTGAGCAAAAGGTGAAGTTGATTGTTTTGGGGTGAAATGTCCTATAGATATCAATTAGGTCTAGCTGGTCCATTGTGTCATTTAAGGTTTGTGTTTCCTTGTTAGTTTTCTGTTTAGTTGATCTATCTGTAGTTGTGAGTGGGATATTAAAGTCTCACACTATTATTCTGTTACTATTAATTTCCTCTTTCATACTCGTTAGCATTTGCCTTACATATTGCGGTGCTCCTATGTTGGGTGCATATATATTTATAATTGTTATATCTTCTTCTTGGATTGATCCTTTGATCATTATATAGTGTCCTTCTTTGTCTCTTTTCACATCCTTTATTTGAAAGTCTATTTTGTCTGATGTGAGTATTGTGACTCCTGCTTTCTTTTGGTCTCCGTCTGCATGAAATATTTTTTCCAGCCCTTCACTTTTAGTCTGTATGTGTCTCTTGTTTTGAGGTGGGTCTCTTGTAGACAGCATATATAGGGGTCTTGTTTTTGTATCCATTCAGCCAGTCTTTGTCTTTGGTTGGGGCATTCAACCCATTTACATTTAAGGTAATTACTGATAGGTGTGGTCCCGTTACCATTTACTTTGTTGTTTTGGGTTCTCGTTTATACAGCCTTTCTGTGTTTCCTGTCTAGAGAAGATCCTTTAGCATTTGTTGAAGAGCTGGTTTGGTGGTGCTGAATTCTCTCAGCTTTTGCTTGTCTGTAAAGCTTTTGAATTCTCCTTCATATCTGAATGAGATCCTTGCTGGGTACAGTAATCTAGGTTGTAGGTTATTCTCTTTCATTACTTTCAGTACGTCCTGCCATTCCCTTCTGGCCTGAAGGGTTTCTATTGATAGATCAGCTGTTATCCTCATGGGAATCCCTTTGTGTGTTATTTGTTGTTTCTCCCTTGCTGCTTTTAATGTCTGTTCTTTGTGTTTGATCTTTGTTAATTTGATTAATATGTGTCTTGGGGTGTTTCGCCTTGGGTTTATCCTGTTTGGGACTCTCTGAGTTTCTTGGACTTGGGTGGCTATTTCCTTCCCCATTTTAGGGAAGTTTTCAGCTATTATCTCCTCGAGTATTTTCTCATGGCCTTTCTTTTTGTCTTCTTCTTCTGGGACTCCTATGATTCGAATGTTGGGGCGTTTCACATTGTCCCAGAGGTCCCTGAGGTTGTCCTCATTTCTTTTGATTCTTTTTTCTTTTTTCCTCTCTGCTTCATTTATTTCCACCATTTTATCTTCTACCTCACTTATCCTATCTTCTGTCTCCGTTATTCTACTCTTGGTTCCCTCCAGAGTGTTTTTGATCTCATTCATTGCATTATTCATTTTTAATTGACTCTTTTTTTATTTCTTCTAGGTCTTTATTAAACATTTCTTGCATCTTTTCAATCTTTGTCTCCAGGCTATTTATCTGTAACTCCATTTTGTTTTCAAGATTTTGGATCATTTTTATTATCATTATTCTAAATTCTTTTTCAGGTAGATTCCCTATCTCCTCCTCTTTTGTTTGACTTGGTGGGCATTTTTCATGTTCCTTTACCTGTTGGGTATTTCTCTCCCTTTTCATCTTGTTTAGATTGCTGTGTCTGGAGTGGCCTTTCTGTATTCTGGAGGTCTGTGGTTCCTTTTTATTGTGGAGGTTTTACCCAGTGGGTGGGGTTGGACAATTGGCTTGTCAGGGTTTCCTGGTTTGGGAATCTTGTGTCGGTGTTCTGGTGTGTGGAACTGGATTTCTTCTCTCTGGAGAGCAATGGAGTGTCCAGTAATGAGTTTTGAGATGGGTCTATGTGTCAGGTATGACTTTAGGCTGCCTGTATGTTGATGCTCAGGGCTATGTTCCTGTGTTGCTGGAGAATTTGCGTGGTATGTCTTGCTCTGAAACTTACTGGCTCTTGGGTGGTGGTTGGTTTCAGTGTAGGTATGGAGGCTTTTGGACGGTCTCTTATTACTTAATGTTTCGTGTAGTCAGGAGTTTTCTGGTGTTCTCAGGTTTTGGGCTTAAGTCTCCTGCCTCTGGATTTCAGTTTTATTCTTCCAGTAGTCTCAAGACTTCTCCAACTATACAGCACTGATAATAAAACTTCTAGGTTAATGGTGAAAAGATTCTCCCCCGTTAGGGACACCCAGAGAGGTTCACAGAGTTACATGAAGAGGAGAGGGAGGAGGGAGATAGAGATGAGCAGGAGGAGAAAAAGGGGGACTCAAGAGTAGAGAGACTAATCTATGCAGTTGTCTGTTCCCAGAGTGTTCTCCATAGCCCAGACACCCATAGAGATTCACAGAATTGGATTGGGAAGAGAAGGGGAAAGGAGGAAATAGAGGTGTTCTGAGGTAGAAAACGGAGAGTAAATTGGGAGAGAGTAATCAACACACTCCTGAATAAAAATGGGAACTGAATATTGGATTCTTAAATGTCCAAAATTTATATCACATACTGAAAAACAAAGATTAAAAATCTAGAGTAGAGGTTAGACCTTAAAAATACAATATTAAAAACAAAAACACAAAAAATTTTAGTAATATATATGAAGTTTGGTTTAAAAATAGGGCTTCTCTTTTTTTTTTTTTGCAAGGTTATAGTGAAATGAAAGTGAAAATTAAGAAGTAGAGAGGAGTAATACAGGACTTTAAAAGGAAATAAAAGTAAAAGAAAAAAAAAAAAGAAAAAAGAATAAAAGAAAAAAAAACAAGAAAAAACATTTTTTTTCCTAATTAAAAAAATTGTAAAAATCTATGAAAAGGAAAGTTAAGGAGTAATGGGGGAGTAATAGGGAGAGAAAAAATAAGAAAAGAAAAAAAAATTTTTTTTAATTAAAAAAAAAAAGTAAAAATATATCTAGGAATTTCTCTGGAGCTGTTGCGGTCAGTGTGGGTTCGGTTCAGTTTCAGATAGCTCCTCGTTCCAGCTTACACTTCTCGATATCTACAGGCCCCTTCTGGTGTAGTCGGTGTAATCTACAGGGATTTTAATCTGTTGCACCAGTTGCTTCTGAAGCAGTTCCCTTTGTTTATTTGGCTTCTGTTTGCCGGCCTCTTCAGTGCCTAATTTCCGCCCTGACACAGGCGGGCGGAGGTGGTCTCTCATTCAGGTTGCTAGTTCCGTCGCACTATGGGGAGGGACTGGCGCTGCTTTCCCCCGTCTACACTGCTCAGGCTCCCGGCTGTTCTATATGGAGCGTGCCCTGCGCTGTGCGTGGTTCCAGCCCTCGGGTGTCCCACAAAAGCGCGGAACAAAAAGCTGCGCCTGCTTTTTGTGCCTTCCCCATCAGAGCAGCTCAGGCAGCCAGGAGCTTGACGGACGCACTCTCCCCGGGTGCGGCGCACCCACTCCCTTCCGCGGTCCCAGTCTCAGTTTCTGCCCGCGCCAGTCGGGTGTGTGCGCTTTCTGCCCTCTGCGTCCCCAGCCCCAGTCCCCGCCCGCACCGGTCCGGTGCCTGCGCCCTGTGTTTAGCCGCGACCCTCCCTGCGGATGTCGACCATCCAGAATCTCAGGAGGTCTTTGATTAGAAACTGGGGCCTGTTTGCAGTGCGGTAGGGGATGTGGTCCTTGGGGCCGAGCCTGCCCCTTTCCCCTCCCCCCTGCCTCCTGCCTCCAGCGGAGCTGGGCCGGTCCGCAGCCGGCTAGCTCCTCTGGACTTGCTCGGTCCCTTTGTTCTGTGAACGGCCGGCAGTGTGTTCCGGCCGGTTAATTTTCTCTCTTTTGCTGTCCCACAGTTTAAGTTGGTAACTCACAAAACCTCCCTCCGATTGTCTTCAGGGCACTCAGGCCCGGTCCTTACCCTAAGCAGTGCCGCCTGCTCCTCTCCATTCCGCCCCCACTTGCTGGTGGCGGATTCAGGTGTCTGGGGTACTTTTCTGCTGGGAGTTGCTTTTAGGCACGTTATCTGTGGGTTTTATTTATTTTTCCCCTCCCAGTTTGGTTGCCCTCTGAGATTCAAAAACTTCCCCCAGACCCACCAGTGCAAGGGTTTCCTGGTGTTTGGAAACTTCCTCTATTAAGACTCCCTTCCCCCGACGGATCTCCGTCCCTAGCTCTTTTGTCTCTCTTTTTATCTTTTATATTTTGTCCTACCTCCTTTCGAAGACAATGGGCTGCTTTTCTGGGCGCCTAATGACCTCAGCTAGCGATCAGAAGTTGTTTTGTGAAGTTTGCTCTGCATTCAGTTGTTCTTTCAGTGAATTTGTAGGGGAGAAAGTGGTCTCCCCGTCCTGTTCCTCTGCCATCTTGGCTCCTCCTGCCTGGAGAACCAATTTTAATACATTGCAGGTGGTTTTAAATTGTGTTTAAAAAAATTGAGGTATAATTGACATGCAACATTATGTTAGTTTCCAGTGTACAACATAATCTGTATTTGTATATATTGCAAAATAATCATTGCACTAGGTCTGGTTAACATCTGTCACCATATCTGTTTGTATATATTGCAAAATAATCACTGCACTAGGTCTGGTTAACATCTGTCATCATATGTAAAGAATTGTTTTCTTAAATGTTGAGAACTTTTAAGATCTACTCTCTTAGCAACTTTCAAAGACGCAATATAGTAGTATAGACTATAGCCACCATGGTGTGCATTATATCCCCATGGCTTATTTATTTCATGACTGGAAGTTTGTGCGTTTTGATTCCCTTACCCAGTTTGTTCATCCCCTGTCCACCCTGCAACCCCACCTCTCTGGTTCTCCCTTCTGTTTGCCAGCTACCAGTCTGTTCTCTGTATTGTGAACTTTTTTTGTTGTTGTTTTAAATATAGATTCCACATACAGATGAGATTGTATGGTATTTGTCTTTGACTTCTTTCAAAAACTCAGGGTCTATCCATGGAGGCAAAAAAGACAAGATGTCCTTTTCTAATGGTAGAATAATATTCCATTGTATATTTGGACCACATTTTCTTTATATGTTTGTAAGTTGATGGACACTTTACATTGTTTCCGTATCTTAGCTATTGTAAATAATGCTGCAGTGAACATTGGGATACAGATACCTTTTTGTGTTAGTGTTTTTTTTTTTCTTTTGAATAAATACTCCGAAGTGGAATTCCTGGATCAACTGGTAATTCTATTCTTAATTTTTTGAGGAACTCCCTTCCATTATTGTTTTAGATACAGGAGGCGCCAGACAAGATAAAATCTTATCATGATTGTGTATGAGAGTTCCCTTTTCTTCACATCCTTGTCAGCAGTTGTTATTTTTTGTCTTTTTAATAATAGTCATTCTAACAAGTGTGAGGTGATACTCATTGTGGTTTTGATTTGCATTTTCCTGATGATTAGTGACATTGAGTATCTTTTCATGTGCTTGTTGGCCATCTGTATTTCTTCTTTGGGAAGATGTCTGTTTAGTTCTTTGGTTTGTTTTTTAATCAGATTGTTTTTTGCCTTTGAGTTGTATGTGTTCCTTATATATTGATACTTTAAATATTAACTTCTTACCAGATAACATGATTTATGAATATTTTCTCCCATTTGATAGCTTGCCTTTTCGTTTTGTTGACGATTTCCTTTGTTGTTTAGGAGCTTTTTAGTTTGATGTAGTCTCACACTTATTTTTGCTTTTGTTGCCTTTGATTTTGGAATCAGATCCCAAAAAATCATCACTGTAACCAGTGTTCAGGAGCTTATCACCTATGATTTTTTTCTAGGAGTTTTAAGGGTTTCAGATCTTACATCTTTAATCCATTTTGAATCAAGTTTTGTGTATGGTATAAGATACCATGTATGTTCAAATTTCATTCTTTTGCATATGGCTGTCTTAACTTTATCAGCACCATTTATTGAAGAAACTCTCCTTTCCCCATTGTTTTGTATATTTTTGGCTCCTTTGCAGTAAGTTAGTTTACCATATATATGTGGGTTTGTATCTGGGCTCTCCTGTTCCATTGATTCTGTGTCTGTTTTTATGCCAATACCATACTGTTGTGATTACTTTGTAGTTTAGTTTGAAATCTGGAAGCATGCCACCTTCAGCTATATTCTCCTTTCTTTGGCTATGTTTGGGATTTTCCAGGCAAGAATACTGGAGTGGGTTGCCATTTCCTTCTCCATGGGTCTTTTATAGTTCCATACAAATTATAGAATTATTCTATTGCTACAAAAAATGCCATTGGAAATTTGATAGGAATTGCATTGAATATGTAGATTATTGGATACTATGGGCATTTTAATAATTCTTCCAATCCATTAGCTTGGAATATATTTTCATTTACTTATATTTTCAATATCTTTCATCACTGTTGTATAGTTTTCAGTGTATAGGCCCTTCACCTCCTTGGTTAAATTTATCCTAGGCATTTTATTGCTTTTTTGTTTTGTTTTATAATTTTCATTTTATATTAGAGTATACTTGATATACTTAGATATCAAGTGTACTTATATTAGCGTATACGTGACTATAATCCCACCACCTCTAGAATGAAAACCGCAGTCACAGAAAGCTCACCAAAATGATCACAGGGATCAAAGCCTTGTGTAACTTGGTGAAATTGTGAGCCATGCTGTGATGGATAGATGGGTCATGGTGGTGAGTTCTGATAAAACGTGATCTACTGGAGAAGGGAATGGTAAACCCCTGAAGTATTCTTGCCTTGAGAACCCCATGAACAGAATGAAAAGGCAAAAAGATATGACACCAGAAGATGAGCCTCCCAGGTCAGTAGGTGTCCAATATGGTACTGGGGAAGAGTGGAGAAGTAGGTCCAGAGAGAATGAAGTAGCTTGTCCAAAGAGGGAATGAGGCTCACCTGTGGGTGTGTCTGGTGGTGAAAGTAAAGTCCAATGCTGTAAAGAGCAGTGTTGCATAGGAGCCTGGAATGTTAGGTCCTTGCATCAGGGTAAATTGGACATGGTCAAGAAGGAGATACCAAGAGTAAACATCAGTATTTTAGGAATCAGTGACCTAAAATGGATGGAAATGGGTGAATTTAATTCTGATGACCATTGTATATACTACTATGGTCAAGAATCCCTTAGAAGAAGTGGATTAGCCCTTATAGTCAACAAGAGTTCAGAATGAAATATTTGGTTGCAGTCTAAAAAATGACAGAATGATCGCCGTCTGTTTCCAAGGCAAACCATTCAACATCACAGTACTCCAATCTGTGCCCCAGCCACTAAAGCCAAAGAAGCTGAGGTTGACTGATTTTATGAAGACCTACAAGACCTTCTAGAACTAACACCTGAAAAGTGTTATTTTCATCATAGAGGATTGGAATGCAAAGGTGGGAAGTCAAAAGATGCCTGGAGTAACAGGCAAGTTTGGCTTGGAGTACAAAAAGAAGCAGGGCAGAGGTTGAGTTTTGCCAAGAGAATGCACTAATCATAGCAAACACCCTCTTCCAACAACACAAGAGATAACTCTACATGTGGACATCACCAGATGGTCAATACTGAAATTAGATAATGTTCTTTGCAGCCAAAGATGGAGAAGTTCTTACAGTCAGCAAAAACAAGACCTGGAGCTGACTGTGGCTCAGATTATAAGTTCCTTACTGAAGAATTCAGACTTAAATTGAAGAAAGTAGGGAAAACCACTAGACCATTCAATTATGACCTAAATCAAAGCCCTTATGATTATATAGTGGAGGTGATGAATAGATTCAAGGGATTAGATCTGGTAAACAGGGTGCCTGAAGGACTGTGGATGGAAGTTTGTAACATTGAATAGGAGGTGGTGACCAAAACCATCCTAAAGAAGAAGAAATGCAAGAAGGCAAAGTGGTTGTCTGAGGACACCTTACAAACAGCTGGGAAAGAAGACAAGCAAAAGGCAAATGAGAAAGGGAAAGATATTCCCAATTGAATGTAGAGTTCCAGAGAACAGCAAGGAGAGCTAAAAAGGCCTTCTTAAGTAAACAGTGTGAAGAAATAGAGGAAAACAACAGAATGGGAAAGACTAGAGATTTCTTCAAGAAAATTGTGAGATACCAATTTCATGCAGAGATGGGCACAATAAAGGACAGAAACAGCAAGGACCTCACAGAAGCAGAAGAAATTAAGACGGTGGCAAGAATACACAGAGCTATACAAATAAGATCTTAATGACCTGGATAACTACACTGGAGTGGTCATTCACCTAGAGCCAGACCTCCTGGAGTGTGAAGTCAAGTGGGTCTTAGGAAGAATTAATTACTACAAACAAAGCTAGTGGAGGTGATGGATTTCCAGCTGAGCTATTTCAAATCCTAAAAGATGATGCTGTTAAAGTGCTGCACACAATATGTCAGCAAATTGGGAAAACTCGGCCTTGGCCACAGGGCTGGGAAAGGTGTTTTCATTACAATCCCCAAGAAAGGCAGCACTAAAGAATGTTCAGACTACTGTACAGTTGTGCTCATTTCACATGCTAGCAAGGTTATGCTCAAAATCCTTCAAGCTAGGCTTTAGGAGTACATGAACCAAGAACTTCCATATAAACAAGTTGGGTTTCGAAGAGGCAGAGGTACCAGAGATCAAATTGCCAACATCTGTTGGATCATAGAAAAAGCAAGGGAATTCCAGAAAAACATCTACTTTTGTTTCATTGACTATGTTAAAGCCTTCGACTGTGTGGATCACAGCAAACTCTGGAAAATTCTTAAAAGAGATGGGAATGCCAGACCACTTTACCTGTCTCCTGAGAAACCTGTAAGTAGCTTAAGAAGGAAGTTAGAACCAGACATGGAACAGTGGATTGGTTCAGAATTGGCAAAAGGAGTATGTCAAGGCTGTATATTGTCACCCTGCTTATTTAACTTATGTGCACAGTATATCATGCAAAATGTAGTCTGGATGAATCCCGAGCTGGAGTTAAGATTGCTGTGAGAAATATCAACAACCTCAGATATGCAGATAATACCACTCTCATGGCAGAAAGCAAAGAGGAACTAAAGAGCCTCTTTGTGAAAGAGGAGAGTGAAAAAGCTGGCTTAGAACTCAACATTCAAAACATTCAAAAGATCATAGCATTCGATCCCATCACTTCATGGGAAACAGAAGGGGAAAAAATGGAAACAGTTACAGGCTTTATTTTCTTATGCTCCAAAATCACTGTGGATGGTGACAACAGCCACAAAAGACGCTTGCTCCTTGGAAGAAAAGCTATGACAAACCTAGACGGTGTATTAAAAAGCAGACATCACTTTGCAGACAAAGGTCTGTATAGTCAAAGCTCTGGTTTTTCAAGTAGTTATGTGGGGTGTGAGAGTTGGACCGTAAAGAAGGCTGAGTGCTGAAGAATTGATGCTTGTGCACTGTGGTGTTGGAGAAGACTCTTGAGAGTGTCTTGGGACAGCAAGCAGATCAAACCAGTCAATCCTAAAGGAAATTAACCCTGAATATTCATTGGAAGGACAGAAGCTGAAGTTCCAATACTTTGGCCACCTGATGAGAAGAGCTGACTCATTGGAATAACACTCTGATGCTGGGAAAGATTGAGGGCAGGAGGAGAAGGAGGCAACAGAGGATGAGCTGATTGGACCCCATCACCGACCCCAGTGGGTATGAATCTGAGCAAACTCCGGCAGATAGGACAGGGAAGCCTGGCGTGCTGCAGTCCATGCGATGGCAAAGAGTTGGACATGACTGAGCAACTGAACAACAACATACTTGATTTACAATATTGTATTAGTTTCAAGTGTACAACAAACTGATTCATCTGTACATATATGTACGTCTATTATTTTTCAGGTTCTTTTCCCTTATAGGTTATTACAGAGTTTTGGGTAGAGTTCCCAGTGCTATACAGTAGGTCCTTGTTGATTATCTATTTTATATATAGTAGTAGGTTTATCATGGGCTTCCATGGTGTGTTAGATGGTAAAGAATCTGCCTGCAGTGCAGGAGACCCTGATTTGATCCCTGGGTTGGGAAGATCACAATTTATTGTTTTGATGCAATTGTACATAGTATCATTTTCTTAATTTCTCTTTCTGAAAGTTTGCTCCTAGTGTATTGAAATTCAGATTTCTGTTTATTAATTTTGTATCCTGGAACTGTACTGAATTCATTTTATTCTTACAGTTTTTTTATAGAGTCTTTAGGGTTTTCTGTATTGACAGTTTTATCGGGTTGGCCAAAAAGTTCATTTGGTTTTTTCCCATACCATCTTACAGAAAAGCCCCAGCAAACTTTTTGGCTAACTCAGTACTTCTTCCTTTCTAGTTTGGATGCCTTTTATTTCCTTTTCTTGTCTAAATGGCTCTGACTTGGCTTTCTGATGTATGTTGAATAAAAGTGGGTACAGTAGGCATCATTGTCTTGTTCCTGATCATAGAGAAATTGTTCAGCATTTCACCATCCATTGAGTGTTGATGCTAGCTATGGGCTTGTCATATACAGCTTTTCTTATGTTGAGGTATGTTCTCTTTATAACCATTTGGTTGAGAGTTTTTATTGTAAATGGATGTTGAATTTTAAAACTGTATTTCTAATGGGCTTATATCTTTTTCAGCAGGCATATGGCTATGGTCCATACAGTGGTGCATACCCACCAGGAACTCAAGTTGTCTATGCTGCAAATGGACAGGCTTATGCTGTTCCCTATCAGTACCCATATGCAGGTAACTCACGCCAGCCTTTCATTCCTGGTTTCTCGTCATTTAGTGTGTAGATCACTGAAGCCTGAGGAATTTTTATTTCTCAGTTTAGGGGTAAGTGAACTGTAATTTTTCTGTAATTTAAAACTGTAATTTAAAAAAAAAAAAAAAAGAAAAAAAAAGGAAGCATTATATCTTTTCACACTACTTTACAAACTTAGAGTAGGCTTGATTTTTAAAACTTTACTGTTGTATTCAGATTCATCCCCAAGATGAGAATTTGTACTTATTGAAATACACTTTCATTAAGAAATAACCTAAGAGTACCGTTTTAAGGAATAGGAGGTAATCTTTCTCCTGTTTTTTTCCTTCTGGTTTTATCTTTCAAAAATGATCACTACGGAGATGATGTTTCATTTTGCAGATGAAGTAGAGGCATGGAAAGGCTTATATTTACTCCTTTCATTTTCATCTCAACCTAAAACAAAGTGTTAGGTGTGAGTGACTGACCTGTGTAGATAGCGTCAGAGGAAATCAGTCCTGAATATTCATCAGAAGGACTGATACTGAAGCTGAAGCTCTAATACTTTAGCCATCTGATGCGAAGAACTGATTCATTGGAAAAGACCCTGAGGCTGGGAAAGATTGAGGGCAGAAGGAGAAGGGGACTACAGAGGATGAGATGGTTGGATGGCATCACCGATTTGATAGACATGAGTTTGAGCAAGCTCTAGGAGTTGGTGATGGACAGGGAAGCCTGGCTGCTGCAGTCCATGGGGTCTCAAAGAGTCGGACACGACTGAGCGTCTGAACTGAACTGAGATAGCGTCGAGTCCTGGGTGCAGCCTGGGCAGGGGGACGTCTGTAGGATAGAGGTCAGGAATATGCTGGCAATGGTGCTGGAGCGTACAGCCAGGGCAAGGGTGACCTGAGCTATGTGACTGATGGCCTGAAGAGTGAGACCATACCCAGACCCCCGTGAGCAGGTGAAGTCAGGCAGGTGCAGTTCTTGGTGAGTATGGCATGTCACAGCGACACACAGGAGAGTGAATTGATGAATGGATTGGAATGGGAGCCCAGAGGGTGCTGCGAGATTAGGAATATAGCACAGTGCCTTTTCACAGAAGCAGTGGAAGGACAGTGTTACCAGAAGAGTGAGTGGTCACTGATATCAGTGCCACAAAGAAGCCAGTGGGGTTGCCACAGAGTCTGGATTTGACGGCCCTAGACTCACAGTTAGTGGTGGTTAGTGGTGCATTAGCACCTAATAGAGAGTTTCTCCAGTTACCTGTTTTGGGAATCTGATACTGATCATTAAGGTAGTGTAGACTCTGAAGAATTTTGCCTTGGTTGATTTTTTGTGTGTGTCAAGTTGAAAATCAGTGAAATAATGATACTAAAAAATGAGCTATTTGTCTATCCTCTGATCCTAGCACAGCTATTTTTGTTTAATTATTTTCTTCTTGTAAAATAATAGTTTCATCTTTGTTATCTTATACTTTTTTGGAGCTTGTTTGCTTTATTATGTTTTGTTTTGTTAATGGCATTATGTTACTTTTTACATTCCATTCTCATTTAAAAATTTTATATATTTTGTCCAGAGTGCTACATAATCTTTGTAAGTATTTTTAATGATTGCATCCTATCATATGGGGTAATATTAAGTCTTCTAGTACTTATTGGCTGTTTACTTTTTCTTTTCAATTTTTCTGTCATAGATATTGCTTTGATTGTTTCTAATCAGTTTGTTTTTTATTCCTGTTAAATATGTCTTAGAATACATTTCTGATTTCTGTGTGTTAATATGTCAAAGGGCATAAACATTTTGTTTTTGATACATTTTAAAATTATAAAAGTTTACAGTAAGGACAGTAAATGAGCTGTTAAATTTACCTGTTACCAGCCTCAGCAGGTACAGCATCTTGTTTCATCTGTACCATTTTTCCCCGGCTCTGGATTGTTTTGAGGGAAGTTTACACTTTATTTCATTTCAGCTGACAGTGTTGCAGTAGCTCTTGACGCTGTGCGTTTACTAAGATGTTTCCCGGAGTAGCTCACCAGCTTACAGTGCACCCCGGGACTGCTGATGTGCTGGCTTCTCTGCAGTTGCATCAAGATTGCTTGCTGTTTCTGTTGTGCTCTGAAAGTTCTGATAACCTCCTTAGGTCTTAACGTGGAGCCAGGTTGCCTTAGTTTACATTTCTGATGACTGGCAAAGATAAAGATTGTATAATTGTTTATGAATTAAATTTTCCCTTGTATTAATTATTTTTTTCCCATTTATTTTGCGGTTTGTGTTCAGTTTTTAAGTCCTGGCCTATTCGTCTGATGAGAGCCAGACTTTTATTCACCTCCCTAGGCCATAGATGTCCCTAGCTGTTTCTTACTCTGTGGAAGAGCAGAAGTTTTGTGCTTGTGAAGGCAATTTCTATACATAGGATTCCATTCATGCCTTTGACTTGCATCATGAACGACGAGACGGCATTCTCGGTGCAACCTCAGACAACTTGCTGCTGAGGGCTGAGTGCAGTTGGCAGGCATTTGGCATTTGCCTCGTGACAGCCAGATGCCTACCAACCAGTTTTAAAAGTGCTGTGTGCACACTGCCGGTGTGCTTGCTGTGGATGGCTGCTCCGCTGTGGTCGTCCCACGGCAGCATCGTGCTGGTAACCAGTCAGGAGCCCTTCATCCGCCTTTCCAGGACACTGGTGCTTTGCCAGCTTCATGACACTCTGCCGGGCAGTGTCCACAGGGGCCCTTGTTGCACAGAGAAGGTTACAGGCCTTCTCTTTAACATTACTGGAACTGGTGTCAGTCAGCCAATCTAAAAAGTGCTGTGTACACACTGGAAGTATTCCGTTTTAATTTTCCCACACTAGCAGACATTTGTTCAGTTGTCTCTTAGTCTGGGCTTGAGGTCTTTGGTTTGAGTTGGCTCCTTTGGTTGGAGTCCTCTGTTTCTGTCTTGTCCAGATGGTACTCATGACACGTAATTGCTCTGCAGTTTCCAGGGGCCAAGTCTAGATTTTGTAATTCTCAGTTTCTTGGTTTGATAGTGATTTGTAAAAGTTATCTGCCTTTGTTTAGTCTTTCCAGGATCTTCCCAACCCAGGAATCGAATCCAGGTCTCCCGCATTGCAGGTGGATTCTTTACCATCTAAGTCTCCAGGGAAGCCCAAAAGTATCTGACTTAGTTGTTCTTAAAATATCTAACAATATCTTCCTTTTCTACATTCATGTTTGGATCATTTATGTAAAGATTAAATTAGGTAATTAAAATAAGTACAGTTTGGAAATGTTCCCCAGCTGACTTTGGTAAAGACTTAGCTTTTGGTAGGAACAGAGGTGAGCTGCAGGAGAAATTGGCTCCTGGTCATGCAGTAAGGGGGTCCTTCTGTGGAGCTAAAGCTGGAATGCTGATTTAGATTTTCCAGGGGTCTTTAAATTAGGTCAGCTACAGGGTGCTACTGTATTACATTTTACTGGTTGATGAGATTTTTAAAATTTTAAGGCTGTGATTATGAATGCTACAGTTTACCAGTTATGTAGTTTAAATACTACATAAAAAAGCTTTGCTTCTAATGCTGTTGCCTGTACTTGATACGCCTTCAGGTTTATAGTGGCCCCACTTTCCTTCTCTGTGGCTTTGACGCGTCTCTTCCCTTCGTACCTGGGGCGCTGGTGTCTGGGCGCACACTGTAGCCGGAGCACCCGGGCTGGCGGGCACTCCCTGCGCTCAGGCCCCAGGTGCCTCCCTCTTTGCCTGTGTATAGAACACGGTGACTGCAAGCTCAGCTCCTAGGGTGGTTGTGAGGATTAAGTGAGTCTGTACTTAGAAATGCTTGTAATACTGTAAGTGCTTAGACTGGTAAGCACTTATCCTTTAGTATCTTCATTCTTCATGGACATATCACTATTGGATCAATTTCTCATTTTCCTCGGGTTGAACTGTTAAGAGCATAGTGGGTCAAGGAGGAAAGTTAACACTGTATGTGAGGAAATTTATTTATAGTTGTGCTGGGTCTCCGTGGTTGCATGTGGGCTTTTTCTGGTTGCAGAGACTGGGGGCTCTTCTCTTGTTGCAGAGCGCAGGTTCTAGGGCATGCGGGCTCAGTGGCTGTGGCTCGTGGGCTCTGGAGTGCGGGCTCAGTAGTTGTGGCACATGGGCTTAGCTGCTTTGCAGTATGTGGAATCCTCCTGGTCCAGGGATTGAACCTGTGTCCCCTGCATTGGCAGATAGATTCTTATCCTCTGCACCACCAGGGAAGTCCTGTGGGAACAATTTTAAAGCTAACTAGCTTTTGGACAACATATTGTGAAATATGGAAGAAAACAAACATTTCCAATTGAGAACTTTAATTGTGCAAATAATTTTAAACTTGTTTAAAGTTTGTTTTTTAGATGTTTTCCCTCTGACAAATATTTTTTCTCCATAAAGGCATAACATTAAAAATAAAGAGCAGATTATGTTAGCAGATTTAAGGTTTCATTTAAAAAGTTTCCATGAATACCAAGAAGCTGTTTAACTTCTCGATGAGGCTTCGTGGCTCTCCCGTAGTCTCCAGGCTGTGTGTGTCCTGTGCTCCTGGTCTGCTGCCGTCCCGATGAGCACAGTGCGGGGGCTGAAGCGGACATTGCAGCTTCACCAGGATTCTGCTCTCTGTAGTGTCTGGGACTGCGGACCTTGGGAGACTGAGCATCTTGATTTTCTCTTAGTTCCATCTTAGATACAGGGTGTCCGCCTCGCTCGGCCAAGCCGAGTCCCCTTCGCCTGTGGTGAAGGAGAGCTGGGGAGCACTCACTGAGGTCACCCCCACCCCCAGCTCTCTGAGGGAGACAAGTCTGTGGGAGGAGTGCTGTGCATGGAGAAACCTCAGGCAAGTGAGCGGTCTTTCTGAGTGAATGTTGAACTTCACAAACTGCTCCTCAGGAGTCTGTTCTTTCCTTCTTTCTAGGACTTTATGGACAGCAACCTGCGAACCAAGTCATCATCCGTGAGCGGTATCGAGACAACGACAGTGACCTGGCGCTGGGCATGCTGGCCGGGGCGGCCACGGGCATGGCCCTGGGGTCTCTGTTCTGGGTCTTCTAGAGTCCTCGGAACCTCGACGTGCATAGCTTCTGATACCCCGTGTGCAATAATATGATTTGCAGGGCATTTCTGTTTGTTACAAATATTTTTAGTAATAGATTTAATAGTTCTTTTGAAAGTAGTGACAAAATGCTTATAAGTACATAGAAGTGCCGCAGAGAAAGCTTTAGACTGCTGTTTAGCTAACATGTGGACTATTTGGGGGCACTGGCTCATTTGAGGAGTTTCCTTATAAAACTCTCGCAATACTTTATTTAAACACACCTGTTTTGAAAGGCCGTTTTGTTTTTAGAGTTAGGTCTTAGTTCTTAAGGGATAATTTATTTTAGTGTTTTGCTGGTAACATGGTGATGTATGAGTGAATGAATGACCCTGGCGAGAAAAACTGCAGCTTCTTTGGTTTAATGTCAGACTTTCAAACGTCAGACCAGAACTGGCTGCATGTTACTTCAGGAGTTACAGGCTGGAACCTTCTTTAGGCAGCGGGGTGATATCCCACAGCCTCTGGGACTGGCTAGCAAAGCCGACTGCTCAGGATGATGGACGGCATGGCAGTTTCCCCCTTGAAAATGATGCTTTTTCATTTTATTCTTGTTTGTTTTTGGTAGTGATACTTGGAAAGCATCCCAGATTAGGAGTAGACTTGAGTGTCAACATTTTAGGGCTTTATCATTTAACACTTGAAGAAGGCACAACAACTGCAAAAAAGTGTGTGGAGGTAGATTTAGTTTTTTCAGAGGCATCATGGTTTTAGTGTTAGCTTTGAGCATTTTTTATTGCCACTTCAGCCTACTTATAGCTTATTTTTCTACTTGTTGAGAAAATAATATGAAGAGAATGGTGAGGAAAGTGAAATGAGAGCCATAGTTGCAGTGGTCCTGTTCCAGGGGACTGGGCTGCACTGAGGGTGTGTGTGATGTCCTTCTGAAGGCTGGTGATGGGCCCATCGCCTGTCCTGTGTGGGTCTGGGCACTGCTGCTGCCCCGAGCTCTGTGCTGCATGGTGGGGGAGCTCAGGTTATAGACGGGAGCTTCGGCCCAGAGACATGAACGGCCTGCTCAAGATACTCTCCACCTGACCAGGACACCGGCCTTGCTTTTATTTCTGACTTTAGTGTCACAGAGAAGCTTGAACCATTTAATTTTGAGCCCCAACTTAAATGTGAAGCTCTGAAAAACCAAGGGCCCTGCATTTCTGTAATTTTCTTATTTCTTTATGTAAATTTTAAAACTTCAGTTATTCCAGTTTTTTGTCCTGCATGTTTTAAAAAATGTACATTTACAAAGGCACATCGAAGGTCTCTGCCGCTATACTCCATGTGGCCACGTTTCCATAAAATACACTCCTGGTAGCCCAAATTCTGTTTTTATTTCGTGTGGCCAGTTACAAACACAGTGTTTTGTTCCATTTATCAGTCCACTCCACCTCTAAGGCAGACTTGAATAGATCTATCTCCATCTGAAAACTAGATGCCAAATGAACTTTGTGGTGACCATAGGTCTGTTTCCCTAGCCAATTCTACTGTACCTGTTGACACTGGAGAGCTGTTTCCAGCTGAAAAGAAGTATACTTGGCTGTCATTTCTTTGGATGTGTCATGTGGTGGAAAGTTGCCAGATGCGATGTGTGACAATACTGGTTTTGATGGTTAAGAATGTTACTTAGTTTACATCATATGTAATAAGAATAGCTTTGGTCAGATGGTAATCATTATTCAAGCTGTATCCTTTACAAGCAAAATACTAAACTCAGTTAATTTTGAACTAGGAATTACTGGAACGACAGATACTGAGTCATGTCCCTGAAATGCCCTTGAAGCAGATGGTCTCCCTGAGTTCCGCCCCCTGACAGAGTTGGGGCGCTGTGGACTGAAGTCCTGACATACATGTGCTCCCCCATCTCCAGTCCCTGTCCCTAGCCGGGCAAGCCACGTTGGGCGACTGTAGTTGAGTCTGGAAGTTCACTGCCCTAGCGACTTGATCCTGAGAGGAAATGTGTGCTCGGCATAAAGATGGGCTGAGATGCTTCATTCCCCTGGCTCCAGTTCTCATAGATGCCAATCTTTTGGTCACCTCGATTAGGAAGTCCTAAATCAAGAAGTTAGGTGAGTTGGAAGGAACTTGTTCACTTTAACGAAAGTAAAATATTTAGTCAGCATTTTACTTCCATGTGTAATTTTAAATATTTGGCTGTTGATATTGCACACATGCCAGTCTGCTTGTTTCTTTGCTCTGTTCGTTTAATTTCTTGAGTTAACTTCAGGGTTAGATTTAAAGAGAAGGGAGAGATGAGTGACTGTGTTTCAGATCAACATTCATGAAATGGGCCAGACTGGGATGCAAGATCTGGATCATGGGATAAGTTCCTACCACTGAAACAGAATGACCCATGTTTGTTTTCTACATTAATTGTGATTCTGTACGATCTTTTCCTCCTTCCCAAGTTTATAGACAATGGCATGGAATGCAGTTCCATTTTTTTCCCCCGTGGGTTGATCTTTTCTTTTCTCTTCTGATTGCTTGCCTGTTTCTAGTATTCTGTGGTGTCCTCTGAACCAGTTTTTCCCTGTATATGCAAATTGTATGTTTATAAGTGAAAATGTTAATACATTAAATGATTGTTAACCTTAAAGCATATTTCAGTGACTTCTACTGTTTTTTTTTTAATTCAGTTTATTTAAACTATAAAGATTAAAAACAGTTCATGCATTTCTCCCATCTCTCACTATCTCCTCTGGCAAACACCAATCTTTTTTTTTTTTTTCAAATTATTTTGTAGTAACATAGCTTTTTCTGCTGCTTCACAGGCAATAAGAATGCCATTTAGTGAGCTTTCCCTAAGTGCTAGGGAATGTGTTGTCACATCAGAAAACAATAACTCATTAAATTCCTGTCTTAACTCTGTCAGTTCAGTTCAGTTCAGTCGCTCAGTCATGTCCAACTCTTTGCGACCCCATGAATCGCAGCATGCCAGGCCTCCCTGTCCATCACAAACTCCCGGAGTTTACCCAAAGTCATGCCCATCGAGTCGGTGATGCCATCCAGCCATCTCATCCTCTGTTGTCCCCTTCTCCTCCTGCCCCCACTCCCTCCCAGCATCAGGGTCTTTTCCAATGAGTCAACTCTTCACATGAGGTTAGTATTGGAGTTTCAGCTTCAGCGTCAGTCCTTCCAAAGAACACCCAGGACTTATCTCCTTTAGGATGGATGGTTGGATCTCCTTGCAGTCCAAAGGACTCTCGAGTCTTCTCCAACACCACAGTTCAAAAGCATCAATTTTTTGGCAGTCAGCTTTCTTCACAGTCCAACTCTCACATCCATACATGACCACTGGAAAAACCATAGCCTTGACTAGACGGACTTTTGTTGGCAAAGTAATGTCTCTGCTTTTTAATATGCTATCTAGATTGGTCATAACTTTCCTTCCAAGGAGTAAGCATCTTTTAATTTCATGGCTGCAGTCACCATCTGCAGTGATTTTGGAGCCCAGAAAAATAAAGTCTGACACTGTCTCCACTGTTTCCCCATCTGTTTCCCATGAGGTGATGGGACCAGGTACTGTGATCTTAGTTTTCTGAATGTTGAGCTTTAAGCCAACTTTTTCACTCTCCTCTTCAACTTTCATCAAGAGGCTTTTTAGTTCCTCTTCATATTCTGCCATAAGGGTGGTGTCATCTGCATGTCTGAGGTTATTGATATTTCTCCCGGCAATCTTGATTCCAGCTTGTGCTTCCAGACCAGCGTTTCTCATGATGTACTCTGCATATAAGTTAAATAAGCAGGGTGACAACATACGGCCTTGACGTACTCCTTTTCCTGTTTGGAACCAGTCTGTTGTTCCATGTCCAGTTCTAACTGTTGCTTCCTGACTGGCATACAGATTTCTCAAGAGGCAGGTCAGGTGGTCTGGTATTCCCATCTCTTTCAGCATTTTCCACAGTTTATTGTGATCCACACAGTCGAAGGTATTGGTGAGGTCAATAAAGCAGAAATAGATGTTTTTCTGGAACTGTCTTGCTCTTTCGATGATCCAGCGGATGTTGGCAATTTGATCTCTGGTTCCTCTGCCTTTTCAAAACCAGCTTGAACGTCTGAAAGTTCTTGGTTCACATATTGCTGAAGCCTGGCTTGGATAATTTTGAGCATTAATTTACTGGTGTGTGAGATGAGTGCAATTGTGCAGTAGTTTGAGCATTCTTTGGGATTGCCTTTCTGAGGGATTGGAATGAAAACTGACCTTTTCCAGTCCTGTGGCCACTGTTGAGTTTTCCAAATTTGCTGGCATATTGAGTGCAGCACTTTCACAGCATCATCTTTCAGGATTTGAAATAGCTCAACTGGAATTCCATCACATCCACTAGCTTTGTTTGTAGTGATGCTTTCTAAGGCCCACTTGACTTCACATTCCAGGATGTCTGGCTCTAGGTGAGTGATCACACCATTGTGATTATCTGGGTCGTGAAGATCTTTTTGTACAGTTCTTCTGTGTATTCTTGCCACCTCTTCTTAATATCTTCTGCTTCTGCTATGTCCATACCATTTCTGTCCTTTATTGAGCCCATCTTTGCATGAAATGTTCCCTTGGTATCTCTAATTTTCTTGAAGAGATCTCTAGTCTTTCCCATTCTGTTGTTTTCCTCTATTTCTTTGCATTGATTGCTGAGAAGGGCTTTTTTATCTCTCCTGGCTATTCTTTGGAACCCTGCATTCAAATGGGAATATCTTTCCTTTTCTCCTTTGCTTTTGCTTCTCTTCTTTTCACACCTATTTGTAAGGCCTCCTCAGACAACCATTTTGCCTTTTTGCATTTCTTTTCCATGGGGATGGTCTTGATCCCTGTCTCCTGTACAATGTCACCAACCTCCATCCATAGTTCATCAGGCTCTCTGTCTATCAAATCTAGTCCCTTAAATCTATTTCTTACTTCCACTGTATAAGGGATTTGATTTAGGTCATACCTGAATCCCTACTCTCTTCAGTTTAAGTCTGAATTTGGCAATAAGGAGTTCATGATCTGAGCCACAGTCAGCTCCAGGTCTTGTTTTTACTGACTGTATAGAGCTTCTCCATCTTTGGCTGCAAAGAATA
The DNA here is from genome assembly GCF_910594005.1 of Cervus elaphus. Taxonomy (NCBI): domain Eukaryota; kingdom Metazoa; phylum Chordata; class Mammalia; order Artiodactyla; family Cervidae; genus Cervus; species Cervus elaphus. Next base: position 3,887,347 of record NC_057847.1, read on the forward strand.
TAATGAGTCTGATTTTGGTGTTGGCCATCTGGTGATGTCCATGTGTAGAGTCTTCTCTTGTGTTGTTGAAAGAGGGTGTTTGCTATGACCAGTGCGTTCTCTTGGCAAAACTCTGTTAGCCTTTGCCTTGCTTCATTCCATACTCCAAGGCCAAATTTGCCTGTTACTCCAGGTGTTTCTTGACTTCCTACTTTTGCATTCCATGTGAAGGAACTACTCCATGTTCAAGGTCAGGAGGGGTGGCCATGAGAAGATACCCCTCGTCCAAGGTAAGGAGCAGTGGCTGCACTTTGCTGGAGCAGCCGTGAAGAGATACCCCACATCCAAGGTAAGAGGAACCCAAGTAAGACGGCAGGTGTTAAGAGAGGGCATCAGAGGGCAGACAGACTGAAACCATAAAAACAGAAAGCTAGCCAATCTGATCACAGGACCATAGTCTTGTCTAACTCCATGAAACTAAGCCATGCCGTGTGGGGCCACCCAAGACAGTTGGGTCATGGTGGAGAGGTCTGACAGAATGTGGTCCACTGGAGAAGGGAATGGCAAACCACTTCAGTATTCTTGCCTTGAGAACCCCATGAACAGTATGAAAAGGCAAAATGATAGGATACCGAAAGAGAAACTCCCCAGTTCGGTAGGTGCCCAATATGCTAGTGGAGAAATAACTCCAGAAAGAATGAAGGGATGGAGCCAAAGCAAAAACAATACCCAGTTGTGGATGGGACTGGTGATAGAAGCAAGGTCCGATGCTGTAAAGAGCAATATTGCATAGGAACCTGGAATGTTAGGTCCATGAATCAAGGCAAATTGGAAGTGGTCAAACAGGAGATGGCAAGAGTGAATGTCGACATCCTAGGAATGAGCAAACTAAAATGGACTGGAATGGGTGAATTTAACTCAGATGACCATTATGTCTACTACTGTGGGCAGGAATCCCTTAGAAGAAATGGAGTAGCCATGATAGTCAACAACAGAGTCCAAAATGCAGTACTTGGATGTGATCTCAAAAACAACAGAATGATCTCTGTTCGTTTCCAAGACAAACCATTCAATATCACGGTAATCCAAGCCTATGCCCCAACCAGTAACTCTGTAAAGGAGGTATTTATCTGGGTTACACTGAATGAAACTGACACTCAGAAGTTAAAATTCTTTTCTTGAGAGCACACAGTTAGCTTCCTGAGCTTGGCAGTGTGGGTTCAGTAACTTTTCAGATATCTTTGGGTACGACTTTGTGTTTTTGTTGTTTTGTTTTAAAGAATTATTTAAAATTTTCTTTCATTTCTGAACTACTCTCCTCTGGGCTTTTATGTTTATTTCATCTGTTGCAGACTTTGATTAAATTGTGATGTGTGGTTGCCTGTCATAGTTTAAGATGAGGAATCTTCATACTAAAAGCTCTAAGTCTCTTAGTTTCATTTCTTCAGAGAAGAATTCTCTCGTATTTTGCCCAGGGACAGTTATTTCTGGATATGGGGGAGGGGTGACACTCCACACAGACTTTGTAAGCTGTTTTACTTTTCAGCTGGACTTAATTCTCATCTTCTGTCATGCTGTCTCTGGCTGTTTTTTTTTTTTTAATGTTTTAGTTGTTTTTGAATAGGTGATATATATATACACACACATACGTATACATACACACATACATACATACATAGATTCAAAATGAAATAAAGATTCACTAAAGGGTCTTCTATCTGCCCATTTCCTACCTTCTCTTTGCTTAACCACTCATACTGGTTTATTTATCCTTCGTGAGTTTTTCTTCATGCATATATAAACTAGTACAAAGATAAATTCTTATCTTTCTGCTTTTTTTTTTTTTTTAATGAGAACAGATAGTATATACCCCAGTGGTAGTCAGACGTTTTAGTCTCAGTATCCTATAGGGTTAAAGTTTTGAGGCCTCCCAGGAACTCTTTATTTACCATATTAGACCAAATAAACTCTTTATTTACCAAATTACCATATTACCAATTTATCATTATTTACCATATTAGAAAATAAAGTTGAGAAATTTAAAAACTTTACAAAATGGTAAACCCATTGTATTTGAAAAATAGACTTTATAAAAAATATTTTCCAATACAAAATCAATGAGGCCAAGTGTTTTTTTTTCCATTTATTTTTATTAGTTGGAGGCTAATTACTTTACAATATTGTAGTGGTTTTTGCCATACATTGACATGAATCAGCCATGGATTTACATGTGTTCCCCATCCCGATCCCCCCTCCCACCTCCCTCCCCACCCCATCCCTCTGGGTCTTCCCAGTGCACCAGCCCTGAGCACTTGTCTCATGCATCCAACCTGGGCTGATGATCTGTTTCACCCTTGATAGTATACTTGTTTCAATGCTGTTCTCTCAGAACATTCCACCCTTGCCTTCTCCCACAGAGTCTAAAAGTCAGAGAAATGCAAATCAAAACCTCAATGAGGTACCATTACACGCCAGTCAGGATGGCTGCTATCCAAAAGTCTACAAGCAATAAATGCTTGAGAGGGTATGGAGAAAAGGGAACCCTCTTACACTGTTGGTGGGAATGCAAACTAGCACAGCCACTATGGAGAACAGAGTGGAGATTCCTTAAAAAACTGGAAATAGAACTGCCATATGACCCAGCAATCCCACTCCTGGGCATACACACCACGGAAACCAGATCTGAAAGAGACATGTGTAGCCCAGTGTTCATCGCAGCACTGTTTATAATAGCCAGGACATGGAAGCAACTTAAATGCCCATCAGCAGACGAATGGATAAGGAAGCTGTGGTACATATACACCATGGAATATTACTCAGCCATTAAAAAGAATTCATTTGAATCAGTTCTAATGAGATGGATGAAACTGGAGCCCATTATACAGAGTGAAGTAAGCCAGAAAGATAAAGACCAATACAGTATACTAATGCATATATATGGAATTTAGAAAGACGATAGCGATAACCCTATATGCAAAACAGAAAAAGAGACACAGATGTCCAAGTGTTTTTATATTTGAAAAATTTTAGCATCTGGTTTAATAGCTGGATTTATCTGCTTATGCATTCAGTCTGGTTTTTTGTTTGTTTTTTTGATTGAAGGATAGAAGGAAATAAGGCCTCATGTAGACACAGAGTTGGAGAACCTTGCAGATCCTCTGAAAGGGTCTTTTGCACCCTCAGAGATCATTGGATCATACCTTGAAAACTGCTGATATATCCTGTTTTATCCTTTTTTTCTTCACAAAATATCTGAGGTATTTCTATATCAGTACGTAAGGAATTTGCCCATTCATACGGTTTTATTGGGTTGGCCAAAAAGTTCGTTTGGGTTTCTCCCTAAAATGCTACGAAAAATCTGAACAAAGGTTTTGACCAGCCCAGTACTTTCACTAACAAGGAATGAAGTATATTGTTCAAAAGTGACTCATCTTAGTGTGGGGCTTGTGGAGGTATTGTGATTTTTTTGACCATGTGGAACTAGTGGATGACAAAGTTATTTGGAGCATATCTGGAGCTTCTCCATTGGTTGGTGCCTCTAGGATCACACCAACACCTGAGATTGGGATTAGAGAATGGTATGCACAGAGGCTGACTGCTGTGATAAGCCAGCTTGGGGGCTGAAGGCCAAAATCTATTGCTCAAGTCTGCATCCATGAGGCCTGTGTGGCCTTTTGCTCCTGGTAGTCATGTGGAGATAAGGGCTGCTTCCGTCTGGTACCTTGCAGTCTGCAGGGAGCGTCTGCATCCTGCTGGAGGAGGATAGAGAGGAGCCCTTCTCGGCTTGGCAGTGGTGCTCAATCTTCTCTTATTCCGGTGGCGAGAGCTAGTCACGTGGCCCTGGTGCCATGCGAGGGGTCTGGGGAGCTGTGAATCTGAGCTCAGGAAGAAGTTGCCCTGGCTGCAGCTCCTGATGAGCCAGAGTAAATGGTAACTACTGATGGTCCCCTATCCTTAACACTCAGTGGAAGTCCTATTAACCCTCACTTGTACAGTATTTACTGGTTAATAAAGTGGATAGTTGCAAATTACATGTAAATTGTTGGTTCATGTAATACAAATGTCGTTTGGTCACAATTTTTTTATTGCTCCATTATTTCTTTCCCTTCTTACCAACTGATTGGCAGGTTTGCACCTAGAGAAAGACATTCACCCTTTCCAACAAGGGGTATAGTCATTACCTCCATTCTTTAATACATTAAATTCATTCAGTCTATCAAGTAATCACTGAGTATCATGGCAGATTACATCCTGGCTCCTCACTATTTCCGCTCCCCTGGTTCTCTGTGAGTTACATATTCTTGCCTGTTGCTCTGTTATTTCTGGGGTCTCTTCTTGGACTGGGAAGAATAGGCCTCCCTACCTCACTTGAGATGTGGGGTGTGGCGATCTTTGGCTCAGAAACATTGAGGTCCAGACTCTGGTGCCCAGGGGCTGATGAGAAGTGCATGTCTCTGAGACTCAAGCACAAAGTCCTGAGGGGTCCAGGGTAGGCTGGAGTCTGCACTTCCACTGGCCCCCAGGGGGTTCTGTCCAGCCTTGACTTTTCCCTGGTCTTAGCTTCCCAGTGCCCTACTTGACCTGAACACTTCTGCCTTCCTCTCACCTCTCCAAGGAGCATCTTCCCTCCTGCACTCTTGAGTGCCTGCTGACAACCTAGGAAGCCTTTCTCCCCCTTCCAGCTAAGCGCTCTGATGAGAGGAGTGACCCAGTGGGACACAGTGAGGGATGGGTGCCTGGCACTGATTTGCATGTCTGTCTGGCCTTTTCTCTGCCTGGCTGGTGGGAAATTAAATCAGAAGTGCTTCCCTGTGGGGCCCAGGAGGGCTGGTGACGCTGTGCCATCCAGGTGACCTTCCACTGCCCAATGGACAATGAACCTGGTGTGCTATTTAGCCTCTCAGGCAGAGCCTGCCTGGTTCTTTCAGTTACCCATAAGAGGCCAGGTGAGCACCTCCTGGGCAGGGAATACATTCTGGGTGCAATGGGTGACTGAGGCCTAGAGTTTCTGCAGGGAGGTGTCCTGGGCAATGTGCCATGGAGGCTGTTTATCCCACTTTCAGCCACCTCACCTGTCCAAATAGGTATGGCAGGTACAAGAGCAGTCTATAGCCATCCCACAGACATGCAGTGGGGACCAGGACTTGGGGCTAGCACTGTGGGAACATAGACAGCATGGGCTCTGCAAGTCTCAGCTACTTCTTCCATACTGAAAGTTGCTCAGTCTTGTCTGACTCTTTGCGACCCCATAGACTGTACAGTCCATGGAATTCTCCAGGCCAGAATACTGGAATGGATAGCTGTTCCCTTCTCCGGGGGATCTTCCCAGGTATCGAACCCAGGCCTCCTGCATTGCAGGCAGATTCTTTACCAGTTGAGCCACCAGAGAAGCCCATTTCTACTATAAGGTAAGGGTAATAGTGGAAGTTCCACCCCAGAGGACACAGTATTAACACACCCATCCCTTCTCTTCCATTCCACTTCTAAACAGTGGTTCTTTAGTGGCCGATGGGAACCTATTAGAAACACACATTCTCAGGCTCGGCTCAGAAACTTGAGTCACCAACTGGCCCTTAAATTGGTTCCACTGCAAGTTCAGATCTTGAGAACCACTGGTCTGGAATAGACTTGTTCACATCCTTTCTTCCGTCTCCCCCATGCTTTCTGTCCACCTTGGGAGCAGCTGCACTTCTCCCTTGCCACAGCTGGTTCTGAGAGTCACCACTGGGTGTCAGAGCAGCCCCAGGAATGTCCCTGCTGTCTCACCTGCTCTCAGGTCGTTTCACTGTCTGCTGTGTCTCCTGGGGCTTCCCAGACAGCCCAGAAGAAGAGGAAGTGCTTGGATCAGGGCATGGGGTTGATTGCAACATCTCAAAGCCATGTACCCATGCTTTGCTTCCTTGTCACAGGCTTGGGCTGAAGCACCTGCTCCACGGCTCTGCCTCCAATGTTTCCGGGCTGAGAAGGGGCCTCGGAGGTCCTGGGAGGCCAAGGGGCCTGCCTGAGATCACCGCTGAGCTTTGTCAGGGTGAGGGCTTTGCCCCGTCCTTTCCTCTGTGTGAATTGGCTCAAGCCCACTCAGAGCCTACCCTCCCATGTGCTCAACAAACACCTGCATCCTGCTCAGTGCCAGGCACAGTCCTGGGCCAGACAGATAAGGTGGCCACCTTGTGGAGCCAGCAAGGACTCAGCAACCACCCTGCCGCAGTGATGCTTGGCCGAGCATCAGCAGGGCCTGCAAGGGACAGTAGGGGTTTTGCTGGGTTTCCAGAAAAGGACAAGGCAGTGCCCAGGCCCACAGGCAGGACAGGCTGGGAGAGAGTGGGACTAGACACTGGGCAGAGGCACGGTAGCCCTTCGGGATAGAGACCTTGGAGAAGCGCATGGGGGCCATTGGCAGCTATTGAGTGGGACGTGGGCCAAGCCTTGGAGTAACGGCACATGTTGTAAAGGAGCATTGACAGGACTTGCTGAGGGTCAGCTGGAGAGCAGAGGGAAGTGGTTTCTGACTGAGTTCCTGGTGTTCCCAGAGACGAGGTGGGACTGGGGCAGAGATCCTGGAGAGTGGCACAGAGCAGGGAGCAGAGGTGGTCTCGGGAACGACCGAGTGACCAGCCAAGCAGCCAAGGTGAGCGAGAAGGAGGCTGATGGTGTGGGGGGGCGCATGTAGAGGGTAGCTAGGCTATAGGAGGGGTGGACACAGTGTGGTCAGGGGAGGTGGCCGTAGAGGTTTGGCAAGTGGAGGTCGTCAGTATCTTGACATGCTTCAGTGGAAAATGGAGAGGGCAGGAGTGTTGGTTTGGGACAAGGCCTGCACACAGACCCCCCCACCCCCATCCCAGCTTTCCATCCCCAAGCCCCTATCTCAGGGGCCCGGCCTCAGGCATTAGGGCTCTCAGCCAGCTCTGAAGCTGCTCTTCCTCTGGAGATGAAGCCTCTGAGCACACCCGGTGATGTAAGCTGAGCATCTTTGAGAGTGCAGGACACGTGGACTTCATCTCCTTTGAGACCCTCGCCAAGGGGGCACTTGAGGAGGATGAGAGGTCCAGGGGCCAGGAGCCACAAGGAGACGCTCAGCTGTGCACACACAGTTTGTGTGTGTGTGCTCTCCAGGTGGCCCCCTCACGGTGCACGCACATTTGAGTTGGAGGTGGGCATCACCATATTGCCGTTTGCTGCCAGGTTGAGGTCTGGCCTGAGTTGTATCCACTCTGAGTGTCTGGGCCAGGCTGTCCCTGGTGCCTGTGTGCCCCATGCCGCAAGGTCTGTACGAAAACCCTCATCAGCAGTGCAGGGAGGCAAGTGTCTGCTCAGCGGGGACCAGGGAGCAGAGCCCTGGGGAGAGATGTGCCCAGCTGCTTCCTTTCCTGCCCTCCGCCCCTCTGAAGCCTCAGCAGTCTCATCTGTAAAAGCAGGGATGGCAGCAGCTGCCCCAGAGCTAATATGCAGGAGACTCTTAAAGAGTGTCCAGCATAGCTGAGCACCCTGTGTGCAGCTCTTAGGGCTGTTTTCACAGGTGAGGACACCGAAGCCCAGGAAGGCGGCCCAGTCAGGGCTCCTGTGACTGTCCCCTCTCCTAGAACTGGGCTCCAGCATGTACTTGTAGCTGACATGGAGCTAGGTGCTTAGTACTGGTGGAATTCACTAACATTTGTTGAATATTCAGGGATGAAAAGTAGCATCTTACTAGACCAACACTTGGGCCAACGAGTGACCACGCTGATGAAGGAGTGACGTCAGCTTGTCTTGGACTGAAGCGGCCAGTGTAGACAAAGTATAGACAATGTAGACTGACTGGTCAGTTTTTCCAGACTACATCATGAAGCAGCAGGAACTCTGGTATCAAGTAATGGGAAAGGCCTCTGGTCCCATAGCTGTGGAGCCCTCAGCACTGTAGACTTCCCATTTCCCCCAGGATTCGGGCTGCACACCTTCCCAGCACTGGACTATCTCAAGCCTCCCTTCTTTTCAGCCACAAGGGGCTTCTGGCCTCGGATCCTTTGCATTCACTATTATCCCTGCATGGACACTGTTCCCTGCCCCAGTGTCATCCCTCTTCACTCTTTGCACTTGCTCTTCCTACCCCCGGACGTTCCCAGCCCCAGTGCCCCCCGCCCCCCGACCCTTCTTCACTCACTGTCTTCCCAGTGTGGACCTTGCTCCCTACCCAATGTCTTCCCACTCCCCACCCTATTCTGCCTCCCTCACAGCACGCATCTGCTCCCTGGGTAGTTGCAGCTCATCTTTCAACTCTCAACCAAAAGAGCACTTTCTCAGGGAACCCCACCTCCTGCCCCGAACTTGGAGACAAGCATCTCATTTCTCTCATGGTGCTTTCCTTTTCTTCTCTACTCCGGGGGCTCCTCCTTCAATACATGTATATTTTTGTAATTATCCAGTCAAGACTCTTGGTCACTGAGTGGAAAATACATGTACATTTTTGTAATTATCCAGTTAAGACTCTCGGTCACTGAGTGGAAAATACATGTACATTTTTGTAATTATCCAGTCAAGACTCTCGGTCACTGAGAGGAATTTGTCTCTGTTCCTTTTCTAGCTTCAGCCTCCTGTGGCAGCTGGGGGACTGGAGATACTGAATGAATGAACTCCCATTTGTGTATATCTCAACTTTCTTCCTATCACTTGCAAGGAGAAGCCACCAGAGACCAGAGCCCATAGTGGCATTGAGGCACTCTGAGGAAATTTGAAGAAGCCTGCTTGAAAGGGGATCTTTGGGATCTCCATTCATGTGGACTGCCTATGTGGGGGGCTTAGTCCCCACGATGCCAAACGTGTGTGGTCCAACTTTCTTCCATGCCCACTGCACACCCCGCTTCCAGTCTGGAAGTAGCTGGCACTGGCCCTATGGGGAGGCCAAACTTTGCCTTCTAAAAGGAGAGTTTACTTATATTTAAAGAAATTTACTTCAATGAAGGATTTCCTTCTGCCATTTGCCTATTTGTTTTACATATATTTTGTTCCTCCCTTATTTTTTGTGTGTGTTTAGTTGATTTTTTTGTGGTGTACAATAGGATTCCTTTCTTTTTTTTACTTTTCTGTGTAATTTTTAGTTATTTAAAGTGGTTACCTTTAACAATTAACAACCATAGAGATACCAAGCGAATATTTCATGCAAAAATGGGCTCAATAAAGGACAGAAATGGTATGGACATAACAGAAGCAGAAAATATTAAGAAGAGGTGGCAAGAATACACAGAAGAAGTGTACAAAAAAGATCTTCATGACCCAGATAATCCCAATGGTGTGATCACTCACCTAGAGCCAGACATCCTGGAATGTGAAGTCAAGTGGGCCTTAGAAAGCATCACTACAAACAAAGCTAGTAGATGTGATGGAATTCCAGTTGAGCTATTTCAAACCCTGAAAGATGATGCTGTGAAAGTGCTGCACTCAATATGCCAGTAAATTTGGAAAACTCAGCAGTGGCCACAGGACTGGTAAAGGTCCATTTTCATTCCAATCTCTAAGAAGGGCAATCCCAAAGAATGCTCAAACTACTGCACAATTGCACTCATCTCACACACTAGTAAAGTAATGCTCAAAATTCTCCAAGCCAGGCTTCAGGATTATGTGAACTGAGAACTTCCAGATGTTCAAGCTGGTTTTAGAAAAGGCAGAGGAACCAGAGATCAAATTGCCAACATCCGCTGGATCATCAAAAAAGCAAGAGATCTCCAGAAAAACATCTATTTCTGCTTTATTGACTACGCCAATGCCTTCAACTCTGTGGATCACAATAAACTGTGGAAAATTCTGAAGGAGATGGGAATCCCAGACCACCTGACCTGCCTCTTGAGAAACCTGTATGCAGGTCAGGAAGCAACAGTTAGAACTGGACATGGAACAACAGACTGGTTCCAAATAGGAAAAGGAGTACGTCAAGGCTATATATTGTCACCCTGCTTATTTAACTTACATGCAGAGTACATCATGAGAAATGCTGGGCTGGAAGAAGCACAAGCTGGAATCAAGATTGCTGGGAGAAATATCAATAACCTCAGATATGCAGATGACACCACCCTTATGGCAGAAAATGAAGAGGAACTAAAAAGCCTCTTGATGAAAGTGAAAGAGGAGAGTGAAAAAGTTGGCTTAAAGCTCAACTTTCAGAAAACTAAGATCATGGCATCTGGTCCCATCGCTTCATGGGAAATAGATGGGGAGACAGTGGAAACAGTGTCAGATTTATTTTTTTGGGCTCCAAAATCACTGCAGATGGTGATTGCAGCCATGAAATTAAAAGACACTTACTCCTTGGAAGGAAAGTTATGACCAATCTAGATAGCATATTAAAAAGCAGAGACATTACTTTGCCAACAAAGGTCCGTCTGGTCAAGGCTATGGTTTTTCCAGTGGTCATGTATGGATGTGAGAGTTGGACTGTGAAGAAAGCTGAGTGCCAAAAAATTGATGCTTTTGAACTGTGGTGTTGGAGAAGATTCTTGAGAGTCCCTTGGACTGCAAGAAGATCCAACCAGTCCATCCTGAAGGAGATCAGTCCTGGGTGTTCATTGGAAGGACTGATGCTGGAGCTGAAACTCCAATACTTTGGCCACCTCATGCGAAGAGTTGACTCACTGGCAAAGACCCTGATGGTGGGAGGGATTGGGGGCAGGAGGAGAAGGGGATGACAGAGGATGAGATGGCTGGATGGCATCACCAACATGATGGGCATGAGTTTGAGTAAACTCTGGGAGTTTGTGATGGACAGGGAGGCCTGGCATGCTCCGATTCATGGGGTCGTGAAGAGTCAGACACGACTGAGCGACTGAACTGAACAATTGTTTCAATTAAACAAATTTTATTTGAATAATATCAACTTAGTATCAACAATATAGAAATACTCTGCTTGTATACCTTTCCATCCCTTACATTTTATATCATTATTGTTACAAATTACATCTTCATAGATTATTTTCTCATTGATGTTGATTTTTAATTATTGTTTTATGTAGTTGCCTTTTAAGTCATATAAAAAAAAGAGTTATAAACCGAAAGTGCAATAACATCAGCCTTTATATTTACCTATATAGTCACCCTTGCCATTGTTTTTCATTTTTTCTAACTTTAAGTTAATGTCTAGGGTCTTTTCATTTCAGCATGAAGGTTTCTCTTAACATCTCTGGTAGTGTAGGTCTACTTGTAATTTACTCCCTCAGTTTTTATTCATCTGAAAATGTCTTAATTTCACTTTCATTTTTGAAGGCTAGTTTGCTGGATATAAAATTATTGGCTGACAGTTCTTTTCTTTCAGGACTTTAAAAATGCCATCCAACGTCTTCTGGCCTCCATGGTACAGGTGGAATATCAGCTGTTAATCTTATTGAAATCTCTTGTACGTGATGAGTCTGTATAAAGCATTAAGCATTCTTTATGTTTGGCCTTTGATAATTTACTGTAATATGAGTTGGTGTGGATGTCTTATTCAGCATGGTATTTGTTGAGCAACTTGAATGTGTATATGCATCAGCAGCTTTGGGAAGCTTTTGGCCATTATTTCTTAAGAATTCTTCCTGCTCCATTTTGTTCCTTTCTGTCTTCTCCTGAAACTCTGTTATGCATATGTTGGCATTTTTGACTTACACAAGTCACTCAAGCTTATTAATTATTCTCCATTCTTTTTTCTTTCTGTTCCTTTAGTTCAGTTCAATTCAGTTGCTCAGTCATATCCGACTCTTTGCGACCCCGTAGACTGCAGCATGCTAGGCTTCCATGTACATCACCAACTTCCAGAAATTGCTCAAACACATATCCATTGAGTCAGTGATGCCATCCAACCATCTCATCCTGTTGTCCCCTTCTCTTCCTGCCTTCAGTCTTTCCCAACATCAGGGTGTTTTCCAATGAGTCAGTTCTTTGCATCAGGTCTCCAAAGTATGGGAGTTTCAGCTTCAGCATCAGTCCTTCCAATGAATATTCAGGACTGAGTTCCTTTAGGATGCACTGGTTTCATCTCCCTGAAGTTCAAGGGACTTTCAAGAGTCTTCTCCAATACCACATTTCAAAAGCATCAATTCTTCAGTGCTCAGCTTTCTTTATCATCCAACTCTCACATCCATACATGACTACTGGAAAAACCATGGCTTTGACTAGATGGACCTTTGTTGGCAAAGTAGCATCTCTGCTTTTTAATATGCTGTCTAGGTTTGTCATAGTTTTTCTTCTAAGGAGCAAGTGTCTTTTAATTTCTTGGCTGGAGTCACCATCTGCAGTCATTTTGGAGCCCCCCAAATTAAGTCTCTCACTGTTTTCATTGTTTCCTCATCTATTTTCTATGAAGTGATGGGACTGGATGCCCTGATCTTCGTTTTTTGAATGTTGAGTTTTAAGCCAACTTTCCCACTCTCCTCTTTCACTTTCATCAAGAGGCTCTTTAGTTCCTCTTCGCTTTCTGCCATAAGGGTGGTGTCATCTGCATATCTGAGGTTATTGATATTTCTCCCAGCAATCTTGATTCCAGCTTGTGCTTCATCCAGCCCAGCTTTTCTCATGGTGTATTCTGCATATAAGTTAAATAAGCAGGGTGACAAAATACAGCCTTGATGTACTCCTTTCCCAATTTGGAATCAGTCTTTTGTTCCATGTCCAGTTCTAACTGTTGCTTCTTGACCTGCATACAGATTTCTCAAGAGGCAGGTCTGGTATTCCCATCTCTTGACGAATTTTCCACATTTTGTTGCTATCTACATAGTCAAACACTTTGGCTTAGTCAATAAAACAGAAGTAGATGTTTTTCTGGAACTCTCTTGCTTTTTTGATGATCCAACAGAGGTTGGTGATTTGATTTCTGGTTCTCTGCTTTTTCTAAAACCAGCTGAACATCTGGAAGTTCATGGTTCATGTCCTAGTGAAGCCTTGGTTGGAGAATTTTGAGCATTACTTTGCTAGCATGTGAGATGAATGCAATTGTGTGGTAGTTTGAACATTCTTTGGCATTGCCTTTCCCTTTCTTTGGGATTGGAGTGAAAACTGACCTTTTCCAGCCCTGTGGCCACTGCTAAGTTTTCCAAATTTGCTGGCATATTGAGTGCAGCACATTCACAGCATCATCTTTTAGGATTTGAAATAGCTCACCTGGAATTCCATCATCTCCACTAGCTTTGTTTGTAGTGATGCTTCCTAAGGTCTGTTAGACTTCAAATTCCAGGATGTCTGGCTCTAGGTGAGTGATCACACCATCATGATTATCTGGGTCTTGAAGATCTTTTTTGTATATTTCTTCTGTTCCTTAGATGGGTTCATTTCAGTTGCCATATCTCCAGGTTCATTGCTTCTTTCTTCTGCCTGCTCAAATCTTCTGTTGAAGACCTCTAGTGACTTTTGTTTCAGCCATTGTGCTTTTCAATTCCAGAAGTTTGGTTTGACTCCTTTTAATAATTGTATCTGTTGATATTCTCAATTTGCTTACATAGTTGTAATTTGATTTCCTTTGGTTGTTTTCCATGGTTTTCTATAAGTCATTGAGCATATTTAAGATAGTTTATTTAATGTTTTTGACTAATATTTCCTTCCATTGTCTGGGCTTCCTCAGGAATGGTTTCTGTCAAATACTTACTTTCCTGTGAATTGACTTTTCCTCTGTATGATTTGTAATTTTGTTGTTGGTGTTTTTGAGAGCTGGGCATTCTGAATATTATAATATGTTTACTCTGAAAATTTGTTTCTTCCCTCTTTAAAGACTGCTGAGTTTAGTTGTTGAGGGCTGACCATCATTTAGTGACTTTTCTAAATACACACAAACGTGTATATATACACATATATATGAAGATAGATGGCACTAAATGTACATAAGGAAATATATTTCACCTGAAATGAGAATATCAGTTAACATAAAATATAAAAAAGAATAAAAGCAATGTTCTGGAAGTGAAAAGCACAATAGGTGAAATGAAAATCACTAGTCATTCAACAGCAAATTTGACTAGGCAGAAGAAATTGTTGATAACTCTAAATCATAATTGTACATCCTTCCTTTTAGTTCTATTTACCTCTCCTATTTAAAAATGTTGCTGTTTTTGATATAAGATGATTTCTGTATTAGTCACCAAGTATAATTTATGTTATTTAGAGACAAGTATAATCTATTGTATATGTTTATATTTCTTCTCTTACTGTTTTTCTTTTTTATTTCTTCTTTGATCATTGCCTTAATGTTTGAAGTACTGCAAGTACTAGCCTTAGTCTATCTTTAAGTCTGTTTATGACAAATTATTTTAACTTTCTTTCATTTCCAAATACCTTTATTTCCTCTTTGTTCCTGAAGGATAATTTCACTAAATATAGAAAATTATATTTGGAATTGCCTTAGCATTATGGCAGAGGAAGATACTCTTTGTCTCTCTCTTTCAATCTATAGCCAGTAAAACATACATAACTCAGCAAACGTACCTCTGGCCAAAACACCAGGATGCCAGAGAATAGGTAGACGGACTGGAACACATAGAGAAGGTGGAACTGTGGAACAGTGGAGTTGGTGCCTGCAATCCTGGTCCCCTGGCTGAGGCTGCTGAGCCACAGCCCCAGGGAACCTGGCAGGAGTAGGGGAGGTCGTGCACAGGGCTCTGGCCTCCTGGCTGCTGTAGCCTTGGTAACTGGGCAATAGCAGCAGTGGGGCCTGGGACTCCCACCCCTCACAGTGGTAGAGTCTGCAAACCTGACAATACCTGACACAGTAGAGGCTCCTGTGACCCTCCCACCCCCCCCCTCCCCTTGTGGAGCCTGTGACCCAGGAGATCCTGGACATGGTGGTAGAGCCCACCATCTTGGTGCCCCAGGCAGCATGTCGGCAACCTGGCAGCAGCAAAGCACCAGTTTCCCCAAGGCAGCAAACAGTGATGATGCCTCTGGGTGACACCTCTGACTGAGATGGTGCAGAGCTGGAAAGTGTGACTCACACGTATAAGCAGAGGCCTCTCAGGTAAGAGAAACCAAGAACATATATTCAGCTACTGGAAAGCAAAAGAAAGGCCCATGATTTCTAACATGCTGAATACTTAGAATCAAGTTTTTTAAAAAAGCTTTATCTAAATTAGAAAGATTTTCACTACTTTGGATATGCTGGTGAGGAACAAAGTCTCTTTGCTTTACCAAAGAGACTGAAACTTTAAAAAAACCAAACAGAAATTGTAGAGCTGAAGAACTCAATAAATGAGATGAAGAATGCCTTAAAATCATTGAAAACAGAGCAAACCTAATGGAAGAGAGAATTAGCTGAGCTTGAAGATATAAATCTATAAATGATGCAAGCAGAATAGGAAAGAGATTTAAGGCCTAAAAAGATGGAAAATTCTACAAGAGCTATCAAACTCTTTTAGGAAGGAAAACATCATGGTAATGGGCATCCCAGAAAGAGAAAAGAGACAGAGGGAGGATAGAGTTCAAAGAAATAATAGCTGAGAACTTCCCAAACTTGGGGAAGGAACTGAATATATAAGTCCATGAAGCTAAGATAATACCTAATTACCTCAATGCAAAAATATTTTTTTCCAAGACACATTATATTAAAATTATCAAAAGTGAATCACAAAGAAATTTTGAAGGAAGCCAGGGACCAAAGGATGGTAATCTACAAAGGAACCTCCATTAGGCCATCAGCAGCTTTCTCAGCAGGAACTCTTAGGCTGGGATGCAGTGAAATGACATTCTCAAAATATTGAAAGATTAAAGCTGTCATCCAAAAATATCCTACTTAAGCAAAATTTTCCTTTAGACGTGAAAGAGTAATAAGGGCTTTCAGAGATGAATAGAAACTGAGAGTTCATCAAAACTAGATTTATAAGAAAAATTGAAAGGAACTTTCTTATGAGTGATGAAAAGGCAAAAGTACCCAAACTTTGAGTTAAGGTGATAGATAGAATCAGAAAATTGCAACTCTTCCTCAGAATAGGTTTTTTAAACACTTTGTCAGAGCATAAAAGCTAAAGGGAAAAAGGCAGAAAAAAATCATTATAGATACTTAAATTTAGTAACAAACTCATAACATAAAAAGGAGTAATTTGAGACAATAAAAAAGCCAAAGGGGAAAAGGAAAATGATGAAACCCAAATAGACAAATGAAGACAAGTTGCTGTCAGCAGCAAAAGAACTGCTTCATCTGTGAGACGTTTTATACAAACCTTACGGTAACCACAGAACATAAACTTAGAGCAAAGACATGAAATACAGAGAAAGAGAAAACTAAAAAGACAATCACAGAAAAAGACCAAACCGAAATAGCAGACAGAAAAAACAAAAGAAACAATGGAGATACAGAGCAACCAAAAAAACATAAAATGGCAGTACTTATCCCTCGCATAGCAATGATCACTCTATGTAAATGAAGTGAATTAACAAATCAGAAGACACAACATTAGACCTAACTAATGCTGCCTTCAGGAAACTCACCTCAACTCTAAAGACAAATGCAGGCTCTAAGTGAAGGGATGAAAGATGATACTCCAAGCAAATGGCAGCTTAAAAATACCAGGTTTAGTCATTCTTGTATCAGCCAAAACAGACTTCACACCAAAAAAGGTAAGAAGAGATAAAAATGGACAGTATGTAAAAATAAAGGGGAAAATTCAATAATAAGACATAACAGTGATGAATATATATGCACCTAACATAAAAGCACCAAAATATATACAATGATTTTTAACACACATAATTAAAGAGAAAGTTACAGCAGTACAATAACATTAGGGAACTTTAACACTCTAGTTACATCAATGGATTGCTCATCTGGACAGAAAGTCAACAATGAAACAGCAGCCATTTTAAATGAAACATTAGACGAGATGAACTTAATAGGTTTATACAGAACATTCCATCTAAATGCACCCTAATACACATCCTTCTCAAGTGCCTATGGAACATTCTCAAGAGTAATTCCTATCTTGCGACATAAAACTCATCTAGTTAAATTTGAGAAGATTGAAATCATATCAATCTTTTCTGTTCACAGTGTTATGAAACTAGAAATCGACTATAAGAGGAAAAATAATCAACTATATGCTGGAAAAATTACAAATATGTGGAGACTGAACACCGCGTTATTGAACAGCTATTGAGTAAAAAATCAAAGGATAAATCTACATTTCCTGAAGACAAATGAAAATGAAATACAACATAGGAAAAAATCTATGGGATGCAGCAAAAATGGTACTAGGAGGAAAGTTATAACAGTCCAGGCCTACAATAAGAAATAAGCAAAAATTTAAATAAGCAATCTAACCTTACACTCACCTTGGGACTTCTCAGGTGGCTCAGTGGCAAAGAATCTGCCTGCCAATGCAGGAGATGCAAAAGATTTGATCCCTGAAGTCAGGAAGATCCCTAGAGTAGGAAATGGCAACTCCAGTATTCTTGCCTGGAAAATTCCATGGACAGAGGAGCCTGGTGGGCTACAGTCCATGGGGTTGCAAAGAGTCTCACATGGCTGAACACACACACACACACACACACACACACACACACACACACACACAACCTTACACCTAAAGAAACTAGAAAAAGAAGGCCAGACAAAGCCCAAAGTCAGTAGAAAGTAGGAAAAATACAGATCGTAGCAGTAATAAATGAAATTCAGACTAAAGATAAAATAAAAAAGATCAGTGTAACTAAGAATTGGTTCTTTGAAAAGAAAAAGAGAATTGATAAACCTTTGACTAAAAAAGAGTGAAGGCTCTGAAAAATAACATCAGAAATGAAAGAGGAGAAATAACATTCATAGAAATATAAATGATTATGAGGGAATATTATGAACAACTATATGCCAACAAATTGAACACCCTAGAAGAAATGGACAAATTCTTAGAATCATAAAACCTTATAGGTGAATCATAAATATAAAATCTGAATAGCCCAATCACTAGTGAAGAGATTGAAATGGTAATCAAAAAACTGCCCCCAAACAAGATGGCTTTACAGTTGAATTCTACCAGTCAAAGAAGATTTAAGATCTATATGTCTCAAAATATTAAAAAAAAATTAGAGGAGTGAATGCTTCCTAATTCATCTTATGAAGCCTAATACCAAAATCAGACAAAAAATAAAATTACAGGTCAGTATCTCTAATGAACATAGATGCAAAAAGCCTCAACAAATGATTAGCAAACTAAATTCAACAATACACTAAAAGGATCCCCAAATCAAGTAGGATTTATTCCAGGCATGCAAGGATGGTTCAACATCCACAAATCAATCTACATGCTACATCACAGTAACAAAATGAAGGATAAAAATCATATGATCATCTCAATACATACAGAAAAAAGCATCTGACAAGATTTGAAACCCATTTATGATTAAAAAAAAAAAACCTCTCAATAAAATGGGCATAGAAGAATGTGTGTCTGTGTGTGCACTCAATTGCTTAGTCATGTCCGACTTTTTGTGACCCCATGTACTGTAGCCCACCAGGTTCTTCTGTCTATGGAATTTTCCAGGCAAGAATATTGGATCAGGTTGCCATTTCCTACTCCAGGGGATCTTATCTTACTAACCCAAGAACTGAACTCACATCTCTTGCATCTCCTTCATTGGCAGGTAGATTCTTTACCACTGTGTCACCTGGGAAACCCAGAGAGGAATGCATCTCTACATAATTAACATCATGTATGACAAACCCACAGCTAACATTATAGTTAATGTTGAAAAATTGAAAGCAATCCCTCTAAAGTCAGGAAGAAGGCCAGGATGCTGACTTTCACCACTCACAATTGTATTGGAAGTCTCAGCCAGAGCGATAAGGCAAGAAAAAGAAATAAAAGTCATCAAATCTGGAAAGAAAGAAGTAAAACTGTCACTATTTGCAGATGACATATTTTAAAAAAATATTCATTTTTAATTGATGATTGCTTTCAACACTGGCTTGATTTCTGTCATACATCAACATGAATTAAACATAGGTGTATATATGTCTCTTCACTCTTGAATCTCTCTCTCACCTCCCTAGGTTCCCACCTCTTTAGGTTATTACACAGTCCCAGTTTGAATTTCCTGAGTCATACAGTAAATTCTCATTGGCTATCTATTTACATATGTTGGGGTATATGTTTCCATGTTACTCTCTCAATTTATCTCACTCTCTCTCTCTTCTCCCCGACCCTTGTCCATAGTCTGTTCTCTATGTCTGCATCTCCATTGCTGATCTGCAAACAGGTTCACCAGTACCATCCTTCTAGATTCCATGTATGTGTGTTAATATATGATATTTGTTTTTCTCTTTCTGACTTACTTCACTCTGTATGATAGGCTCTAGTTTCGTCCACCTCATTAGAACTGACTCAAATGCATTCCTTTTTATGGCTGAGTAGTACGGCATTGTGTATATGCACGACAGCTTCTTTATCCACTCATCTGTCGATGGACATCTAGGTTGCTTCCATGTCCTAGCTATTGTAAGTAGTGCTGCAGTGAACATTAGGGTACAGGTGTCTTTTTCAGTTTCTTCAGGATATAAGCCTAGAAGTGGTATTGCTGGGTCATATGGTGGCTTTATTCCTAATTTTAAAAGGAATCTCCATATAGTCTTCCATAGTGGCTGTATCAATTTACATTCCCACCAGCAGTACAAGAGGGTTCCCTTTTCTCCACATCCTCTCCAGCACATGTTGTTTGTGCATTTTTTGATTATGGCCATTCTGACCAATGTGAGGTGATATCTCATTGTAGTTTTGACTTGTGTTTCTCTAATAATGAGTGATGTTGAGCATTTCTTCATGTGTTTGTTATCCATCCATATGTCTGGAGAAATCAGATGACATGCTTTTAAAAATTTTTTATTTATTTTTATTTTTTGGAATATAATTGCTTTATGATGTTGTCTTAGTTTCTGCTGCACAACGACATGAATCAGGCATAAGTATACATATATTCCTTCCCTCTTGATTCTCCCCCACCCCCTCCTCCTTTCCATCCCTCTAGGTCATCACAGAGCAACAAGCTGAGCTCCCTCTGCTATACAGCAGCTTCCTGCTAGCAATCTGTTTTACACGTCGTAGTGTATGTGTCATTGCTAGTCTCTCAATTCATCCCACCCTCTCCTTCCCCCATATCCACAAGTCCATTCTCTATGTCTGCATTTCTATTTCTGCCAAGCAAATAGGTTCCTCAGTGCCATTTTTCTAGATTCCATATGTATGTGTTAATATACAATATTTGTTATTCTCTTTCTGACTTAATTCATTCCATATAACAGGCTCTGGATTCATCCACATCACTACAACTGACTCATTTTTGATCCTTTTTGTGGAAAATATTCCATTGTATATATGTATCATATCTTTTTATCCATTCATCTTTGAATGGACGTCTAGGTTGCTTCCATGTCTAGCTATTGTAAATAGAACTGGAATGAACATTGGGGTACATGTGTCTTTTTGAGTTATGATTTTCTCAGGGTATATGCCCAATAGTGGAATTGCTTGCTTGGTTATGTGGTAGTTCTATGTTTAGCTTTTTAAAGAACCTTCATATTATTCTCCTCATTTCACATGCTAGCAAGATAATTCTTAAAATCCTTCAAACTAGGCTGCAACAGTATGTGAACCAAGGCCTTCCAGAAGTAGAGCCTGGATTTACAAAAGACAGAGGAACAAGAGATCAAATTGCCAACATCCATTGGATCATTGAAAAAGCAAGGGAATTCTAGAAAAACATCTACTTCTGCTTCACTGACTATGCTAAAGCCTTTGACTGTGTGGATCACAGCAAACTGTGGAAAATTCTTCAAGAGATGTAAATACCAGACCACCTGACCCGCCTTCTGAGAAATCTGTATGCAGGTCAGGAAGCAACAGTTAGAACTGCACATAGAAAAGGGGACTGGTTTGAAATTGGGAAAGGGGTAAGTCAAGGCTATATATTGTCATTTTGCTTGTTTAACTTCTATGCAGAGTACATCATGTGAAATGCCAGTCTGGATGAAGCTCAAGCTGGAATCAAGATTGCTGGGGAAAAGAAAGTGAAGAGGGACCAAAGAAACTCTTGATGAAGGTGAAAGAGGAGAGTGAAAAAGCTGGCCTAAAACTAAACATTCAAAAAACTAAGATCATGACATCCACTTCCATCAGTTCATGGCAAATAGATGGGGAAAGAATGCAAACAGTGACAGACTTTATTTTCTTGGGCTCCAAAATCACTGCAGATGGTGACTGCAGACTTGAAATTAAAAGATGCTTGCTCCTTGGAAGATAAGCTATGACAAACCTAGGCAGTGTACTAAAAAGCAGAGACATTACTTTGCCAACAAAGGTCCATCTTGTCAAAGCAATGGTTTTTCCAGTAGTCATGAATGAATGTGAGAGTTGGACCATAAAGAAGGCTGAGCACTGAAGAATTTATGCTTTTGAACTGTGGTGTTGGAGAAGACTCTTGAGAGTCCGTTGGACTGCAAGGAGATCAAACCAGTCAATCCTAAAGGAAATCAACCGTCAATATTCATTGGAAAGACTGATGCTGAAGCTGAGGCTCCCATACTTTGGTCACATGATGCAAAGAACTGACACATTGGAAAAGACCTTGATGTTGGGAAAGATTGAAGGCAGGAAGAGAAGGGGATGACAGAGGATGGCATCACCAACTTGATGGATATGAGTGAGCAAACTCCAGGAGATGGTGAAGGACAGGGAAGCCTGGCATGCTACAGTCCATGGGTTGCAAAGAGTCGGACACAATTGAATATTAAGCAACAACAGACATGCAGATGACATCACCCTAATCGCAGAAAGCAAAGAGGAACTAAAGAATCTCTTGTTGAAGGTCAAAGAAGAGAGTGAAAAATTTGGCTTAAAACTTTTTTTTTTTAATCACTTTGAAATAGTGATAGAGTTTATTTTCTTGGGCTCCAAATCACTGCAGACGGTGACTGCAGTCATGAGAAGGGAATGGATACCCATTACAGTGTTCTTGCCTGCAAAATCCCATGAACAGAGGAACCTGGTAGGCTATAGTCCATGGGGGTCACAAAAAGCTGGATATGCCTCAGTGACTAAGCAAAAAAAAAAAAAGGCATGATGGGTTTTGAGTCATTGTGTTTTCATTGTCTTTTGTTGCCGTGTATTGTTTTAATTTCCCCTTTAATTTCTGCAAAGATCACTTGGTTATTTAGTGGCATATTTTTAACCTCCATGTGTTTGTGTTTTTCGTAGTTTTTTTTTTCCCTATAATTGATTTCTAATATCATAGTGTTGTGGTCAGAAAAGATGCTTGATACAATTTTTATTTTCTTAAATTTTCCTAGGCTTGATTTCTGACCCAAGATGTGGTCTATCCTGAAGAATGTTCTATGTGCACTTGAGAAGAAAGTGTATTCTGTTGCTTTCAGGTGAAATGTCCTGTAAATATCAATTAAATCTATCTGGTCTATTGTGTCAGTTAAAGTTTGTGTTTCCTTATTTATTTTCTGTCCAGATGATCTGTCCATTGGTATAAGTAAGATGTTAAAATTCCCCACTATCATTGTGTTACTGTTGATTTCTCCTTTTATGGTTGGTTGGTAGCATTTGCCTTATGTATTGAGGCATTCATATGTTGGGTTCATAAATATTTATAATTATTATAGCTTCTTGATCATTATGTATTGTCCTTCCATATCTCTTGTAGCAGTCTTTATTTTAGAATCTATTTTGTCTGATATGAGTATTGCTACTTCAGCTTTCTTTTGATCTCCATTTGCATGGAATATCTTTTTCCATTCCCTCACTTTCAGTCTGTATATGTCCCTAGGTATGAAGTGGGTCTCTTGTAGGGAGCACATATACAGGTCTTGTTTTTGTATCCATTCAGCCAGTCTGTGTCTTTTGGTTGGGACATTTAATCCATTTACATTTAATATAATTATCAACATGTTTGTTTATCAATTGTTTTGTGTTTGTTTTTGTGGGTATTTTTCTTCTCCTGTGTGTCCTGCCTAGAGAAGTTTCTTTAGCATTTGTTGTAAAACTGATTTGGTGATGCTGAACTCTTTTAGCTTTTGCTTGTCTGTAAAGCTTTGATTTCCCCATTAAATCTGAATGAGATCTTTGCTGAGTAGAGTAATATTGGTTGTAGGTTTTCCCCTTTTATTACTTTAAAGATATCCACTCCCTCTGGCCTGCAGAGTTTCTGGTGAAAAATCAGTTGATAGCCTTATGGGGATTCCCTTGTATGTTATTTTTTCCTTTCCCCTTCCTGCTTTTTTAAACATTTTTTTGTCTTAATTTTTTTAAACATTTGATTTATATGTGTCTTGATGTGTTTCTTCTAGGGCTTATCCTGTATGAGACTCTTTGCTTCCTGTACTTGAGTGGCTATTTCCTTTTCCATGTTAGAGAAGTTTTCAACTATAATCTCTTCAAATATTTTCTCAGATTCTTTTCTTTTTCACTTCTTCTGAAACCCTTATAATTCAAATGTTGCATTAATATTTCCCATAGGTCTCTGAGTCTATCCTCAATTTTTTTTCATTCTTTTTTCTTTATTTTACTCCTCAGCAGATATTTCTATTACTCTATTTTCCAGCTCACTTATTCATTCTTCTGCCTCAATTATTCTGCTAATGATTCCTTCTAAAGTATTTTTAATTTCAGTTATTATATTGTTCATTACTGTTTGTTTATTTTTTAGTTCTTCTAGCTCCTTATTAAATATTTGTTGTATTTTCTTCATCCTACTTTTGAGATTTTGGAACATCTTTACTATCATTACTCTAAATTCTTTTTCAGATAGGTTGCCTATTTCCTCTACATTTATTTGGTCTGGTAGGTTTTTACTTTACTGCTTCATCTGTAACATATTTTTCTGTTGTCTCTCTCTCTCTTTTTTGTGATTTTTTGGGACTGTGTTCCTGTTTTACTAGTTGTTTGGCCTGAGGTTTCCAGCAGTGGAGTTTTCAGGCAGTTTGGTAGAGCTGGGTCTTGGTGTTGAGATGTGGACCTCTGGAATACCTCACTGCAATTAATATTTCCTGGAGCCTGAGATTCTCTGTTAGTCCAGCAGTTTGGATTTGGCACTCCCATCACAGGAACTCAGACCCAATCTTTGGCCCATGGACTGAGATCCTGCAAGCCACAGGTTGCAGAAAAAAAAAAAAAGGAAGAGAAAAATAACCAAGAATAAAAATAAAATATACTTATGAAACTAACAGGTATAACAGAAAAAAAATAGACTATATGTGAAACAATCACCTGAGGGTAAAACTGAACTCCAATAGCAAAGAACAATAAGAAAAAAAGAAAAACAAACAAACAAACAGGAAAAAGCCAGGGGAGAGGGCTTAGCCAGGGAAGGGCTTAGCTGAAGGTGGGGTTTAGGTGGGGGCAAGGTCGAGGTTCAGGACCCATGCCACCGGAAAGGCCTTGGGTAAGTTGGAGGGCAAGGCCCAGGCTAAGCCCATCCTGGCAGGGGCCTCTGGAGTGCCTCTGGCCTTAGGGTGTGGAGGACTAGTCCTGGGGTCTCAGCAGATTCCCTGGGATCAAGTGGGTGGGGCAAGGAATGCCAAGCACCTTCCCCCTGTCCTCCAATTCCCAAGGGTCCCTCCTTGGCAAGCATGTCCCTTCCGGCTTGTAAACCTCTCCTCTTCCCTCCCCCAGCTACCTGGCATGTGTGCTGGTCCTGTCTGGCCCTATTTCTTCTCCCGTCCTTGCTTTCTCCCACATCCTCCCCAGTCACTTGGGGGTTCCTCGTGTCCACCTGGTTGTCAGAGGGCCCACACCAGCGCCTTGACATTGTTTTATACATAGAAAACCCTAAGGATTTCAACCAGAAAACTATTAGAAATATATGAATACAGTGAAGTTTCAGGCTATAAAATAAACATTAAAAAAATCTGTTGCATTTTTATATGCTAATAATGAGCTAGCAGAAAGAGAAATTAAGAAAACAATTTCACATAATTGTAACAGGCAAATAACATACTTAGGAGTAAATTTAACCAAGGAGGTGAAAGACTCATACACTTAAAATTGTTATACATTGTTGAAAGAAATTGAAGAAAACACAAATAAATGAAAAGATATCCCATGTTCAAAGGTTAGAAGAATTAACATTGTTAATTAATGTTGTTGTTAAAAGTGCCCTTTATTCCAATAGTAATCTACAGATTAAATGTAATCCCTATCAAAATCCCAAGGACATTTTTTCACATAAAAGAAAAATTCTAAAATTTATACAGAACCACAGCAGACCCTGAATAGCCAAAGCAATTCTGAGAAAAAAGAACAAAGCTGAAAGTATCCCATGTCCTAATATTAAGCAATATTATAAAGCTACTATAATCAAAGCAGTACAGTATACTAACACATATATATGGAATTTAGAAAGATGGTAACGATAACCCTATATGCAAGACAGAAAAAGAGACACAGATATATATAAAACAGACTTTTGGACTCTATGGGAGAAGGCGAGGGTGGGATGTTTTGAGAGAACAGCATCAAAACATATATATTATCAAGTGTGAAACAGATCGCCAGTCCAGGTTGGATGCATGAGACAAGTGCTCAGGGCTGATGCACTGGGAAGACCCAGAGGGATGGGATCGGGAGGAAGGTGGGAGGGGGGTTCAGGATGGGGAACACATGTAAATCCATGGCTGATTCATGTCAATGTATGGCAAAAACCACTACAATATTGTAAAGTAATTAGCCTCCAACTAATAAAAATAAATGAAAAAAAAAATCAAAGTATGGTGTTTATTGGTAGAAAGAAGAGGTACAGAGATCAATGGAACATAATTGAGAGCCCAGAAACAAACCCATACATATAGGAACAACTAACTTATAACATTTCAATCCTGAAGGAAATCAGCACTGAATATTCACTGAAAGGACTGATGCTGAAGTTGAAGCTCCAATACTTTGGTCACCTGATGCAAAGAACTGACTCACTGGAAAAGACCCTGATGTTGAGAAAGATTGAAGGCAGGAGGAGAAGGGGATGACAGAGGATGAGATGACTGGATGGCATCACCAACTCAATGGACATGAATTTGAGCAAAGTTCGGGAGATAGTGAGGGACAGGGAGGCCTGGCGTGTTGCAGTCGGTGGGAGTCCACAAAGAGTTGGACACGACTGAATGACTGAACAACAGCAGCATGGTGTTGGAAGAAAAAAGAGATACATAGATCAGTGGAACAGAGCTGAGAGCCCAGAAACAAACCCATACATGTAGGAAGTGCTAACGTATAACATAAGAGTAAGGAAACTACGATGGAGAAAGGACGGTCTTCTCAATAAATAGTGTTGGGAAAACTGAACAACCAGATGTTAAAAAATGAAGCTAGACAACTATTATACACTATACACAAAAATCAACTCAAAATGGTTTAAATAATGTAAGACCTGAAACTATAAAACTCCTAGAAGAAAATATAGGCAGTATGCTCTTTGACATAGGTGATAGCAAAATATTTCTAGGTATATCTCCTTAGACACAGGAAACAAAAGCAGAAATAAACAAATTAAACTAAATCAAACTAAAAGCTTCTGCACTGCAAGGGAAACCATAAACAAAATAAAAGGCTGCCTATTGCATGGGAGACACTATTTGCAAATCATATACGTGATATATATATAAAGAATTCCTACAACTCAACAGCAACAGTAAACCAAAACAATCTGATTAAGCAATATGTACAAAGAATTCATACAACTCAGCAACAACAAAACCCCCAAATAATTTGATTAAGCAATAGGCAGAGGACCTGAATAGATGTTTTTCCAAAGAAGACATACAGATGGTCAACAGGCACAGGAAAATATATTCAACATCACTAATTATTCAGTTCAGTTCAGTTCAGTGGCTCAGTCGTGTCCGACTCTTTGCGACCCCATGAATCGCAGCACACCAGGCCTCCCTGTCCGTCACCAACTCCCAGAGTTTACTCAAACTCATGTCCATCAAGTCGGTGATGCCATCCAGCCATCTCATCCTCTGTCGTCCCCTTCTCCTCCTGCCCCCAATCCCTCCCAGCATCAGGGTCTTTTCCAATGAGTCACTCTTCACGTGAGGTGGCCAAAGTATTGGAGTTTCAGCTTCAGTGTCAGTCCTTCCAATGAAGGACTGATCTCCTTTAGGATGGACTATTTGGATCTCCTTGCAGTCCAAGGGACTTCTCCAACACCACAGTTCAAAAGCACCAATTCTTCTGCGCTCAGCTTGCTTCACAGTCCAACTCTCACATCCATACATGACCCCTGAAAAAACCACAGCCTTGACTAGATGGACCTCTGCGGGCAAAGTAATGTCTCTGCTTTGTAATATGCTGTTTAGTTTGGTCATAACTTTTCTTCCAAGGAGTAAGCGTCTTTTAACTTCATGGCTGCAATCACAATCTGCAGTGATTTTGGAGCCCCCCAAAATAAAGTCTGACACTGTTTCTACTGTTTCCCCATCTATTTCCCATGAAGCGATGGGACCAGATGCCGTGATCTTAGTTTTCTGAAAGTTGAGCTTTAAGCCAACTTTTTCACTCTTCTCTTTCACTTTCATCAAGAGACTTTTTAGTTCCTCTTCACTTTCTGCCATAAGGGTGGTGTCATCTGCATATCTGAGGTTACTGATATTTCTCCCGGCAATCTTGATTCCAGCTTGTGCTTCTTCCAGACCAGCGTTTCTCATGATGTACTCTGCATATAAGTTAAATAAGCAGGGTGACAACATACAGCCTTGACGTACTCCTTTTCCTATTTGGAACCAGTCTGTTGGTCCATGTCCAGTTCTGACTGTTGCTTTCTGACCTGCATATAGGTTTCTCAAGAGGCAGGTCAAGTGGTCTGGTATTCCCATCTCTTTCAGAATTTTCCAGTTTATTGTGATCCACACAGTCAAAGGCTTTGGCATAGTCAATAAAGAAAGAATAGATGTTTTTCTGGAACTCTCTTGCTTTTTCAACGATCCAGCAATTTGATCTCTGGTTCCTCTGCCTTTCCTAAAATGAGCTTGAACATCTGGAAGTTCATGATTCATGTATTGCTGAAGCCTGGCTTGGAGAATTTTGAGCATTACCTTACTAGCGTGTGAGATCAGTTCAATTGTGCAGTAGTTTGAGCATTCTTTGGGATTGCCTTTCTTTGGGATTGGAATGAAAACTGACCTTTTCCAGTCCTGTGGCCACTGCTGAGTTTTCCAAATTTGCTGGCATTTTGAGTGCAGCACTTTCACAGCATCATCTTTCAGGATTTGAAAAAGCTGAACTGGAATTCCATCACCTCCATTAGCTTTGTTCATAGTGATGCTTTCTAAGGCCCACTTGACTTCACATTCACTAATTATTAGGGAGATGCAAATCAAACCACAATGCAATATCTTCTTACTTCTGTTTGAATGGCTATTATCAAAAAGATAAAAGGGGTGTGCTAGGATATGGAGAAAAGGGAACCTTTGTACACTATTGGTGGGAATGTAAATACATGTGGCTATTATGAAAAACAGTATGGAGGTTCCTTAAAAAATTAAAAACAAAACTACTAGATGATCCAGCTATCCCACTTCTGAGAGTTCATGTGAAGAATATGAAAACAGTAAATTGAAAACATTATTTACAATAGTCAAGATATGGAAGCAACTTATGTATCAATCAATGGATGAATGGATAAAGAAAATGTGGTATTTAAGTACAATGGAATATTACTCATCCATAAAAGATTAAATACTATAATTTGATACAGCATAACTGAATCTTGAGGTGTTATGCTAAATGAAATGAGATAATGTATGTTTTCATACAAATGTAGAGTATAAATACGAATGAAAAACTAAAGTATTAGTAAGTGAACGTATCAAACCAACAAAAACAGACGTAGATATAGAGAATAGAGTAGTGGTTACCAGCGGTGACGGGGTGGGGCAGACAGGATAAAATGCTTAAATGGGATTCACTATTTGGTGATAGATAGAAAGTAAATTTTTGGTGGTTAGCATGTTGTGGACTGAGGAGGGCATGACAACCCACACCAGTATTCTTGCCTGGAAAATCCCATGGACAAAAGAGCCTGGTGGACTACAGTCCAGAGGGTCACAAAGAGTTGGACATGCCTAAGTGACTGAGCATGCATGCATGCATGCTGTAGGCTATCCAGAAATAGAAATATAATATTGTACACATAAAATTTATATACTGTTATAAATCAATGTGACCTCAATAAAAAATAAAATGTCCTTTCAGAAAAAAGTCACCCTTGGCAGTTTTTTTGTTTCAGCACTTGTTAGATATTGTGCCACTTCCTTTGTCCATTATGGTTTCAGTGGAAATGTCCTGCCATTCTAACTGTTGTTCCTCTATAGGTATCATGTTGTTTTTCTTTAGTGCTTTCAAGATTCTTTTCTGTCTGTAGTTTTCAGAGGTTTAATTATGACATATCTTGGAATGGACTTATTTGGGTTTATCTTGTTTGGGATTTTCTCAGCTTCTTAAATCTGTGAGTATGTGTTGTTTATCAAATTTGGCAAGTTTTTAGCCATTATTGATTTGAGTATTCTTTCAAACCCACTTTCTTTCTCCTCTCAGTGACTTTGAAGATATGAATGTTAGCTCTTTTGATCTTTTCCCACAGGACTCTGAGGCTCTATTAGTTTAATTTATTTTCTGCATTCTCCCTTTTGTAAGTTCTATTGATCTGTCTTCAGCTTCACTGATTCTATCTTCTGTCATCTTTGTATTACTGAGCCAATTCAGTTAGTTTCTTATCTCTGTTATTGAAATCTTCAACTTTATAATTTCTACTGGTTTTTCAAAATAGCTTTTACTATAATTTTTCTGTTTTTTACTTGTTTCAAGATAATTTGGAATTTACTGTTAATTTGTTTATTTGGCCACACTGTGAAGCTTGCGGGATTTTAGTTCCTCGACCAGGGATTGAACCCAGGCCCTGACAGTAAAAGTGATGAGTCCTAACTGCTGGATCATCGGGGAATTCCCTGCAACTTCTTGTAATTTCTCAGCGCATCTTGGCATCTCAGGCCCACCAGCACAAAGATGAGTTTTGGGTCCCTGGCTTAGTGCAATGTTTCCCTTCAGCTGTCTCAGTGTCTCCCAGTCATGAAGGGGCCTCTCCGGCTCAAGGGCATACAAAAGCCTCTTTGCCTGTCTTTGCTCAGCTCACTCATTGTAGTGGAAGCCCTCTCCTTTGTGCTTCCCAACACCTCTCTGCTGCCCCTGGGTTATTGGTGGCCAGGGCAGTCTCAGGCCCCAACAGTGAAGAGGCTCCCTGGCCTGGGCTGCTTGTTGTAACTGGCCACTAGGGTTGAAGAGTCTCAGGCCTGGCCAGGAAGAAGTGGGCCTCCTTTGCTGCTAATTGTCAATGGGCTCTTTCTTGATCAGCCACATTGCCTGGGGTGCTGACTTGATTGGAGGGACTCCTGTTACATCCAGAAGAGGCCTGAACCTTCCTGTGCCACCTGTTCTGTTTCAGTTGGGAAACATCAGGTCTGGGGCACCTTTTGTTGGGTGGAGGGATGTAAGATATATGTATGCTTTTCCAGTCCTAATTGGGGTCCTAAGCTGGTTTTTCTCCTTCTTACTACATTTCAGAAATCTCCTTTGCTGCTTTTTGTGTTATTTCCAGGGTTTATAATTACACTTGGTGGAGATAAGCAGGGAGAATTGGGTCTGTGCCATCTTGTGCAGACTGGTAGTTCTCTCTGGCTTTTTTTTTTAAAGTACACTTTTCTCTTTTGCTCTTTCTATTTGAGTGATAAAGAAAAAAATATATATTTTTTGACCACATTGTGCAGGTTGTGAGATCTTATTTCCCAACCAGGGATTGAACCTGGGTCCTTGGCAATGAAAGCACAAAGTCCTAACCACTGGAGCACCAGGGAATTCTCCATCAAAAAAAATTTTTTTAAACATTTTCCCCTCCATGACTTGGAGGTTATACATTCTAGTGTTTATCCTTAAGTCTGCATAACAGACTTGATTAAGTCAAATTTTCCTCCTCAATGAGGCTGGATCCCTAGGATGTTTTAACTCCTATCATCTCCAGACATTCTCATCTGTTAATTTCTAGTAGTTTAGTTCCATCTTTTTTGTCATTATTATTTTTATGGTAAACAGATATGTATACTTTCTACATTTGCTATTTCTTTGTGCATCCTGACTTCTTGTATCCCCTTCTCCTTTCTTCTGCGTGCAATCTCTTTCCTTCAGTAATCATTCTGTTGGGTATGCGAATGATAAACTTTCCCTGTTTTTGTCTGCAAGTATCTTTATTTTCCTATCACTCTTGAATGAGTGTTTGCAACTTAGAGTAGAAGACTATGTTGATAGCTATTCTTTTTTTTTGGATCAACATTCAAGGTATTTCACAATCTTTTGTGAAAGTTTGTGTTTTGGGGCTTGCTTTCAATATAATTTCTCTTCATTTTGTTAGTAATGTATCTTTTTTCTCTAGTTACTTCTTTGTTTTTTCTTTGTCTTTGCTTTTTATCAGTTTCATTACAACATGTATAGTTTAAACATATTTTAATTTATTTTGAAAGTCATGATTTAAGCATCTGAAGATTTCCTTTGTTTATTTATATTTATTTATTTTTAATTGAAGTATAGTTAATTTACAATATGTTAGTTTCAGGTGTACAACAAAATGATTGTTATACAGCATATATATCTATTTTTTTTTCAGATTCTTTTCCATTATAGGTTATTACAAAATATTGAATATAGTTCCCTGTGCTATACAGTTGGTCCTTGTTTGTTACATATCTTATATATATTAGTATGTGTATGTTAACCCTAAACTCTCCATTTCTCTCTCCTCTCCTTTCCCCTTTGGTAAACATAAGTTTGTTTACTATGTCTGTGAGTTTGATTCTGTTTTATATATAAGTTCATCTGTATCACTTTTTTTAAGATGTCACATATAAGTGACATTTTTTTGTCTGGCTTACTTCACATAGTGTGATAACCTCTAGGTCCATCCATGTCACGACAGATGGCATTATTTCATTCTTGTTTATGGCTGAGTAATACTCCATTTTGAGATTATACGCAAGTACTGCATTTCAGACTCTTTCAAAAAATTTTTACAACTTCTAGTATCTGGTATGTTGTAAAAAAGTGTGCTTACTGACTGTTTAATAAAATAATAAAAGTTGATCATACATTTTCTTTCTTTATTTTTATTTTATTTATTTATTTATTTTCCATTTATTTTTATTAGTTGGAGGCTAATTAATTTACAATATTGTAGTGGTTTTTGCCATACATTGACATGAATCAGCCATGGATTTATATGTATTTCCCATCCCGATCCCCTCTCCCACCTCCCTCCCCACCCCATCCCTCTGGGTCTTCCCAGTGCACCAGCCCCGAGCACTTGTCTCATGCATCCAACCTGGGCTGGTGATCTGTTTCACTATAGATAATATACATGTTTCGATGCTGTTCTCTCAAAACATCCCACCCTCGCCTTCTCCCACAGAGTCCAAAAGTCTTTTCTGTACATCTGTGTCTCTTTTTCTGTTTTGCATATAGGGTTATTGTTACCATCTTTCTAAATTCCATATATATGCATTAGTATACTGTATTGGTCTTTATCTTTCTGGCTTACTTCACTCTGTATAATGGGCTCCAGTTTCATCCATCTCAATAGAACTGATTCAAATGAATTCTTTTTAATGGCTGAATACTATTCCATGGTGTATATGTACCACAGCTTCCTTACCCTTTTGTCTGCTGATGGGCATCTAGGTTGCTTCCATGACCTGGATATTATAAACAGTGCTGTGATGAACATTGGGGTGCACGTGTCTCTTTCAGATCTGGTTTCCTCGGTGTGTATGCCCAGGAGTGGGATTGCTGGGTCATATGGCAGTTCTATTTCCAGTTTTTTAAGAAATCTCCACACTGTTCTCCATAGCAGCAGTGCTAGTTTGCATTCCCACCAACAGTGTAAGAGGGTTCCCTTTTCCCCATACCCTATCCAGCACTTATTGCTTGTAGACTTTTGGATAGCAGCCATCCTGACAGGCGTGTAATGGTATATCATTGTGGTTTTGACTTGCATTTCTCTGATAGTGAGTGATGTTAAGCATCTTTTCATGTGTTTGTTAGCCATCTGTATGTCTTCTTTGGAGAAATGTCTGTTTAGTTCTTTGGCCCATTTTTTGATTGGGTCATTTATTTTTCTGGAGCTGAGCTGCAGGAGTTGCTTGTATATTTTTGAGATTAATCCTTTGTTGCTTCGTTTGCTATTATTTTCTCCCATTCTGAAGGCTGTCTTTTCACCTTGCTTATAGTTTCCTTTGTTGTGCAAAAGCTTTTAAGTTTCATTAGGTCCCATTTGTTTATTTTTGCTTTTATTTCCAATATTCTGGGAGGTGGGTCATAGAGGATCCTGCTGTGATTTATGTCGGAGGGTGGTTTGCCTATGTTCTCCTCTAGGAGTTTTATAGTTTCTGGTCTTACATTTAGATCTTTAATCCATTTTGCATTTATTTTTGTGTATGGTGTTAGAGAGTGTTCTAGTTTCATTCTCTTACAAGTGGTTGACCAGTTTTCCCAGCAGCACTTGTTAAAGAGGTTGTCTTTTTTCCATTGTATATCCTTGCCTTCTTTGTCGAAGATAAGGTATCCATAGGTATGTGGATTTATCTCTGGGCTTTCTATTCTGTTCCATTGATCTATATTTCTGTCTTTGTGCCAGTACCATACTGTCTTGATGACTGTTGCTTTGTAGTAGAGCCTGAAGTCAGGCAGGTTGATTCCTCCAGTTCCATTCTTCTTTCTCAAGATTGCTTTGGCTATTTGAGGTTTTTTGTATTTCCATACAAATTGTGAAATCAATGGTGAAAAATTGAAAGCATTTTCCCTAAAATCAGGAACAAGACAAGGGTGCCCACTCTCACCACTACTATTCAACATAGTTTTGGAAGTTTTGGCCACAGCAATCAGAGCAGAAAAAGAAGTAAAAGGAATCCAGATAGGAAAAGAAGAAGTGAAATTCTCACTGTTTGCAAATGACATGATCCTCTACATAGAAAACCCTAAAGACTCTACCAGAAAATTACTAGAGCTAATCAATGAATATAGTAAATTTGCAGGATATGAAATTAACACACAGAAATCCCTTGCATTCCTATACTCTAATAATGAGAAAACAGAAAGATAAATTAAGGAAACAATACCATTCACCATTGCAACAAAAAGAATAAAATACTTAGGAGTATATCTACCTAAGGAAACAAAAGACCTATACATAGAAAACTAAACACTGATGAAAGAAATTAAAGAGGACACAAACGGATGGAGAAATATACCGTGTTCATGGATTGGAAGAATCAATATTGTCAAAATGACTATACTACCCAAAGCAATCTATAGATTCAATGCAATCCCTATCAAGCTACCAACGGTATTCTTCACAGAACTAGAACATCCCTGCTGCAGGGCCAGCACCCATTTCAGACAATTTTGTTGACTATGAGGGCTACCCCATTTCTTCTAAGGGAAAATTCTTAAAGAGATAGGAATAACAGACCACGTTACCTGTCTCCTGAGAAACCCGTATGAGGATCAAGAAGCAACACTTAGAACCACACATAAGGCATCTGACTGGTTCAAAATCAGGAAAGGAGTATGACAAGGCTGAATATTGTCACCCTGCTTATTCAATTTCTATGCAGAATACATCATGTGAAATGCTGAGCTGGGTAAATTACAAGATAGAATCAAGATTGCTGGGAGAAGTATCAACAATCTCAGATATGCAGATAATACTATTCTAATGGCAGAAAGTGAAGGGGAAGCAAAGAGCCTCTTGATGGGGGTCAAAGAGGAGAGTGAAAAAGCTGGATTAAAATTCAACATGAAAAACTAAGATCATGGCATCCAGTCCTATTTCTTTATAGCAAGTAGAAGGGTGGCAGTGTGAAGGCAGTGTAGATTTTCTTTTCTTGGGTTGAAAAATCACTGTGGACATTGACTATTGTTATGATATTAGAAGATGCTTGCTCCTTGGAAGGAAAGCTATGACAAACCTAGACAGCAGAGACATCACTTTGCCAACAAAGGCCCATATAGTCAAAACTACGTTTTTTCCAGTAGTTGTGTACAGATATGAGAGCTGACCCATAAAGAAGACTGAATCTTGAAGAATTGATACTTTTCAATTGTGGTGATGAAGAAGACTCTTGAGAGTTCCTTGGACTGCAAGGAGATCAAACTAGTCAATTCTAAAGGAAAGCAACCCTGAATATTCATTGTAAGGACTGTTGTTGAAGGTGAAGCTCCAATACTTTGGCCACCTGATACAAAGAGTCAGCTCATTGGAAAAGACCTTGATGCTGGGAAAGATTGAAGGCAAAAGGAGAAGGGTGCTGCAGAGGATGAGATAGTTAGATAACATCACCGACTCAATGGACATGAATTTGAGCAAACTCCGGGAGATGGTGAAGGAGAGAGGAGCCTTGTATGCTACAGTCCAGGGGGTCACAAAGAGTCGGACATGCCTTAGTGACTGAAAAACAACAACACCATTCCATTGCATATATATACACCAGAGCTTCTTTATCCATTTATCTGTTGATGGACATTTCAGTTGCTTCCATGTCTTGACTGTTGTAAATACTGCTGCAATGAACACTGAAGTGCACACATCTTTTCAAATTAGTTTTCTTCAGATATATCCAACAGTGACTGTATAGGATCATATGGAAACTCTATTCTTAGGTTTTTTAAAGACTCTCCATACTGTTCTCCATAGTAGCTGCACCAAGTTACATTCCCACCATCAGTGTAAGGAGGGTTCCTTTTTGAAGATTCATTTTTAAAAATAATTATGATACAGTATACACCTCACATATATTATTATTATTTTAATTTTATTTGTTTATTTATGGCTGTGCCGGGTCTTCATTGCTGCATGTGGGCTTTCTCTAATTGTGGTGAGCAGAGGTGTAAGGGCTCTTGTTGCAGTGGCTTCTCTTGTTATAGAGCAGCCTCTAGCTGCACCACTTCAGTAATTGCAGTGCATGGACTTATTTGCCCTGTGGCATGTGAGATCCTCCTCAACCAGGGAGCGAACCCATGTCCCCTGCATTGGCAGGCAGGTTCTTAACCACTGGACCAACAGGCAAGTCCTGAAGATTCATATTTTAATAAAATTTTGAGAAAAATTCTCAGCCATTTACTTTTTAAAAATTACATCTCTTCCATTCTATCTATTCTCTCCTCTGAAGCATCTGTTCAGTGGATGTTGGACCTTCACATTCTCTACCCCATGTTTCTTAACCTTACTGTCATACTTGCCAGCTTTTGATCTTTATTCTAACTTTTTCAGTTCTTCTAGTTTACTATTTTTCTCTTCAAATATAAAATTTTGCTATTGAATCCATCCCTTTGGATTTTTAATTTGAATTAACATATTTTTCATTTCAGGAGGTTTTATTTGTGTAACTTTCAAAATTCTGTGCTTTAGAAGAATTATGTCATCTTCATGAGTCTTGGGTAGGTATAAACACTTTAGGCTCTAATCAACTGGACCCAAAACTCTCTCAAGCCACTAACTGGAAAGTCACAGCATCAGCTTATATATTTCAGGGTGCAGATTTTAGTGTTCCTTTTGTTTCTGACATGTAAAGATGTTCATTTATTTCTGTTTCTTTATTTATTTGGCTGTGCCTGGCCCTAGTTATGGTACTTAGGATCTTTGATCTTTGTTGCAGCATGTGAGATCATTAGCTGTGGCATCTTTTTTTTTTTTTTTTCAGTTGCAGCATGTGGGATCTAGTTCCCTGACTAAGTGTTGAACCTGGGCCCCCTGCATTGGCAGCACAGAGTCTTAGCCACTGAACCACCAGCGAAGTCCCTTCATTTATATCTTATGAGTCCAGTTATGCATTTAAAAATTATTATAGTTTGAGTATTTCTTGGTTGAGTACTCAGTTGAGTATTTCTTGATTTTTGTATTAGAAAGGTTTTGATGTTATTTTAGTCCACCATCTTATAGGACCTGGAAATCAGAGTATTTTGTTTCTATGGGGAGACTGAGTCCACAGTCTTGGCCAAAATCAACGAGTAAGTCCATGGCAGAGTTTGAAAAAGAATTCATTATCTCCTGGAACTTCCCTGGTGGTTCAGTAGTTAAGAATCTGCCTTCCAATGGACATAGGTTTGATCCCCGGTCTGGGCTTCCCTGGAGGCTCAGACAGTAAAGAATCTCCTTGCAATGCAGAAGACACTGTTTCAATCCCAGGGTCAAGACGATCCTCTGGAGAAGGGAATGGCTACCCACTCCAGTATTCTTGCCTGGAGAATTCCATGGACAGAGTAGCCTGGTGGGATACAGTCTATGGGGTCACAAAGAGTTGGACATGACTGAATGACTAGAACACTTTTTTATGAGAACTAAGATCTTACATACTGTGGGGGCAACTAAGCCAGCGTGTTGCAACTACAGAGTCCACATGCTGCAGTGAAGAGCCCATGGCCACAACTGAGACTCAACGCAGCCAAAGATAAATAAATAGATATTTAAAAAAAGAACATGTTATCTCCTAATATACAACACGTAAAAGTATATTTCACTTTTTGGCTCTTTGAGACTCAAAGACTTGGTTTCCTGAAAGTGACTAGGTCCCTCTCTTTAAGTGTTTATGGTTTATAATATATTTCCATCCATTCCTCCATCCATCCAGTCTTCCCTTACACAGGTGCTGTGGCTGCATGTCTGACTGAGTCAGTAAGGAGGCCCCATTCCTCTACTAAAGGAGTTCACAGTCTGGTAGTGGAGAGAAATAAGCAGAGTCCAGGACTGGATGAGAAAGGTTCTGATGGGTAAAGCCCCAGGGAGCACTGAGCACCAGGGGAGCATCAAGATCAGGATGGAAAACCTGGTCATGATTGAGGTCAGACCCAAGTCTGAGTCGTCAGGCACAGGAGGGGTGGGAAGAGTTTCCTCACCTGAGCCTTGGCCTGAAGGTACCTGGACCTTGGACTGTCCTCTCCAACTCAGCTCCTGGGGTGCTCTGCTCTTTCCCTCTGTGTCTCCACACTGGAGTCTGGTCACGTGGCTGGCTGCCCATCATTTCT
Source organism: Cervus elaphus (assembly GCF_910594005.1). Taxonomy (NCBI): domain Eukaryota; kingdom Metazoa; phylum Chordata; class Mammalia; order Artiodactyla; family Cervidae; genus Cervus; species Cervus elaphus. The sequence continues at coordinate 3,925,338 of NC_057847.1, forward strand.
GCAGTGTCCTCCCAGCTCTCCTGCCAGGCTGGGGACAGGCCATGCGACTTTCTTCTTTAACCTACATGGAAACTCCTTGCCAGGATCCAGAGAGGGGTTATGGTGGGGCTTTCCAGTGTTTTCCCTGAAGGGAACAGAACAAGTCTTTGAGCTGAACTTAGGCCAGCAATGCTGGCTGACGCACCTTCCATGCTGGCAAGGCTGCTGACCACTTGCTCCCTGCTCCTTCCACAAGTCTCCCTCGGCCTCCTCCTGTCTCCATTTCTGGGCTGCCCAGGCTTAACACTCTTTTCTGTGGGGGAAATGAGTGTTTTTCTTTCATATGGGCATCTGAAATTATGGTCTGTCCAAGTAGACAAGACACAATATGTTGGGTACTCTCACTGGCCAAGCGGTTAGGGGAGTACTGTCACCCCATGGCTGGCTGGGGGAACCCTTCTGCTGGCCCGTTGAGGGAACTGAGAGATACTTCAGGGATGTGGAGAAGAAGGTCTCACACAGACCCTGGAGAGAAGAGAAGAGGAGAGAAGCCAGTGAAAATGATAAATTAGCTGGTGTTCTTGCTTGTGCTCATTTAAGCTCCAAAGATGACTTACTTAAAAAGCAGCCACGTGAGTTGTGGGAGAGGAAGAATCAAGATTAATTGAAACAGTAAATTGATTTATGGGCATGTGGGGGCATGTGCTTCTAGTGCATCTGTCACCAGCTCACTAAAGCCGTGCTGTTTAGGATGCTGATCTACAAATGGAAAGGGAGTTAGAAGATTCCTACGACAAGAGTCATTCTTTGGCATTTGTCTGAATATAGAATCAGTTCTCTTGATCTGAGACTATGGGAAGCTATGCTCTGGCCAGTTTGTTGGACATGTATGCCAGTGGCAAATGGAGGACTCCCCAAAATATTATCTCATTGAGATGAGTGCACAGAAAGCCTCAATGATAGAAGAGTGTCTGCATCTGCACCCCTCCCGTCCCAGGGTTCCCTGATGTATTTTTTCTCCTAAGGAAAGACCATCTGACATGCTTAATCTTTTGTTTACTGACTGTTCAGTCTCACTAGAAGGTGAGTTCCCTGAGGGCCGAGGGTTTTTCTGTTTACTGGCCTGCCCTCCACCTGCCCTAGATAGGCCTGGCTATCACAGAAGCAGCCTGAGTGCTTGTTGACTGGCTGACGGGCAGAGCCCCTGCTGTGAGGACTGCCGCGTCCACTGATGCCCTGGGCTTGGCAAGCTCTGTTCTCAGTGCAGAGGCTGCTGGCCTGGCTCAGCCACTTTGTGATGTCAGTCTACAGGGATCAAGGAATACGCCTGGCAGGGAGCATTCACACAGACCCTGGAGAGAAGAGAAGAGGAGAGAAGCCAGAAAAGAGGAAGCCGGAGTCCCCTGATCTTCTCATTTCTCCGCTGCAGTAGGGGGTGTTGAATTCCAGTGGAGGGAACCCTGCCCTGCTGATGGCCGTCCTTTAGGGTGAGAGTCAGAGCAGCCTGCTCTGTGTGCGTGTGAGCAGCAGACATGCTCAGCACTGTGTGGTCTGGGTTGGGTGCCAGCTGTTGACAGGAGCTGCCCGGCACCTGGAAACGGCAGCCTGACGGGAAGCTGAGCAGGGCTAGTCCCCTCCCACTGAGAGTGGGTGCCTGGTCCTGCAGCTGCTGTGGCGGCCTCCAGGGTCATGTCCTGTGTGTCCTCAGGCCCACAGATGGAAGGACTGTGTTCCTGTTGGAATGGGGAGAGCAGGAGCCCTGGTGGCAACTGGGGCTGGGCTGGGGTGGTCTGAGGTGTAGGGGGCTGCAGCAGGGGGCCAGAGGGGAGGAGCCAACCCTGGGACGTGGTATTATTGTACTTCTCTTGCATGGAGTCAGGGTGGCATGAGAAGCGAGTGACGTTCCCAGCTCTCACCTGGGCCCAGAGCCCACACTGGTCCACTGGGTCACCAGGCAGCACGTGGTGAGACGTGGAGAAGCCATGCCCCTGCTGGGCCACCTCGCCCAAGGGAGTCCGGTCCTGCATGGAGACCTGGGAGCTGGCCCCTTGTCTGTGTGGTCTTCCCGTGGCTGCTCCTGCTTTGACAGGGGCAGCCTGCACACACTTCTGGGCCATATGGAGGGTGCACCCCTCTCTCCCAATACCCAGCCTCACCCGTCACTCAGCTGCTGGGCATTGCCTGTCTTTACCCTCTGGGAAGATCCAAGGCTCCATACTGAGAGCCCAGTAGTAACAACAAGCAAGCAAATAAGACCTGTTGGTGCAGGAAATAAGATGGGCCAGGAGGAGGGGCTCCACACACAGAACACACACAACAAGGCCTGTGCAGGGGCTTCCTTCTGGTCAAAGGAAAAAGAAAAAATGTCTGGACTTTGTTTCTGTGGTGGGACCTGGGGTGCAGTGTCTTGAGCTGACATCTATTAAGGGCTTGGTCTGAGATAGTGGCCTTCCTATTTCCTATTGTCTAATTCTAATTTCCTGTGTCTAATTCTATTGAGAATTAGACAGAATCTCTGCAAGGCCAAGGCTCCTTCAGCCTCCATATGGTTCCCCTTCATCCTTGCACAAGGCTTGCTTGTTGGTCCTTTAATGGACCGGAACCTGGTGGTCTGGAGTTGACAATGAGAAAGTGAAAGAAATAAAGAGGCTAATATTCCCTGGGTTACACAGCCGGCTTTCGCATTCCAGGGAAATCAGCCAGAAATAGAGAGATAAAGAGAAAGAGAGGGAGAAAGAAAGACAGACAGACAGACACAGGAACCCAAGCTCGGATGGAGCAAAGGTGTTTTAATCAACATGGTGTCGGCATATATACTGTCTTACAAGGTAGTTATTGTCAGCAAAGATAAAGATTAAAATTCCAGACTTACAAAACATAAGGCGATCCCTATTAAAGAGAGAGAGTTGTAAACAATCACTGTTTACCATATGGTTCATAAGAAGGAAGAGGGTACTTATCACCATATTGAAAAACTAACAAAGGAAATGCCTGGATTCCTCAGCCCCAGGAAAGGCGTGCCTCTCCTCTTAATTCCTGAGTATTCAGGAATTAATAAGGACCAGAGGATTCCTGACAGATCCCAAACAGCACACAGGAAGCCTCCTGTTAAATGCTTCCTGACAGTTTGCAGGCGTTTGTTTGTTATAACTGAGGCCAAGGCTGGGGGCGGTCCTGAGGTCAGGGGGCAGCCCGGCACGGGGTTGCTGCTTGCCCAGTGCCAGAGTCCTGTCTTGCGACCTCCACGCTGTACTGGCAGTGTGGTCTTGACCACCTCTTTTCTTTATGGGTCAGGTGGGAGAGACAAAGGAGTTGAACTTAAATCAGAGATTATAAAAATATTGTGATGGGAGATTACATTTCTGCTTTTATGTCTTTAGTAAGAATAGACCTCTTTGAGAGGTGGGAAACCTGGTCTGTCGCTGTGGGGCCAGCAGGCTTCAGGTGGGGATGGGCTGGGCTGGCGTCTGCCTCCCTGGGGGCCCTGGGCACTGGCCAGTGTCCCAGGAATAAAGGCTGAGCAGGAGCCCTCGAGCTGTGTGGACAGGGCCCTGGCTACCGCCTTCCATAAGAGATGCTGCTGATTTCCCGGGACCAGCCTTAGGCTGTGCAGTTCACAGAGCCCCAGACAGCACTGCAGCTGAGCGGGCTTGAGGCAAGGACAGGAGCAGTGTTTTCTCTGCAGATTTCTGCCTTGGCGTCCCTGTGCTGGCTGGAGGGGCCAGGGAAAGCATAGGGGGCTGGACTCAGAGTCCCCTCGCCCATTGTATCCAGATCTGTGTCACTCATTCCTGTTTCATATGTGGTACTTCCTTTTAAATCTTCGTCTGGAAAAGAAGTCCACCACTCAAAGTGCCTGGAGCGCTGTGGGCTTCTCAGGCAGGCTACAGCCAGCCCCCTGCATCATTTCTGTCTCAGCCTCTGGGCACTGTTTGGTGACAGGCTAACAGGCAGGAAGGCCAGAGGTCCCCAGGTGGCAGGAGGAAATCAACTGCAAGTGGCAGGCTTTTCCCCCACACTTCTCTGTTGACAAAGCCAGTTCTGCCTAAGACTGACCTTTTTTTTCTTTTCTCAAATTTTGGGCTGATAATGGCTCAACAAACCAGTATTCATGTCAATCGTCTTATGACCAGGGATGACACACCTCAAGAAATGCGTATTGAGTATTGGTGGAACTCCCTCAGCCTTGAGGGGCCTCTCTTATCTGATCAGCAGCTCACTAACAACATAAAACGCCTTGCTAAAAACTAGCAAGCGGGCACTCTTTCTGTCCCCTTCTGATGTCTATGTCAGAAGCTTTCCCTATCTCTATTATGCTTTAATAAAACTCTGCTACACAAAAAGCCCCAAGTGGTCAAGCCTTGTCTCCGACCCCAGATCGAAATCCTCTCCTCTGGAGGTCTCTAATCGCGGTGTAACACATGGCTCGCAACAGCAACCTTTCACCTTGGGGGCTCATCCATGATCTCAAGACAACGTAAGGATGCTTGGAGCTCTAGCTCGTTGCTCTCCTAGTAAACATGTTTTCTGCTGTACTTTACTAACTCTGCTATGTGCCTGTATGTGAAAGCACCATGAAAGACACGTGGAATTGGCCACCAAGTGAGTGTTGAACCCTGCTCTGTGGTTTTGCGGTGCCTCATAGTGACTGAAGGCAGCCCCCAAGGGGAGATTTGTTGGGGGTCTATACCAACCTGCCAATACCAAGAGGCACCCAACGTCCCTGCGGGGGCAGTGGTCAGAAATGGGTGAATCATGTGGACCAAACATTCCTTTCTCGGTCACCTTTTCCTGGCCTCCTTGGCCATTTTGTAACTGCCTGAGAAATTAGAACTACTAACCAAACCTGTCGGATCACAGACTTTCAAGGGATGTGCAACTCTATGCACGTTTATATTGCGCACTGCAGACAAGAGCGAACTACCTAGTTTGGTAGCTAGGTGGAGCTCTAGTTCCAATCACCTTTTATGATTGGCCAGTTCTATTGTGGTCAGGAATACTCATGACTGTGCACAGCCACGCAGGAGACAGATGTTTCCCCTGGTAGTCTTAGCTTGGGAGGCATTCTGGAAGGCTACTCTGTTGCACCTGGGGTGGCATCAGAGGAGGAGCAGAAATCAGGCAAAGTTTTAATGGTGAGGAGCAGGACATCAATCTGGGAGGTCACCAGGTCTAACCCCTGGCGCATCTCCACCTCACCTTGGTGGTAGAATGGGGAGGACATCTGCTTTGGTAAGAGATAGGTTAACTCTGGCCAGGGAAGGAAGCTTAGGTGGAAGACCTGTCTCCACCCCCATGTAGAGCAGGGAGGGGCGCCTCTGGTAGAAAAGGCTGCTGGATGCTGCTTTTTCTCTCTTACTGATGGGAGCTAACAATTCAAGCTTCAGTCCTTTGAACTGCATCCTGAGAAACTGGGATAGATTTGACCCCCAGAGCTTAAAGAAGACACACGTCAACTTCCTATGTGATACTGCATGGCCATGGTATCCATTGGAGGATGGCGAACAATTGCCAGTTGGAGGGTCTCTTAATTATAATACTGTCTTACAATTGGACAGGTTCTGTAGAAAATAAGGGACGTTGGCAGAAACAGCATATGTGTTGCCTTTTTTTCTCTCTGTGAAACATGCCAGGCTTCTGTCCTAAGGGTATATATTTGGGTGTGAAACCTTCAGCTCCCTCCTGTCCTCCTACTTTGCCCCCATATCCGGGGCTTCCAACTGGGCAAACTGAGAGTCAGGGCACCCGTCCGGCGATGGGTGCCTCGTTCTTGGTAGAAACTCAAACTGAAATCCAAGCTGCTTCAGTCTCAGGAGAGGTTCAAATTCCTGTCTCAATACGACCTTGGACCACACTGGTTTCAACTGAAACTCAGATAGTTGAAGTAAGGGGAGCTCAGACAGGTAAAACAAAGGGTGAAATGCAGGTTGAGATGGAGGACAGGAGACAGACAGATAAGGAAGAACAGGTTTCTGCAATGTATCCCTGGGATCATATGTGAAGGGCAGCCAGAGCGGCTGAGGAGCAGCTGCAGAAGCTGCTGTTGCTTCATAAAGAACCCACCGGGAAAAACAATCAATCTGTCTGTTTGCCCTTTTCTTATCAAGAAATACAGAGAATCAAGGAGGATTTGGAAAATTATTTGGAGTACCCAGAAAAACATACTAGAGACTTTAAGGGTGCTACTCTGCTTTATGACCTTACTTGAAAGGATGTGAGGTATATCCTGGGGCAGACGCTAACTCCTGACTCAAAAACTCGAGTTTTGGAGAAAGCTTTTGCCTATGGAGATGAATGGGTTGATAATGAATCAGCAGGAAAGAGGGAGGACAAGATAGCTACCCTCCCTGCTTGGAATCAGGCAGTCCCAACTATAGAACCAGACTGGGACTATAACATGACTAAAGAAAGATGGGTTCAGAGTCATTTTGTCAGATGTATTCTTGAAGGACTCAGGCGAGCACGTGCTAAGACGTTAAATGATGCCAAATTGGCAAACAGAACAGGAGGAGAAGGAAGTACCTGGTAAATTCCTAGATAGACTATGAGAAGTCCTTTGCAGAGTCACTGAGATTGATCCTAAAAGCAAAGAGGGAATAGTGATCTTAAAAGAAAGGTTTCTCAGTTAGCACCATATATCTGCTGTAAACTACTAAAACAGGACCAAATCAGTCTTTAGATAATTTGTTGCAACTGGATTAGACAGTTTATTATGGCAGGGAATATGAAGAGAGGCAGGAAAAGCAGAGAAAGACCAAGGAACAGACTGAAGCCCTAATAATGGTGGTCAGAACCATTCTGAGACAGCCTGAGAAAAGTGCCCAGAGGGGCCCAGGTGGAAAGGGATGGGTTTGCTACTGTGGGAAGGAGAGGCACCTCAAGTGGGATTGCCCTCAGACTCCTAAGCTGCTCCTGGGTGGTCCTTGTCCAGTCTGCAAAGGACCACACTGGAGGAGAGACTGCCCACAGAGGCATAGGCCCCAGAGATCAGACTCTCAGGACAATCAGGACTGAAGTTGCCCAGGGGTCCCCACACAAGCTCCCATTCTAATTACATCTGAGGAAACTTGGGTATTAATAACTGTAGTGGGCCAATCAGTTGACTTCCTTTCAGACACTGGGGCAACTTACTCTGTGCTTACTGAAGCCCCTGGTCCACTTTCTTCTTGATCCATTACTGTAATAAGATTGTCTGGATGAGCCAAATGTTATTATTTCAGTTGTCCTCTCAGCTGCAACTGGGACTGTGTGCTATTTTCACACGAGTTTTTGATCATGCCAGAGTCTCCCTCACCCCTTTTGGGGAGGGATATACTGAGCAAGGTCCATACCTCTGTTTTCATGATATGGAGACCTCTGTTTCTCTCCTATTAATTGAACAAAATGTAAACCCTAGAGTGTGGGCTGATGGAAAAACTGTGGGTCGAACACAAAATGCTATTCCTGTTGTTGTCCACTTCAAAGATCTGCACATATTTCCATATCAAAAGCAGTATCCTCTAAAACCCAAGGTTATGGAAGGGTTAAAGCCCATTGAGAATTTAAAGCAGTGGGGGCTATTAATTCCCTGTAACCACTCATTTTTTGGGTGTGAAAAAGTCAAATGATAAATGGAGACTAGTTCAAGATTTACGGGTAATAAATGAGGCCGTGGTTCCTTTACACCCCATGATGTCTAATCCTTATACTCTATTGTCTGAAATTCCTGAATGAGCCAAATATTTTTCAGTCATTGATTTGAAGGCCTAATCATATCCAAAGGGACGAGGGCCACAGGCCCCAGAGAAGTAAGCCTATACTAAATCATTCCTTACCTATGACTTTAAGACAATTGAGAAGATTTTTGGGCATCACAGGCTATGGCTGCATTTGGAACTGAAACTCAACAAGCCCAAACTGACAAACTGGTTTGGTCTTGAGATACTCAAAAGGCACTTAAGGCTCTTCAAACTGCCCTCTTGCAAGCTTCTGCTTTGAGCTTGCCCACAGGGTCAGAGTTAATTTGTTTGTCACTGAAAGAAGAAGTATGGCCTTGGGAGTTATGACACAACCCCAAGGGCCTCACCAGAAACATATAGGATACCTGAGTAGAAAATTAGATGCCACATTGTCTAAGAGTAATTGCTTTTATTGCTTTAATAGTGCCTAAAGCTCTTAAGTTTACAAATGGGTGAAATCTTCCTGTACTGGCTTCTCATGGTGTGAGTGGAATCTGAAACTCTAAAGTTAATATTTGGATGACAGACAGTTGGCTTCTTAAATATCAGCTGTTGTTATATAACTCAAATTTCAGCTTTTCAACAGACTTTACAGGAACTCTGGGAGGTGACCCCTGATTCAGCCTTTGAGTCAAACAAGCTGTTGTTTGAGCCAGGAACAGAGGTCCTGATAAAGAAATTGGGAATTGGGGGGTGGGCAATCTCTTCAGCCCCTCTGGGAAGGCCCTTATGAGGTAATTCTTTCTTCTCCCACAACTGTCAAGGTGCCAGGAATTAATTCGTGGGTGCACCACACTCGAATTAAAAAGTGGCATCCTGACCCTTCAGGCTAAGCTATATCATTTTTATGTCTTTATGCTTTTACTCTTCACTTTTCAGATGTTCCTGATAATCTATATGGGCCTGCTTCTGCTAACTCCCAAAGTCCTAAGCCTGCCATGTGACTCTCAAGGTAATGCCTTCCTGTCCTGGGCTCACTCCTATGCTGCATTCCACAATCGGTCTAACTGCTGGGTCTGCAGAGCACGTCCCTCCTCATCAGTGGAAGGCTTCCCATGGTGGGCATCTCCACTTCAGGGAAAGGACTTTCTCCAAGTCTGTGACTACCTTTGCCAACAACAATCATATGTGATACCTCTTTTTTTTTTTTTAAATTTTTTTATTAGTTGGAGGCTAATTACTTCACAACATTTCAGTGGGTTTTGTCATACATTGATATGAATCAGCCATAGATTTACACTTATTCCCCATCCCGATCCCCCCTCCCATCTCCCTCTCCACCCGATTCCTCTGGGTCTTCCCAGTGCACCAGGCCCGAGCACTTGTCTCATGCATCCCACCTGGGCTGGTGATCTGTTTCACCATAGATAGTATACATGCTGTTCTTTTGAAACATCCCACCCTCACCTTCTCCCACAGAGTTCAAAAGTCTGTTCTGTATTTCTGTGTCTCTTTTTCTGTTTTGCATATAGGGTTATCGTTACCATCTTTCTAAATTCCATATATATGTGTTAGTATGCTGTAATGTTCTTTATCTTTCTGGCTTACTTCACTCTGTATAAGGGGCTCCAGTTTCATCCATCTTATTAGGACTGGTTCAAATGAATTCTTTTTGACGGCTGAGTAAAATTCCATGGTGGTGATACCTCTTCTTAACCTGATCACATCTAATAATCCTAAAATGGACTGATATAACACTTTGTACCTTAACTATGGACATATTGTGACTTCTAACTTTGATTATACTTAGTCTTGGTTTAATGACTATTTTGCTGCACATAAGAAGACACATGGGTCTAGATCTGATGGTTTTTTTACCTGATGTTTATCAAATATGGGATGAGGCCATATGGCTAACTGCTGAAAAGGGGCGCCTAGTGTCTAGTGACCCTATATGCTGGGAACAAATAGAGCCATCTCTAGAAGTTAGCTGACAACTTAATTATAATGATTGGAAACAATTGGGGTTTTTGCCTCATATGAAATATGCAATATAATCATTCCTGTGTTTTCTAGCCCCAGTACAGGTCCTGCTTTGCCTGGCCAGGTACTGATTGGGACTGGATCCCTCAGTCATGCTGGCTTGCTTCAAACTGGGTCTATTGGATATGTGACTCTTACCTATGGGCGTGGCTTCACCCTAGCTGGATAGGGAGATGCACCCTAGGTCCAGCTTTTACTCATGGCTTCATATTTTCAGAGCTTCCAGAGAAGGCTGCTAATTTGCCACACCTTAGAACTCATTGGATAAGGTCTATATTTCACTGGTATGATTATTTGGCTGCAATATTCATTCCCTTCTCTGGGAACTACAGACGTCATGCTATGAGTTGATCCTCTGACTAACTTTACTCAACAAACCTTACAAGATTCTCAAAAAGCTATTTCAGCCCTTAATGCTGAACAAATACAAATTAGAAAGGTGGTTTTAGAAAACAGATTGGCCTTAGATATTTTAACAGCTGCACAAGGAGGAACTTGTGCCATTATTCATACCCAGTGTTGTACATATATACCAGATACGAGCACTAATGTTACTCACTTTACTAAACACATGAACATGATGATTCAGGCTATAGATACTCCTGAAGTCTCAGTCCCTTCACTTTGGGGGATGCTAACTAGTTCCCTATGGTGGAAAAATATCTTAATTGTAATAATTCTGATTGTTCTGTTCTTGCTGTTTGCTTCCTGCATCTGTAATTGGGTAGCTGGACTTGAAGGCTTTTAAGTTACAAATGGTTGTCCAAACTCCTACTGAGGGCCACAGCTTCCTCCAACTACTACTTGGGGCCTCTGGATCAGAGACTCTCAATATGAGAGTGTGAGGAATATGTTGCCTCACCAGTTTAGGGATGATGCCCCTTATCAGCTCAGAAGCAGTTATGGAATGAGAATGCTGCCCCTTCCCCTAAGCAACATAATTCTCCTAAAAGAAAAGGGGGGAATGAGAGGGTAACAGGTAGGAAGGCCAGAGGTCCCCAAGTGGCAGGAGGAAATAAATTGCAAGTGGCAGACATTTTTTTCCCCCTGTTCTCTGTTGATGAAACTAGTTCTGCCTAAGACTAACCTTTTTTTTCTTTTCTCAAACCTTGGACTGATAATGGCTCAACAAACCAGTATTCATGTCAATCATCTTATGACCAGGGATGAGACACCTCGTGCCATCCTGTCTCAGAAATGCGTATTACAGGAGAGGGGCCTGGTGAAACTCCCTCAGCCTTGAGGGGCCTCTCTTATCTGATCAACAGCTCACTAACAACATAAAACATCTTGCTGAAAACTAGCAAGGGGGCACTCTTTCTGTCCCCTTCTGATGTCTATGTCAGAAGCTTTCCCTATCTCTATTATACTTTAATAAAACTCTGCTGCACAAAAAGCCGCAAGTGGTCAAGCCTTGTCTCCGACCCCGGATCGAAATCCTCTCCTCTGGAGGTCGCGAATCGCAGTGTAACACATGGCTCGCAGCAGCAACCTTTCATTGAAAGCAGAACAGGCAGGATTGATTTGGGTGGAAAGTCAGTGCCCTTGGCTGGCCCACATTGGCATTCCCTGTGTTCATCCTCTTCCCCTCCCCCTTCCTGCCCTGTTGGCCCCAGTGGAACTGGCTGCCGGGAGCATGGGAGGACCTGGTATGACACGTAGGGTAGATACCACGGGGTGGATTCAGACACTGTTGAGCGCCTTTTGTTGGGGTAACTTTGAGGCTCCATCTGTGGATAAATGTGGAAAGATTTGCTTCATGAATTTAATAATCATGTCAGAGTCATTTTTTCTGTGTAGCCAAAACTGTCTGCATCCATAGCTTATTATAACATATAGGTATCAGGAGGCAGGCCCTCTTATATTTGTGACAACCTCATAAATATTGTTGATGGATGGCAGCTTGACTGAAAAATTCTCCCCACCATGGTAAATAGTCCTTCCCAGACAAGCATGAGACAGCAGGGGGAGAGTGGGCCTCAAGCACTTCCTCCTGAGGAGGGGCCCACTGTGGCTGGAGGGGAGGATGCTGCCTGGGGCAGGAGGTGGGAGCCAGGTGGAGATGGAGGGGCCAGGCTGTGCCAATGCTGAACCACAGCAGCTGGAAGGCTCATGGTGTGTTCTGGACGGAGGGGCCCAGGATTACCTGGAGGCTTTCGGCACCTTCTCCAGCATCATCCCTTCCTCTAGGACACCTTGGCAGTGCCAGGCTATGATCCTCTTCATCTTGCAGAGGACCCAGGTCTAGAAGATGTCATGTGTCAGTCTCTGGTGACCCAGGTGGGAGTTAGCTAGGGTTCAATCAGCGCCTTGGGTCTTGGCGTTGTCTGAGAATTTGCCTGGGAGGTGGGGAGCCTGGCTGCAGCGTGCGGGGACACTGAGCTGCACCGTGGGCCGTCTGTTGCCTGAAAGTGGGGCCATGAGGCTGAGCCACAGCCATGAGTTTTTGCAGCTGTGATCGCCTGCACTTTCCTCCTGAAGTTGCTGGAGGAATAAAGGAGGTGATTGACGCACACTTAGAGTGTAAGTGTGAATAGGAGCAGCTCGCTGTGGTCACCAGCTGCTGCTTATCTGCTGTCGGTGGCTAGTGAGCAGACCCTACTATGTTATGTGCTGTCCTTTGGGCCTTGCAGATGTCCTGGAGCATCTGGCTCATTCACTCCATCCTCTGGGCCCATCCTTTCCTCTCTGACTGTCATCAGGTGTCCTGACAACTCTGTGAGGGCTTTTTTTGTGGTGGGCACTGATGGTGAATGGGATGGGCTGGAGTTTCACATATGAGTTCATCAAATTTCACCGGTACCTGTGAAATGGGCTCTTTTATGTTTTTCCCACGTGAATAACCTGAGGATCAGAGAGATAAGTAGCTTGTCAAAGTCACAGAATTTGAGTGTGTGTCCTAGTTTTCCTCAAAGGCTCTGTACTTACAGCATTTTCTTCTGCTGTACCATGCTGGACTGTATGGCCTTCTCTGTGCACAACGTGAGTTAGGACCTTTTTCAATTGATGTGACCTGAGGTCCCATTTTTATGTGCCTGTCCAGGTAATATACAAGCTTCTGGAATGTTGGATGTGGAATGAAAGACAAAGCTCAGTTCAGTTCAGTCACTCAGTCGTGTCTCACTCTTTGCGACCCCATGAATCGCAGCACATCAGGCCTCCCTGTCCATCACCAACTCCCGGAGCTTACTCAAACTCATGCCCATCGAGTCGGTGATGCCATACAGCCATCTCATCCTCTGTCATCCCGTTCTCCTCCTGCCCCCAATCCCTCCCGGCATCAGGGTCTTTTCCAATGAGTCAACTCTTCGCATGAGGTGGCCAAAGTATTGGAGTTTCAGCTTCAGCATCAGTCCTTCCAATGAACACCCAGGACTGATTTCCTTTAGGAGGGACTGGTTGGATCTCCTTGCAGTCCAAGGGACTCTCAAGAGTCTTCTCCAACACCACAGTTCAAAAGCATCAGTTTTTCGGTGCTCAACTTTCTTCACAGTCCAACTCTCACATCCATACATGACCACTGGAAAAACCATAGCCTTGACTAGATGGACCTTTGTTGGCAAAGTAATGTCTCTGCTTTTTAATATGCTATCTAGGTTGGTCATAACTTTCCTTCCAAGGAGTAAGCGTTTTTTAATTTCATGGCTGCAGTCACCATCTGCAGTGATTTTGGAGCCCCCAAAAATAAAGTCTGACACTGTTTCCACTGTATCCCCATCTATTTCCCATGAGGTGATGGGACCAGATACCATGATCTTAGTTCTCTGAATGTTAAGCTTTAAGCCAACTTTTTTACTTGGGCTTTTTAGTTCCTCTTCACTTTCTGCTATAAGGTTGGTGTCATCTGCATACCTGAGGTTATTGATATTTCTCCTGGCAATCTTGATTCCAGCTTGTGCTTCATCCAGCCCAGCATTTCTCATGATGTACTCTGCATATGAGTTAAATAAGCAGGGTGACAATATACAGTTAGGGGCACACAATAAACACACCACGCTGTTTTGGGTGATAGAAACCGATTTTCAGGATCTCCAAGGGGCATGCCCTGGCGTTTCTGGCTCATATTTGCCTGGAGGGAATGAGTCCTGGTGATTATGAGAAAAGAAAGTGACTTTGGCCGCATCCTCCTGGGCTGTCCTTTCTATGTTAGTAGAGCCCAGCAGCTTTCCAGGAAGATGGAGTAGATTGACATTCTCGGGCTTGGGGACACACGTGCACCCACATTAGCCTGGGCAGTGTTGGCAAGCATCTGAGGGTGGCAATGGCCTGTGGGGTGCTCTCTCACTCACTGCCCAGTGAGGGGACACCAAATCCCACCGTCTTCTCCAAGGGAAGGCTTGGGTCCTCCGGTGGAAGGTGGCTTGGCTCTCTTTCACACCCCTCTTCAGACCTTGGTACCTTTAAGACCTCTCTTTCCTGTCCAACCCTCTTTGCCTTGCAGCAAAGACATTTACCTCTGTCTTCAAGATGGATTCTAGACCTAGCTGCACCCGCTTCCCTACCACTGGCCTGGGCCTGGGCACCGGGTTCTGCTTGGGTCCTGCTATGCCTCCCTCCTGTCTGCGGGGAGCCTTGGACTCTCTGACACTCCCTGCCCTCCAGGGACTCCCTAAGGCTCCTCTGGATGCACTCTTGGTTGTTTGCCCCGTCTCCTGCTGCCACCCTGGCCCTTCTGGGTCCTTCACATGCAGGCGCACCCCTCCTTCTTGGGGTCACTGCTCCCCTCCCCACCCACCTGCTAGGATGGCCTTCACACTCTCACACTCCTGCTCAGCCCTCCACTCAATGTCACCTTGCCAAAGCCCTCACTGCACGTTCCTGCACTGTTTTTTTACCACCAGGCAGAAGATGATTCACTTGCTTGTTTACCATCTGTCTTTCCAGTGAGCCTGACTGCACCCTGTGAAGTTCCTCCCACCTGGGCAGCTGGGGACCTGGCTTGTGCTGGGGATGCTGTTGGAGGAGCACAGACAAGGAACTCAGGAGAAGAGACAGTTAACCCAGGAGACCCTGAAAAAGCACATCTTTCATGAGGGCTAAGTCTTTGGTTCTGTGCCCTGCACTGGATGGAGAGATGAACACACAGGAAGTGGGACAGCTCATCAGCTTGGGGTAACCCTACTGTTTACTGGGAGCCCACTCTGGGTTGGTCCTTCACAGGCCCTGGACATTCACCATCTTTCCAAGGGATCAGAGAGCCATAGGTCCTCCTGGGCACCTCCTCACCACCCCACTCTCCCCTTGGTTAGGCCCTGGTGGAGGGGTGTACAGCACAGTTCAGGCAACATCCTGCACTCCCAGCCTTACCTCCTGCTGGCTGGGGCCTCCTGGCATCTCATTTATTTACTCAGTAAATGCTGAGGGCCAGCAGCTGGGCACACACATATGGAAAAGATCCACTGTTGTCAGGAAGGAGGAACAGGAATTGGTAGGACAATGAGAAGGAGGAGAACAAAGTCAGGAAGGGAGCTGTTCCCTCCCCACTGTTTGACACTGGGCCCCAACTCCAAGCCAAAGTTTCTGTGAAAACATATGTCTTGCATGTGAGTGAGCTCATCCTTGCCCCAAGACAATTGCATGAAGGCAGAATCAGTGCACATCTTATTGCAGAAAAAGTCCTGGGAAGCAGGTTGTTGGGATGAAGCTTAGTTAGTGTTCAAGTTAGCTATATGGCTGCATAACAAATATCCCCAAAATGTAACTTAACAACAATCAGCTGATTATTATCAGTGATGGTTCTGGGAGTTGAATGGGCTCAATGGGTCTCACTCTCAGAGTCCCTCATGTGTTTGCAGTCAGATGGTGTATGGCCACCTTTACAAGTGTACTTGAGTTTGATTAAACTCAAGTCTAGATATGTCTTTGCAGGTATTTTTTATTTATTAAAATTGTGTATTTATTTATTTGGCAGTGTCAGGTCTTGGTTCTGGCATGAGGATCTTTCACTGCAGTGCACGGACTCTAGTTGTGGTATACAGGCTCGGTACTTGTGGCCTGGCATAAGGGCTCCAGAGTGCGCAGTCTCAGTAGTTTCAGGGTATGTAGGCTTATTGCTCTGCAGCATTTAGAATCTTAGTTCTGTGACTAAGGATAGAACCCATGCACCCTGCATTGCAAGGGAAATTCTTAACTACTGGACCACCAGGGAAGTCCCTGCAGATATTTTTCAGATGTGACTGGCATTTAAATCAGTAGACATCAGCAGAATCCTCCATAATGTGGGTAGGCCTTATCTAATCAGTTGAAGGCCTTAAGAGCAAATACTGTAAGGTTGCCTGGGAAGGAAGGAATTCTACCTCCAGACTGTCATTGGATTCAAGATTGCAATGACAACTCTCTCCTGCAGAATTTGGGCTTGCTAACTCTCACTGTCTTATAACCAATTTCTAAAAAAGAAATCTCTTTCTGTATATATACATATATATTATGTATATATATACACACACACATTCATATTCTGGAAAACCCTAATACATGGTGTCTCTTTCTTTGACAGAATAACAGCACACTCACACATACTATCACACACATGAACAATATTGCTCATACTCACAAATCTCACAGTATATACACTCTGTATCTCTCACGCATGCACATATGGACATATACGTGCACACACACACACTCCCCCATCCTCCCCAAGAACAAGTGTCTGCCTAACTCTCTGTCTCCTCATGTGTAAGGCACAGCCTGTTATCATCTTTTATTTTCCCCCACACTTTCTAGAATGAGTATTCTCCAGTGTACAGAAATATAAAAGGAAGATTACAATGAATGTCGCCTACCACCTGGCTTCAACAATTATTAACATGTCACATCTGCCAATGATACTAATTATTATTTTTGCCAGAGCATTTGAAAGTTTATTTCTAATCCCCCCTGAAATTTCCCTCTTTTCTTTCCCTTTTTCTCACACCATTATAGATTCAGATTTTAATTTATTTTCTGTTTCATAATAAATTATGTACACATTAATTTATATTATATAATTTATATATAAATTATAATAACTATTTTGTGTAATTCTCACATTACACCATATCTGTCTAACAGAAGCCCCTTCAGGGTGTCTTCTGAGTCCTTTTGACCCATGCATTTCCTTGGTTTGGGCCTAACAAAATGTCCTGGGGTCATCTTGTCTTTTCCCTGGCTTGGCCTTAGAACTGCTCATTTCTTCATGGAGCCCTGGTCTTTTCTGGCGAGGGGATTTTAGAAACCAAGAATTGCACTTCAAGTGTGATCATTCCTACTGGTGTGTCAGTTTCGAGGTCCTTTCAGAGGATAGAGGTAAATCGTGAATTCTTATTAATATTTTAAATTCCAATTTCAGAAGGCAAGAAGGAGGTGCTTGGGTGTGGCAGAACTGGCGAAGCGGAGGAAGAGGGAGCAGAATGTCTGCAGAAGTCCCCGAGGCAGCCTCCGCGGAGGAGCAGAAGGAAATGGAAGATAAAGTGACTAGTCCAGAGAAAGCTGAAGAAGCAAAATTAAAAGCAAGGTACCCTCATCTGGGACAAAAGCCTGGAGGTTCCGATTTTTTAAGGAAATGATTGCAGAAAGGGCAAAAATATTTTGATTCTGGGGATTACAACATGGCTAAAGCAAAAATGAAGAACAAGCAACTTCCTACTGCAACCCCGGATAAGACAGAGGTCACTGGTGACCGCATTCCCACTCCATAGGACCTTCCTCAATGGAAACCATCTCTTGTTGCTAGCAAACTGGCTGGCTGATTAAAAAGAGCTGAACTGCATGGATCTTCTAATTCCCATTATTTCTCCTTAATATGTTACTCCTCTTCTTTTTATTTCCTTTTACTCCCTATGTCATTTGAGAGTGATGGCTTTGCAGATAGCGGTAGTGTGTGCTGCTATTGTAAGGGAATATACATGTGCAGAGTTTTTTATTAGTTTAACAGTGCACTGATGAAAAGAACATGTTAGAGCAACATAAAGTAATCTACTTGAAAATAACTGTATATATTACCTAACTCCTAGTGTAGGGCTGGATCCAACAAGTAACAAACAAGTTTTGCAGTTTTAATGTTGGCTTTCTTTAGTTCATCTTAATTATAGCTTTGTCTGTTACTCTTATTTAATATAACCTCTACTGTTGATTTCTTCTGGATTTTCCTTTTGGGTTTTGTAAAACAGAAATTTAAGACCACAGGTTAGAAGAAAGGTCACATATTTCAAACACAAATAAATGGGGCTCCAAAAGATTTGTATCCTGTGCTTGAACTTGAACGGCCTTAAATCTGTTTCAGCTTTAACAATAGAATTTTACTTGGGCAATATTTGCCCATTCCGGTGTAACTTACATGACTTTATTGCTTAACAGCTGCTGTTGAAGCTAGTATTCTTATTCAGTTCTATAGTGTTCAGAATACCTTCTGTCATTGAAGATGTGAATGAAGTGTGCATGTGCATCAACTGTTGAATTCACTTTTGTGCCATTTTTGTAAACACAATAGTTTTGCACAACCTCTCACAACTGTCTATATTACTTTCACATATTAAAGAGTAGATAATGTGCCAACCAGAAGCACAAGAGTTCCTACAAAAAACTCTTTATGTCATTAGAGCTTTTGTATAGTAAGAGTAGTTTATAGTCTTGGGGTTATAGAATACCAAACTGAAATCTTTGCTCAGACTGCCATAGACTTAAGCTTTTTCATTTGTTAGTAGTACCCATGACATTCAGTGGCCTTGTGCAAATATGATATGTTGCTTAGGCATATCTTTTGTCCTATGCAGAACATTTCATTTTGACTTTTATGAAAATTGCTATTCATATAATTTATATAAACATTTTTAATGTAGAAACTTTTTACTTCCACAGTCAATTTGGGGGTCACTAGAATAAAATACTTTGCCTCTTGTGAAAAAAAATTCCAATTTCACATGACAGGTTTTTTATTTGACCTTCTATTTTTTTTTTTTTTACCTTGCATCTCATGTCTTTTATAGTGAAAGACTTGATTTCTAACTCCATTAACACAAATGTCTCCCTCAGTTTTAAACTTGGTCTTGGCTTCTACCCACAGCCCTTTATCACCTGCCCATCGCCTGCTCGTCCTGCCAACAGGGCCCCTTGGTAAGCCTGGCTTTGTGGAGACACCATGTCCCCAGAACCCAGTAGCCTTGCTGCCTTCAACAGTCGAGCCCAGGGGTATTGTGCTGCTCACTGTGGGAGAAGGGGTGAGGCTGGAAATGGGAGGGGTGGGTAGAAGTAGACACATGGAGAGCTTGTAAGGTTCCAGTCGCCGATACTCTCCTGTCCCAGGCACTAGCTGTGGTTCTGAGCTGCACTCTGCTGTGGCTGCAGACATGTAAGGTCCTCATCTACTTCATGCTTAAGCTATTAGAAGGGGTAATTAGCTTTTATAGTTCTTCAGAAACTCATGTTCCTTTCTGTGTTGATGTCTTGAAAAGCCCACAGGACGGTCATAGCCTCAGAGTAGCAAGGCCAGTGTGCAGTGGGGAGGATGGCCATCTTGGGGGGCTGTTTCTCGGAAACAAGAATGGTTTCTGTTCTTCCTATGACCAGTTGACAAGGCTCTATGACCCCCTCATGTGGGTTCATTCATGTATTCTTCATTTGAGATGCACCCAGGATGCAATGTTCCTGACTGGGAGCCCACTTGCTCACCTCACTGTGTGTGCGCTCACGCGCTGGGTGTCCATGGACCACAGGGGTGGGGGTGAGGAGGCCCACATAGTCAGCCGGTGAAGCGAGGGCACAGTAAGTGGGGTAGAGAGAAGTGCCTGGGCTGCAGGGGCACAGGGGCAGGCATCTGGGTGGTTCGAAGGCCAGGAACGCTTTGTAGAGTGGCTCCAGCATGGGCAGGAACTGCCCAGAGAGGCAGAGGGGTTGCTGGTGGGGGGAATCCAGAGTAGTGCTCGGGAAAGGGAGGTGTGTATTCTCTGCAGGAAGGGAGCTGCCTGGGCTGCTGGTGTGCTGCTGAGATGGAGCCACAGGAAGTGGCCTTGGGGCTCGGTGGCCCGCCCACCCCACATCCTAGTGTTTAAAAATCCTCCAGAGTGAGGAGCAACATGGGTGTGTGAAGCTGGCCTAATTCAGGCGAGGAGCTGAGCATGTGGTCCTCCGCAGGTGTTCAGTGTGACAGCTGGGCGTTACTGAGGCTGCCAGTGTTCTTCACCTGAGCTGGCAGTTGCTGGTCACGAGGCCCAGCTGGGGGAGGCAGCCATGGAGCTGGATTGTCCAGTCCTACCCTGAGCATGGTTGCCAGCCTGGTTTCTGTGGCCGACCCCAGCCAAGAGCTCTCTGCTTCCTGGGGCAGAACACGCTGACCTCCAGACACTGGGCTCTGGGGTGTTTGTCAGGTGGTGCCGTCAGCAACACCCACAGATTTTTCTCTGATGAGTCATCCTCCTCCCCAGTGAAGTCCTGAGTGCAGGTTAAACCCTGACAGGTCATAGGGAAATTGTCCTGCAGCCATATAGTTGCTCATGGGAAGTGACATTTGTACAAGGACATGCACTGTGATAATGTCAGTAGATGCAATATGCTTGAGCACCTCACTGTCCATCAACAAGGTACTGATTATGATATGTTCAGGCATGGAATATGATGCAGCTAACTAAGAGTGAGGAAGCTCCCTAACTGCTGATGAGCATTGGTTTCCAAAGTAGGAAGTGTGAGATGAGGAGAGAATGAGAGCTGTGTGTCTCTGTGGAGTGAAGTCTGGGCAGATGGAGTGCGGCCTGTGTTTGGAGGGGGGCCCAGGACATTCAATTCAGGATGGGGGTGCATTTTCTATGTAAGGCCTTTTGTATCTTTTAAACTTCTCCATACTGACATTAAAAATATATAACTTCTTAAACATTAAATCTTGGGATTCCAGGACAGGAAGATACCCCAGAGAAGGAAATGGCAACCCACTCAAATATTCTTGCCTAGAGAGTCCCATGGACAGAGGAGGCTGGCAGGATACAGTCCACCATGTCACAAGAGATGGACTTGACTTAGTGACTAAACCACCACCAAACATTAATCTGACATATTAAAAAGAATTTTTAAAAATTGCTGGAGAGAAAATGGTCTGGTTGATGGTAGTATGTTTCCTTTGGGGAATCTTGTATCACTCCCTCTGTCCATGAGGAGCGGTGGGAATTTCTGAGGCCACTGCTGGCCTCAGGCCATGTGGGGACTTGTGGTCACCACCCTGGGACTTGATGATGAACTCATGTCATGGAGAAACTGCTCTCCGCCCCAGTCAGGTTTTGCTCTGTAACATGCACTGACAACACCTCTGTGTTTTTGCAGCCACCAGCATGTATTTCTTGCTCTCAGGTCTGTGGGTTGGCTAGGATGGCTAAGCTCCAAGACTGGGAGGCAGCAGAGGTGCAAAGTCCTGGCAGAAGTGCACTTGAGTGCCTGACCATGTCAACACGGGTTTTGCATCTGCTGGAACCCCATCTGTCAAAGAAATGGACCAGTCAAGAGGTGGAGCAGCATAATGCACTGAATGTGGGTCTGAGGGATGGAGCCCAGAGGCCCGTAGCATCTATAGCATGCTCGCTTCCACACGTAATTCATGTTCCCTCCCAAGCATCTGCAGGGCACATAGTAGGTTTAAGGACAAGTCTTTCTTTGTCCTTCTTATCTTCCCCAAAATTTCTTAGTCAAAGTTGGATGAGTCACTGATAAGACACCCTCCTCCACTTGACAGAAAACAAGGAACAGGGGTGGAAACAACCAGAATGAAAAGGCAAAAATGGTTCAGCACATGAAAAGATTAGTCCAGTGACTGGAAGGTTGATTCAGCGGCAGACAGAAGTCCAAGGCTAGAATCTGGCCCCCGTTTCTATGGAAATCCGACTGAATGCCTCAGACAGCAGTGGAGGAGCAGGGCTGGGCGGATCTGAACTGCACATGGAGGCAGACCTCCGAGGACCCCAGAACTCCCGCAAGCTGGTGAGGGCACTGGAGTGATGCGGTGTCTCCCATAGCAGCTCACCAAGTTCACTGCTGGTACAGGAGCCCCCTGGGTGACTCCACAGTTTGCTGGGGGCCACACTTGCTCCCCACAGCTTCTGGTGGTGATAGAGCGCTGGTGCCTGACTGGCCCTTATAAGCAGTGTCTGTGAAAGTCCGAGTGGCCAATTCTTGGTGTGTGGTACTGATATCGTGTCAGCTTACCTCTACCTAGGAAGAGGCCAGGGAAGGGCGCTGGCAAAAGATGATGAACACAACTAGACAAACATCATGTCCGCAAAAAGGTGATCTGTGAAACTGAGGAAGGCGCAGTCATCCAGGGAGGAGGCCAGCACACAGGGATGCTGAGCAGAACAGAGGGTCCCTTCCTGGAAAGCCTTGGTGCAGCCACCTCACACAGCGAGCTTGGGCCAGGGCCAGGTCATCTCGGGCACTGGTCTGCTTGGGGGTAATTGGAGCTGACTGGGGAGGGTCTTCCCAGGTGGAGAGTCATGAAGGGTCAGGGTGACTGCATGTGAGTGCTGGAGGCCTGGGTCAGGAAGCCCCACAAGTGCAGGCTCTCTTGCTCCTTGAGCAGGTCTTCGGGGGTGTCCCTTACAAAAGAGCATGTGATATCCATGACCGAGCTTTATGGGGACTCCACCCATAATGCATATAGATTCCGGGCTAACTGTAGTGACATTTTGTGGATGACAGATTCACAATCCAGAGTTAGCCCTGTTAAAACTATAAAACCATTAAAGCACAAACCTGTTAGCCAGATGGATCTGACTCGGTTACTCTGGGAGGGCCATCCTGTCTGAGATATAATTTGAGGCTTGGTATAAGGAGGGAGCAACTCTTTCAAGCATTGCTTCCATTGGCACCTCTAAATGTAGAGGGTGGTGAGCTCTGGGCCAGCATCCATGCCTGGTAGTCACCCTGTTTTGTTCCAGCACATTACCTGAGACAGGGTTAGGCCAGAGGGATCTCCTGGCATCCCTGTTACCCAGGCTGCCCATGGCCATGGAAGGAGCCAGCCCAGGGGAACGTCTGGATTGGGCTCGTGTGCAGGAGCCCTCCTTCAGGGAGTGAACACCAAGGGCTGAGTGCTGCTGCTTTGGGGCAAGAGGTTCCTTCCCTCTTCATTTAGGGCAGGGCAGAGATTGCTAGATTCCAGGGTTGGGGTTTGGGTTTCATTTCCTAGTGTGATTGGCATCCACTGGATGGAGAAACTTTTTCCCGTGTTCTGAGACCCACAGATTCTGCTGTTTGTCCTGAAGCTATAATAATCCTGCAAAATTTGTGATGAGTTTGGTTTAATTAGCCAGGCTTTATAATCCAGGGCTTCCCTGATAGCTCAGTTGGCAAAGAATCTGCATGCAATGTAGGAGACGCCAGTTCAATTTCTGGATTGGGAAGAAGGGATAGGCTACCCACTCCAGGATTCTGGCCTAGAGAATTCCATGGACTGTATAGTCCATGGGGTTGCAAAGAGTCAGCCAAGACTGAATGACTTTCACTTATAACCCAAATAGTGAGGCAAAGCTGGTGGCCTTAGCCTGGCTTTGTTAGTGAGGCAGAGCTGGTAGACTTAGCCTGCTTTGTTAGTGAGGCAGAGCTGGTGGCCTTAGCCTGCTTTGTGGCTGGCGCTAGGCCACTGTGTGGGCCAAGGAAATCTGTATAATCGTGGTCTCTAAGCGAGTCAGTAGGGTTTGTCCCCTTGGCTTTCTATGATAAGGGGATCGTATCGTGTAATCCAAGTTCAGGTGGGTTGCCAGCTCATAGAAGATGGTAAGACAACAGAAAAATCATGATGTAAGGGGAGCATTCATCTGGTGAGCAAATATAAATGACATCCTCTCTGATGTCAAAGAGGTGGAATTCCTGTAAATAATAGTGGAGAAGTCTTTGTAGGAGACTGGGTATTGGTTGGGAGTTTGGAGACCTGAGGCCCACACGTTGAGCAGGATTAGAGTCTGGGGTAAGGTTTCTGTCCATCTGAGGGATGACCTATTGTCTGAAAGCGTGAGGAGCACATGTTTGAGGAGGACACTGCGTTTCTGTAAGTTCAGCTGCTTGGGACTGTTCAGCCAGGTGGAAATTTCACAAGATTCCGCGATCTAGAGCCTCTGGCTGAGCAACTTGGTGAAAAGGTACATTAATGTGAATCTATCATGCCTGGGGTTCAAAGAGGGTGAGCACATACCTGATTAAGAACGTGACTTGGTGTAGCCCGCAGAAGTCCAGGCAAGATGTCTCTGACCGTGGGCGCACACCTTCTAGTTCCAGCAGAGGGCAGCAGCGGCCCAACAACGCCAATTTGAAATCGTGATTGTCACCCTGAGACACGTATCCCCACATGGCAGCCTTCCAGAGCCTTGTTTGGTGGTGGGGAGTTGTGCTTGAAGCCCAGTAGGCTCTGAGATTTGTCACGGAAGTGGCCGCTCTCTGGGTGGACATTTCATCCAGAGCCCCATGCACAGCTCCATGGAACTGTGCTTAGCTAGACTCTAAGAGGAGTAGTCAGGTGTCACCAGTGATTCAGCTCAGCCGTCTGGGCCAGAGGGACTAAGGCCAGGGTCTGCTGTGTGGCTGACTGGCTCATCATAAAGCAGTTAGCCGAGTTCTGGTGGAAAGAAGCTAATTTTTGTGTCATGGCATAAATGACCTAAGTTGAATGGGTAGGTGTGGAGAGGTGTTTCCTCTAATACATGCCATATCTGTTATAAAGTGCTGGAGCCTTGATAGTGAGGAGCTTACATTTTTTAACAAGAGGAATTTTACAGCCTGCTGATGACTCTGTGCCCAGAAGCTTGACAAAGTGGTGGGCTTTGGATCTTATGGCAGCAATGGTTCATCTTCTCTGCTGTAAATGTTGTGTAATTAGGTACAAGCCTTCTCAGGTGGCATCCTAAGGGGGCACCTATAGTATAATGTTGTCTATATGATGCCAAAAGGAGGACTGGGTTATTCTGAGTGAATTCAGATCAAGAAAACCATGGGCACCCAGTAAGGTATGGTGGACACCCTTGAAATTGAAGGCAATTTGAGGCTGTGAGTCTTCAGTTATCAGGACCAAGTAGACCATGTTGGTTACATCTAGGGCAGCAAAGTTGGAGCCTAGAATCTTCTGGACAACATCTACTATTTCCAAGATGCTGGGCATGAGGAACTTAATGGTGGGAACTTGTGCATTTAAGTATCAATTATCAATTATTAATCTCCTTCACTGATGGTCAGTTTTGACTCTAGCAAGATAGGCTATTACAGGGTGAGATGGTGGCCTTATGACCTAATATCAAACATCCCTAATGATGGGCCAAGGTCGTCTGCACCTTATTTTAGCCTATATTGTGAAGTATTTACTGTTTGTACTGGAGGAGGCAGTTGGAAAGGCTCCTGTTTGGCAGCTCCTATGAGGAAGTCCAGGGATTTAGGTTTATTCCGAGTACATCTCTGGGTGAGTTAATAGGAAAAGAGAGCCAGAGGTGGTTACCACGACTGGAAACTCTTTTAGAGATATGGTGCCGATAGAAACACCCAGCTTCATTGGCACTCCCTTTCCAGTTTTACCTGCTATGCCTTCTAGGCTGTATGAGGTTCTCTTGGGGGGATTTAGAGTCACTATGAAATCATCGTGACTGAGCCAGAAGAGTCTGGTTATGGCCTTTGTCCCAGTGGGCCACCAGAATTCTGAATGAGTGACCATCCCTGGCATTCCCAGGCGAATGCTCTGGGGGGCTGCAGATTGGAAAGTGCGTGCAGCAGAGGGGCCTGCACGACTTTCTGAAGGCTTATAATACATGCCTTTTAAGGCATCTGGGCCTTTGAGACTGGAGTATGGGGTGAGGCAGTGGCTTATTTTAAGGATAGGAGCTTGCACCAGGTCAGCCCAGATATAAGAGTGTTGGGGATCCCGATTGGCACAGGTGCCAGCATAAGGCCCTCCACCGTTCAGAACCACCCCAGGTGCTTCCTCCTGACCGTGTTGACATGAGGGCTCCAGGACCAGGAGCCAAGAGCCTGCTCTGTGAGGTGGGTTGTGTGGCCTGGCCCCTGAGGACTGTCCTTGGGGTTGTGAGCTGCTTTGAAGCTGTAAAACCTGGGGGTCTGGATGAACGGTTCCTTCTCTGGAGGCCATTGTGTTAGACCCTCCAAGGCCTCCTGAATAATATGGGAGGTCTTCATGAGGCATCCTCCTGTTTGTGATGACAGTGTTAGATTAAATTTCCTTAAGTGGAACACAGGCTGCTGGAGGACAAGCTGAGATTCAACAATAGGGCAGCAGAGGAAGTGCAGTAGGAAGCTGTTACTTGCAGTCCTGGAGGGTGTTTGTAGCAGGCCTGGGCTGGGAGTGGGCCCACAGGGAGGTCCAGGCAGAGTGCAGGCAGAGAGTGAGATTGGGCCTCAGGCTCATGCCTTTGTCCGAGTCTGTGGCAGTGTGTTTTGTTGTTTCTGGGCCAAGTCTGGATTGCTCAGTCTGACCCACAGTGGAGTTTTAGTAAAGCTCTATTGGGTCTTATCCCAAGGGGCCAACGAAAGAAAGCCCTGGGAGGTGGGGGAGACTGCTGATCCAAGGGTCATTGCGGTGATCTTGGGTGACCTTGGTCTGCAGTGACTTGAAGCAGGATCTCAGGACTCCAACCAGAGACTGAAGCCAGGCTTCTCCAGCAGGCGCACTGAATCCTAGCCACTAGACCATGAGGGCCAGTGGCCAGTGACAAGGCCCTGGCTTGTCTGTTCACAGAAATGGACTTCAACAAAGAAACGGAAAGTAGTGAAACAAGTAAAAGTGGTTATTACGAGGAAAAGAGCACATGGGAATAGGCATACGTGGGCAGGCTCAGAGAGAGAGAGGTACCCTTGCAGTAGTTTAAATCACTTATATGGGGCATTTCTTCCAGGTTTCCTCTGGCCAGTCATCTTGCTTTCTCTGCCTTGTTCTGAGCCCATATGTGGTTTATCTCAGGGTTCTCCAATGTGTGCACACATCTCTTAGCCAAGATGAACCTTGGTAAGAGGCCTAGGTAAGACTGACACCACCTGCTAAGTGGCGGTGCATCCTGCATGTTTGATCCCAGAGGACACTTTCTGTACCTGTGTAATCACGAAGATCTCCTTGAACTTGAGAAATAAATATGTGGTCTCTTCATATCTTACCAGGGCAGGACTCAGCTCCTTCTTGTTCTTGCCATTATTTCCATCTTTGAGTGTCTGTCCACAGGGGACAGACTTCACCTGCTCAGTCTGGGACCCATCTGTCTCGTTGGCCCAGGACTTCGGGGAAGTCCTGCAAGTAACTTATATTTACTTGTGACCCTGTGGGCTGGTGTCTGGGACAAGTGCTTATGTGAGAGGCTAAGCCAATTTAGGTGTGACCTAAATCAAATCTCTTATGATTATACAGTGGAAGGGACTAGATCTGATAGACAGAGTGCCTGATGAACTATGGATGGAGGTTCATGGTATTATATAGGAGACAGGGATCAAGACCATCCCCAAGAAAAAGAAAAGCAAAAAAGCAAAATGGCTGTCTGAGGAGGCTTTACAAATAGCTGTGAAAAGAAGAGAAGTGAAAAGCAAAGGAGAAAAGGAAAGATATACGCATTTGAATGCAGAGTTCCAAAGAATAGCAAGGAGAGATAAGAAAGTCTTCCCCAGCGATCAATGCAAAGAAATAGAAAACAATAGAATGGGAAAGACTAGAGATCTCTTAAAAAAAAAATTAGAGATACCAAGGGAACATTTCATGCAAAGATGGGTTTGATAAAGAAGAACAATTGTATGGGTCTAACAGAAGCAGAAGATATTTAAGAAGAGGTGGCAAGAATACACAGAAGAGCTATACAAAAAAGATCTTCATGATCCAGATAATCACAATGGTGTGATCACTCACCTAGAGCCAGACATCCTGGAATTCGAAGTCAAATGGGCCTTAGGAAGCATCACTATGAACAAAGTCACCTAGTGGAGGTGATGGAATTCCAGTTGAGCTATTTCAAATCCTAAAAGATGATGATGTGAAAGTGCAGCCCTCAATATGCCAGCAAATTTGGAAAACTCAGCAGTGGCCACAGGACTGGAAAAGGTCAGCTTTCATTCCAATCCCAAAGAAAGGCAATCCTAAAGAATGCTCAAACTACTGCACAATTGCACTCATCTTACACGCTAGTAAGGCTCAAAATTCTCCAAGACAGGCTTCAACAGTACTTGAGCAGTGAACTTCCAGATGTTCAAGCTGGATTTAGAAAAAGCAGAAGAACCAGAGATCAAATTGCCAACACTTGCTGGATCATCAAAAAAGTAAGAGAGTTCCAGAAAAACATCTATTTCTGCTTTATTGACTATGCCAATGCCTTTGACTGTGTGGATCACAATAAACTGTGGAAAATTCTGAAAGAGATGGGAATACCAGACCACCTGACCTGCCTCTTGAGAAATCTGTATGCAGGTCAGGAAGCAACAGTTAGAACTGGACAGGGAACAACAGACTGGTTCCAAATAGGAAAAGGAGTACGTCAAGGCCGTATATTGTCACCCTGCTTATTTAACTTATATGCAGAGTACATCATGAGAAATGCTGGGCTAGATGAAGCGCAAGCTGGAATTAAGATTGCCGGGAGAAATATCAATAACCTCAGACATGCAGATGACACCACCCTTATGGAAGAAAGTGAAGAAGAACTAAAGAGCCTCTTGATGAAAGTTAAAGAGGAGAGTGAAAAAGCTGGCTTAAAAATCAGCATTCAAAAAACAAAGATCACGGCATCTGTTCCCATTAATTCATGGCAAATAGATGGGGAAACTATTGAAACAGTGGCTGACTTTATTTTTTTGGGCTCCAAAATCATTGCAGATGGTGATTGCAGCCATGAAATTAAAAGACACTTACTCCTTGGAAGCAAAGTTTTGACCAACTTAGAAGCATATTAAAAAGCAGAGACATTACTTTGCCAACAAAGGTCTGTCTAGTCAAGGCTATGGTTTTTCCAGTGGTCATGTATGGATGTGAGAGTTGGACTATAAAGAAAGCTGAGCACCAAAGAATTGATGCTTTTGAACTGTGGCATTGGAGAAGACTCTTAAGAGTCCCTTGGACTGCAAAGAGATCCAACCAGCCCATCCTAAAGATCAGTCCTGAGTGTTTATTGGAAGGAGTGATGTTGAAGCTAAAACTCAAGTACTTTGGCCACCTGATGTGAAGAGGTGACTCATTTGCAAAGACCCTGATGCTGGGAAAGATTGAAGGCAGGAGGAGAAGGGGACGACAGAGGATGAGATGGTTGGATGGCATCACCGACTCGATGGGCATGAGTTTGAGTAAACTCCGGGAGTTTTTGATGGACAGGGAGGCCTGGCGTGCTGTGGTCCATGGGATCACAAAGAGTCGGACATGACTGAGCAACTCAACTGAACTGAACTGAAGCCAATTTAAGGTCCCATCGCCCCCCTTGGTCAAGCAAAGTGGCTATCAAGGCAGTAGCACCATGCAGTAGCTTATCTAAATGGTTCACAAGACCCAAATGGGTCAATACAACAGAAGTTGATTTGTTGTTCATATGGCTCTCCTGGGCTGCCCAGCAGATCTCTAGGGTCATTGTTTTTCATGTAGTTACTCAGGGGCAGAGCTGAGAGTGGTCGAGCCATCTGAACATATGAATTCCAAGGGGAGGAGCGTGGCTGTTTCGAGGGTGGCCAGGGTGCAGGCACAGGCATAGAGGCTGAGTGCAGCCTGGCTGTGTACCAAAGAGGATGGCCAGCTAGCAAGTGGCAGATAGGGATGACCAGCTAGCCGCTGCTACAATTACAAAGGATGCTTTAGAGATGGCAGAAACTGTCTGTGAACATGAATTGGCATTGTACTGCTATTTACAATGGTGAAAACCTGTGTTTAACAGTGAGAGGTTAGCAAAAATATCTACTCAGTATAATGTAGCACTGCTATTAGACGTCTTGTTTTGGGGAATATTTAAGAAGTAAGAAAATGATAGTATAAAGTATTAACTGAAAAAAGCAGGGTACTCAGCTGAATATTCAATAGCTTACCTTTGAAACATATAGACCAGTAGGAAAAATACTGAATTATTAACAGCGGTTTTCTCTGGGCATGAGAATTATGAATAGCTTTTATTTCTTCTTCACCTTCCCTCTTCCCCCTCGTTTTCTAGCTTTCTGCAATGAACACAGATTTATAATCAGAAAAAAATGCTACAAAATTACATGCTGTAATTTACAGGGAGGCCCTCCCCTCCTCTCGTGACATAGTCTGTGTTGATTGATTTGGGCTGATTTGGGAGGGCTGCTGCAGTCTGATGGAAGTAAATCAGCCACTGGCCTGGCAAATCCAGCAGGAGATATGGGCCTCCTCCATCACTCTCCTTGACTTTCTTTTCTCTGGAGGATCTACTTTTTTCTCCTCTGATTCTCCCAAAGCAGATCGTGGGCTGGAACCACAACCCCAGGCTTTCGGAAGAAGATGAGAGGCAGTTGCTGAGGGACTCTGACCCACATAGACCCTGCCCTGGCATCAGGGTGCTCTTGCTGCCCTGGGAGGGTGCGGAGAGAGCCTGCTCCCCACACTTTGACTGCGTGACCTACTTAACCCAGAGACAAGCTCTGAAATTGTGTTTGCTCATCCAACAAATGAGAAGGCAGTGGCAGAGGGGAGAGCATGCAGCCATGACTGGTTGAGAATGGATGCGAAGAGGTGCCTGCTTGCAAAGCCCTGGGGAATGTCTGCTCTGCTCTCACTGGGCTGGTAGAAACTAATGAGCTTTCGTTTTCCTGAGGAATGAACTTGAAGAAGACCATTCTGTCTTCTGTGGCCTGAGCTGTCAGGGTGGAAACTCATGAGCTTTCATTTTCCTGAGGAATGAACTTAAAGAAGACCATTCTGTCTTCTGTGGCCTCAGCTGTCAGGGTGGAAATCCTGACTTGCGTCAGGTGGGTTTGGAGGCACCTCTCTGTAGGAAGCAGGTCCAGTAGTGTAGCCTGGAGGTAGGAGGATTAGCACCCAGGGGTCTGGTAGACTTGCTGTACTGCTTCTCACCCTGGCTGTGACACCAACTGTCTCGCTGTTCACACTGTGCACACTGATCTTTGAACCCAGGGTAGGCATGGCCCAAGCTAAAAGGTTGGAAGAAGACTCGAAGAGCCATAGGAACTGCAGACACATTGATTCTCTCCTGGCTGACGCAGTAGCTGTAGCAGCAGCCATAACATAATCTAACACAGCACAGCCTCTCTCCTGGCTGACACAATGGACATGGCCATGATGCAGCAGTAATTGCTGCTGCTTTTTAAGGTGGGGCTCACATATCTGTATAGCACAAAGTATCCCGTGACCAAAGAGTTCCTCCTGAAGTGCATGCCCAGTGCTACAAATGATCTCAGCTGTTACATAGTCCTTATTTACAAAACGTGGGGTGAGAGAGAGCAAATGCGCCATTTTGGTTAATTTGCTCTCTCCCCGCACTTGCCTAGATGTGTGACACCTCCAGGTAGAGCCCAGAAGCAGGCAACAGTGGACGGAAGGTGAGCTGGGCATTTACAGTGAGTCCACAGCAGCCCACAGCCAGAGGGTAAATCTCATACCAGATCCACCAGAAAGAGACTGCCTCTTTCTATTGTACACAAGAGAATGGTTAAGGATTTAGGGGCAGGTGTGGGGCCCAGGACACAGGGCTGGCTGGGTGTCTGGCCCAGAGTGTCAGACTGCGTTTCCCTGCTCTCACTCTGTGGGCCCTGGCAAGGCACTCACCCTTCTCCAGGAGCAGCAGGGAAGTTTCTATAGATCAGGACCCAGGAAGTGGTGGCATAAGTTCAGGGTTGGGCTCCTGACTCGGAGCTGCTCCGTGGCTGACCAGAGGAAGGCAGGGCCTCCCTGGGCAGCAGCAGTGGGCCCCACTGCCCGGGCAGACAGAAAAGAGCAGTCAGGTTATGTTACCCCACAAACCGGGTTTTCTTTTTGGTGAGTGTCAAGCCAAAAGATAAAGTCAAGCCAAAAATTGTGAGAAGGAAAGATTTATTGTGACTTGCAGCAAGTAAGGAAAACACTGGGGATCTTTCTGAAAGCAGCATCTACTGAACATCAAAATTGGGAAAGTTTTAAGCTAAGGGTCCATGTGTATTCGTGAAGGGACTTGAGCAGAGAATTCAGCGTAAAATTGTGGTAAAATTCTAGAGTCCAAGCTTTAGGTGATTGACATCAGCAGGGCCAACATCATCATTGCCTCCTCCGCCTGGGTCAGGGCCTTGGTTCCACCACAAAGAGGAGGTGCTAATGGTAAAGAACCCACCTGCCAATGCAGAAGACATAAGAGATGAGGGTTCAATCCCTGGGTTGGGAAGATCCCCTAGAAAAGGAAATGGCAACCCACTCCAGTATTCTTGCCTGGAGAATCCCATGGACAGAGGAGCCTGGCAGGCTACAATCCTTGGGTTTGCAAAGAGACAGACATGACTGAAGCAACTTAGCGCCTGAAAAAGACAGTGGCTACCTGAATAGCACATAGCACCTAAGGAGGAGCTAGGACCCTGTTTTACGACTGAACTACCGTTTCTTGGCTGCTTTCCCCTTGTTCCTGCATTCCTTTGTTCCCTTAAAGATCCTTTATTACTGAGATCTGTTCAAGGGCAAGCATTATGGCCAGGCTTAGATTCCATTCCCAAATGGCTTAGGCAAAAATGGCTTCTCTTATGTCAAGAAAGCCATGCTTGGTTTTCTTTCTCCAGGGACCCTCTAACCTATCAACTTATAGTCACTAGTGCAGGAGGAAGAGGACAGGCTAAGCCCAGCCTCAGAGATGGAGAACCTGGGGTAGAGGCAAGCCCATGGTCAACCCAATGCACAAACAGCGGAAAGAGGCATGTCAGGCTTGTAGCAGAACCACTGTACCTGTCACTGTCCTTCCCTTTCAGGAGTCCTCCTTTCTCTGATGGTCTCATTCCCAACCCCAGGTGGAATTCTGTTCAGGCAAGGGTTTGACAACATCCTGTCCGGGAACCAGCCTGGGCTTGTTTGTGGAGCAGGGCTGGGCTCATGTGGGGTTTGCTTGGACCAGTTACAGGTTACTGTCATCACTTTGGTTTACTTCTCCCTCTGAGCAGGTGTTGGCCATTGTACTCTCACTGCAGGAATTCTATTTACAGTCTCATGCCTGATTAGATTATGGAAAACTCTGAGTTCTCAGCCAGCAGGTAGGAGAATAATTGGAGGACCTGAACAATAATAAATATTTTTTAAATGAGATATTTTTGTGACAAAAATAACAATATTAAGCCATGCACTCTTGAGTGTTTACAATAAACCAGCACTTTTTCTATAATATCTCACAAAGCTTCAGACAACTAGTCTATGTGAGATCCCAAAACTAGTCAGCGGCACAGGTGGTGCCCTGCGACTCCTGGCTCTCCAGCACTAGACTCTGCTCACTCAGCTCCTGTCCCCCTGACCTACTTCCTATGTGAGCAGAAACCTCGCTGTCACTGTCACTTAAGTGGGGGCTGCCCCTCCGCTGCTTGCTGTTTAGGCTCAGTGGGGCTGGGTGGGGGAGGTGGATGCTGGGACTCTGGGAGTGTCTTAGCTCTGAGTCAGCGCCCCTTTCTTGCAGGGGAAGCAAGGAAGCCCCTCTCTGCTTCAAGGCGTTTCCGCATCTAGATGTGGCTTGCTCTCAGCCTGCTGGTGATGCCACACTTGGCAGAGGGTACTGCTAAGGATGCAAGGGTAGGGGGTAAGGTCAGTTGCAGGAGGGAGCTGGATGCCTGGGAATGGGAGATTACCCACACTTACTGTTAGCAATGCCTTGAGTTTGCTGCATCTTCCTGATGAAGTCACTTTAACTGAGACTGCTTCAGGTGTGCACTGGGCATCTTAGAGCTTAACTGGCTTAAGTTTGTGAGACTCATTAAGATATAGTTTTCATTCCAGAACTTGGGCTCAGCCATTTCAACAAATCCCTGTGTGGTCTTCATTCAGTCCCGCTTTAAGATTCCCCAGTCACTGTGCAAGAACTAGATGTCCCAGAGACATCCTGCCTCTGCGAGGCGTGAGTCTGGGGTCTGGTGTGAGAATAGTCAAGTCTCTGTCTATGTATATGCTCTCATTAGCAGACCTACCTATGCCTGAGAACATTACTCAGGGCATACAATTTTTTTAGTCTTTGTGAATATTGTGTACATGTCTGCAGATTCTAAAAGTCTAGTTGCATTTTCAAAACTGAAATGAGAAAACTGGGTGAAGCCCAATGAAACACATGCAGTGAAATCGATGGTGGCAAAGAGTTTAACCTGCCATGCCCCACCCACATGCTCCATTGCAGCCCCTCCTGCCTGGGCTGTCCTTCAATGAACCACAGAGAAATGACGCTGATGAGATTGTGGAGAATCCAGGTGATGACAACCCCCAGACCCAGAGGATGAGCTCATTTTAACTTAACTTCTCTGATAACCACATTTCCCAGGTGATCATATTGTGGCTTCTGGGATACTTTCTCTCTGCTAATTTCATGTCCTGTCTCACTATTGATCTTTTACAATAGACCTTTCCAAGTTCCTATAGTTATAATGTTAGACATTTCTGGGGTTGAGTCCCCTGAAATGGAAATGTTTCTAGAAGGCCATAAACATCTCTCCTGGGAGTGGAGCCTGTTATTGGATTGAGCCTTCCCAAGGAGACATGGCTAAGTTTCTCCCAAATTCTCCTTTCTTAACATGAATTTATTTAAATTGCCTCTGTTTTTATGAAACACACTTTAAAAGCATTGGAATTCAGAAACTTGATGACTCTATTCTCTTGTGAAGTCAGTTTTCCTTCCCCCAGCATGGCAGAAAATCCAGTCTTTTTTTATCAAGCTTTCTTCCTTCTTTGTAAGCAATGTAACTAAGAGCTGTATTTCAGGGGAACTGACCTACAGCTATCAGGCTTCTGTGCTGTGCTTAGTCGCTCAGTCATGTCTGACTCTTTGGGACCCCATGGACTGTAGCCTGCCATGGGGATTCTCCTAGCAAGAACACTGGAGTGGGTTGCTATGCCCTCCTTCAGAGGATCTTCCCAACCCAGGGATTGAACCCAGGTCTCCTGCATTGCAGGCGCATTCTTTACCGTCTGAGCCACCAAGAAAGCCAAAGAATACTGGAGGAGATAGCCTATCCCTTCTCTAGGGCAACTTCCTGATCCAGGAATCGAACCGAGGTCTCCTGCATTGCAGGAGGATTCTTTACCAGCTGAACTACCAGGGAAGCCCTATTAGGATATAGATGTGAGCAATTCAAGGACAGCAAAGAAACTGTAGGTTTTCAGAGATCATCAGGGCTGTGGCTTCATTTCAACAGGTGAGATGGCATCTGGCTGAAGCTGTGGGACCATTCTGTGGAACCCTAGGGGAGAGGTGGCCCCAGCCTTGGGGCCACAAGACCTGCAGGGCAGCAGTAGCACTGTGGAAGGGACTGCCACCCAGTGAGCCTGGAGGACAGAGTATCAAACCAGGGCGGCTGTTCTCCAGCCTTGAGACCTGGTGGAACTTCCTTGCTAGGTTTTGCACTTCTTTGGAACCCACCACCCCTTCCTTCTCTCCCACCCCTCCCCCTCACCTTTTTGGAATGGGATTGTCTATCTTCTGCCTGTCCTACCATTGTATTTTGGAAGCATAACTTATCTGGTTTCATACGTCAAGCTGGAGAGGAGTTTTGCTTCAGCTCTCTTCTCTTATGAAATCAGGTTTCCCTGCCTCTGAGTTGTGGAAAATCCAACCATTTTTTTTTTTTTTTTTTTTTAGGCAAGACTGAGAAGCAACCATTTTTATCAAGCTCTCTCACCCATGTGTGATTTAGATGATGTTTAGTTGAGACATTGGCCTTCAGCATTGAAGCTGGAGTTCAGTTCTGGGGCTGTTGAAATAGTATGAATGCACTTTGTCTGCAAGAAGGACATGAACTGAGGGGCCAGTGGAATATTATGGACTGAATGAAGGCTGTCAGGAGTTTGGACTCCTGACTCCCAGGGGATACCTCAGCTGAAAAGACGAGGCTGGGCCTGTGGAGCCCAAGAGGCTGACTGCACTCTTGCATGAGGAGTGAGGCCAGCTGGCCTCCCTTCCCATACACAGCCCCACTGAGTCCTCAGCAAAGTCCTGAGAAGTGCACATGTTCACCCTGTCTTACAGGGACTTTCAGGTCCAAGGAGCCCACGTGTCTCCCAGTCTGGCTTTCTCTCCATCAGTATGCTCCCTCCAGTAGACTTTCTGGTTCTGAACCAAGGTCAGCTGTCTGCATGAGATTGTGTAAAAAGACTCAATATTCCCTTACAGATGACCAGCTTCCCAAATATCAATGGGCAGAGTGTGATGAGTGCATTTTGATAGACTCTGCTGTTGACAGAGTTTGGGGCAAAGCTGACCTGTCCATGGGCTGTCTGAGTGGTCCTGCCTTTCCAAAGCCTTGGTTTTCTCACTTTGCAAAATTCTGACTATGACCTCTGCTTCTTAGCAGGGCTGTTGAGATACCTAGCCTTCCCCTCCCCTCCATTGTCTCACTTGCCCCGCCTGTAGTTCTGTGTCTTCTGAGGGGAGTATGGAAGGAAACGGCCACCCTGAGTGCCCATTCCCCCTGGACGCCAGGGTGGGGCTTGCACTGATGTTCCATCACATCCCCGAAGCTCGGTTTAGCCGCTGCTCCATGTCCAGCAAATACACCCTGAGTGCCCATTCTCCCTGGATGCCAGGGTGGGGCTTGCACTGATGTTCCATCACATCCCCGAAGCTCGGTTTAGCTGCTGCTCCACGTCCAGCAAATCCCACTGAGGGCCTGCTGGGTGCAGGCCTCCACGTTAGGGCTGGAGACACCTCTGCCCTCCAGAAGCCTGCATATTGTGTGGAAACAAGCAAGTCAATAAAAGGTAGAACAGGTGGCATGGAAAACAATATTGTGTTGGCCCAAAAGTTGACTGTTACTTTCTGTAACATCTTATGTAAAAACCTGAACACACTTTTGGGCCAACCCAGTGCTAAGAAGAGAGGAAATGTGGAGGGAGTGGAGTGTCAAGTAGGAGGTTTGTGACTACAAGTAGGTGACCTGAGAAGTTATTTGAGTAGAAGCCTGAAGAAGATGAGGAAGGAAGCCGTGTGACGTCTGGGAGGAGTGTTCCAGGCAAAGAGACATGCAAAGGCCTGTGGTGAGTGTGTGGGAGGGCAAGGCCAGAATTAAGCAGGCTTGGTGGGCCAGTTCAGAGGCTCCAGCCCTCGCTGTCAGTGAAATGGGAAGTCACCAGAGAGCAGGAAGGATGGATATGAGCTGACTCTCATTTAAAGAGGAAACTAAAGGGCAAGGGTGGGGGGAGGGACAGGGAGCTGAGCAGGAACACAGCAGGAGAGTGGGAGCCTCAGGCCAGGGGTGAGCAGAGGGGTGGTGAGAAGCGTTTGAACACAGAGACCGCTGATACCTTGTGGGGTTGTATAGCAGCCCAAGTGGGACTGAAGCTGAAACACCGTGGTTTGTGGCTGAGCAGCTGGCTGCCAGGAGTGGTGACGGCCAGGATGGACAGGGCAGGCCATTCCGGAGTGTGGGGCTGCAATGTCCGTGGGTGGAGAGAGCAGTGGGTGGAGAGCAGACTTGGGGCAGGGGATGAATTAAGGGAGAGCCACCTACTGGACTCACGCCTTGGGGGTTTTCAGTAAGTGTGGTTGCCAGGAGATTGGATGAGCCCCGGAAAGGTCTGAGAGTGGCCAGAGAGGAGGGGGGCCAAGTTTGTCTTCTGGAAGTGAGACACTGGGAGGAACTAGCGAGTGAGACCAGAGGAGGAGAGGCAGAAGGATAGCAGGCGTCGTGTCTGGGGGTCTGGTGCAGAATGGCTGGATGTGGACTCTGCAGTGGGGTGATGGGGACGGTGTCCCTCAGAGCTAGAAAGTGGGGGTACCAGTAGTCCTGGCTGATGTATTTTTTTTTCTTTCTTAAAAGAAAAGGGTATTTACTATGTACTATTTAGTACACCAAGACATGCAACATACATGTAATTTGTGGAGTACAGTGACAATATACACTTTCCTTGAAGCCCTTCACAGCTTGTCCTAAAGTGTCCCCAGGGTCACATATCTTTCTTCTTAACCCTCAGCCTCCCCAGAGGTAACATCATTCTGGAGTCTGTTTATTATTTCCTTATTTAAAACAGTTTTATTAAATATATATTATCACTAAACAATGTCATTTTATTTGCTTTTTAAAGGTGCTCTTAGCATTATCAGATGGTGCTAAATTGTTTACCAAGTGGTTGAACTAAGGTACTCTGGTGGCATATGGAACTGTCACTTGCTCCACATCTTAGCACATAGAATTATCAGATTTCTAACTCTTACCAATCTAGTGGGAGTAGAATAATATCTCAGTGTGATCTTAATATTTATTTACCTTATGATTAAAGAGGCTATATATATATGTTTATATCTATATGAACATATATAAAGATTATATGTTTATTTGCTGTTTGTGTTTCTTTTGCTATGAAACGCTTATTATGTCTATTTTTTATGGGTTGTTTTTCTTTTTGATTTAATGAAGTTCTTTTTGTGTGTATTTTGCATACTCATCATCAGTCAGTTGTATGTGTCACAAATATCTTTTCCAAACTTGTCTTGTCTTTTCACCTTTGTTATGGTATCTTTTGATGTCAGACAATTTTAGTATTAATGCAACAAAATTTACCAGTCTTTCCCTTTATATTTTGTGCTTTGTTGTTCTGGTTTAAGAAAGTCTTTCCTACTCCAAAGTCATGAAAAGAGTCTTCTCTGATTTTTTAATGAAAAGTTTTAAAGTTTAAATAATTAAGTCATTTAGAGTGAAGAGTTGTCAGTTTTTCCCCCCATGCAGATAAACTTAGAATTGTTTATTCCAGAGCACCAGGATGGAGAGGGAGGTGGGAGGGGGGATCGGGATGGGGAACACATGTAAATCCATGGCTGATTCATGTCAATGTATGGCAAAACCTACTACAATACTGTAAAGTAATTAGCCTCAAACGAATAAAAATAAATGGAAAAAAAAGAATTGTTTATTCCGTGTTTTGAATAGTCCCCAATAATCTATGGTTTCACTAACATCAGTTATGAAGTCTGTATGATAGTTTGCCTTTTTCTGAACTCTGTTATGTTCCACTGGTCATTTTCTATGTCCCTGAACTGATAACTGATAGGGAAAACTCCCCTTCCAAATTCTTCATGAATTCCCTGGTCTTTGCTCACCTTCTTCTGAAAACTTTAGAATTAACTTGTCAAGATCCTTCAAAACCCTATTGGGATTTTGATTGGAATTTATTGAATCTATAGTTCAGTTTAGAGAAAACCACCAGCCTC
This sequence comes from Cervus elaphus, assembly GCF_910594005.1. Lineage (NCBI taxonomy): Eukaryota > Metazoa > Chordata > Mammalia > Artiodactyla > Cervidae > Cervus > Cervus elaphus. The sequence goes on from NC_057847.1 coordinate 3,964,297, forward strand.
TTTTTAATACTGAGTCTTCCTGTTCAGGAGCATGGTATATCTCTGCATTTAGATATCTCTTCTTTACTTTCTTTTAATACCTATATGATTTTCTTTATATAAGTTTGTAATATCTTTTGTTAGATTTGTCTTTATGTACCTCATATGTTTTGTATCCGTTGTAAATGGCATATATTTTAAAAAATTACATTTTTGAACAGGTTGTTGCTGATATGAAGAAGTATAACTGATTTTATTTTATTTCTACCACTACTTTGAAAAAGTCTCAATATTTCTAAAATTTTATCTGAAGGTGTCTTTTTAAAAATAAAGGCAGTTATGTCAGCTGTCAAAAGAGTGATTTTTCCCATTTCTTTTTCATCTTGTATAGTTTTAAATTTCATTTTCTTGCCTTTCTGCCTTGACTACAGTATAAAATCAAATACAAAATGGGGATAATGGCAACCTGGTCTTACTCCTAATTTTAAAGGGGAAGCTATGACTATATCACACTGATGAATAATGTTTGCTGTGGGGTTTTTGGTGGATGAGCTCTTTGGGCCAAAGAATTTCCCTTCTATTCCAATTACTATAAGACTTTTATACTAAATAGGTTTAGGGATTTTATAAAATGCTTCTCCCCTGACTTTAACAGGATAATAGTTTTTCTCCTTTAAGCAATTATGTAGATTTTGTTTTGATTTTCTACTGTTATGCTGACTCATTTGGTCAAAATGAATGATCATTTTAAGATAATCTATGTTCATAGGTGAAATCATTCTATAAGTTTCCCCTTTTTTCCCTTACTGTTCTTGCCTGGTTTGGACGTCCAGGTTTTCACTGACTCATAGAATGAATTGAGTGCCCCTTTCTGCTCCCTGGAAGTTGGTATGGGACTAGCAGACCTATCCATCTGTCCTCTATGCAGGGCTCAGCCCTCATACCTGGTGGGCAGTGAGGTGGCCCTTCTCACAGATGTCACAACAAACTCTCTCTCCTTTCCCTCTAGCTTCCTCTCTTCCCTCAATTTAGGAAACAATGTCTATTATGCGGGGAGAATTTGCTCTGACTTTTCTCATATTCTTCTCATATTCTTGTTCCTCCTCTGAGCCTGAGTGTTTGAAATGCCCAACTCAAGCATTCAACTCCTGTTACCTGTGGGATGCTTCCCTCAGTTGTCAGGCTGAGAGTGGCCCAGGGGCTCAGAGAAATCTGAGGATTAAAACCTCATTTAGTGTCTTGGAATATGATTCCATGGCAGTGACACAATCTCTCAGTTCATCTGTGCTGAGAAGGGGATTTGTACCTGGATTTATTTGAACATGAAGCCCTTGCCTTTTCTTTCCTCCTTGTTGCTTTTTTAGGCAGAGCCCTGCCCTGGGCCAACAGCTGGGGTCTTGGCCTCTGGCAATGAATGATTCTACAGCTGACAGAGGCCAGGAAATGTTATATCTCACACTTGCTCTGTCTCCCTGCTGCCTTATCAGGGATTCTTGTCTGGGGGAAAGGGAAAAATATAAGGCCCAGATAGACAATGCCAGGCTGGATGAAACCCAAGCCAGAATCAAGACTGCAGGGAGAAATATCAATAACCTCAGATGTGCAGATGACACCACCCTTTTGGCAGAAAGTAAAGAGGAATTAAAGAACCTGCTGATGAAGGTGAAAGAGAAGAATGAAAAAGTTGGCTTAAAACTCAACATTCAGAAAACTAAGATCATGGCATCTGGGTCCATCACTTCATGGCAAATAGATGGAGAAACAGTGGAAACAGTGAGAGACTTTATTTTTTTGGGCTCTAAAATCACTGCAGATGGTGACTGCAGCCATGAAATTAAAAGAAACTTGCTCCTTGGAAGAAAATCTATGACCAACCTAGACAGCATATTATAAAGCAGAGACATTACTTTGCCAACAAAGGTCCATCTAGTCAAGACTATGGTTTTTCCAGTAGTCATGTATGGATGTGAGAGTTGGACTATGAAGAAATAAATGATGCTTTTGAACTGTGGTGTTGGAGAAGACTCTTGAGAGTCCCTTGGCCTGCAAGGAGATCAAACTAGTCAGTCCTCAAGGAAATCAGTCCTGAATATTCATTGGAAGGACTGATGCTGAAGCAGAAACTCCAATACTTTGGCCACCTGATGTGAAGACCTGACTCATTGGAAAGCACCCTGATGCTGGAGAAGATTGAAGGCAGGAGGAGAAGGGGATGACATAGGATGAGATGGATGGATGGCATTACGACTCGATGGACTTGAGTTTGAGCGATGGACTTGAGTTTGAGTAGGCTCCGGGAGTTGGTGATGGACAGGGAAGCCTGGCGTCCTGCAGTCCATGGGGTCACAAAGAGTTGGACACGGCTGAGCGACTGAACTGAACTGAACTGAGAACATATAAATCTCTGTTAAGTCAGTTTCGTTTGCAGCATTTCAACATCTGAATCTCTCATTAATTAATAAGTTAAATGAAATCTTTGGGAAGTGTTTATTTTATATTTGTGTGAGAAGTATGGTTTTACCATTTTGAAGACTCTGTTTTAACAATGTGGATATTTTCAAGCATGCATTCACAGCGTGGAGCTTACTGTTATAAATTTCCATTCTCCAGCCACCAGGTGCAGTACCGCATGGACACTGCTGCCAGGGTTGTACATATTCTGTTCACTTAATTTGCTCCCTTTCCCCATGGAGTAGGTGCAGCTCTTACCTCATTTTATGGAGGATGAAACTAAAGCATGAGGAGGGAAAGTGAAATGTCCAGGATCCCATAGTTGACACAGGCAGATCTGGGGTTTGTCCCTGCATCCCTGGTTGGCAGGCACTGCTGTCTGCACAGACTTCAATCCTGGAGGGCCAAGGGGCTAGTATATGGCTGTGCATTTTGAGCCTTCAGGAGGTTGATGTTGTGTGTGGGCTACAAACCACTGGATTCAGTTTAATGCTTTACCCTACACCCAGAATGAGGACTTCTGGATGGCTTTAGAAAATGCCACCCTGGACCCAGCTGAAAAAAGCCTGGTCATCACAGCATGGGCTTGGAGTTCAGACCAGACTAAGTGAGATTTGCCACATACCAGTTGTATAGCTCTGGACATGTCATGTCCCTCAGACCCCCAGCCTTCTTGTTTCAAAGAGGGACAATCCACACAGCTCAAAACAGTCTGCTGGAAGAAAAGGTGGCATTGTGCGATCAACCTGGAACTGGTGGACTTTACCTTCCCTTACTCCAACTCCTATTTTTCCAACTTGTTGGCTGCCTGATGGTGAGGGACTGCCTTGTCCAAGAATCTAATGGCACAGGCTGCCCCTGTCCATGTGTCTGCTGGTGGGAACTGCCCCTGTCCATAAGAGGTGTCACAGGTGGCCAAGCAGCCAACCCATACTGGTTCCTGAGGAATGAAAGCCCAGAAGTCCTGTTTCCCGAAACTGAGGGAGCTGCCCTGGTCACCAGCACACAGGGGTCAGACTTGGTCCTCTAATGAGTTTTATTGCTCAGCCAGGCCCACAGCACTACTGGAGAGTGACCGGAATGAGAGGAAACTTAGATTTTATGTATCCAAACAGGTGATTCTTAGAATAGAATACCAAATGAAACTAAAAGCATAAAAGCAACAGGAAGCACACTGGCCCTGTGCCTAGGAGAGGCTTGCAGAGGTCACAAGGGCAGGTAGCTGCCTTCCCCTGGGAGCTCACCAGAGACTACAGCAGGCAAGGGTCACAGCCCTGGGGCTGGGCAGCTCTTGGTCCTCTGGCCTCTGCTCTAGTGCTGCAAGCCCATGTTACCTGCAAGGGAACTCAAGGTACCCATTGTTGATGTTGATGTAACTTTCCTCGCCCTGGGGCTCTGTTGAAGCACTCAGGACCTGCCTGAGCTTGTTGTGTGTGTTGGTGGCATGGCCTTGGTTAATCCTCCCACAGAGCTGTGAAGTGCGTCACCCACAGGGCAAAGGCAGGGGAGGTTGGGGATCCAGCTTGTATGGCTGTAAAAGGAAGGGCAAGGATTTGGGTGGTTTTCTGGGTTTGGAGCACATGTTTCTTTGCTTTACAAATTCCCCTCACAAATTGACTCAGTTTTCTTATCTGTTGGTTGAACTCTTGTGGCAACTACCCCTCTACTGATAAAATGCAGGCAAATGATTTGAAGTGAGTCAATGTTGCCAGAGAAAGGGCCTTCTCAGGATTGGATGATTGTTTGTGATGTTTGCATGCTACACTGGAAAGGGATGTCAGCTCAGAGCTGGGTGTCAGGGGTGTGCATCTTTGTGGTGGGGAGAGACATAGTGAGAGAGCTGAGAAAAAACTGCATGTCTGGGAACTGTGGGTTTAGAGAGAGCAGGGGAGGAGAAAAGGGGAGAAAAATGCTGAGGAGGGGGGTAGCGGGAAGCTTCTCAGGAAACTTGGCAGAAGGATTGGGGCCTGGACAGAGGGCTAGCTTCCAGGACAATTTCTCTGGAGATAAGGGCTCAGAGAACGGGTCATCTGGGTTGGGGAGGAAATGTGGAGCCACTGTGAGCAGTGCGGATATTCACGTCGAAATTGGCCTTGCTGAGACCCATGTGTTAGGGGTGCAGATCCCTGCTCTTCTAACTTGAGGGGCACAGTTCTCCATAATGGTGAGGATGAGGATGACAACCATCCTCTGAGCATTTCCTATGAGCTGATAATCCTAAGCATTAAAAAAAAAAAACTTATTTATTTATTTTTGGCTACACTGGGTCTTCATTGCTGCTCATGGGCTTTGTCTAGTTGTAGTGAGCAGGGCTCTCTTTGAAGTGGCTTCTCTTGTTGCAAAGCACAGGCTCTAGGTGTGCAGGCTTCAGTAGTTGTGGTATGTGGGTTTAGTTACTCTGCAGAATGTGGAATCGTTCCCTAACAGGGATGGAACCCATATTGCCTTTACTGGCAGGCAGATTCTTAACCACTGGACCACCAAGAAAATCTACTAAACATCTTAAGTGTGGTAGATCCATTAATTTTTACAATGGTTCTGAAAAATAGGCACTATTAACCACCAAGATGGACAGACGGGCAGAGAAAAGATAATGTGCTCAAGGTCAGGTCACACAGGTAGTGGTGAGGAGCTGGGGTTTGAACCTAGCAGTCCAATTTCGGTTTCCACTCTAGGGTGATGCCACAGCACTTCTGCCTCTCCAATAGCCAGATGGTGTCCACCATTTGCGTCTTACATCAATAGTGGCCTCCAGAGAGATTCCTTCAGTCCAGAGCTCTGGAAGTGATAGCAATGAGGTGGAACAGAAATGGGTGAGAACCATCACTGGGGACAATGCAAGACCACAGAGGACTTTTATACCCACTGTGGTTGGCAGCTTCTTGTTGTCGTTTAGTCATTAGGTTGTGTCTGACTCTTTGTGACCCCATGGACTGCAGCCCGCCAAGGTTTTCTGTCCATAGAATTCTCCAAGCAAGAATGCTGGAGTGGGTTGCCATTTCCTCCTCCAGGGGATCTTCCCAGTCCAGTGATCGGACCCACATTTCCAGCCTCTCTGGCATTAGCAGGCAGATTCTGTATCACTGCGTCACCTGGGAAACCCTGGCAGCTTCTTACCTGGCCTCCATAACTTGCCTCTTGGTGCTGGGCCCTCATGGAATCTCCTCCCCTTTTGTCAGCTGGACCTAGCGATCCACTCCCGAAGAATAGAATATGGCAGAATGTTAGGAAGTCACTCCCAAGATAAGGTTATAGGAAAACTGTGGCTGTCTTGGGCTCTCTTCTCTGTCTCTCTTTGCCCTTCTCTTTCTCAATCTTAGCTCACTTGCAGTGGGGAAGCCAGCTTCCTGTGAGCAACCCTGTGGAGAGGCCACAGGAAGGAACTGAGGCTTCATTCCAGTAGTCTGAGAGGCTGTGAAGCTCACTAATAACCTTGTGAATGACCTTGGAACTGGGTTGCTCCACCATCCCTACCCCATTACCACAGCTGAGCATTCAGATGAGACTACAAGATGAAACCACCTTAATGGTGACGTCAAGAGAGAGCTTGAGTCTGAGACACCCAGATAAGCCATACCTGAATTCTTGATCTGCAAAAACTGTGAGCTCATATTTGCCTTTTTGTTTGTTTGTTTGTTTTCTGTACCATACTGCATGCAGGATTAGTTCCCTGATCAGGGAAGGAATTCACAGTTCTAACCACTGGGGAGCCACAGAATTCCTTGCTTGTTGTTTTAAGTAGATAAGTTTTGGGATAATTTGTTAGGCAGCAATAAGCAATTATTACATTTCCTACTCTTACCAAGAACCTGTAAATCCACTGTAAGTAGGGAGACCATAAAATTAACTACCTTATTTGGAACAATTCTGAGAATAAAATTATGCTGGAATGACAGACGTAAACTGGGACCACCCCTGGCAAGTCAGGGCATATAGAACTTAAGGAATACTTGTGACATGTCTGAATTCTTTTGAGGTTTTCTCATATTCCATATACTCCCTACATGGTCTGGAGGTGCTGTATGCCAACATCTTCCTTCTGGGGCATCAGAGCTAGATCTTGGCTTTCTTTGCTTCTGCATATGCCTCTGGCCTGGCCACTTAGGGCTCAGTCCTAATCACCTGATTGCCATGGTGGGCTTGCTTTCCTACCATTTTTTGTGCACTGGATGCTGGGTCTGTCTATTAGGATTTAGAATGACTAGGAATGGTAAGCTCTTTATCTCTCCCTCTGTGCCATGGGAGTGGGATTTGAGGAAAGAAAATCTCCGTCTTGTCTAAAGTCCAAGCCAAGAGCTTGTTTCCCACTCCTAGAAACATAGCTCCAGTGGCCCTGGTGAAGGTTGAGCTTATATGTGGGCAAAGAACCTAATTTCAGGAGGAATTATGGCAGGGATGTCTATGAACTGGAATTGGAGTATCATTTAGGAGGAGCCTCTCTTGCCTTCTCACAGTAACTTCTTGTTCTCTTGCTTCTGAACTGACCTCTCAGACCAAATTCCAGAAGGAACTGTTCTGATCACTTTAGTAAGTAAACTCATTCCTTGTGTGTCAGATCTTTATGAGCAGTCCAGCTTGGGAGTAGCTGATAACTTACTGATGGGCCACCTTTGTGGGAATGTGCCCATTCAGGTACACAAAACAACTACCCCCAGGCAACAAGCAGTACAATATTGCTTCCTTGAGCAGGGCTGAAGGTGGGGCCTGACCAGCTGAAATGGAACACTGGTTATGGTTGCACCCTTGAGTCTCTTCCAGAATCAGCAAGGTGACTTGGGCACACTGTCATTTCAACCACATCTTGGGATGTCTCCTGTCTGGAGTGTCCTCACAATTATTCTGACAGGTTGTGCAGTGATAACATTTTTTTTCTGTCTGATTCTCTTGCTATTCTGAACTCCAAGGTGGCAGAAAGCAAAAATGATTCCTAAGAGGCTTCAGAGTGGCAGACCCCTCAAGTCAAGGGTGGTAATTGAGACACAATTGTGTTTAAAATTGCTGCCTTATATTTCTGTTTATCCTCACACTGTGAAGCATCGAGGAATCACAGTTGGCCAGAAAGCATTTGAGTGTGCTCTACTCTGGGCTCCATCCACTAGTGGGGACCTTTTGTAGAAACTTCTCCTTGGCTGTTGCTACAGTTCTTTTCTGGATAATTCACTTCATTTGGGCAGTGCTTGCTAACTCCCTGTTAATTATACATTAAAAAACGGATGGAGACCAATTGGTCTCTGTGTTAGACACTCTTGCTGCCATTGAAAGTTACTTTAAAAGGCCACAAAACATGATCTTCTGATAGATCTTTGGAAGACAAGCATACAGGCAAATGTTATTTTCCCTTCTCAGTTATTAGTCCTGTTCTTAAATTGATCACCCACCAGGGCCCAATTCAACTTCTTTTAAGTGTCTATTTGAAGTAATTAAATCTCTTCAAGGATTTTAATTGTGGAACACTTGCAACTTACCTCCATACTTAAACAAAAGCAAATTATTTTCTTTGGATCACTCTGGTAAGTAATTTCAAATGAATATCAAAATACCACATTGAAAGGAATTTGGAAATGTTTCAGATGGAGACTTTCCATCTTTTTGAAATAAGATTAATAAGAAGCTGAAAAATGAATCCATGTTCATTGGAGTTGTTGTTTGAACTAATTTTCAGAGAGCATCTCATAACCTAGGGAAAATTAAAGCAACTTTTTAATGAAGGAGGCACAAGGTAATTGAGAGTCATTAAACAAGGCCATTAGGAAATACTTATGTCCCTTGCCTATCAGTTAAAACTCTGTGTGTGTGTATAAAATGTATTTTCCAAAACTTGGTTAGATAGCTAACACTTTCTGTGCCTGTAAAGAAGATACTTGAGCTTTACTAAAATTTTAGCCTTTCAAGGACATAAGCCGTCCTAGATAATTTACAGTATTTTCACACTGATGTCAAGTATTTGGGATATTTGTTATTAGTTGTTGAGAGGAAAACAGTTCCATCCCCAAGCCAATCTATTTTACAAACAAAATGACCCACCATGAGGAGCAACTCCACCACGCTGAGGGTCCCTGCGTTCTCTGAGTGGCTCAGCCGCTCACAGAGGTGGTGCCACAAGCATCACTCATGATTACTTCCTGTGGTCCAAAGAAATAAAGGTTTCCAACTTTGCAAGTACTGTTTTCACACTTGTGTTAGGAGCTCCTCATTGACAAACTGTTCCATCTTTTCTGTAGAAGAACAGGGGGCTGTTGGTGGTATGCTTACTCAAATTAACTGCTTGTCTACTGTGAATCTGCACACCTCACACCATAATCTTCCAGCCAAAACCATACAACTCATCTCAGGACTTAATGAAGCTCAGGTTGTTTATGTCTCAGCACAGAAGGAATTCAGAGAGAGGCAGTGTTAGGCAAGAAGTAGATTTATTAATACAGGATGCTTGTGAAGGATATAAGCAGGCAAGGTGGCTCTGCCCTGAGAACTAAGTCGGCTATATTTTTATAATCAAAGGAAAAATGAGGAGAGAAGACTGCATTCATTCTCTTGCTCTATAAAGATATTGCTAGAAAATGGGACATGAGAGGATGGTCATGTCTTAACCCTAGTGAGTCCCAGGGATGGGCTGCCAAGTGAGGGTCCTTGGCTTCACACAGGAAAGAACTCAAGAGTGAACCAGAGTAAAATGAAATCAGAGATACACATTCCATAAGCAGAGAGAGAGCACCCCTGAAGTGTGGAGGAGGCTAGTCTTTTCAAAGGATTTCCTTTCTTTCTTCTTATTTTTGCTGTCCCTTGTCTTCGTTGCTTTGCTTGGGCTTTCTTTAGTTGCAGTGAGCTTTGTTGTGGCGCGTGGGTTTCTCACTGCAGCGGCTTCTCTTGCTGTGGAGCATACTCTCCAGGTGCGCGGGCTTCAGTAGTTGCAGCACATGGGCTCAGTAATTGCAGCTCTTGGGCTCTAGAGTGCAGGGTTAGCAGTTGTAGCTTTTGGGCCCAATTGCTCTAAGGCCTGTGAATTCTTCCCAGACTAGGGATCAAACGTGTGTTCCCTACATTGGCAGATGGATTCTTATCCACTGTGCCACCAGAGAAGTCTTGGGGGTTGGTTAGTTTTTGTAGGCTGGCTAATTCCATAGGTTAACGAGTGAGAGTATTATTCCAACTCTTTTGGGGAAGGGTGGGGATTTCTAGGATTTGGGCCATGGTTCACTTTTTGGCCTTTTATGGTCGGCCTCAGAACTGTCCATAGCACACGTGGGTGTGTTATTTAGCTGATGTTTTACGATGATCATATAAAGGAGGTTCAAGGTCCACTGGAAGTTAAACATTCTGCCGTCTTGGACCTAGTGAGATCTAACCAGTTTATGTTGATTCCACAGTGGCTGTGCCATTCTTTCAGAGGTTGTGCCCTGTCCCTCCCCTCCTGTCTCACCTGCATGTGCTCTGGATGCTGGGTTGCTCAGGAGTCACACACACACACACACAGCAGCGCTTCTGCTTGAAAAGTGCCCGGTTGTGACTCTGGGACATTGACTTCCTCATGTGAGTCTAGGCCTTACTGCAGTTTTCCACATTCCTATGACACTTGTCAATGGGCTGCAGGCCTTATTGTCTAATCCTATGTGATGCTAGGCAGGGGTGAGCTCTGGAATCCAGCCACCCTGCTGCTAGATCCTGAGCAGATGGGTGAACATGACCACCTCACAGCTGCAGAGGAAAACTCTCAGTCTTGGTCTGATTCACCTCACATTCTTATTCCTAATGTTGACTTATATTGTTCACTGATGGAGCCTATGTGAGAGACACACAGGAAAACGCAAGTGTCATATGTAATAGTCAGTCCTCAGAGGACTTTAGAGGCTTATGTTCTCCCAAACATAAAATCAGCCCAAGACCTGGAACTCACAGCTGTTAGATGAGTTGTTAAATTAGCCACTGGTGTTAATGGGAATATCTATACCGACAGTAAATATGTGTTTGGGTGTGTCATGCTATGTGGCAAATGTAAAAAAGAAAATGTTTTCTAACATTAATGGGAGCTAAAATGTCACAAGGGAGACTAATTGCTGACTTGCTAAAGTCATTGCAAGTTCACCACCTCATTTCTGTAATTCCTTCTGGCTCAGTGGAGGCTGGGGGTTGGGGGTGGGATGTGGAGGCACAGAAGCCATTGAAGCCTGCAGGATGGGGCAGGCTGCGTTTAGGCTGGGCAGTGAGGACAGGAACAAGGGTAAATGGAATAAATATAAAGAAAGTACTTGGTGCTGACTAAAAGGTTAAGGAGATGGAAGGAAGTATAACAGGAAGGGAGACCCTTCCAGGACCCAAGAGTGACACTTGGAAATGAATTGTCTGAGGAGACACACATGCTGACAAAGCTCGCAACTTCATCGGGAAGGGGTGCCTGGGCAGAGAGCAGGGTAAGGGGACCCGGGAGAACGGCTCTGCCTGTGGCTTGCAGCTTCAGGTCTATGGTGATAGGATTCGTTTCTGGGTTGTCTCTGGCTCAGTGGCTCATGTAGTGTTCAGTCAGGATGGATTTCGGTGAAGGACAATCCAAGATGGATTCTGGAAGGACACATGAACTGGCATCTCCTCTCTCCTGTAGACCTTTCCTGAATTCTTCTGGTTGGTGGTGGCTGGTTAGTTCTGTGTTCTTTACCAGGATCTCCTGTAGTAAAATAACTCATGCAAATTGCCACTTGGTGCTTGGCCAGGTGGGTGGTTTCAGTCACTGTTTCCCTGAACAGAAGCATCTAGGAAAGCGCCTAGACTTTTGGACTGGGCAGCGGGGTAAATAGTTGTGACTTTCACCATTTATGGAAATATTGGATGAGGGTGCAGGTTTGTAGGACTCATTTTTGGTCACACTGAATTTAAGGTGGTTATGTAAATAAATGTTGACGTCACTCTGGTTGATAATAGAAGTTGGATGTGTTGCAGGAGAGGGAAATGTTGGATCCCAGGACTTGCCCCACCAGGGAGGATTGCCAAGTGAGGCTCCTTGTCTTCCTGTAGGAGAGAATTCAAGAGTGAGCCAAAGCAAACTGACAGCAGGTTTACTTAGAGAGATGCAGAGACCAAATGTGGTCTTTCTCAGAAGGTGTGAGTGGCCCCAGGGCCTGGGGCTGTTGGTTTTTACAGGTTGAGTAATTTCATATGCTAATGAGTGGGAGGAATATTCTTGCTATTTGGGGAAGAGTCGGGGTTCAGAGGAACTGGTTCATTGCCCACTTTTTGGCCTTTTATGGTGTCTGCCTGTGAACTGTCATGGAGTAAAGGGGAGTGATTTGTAGCATTATCATGAAGATATAATGAGCTAAAGATCGATGACCAGGCCATCCTCAAAGTCACCTTGTTTCCAGCAGGTTCCAGCTGGTTTTCAGTGGATCCTAACAGTGGTGCCCTTCGTCATGTATCTAGCAGCTATGTTCTGCCCTGTCCCTCCTGTCTCGGATGGGAAGGAATATTGTGGCCTGGGTGGAAAAATCTCATACGATATAGCTAGGTGATAAAACACTAGAGATTTAGGGCATTATTTAGCTGAATGCTGTTAATCCAAATGGAACAAGCCTTTTCTTTGTTTTTGTTTGTTTGTTTTTGTTATGAGGGATTTAGAAAATGGTTGGAGATCTGAGATCTGCATGGGAAGTGAGGAACTGGCAGACTCTACCTGTTGACAACAAAGGATGTGAGGTGAAGAAGATGGCTCCTGCTGTCCTCACAAGAGAACCAAACACCAGGGAAAGCCGAGCAGAAGGAGACAAAATATTATGGGTTAGGCAGATACGGTGGGGCATGAAATGGTATTTTAGGGGGTATTTTCGGTTTTCTTTGGAGGAAGATACTTTCATCCAGGACTTCAAAAATTAGTCCTGAAGCAATTTTTCAACTATAATGAGTACACGTAGTCAAAGATAGTAGGGTACACAAGGAAATACAATACATGAATGAAAATTAGGAGCATTTCTCATCCCATCACTCTGAGAAATTAACAATGGACTCAAAGACCCAGATATTGAAATCATCAGACATAAAATATAAAACAACTCTGCTTACTCTGTTTAATAAATTAAAGACATGCTTGGACATATCTGCAGGGAGCAGAAAGTTATTTAGAAAATTTGAAAAAAATAATAGCAGAGCCTCTAGTAATAATCAAGATTAAAATTTCATCTGATGTCTCTTGACCTACTTGTTCCTGTAACATTCTGTTTGGGAGCCCTGAGCTACCATGTAAGAAGGCCAGCTAGCCTGAGGACGACTCGCTGAAGAGACCACATGTCGACACTTTGATCAACAGTCTCAGTTGAGCCTGGTCTTCCAACCATCCTCTCGAAGGTGGCCCACTGTGAGTGAACTGGCCTTGTACCTCCAAGACAAACCTATTTATCAGCTGAGCATCGCTAAGTAAGCAGAACAGCTTACTCAGAACAGCCCAGCTGAGCCCTGTCTGAATTCCTGACCCATAAATCATGACATAAATGAAAATAACCCAAGTTAATGTCTCACAAAAGAAAGTGAACTTAAAAATTTTTTGAAGTAGCCTAAACTGCCAAAATGGCCAGCTGTGCAATGGGACTCAATCAGATATTAAGCAGAGGTACTAGCAAGCATCTCTGTGTGAGTTTTGATGAAGTTACAGTTTTGAAGATGATGCCACCTATTGGCTAAAGAAGTCAAATTTTCGTGACTATTATGGTAATTACTGTGAAGGTCACGATGAAAAGACTGATGTGCAAGCTTGTTGAACGAATGCTAGTCATTTGCAAGAGAGCCAGGAGACAGTGAAGAAGCACCATGACAGGAAATTCCCAATTTCCAGCACACTTTTTGCACAGAGGATGATGTAACATGGGTAAAACAAAGGTGGACAACCTGAGTCAAAAAGTGACATGGGTGTGGAATCTGAGTATAAAAAAAGTTTTAAGATAACCTTAGCCAATATATTTTGCTTAATTATTCTTTTCAATGTATGCACCAGGATAATGTGTGATAAAATCTATGTTCACATAAGCCATGTGTTCTTTCAATAAGTATAAAATAAAAATTCTAGTCAAGAAGGTGTCAGCTGACACTGGAGATACAGATTTGACCCATGGGTTGGGAAGATCCCCTGGAGAAGGAAATGGCAACCCATTCCAGTATTCTTGTTTGAAAATTCCATGGACAGAGGAGCATAAATAGTGACACATTTCATAATCAACAGTTTGAGATATTATGAAATATGATAAATTGTTTAGAGATTCATATCCCATTCATATTTAGTTTTTAGTGGAAAAATGAAACACAAGCAAGGAATTGATGATCATAAAATTCATATGAGCACCTTTGATGTGGGGCAAGGGTCAGGGAAAAACTTGTGGGCTTCTGAATGGCTGTAGTGTCCTTTGTTTTTAGCTGGGTGTGGTTGGGTATTCATTTTACTATTTGGTGAATTGTAAATGTATGTTTTATGTTCTTTTCTATTTAAGTTATTTTCATGATTAAAAACTTAAATTATAAACTCATTTGTAAAGTTGGGCATCCCTTAGCATTCAGTGGGGATCCTGTTCCCTGAGGAAATTGTTTATATTGAAAGATGCAACAGCTTGGGTGCCGCAAGGAAGCTGTGTTTCTTGCCCGCCAGAAGGATGCCAACTCTTGGCCAAGGTGAACTGTGCAGAATAGCAGTCACTGATTTTGTTACTGAATGCAATTTCATGTGCCTGACACACAGTGAGGCCAAGCAAGTGGAAATATTACAGTTTGGAGAAGAGAAAGGTTTATTGCAAGGCCATGCAAGAAGAAAGCTGGCTTGTGCCCAACAAGCCTGAACTTCTTGAAGGGTAAAGCATTTTAAAGGCAACATAAGTGAGGGGTGTGGTTAAGTTATTGCAAACTTCTTGGCATAGGAATCCTTTGTTCTTTCAGCTGTCTACGGAGGTCAGTCACAATGTTCCTGTAAAGCTCCAGTAAGACTAATGTTATTCTCTGTTCTGTAACTTTTAAAAATCTCATATGAATGGACTCTTTTACAGTCCAGATTCTTGAGATTAGGCTACCCTGTATATTTCAGGCTAGAGGCAACATTCTTTTACAAACAGTGCAAAGCCAGCATGACTAAGCACAGGCAACCTAGCATAAAGTTTAAAGCAAAAGGAAAAGATCTAATATGGAATCAGCCTATTACAGTGTTACCCTCCCTGGGTGGCAGATCCCAGTTTGCTGAGAAGGAACTGGCCAGTTGGTGACTGCCTTTAAGTCTGGGTTTGGCACTTTTTTCCAGAATGGATAATTTCTTTTTTCTTGGCTCCATCAGTGGAGAAATGAATTGTTTGTCAAATTCTAGGGAAATTTGCATAAATGGCAGTGCGAAACACAGCAGTAAGCTACAGAAATTAGCAAAGTTAGGGGTGGGGTGCTGGTTGTAACACATAAACCTTATGAGAGGAGAAATAAGATTTCTAGGGAACAAAGTGAGGTTTGGAGGCAAAAAGCCTTTAACTCATCAGTCATTCACTGTAGTTTCTCTGGGTGTGGAAGATAATAAGAAAGGGAAAATAAGAGAGGTCCTGTATTTAAGCAATTTGGAAACAGATATGCAAATGCCAGGGACTTGACCATAGAAGAATGTGAAGGGTAGAATCCTATGGGATGGATGCTCCAGAGATACATCTCCTTCTAGGAGGAGGGTGAGGATCATCTTTGTGGGGGCAGAAGACAGTGGATGGCTTTCCTTTTAGATGCTGTGGGGACATCTGTCCCCAAGGGTGGTGTACTACAAGTCATGGCCTTGGGGAGAGCAGGAGGAGAAGTCTTATTGTTGCTTTAGGTGTGTGTTCTGTGCAAGTGTTATGTATATGTTCATGTCTGGACACAGTCCTTTCTAAAATCAGCTCACATTTTATTTTTATTAAGTACTGATTTTATTAAGTACTCTAAGATCTGGGTCCTCAAAGTAGAGACCTAGCTGTTAGGCACACAGGGAACGAAGAAGGCACCAGTCACTTATCTCCTAATCTCCAACTGCTGGTGCCTTCATCTCTGGGTGAGGTGGCCAGGCTGGGCCTCAGCAGCCTGGTCAGGCACAAAGGGGGCACCTGTCTGCAGCTCGTCTGAGGTCACAGCTATCCTTCTGCCCGTGTGCATCACTGTGGTCAGACACAAGTTTAAGCCCCAGTGCTCCCAGAGTGGCAACAAAAGAAGTGGGATTTTCATTTTATTGGCTTTATCTTATGCAGTGAAATACAGTTTAATAACACAAACCAAAAAAGGAAGCTTCTGCTCATTAGTATGGGGTTTTAGCTACTCCCTTTCCACAAAACAATAAATCCAATCTTAACATTTTCAGCTTTCTCTTGAGTCTCATTCTCTTTTCCCAAAGTGAGATAATTGTAACAATATTCTTAAAGAAATTATGTATATGTGTGTAGCTTTCCCTTTTCTGGTTGGTATTAAACTTACTTGGTAAAAGAGACAGCTTGGAGACAACTGGTAATACTTAATATGTGGTGAAATGAGGGGGACTGCTTACCATAACAGTTAGGTAAATAAATAGCACTTAATACTCTGATAATTTTAGTGTAGTATTTGAATTGTTTAACTGAGAGATATGTGTGTGTGCACATATGCACACGTGTATGTGCTCATGTATACATGTAATATGCTCAGTTGTGTTTGATTCTTTACAGCTCCAAGGACTGTACCCTGCCAGGCTCCTCTGCCCATGAAATTTTTCAGGCAAGAATACTGGAAAGTGAAAGTTGCTCAGTCATGTCTGACTCTTTGCGATGCCAAGGACTACATAGTCCATGGAATTCTCCAGGCTAGAATACTGGGGTGGGTAGCCTTTCCCTTCTTCTGGGGATCTTCCCAACCCAGGGATCGAACCCAGGTCTCTCGCATTGCAGGTGGACTCTTTACCAGCTGAGCCACAAGGGAATACTGGAGTGGGGCGCCATTTCCTACTCCAGGGGGTCATCCTGACCCAGGGATTGAACTTGTGTCTTTTGTCTCCTCCATTGGCAAGGGGATTCTTTATCACTAGTGCCACTTGGGTAGCCCATGTAATAGGGAAAAACAAATATGATTCCATACAACTTTTTTCTTTTACTCTAACATTTGTATGCTATTGTTTTTGCTACAAATTCAGAATGTTGTCTATAGCCTGAAATATACAGGATAGCCCATTCTTAAGGCTCTGGCCTTTAAAGGTGTAAGAGTTTTCCATTCATATAGGGATAAAAAGTTGCAGAACAGAGAATAACACTTGTCTTGTTCGAGGTTCACAGGAACATTCATGACCTGATCCACATGGACAGCAGCAAGAACAAAGGATTCTGACACCAAGAAGTTTGAAACAACCGACCACATCCCCTCCCCTTTCAGTATAAAAGAAGCCTGAATCCTCACTTCACATACTTGGAGGTTGCACATACTTCAAGAATGAACGGAAGTCTTAAGAGGCATCTTTCTTGGGAATTCTTCTATTCTGCTGTAAAGGATGAGGTATGAGCATCACATCTCATTGGAATTTTCCCAGTAGAGATATTTTGGAAAAGTTCTCGTTTTAGTGGAGTTTCTTCAAGCTTTTGAACTCTGTGGAAGTGAAACGTTTAAAATTAAAGAATGAATTTGGGAATATAAATGAGGAAGGCTTCATATAATTCTATTGGTATATTTTTTGGTTTGAGAATTTTTTTAACCTAATAACCTTACTTTGATTCCAGAAATATATTTATAATTAAATTCAGTTTAGCTATTTCATTGTCTCAGCATACTTCATAAAATCAAAGCAGACATCACATTTATTCATTTTCCCACTGCCCCCTCCAATACCCTCTCTGAGTATTTTGGGTAGGCTTCAAAACACCTTTTAGTTCCTCTGTAGTAGTAAACTCCTAATACATCCAATTTGAATCTTCTTTCCTCCCTTGTTTCCCCATTCCCTGGAACTTCAACCAGGTTTGGAAGCTTGAAATGGGGACAGAGCCTAGGAGGCCATCTTCACTATTATCCTGCTTTACTTCACCTTGCCTGCTAGCTTTTATTTCTGGTCCCGCAGGGCTGGTATGAGACAGAAGAGGCAGGGATGTCTCACCTGGCTGGTGTGGTTGTCACCTAGCACTGGACATCAGTCATGCACAATTTCTGACTTTGTCTCATGGGTACCTTGGAGGCTCCCTGAGATCTTTCCATCTCTCAATGGGGTCCTTGGACTATTCCTCATTAGAGGATTTTCCATTTCCCTATACCTGGTGACTTCTTAGGTGTGTTTCCTTTTCAGAGGGTTACAGATTTGTTCCTTTCTGTGATGTTGGGGAGGCCTGTGACATTTCCCCACTTTTGGAAGGAGTTTGGCCCTCTCCTGATGCTGCACTCATCTTTCTGTTCTGTGTCTTAGGTGTCCTTTGCCTTTATTTTATTTTATTTTTTTTTGTCCTTTGCCTTTAGACGTCTCTTGCTGAGTCAGAAATATTCCTGCATCTTGGATACTCCTCAAGGTTTTGGTGTGACTTCTGAGTGGTTTTCTTGATGACCTCTCTACCTGCTCTCAAGGGAAGAGGTGGCATAGTCCCTGTGTCCACTGGGGTAGGGCCCTTGTATGCCCACAGTTCTCCCCACAGGGACTCCCAGATGGCTGCCTTGCTCTCAGCCTTGCTCTTGGTGTTGGCTTGTGTGATTAATACTTGGAAACCAGCTGGGTAATCTGAGCATGAATGTGGTCCAGAAAGCTTTAGATTTTGTGGTATCAGCTGAGGTGTTCATGGCCTGTGTGTCCTCACAGGGAAAGAGGGCCCCCAAGAGGTATGGCCAACTGCTTGGTACCCTGGTAATTACTGAGATATTTTGAATGTATAGAGGTGACCACAAACTTTGTTTTCATGCTCTGTGGTGGGCATGCAGCACCTGCAGATGGAAACTTAGGAGGGAATGAAAGTGTGATATGTTTCATGCATTAAAAAAACCCACATGCATGCCCTTTCAGGCCAGGCCCCCACAGATCTGGCAGATGCTCAGTCCTTACAAATGACGACCATGACACAGGGTGTCAACACCAGGCCTGGGCTGCTCTTCAAGACGAATTCTTCTTTATGTTGTATGAGGTAGAAGACGTAGCTATTTGTCTTTCTAGTATCTGTTACCCTTCTTCCTTTGTAATAGAGTCTTGGTTTTGTTAATAGGCCTGAATAAAACCCTCACTTCCCTGCCTCTTGTACAACTCCTACTGCCAAGTGATGCAGTCTTGTTGAAGAGTTACAAGCTGATGATTTCCAGTAAAGTTTTTGCTTTTATGACCTGGATATTCTTTCTCTGCTTCCCTCTTGTTAGCAGACAAAGATGTGGCCAGAGGAATTTGTGTCCAGAAGTGGGGGCATGTGCCTAGGACTTCCTCCTTTGGGATTTACTGTTAGAGATAAATACCCCTTTATGTTTAAGCTACTGTGATTTGAGTTTTCTTTGGCTTATGGCTGAATGTAATCCTGGGTGTCACTCAGTTTTTATCAGTTAAGATAAAGCCTGCTGTTACAATAGGTAAACCTCAGCTTCGGGGTGACTTGCTAAACACTTTAGCACTGTGTTCTTTGCTAATGTAAAGTTCTGTCAATTCGTGGAGGGTGGGGGTGGATAGCACTTTGTGTCATTATCCACTGACCCAGGCTGGACTCAGCTCCTAGGATGCCCTTGGCATTGACATCTGGCTTCAGACAGTGGAGAAGAGCACACGTCGCCTCCATTCACATTCCCTGTCACACAGTGTAGACTACAAAGGCTTCTGGGAAATGTATTTCTTATTTGTGCCCAGGAGGGAAGGGAAAAGGTTTGGTAAATAGTTCACTGACCTCCACCATAGTGACAAATGAGGGATCAAATGCATGTTGGCACTTGGTTTTCACAATGTAAGGTGTACTGACTGCAGTGAGGTACATTTTCCTTCAGCTCATGCTCCCACCTAGACAGAACATCTGTCTTTTCTCTACCTACTGAATCAAAGGAACTGTCTTTCTCAGGGCAGAGCCCAATTTCCCAGATTGCATGAAATGAGATCTTTCTTTCTAGTGGTGAATAATGTGATGTCTAGAGACATCAGCGAGGTGTTCTCTACATCCATTTGAATCTTGCTCTCAGGTTTGAATCTTGCTCTTTTGAATCTTGCTCTTGGGGCTGGGAGCTGAGCTGAAGGACACTGACAAAACTCCATGCCCAGGTTTTTTTTTTTTTTTAAGTACAAGTAGATGCTGACTCAGTATTTTTTATGAAGATCAGATTTTTAAACACTTGCTTCAGTTTATAAGAGTTTCCTCAGGACTTCCCTGGTGGTCCAGTGGTTAAGAATCTGCCTAGCAATGCAGGGAATGTGGGTTTTATCCCTGATCAGGGAACAAAGATCTCACATAGCAACTAAGATCACACTGCAACTACTGAGCCCAGGGATTAGATCTGATAGACAGAGTGCCTGAAGAAATATGGATGGAGGTTCATGGCATTATACAGAATGCAGTGAGCAAGACCATCCCCAAGAAAAAGAAATACAAAAAAGGAAAAATGGTTGTCTGAGGAGGCCTTACAAATAGCTGAGACGAGAAGAGAAGTGAAAGGCAAAAGAGGAAAGGAAAGATATAGCCATCTGAATGCAGAGTTCCAAAGAATAGCAAGAGAGATAAGAAAGCCCTCCTCAGTGATCAATGCAAAGAAATAGAGGAAAACAATAGATTGGGAAAGACTAGAAATCTCTTCAAGAAAATTAGAGATACCAAGGGAACATTTCATGCAAAGATGGGCACAATAAAGGACAGAAATGGTCAAGACATAACAGAAGCAGAAGATACTAAGAGATGGCAAGAATACACAGAAGAACTATACAAAAAAGATCTTCATTACTCAGATAACCACGATGGTGTGATCACTTACCTAGAGCCAGAAAACCTAGAATGTGGAGGCAAGTGGACCCTAGGAAGAATCACTACCAGAAAAACTAGTGAAGGTGATGGAATTTCCGTTGACTTATTTCAAATTCTAAAAGATGATGTTGTGAAAGAGCTGCACTCATTATGCTAGCAAGTTTGGAAAACTCAGCAGTGGCCACAGGACTGGAAAAGGTCAGTTTTCATTCCAATCCCTAATAAGGGCAGTGCCAAAGAATGTTCATGTTCAGTTCAGTTCAGTTGCTCAGTCGTATCCGACCCTCTGCGACCCCATGAATCGCAGCACGGAAGGCATCCCTGTCCATCACCAACTCCCGGAGTTTAGTCAAACTCATGTCCATCGAGTCAGTGATGCCATCCAGCCAGCTCATCCTCTGTCATCCCCTCCTCATCCTGCCCCCAATCCCTCCCAGCATCAGGGTCTTTTCCAATGAGTCAACTCTTCCAATGAGGTGGCCAAAGTATTGGAGTTTCAGCTTCAGCATCAGTCCTTCCAAAGACTATTCAGGACTGATCTCCTTCAGGATGGACTGGTTGGATCTCCTTGCAGCCCAAGGGACTCTCAAGAGTCTTCTCCAACACTACAGCTCAAAAGCATCAATTCTTCAGTGCTCACCTTTCTTCACAGTCCAACTCTCACATCCATACATGACCACTGGATAAACCATAGCTTTGACCAGACAGACCTTTGTTGGCAAAGTGATGTCTCTGTTTTTTAATATGCTATCTAGGTTGGTCATAACTTTCCTTCCAAGGAGTAAGTGTCTTTTAATTTCATGGCTGCAATCACCATCTGCAGTGATTTTGGAGCCCCCCCCAAAATAAATCTGACACTGTTTCCACAGTTTCCCCATCTATTTGTCATGAAGTGATGGGACCAGATGCCATGATCTTAGTTTTCTGAATGTTGAGCTTTAAGCCAACTTTTTCACTCTCCTCTTTCACTTACATCAAGAGGCTTTTTCTGCCATAAGGGTGGTGTCATCTGCATATCTGAGGTTATTGATATTTCTCCCGGCAATCTTGATTACAGCTTGTGCTTCTTCCAGCCTTGTGTTTCTCATGATGTACTCTGCATATTAGTGAAATAAGCAGGGTGACAATATACAGCCTTGACGTACTCCTTTTCCTATTTGGAACCAGTCTGTTGGTCCATGTCCAGTTCTAACTGTTGCTTCCTGACCTGCATACAGATTTCTCAAGAGGCAGGTCAGGTGGTCTGGTATTCCCATCTCTTTCAGCATTTTCCACAGTTTATTGTGATTCACACAGTCGAAGGCTTTGGCGTAGTCAATAAAGCAGAAATAGATGTTTTTCTGGAACTCTCTTGCTTTTTCGATGATCCAGCGGATATTGGCAATTTGATCTCTGGTTCCTCTGCCTTTTCTAAAACCAGCTTGAACATCTGGAAGTTCTCGGGTCACTTATTGCTGAAGCCTGGCTTGGAGAATTTTGAGCATTACTTTACTAGCGTGTGAGATGAGTGCAATTGTGCAGTAGTTTGAGCATTCTTTCTGATTGCCTTTCTTAGGGATTGGAATGAAAACTGACCTTTTCCAGTCCTGTGACCACTGCTGAGTTTTCCAAATTTGCTGGCATATTGAGTGCAGCACTTTCACAGCATCATCTTTTAGGATTTGAAATAGCTCAATTGGAATTCCATCACATCCACTAGTTTTGTTCGTAGTGATACTTTCTAAGGCCCACCTGACTTAACATCTCAGGATGTCTGGCTCTAGGTGAGTGATCACACCATTGTGATTATCTGGGTCATGAAGATCTTTTTTGTACAGTTCTTCTGTGTTCTAGCTATTGTAAATAGTGCTGCAATGAACATTGGGATACATGTGTCTTTTTCAATTTTGGTTTCTTCAGGATATATGCCTAGGAGTGGGATTGCTGGGTCATATGGTCATTTTATTCCTATTTTTTTCTAGAAATCTCCATACTGTCTTCCATACTGGTTGTATCAATTTACATTCCCACCAACAGTGCAAAAACGTTCCCTTTTCTCCACACCCTCTCCAGCATTTATTGTTTGTAGACTTTTTGGTGATGGCCATTCTGACTGGTGTGAGGTGATATCTCATTGTAGTTTTGATTTGCAGTTCTCTAATGAGTGATGAATTTTTCATGTGTTTTTTAGCTATCTGTATGTCTTGGAGAAATGTCTGTATAGATCTTTTCCCCACGTTTTGATTGGGTTTTTTGTTTTTCTGGTATTGAGCTGTATGAGGTACTTGTTTATTTTGGAAATTAATCCTGAAGGTTGTCTTTTCATCTTGCTTATAGTTTCCTTTGCTGTGCAAAAGCTTTTAAGTTTAATCAGTTCCCAATCGTTTACTTTTGTTTTTATTTCCATTACTCTAGGAGGTTGATCATAGAGGCTCTTGCTTTGATTTATGTTTTTGAGTGTTCTGCCTATGCTTTTCTCTAAGAGTTTTATAGTTTCTGGTCTTACATTAAGGTCTTTAATCCATTTTGAGTTTATCTTTGTGTATGGTGTTAGGAAGTGTTCTAATTTCTTTCTTTTACATGTAGCTGTCCAGTTTCCCCAGCATCATTTATTGAAGAGGCTGTCTTTGTCCCATTGTATATTCTTGCCTCCTTTGTCAAAATTAATGTATCCATAGGTGCATGGGTTTATCTCTGAGCTTTCTATTTTGTTCCATTGGTCTATATTTCTATTTTTGTGCCAGCACCATACTGTCTTGATGACTGTAGCTTTGTAGTATAATCTGAAGTCAGGAAGGTTGAGTCCTCCAGCTCCATCTTCTTTCTCAAGACTGCTCTGGTTATTCAGGGTCTTTTGTGTTTCCAAAAGCATTGTGAAATGCATTGTGAAATTTTTTGTTCTGGTTCTGTGAAAAATGCCATTGATAATTTGATAGGAAACCGTAGATTGCATTTGGTAGTATAGTCATTTTCACAGTATTCATTCTTCCTTCCCAGGAACATGCAATTTTCTCTCCATCTGTTTATATCCTCTTTGATTTCTTTCACTAGAGTCTTATAATTTTCTGTGTACAGTTATTTTGTCTCCTTAGGTAAGTTTATTCCTAGATATTTAATTCTTTTTATTGCAATGATGAATGTGATTGATCCCTTAATTTCTCTTTCTGATTTTTCATTGTTAGTATATAGAAATGCAAGTGATTCCTGTGTATTGATTTTGTATCCTGAAACTTTGCTAAATTCACTGATTAGCTCTAGTAATGTTCTGATACTATCTTTAGGGTTTTCTAGCAAGAGAGTTCCAGAAAAACATCTATTTCTGCTTTATTGACTACGCCAAAGCCTTTGACTGTGTGGATCACAATAAACTGTGGAAAATTCTGAAAGAGATGGGAATACCAGACCACCTGACCCACCTCTTGAGAAACCTGTATGCAGGTCAGAAAGCAACAGTTAGAACTGGACATGGACCAACAGACTGGTTCCAAATAGGAAAAGGAGTACGTCAAGGCTGTATATTGTCACCCTGCTTATTTCACTTATATGCAGAGTACATCATGAGAAACGCTGGGCTGGAAGAAGCACAAGCTGGAATCAAGATTTCCAGGAGAAATATCAATAACCTCAGATATGCAGATGACACCACCCTTATGTAAGAAAGTGAAGAGGAACTAAAAATCCTCTTAATGAAAGTGAAAGAGGAGAGTGAAAAAGTTGGCTTAAAGCTCAACATTCAGAAAACTAAGATCATGGCATCTGTTCCCATCACTTCATGGCAAATAGATGGGGAAACAGTGGAAACAGTGTCAGATTTATTTTTTTGGGCTCCAAAATCACTGCAGATGGTGATTGCAGCCATGAAATTAAAAGATGCTTACTCCTTGGAAGGAAAGTTATGACCAACCTTGATAGTATATTAAAAACAGAGACATTACTTTGCCAGCAAAGGTCCATCTGGTCAAGGCTATGGTTTTTCCAGTGGTCATGTATGGATATGAGAGTTGGACTGTGAAGAAAGCTGAGTGCCAAAAAATTGATGCTTTTAAACTGTGGTGTTGGAGAAGACTCTTGAGAGTCCCTTGGACTCCAAGGAGATCCAACCAGTCCATCCTGAAGGAGAGCAGTCCTGGGTGTTCATTGGAAGGACTGATGCTGAAGCTGAAACTCCAAAACTTTGGCCACCTCATTGGAAGAGTTGACTCATTGGAAAAGACCCTGATGCTGGGAGGGATTGGGGGCAGGATGAGGAGGGGACGACAGAGGATGAGCTGGCTGGATGGCATCATTGACTCGATGGACATCAGTTTGAATAAATTCCGGGAGTTGGTGATGGATAGGGAGGCCTGCCATGTTACGATTCATGGGGTCGCAGAGAGTCGGACACGACTGAGTGACTGAACTGAACTGAACTGATATACAGTATCATGTCATCTGTAAACAGTGAGAGCTTTACATCTTTTCTGATCTTGATTCCTTTTATTTCTTTTTGTTCTCTGATCACTGTAGCTAGGACTTCCAGAATTATGTTGAATAATAGTGGTGAAAGTGGACACCCGTGTCTTGTTCCTGATCTTAGGAGGAATTTTTTCAGTTTTCCACTGATGAGGATAATGTTGCTGTAGGCTTATCATATATGGCTTTTGCTATGTTGAGGTAGGTTCCTTCTATGCCCATTTTTGAAGAGTTTTTAAATCATATATGGGTGCTGAATTTTGTCAAAGGTGTTCTCTGCATTATTGAGATGATCATATTATTTTTATCTTTCAATTTGTTAATATGGTGTATCACATTGATTGATTTCTGTATATTGAAGAATCCTTGCATATCTGGACTACACCCAATTTGATCATGGTGTATGAGCTTTTTGATGTGTTGCTGAATTCTGTTTGCTAAAATTTTGTTGAAGATTTTTGCATCTGTTTTCATCAGTGATATTGGCTTGTAGTTTTCTTTTCTTTTTCTTTTTGTGCTGTCTTTGGTTTGGTATCAGGGTGATGGTGGTCTCATAGAATGAGTTTGGAAGTGTTCCTTCCTCTACAATTTTTTGAAAGAGTTTTAGCAGTATAGGCCTTAGCTCTTCTGTAAATGTTTGATAGAATTCTCCTGTGAAGCCATCTGCTCCTGGGTTTTTGTTTTTCGGGGGAGATTTTTGATCATAGCTTCAATTTCAGTGCTTGTAATTGGGTTGTTCATATTTCTTCCTGGTTCAGTCTTGGAAGATTGAACTTTTGTAACAACCTGTCCATTTCATTTTATTGCCATATTTATTGTTCATAATATCTCTTATAATCCTTTGTATTTCTGCATTGTCTGTTGTAATCTCTCCTTTTTCATTTCTAATTTTGTTGATTTTTTAAATGTTTGTTGGTTTTTGATTCTTCTCTCTTTTTTCCTTGATGAGTCTGGCTAAAAGCTTGTCAATTTTGTTTATCTTCTCAGAGAACCAGCTTTTAGTTTTATTAATCTTCACCACTGGTTCTTTTATTTCTTTTTCATTCATTTCTGCTTATATCTTTATGATTTATTTCCTTCTAGTAATTTTTTTTGTTCTTCTTTTTCCAGTTGTTCTAGATGTAAATTTAGGTAGTCTATTCGATGTTTTTCTTGTTTCTTGAGGTAGGATTGAATTGCTATCAACCTCCCTCTTAGAACTGCTTTTGCTGCATCCTATAGGTTTTGAGTTGTCATGTTTTCATTGTCATTTGTTTCTAGAAATTTTTTGATTTCCCTTTTGATTTCTTCAGTAACCTGTTGGTTATTTAGAAACGTGTTGTTTAGTCTCCATGTGTTTGTGTTTCTTACATTTTTTTTTCTTGTAATTGATATCTAGTCTCATAGCATAGTGGTCAGAAAAGATACCTGATACAATCTCAATTTTCTAAAATTTACTGAGGTTTTATTTATGACCCAAGGTATGGTCTACCCTGGAGAATGTTCCATATGCACTTGAGAAGAAGGTGCATTCTTCTGCATTTGGATGCAATGTCCTGAAGATATCAATGAGACCCATCTCATGTAATGTATTATTTAAGACTTGTGTTTCCTTATTAATTTTCTGTTTTGATGATCTGCCCATTGGTGTGAGTAGTGTGCTAAAAGTTCCTACTATTATTGTGTTACCGTCAATTTCTCCTTTTATGTCTGTTAGTGTTTGTCTTATGTATTGGGGTGCTTCTATGTTGGGTGCATAGATTTACACAATTGTTATGTCTTCCTTCTGGACTGATCCCTTGATCATTATGTAGTGTCCTCCCTTATCTCTTGTAATCTTTTTTATTTTAAGGTCTATTTTGTCTGATATGAGGATTGCTACTCCAGCTTTATGTTGCTTCCTGTTTGCATGGAATATATTTTTCCATCCTCTCAATTTCAGTCTATATGTGTCTTAGGTCTGAAGTGGGTTTCTTTTAGACAGCATATATATGGGTCTTGTTTTTGTATCCATTCAGCCAGCCTGTGTCTTTTGGTTGGCGCATTTAAGCCATTCACATTTAAAGTAATTATTGATATATAGGTTCCTATTGCCATTTTCTTAATTTTGGGGGGTTTATTTTGTAGATCTTTTTTCTTCTCTTGGATTTCCTGGCCGTGTAAGTTCCTTTAACATTTATTGTAAAGCTGGTTTGGTGGTACTGAATTCTCTGAACTTCTGTTGTCTGAAAAGCTTTTTATTTCTCCATCAATTTTGAATGAGTTCCTTGCTGGGTACAATAATCTTGGTTGTAGATTTTCCCCTTTCATTGCTTTAAATATATCCTACCAGTCCCTTCTGGCCTGCAGAGTTTCTGCTGAAAGATCAGCTGTTAAACCTATGGGGTTTCTCTTGTAAGTTACTTGTTGCTTTGTCCTTCCTGCTTTTAATATTCTTTTTTTGTATTTAGTCTTTTTTAGCTTGATTAATATGTGTCTTGGCATAATTCTTCTTAGGTTTATCCTGTATGAGACTCTTTGTGCCTCTTGTACTTGGTTAACTATTTCCTTTTCCATGTTGGGGAAATTTTCAACTATAATCTCTTCAAAAATATTCTCATACCCTTCTTCTCTTTTTCTATGATGCCAATAATTCGAATGTTGGTGCATTTGATATTGTCCCAGAGGTCTCTGAGACCATCGTCAATTCTTTTCATTCTTTTTACTTTATTATGCTCTTTAGAAGTTATTTCCACCATTTTATCTTCTAGCTCACTGATTCGTTCTTCTGCTTCAGATATTCTGTTATTGATTCCTTCTAGAGTATTTTTAATTTCAGTTAATTCTGTTGTTTGTCTCTGTATGTTTATTCTTTAATTCTTCTAGGTCTTTGTTAATTGATTCTTGCATTTTCTCCATTCTGTTTTCAAGATTTTTGATCATCTTTACTATCATTATTTTGAATTCTTTTCCAGGTAGTTTGCCTGTTACCTCTTCATTTATTTGAACTTCTGTGTTTCTAGTTTGTTCCTTCATATATGTAGTATTTCTCTGCTGTTTCATTATTTTTTTTTAAAACTTATTTTGATTGAGGTCTCCTTTTCCCAGGCTTCAAGGAAAATTGAATTCTTTCCTTGAATAAGGTTGAATTCTTTCATCCTTTTGGTTTCTGCCCTCCTAAGGTTGGTCCAGTGGTTTGTGTAAGCTTTGTATAGGGTGAGATTTGTGCTGAGTTTTTACTTGTTTGTTTTTCCTCTGATAGGCAAGACTGAGTGAAGTGGTAATACTGTCTGCTGATGATTTGGTTTGTATTTTTGTTTTGTTTGTTGTTTAGACGAGGCATCCTGCACAGGGTGCTATTGGTGGTTGGGTGAAGCAGGTCTTATATTCAAGTGGTTTCCTTTGTGTGAGTTCACACTATTTGATAGTCCCTAGGGTTAGTTCTCTGTAGTCTTGGGTCTTGGAGGCAGTGCTCCCACTCCAAAGGCTCAGGGCTTGATCTCTGGTCAGGAATGAAGATTCCACAAATGGTTTGTTATGCATTAAGTGAGATTAAAACAAATATCCAAAAATGAGAAACCAAAGATGAACCCCAGAGAAATGGTAGTTACAAAATCAGGGAAATAATAATTAAAATAATGGAATATACTCATATACATATATACCCATTAGCAAAGTGAAAACAGTCCAATAAAAATAAAGCACAGTAGATTGACCCAGCAAACAAAGGAAACCAAAAATTATACTTACCAGTTATGAACAAAACTAACTAAAGTACAAACTGGAAAACAAAACTAAAGCAAGGTGCCAAGTGGGGAATAAAACAATGAAAGCAAAACCAACAAATATGTTGAGAGGAAAGGAAAGAAAGAAAAGAAAAAATGAATGGATATGCAAAGTTAAATAGAGGTAGGTGAAGAAGATTTATACACATTAAAGACTAACTGCAAGGGGAAAAGAACAGTAGGAAAGGCAAACAAAAGAGTAAGTGTAGAAAAAATATAACAGGTTTTAAAAATTAAAAATATAAAAAATAGAAAAGAAAAATAATGTAAGAGGAAAGAAAAATGAAATCTCCACAGAACTCAAAAGCCCATCATAGAGGCAGAGGTTTACAGCAACAATAAAAAGTGTGACTGAATATACACCTAGACACATACACCCATAAGCAAAATCAAAACAGTCCAACAAATATAAAGTATAATAGATTGACTCAGTGAACAAAGGAAACCAAAATTTTTATCCACCAGAACAAAACTAACTAAAGCACAAACTGGAAAACAAAACTAAAGCAAGGTGCCAACTGGGGAATAAAGCAAGGAAAGGCGAGAAAGAAAAGAAAGAAAGAATAGATGTGCATAGTTAACTAGAGGTAGATAAAGATTTATATATGTTAAAGATTAAGTGCAAGGGGAAAAGAACAGTAGGAAAAGCAAACAAAGGAATAAATGTAGAAAAAATAACAATAGGTTTAAAAAATTAAAAATTAAAAAAAGAGAGAGAGGGAAAAAAAAAAGGAAAACTCCACAGAACTGCAAAAGCCCAACATGGAGGTAGAGGTTTATAACAGTAAAAGATTTGACTGAGGGGAAAAAAAAGGTTAAAAAACTTAATTGGATTTCATAATGCCAATAGAATTGACAACTACAACAGAGGCAGAAAAAAACAAAAAAGGAAATCCAAAAGACTCTACAAAGCAAGTCAAAACATAAGAATAATAAATGTTTTTCTTGAGTCACTGCTGTCAGTATCCTTTCACTGGGAGTCACAGTCCACCTCAGCTCCCTACGATGCCCTCCAACACTGTGCTGGTGTCTGGACCTGCTGTGGGGGCAGCTCAGACTCTAATCTGGTCCTACTCCTGTGTGTTCTTGCCTCCAATATCCACAGCTGTCAGAACTAGTGCGCTTTCTTCTGTGTGAGCTCTCAGTGACCTTTTATAGATTCCAAAGACACAGTCTGCCTAGTTGATCCTGTGGATTTAATCTGCAGCTTGTACAGCTGGTGGGAAGGTTTTGGTCTTCTTCCTCAGCCACACTGCCCCTGGGTTTCAATTGCGGTTTTATTTCCACGTCTGCCTGTGGGTCGTCCACTGGGGTTTGCTCCTGAGGCTGCCCTGGAGGACTTGGTCTGCCCCTGTGAGGGTCAGGTATGGAGGTGGGGCTGCTGCTTGGGTGGCAGCGGTTCTGGCACCACCAGGTACTCAGGGGAGCTGGCGGCTTGGGCAGCAGGAAGTATAGTGCTCTAGAAGGGTATGGCAACTAGGATTGGCCAATATGCTCCAGTGTTCTTGCCTGGAGAATCCCGCTCCCTGACAGAGAAGCCTGGCAGGCCACAGTCTACAGAGTCGCAAAGAGTTGGACATGACTGAAGCGACCCTGTGTGCATAGACATGAGACATTTTTTTGCCTCTGGCAGCTCTGCCCGCAGTGAGAGTTGAGTGTGAAAGTGGCACAGCTGTTTGGCTTTCGGGAACCCTGGAGGCTCCAAGTGTGCAGGGACACAGACTGCCTCTGTGGCAGGATTTACGGCCATATCAGAGTCCTTTTTTCAAGCCTCTTGTAGCTGGCACTCAGAAGGCCTCTTTGGCACTCAAGCCTCTTTCTCTGTAGCTCCGCCCATTCACGCACTTAGAGGGCTCCCTTGCCTGGGGTCCTTCTCTGCTGTTCGGTGCATCAGGCACATAGAGGCCCCCCCACGTCCCCCACCGGGGCCCTACTTTGTAGATCAGCACGTCAGGCACTTAAAGGGGCACCCTGCGTGGGGTCCTACTCTGTTGTTCCTTGTGTCAGGTGTTTGGTGGGCCAGTCTCTCTGTTCCGCTGCTGATGCTGGCAAGTGGGGAGAGAGAGGCTATGGTGATGGCTCCACCCGCCTATGCGTGACTCAGCAGTATCGCCTTGCTTCCATGGCTGTCCGGCTTTCCTCCACAGGCACTTCCCCCCACAGTCTCCTGCCTCACAGCCCCTCAGTCAACAGCAGCCCTCGCCCTGGGGTTGCTCCACAATCCCTAAACTCCAGCTCCCAGCCGCTGCACCTTCCAGGGGACCAGCATTCCTGTCCAGGGTATGTATAGCTGCAGCAAGAACTGTCTGATTCTCATTCCATTTAGGCAGCCACAGATGAGCTGTTTCACTGTCAGCCTTAATTGTTTCTCCTCTGACTCAGGCAATTGCCCAGATGTGGGGATCATACCCCTGCTTCAGTTCCCCCACCCGCCCAGGGCAGGTTCAGTCCCACTAAAACTCCTAGTTTTCTCCCTAGTTCCTTTGTCTTACTGAGTTTTGTGTGGTTTTGAATATTCCTTTTCACTAGTCAGGCACTCCTGTCCACTCTCAGTTGGTGTTCTGCATGCACATCTGTGTCTGAAGGTATATTCCTGATGTACCCATGGAGAGAGATGTACTCCACGGCCACCTACTCCTATGCCATCTTGTTCTCCTGATTTTGCTTTTTCAATTTATTTTAAAAAATCGATTTGGCTATTGTCTTCTGACTGGAGAATTTAATTCATTTACTTTAAAGTAATTATTGATAAGGATTTGCTATTGCTATTTTATTGTTTTCTTACTGTTTTCTAGATCCTTTGTTCCTTGCTTCTCATGCTGTCTTGTAATTTGATGAAGTTTTTAGTGGTATGTTTTGACTTTATTATAAGTTTTTTCATATGTAGTGGAGATTTCACTTTTCTGGCTACTCATAGAAAAATTATTTTATGGTTATTACATCCTCTTTTAAGCTGATAATGATTTAGCTTGGATAATTACACAAACTTTATGTTTCTCACCTCCCCTCAGAGTTTAGGTGTTCAATATCACAATTTGCATCTCTTTTTGTGTGTACAACAATAAATTATTGTAGTTAGTTTTTTTTTTTTATGTATTTCTTTTCAAATTTTTGAAGTAGAGTCGTCAGGAATTTATGTACCATTGCAATGTTAGATAGTCTGACTTTGGTTATATATTTACATTTACTGATGAGTTTTACATATTTGTATGTTTCTATGATGTTAAGTAGCAGATTTATTTCTTCTTGAAGAACACACTTTGGAATTCCTTTTATGGTGGGTCTAGCAGTGCTTAACTTCCTCAGCCATTATTTGTTTGGGAAACTCTTTATCTCTCTTTCATTTCTGAAGTACAGCTTTGCTGGGTGTAATATTCATGGTTGACAGTTTCAGTTGTTTTTTTTTTTTTCCTTTCAGAATGTTGAATGTATCATCCCACTCTCCTGGCCTGGAGTTTCTGCTAGGGAAAGCCACTGATAGTCTAATGGGGTTAGTCCTTATATGTGACAAATAATTTTTCTTTTTCTGTTTCAAAATTCTCTTTGTCTTTGAATTTTGACTAGTTAATTGCAATGTATCTCTGTGTAGCCTTTTCCAGGTTCAACCACTTTGGGGTCTTTTGAACCTCATGAATGTGGATGTTCATTTCACTCCCCACCTTTGGGGAGTTTTCAGCCATTATTGCTTAAATACACATTCTGGTCGTTTCTCTTTCTCTTCTCCTTTGGATTTCCAAAATGTGTATGTTGTTTCCCTTGATGGTGTTCCATAGTCCTGTAGGCTTTTTTCACTCTTTTTTCTTTTGGTCCCCTGACTAGATAATTTTAAATCACTTTTCATCTTTTTTTTTTTTTTTCAATTGCCTTGGTCAAATTTGTCTTTGAAGCTTTTTATTTAGATATAATAAATAGGTCAAAAATGATTTTAAAGTGAGTCTTTTGATAATAAAAGTCACTTAAAAATGTTTTATTTTTCACACAGGAAGTTGCAAGATCAGAATATAACATAGAGCATTCATATATCTGGATTCATCTGTTAACATTTTCACCCATTTGCTTTCTCTATTTCTCTAAACAAAATTTCTAAGCCATTTAGTTATCTCTAAATACTTAAGTATGTATTTCCTAAGAGATGGTGTTCTCATATAACCTTCAGTACAATTATTCACTTAATTAAATTTAACTGTTTTTTCTAATGTATTGATCATATTCCAGTTTTGTCAATTGACCAAATAATGTTCTGTATAGCATTTTTCTTGCAGCATTACAGGATCCTGTTTAGGATCAGGTATTTCATTTAGTTTCAGCATCTCATTAGTGTCCTTTAATCTAGAACAGTTTGCAGATGCTAGATTGCATAATCACATGTGCCAATTTTTCATAATAAATCTTTTCCCTTTGTCTCTTTTCTCTTTCTCTGTCTCTTTCAGCTTTTAAAATACAATACTTATTTTGGGTTTGCATAAATATTTTCTCATGGCTGAATTTGGGTTGCATATTTTAGGTCAGGATACTAGAAAAGTGATATTATGTGCTTCTTAAGGCATTACACCTAAAAGCATACAGAATTCATCTATTCCTCAATGCTGATATTGATTTTATTTTTTTTCCATTTATTTTTATTTGTTGGAGGCTAATTACTTTACAGTATTGTAGTGGGTTTTGTCATACATTGACATGAATCAGCCATGGAGTTACGTGTATTCCCCATCCCAATCCCCCCTCCCCCCTCCCTCTCTACTCGATCCCTCTGGGTCTTCCCAGTGCACCAGGCCCGAGCACTTGTCTCATGCATCCAACCTGGGCTGGTGATCTGTTTCACTATAGATAATATACATGTTTCGATGCTGTTCTCTCAAAACATACCACCCTCGCCTTCTCCCACAGAGTCCAAAAGTCTGTTCTGTACATCTGTGTCTCTTTTTCTGTTTTGCATATAGGGTTATCGTTACCATCTTTCTAAATTCCATATATACGTGTTAGTATGCTGTAATGTTCTTTATCTTTCTGGCTTACTTCACTCTGTATAATGGGCTCCAGTTTCATCCATCTCATTAGGACTGATTCAAATGAATTCTTTTTAACGGCTGAGTAATATCCCATGGTGTATATGTACCACAGCTTCCTTATCCATTCGTCTGCTGATGGGCATCTAGGTTGCTTCCATGTCCTGGCTATTATAAACAGTGCTGCGATGAACATTGGGGTGCACGTGTCTCTTTCAGATCTGGTTTCCTCAGTGTGTATGCCCAGAAGTGGGATTGCTGGGTCATATGGCAGTTCTATTTCCAGTTTTTTAAGGAATCTCCACACTGTTTTCCATAGTGGCTGTACTAGTTTGCATTCCCACCAACAGTGTAAGAGGGTTCCCTTTTCTCCACACCCTCTCCAGCATTTATTGCTTGTAGACTTTTGGATAGCAGCCATCCTGACTGGCGTGTAATGGTACCTCATTGTGGTTTTGATTTGCATTTCTCTGATAATGAGTGATGTTGAGCATCTTTTCATGTGTTTGTTAGCCATCTGTATGTCTTCTTTGGAGAAATGTCTGTTTAGTTCTTTGGCCCATTTTTTGATTGGGTCATTTATTTTTCTGGAATTGAGCTGCAGGAGTTGCTTGTATATTTTTGAGATTAATCCTTTGTCTGTTGCTTCATTTGCTATTATTTTCTCCCAATCTGAGGGCTGTCTCTTCACCTTGCTTATAGTTTCCTTTGTTGTGTGAAAGCTTTTAAGTTTCATTAGGTCCCATTTGTTTATTTTTGCTTTTATTTCCAATATTCTGGGAGGTGGGTCATAGAGGATCCTGCTGTGATTTATGTCAGAGATTGTTTTGCCTATGTTCTCCTCTAGGAGTCTAGGAGTTCTACTAGAGGAGAACATAGGCAAAACTCCTGATATTGATTTTAATCATTTGGTTATGATGTTGTCCAGTTTTTCCATTCTGCACTAACACTTTTTCCTCTTGTAACTCATCTAATAAGCAATCTATAGAGACCAACTTAAGACCATGCAAATATCCCACTTCTTAGAAATTTCCCTGTAGATTTTGCATCTAATGATGTTGCCTGCAGTTCCATAGCTGGTGGTGAGCAGAGCCAGGTTCCAATACAAGTGTCTGGTTCTGGGACATGTGCTGTTTCTGGATGAAGCCCTTGCCTCTATCCATTCTGACACTTGTATTCACAGCAGTCATATGGCATTAGACCACCCCAGACATTTGTTTGAGTTCATACTTGGAGTGACTCGTACACCTGGAAGTTGTATTAAGATCCAAAAAGCATTTGTGAAGAACCCAACAGAGTGAAAATCCAACACCTCTTCAGAAAGCTCTAAAGGAAGCTTTAGTTTCTCCTCTTTAGTGAACTTGGTGAAAGCCTTCAGTAGAAAGAATTCCAGTTCTGTAATGGTCAGCCAGTATCTTCTCCTCAGATCCCTTGTAGGTGCCCTCTGCTGACATATCCCACCTTTTATCCAAGCCCTTATTAATTCTCTCAGAAAAATCTTCACATGTCTTTGCTTGCACATCTTTCCTAAGCTCACCATAAATGAGTTTTACTTTCACTAAGGATGCTTGATTTCTTTCCCATAGATTCTTCAGAAGATATTGGCATTTATTACTTCATCTGGTTAATATCCTCTCCCCACTGGACATGCCTAGAACTGCCTAATCCTCTGTTCCCTGGCAAATCCATTTAGCAGTCAGTATCACTTCTTGATTGGGCTCATATCTGAAGTTAGAGTGTGGACACTTTCTGGCTAATACTGATAAATCTCTCCTGTCTCTAGCACCTAACACCAAGTACTTAGGCTGTGCCATCCTCAAAGACATCAACCAGTCTTGGACAAGGTCCTGTAAGGAAATGACAATAGTCATTATCACTTTCATTTTGGTGTGTAGTGTAGTCTAGAAACCATTATGCTAATTTGACTTATATATGTCGCAGTTGATCTTCATGGAAAATTTGCAAGCTAAGCTCAGTCTTCTGTCTATACAGATAAGGAAACTAATGCTCAGTGACATTGAGCTTTTCTTAGGTAACACATCAGAGCAGCTGGTATTTGGGTTTGGTGTGTCAGACTCACATCTAGCCCTTTCCACTGTGTCTCCCAGGTTGAGATGTTTGGATTATGTTTCAATAAATCAATGTCATTCCATGCCATCAGCTATATTAATGAAATTCTGCAGAAGTTAGTGTACTTACAGTAAGTCTAATTTATGGTCTTTTAGATTTATCTATAATCTTGAGCTTCTCAATATTAATGTGTTAGGAAGAGGTTGAGAAAATTCCTGCCATGCACTGTTGTACCAGGAAGGATGAACATAAAAAACTATAGTAACTAACTATAGAGTTATAATTTTTATTAATGAAATTAGAAGTATACATATTCAATTCTCCAAAAGCATTGCTGATTTCCAAGTCTCATTTCAATCACTAGTTAATAAAAACATGTTTTAATATGCTGGCAGGAAATTGATACTATTTCCAATTTGTGCCATGAAACAAATAATATGTGGAAAGAAATAGAGGTATCTCACTTCAGTAATAGAAAAATGGATTTTTGAAAGTTCAGATCATTAACAAGAGTAATTTTCTTATAGTAAATTTAACACTAGCTCACTCACTGCAAAACTTTGCCAGGGAAGACCTTTGAAACAAAATAAAGATGTAACATATTCTAAGAGTTGTCTACCCCAAAAGCAGTTGTGTTTGTGGGTCCAGGTCAAGGCCTGGAAGGTCACTGCATACCAACCCATGGGTCTTGTTTCAAGAGGATGGAAGGGCAGGGACCATGTCTGGCTGAGGACACTGCTTTTTTTTTTTTTTTCCAGGTGAGAGTGAGTGCTCTGTGTGCAAGCATGGCTCAGGAGATTGAATCCTGGTTTCTCCTTCTGATAACCTCCATATTCTTGGAAGTAGTGATAAACATATTTATGTTCACTGATACCTGACTCTCTCTACTTCTGGGCACATGAGACAATGGTAATTCTCAGATTCCTTGAAGCTGGGCATAGTCATGTGATTGATTTGGCCAACATCAGGAATGAAAATTACCAACAACAGGAATGAGAAATAGAATATCACCATAGAATCTAAAGTCATTGAAAAGATCATAAGAAAGATTGTAAAAATTTAATGTCAATAAACATGGGAAATTAAATGAAATAAATTTCCAAGAGAAAAAAAAGTCACAGCTTACTGAAAATGACATGAAAAATCAAAATTATGTACTTTCTCATAGTTCTTAAAAATTTTAGTCTTTACTTAAAACCTTTCTCATAAATAAATACACAAGTTCAGATAGCTTTTTTTTGGTGACTTCTTGAAAACATTTTAAAAAGAAATAATACAGATATTATACAAACTCCTCTAGAGAACAGAAAAATTAAAAATATTCTCAATTAGTATCATGAGCTCGGAATAAACATCATACCAATACCTGATAAAGACATTTAAAGGAAGGAAAATTACAAGGTAATTTTACTGAAAAACATAGTTGCAAAATATCCAAAAAAGTATTTTCAACAAAGAAAAATATACCACATTAATTTAGGTTTGCATAAGAGTTGTAAGATTGGAATACCACTAAAAAATGCAATTCATTATGTTATCAGAATTAAGAGAATAATCATATGATTATGTAAACAGATGAAAAAATCATATCATGGGATTTCATGACAAAAGTTCTATTTTTTAAACTAGAAGTTTAAACTTTTTGTCCACCTTCACATTTTCTCTCACCCCTACCTCCCCAGCAACACCTCATTCCCACCATAAATCTGTTATTTATTTCTATAAGTTTGTTTTCTTCAGATTCCACATATAAGTAAGATCATATCAAGAGTTCTTAACTAACCAGGAGTAAATGGGTAATTCCTTACTATGATGAAAAATATCTTAAATAACTAAAGCAAAATCATATTTAATAGTGAAATATTGAAAGCTTTCTACCTGAAATTGGCAACCAGAAAGGAATGCCTGCACCACTACTACTCAGTATTGCTCTGAACATTCTCACTAGCGCAACACTGATACCCTGATAAGGGTAAGCGTAACGTTTGAGTCTTACTGTGCCATCCCTCCCTCAAGGAATGGCACAGCTCAGTGCCAGGAAAGCCCTGCAATTTCTCCTGTGTAGGAAAGTGAGATATTGTTACAGGGAAGGGTCAGTACTGAATCTATGTTGGATCTGTTTTTTTGACTTTAACCTTTGCTTTTTGTTGCTGTTGTTATTGTAATCTTACATAATGGCCTGCCTCAGGGAACCCTGCCCCTCTGCCTAACTTAATCTGAAGTGCCTTTGTTCAGTTCACAGAGAGACAATCTGACCCTGTCCACCTGTGAATGACTGCAGGAAAGAAAAAATTAATGCACTCTGTTCTCAAGTCTGGCCATCCCAGGAGATACTTCCAAGATTAATGTCCCTTTTACTTTACTCCCTCACCTCCTCTCCCTCTCTGTTCTACAAAAGAACCAACATCCAGACCCTGACAAGATGGTTACTTTGAGACATTAGTCTGCCATCTTCTCAGTCTGCTGGCTTTTTGAATAAAGTTGTATCCCTTGTCTCTATACCTCATCTCCAATTCATTGGCATGTCATGTGGTGAGCAGAGTGAGTTTGGACTCAGTAAAAAATTGGGTGAGCCAGCCAGGAGCCATGCTGCTCATGGCTACCTGGCCCTTGTCAGGGGATATTGGGGCAAGGCCCTAGCAGCTGCTGGGACTGTTTGTCCTGAGGATATTCCCTTCAAAATTCCCTGAAGTGGCACTGACTGCCCCAGCACTTGGCAGATGAAGCAAGGAACTGACAAACTTCTGCGGGTTGATGGGCTCACTTTTGTAGGGTTCAGTACAGTTCACTTAGTCATGTCCAACTCTTTGCAACCCCACGAACTGCAGCATGCCAGGCTTCCCTGTTCATAACCAACTCCTGGAATTTAATCAAACTCATGCCCATTGAGTCAGTGATGCCAGCCAACATCAGAGGATGCTCTGTCATCCTCTTCTCCTTCAGCCCGAAGCCTTTCCCAGCATCAGGGTCTTTTCAAATGAGTCAGTTCTTCACATCAGGTAGCCAAAACATAGGAGTTTCAGCTTCAACATCAGTCCTTCCAATGAATATTCAGGACTGATTTCCTTGAGGATTGACTGGAGACCAAGAGTCTTCCCCATCACCATAGTTCAAAAGCATCAATTCTTTGGTGCTCAGCTTTCTTTATAGTCCAACTCTCATGTCCATTCAAAACTACTGGAAAAACCATAGCTTTGACTAGATGGACCTTTGTAGGCAAAGTACTATCTCTGACTTTTCTTCCAAGGAGCAAGCATCTTTTAATTTCCTGGCTGCAGTCACCATCTGCAGTAATTTTGGAGCCCCCTCAAATAGTCTGTCACTGTTTCCACTGTTTCTCCATCTATTTGTCATGAAGTGATGGGACCAGATGCCATGATCTTAGTTTTCTGAATGTTGAGTTTTAAGCCAACTTTTTCACTCTCCTCTTTCACTTTCATTAAGAGGCTTTTTAGTTCCTCTTCACTTTCTGCCATAAGGATGCTGTCATCTGCATATCTGAGGGTATTGATATTTCTCCTGGCAATCTTGATTCCAGCTTGTGCTTCTTCCAGCCCAGCGTTTCTCATGATGTACTCTGCATATAAGTTAAATAAGCAGGGTGACAATATACAGCCTTGACGTACTTCTTTTCCTATTTGGAACCAGTCTATTGTTCCATGTGCAGTTCAAACTGTTGCTTCCTGTCCTGCATACAGATTTCTCAAGAGGCAGGTCAGGTGGTCTGGTATTCCCATCTCTTTCAGCATTTTCCACAGTTTGTGGTGATCCACACAGTCAAAGGCTTTGGCATAGTCAATAAAGCAGAAGTAGATGTTTTTCTGGAACTCTCTTGCTTTTTTGATGATCCAGTGGATGTTGGCAATTTGATCTCTGGTTCCTCTGCCTTTTCTAAAACCAGCTTGAACATCTGGAAGTTCACGGTTCAAGTATTGCTGAAGCCTGGCTTAGACAATTTTGAGCATTACTCTACTAGCATGTGGTATGAGTGCAATTGTGCAGTAGTTTGGGCATTCTTTGGCATTGCCTTTCTTTGGGATTGGAATGAAAACTGACCTTTTCCGGTCCTGTGGCCACTGCTGAGTTTTCCAAATTTACTGGCATATTGCATGCAGCACTTTCACAGCATCATCTTTTAGGATTAGAAAAAGCTGAACTGGAATTCCATCACCTCCACTAGCTTTGTTCATAGTGATGCTTTCTAAGGCCCACCTGACTTAACATTTCAGGATGTCTGGCTCTAGGTGAGTGATCACACCTTCATGATTATCTGGGTCGTGAAGATGTTTTTTGTACAGTTCCTCTGTGTATTCTTGCCACCTCTTCTTAATATCTTCTGCTTCTGTTAGGTCCATACCATTTCTGTCCTTTATTGACCCACCTTTGCATGAAATGTCCCCTTTGGTATCTCTAATTTTCTTGAAAAGATCTCTAGTCTTTCCCATTCTATTGTTTTCCTCTATTTCTTTGCATTGATCACTGAGGAATGCTTTCTTATCTCTCCTGGCTATTCTTTGGAACTCTGCATTCAAATGGGAATATCTTTCCTTTTCTCCTTTGCTTTTCGCTTCTCTTATTCTCACAGCTATTTGTAAGGCCTCCTCAGACAACCACTTTGCCTTTTTGCATTTCTTTTTCATGGCGATGGTCTTGATCCCTGTCTCCTGTACAATGTCACGAACCTCCGTCCATAGTTCATCAGGCACTTTGTCTATCAGATCTAGTCCCTTAAATCTATTTCTCACTTCCACTGTAGTTATAAGGGATATGATTTAGGTCATACCTGAATGGTCTAGTGGTTTTCCCTACTTTCTTTAATTAAGTCTGAATTTGGCAATAAGGAGTTCATGATCTGAGCCACAGTCAGCTCCTGATTTTGTTTTTGCTGACTGTATAGAGCTTCTCCATCTTTGGCTGCAAAGAATATAATCAGTCTGTTTCGGTGTTGACCATCTGGTGATGTCCATGTGTAGAGTCTTCTCTTGTGTCATTGGAATATGGTGTTTGCTATGACCAGTGTGTTCTCTTGGCAAAACTCTATTAGCCTTTGCCCTATTTCATTCCATACTCCAAGGCCAAATTTGCCTGTTACTCCAGGTGTTTCTTGACTTCCCTTTACTATACTGACCTTTGTCCGCAGAGTAATGTTTCTGCTCTTCAATACACTATCTAGGTTTGTCACAGATTTCCTGCCAAGAAGCAAGTATCTTCTAATTTCATGGTAGCAGCCGCCATCTGCAGTGATTTTTACAGCCTAAGAAGAGGAAATCTGTCACTCTTTCCACTCCCCCCACCATTTGCCATGAAGTAATGGGACTGGATGCCATGAACTTAGTTTTTTAATATTTAGTTTTAAGCCAGCTCTTTCACTGTCTTCATTCACCCTCATCAAGAGGCACTTTCTGCCATTAGAGTGGTATTATCTACATATCTGAGATTGTCGATGCTCTCCCACCTGTCTTGATTCCAGCTTATAACTCATACAGACCTGCATTTCTCATGATGTGCTCAGCATATAGATTTAACAAACAGGATGACAGCAGACAGCTCTGCTATACTCCTTTCCCTATCTTGAACCAATCAATTGGTCCATACAGGGTTTGACCAGTTGTTTCTTGAGCCACATAGAGATTTCCCAGGAGACAGGTGAGATGGTCTGGTATTACTATTTCTTTAAGAGCTTTCCACAGTTTATTATGATCCACACAGTCAAAGGCATTTGTTTAGTTGATGAAACAGAGGTAGATGGTTTTCTGGAATTCCCTAGCTTTCTCTATGATCCAGTGAATGTTGGAAATTTGATCTCTGGTTCCTCTTCCTTTTCTAAACCCAGCTTGGACATCTGGAAGTTCTTGGTTTGCATAATGCTGAAGCCTAGCATGCCAAATTTTAAGCACGACCTTACTAGCACGGGAGATGAGTGCCTTTGTCTAATGGTTAGCACATTCTTTAGTATTACCATTCTTAGGATTTGGGATGAGGATTGATCATTTCCAGTCTTATGGCCACTGCTGCATCTTCCAGATTTGCTAACATATTGAATGCAGCACCTTAATGGCATCGTCTTTTAGGGTTTTGAATAGTTGTGCTGGAATTCTGTCACATGTTGGGTGGAATTTTCTACAAACAAATATCTTTTAGTTCAGGCTGGGTGATTTGGTTTTGTTCAGTTGCTCAGTCATGTCAGACTCTTTGTGATCCCTTGGACTGCAGCATGCCAGGCTTCCCTGTCCTTCACTAACTCTTGAAGTTTGCTGAAACTCATGTCCATTGAATTGATGATGCCATCCAACCATCTCTTTCTCTGTCCCCCCCTTCTCCTTCTGCCTTCAATCTTTCCCAGCATCAGGGTCTTCTCCAATGAGTTGGCTCTTTGCATCAGGTGGCTAAAATATTGGTTGGTTGATAATGTGGTTCAAATCCATATTCTCACTGATTTTCTATCTACATGCCCTATCAATTCTTTAGATCAGGAAATAAAAAACTCTGACTAAAATGATGGAACTGTCTATAACTTCTTAGAGTTCTATCAGTTCTGTCATCTTGTATTTTTAAATTCTGTTATTAGGTACATAAACTTTTAGGATTGTTATCTCCTCTTGATGAATGTGCCCTCTTATCATTATGTAATGAAGTTTTTAATTACTTCTTTCTGTTCATGCTCTTAAATCTACTTTGTATGATAGTAACAGAGCTACTCCAGCTTCCTTCTGAGCCCTAATATTACCCTTTTATAACCATTTACACTTTTCTTTCATCCTTCTCCTCAGCTCTTGATAGGGACTCATCCATTCTCTAGCTCTATAATTTTGTGATTTCAACAATGTATTTAGTATGTGGCCTTCAGCTATTGTCTGTCTTTGACTCAGCATAATTCACTTGAGATCCATCCAGGTTGTTGTGTGTATCAAAAGTTTGTTTCTTTTTACTGCTGACTAACATTCCATGATATGTATATTCCACAGTTAATTCAACCTGTTAAAGGACATTTGGGTTATTTCTAGTTTTTTAATGATTTTTAAAATTAATTGATTTTTTCTAATTGGAGAATTTATGGCCATACCACCCTGAACATGCCTAATCTTGTCTAATCTCAGAAGTTAAGCAGGGTCAGGCCTGGTTGGTACTTGGATGATTTCTCAAGTGAATCATGCTGAGTGAAAGACAGACAATAGCTGAAGGCCACGTACTAGATACATTGTTGAAATCACAAAACTGTAGAGATAGAGAATGGATGGTTGCCTGTCAAGAACTGAGAAGGATGAAAGAAAATTGGCCATAGTTATAAAATGGTAATATTCGGGTTCAGAAGGAAGCTGGAGTAGCTCCGTTACTATCACACAAAGTGGATAAACTTCACACAAGATGGCAGAGAAGAAGGGCATGTGGTCATCTTTTCCTGCAAGAACTCCAAAATTATAACTTGGTGCTGAACAACTATCAACAGGAGAATGTTCGATCCCACCAAGAAAATGATGTCCCATATCCAAGGGCAAAGGAGAAGCCCCAGCAAGATAGTAGGAGGGGCAAAATCGCTTTTGGAATCAAATCCCATACCCACCAGAGATGCTTGGAGGGTTCTGACTAGAGCCCTCCTGGTGTATGCACCAGGACCCAGAGAACTCACAGAGACTGAGCCAGACCCACCTCTGAGTGTCTGAGTGTCTCCTGCAGAGGTAAGGGTCAGCAGAGGCCTGCAACAGGGGCAGGGCCTCTGGATGCAGCAGACCTGGATGTGGCATAAGCCCTCTTGGAGGAGGTTGCTATTAACCCCACCATAGAGCTGCTGAGCAGATGACCCACGAACTGCAGAACAATTGTACCAAATAAATTCTCACACTGTTAAGAAAGTTCTAGGACCCACCCAGATTTCCCCACCTGGGGATCTGGCAAAGGGACTGAAAACCCCCAGGAAATTTGACTTTGGAGGGTAGTGGTATTTGATTACAGAACTTACACAGGACTGGGGAAACAGACTCTTGGAGGGCACAAACAAAACCACGTACACACCAGGACCCAGGAGAAAGGAGTAGTGACCTCACAAGAGACTGACCCAGAATTGCCTGCCAGCATCCAGGAGTCTCTGGCGGAGGTGTGGGTCAGCAGTTGTCTGCTGCAGGGGAGGGGGCACTGAGTGCAAAAGTGCAAACACAGGGCCTTTTGAAGGAGGTCGCCATTATCTTCATTATCTCCACCATAGTTTGGTCTCAGGTCAAACAACAGGGAAGGAACACAGCCCCACCCTTCAACAGAAAATTGGATTAAATATTTACTGATCATGGCCCCACCCATTGGAACAAGACCCAGTTTGCCCCACAGTAAATCTCTCCCATCAGAAAGCTGCCAGAAGGCTCTGCTCCATCAGAGGGCAGACAGAATGAAAACCACAGTCACAGAAAGCTAATCAAACTGATCACATGAACCACAGCCTTGTCTAACTCAATGAAACTGTGAGCCATGCCATGTAAGGCCACCCAAAATGGATGGGTCATGGTGGAGAGTTCTGACAGAATGCGGTCCACTGGAGAAGGGAATGGCAAACCACTTCAGTATTTTGCCTTGAGAACCCCATGAGCCATATGAAAAGGCAAAAAGATATGGCACTGAAAGATGAATTCTTCTGCTTGGTAGCTGCTCAATATGCTACTGGAGAAGAGTGGAGAAATAACTCATGAAAGAATGAACAGATGGAGCCAAAGCAAAAACAACACCCAGTTGTGGATGTGACAGGTGATGAAAGTAAAGTCCAATGCTGTAAAGAGCAATATTGCACAAGATCCTGGAATGTTAGGTCCATGAATCATGGTAAATTAGAAATGGTCAAAGAGGAGATGGCAAAAGTGAACACTGACATTTTAGGAATCAGTGAACTAAAATGAAGTGGAATGGGAAAATGTAATTCAGATGACCATTATATCTACTATTGTGGGCAAGAATCCCTTAGAACAACTGGACTAGCCCTCATAGTCAACAAAAGAGTCT
Source organism: Cervus elaphus (assembly GCF_910594005.1). Classification (NCBI taxonomy): domain Eukaryota; kingdom Metazoa; phylum Chordata; class Mammalia; order Artiodactyla; family Cervidae; genus Cervus; species Cervus elaphus. Next base: position 4,008,829 of record NC_057847.1, read on the forward strand.
GAAATGCAGTACTCGGGTGCAATCTCAAAAATCACAGAATGATCTATGTTCACTTCCAAGGCAAACCATTCAATATCACAGTAATCCAAGTCTGTGCCACAACCAGTAATGCTGAAGAAGCTGAAACTGAATGGTTCTATGAAGGCCTGCAAGACCTTCTAGAACTAGCACCCCTCATTAACCCTAACCCTAACCCCAACCCCAGAAGATGTCCTTTTCATCACAGGGGACTGGAATGCAAAAGTAGGAAGTCAAGAAATATCTGGAGTAATGGGAAAATTTGGTCTTGTAGTACAAAATGAAGCAGGGCAAAGGCTAACAGAGTTTTGACAAGAGAGCACCCTGGTCATAGCAAACACAATATTCCAACAACACAAGAGAAGACTACACACGAACATCACCAGATGGTCAATACTGAAATCAGATTGATGTATTCTTTGCAGCCAAAGATAGAGAAGCTGTATAGAGTCAGCAAGAACAAGACTGGGAGCTGACTGTTGCTCTGATCATGAACTCCTTATTTCCAGTTTCAGACTTAAATTGAAGAAAGTAGGGAAAACCACTAGACCATTCATATATGACCTAAATCAAATTCCTTTTGATTATACAGTGGAAGTGACAAATAGATTCAGGTGATTAGACCTGACAGAGTGCCTGAAGAACTATGAGTGGAGGTTCGTGATATTGTATAGGAGTCAGTGATCAAGATCATCCCCAAGAAAAAGAAATGCAAAAAGGAAAAATGGCTGTTTGAGGAGACCTTAGAAATATCTATGAAAAGAAGAGAAGTGAAAGGCAAAGGAGAAAAGGAAAGATATATCCATATGAGTGCAGAGTTCCAAAGTATAGCAAGGAGAGATAAGAAAGCCTTCCTCAGTGATCAGTGCAAAGAAATAGAGGAAAACAATAGAATGGGAAAGACTAGAGGTCTCTTCAAGAAAATTAGAGATACCAAGGGAACATTTCATACAAAGATGGGTTGATAAAGGAGAGAAATGGTATGGACCTAACAGAAGCAGAAGATACTAAGAAGAGGTGGCAAGAATACACAGAAGAACTGTACAAAAAAATCTTCATGACCTAGATAACCATGATGGTGTGATCACTCACCTAGAACCAGACATCCTGGAATGTGATGTCAAGTGGGCTTTAGGAAGCATCACTACGAACAAAGCTAGTGGATGTGATGGAATTCCAGTTGAGCTATTTCAAATCCTAAAAGATGATGCTGTGAAAGTGCTGCACGCAATATGCCAGCAAATTTGGAAAACTCAGCAGTGGCTAAAGGACCGGAAAAGGTCAGTTTTCATTCCAATCCCCCAAAAAAGCAATGCCAAAGCATGTTCAAACTACCGCACAATTGAACTCATCTCACACAGTGGTAAAGTAATGCTCAAAATTCTCCAAGCCAGGCTTATACAGTACGTGAACCGTGAACTTCCATATGTTCAAACTGGGTTTAGAAAAGGCAGAGGAACCAGAGATCACATTGCCAACATCCGTTGGATCATCGAAAAAGCAAGAGAGTTCCAGAAAAACATCTACTTCTGCTTTATTGATTATGCCAAAGCCTTTAATTGTGTAGATCACAGCAAACTGTGGAAAATTCTTCAAGAGATGGGAATACCAGACCGTCTAATCTGCCTCCTGAGAAATCTGTATGCAGGTCAAGAAGCAAAAGTTAGAGCCAGACGTGGAACAATAGACTGGTTCCAGATAGGAAACGGAGTACGTCAAGGCTGTGTATTATCACCTTGCTTATTTATCTTCTGTTCAGAGTACATCATGCTCAATGCTGGGCAGGATGAAGCACAAGCTGAAATCAAGAATGCCGGGAGAAATATCAATAACCTCATATATGCAGATGACACCACCCTTATGTCAGAAAGTAAGTGGAACTAAAAGAGCCTCTTGATGAAAGTGAAAGAAGAGAGTGAAAAACCTGGCTTAAAACTCTGGAAAAAACTTAAAACACGAAAAAAATACTAATATCTTGGCATCTGGTCCCATCACTTCAGGGCAAATAGATGGGGAAACAATGGACACAGTGACAGTCTTTATTTTGGTGGTCTCCAGAATGATTGCAGATGGTGACTGCAGCTATGAAATTAAAAGACGCTCCTTGGAAGAAAAGCTATGACTAACATAGACAGCATATTAAAATGCAGAGACATTACTCTGTCAAAAAAGGTCTGTCTAGTCAAAGCTATGGTTTTTTCCAGTAGTCATGTATTAATGCAAGAGTTGGACCTTAAGGAAAGGTGAGCACTGACGCATTGATGCTTTTGAACTGTGGTGTTGGAGAAGACTCTTGAGAGTTCCTTGGACTCAAGATCAAACCAGTCAATCCTAAAGGAAATCAGTCCTAAATATTCTTTGGAAGGACTGAAGGGTAAGGATAAGAGGCTTATGGACACTTTCTGCTGGGAGAGACTTACTGTGGGGGAAACTGGGTCTTATTCCACTGGGTATGTCCATGCTCTGTAAATCTTTAATCCAATTTTCTGTTGATGGGTGGGACTGTGTTCCCTCCCTGTTTGACTTGAGACCAAACTATGGTGCATTTAATGAAGATAATGGTGACCTCTTTAAAAAGGTCCTGTACCCGAGCCCTGGAACCTAGCATTTCATCTCTGACTCACACCTCTGCCAGAGTCTCCTGGATACTCACAGGCTGTGAGTGTCTGTGTCACTCTCTTGTGGGGTTACAAAGTTAAATAGAGGTAGATAAAAAAGATTTATATATATTAAAGATTAACTGTGAGGTGAAAAGAACAGTAGGAAAATCAAACAAAGGAATAAATTTAGAAAAAAATGATAAATTTAAACAATTTAAAAATTAAAATTGAGAAAAAAGAGAAAAATAAAAAAATAAATAAAAAAGGAAAACTCCAGAGAACTGCAGAAGGCCAATAGAGAGGCAGAAGTTTATAACAGAAATAAAAACTGTGATATAAAAAATCTCAAAAGCTTAAAGAGACTTAATAGTACTAATAAAATGAACAATTCCATAGAGGGGGAAAAAAGGAAAGAAAAAAGAAAAAAATGAAAAAAATCCAAAGGAAACTACAGAACAAGTCAAAATATAAGAATAATAAATGCTTGTCATCATTCTGCTGTCAGCAAGCCTTCCCTAGCTGGGAGTCCCAGTCCACCTCACCTCCCTAGGAGGCCCTCCAGTGCTATGCTGGTCTCTGGACCTGCTGTGGAGGCAGCTCAGACTGTAATCTTGTCATACTCCTCTGTGTTCTTGCCTACGATGTCCACAGAAGTCATAACTGGTGTGTTTTGTTTTGTGGGAACTCTCAATGTCCTTTTGTATATCTCATAGACATGGAGTCTGCCTAGATGTTCCTGTGGATTTAACCTGTAGCGTGTACAACTGGTGGGAAGGTTTTGGGTCCTCCACCTTAGCCACGCTGTCCCTGTGTTTCAACTGTGGTTTTATCTCCACCTCTGCATGTGGGTCGTGGGACACCTATGATTCGAATGTTGAGGCATTTAACATTTTCCTAGAGGTCTCTGAATCTGTCCTCATTTCTTTTTATTCCTTTTCCCACTCTGCTTCATTTATTTCCACCATCCTATCTTCCATCTCACTTATCTTTCTGCCTTAGTTACTCTGCTGTTGGTTCCCTTCAGAGTGTTTTTAATCTCAGTCATTGCATTGTTCTTTACTGATTGACTATTTTTTATTTCTTCTAGGTTCTTGTTAAACATTTCTTGCATCTTCTCTATCCGTGTCTCTAGTCTATTTATCTGTAACTCCATTTTGTTTTCAAGGTTTGGATTATCTTCACTACCATTATTCTGAAATATTTTTCAGATAGACTCCCTATCTTCTCCTCTTTTGTTTGGCTTGGTAGGTTTTTATCATGTTCATTCACCTGCTGGATATTTCTCTGCCTTTTCATTTTTTCTATTTTGCTGTGTTTGTGGTCTCCTTTCTGCAAGCTGGAGGGTTGTAGTTCCTCTTAATTGTGAAGCTTGCTTCCTGTGATTGGGATTTGACCAGTGACTTGTGAAGATTTCCTGGTTGGGGGAACTTGTATCTGTGTTCTGATGGGTGGAGCTGGATCTCATCTATCTGGGAGGCAGTGCAGTATCCAGTGGTGAGTCTTGGTGTGTCACTGGGTTTGGTATTGCTTTGGGCAACCTGTCTTTTAGTGTTCAGGGTTGTGTTCCTGTTTTGCTGGAGGATATTGTGAGGTGTCTTGTACTGCAGCTTGGTGGCTCTTGGGGTGGAGCTTGGTCTCAGTGTATGTATGGAGACTTTTTGGTGGGCTCTTATCTATTAATGTGTCCTGGGGTCAGGAGTTCTATGATGGCCCAAAGTTTTGGAGTTGAGCCTCTTGCCTCTGGGTTTCACTGCCCCTCATACTGTAACATCAAGACTTCTGTGCACACAGCACAAAAGAAAAAAATAAAAACCCTAGGTTAACTAGGTGAGACAACTCTCTACATCCAAGAATACCCAAAGAGATTCACAGAGTTATATAGAGAAGAGAAGAGGGAGGTGGGGGATGGAGGTGATCAGGAGAAGAAAAGGGAGAGTTAAAGGGAAAACAGCCATCAAGCAAGTAATCAAATCCCTAAGTGAAAATGGATACTAAAAATTAAACTGTTAAAGAGAAAAAAATAATAACAAAAATGAAAAAGCAAAAATTAAAACCTAGACTAGAGATTCGACTCTCAAAAGTACAATAAAATACAAAAATTATAAAAATATTGCAGGGTCAATTTGGTGTCAGATAATCCCTTGTTCTGACTTATACTTGTTCTCAAAGTCTAGAGTTGCCCCTCAAAGGCACAGTCTCAGCTTAACTGCAGAATTTTAATCTGTTGCACCTGCCACTTCTGGGATGACTCTCTTTCTTTTCTTTGCTTAGGTTGGCCTCCTCTTCTTGCAAGTCTCTTCAGTGTCTAATTTCCACCCTGACACGAGGGCCGAAAGTGGCCACTTATTTGGCTCACTTGCTCAGTTGTGCTGTGGAGAGGGAGAGACGCTGCCAGCAAACACCACTGGCATGTGTGGGGAGGGCTCACAGTGGGTGGGCCACACAGCCCAAGGTAGTGTGCACTTCCTGAGTCAAAGCCACTCAGGCTCCTGGTTGCTCTGTGAGGGCACAGTCCCAGGGGGGCCATGTGTCTCCTCAGGGCAGCGGGTCTCAGATGCTAATACTCCTGGTAGATATGAACTGTCCAGACCCCAGGAAGATGTGGTTAGTGACGGGCAGACTGCCCACAGCTTGGTGGAAACATGTGGTCTCTGGGGCCGAGATTGCAGTGGTCCCTTGCCTATCGCCTCACCTGCTTCTCTGCCTCCAAGGAGTGCCATAAATGGCAGCCAGTTTGCTCTCCTTTGGTATTCTCTAGGGCACAATCCTTTGCTCTGTGAGCATGCCAGGGGTCACAGTGTGGCCTTAGAGCCTTCCCGTGAGAAAGGCCCTTTGTTTTTCTCTGTCTCCCTGCTGTTCCCACAGTTTGGGTTGCTATGTCACATTAGTCCCCTCAGAGTGTCCTCGGGCATTCAACCCATGCTTACCCTGAGGGCTGAGGAGGCAGCTGCACCTCTGCACCCAGCACCCTCTCACTGCAGGTGGACATGAGAGTGTGAGCTACTTCATAATTACCATTCAGCGTGAATTCTGCGGTGATTTTTTTGTTTTTTCCTGGTATGCTGCCCTCTGAGATTCCAAAGGTCCCCAGTGACTCTGCCTGTGAGAGACTTTCCTATTGTGTGGAAGCTTCTCCTCCTTCATGACCCCCTCCACAGAACAGGTCTCCATCCCGAGATCCTTTGTTTCTCTTTTTATCTTTATCTTTTGTCCTACCTCATTTCGAAGAGATTAGTTTGCCTTTCTGGGTATCTGGGGACCTCTGCCAGTGTTCAGAAGTTGTTTTGTGGAAGTTGCTCTTCATGCAGATGATCTTTTGGTGTATTTGTGGGCAAGAAAGTGGTCTTCTCATCCTATTCGTCTGCCATTTTGGGACCGCCTTATTTCCAGTTTTAGACTATTGTAATAAAACTAGAATGACATTTGTGTACAGGTTATCTTGTGAATATCTGTTTTAATTTCTCTTGGATAAATGCCCCCCCCCCCAAGTGTTATTGCTGAGCATATAGAACATAAATATTTAGTTTTAAAAGATACTGCTGAATTATTTAAGGCATGTCATAGTAAAATTGCTGGCTAGTGTGTGGATAAACTTGACTATGAAGTTCCTTGATGCAATTTGCTTCCTGTTTTGTGTGTGTGTGTGTTTAGAGTTCATTGAGCTCCCTGGATTTGTAGGTTTTTAGATTTTGTCATTGTAGTTTTCATCAAATTTGCAAAGATTTCTGCCTTTATTAACCTAAACATTTTAACTTTTTTGGATCTTTTCTACAATCTGCCTTCAGTCAGCCAATTACATGTATGTTAGTTTGCACCTGTCACTTCTGAAGCGGTTCCCTTTGTTTATTTGGCTTCTGTTTGCCGGTCTCTTCAGTGTCTAATTTCCGCCCTGACACAGGCGGGCAGAGGTGGTCTCTTGTTCAGGTTCGCTTGTTCAGTCCTGCTGTGGGGAGGGAGGGGCGCTGCAGACAAATGTCCCCGGCCTGTGTGGGGAGCACTCGCAGTGTTCCGGCCACACTGGGTTTGCCCCCGCTCAGGGATGTGTGCTTTCCCTGTCTACACTGCTCAGACTCCCGGCTGCTCTATATGGAGCGGGCCCTGCATTGTGTGCGGTTCCAGTTTTCGGGTATTCCAGAAAAGCGCGGACTTGGTTGGGCCTGCGTTTTGTGCCTTCCCTGGCCGGAGCAGCTTCCGCGCCCGGGCGCGTGCCAGTTGGGTGCGTGCACCTGTGACTTTTCTCTGGAGCTGGCCTCTAGCCGCGACCCTCCCGGCGGATTGGGAGCCTGTTTGCAGTTTGGTAGGGGGTTTGCAGTTTGGGGCCCCATCTCTGGGGCTGAGTTTGCCCCTTCTCCCCACCCCCCCCCCACCCCGCCCCACCTCCTGCCTCTGGCGGGGGATGGACCGGTCCACCGCCGGCTAGCTCTTCTCTGGAATTGCTCAGTCCCTTTGTTCTGCGAACGGCTGGAAGTGTGTTCCTGCTGGTTAATTTTCTCTCTCTCTCTTGCTATCCCACAGTTTAAGTTGCTATCTCACATTAGCTCCCTCCGATTGCCCTCAGGGCATTCGGGCCCAATCCTTACCCTAAGCAATGCCGCCATCTCCTCTCCGTTCCGCCCCCACTTGCTGGTGGCGGATGCGGGCGTCTGGGGTACTTTTCTGCTGGGAGTTGCTTTTAGGCATGTAATCTGTAGGTTTTATTTATTTTTCCTCCCAGTTAGGTTGCCCTCCGAGATACGAAAACTTCCCCCAGACCCGCCAGTGCGAGGGTTTCCTGGTGTTTGGAAACTTCCTCTATTACGACTCCCTTCCTGGGACGGGTCTCCATCCCTAGCTCTTTTGTCTCTCTTTTTATCTTTTATATTTTGTCCTACCTCCTTTTGAAGACGATGGGCTGCTTTTTTGGGCGCCTGATGTCTTCTGCTAGCAGTCAGAAGTTGTTTTGTGAAGTTTGCTCAGCGTTCAAATGTTCTTTCAATGAATTTGTAGGAGAGAAAGTGGTCTCCCTGTCCTATTCCTCCACCATCTTAGCTCCTCCCTGTTAGTTTGCTTAAAATTCTCCCACTGATGCCTGTGATATTGTGATTTACAATAAGAAATATGTATCTGATCTTTATCCTTTTCTGATAGAGTTCCTAAAACCCTTAGAAATGATAACAATAAAGTATCTTTTATTATGTTAATGACATGACTTAAAAATTAATTAATTAATTTTAATCGGAGGCTAATTACTTTACAACATTGTAGTGGTTTTTGTCATACATTCACATGAATCAGCCATGGGTGTACATGTGTCCCCCACCCTGAACACCCCTCCCACCTCCCTCCCCATCCCATCCCTCAGGGTTGTCCCAGTGCACTGGCCCTGAGCACTGTCTCATGCATCGATCTTAACTGGCGATCTATTTCACATTGAAAGTCGCTAGGTAACCTAAAGATGGGGCTTCCCTGGTGGCTTAGGGGTAAAGAATCTGCCTGCCAATGCAGGAGATGCGGGTTTGATCCTCAGTAGGGAAGATCCCGTGGAGAAGAAAATGGCAACCCACACCAGTATTCTTGCCTGGGAAATCCCATGGTCAGAGGAAACTGGCAGACTGCAGTCCATAGAGTTGCAAAGAGTCAGACATGACTGAGTGACTGAGCATGTATGTATGCATGAGAAAGCCCGAAAGGATAGAGTTTTGAAAGCTTGTGAGTGTGTGGAAACTGGGGAGAGTGCTGCTCTTTGAGGATCATGGAATCTCGATGCCTTGCCTTATGCGTGTCTTCCATTTGGCTATTCCTTATCTATATCCTTTTATAATAAATTGGTAATCTAGCAAGTAAAATGTTTCTCCAAGTTCTGTAATCCACTCTAGGAAATTATTAATAATTAAACCCAAGTGTGTGTGTGGGATCATTGGAAGCTCCAATGTATACTGTTCCATCAGCAGCATAGGTGACAACCTGGAGCTGTGATTGGTGTCTAAAGGGACTGAGCCCTTAACTTGGGCTGCTATATCCAGGTAGATGGTGTCAGAATTGAATTGAACTGTAGACATTCAGCTTATACTGGAGAATTGATTGGAGGAGTGAGAAAACTCACCACTCAGAAACAGGTGTCAGAATTGCAATGATGTTTTCTTTCTTTCTTTTCTCTTTTAAGTTACAAATTCTATTTCACTTCTACTGATTAGTACATTCAAATTATCTGTTTCTTCTTCACTCAGTTTTGGTGGGCTGTATGTTTCCAGAAACTTGTCCGTTTTTTGTAGGTTGTCCAGTTTGTTGGCATGTAATTGTTCACAGTATGCTCTTATAATTTTTTTAGGTGTCATAGTTTATTTTTTCAGTTTTAATTTTTTTTATTGAAGTACAGTTGATTTATGAGGTTGTTTTCATTTCTGCTGTATGGTAAAGTGATTCAGTTATACATACATATAGTTATATGCATATATACATAGCTATATATATACACACAAATATATATGCCTATATATTTTTTATATTCTTTTAAATTATACATGGAATGCTGAATAGAGGTCTCTGTGCTACATGGTAAGACCTTGTTGTTTATCCATTCTTTTATGATTTAAAAAAAAAAATTCTGTGATAGCAGCTGTTATTTCTCCTGCTTATTTTGGTCTACCACACTGGATTTGTAATTTTTTTTTTTTTTTGCCATACCACATAGTATGTGGGATCTTAGTTCCTTGAACAGGGTTAGAACCTGTGCTCTGCAATACAAGCATGGAGTCTTAATCACTGAACCGCTAAGGATGTCCCTCTCCTCTTTATTTCTTATTTTGCTTATTTGGACACTCTATCTTTTCTTCTTGGTGAGCCTGGCTAGGGGTTTTTCAATTTTATTTATCCTTTCAAAAAACCAGCTTGCAGCTTTATTGATTTTTTTTCCTATTTATTGAAATCTCTATTTTACTTTTTTCCTCTCTGGTCTGTATTATATCCTTCCTTATGCCGACTCAGACTGGTTTTGCTTTTTAACATTTGTTAGATGGGATTGGAACAAAATGCAGTCCAGAGTTCATTTACTGCAGGATTGAAGTTAGGGGTTTCTGTGTGTCCATGAGTCACGGGCTCTCCTGCCTGACTGGCAGGGCAGGCACCGTATCTAGCCCTGTGTGAACACTGCCTCTTTCCTTCTAATTGTCTCAGTCTGCTGGGCTCTGCCTTTACCTCCTCTTCCTGCACCAGGACCTGGAGCTCTTCCAAGGCAGTGAACTGGGGCAGTCACAGGGCTCATCTCATTTGTTTTTCATCTCTTAGTGATCACCATTCTTCACTGCCTGACATCAGGGTCCTACAAACCACTCTTTTACCAACACTTTTGGGGGGGGGGAGTGGAGCACATGGCATCAGGGATCTTAGTTCTTGGACCAGGGATGAACCTCTGCTCCTTGCTGTGGAAGGATGGAGTCTTAACCACTGGACTCCCAGGGAAGTCCAAACCACTGCTTTAAACATTTGTCCATTTCTGACTGGTTCAGGTGAATGGATGAGTCCTTTGTTGAAAGCAAAATTCTGCTAAACTAGTTTTACTTAAACAAACATGCTTACTGGTTTCCTTGCTCATAATTTTTTTTCTTGCAAACCATTTCTTTCTTCTGGGTTCTGTGGTTTATTTATCTACTGTTCCTGAGGTTTAACCCTCATTTTTCTCATGCATACTTACTCTCACAACATTGTTTTCTCCTGTGTGTTTTGTAATCTCGGTTTGGAGCACAGCCTTCTTTCTTTTCTTTTTTACATAGGTGAGGGTGAGGATTGTATGAGTTTTCTATTGTTGGATAACAGATTACCACCACCACAGAGGGTTGAAGAAACATGCATTTGCAATCTCACATTTCACACTGGTTAGGAGTGTATCACAGCCCAATTGAGTTCTCTGCTGCATTCATGGTGTCAGCCAAGGCTGCGATCTCACATAAAGCCAAGGTCCTTTTTCAAGCTCATCCAGGTTGCTGGCAGAATTCAGTCCTTGTGGTTGTATGACTAAGTGCCCTGTTTCTTATTGCTGCTTCCTGGAACTCCTTTCAACCCTATTCCTGCCTTATGACCCTGTCTACAACATGGCAGTTTCTCCTTCAAGGCCAGCAGGACCATCTCTGCTGCTTTGATCTCTGAATTTCTCTGCCTCTGACTTCTAGAGCCAGATATATAAAGTGTGTGTGAAAGGGTCAGACTCATGAAAAAAAATCTCCATTTTAACTTAAGATCAACTGACTATCCAGCTTAATTACATTGGGAAATCCCACTTGCCTTGTAATATAACATAATCATGGGGCTCCATAACACTCACAGGTCTTGCCAACACTCATGGGGAGGGGTTATACAAGACAAACCAAGAGGTGGGAGTCTCTAGGGCTATCTTTTAATTCTACCTACCAGATTCCACCTTCTGGACCCCAACAGCTTATATTCCCTCCAAAAATTTCCTATTAAGTTGTCAACATAAGTCCAAATCCCATCATCTAAATTAAGCCCGGGTGTGGGTGAGGCTCCTGGGTGTAATTTCCTTTGGACACATTTCCTCCCCATCTGTGGGCCTGTGAAACTAGAGAAGTTATCTTTCCATTATTCCCAGCATACAATGATGGGACAGACAGAGGATAATGGTATAGACATTCTTGCCTAAAAAGGCAGAAAGTGAAAGATGAAAAGGAGTCAATATTTCAGAGCAGTTCTGAAATCCAGTTTGGCAAATTCCAGCCAGAGGTCTTAACTTAGGTTTCCAAGTCTCAGAATTATCGTTTGTCCTGGCTCGACCACCTGTGGTCTTGGTTCTGCTCTCTGGTCTCTGAGTCATCCTTCTTTTTCATGAGAGATATCAGATATTTGCAGTTACAGAGTTTCATCATTCTGCTCCCTAGTACTAGGATTCTGGGGGTCCATTGGCCTCTTTCGATTTTGAAATCTCTTTCTCCCTTTAATTCAAGTCGGTAGGTTTTTGGCAGAACAACTTTCCCCAGAACCTTGTGAGCCTTCTGTGAATTGCACTGGGATTCAGCCCATTAGACAGAAGTCATACCCACAGATTTGTTTGAGATAATCCCTGTCTGGTTCCAGCTGAGATGGCCAAGGAACAAGGGAAAGAGGGTGGAGTTGCTACAGCTTGGTTGATAAAACCTGTGAGGCATAATTTTATTCTCTTGAAAGAGCCTTTTTGTGGCTGAATACCCTGACCTTTTTTTAAAAAAATTTTAATTGGAGGCTAATTAAACCACAATATTGTGGTGGTTTTTGCCATACATTGACATGAATCAGCCATGGGTGTACATGTGTCCCCCATCCTGAACCCCCCTCCCACTTCCTTCCCCATCCCATCCCTCAGGGTTGTCCCAATGCACTGTCTTTTAATGCCCTGTTTCATGCATCGAACTTGGACTGGTGATCTATTTCATATATGGTAATATACATATTTCAGTGCTATTCTCTCAAATCATCCCACCCTCACCTTCTCCCACAGAATCCAAAAGTCTATTCTTTATATATGTGTCTCTTTTGCTGTCTCACGTATAGGATCATCATTACCATCTTTCTAAATTCCATATATATGCATTAATATACTGTATTGGTGTTTTTTTTTTTTCTGACTCACTTCAGTCTGTATAATAGGTTCCAGTTTCATCCACCTTATTAGAACTGATTCAAATGCATTCTTCCTAATAGCTGAGTAATATTCCATTGTGTATATGTGCCACAGCTTTCTTATCCATTCATCTGCTGAAGGACCTCTAGGTTGCTTCCATATCCTAGTTACTGTAAACAGTGATGTGATGAACACTGGGGTACACATGTCTCTTTCAATTCTGGTTTCCTCAGTGTGCCCTTTTGGTATTTTTTAGCAAAAGGTTATATAGTTGCACCTTTGACTTTTTTTCTATGCCATGCTTTTGAAAGCAATCTGTTAATTTTATCAGCTTTTGCCACCTGGATAGGCTGAGAATCTCCCAAATCATCCACTCCTGTTTCCTTTTCGGTTGACAGTTCTCTCAATATATCTCTTTTCTCATAAGCAGTGATAAAAAACCTGGCTGCATCTTAAACATTTCTTAAAAATATCCTTAGCTGTATATCCAACATTATTGCTTATGACTTTTGTTTTCCACCTAACTGCTAGACACAATTTTGCCAAAGTTCTGCCCATAAATAAGAAGCATACCCCATCCATCAGTTTCCAATAACATGTTTGTCACTTCCTTCTCAACCTCACCTATAGTACACTCCAAATACAGATTTCTACCACTGGTCACTGCAGTTGAGGCTTTTTTGGGTCATGCTTCTCAACATTCTTCCATCTTCTTGCTGTCCAATTCTGAAGTCACTGTCACCTTTTTAGGTATTAATTACATCAGCAAGCCACTTCCAGGTAACAAAATCAGTATTAGTTCTCTATTGATGCATAACACATTACCACAAACTTAGAGGCTCAAAACAATACTATTTATTATCTTTTACATAGTTAAATATAATCATTTGGAGCATCGTTCTGAAGGTTAGAAGTCTGGCAAAGCATGCCTGGTTTTTCTGCTCAGTCTCACCAGCTTGAAATCAATGTGTTGACTGGGCCAAGTTTTCATCTGAGACTCTGGGAAAGAAGATACAAGTTCCTCCAGCTTGTTGGTGGAACACACTTCTTTGAAGATCTGAGTCCCTGTTTCCTTGCAGACTGTCAGCATTTAGAGGCTGCCCACATTCCTTGCCATGTGGCCCCCTTCTCCTTCAAAATCAGCAACGGAGCATTTCTTGTGCATCGAATTTCCTTCCCTTTAAATCCTTTTAGCCAGGAAGAACCCTATCCTGTGATAAGTAAGGGTTCCCCTGACTAAGGGTCCACTAGGATAATAGCCCTTTTTTAATGTCAACTAAGTCATTAAGTTAGGTCTTGGTTATAGTTGCATCTCTTCCCAGCACACATAGGTTCACATATAATTGAATAGCTGGGTGAAGCTGTGTGTATACACTACAGAAAGCAATCTTGGGGCATCTTAGAATTCTGTCTTCCACAGGGGCTCTGTGAGGCCTGGTTTGATGGTGTATTCTCCCAGAGAAACTTTTCACTTGTTGCTCTGGTGGTTTCCAGGGGTATGATATTCTGAATACCACTTTTATGTTTATTTCTTGACTTAGAGGTCCTCAGACTGCATAAGTATAATAATTTGAAGCTTGAACATGCATAAAGGCAGGGAAATGAATAGAAGTTCTCAGGGGAGTGTTTAGTCTATGATAACAAAATTTCTTGTCTTTTTATGCTTTGAAGATGTACTTTCTCATTTCTCCCCAACTCTGCAAGGTTACAGCCATTCTAAGTTTCTAACTCCATATAGAGGTTCTCAGTCCCAACTCTTCATCTAGCTAATGCCCAAAGTTTTGCCTCTTATTTCTTCATGATTGTTAAAACCCAGTCTCGTAGGTTACCAACATGAGCAATCAGCTCCACCCACCTGGCCCTGGTAGCCATAGAATTAGCTCACCTACCTACTTGTCAATTTAATTTTCAGTTACCATGTGTTTTTTTCCCTGAAGATTTCCTCTACTTTTTGGTTTAGATTCAACATCGCTTTAAAAATATGTTTTACTGTATGTATGTGTGCATGTCAAATTGCTTCAGTTGTGTCCAACTCTTTGCGACCTCACCAGGCTCACCAGGCTCACCAGGCTCCTCTGTCCATGGAATTCTCCAGGTAAGAATATTGGAGTGGGTTGCCATGCCCTTCTCCTGGGGAATCTTCCCAAACCAGGGATCAAACTCTGGTCTCCTGGGGCTCCTGCATTGTAGGTGGATTGTTTACCGCTGAGTCACTTGGAAAGCCCCACTTTACTGTATATAACCTATTATTTCTTTTTGTTTGTGGTGGGAGGGAGGTATATGTCATTTGCTACATTAGTGTAAGTGTAAAATCTTGTTCTTTTGAACTTGTGGTTTGAAAGCATTGCCATTTCTCACTGTTCTAAGCCAATAAACCCTTTGTTCTCACTCCCTATCCTCAAGCCCTACTTCAATCCACCTCCACACAGCTGCCTAAGTCATCTTTGGAAAATATAAATCAGATTATGCAACTTCTGGGCTTAAAAATGTTCATCAATGCTCCAACTTTTGTGACAGATGTATCTCAGACCCTGTTCATGTCTACCCGGTAGCCCTTCCTGCCACATCTCCACCTGACCTGCGCCTGAATGTGATCTTACCCTTCCCTGGGAACTCTGTGGTTGCCTTTACTGGACACTTTCCCTTGGCTGTTTGCAAGGGAATCTCCTTTTGTTCTTCAGTCATCTTCCCAGGTGGTCTCCTGATCACCCAGTCAGTCAAGCCCCAGTTTTTGTTTCCCACTAGGCTCCCATCATGGTTTGTGGCCACTCACTTCTCCTAGCAGAGTGGATGCTCCCTGTGGCTGGGTACCATCTGCACATGCTTTTCTACCTTCAGTGTGAAGCTCTGGCTTGGACCACAGACTTACACATAGTTGTTGAATAGTCAGGCCCAGGGCTGCTTATGTGATGGGCATGGGAAATTCAGAGCCTGCAGTCAGTCAGTAAGATGAGCTTTAAACATGCAACTCTACCCCGCTCTTGTGACAGGTAAGGTAGAAACTTACTATATCAAGGAATTCAAGGATATCTGATTGCCATATAAATATATTTTTGAATGAAATCATCTTTGTAAGCTTAATTCACTTAACATTAAGCTTTAAAGACTAGCTTGATTATAGTGAGACATTAAAAGAAAACTTGGGATCACCAGCAGGACAGTGCCCAGCGGGCATGGCTCCATGGAGGCCTACTCCCTGGAGGAGGGGTGCTGAGCAGCTGGGGTGGTCATAGAGCAACCATTGACTTGCCAACATGTGACAGACAGAAATAAAGAATTGGCTTAATTCACTATGAGTATGGGAGGGCATTTTCTTCTCATACAGAAATATTTTGAAATAGTCCAAAGAATCACTTGAAATAACATCAACAGAGAGCATACTGATTGCCTGTGTTCAACTAACAAGTTATAATCTAGTATGACACATAGACAAGAAAATAAGCAATCAGAATAATGGGTGGCTGACTTCTGTCTTCAAAGGATAGTCACTAGAAGGGCCTGGCCTGCCTTCTCCATGATGGATCTTAAATTCCCATGGAATAAAAGTCATTGGTGATCAGGAACCCTAATCACTAGGTACTGTTTAGATGTTAGGCCCTATCCTAGGTCTTTTACATATTTCATTTCATGGACCAGAGTTGGGGTCTCTCATACCACATTCTAGAGCTGTCTCCACCAACAAGGCAAATCCAGGAGAGAGGACACCAGCAGAAACATTGCTCATTACCTCCAACCACAACTTTCTGCATCATTCTTGCTTTCTCCTCCAATCTCATCATTCTTGGCAGAGGTCCTTGTTGAAAACATGCCCTGTGAAGACCCAGAATTATATTTTGATCCATTTTGGACACAGCGTGTGCCCAAGAGAATTCTTTAAAAACAAGGGTCTTTGAAGATACTAAAAGTAGGCACTGGTTAAAACATTCATTTATGAGCAAGTTTATATCAGGAAAATAGTATCTATTTTCTTTTTTTTCCATTTATTTTTATTAGTTGGAGGCTAATTACTTTACAATATTGTAGTGGCTCTTGCCATACATTGACATGAATCAGCCATGGATCTACATGTGTTCCCCATCCCGATCCCCACTCCCGCCTCCCTCTCCATCCCATCCCTCTGGGTCTTCCTAGTGCACCAGCCCTGAGCGCTTGTCTCATGCATCCAACCTGTGCTGGTGATCTGTTTCACCCTTGATAATATACATGTTTCAATGCTGTTCTCTCAGAACATCCTACCCTCACCTTCTCCCAGAGTCTAAAAGTCTGTTCTGTACATCTATGTCTCTTTTTCTGTCTTGCATATAGAGTTATCGTTACCATCTTTTAAAATTCCATATATATGCATTAGTATACTGTATTGGTCTTTATTTTTCTGGCTTACTTCACTCTGTATAATGGGCTCCAGCTTCATCCATCTCATTAGAACTGATTCAAATGAATTCTTTTTAATGGCTGAGTAATATTCCATAGTGTATATGTACCACATCTTCCTTATGCATTCGTCTGCTGAGCGCCCACTCCTGGGCATACACGCCGAGGAAACCAGATCTGAAAGAGACACGTGAACCCCAATGTTCATTGCAGCACTGTTTATAATAGCCAGGACATGGAAGCAACCTAGTATCTATTTTCTTAAGTGAATTGCACCCCTATGGAAAATGTAATTCTCTATGATTTTTACAAGTGAAGATGAGGGATTCTGAGCATGAATTCTATGCAGAGCTCACCTGTCCCCTTCCCTCCTTTTCTTCTTTTCCTCATCCCTTCCTGCCTTTATCAAATATTTATTAAGTACCTAATCTGTGTCAGTGACATAGGAAATGGTTTTTGTTCTCAAAATAGTTATAATATGGTACAAACTGTAGACAAGAAAACAGTCAATCAGAATAATGGGGTGGCTGGCTTCTGCCTTCAAAGGATAGTCACTAGAAGGGCCTGACCTGCCTTCTCTGTGTTGGATCTTAAATTCCAATGGAATCAAAGTCACTAATAACTGTGAACAACCTGATGGATACCAGGTACATATCTATCAACCAGACATAGCTCTGTGAGCTGTTAATCATTTGCAGGCAACATGTGTGTCTACTGAGAGAGTCCAAGAGCTACAATAGAACAGCTTACTAGAAATAAAAATGACCTTCAATGAAGTATTTGTTACTAGGTAGAGTTAAGTTCAGCTGAGAATAACAGAAAATCCCCCAAATAGTGCTTAAACAAGTTAGAGAAAACTAGTTGAAGAAAACTATAAACTTGACCAATGAACACAAAAAAGATTGGAGAAAATTGATGTTCCTTAATAGTAATATTTCTCAATGAACAGAATGGATATTGTGGAGAATGGAATTTAATACACACATTTAACACAATTTAAAACAAATTGAGATTTTTTGAATTTGCAAAGAAAATTGAAATTGAAAACAGTCATGACAAGGTTGAAAAAATATTTTATGAGGGCAAAACTACAAAAACCAAAATGATGTTACTGCAAAGTATAGACAGAGAAACCATTCTGATGAATAGAAAGTTTAGAAACATGAGCATGCTTTATATATATAAACTTATAAATGTATTTGTTATATACACAGGTATACTTAGTTTATGATAAAGTTGGCATTTCAACTTGACTATAGATTGTTTCATAAAGGATAGCGCTGGAAAGTTTGCTAACCATTGGCATAAATCAAGATGAAGCCATACATCGCATCATATACCAAAATTAATTCTAGGTGGAATTAGGATTTATGTGTAAAGAAAGAAAATATAAACTTATCAAGAGATTATGTAGTTGAATATTTTATACAAACTGTGCCAGGGTAAGTTTTACTAGCACATCACCAAAGGCATAAAGAATATGGTAAAATTTAAGTAAATAAAAGTTAAAAGAAAATTTTATGCTTCCAAAAAACCATAAATAAAACTTAAAGGCAAGTGCACACTGCAAATAAATATTTGAAGTGTACTTAAAGGCAATAGTATATTTTATATATTAAAAAATCCATATTGATCAGTGAGCAGAGGATACACAAATGAAATGAAAACAACAGACATATCACAATAGCAAACAATCACCTTGCAGCTTCTGGGGAATGTATTTATTTCTTCAATAGAAGAAAATATTTGAAACAATACAATATTTTGCCTCTTAAAAAGATAAAGATATAAAGAATATTTTCAATACAACCGTGAGAGTGTAAATTGATAATAATATTTTCTTTTAAGCTGCTTGGCATTATAAACAAAAAAATCACATGATTACTGTTGGACTCAATAATCCTCGGTTCAGGCTCTATCTTAAAGAAATAGTCAAAGATACAATCAAACATCTGTGTACATTGATTTTCAATGCAGCATCATCTATAATAGAAAAAGAATTTGGAAATGATGACACAGCCCCACAATAGAGAAATGGGTACATTAATTCGACTACATCTGATGCTGTAAAGTGGAATATTGCATAGGAATCTGGAATGTTAGGTCCATGAATCAAGGCAAATTGGAAGTGGTCAAACAAGAGATGGTAAGACTGTCTACATTTTAGGAACCAGCGAACTAAAATGGACTGAAATGGGTGAATTTAACTCAGATGGCCATTATATCTACTACTGTGGGAAGGATCCCTTAGAAGAAATGGAGTAGCCATCATAGTCAACAAAGAGTCAGAAATGCAGCACTTGGATGCAATCTCAAAAACAACAGAATGATCTGTTTATATCCAAGGCAAACCATTCACTATCAGAGTAATCCAAGTCTATGCCCCGAACAGTAATGCTGAAGAAGCTGAAGTTGAACTGTTCTATGAAGACCTACAAGGCCTCCTAGAACTAACACCCAAAAAAAGATGTCCTTTTCATTATAGGGGACTGGAATGCAAAAGTAGGAAGTCAAGAAACACCTGGAGTAACAGGCAAATTTGGCCTTGGAGTACAGAATGAAGCAGAGCAACAGCTAACAGAGTTTTGCCAAGAGAACGCACTGCTCATAGCAAACACCCTCTTCCAACAACACAAGAGAAGACTCTACACATGGACATCACCAGATGGTCAACACCGAAATCAGATTGATGATGTTCTTTGCAGCCAAAGGTGGAGAAGCTCTATACAGTCAGCAAAAACAAAACCGGGAGCTGACTGTGGCTCAGATCATGAACTCCTTATTGCCAAATTCAGACTTAAACTGAAGAGATTAGGAATAACCACTAGACCATTCAGGTATGACCTAAATAAAATCCCTTATGAATATACAGCGGAAGTGAGAAATAGATTTAAGGGACTAGATCTGATCGACAGAGTGCCTGATGAACTATGGACAGAGTTCCAGAAAAACATTTATTTCTGGTTTATTGACTATGTCAAAGCATTTGACTGTGTGGATCGCCACAAACTGTGGAAAATGCTGAAAGAGATGGGAATACCAGACCACCTTATCCACCTCTTGAGAAACCTGTATGCAGGTCAGGAAGCAACAGTTAGAACTGGACATGGAACAACAGATTGGTTCCAAATAGGAAAAGGAGTACGTCAAGGCTGTATTTTGTCACAGTGCTTATTTAACTTATATGCAGAGTGCATCATGAGAAACGCTGGACTGGATGAAGCACAAGTCAGAATCAAGATTGCTGGGAGAAATAACCTCAGATATGCAGATGACACCACTCTTATGGCAGAAAGCGAAGAAGAACTAAAGAACCTTTTGATGAAAGTGAAAGAGGAGAGTGAAAAAGTTAGCTTAAAACTCAACATTCAGAAAACTAAGATCATGGCATCCAGCCCTGTCATTTCCTGGGAAACAGATGGGGAAACAGTGGAAACAGTGTCAGACTTTATTTTTTGGGGCTCTAAAATCACTGCAGATGGTGACTGCAACCATGAAATTAGAAGACACTTGCTCCTTTGAAGAAAAGTTATGACCAACCTAGTCAGCATATTAAAAAGCAGAGACATTACTTTGACAACAAAGGTTTGTCTAGACAAGGCTATGGTTTCTCCAGTAGTCATGTGTGGATGTGAGAGTTGGAACATAAAGAAAGCTGAGCACCGAAGAATTGATGTTTCTGAATTGTGTTGGAGAAGACTCTTGAGAGTCCCTTGGACTGCAAGAAGACCCAATCAGTCAATTCTCAAGGAAAATCAGTCCTGAATATTCATTGTAAGGACTGATATTGAAGTTGAAACTCCAATACTTTGGCCACCTGATGCAAAGAACTGACTCTTTTGAAAAGACCCTGATGCTGGAAAAGATTGAGGGCGGGAGGAGAAGGGGACGACAGAGGATGAGATGGTTGGATGGGATCACCGACTCAATGGACATGAGTTTGAGTAAACTCCAGGAGTTGATGAGAGGCAGGGAGGCCTGGTGTGCTGCAGTCCATGGGGTTGCAAAGAGTTGGATATGACTGAGCAACTGAACTGAGCTAAACTGATATTTAGATGATGATTAATTATGCAATCATTATAATCAAGTTTTTCAGGAATATTTAATGACATAGAAAGTGGCCATGCTAATAAGTTAATTGGAAAGTGTAGAACTGTATGACATCAAAGGCACAGAGCAGGAGGTGTGCACAGCAGTTGCTAATACCTGTGTTCAGGTGGCCATGTCCACACAGGACACCGCCTTTGCAGGCTGCTACTCTGTGTCCTCAATCCCAGCCTCCCACTGGCCTCTCAACCCACCTTGTTGTCTAGAAACATCACTTTGCATTGAGATCATTTCCAGTGCCCTCTAAAGGCACCACTTAGGGGTTGAGTGAGGTACCCTTTACCTCTCACTTTGGGTGTAAGACAGCGAGCTAATTGGACATTAATAGGGGCCTGGGTCTTCCACTTCTTGTTGCAGTTATGAGGATTTCCCCTTTGCTCTTCCAGCAAAGCCAGGTGGCTTTGTTCTTGGGAAGAAGGGTGATTGTCCAGGGGGCAGGGTCATTGTTGTTGTTGTTTAGTAGCTTAAGTCATATCCAACTTTTTTGTGACCCCATGGACTCTAGGTTCCTCTGTCCATGGGATCTCCCAGGCAAGAATATTGGAGCGGGTTGCCATTCCTTTTCCAGGGGATCTTCCCAACCCAGGGATCGAACTTGCG
The DNA here is from genome assembly GCF_910594005.1 of Cervus elaphus. Lineage (NCBI taxonomy): Eukaryota > Metazoa > Chordata > Mammalia > Artiodactyla > Cervidae > Cervus > Cervus elaphus. The sequence goes on from NC_057847.1 coordinate 4,030,111, forward strand.
TCTTCTGTTTCTCCTGAATTGGCAGACAGATTGTTTACCACTGATCTACCTGAGAAGCCACTGGGCAGAGGGAAGGGGAGAGGGTTACTATAGGCAAAGGGTAAGTTCTGGGAAGGGCTTCTCATCGCCTTCCTTTCCACCTTCCCCTCCCCACTCCTCTTTCTCACACGTTTCTTCCACTTCCCACCACTGCCCCAGCATTCACTGTATGCCCCTCTCAACAATGCCGGCTATTCCTGCTTGCTCATTTAATTTTCAGGAACCCCTGTGAGGTGGTTCTTACTCCATCTATGTATGATTATAATAACAAAAGCAACACAAATCAAGTCAAATAAACAGTTTCCAACATGGAATCAGAATTGGCTTCTTCTCTGCAACAAGACCAGAAGAGATAAAGGTTCCTTCCACTCCTTGTGGCATTCAAAAACAATTTCACATCTACTTCTGTCAGATCCTATGCCTAGCACTGGAGATATGGGGCACTCAGGGCACAGAAGGGACAGATGAGGATATTTTCTCATAGTCTGTAACTTGGTGTGGGGAGAAGTGTGGGGAGGTGGGGCGCAAGGAGGGCTGCCTGGAAGAGGTGACAACTGACTGAGAACTGAAGGTGGCCAGATCTAGGGGAGATGGGAGGAAGGAGGGGGCCCAGGTTGATGGCCTGCTCAAGTGAAGACAAGGCTGGGAAACCTCCAGTGTCCTTTGTGGAGGGAGACAGGGGAGAGATGCTGGGGAAAGAGGGGGTCTCTTAGGCTCTGCCTCAGGGAGCAGGACAGAGTGGAGCTGAGTGTGGAGATGCTATGGGGTGAGGGTGTGTACATACTGCCCTGCAGCAGCATCACCTCTCCTCTGAAATCTCATCACCATTCATTGGCTGGCATTTGACACTGGCCTCCAGGGACAGCAATAGCAGTTCTGTTCTACAGGGACCCTGGGTGAGGCATGAGTCCTGTACTGGGGAGCTCACCGGAAGGCAGGGAAGACTCAGATGCCCTGCGCCAGTGGGTGGGCTCTGATGAGAGGACCAGAGCCAGGCCAGAGCAGGATTCCTGGGAAAGGGTCCATTTGCCAAAGATTCTATTATCTTGGAAACAGCAAAGTTTACAGGTTTGCTAATGGCTTACTTAGGAAGATGACCCAGATAAAGGGGAGAGCTGTCTGTGAAGACAGAGTTCACATAGTGAAACAGGCTCAGAGAGAGCAATTCTCAGCAAACTACCTTCATCTGTCTTCTCTCATTTTTTATTCTTTTCTTCTCTCATCCTCAACAATTTATTTTTTATTATGAATTGTACCATTTATACAAAAGAGTGAAAAGATGGATGCACAATCTAAAGACTAATGCTAAAACAGATGCTCACGTACCTACCCTTAGAGATTAAGAGATAGGAGATTACTAAAACTTGCTGTCCTCCCCAGAAAAGATGCCTGTGATCCAGTACTTTGTGTACCCACGTGTGCATCCCCACTCTACATTGCTTAATTTTTGTCTGGTTTTGAGCTCTGAGGACCTGGGATAATCCTATCACTATGTATTCTCTTGTGATTCCCTTCTTCTGCTCATTTTTACATGTTGGAGACCCGTCTGAGTTGATGGATATAGCTGTAGCCATTCACTTTGCCTTACTTTGTGCAGTGTTCTTTTGGGTGCACTTACCACAATTCATTTTTCTGTTGCTGTCTTGGTGAGCATTTGGTTCATTGCCACATTTTCCTATCATAACACTGCTTCTGTGAACTTTCTAGTACCTGGTATTGTCTGGTTGCAGACCTGCAACAGTTTCTGGATAGTGTGGTTCTCAGAGTTGGCCTGGGGACACCTGCAGTTCCCAAGACAGTTTCAGAGGGTTTCCTGAGGTCAAAACCATTTTCATAATAAGGCTAGAATATTGTTTGCTCCTTTCACTGCCATTCTCTCATAAGTATTCATTTGGAAGTTCTGCACAACTCAAGAGACTCAGTACTTTCCAAATGACTGCTGCACATTGTTACAAAACTGATGTGTGGCTGAGAGAGCCATTGGAGGTCAAGCTAGGCCAGTGGATTTTAAAATAACTGAGTACGAAAATTTCACTGGTGCAGTTTCTGATTCCACATTACAGCTAATCTTCAAGGAACAGTCATTCATCAAGTTTTGATATAAAAACAAGAAAGAATATCCATAGTTATCTGAAAGATACAATAACTCCTTCCTTTACCAACTCCTTGGCTGTACAAGGCTGGATTTTCTTCTTATAGTCCAACTAAAACATATATCACAACAGAAGGTGACATGAGAATCCAGCTATGTCGGGTTTCTATTAAGTCATATATTTTTGGAAAACAGATAAAATGTTATCTCACATAAAATGGGAACATTATTGCTATTTTAAAACAAACTAATGCATATTTAAATCTTTCTTAGTTTTAATTTTTGATGTGGTGTAAATATAGGTGGATATATCACCTATAAGTAGAACCCACATGGGAGAAGGCAATGGCAACCCACTCCAGTGTTCTTGCCTGGAGAATCCTGGGGACAGAGGAGCCTGGTAGGCTGCCATCTATGGGGTCGCACAGAGTCAGACACAACTGAAGCGACTTAGCAGCAGCAGCAGCAGCAGAACCTACATAAATTTCTTTAGTTTTCTCAGTCATTTCCAAGCATGTAAATGGTGTAAGAGGATAAGGTGTGTGAACACTGCTGCTCTTGGTATATTTTGAAAAAAAGACTTCTGCATCTTTAACTTACTTCTGCCTTGACTGGACCAATGAATGATACCCAGAAGCAATGAAAAGACTTCCTTCAAACCCACATCCTCGAAAGTTTTAGCTCTTTAATTTTTCCAAACCTGTGAATGTGAAATGGTCTTTTCTTACAGTTCTGTTTTACCAATTTTTGTTTACAAATGAGATAAAGCAAATGTTCATGTGTTTTGGGGTCATGGTTATCTTTTTCTTGGCAAATGCCTGTTCTTGTATTCTGCCCATTTTTTTGGAAGGCTTGTTAGCCTTTCTTTATTAAGTCAGAAGAATTCTTTGTATGTACTCCATGATAATTCAGTTATACATATTGTGAGCATATTTCTTAGTTTATGATTTGCTTTTTCTCTCCGTGATGTCATTTGATGTGCAGATGTTCTTAGCTTCAATGTAGTTAAAATTATCCATCTTTCTTTAATGGTTTGTGCTTTTGACATCTTGTTTAAAGAGTACTCTCCTAAAGAGAAAGACAAATACCATATGATATCACTTATATGTGGAATATAAAATATGACACAAATGAACCTATCTATGAAATGGAAACAAATCATGGACATAGAGAACAGACTGTTGGTTGCCATGGGGTTGGGGGATAAATGGGTGGGAGGTTGCTGTTAGCAGATGTAAGCTTTTGTGTATAGAATGGATAAACAACAAGGTCCTACTGTATAGCTCAGGGAACGATATTCAATATGCTGTGATAAACCATAATGAAAAAGAATATATATATCTGAATCTCTTTTCTGTATAGCAGAAATTGTAATAACACAGCATTGTAACTCAACTATACTTCAATTAAAAAAAAAAAGAAAGAAAAAAAAAAGAAATCCTTTCCTATCCCAAAGTCTTAAGGCGTTCTTCTATGTTATCTTTAAATGCTATGTAGTGTCTGCTTCACGTTTACATCTTTAGTCCACCTGGCATAGAAACTTCAGTAGACTGTTCAGTAGCAACCCAAGCTCATTTTTTCATATAGATAACCAGTTGTCCTGGCTCTTGGACAACCACATGTTAGTGTAGGCTTAGCTTTCTGGGAAAGCATGATATGACCACACGACTGGGTCCAGGTCCTTGCCTCACCAACTATGACCTGAACTGCTTACTTATTGGCTATTTGAGGAGAGCTTTCAAATTTGCTTTTTATCAGTATCTCTAGATAGTTTCACCTGACAGCTTCATTGCATTAATTCAGATTCTTGCTGGCTGAAAATCTCTGCTATCCAGTGTCTTTTTGTCAATTCACTGTATAGCAGGCAAGAGGAAGAGGCACCAGGCAAGCCAGGTTGGCCAAACAGTAACTGGTGAGGGGATTGGAGTTCAAGTGATTTGGTCCTCTCTCCAGAGCCTTTGTTGTTGGGAGGAAGTCAAGGCAGGATTTGAAGCCTGCTGTATTTACATTTAAAAAAACTGGACTTTGATCCCTTCTTTAAATTTCCTATAACCATACAATGCTTCGGGCACCTTAACTTGTTTCCCTTATTTTGTCTTTTACAGTAGGACTTTAAAAGCAGGCAGTAAGTAGACATCTCCACCACGGGAAAATGCTGGTGACAAATGAATTCTGCATAATCTTCTTAATGTGGCAGTTTTCCATTTCAAACTGTTAGGCACTGAGACATCAAAGCAGCTGAGTGGCAGTCCTGAAATTCAGATAGATACAGTCCAAAGGGCTGCTATTGCTCATTCTTGATGATCAGGAAAATGTGGATAAAAGGTGCCAATTATGAATTAAGTTCTGGCTGTTTCACCCACACCAGTTGCACCTAGCTGTGCTAAGTCACTTTGGAGCTTTCCCCTGAGACAGGCTGGCCCTAGGGTGGGAGATGACATGTGGATTTAGGTCAGGTGACAGAATCACCTGCAGAACGCCTCCAGTGAGTACTCACTGGGGTTTGAGGGACTCACAGCTGGTTTGTTGAATGAATTATAGAAGTGATGGCACTGACTTTGGGTCAGAGGACTCTCTTGCACGGTTTCTCTTTCTGAGTGATCTTGGGCTGTTATATGGCCCACAGGGCCCTCCCTGACTCAGCCCTGCCACCTCCCCAGCTCCTCCCCTTCCCTAGAGCTCCAGGCTCCTACACAGAGCCTTCTGGCTTCATGATGGCCCTGACTGCCTTCCTGCTGCTGAGCCTCCACATGGGCCCCTCCCAAAGGAGGCAACATCCTTCTAACCCAGGTATGAATGGGCCAAAGCTACATCTTCCTTTCCAGAGAACCCTCCATCACCCTGAGAGTGGGCACACCCCAGGCCATGGGCCCTCCAGCACTGCCATCTCTCCTGCATACCTCCACAAGGACTAGATTCTCTTGCTCTCCAGTGCATTCCAAGAGCACAAAGGGTGATAGGGGCAGAAAGGGAGCTCAGTAGATGTGTGCTGAGTGAATTGATGAATGGACTGGCTCAGTAAACTTAGACCACTGAGCCTCAAAAGTGCTTAACTCACATGGTTAAGTGAGATAATCTAAGACTGAATCTCAGCATTTTTGAATTGCTGACCCCATTGGAGAATCTAGTAAATGTCATAGACTCTCTTTTAGAAAAACACATGTATGCAGAGCAGCAATTATGTATGCTACTGAAAGTTGTATGAATATTCCCCCATAAAACTCTGCATGGGTTTTACTTTTTCCCTATGCTCTTCTGGACTGTTCTTGTCTGTCTTTTAAAAATAATGGTAGTGGATACACAGCAAGCCCTGTACTCTCAGTGGCTTAGCACATGTGTGTGTGCCAAGTTGCTTCAGTTGTGTCCACCTTTTTGAGACTCTGGACTGCAGCCTGCCCAGCTCCCCTGTGCATGAGATTCTCCAGGCAAGAATACTTGAGTCATGCCCTTCTCCAGGGGATCGTACCCACCCAGGGATCGAACCCCAGTCTCTTAAATCTTCTGCATTGGCAAGCAGGTTCTTTACCAATAGCACCACCTGGGAAGCCCTAGCGGCTTAACAAAACCAACAGTTATTTCTGCCTCATAGAAAGTCTGATCAATGACAGGGCAAGAAAGGGGAAGCCTTCTCCATGGAGTCATTCAGGAACTCGTCATCACAATGAGGCTTCCAAGGTCAACTGGGCATTGACATCAGCTGACCATGGGGAGGGAGAGGTGGGACATAGAGAGGAGTTTGTGGACCATATTGGAAGTGGCTCACATTGCAAAGCTTGGGGACCATTAAAAAGGACATTGGGCTTCCCTGGTGGCCCAGACAGTAAAGAATCTGCCTGCAATGCAGGAGACCTGGATTCAATCCCTGGGTTGGGAAGTTCCCCTGGAGGATGGCATAGGAACCCAATCCAGTATTCTTGCCTGGAGAATCCTCATGGACAGAGGACCCTGGCAGGCTACAGTCCATGGGGTTGCAAAGAGTTGGACATGACTGAATGACTAAGCAGAGGACAAAGAAGACACCTTGGCAGGATTTGAAGCCTGCCAGATTTTCATTTAAAAACCTTGACCTTGGTCCCTTGTATGGTGGATATTTTCATGTCTGTAAGTGCTGTTATTTGGAATCTCATATGCAGGACTTCTTTTCCCACAAAATTTCATATGTCTTTTTCATGGAAGCTTCTTGAAGCAAGTGGAAGAAACTGAGCCAAAGAAAGTGTTTGACAGGGCGGAGTTTTCTTCTTGTCCTATGCTCACTCTTTCCTGAATGTGCCACAAACAACATCCTTTGTTTTCAAGCTCCATGGTGCTCCCACCATCCTCTGCCTCTGCATCCTCTCACACACAATTCCAATGGCCATTCTTATGGGAAGACCTCCTTGAGCACCTCTCCAACTCCAAGGCAGACTTAATTTCCCCTCATCTAAGTCCCCAACATGAGTCACATTACTGTGTTATTGCTTTCAACTTAATGTCTATCCCAAATTTATCCCTTAGATTGGAAGACACAGCTTATCACTCACCTCTTAGCACTTGTTCTGGCACACAGTAGGTACTCAGTAAATGGGATCTGATTGCAAATAGAAAGAAGTGTGTTCCTTTCTGCCTTTAAGGCTTTTCTCTGCCCACTTTCATCTATTCAGTGTGGGCTATCTCTCCCTACACCTTGGCTCTGCCATTTTTGAAAAGCTGCATGTGACTGGGAGTGAAGGGACCTCAAGGAAGCCATAGGAAGAGATGCAGCTGGGGTGAAAGTCAGAGACCAGGCATGGCAGATTTTTAGTATCACCCAAAGGCCTGAGTGATTCATTGAAAGGGGTAAGCAGGAGAGATGTTGTCAGATTGTCACTCTTAGAACCACAGGAGTATGAATTTGAGGGGCAGAAGGGGAGTCAGATAAGATTTATTGAACTTGTCTTGGAAGTGTCTTGAATGGTGAGTGTTCTTCAAACATTATGAGGTTATCGGTCATGTGATGGGAATAGGGAGAAGCTCAGGTGGTGAGGGAGATGGACTTGTAAACAAGTTTTGGACAGAAGGAGGTGGCAAAGTGGTAGTGAGAGATGATGGTAGACTGTGGTGTCTGGATGTGAGGGGGGATTGATAGTGCAGGGAAATGATGTGGATCAGATTCACTTCCTATGGTGCTACATCCAGGATGGCTCCCAGTCTTCCACTGGTACAAGTGAGGCCATTCTTTGGAAGAGGTGGGCTACAGGAGGAGGAGATGATGGTTGGGGTTGGATGGGGAGCTGATAGAGTTTAGTTTTCTGAGGGACAAACACTGACTCAACCTCTCATTTTGATGCAACGAGTTCCCCATAAAATGCCTTCAAGGTAACTTATCTTCCACTCATGTGGGGATGTTGCTGAGGCCTTTGCCCAATTCTCTTTGTAAATACCTAATACTTATTTGTTTAGTCACATTTTCTAAAATCTCAGATTATCCCTTTGGGGATAACCTGTATGGAAAAAGAAACAACAGCATTGAGGGACTGCTTTTCTAAGCCATATACTTTACCATTTAACAGTATATATCCATTAAGAAAACACATTATTAGTAGGGGCAAAGGTCTCCACTGGGAAGTGTTTTATTTGATATGATGGACTCTTATGACTTGACTGATTTTGCTGACTGTGGCATGATGGATATGACATTTAACAAAGACAAGAGCTTTTGGAGTTATTGCCTATTTGAATTACAGTTTATGTTTCTCAAAAGACTGAAAGCTACCACTGAATTTTAGCCACAGGCAGAGAAGTTGCTGTTGTCACTATTTCAGGTGGAGAAACAGAACTGAAGGGCCACAGACTCAGTCTCGGTCACACAACCATTTAGTGCTCCCAGAAGTGGAAGGAACTGACACTGTCAATTGTTTACACTGTCCCAGACCCCTTGCAATTATGATGCATGATCATCCTCACATCCTGATGTCCCTGAGGTTGACTTGGGATAATAAAGCTTCTAGGAGAAACTGGAATCACAGAGGTGCCAATTTACTAATGCCTATGAGGAATGCAAGTACCAGATGCTCACATCCATCTGGTTTGTACATTCTTTGCTGTTAAGGCAAATTTCCAAAGAGTGGTTTGACAGCATCAAGCTCAGAGAGCATAAGGCTTTTATCTGCATATCAGGGCTGAGGTTATCTGTCAAACCAGATGCAATTGTCTTCTGACAGAGTATCTCCTTCTAGAGACTGTGTGAATGGACACAGCCAAAATTCATTTTGTGACTGACATGAACATATCTATAGCTTCCATTACAGAAAAAGATGTTGTTATTGTTCTAATGCTAAATCATATCTGATTCTTTGAGAACCCATGGACTGCAGCATGCCAGGTTCCTCTGTCCTCCACTATCTCCTGGAGTTTGCTCAAACTCATGTCTGTTGAGTCAGTGATGCTATCTAACCATCTCATTCTCTGCCACCTACTTTTCCCACCCTCAATCTTTCCCAGCATCAGGGTCTTTTCCAATGAGTCAGCTCTTCGCATCAGGTGGCCAAAGTATTGGAGCTTCAGCTCAGTATCAGTCCTTCCAATGACTATTCAGGGTTGATTTCCTTTAGAATTGACTGGTTTGATCTCCTTGCAGTTCAAGGTACTCTCAAGAGTCTTCTCCAGCACCACAATTCAAAAGCATATCAGGAAAAAATAGAGTGGATTTATCTTCTTGCCCAATTAAAAAAAATAGGAGAAATGACTGAAACAATAGAAGACTTTGGGCACAAGGCAATGTGGCAGAGTGGTCCACGAGAACAGGGAAATAAATGAAGTAAACCCTATGTTCTGAAGTGTTCCAGAACATTACTTGCAAAAAGTTCCTCGGTCATTGAGCAGGAAAAGGGAAACCAGGCAAAGCTCAGCAGACTCACTGAGATGAACAAAGCAGAACTAAAGTTTACGGTGTTCAAGGCAGCTAGGATTTACAAGGGAGAGTACCAGAGGAGAGAACTGCATGCTAAAGACCTAAAGAAATCTGCAGAGGGTTACCATCAAGTATTCAGCTGAGTACTGATTAGTGCATGTGTGTGAGGAAACTGGTTGGGACATAGAAGAATTAGAGGAAACATTCTCCATAGATCAAACCAGGCTGGGAATTGTGCCTGTTCTCACCACCAGAGTGAAGAAGAATAAATCACATGGCATTGGATAGAATATTTAGGAGTTTTGTTTGGTGGAGGCAAAGTTAGCCTCAGACTAAATGTTTTTCTGGTCCCACTTAACAAAGCACTAATGAAAGATCAAATTGTTTCCAAATAAATTAAACGCATATCAAACAAAGTTCAAGGCTTATATAGAATATCCAGCACCCAGCAAAATCAAATTCACAATGTCTGACACTCAATTGCCAGTCTTGCAAAGAAGAAAATATGACCCATAACAAGGGTAAACATGTCAGTCAACAGTGACCCAGAAATGGCAAATGATAAAATTAGTGAACCAGGATATTAAAACAACCACTATAACAATATTTCATACACTCAGTGCAATAGAGGAAAAGATTAGATATGTTAATTAGAGACAAGAAAGATTTTTAAAAGACTCAAATCAAACTTCTTGAGATGAAAGTTATAATATGTGAGATAAAAAATACATGGGAGGGAGTTAAAAAATTAGGAAGTACAGAAGAAAATATTACTTAAATAGAAAACAAGGCAATAGAAACTAGAAAAATGCAAACAAGAGAGAAAAGGCAAAACAGAAGAACAAAAAGACTGACAACAAATAGAGTAGCAGTGAATTCTGAAACAACTTCAAATGGTTTACTATCCAAATACACAAGTAGTTAAAGTCATAAAATGGGAAGTGGGTGGGGAAAATTTTGAAGGAATACAATTTTCTTCAAATTTTCCAAATTTGATGAAACTATAATTCTTAGACTCAAGAAGCTCAACAAACTTTAAGTACAGTAAACATGAAGAAAATTATATCAAGCACTGTAGTCAAATTGCTCAAACACAGTGATAAAGGGAAAACCTTAAAAGTAATCAAAGAAGAAAGAAACATTATGTACAATGAAACAGAGATAAAGATGAAAGAAAAATTTTCATTAAACACAAGAGTGCAAGTGAGAAGGCAATCAAATGTTTTTTAAAGTATTAAAGGAAAAAAAAAAACCTTTATTGAGGAAAAACATCTCAAAAATGAAGCAAAATAGTCCTTTTCCCAATGTGCAAAATCTGAAAGAATTCATCACCAGTAAATCTGCACTATAAGAAATAAGGCTGATTTAATTACCAGATGGAAATTTGAGCCTATATAAAAGACTGAAAAGCAACACAAATGTTAAACATGAGGAAATTTTCTTATTGTTTTAATCTATTAAAAAGAGAATCAATTGTTTATTTTTTCCCCAATTATTTTTATTAGTTGGAGGTGGTTTTTGCCATACATTGACATGATTGTTTAAAGCAAAAATAATGACAATACATTGTGAGATTTGCAACATATATGTGACAACAATAACACAAAGGCTAAGAGAAGAAAATGGGTGTATATTGTTGTAAGGTTCATATAGTTGAAATGATATAATATCACTTGAATGCAGACTGGGTAGTTCAAGAAGTATACTGTAAGGGCTCAGACAACCACTAAATAGCACAACAAAAGTTGTTTATGATAAGCCAACAAAGGAAATAAAATGAAAATATAAAACCCACTCAATTAATATAATAAAGCAAAAAAAAAAAAAAAAAAAAGAAAGAAAGAAAATAAATAACAGACTTGGTAAGAAGAAAAAAATTAGTTTTAAGCCTAGCCAAATCAATGATCACATAAATAAAACTAGTCTAAACTACATACCAATTAAAGGTTAGATATTTTTCCAATTGGACTAAAAAGCAAGAGCCAACTGTACAAGGGCATGTGTACATATATGGGTACACACACACACACACACACACACACACACACTGAGATTAAAAGAATGAACATGGAAAAAATATATCTTGATAATGCTAATCAGAAATCATAACAATACCAGATAAAGTGTATTTCAGAGCAAAACAAAATTACCATGGATAAAATCATTTCACAATGATGAAGGAATCAGTTAATCACCACATAACAATCTTAAATGTTTATTCATCTAAAAACAGAGCTTCAAAATACATGAAGCAAAAATGGACAGACCTGAAAGGGGAAATAGATATGTCTACAAATATACCTGGATGTTTCCACATTTCTAAGTAATTGGCTGTCTGAAAATCAGTAAGAATATGGAAAAAAACTACAAAACAAATGTGGTTTAATTGACATTTATAGATCCTTCCTGAGTGGCAGAATACACATGATTTTCAAGTGCACATGGAACATTTACCAAGATGAAATATACCCTGACCACAAAACAAGTTTCAATAATTTTGAAAGGATTTGTATCATTCAGAGAATTTTTTTGGCCACAGTGGAATTAAATTATGAATTAGCAGTAGAAAGATATCTGGAAAATCCCCAAGTATTTGGAAACTAAATAACACACATCTAAATAACCAATGGCTCAAAAAAGAAATTAAAAGAAAAATTAGAAGGAATTTAAAATAAACGAAAACAATTTATCAGAATTCATTGAGTAGAGATGAAACAGTAGTATTAATAATGGTGTATTCAAAGCACTAAATGCCTATGTTAGAGAAGAAGCAACATTTCAAATCAATGATCTAAACTTTCACTTTAAGAAACTAGATGAATAATGTACCCCAAGGTTTTGCTGCAGTGCTGTTTATAATGGCTCGGACATGGAAGAAACCTAGATGTCCTTTCACAGATGAACAGATAAAGAAGTTGTGGTACATGCATATAATGGAATATTACTCAGCCATAAAAAGGAACAAATTTGAGTCAGTTGAGCTGAAGTGAGTGAACCTGAGACTGTTACACAGAGTGAAGAAAGTCAGAAAGAGAAAAACAGATATTGTATATTAATGCATATATATGGGATCTAGAAAAACAGTACTGATGAAATTATTTTTATGGGCAGAAATAGAGATGCAGATGTACAGAATGGACTTGTGGACACAGAAGGGGAAGGAGAGGGCGGGATGAATTGAGAGAATAGCATTGACATATATACACTACCATGTGTAAAATAGCTAGCTAATGTTTGTTGCTTTATAGCACAGGGAGCTCAGCTTGGTGCTCTGTGATGACCTAGAGGGATGGGATGGGGGGCTGGGAGGAGACTTAAGAGGGAGGGGATATATGTATATTGCTTTTCAGTCGCTAAATTGTACCCAGCTCTTTCACCCCATGTACTGCAGCACACCAGGCTTCCCTATCCTTCACTCTCTTGGAGTTTGCTCAAACTCATGTTCATTGAGTCGCTGATGCCACTCAGCGACTGATGATGAGGTGATGTGCAACCACCTCAAACTCTGTCGCCAGCTTCTCCTCCTGCCCTTAAACTTTCCCAGCATCAGGGTCTTTTCCAACGAGTCAGCTCTTCGCATTATGTGGCCACGGTATTGGAGCTTCAGTATCAGTTCTTATAATAAATATTCAGGGTTGATTTCCTTTAGAATTGATTGGTTTGAACTCCTTGCTGTCCAAGGAACTCTCAAGAGTAATCTCTAGTACCACAGTTAGAAAGCATCAATTCTTCAGCACTCAGCCTCCTTTATGGTCTAACTCTCACATCCATTCATGACTACTGGAAGAACAGTAGCTTTGACTATATGGACCTTTGTCAGCAAAGTGATGTCTCTGCTTTTTAATACACTGTCTAAGTTTGTCATAGTTTATCGTCCAAGGAATAAGCATCTTTTAATTTCATGGCTACAGTCACCATCCATAGTGATTTAGGAGTCCAAGAAAATAAAGTCTGTCACTGTTTCCATTTTTTCCCCTTACTATTTGCGATGAAGTGATGGGCCAGATGCCATGATCTCAGTTTTTTGAAGTTTGAATTTTAAGCCAGCTATCTCACTCTTCTCAAATGGCTCTTTATTTGCTCTTCCCTTTGTGCCATAAAGGTGGTCTTGTCTGCATATCTGAGGTAATTGATGTTTCTCTTGGCAAACTTGATTCCAACTTGTGGTTCATCCAGCCCAGCATTTCACATGATGTACTTTGCATATAAATTAAATAAGCAGGGTGACAATGCACCCTTGAAGTACTCCTTTCCCAATTTGGAACTAGTCTGTTGTTCTATGTCCAGTTCTAGCTGTTGCTTCTTGACCTGCATACAGATATTTCAGGAGGCAGATAAGGTGGTCTGGTATCTCTATAAGAATGTCCCAGTTTTTTGTGATGCACATTGTCAACGGGTTTCACGTAGTCAGTGAAGCAGTAGATGATTTTCTGGAAACCCCCTGCTTTTCCTATGATCCAACAGATGTTGGCAATTTGATCTCTGGTTCCTCTGTCTTTTCTAAATCTAGCTTATACATCTGGAAGTTCTTGGTTCATGCACTGTTGAAGTTTAGCTTGAAGGATTTTGAGCATTACCTTGCTAGCATGTGAAGTGAATGCAATTGTGCAGTGGTTGGAATGTTTTTTGGCATTGGCTTGGGATTGGAATAAAAATTAACTTAAAAATTAATTTATTTATTTTAATTGGAGGATAATTAATTTACAATATTGTGATTTTTTTTTTTTGCCATACATCAACGTGAATCCACCCTAGGTGTCGTCTCCATCCAAAACTTTCCTTCCAACTCCCTCCCAACCCTAACCCTCTAGGTTTTTTCAGAACACTGGCTTTGGGTGTCCTGCTTCATGCTTTGAACTTTCACTGCTCATCTATTATATAGTATTGTTTATGTTTCAGTGTTAATCTCAAATCATGCCACTCTTGTGTTCTCCTTCTGAGTCCAAAAGTCTGCTCTTTACCTCTGTGTCTTCTTTGCTACCCTGCATGTGGATCATCAGTACCTTATTTTTAAATTCCATATATAGGCATTAATATACATACAGTATATATCAATAATCTCAGATATGCAGATGACACCACCGTTATAGCAGAAAGCAAAGAACTAAACAGTTTCTTGATGAAAGTGAAAGAGGAGAGTGAAAAAGTTGGCTTAAAGGGTGACATTCAGAAAACTAAGATCATGGCATCCAGTCCCATCACTTCATGGCAAATAGATGGGGAAACAGTGGAAAGAGTGACAGACTTTATTTTTGGGGCTCCAAAATCACTGCAGATGGTGAACGAAGCCATGAAATTAAGATGCTTACTCCTTGAAAGAAAAGTTATGACCAACCTAGACAGCATATTAAAAAGCAGAGACATTACTTTGCCAACAAAGGTCCATCTAGTCAAGGCTATGGTTTTTGCAGTGGTCATGTATGGATGTGAGAGTTGGACTGTGAAGAAAGCTGAGAGCCAAAGAATTCATGCTTTTGAACTGTGGTGTTGGAGAAGACTCTTGAGAGTCCCTTGGACTGCAAGGAGATCCAACCAGTTGATCCTAAAGGAAATCAGTCCTGAATATTCATTGGGAGGACTGAAGTTGAAGCTGAAATTCCAATACTTTGGCCACCTGATTTGAAGAACTGACTCATTTGAAAAGACCTGGATGCTGGGAAAGATTGAGGGAAGGAGGAGAAGGGGACGACAGTGGATGAGATGATTGGATGTCATCACCGACTCAATGGGCATGAATTTGAATAAACTTCTGGGAGTTGATGATAGACAAGGAGGCCTGGTGTGCTGCAGTCCATGGGGTTGCAAAGTCGGACATGACTGCGTGAACTGAACTGATCTGATACATAACAGCATTTGCCTTTCTCTTTCTAACTTACTTAAGTCTGTGTATTAGGCTCCAGGTTCATCCACATCATTAGAACTGACTCAAATGCATTTCTTTTTATAGTTGAGTAATATTCCGTTATGTAAAAGTACCACAAATTTTTTATCCATTCATCTGCCATTGGACATCTAAGTTGCTTCCATGTCCTAGTTATTGTAAATAGTGGTGCAATGAACATTGGGGTATATGTGTCTCTTTTGATTCTGGTTTCCTTGCAGTATATGCCCAGCAGTGGGACTCCTGGGTCATATGACAGTTCTTCCAGTTTTTTAAGGAATCTTCACACCCTTTTCTCCGCACCCTCTCCAGCATTTATTTTTTGTATACATTTTGATGATGGCCATTCTGACTGGTGTTGTGGTTTTGATCTGCATTTCTCTAATAATGAATGATGTTGAGCATCTTTTCATATGTTTATTAGTCATATGACCCACTCCAGTACTCTTGCCTGGAAAATCCCAGGGATGGAGGAGCCTTGTAGGCTGCAGTCCATGGGGTCAGGAAGAGTCGGACACGACTGAGCGACTTCACTTTCACTTTTCACTTTCATGCATTGGAGAAGGAAATGGCAGCTCACTCCACTGTTCTTGCCTGGAGAATCCCAGGGACGGTAGAGTCTGGTGGGCTGCTGTCTATGGGGTCGCACAGAGTCGGACACAACTGAAGTGACCTAGCAGCAGCAGCATTAGTCATATGTATGTCTTCTCTGTAGAAATATCTGATAGGTATTTTGCCCACTTGTTGATTGGATTATTCATTTTTCTGCTATTGAGCTGCATGCACTGCTTGTATGTTTTGGAGATTCTTTGTCACTTGTTTCATTTGGTACTATTTTCTCCCATTGTGAGCACTTTTCACCTTGCTTATAGTTTCCTTCATTGTGTAAAATCTTTTAAGTTTAGTTTGTTTATCTTTTATTTTTTAATATTTTTGTTTATAATTTTGTTTGTTTATATTTTATTGTTTATTTGTTTGTTTTTGTTTTTATTTCCTTTACTCTGTGAGGTGGGTCATAGAGGATCTTGCTGTGATTTATGCTGGAGAGTGTTCTGCCTATGTTCTCCTCTAAGAGTTTTACAGTTTCTGGTCTTACATTTATGTCTTTAATCCATTTTTAGTTAATATTTGTATATAGTGTTAGAAAGTGTTCATTTCATTCTTTTACATGTAGTTGACCAGTTTTCACAGCACCACTTGTTGAAGAGACTGTCTTTTCTCCAGCACCACTGTTGAAGAGACTGTCTTTTCTCCATTGTATATCTTTGCTTCCTTTGTCAAAGATAAGATGTCCAAAGGTGCATGGATTTATCTCTGGACTTTCTGTTTCGTTCCACTGATTTATATTTCTTTCTTTGTTCCAGTATCATACTGGCTTGATGACTGCAGCTTTGTAGAAAATTTGAAGTCAGGAAGGTTTATTTCTCCAGTTCCATTCTTCTTTCTCAAGATTGCTTTGGCTTTTTGGGATCTTTTGTGTTTCCATACAAATTGTGAAATGATTTGTAGTTCTGTGAAAAATAACATTGGGAGTCTGATAGGGATTGCATTGAATCTATAGATTACTTTTGATAGTGTATTCAGGTTCACTATGTTGATATTCCAATCCAAGAACATAATATATTTCTGCATCTATTTTTGTCATCTTTGATTACTTTCATCAGTATTTCATAGTTTTGTGTATATAGGTCTTTTGTTCTTTAGGTAAATTTGTTTCTAAGTATTTTATTCTTTTCATTGCAATGGTGAATGGGATTGTTTCCTTAATTTCTCTTTTTGATATTTTGTTGTTATTGTACAGGAATGCAAGGGATTTCTATGTATTATTTTTCTATCCTGTAACTTTACTATATTCATTGATTAGCTCTAGTAATTTTCTGGTGGCATCTTTAGGGTTTTCTATGTAGAAGATCATGTCACTTAAACAGTGAGAATTTTACTTCTTCCTTTCCAATCTGGGTTCCTTCAATTTTTTCTTCTTCTCTGACTGCTTTGGCTAGGACTTCCAAAACTATGTTGCATAGTAGTGGTGAGAATGGGCACCCTTGTCTTGTTCCTGATTTTAGAGGAAATACCTTCTGTTGTTTGCCATTGAGGATAATGTTTGCTGTGGGTTTGACATATATGGTTTTTGTTATATTGAGGTATGCTCCTTCCATTCCTACTTTCTGGAGAGGTTTTTTTTTTTTTTTTAATTTTTATAAATGGGCATTGAATTTTGTCAAAGGCTTGCTCTACATCTCTTGAAATAATAGTCATATAGCTTTTATCTTTCAATTTGTTAATATGGTATATCACATTGATTGATTCGCAAATGTTGAAGAATTCTTGCATCCCTTGATAAAGCCCATGTGATCATGATGTATAATCTTTTTGATATGTTGCTGGATTCTGTTTTCTAAAACTTTGTTGTGGATATTTGCATCTATGTTGTTGAGTGATATTGAACTGTAATTGTTCTTTTCTGTGGCATCTTTGTCTATTTTTGATATCAGGGTGATGGTGGCCTTGTAGAGTGAATCTGGGTTTTCTTTCCTCTGGAATTTTCTGCAAGAGTTTGAGTAGGGTAAGTGTTAGGTCTTCTCTAAATATTTTGTAGAATTCACTTGTGAAGCCATCTTGCCCTGAGCTTTTGTTTGTTGGAGGATTTTTGATTGCAGATTGGATTTCAGGGCTTATGATTGGTCTGAAAAATTTTCTACTTCTTCTTGGTTCATTTTTGGAAAGTTATACTTTTCTAGGACTTTGTCCATTTCTTCCAAGTTGTCCATTTTATTGACTTATAGTTGCTCAATGTAGTCTTTTAGGATCATTTGTATTTCTGTGTTGTCTGTTGTAATTTCTCCATTTTCATTTCTAATTTTATTGATTTGAGTCTACTCCTTTTTTCTTGATGAGTCAGGTTTATGGTTTGTCTATTTTGTTTATGTTTTAAAAAAAACAGGCTTTGGTTTTATTGATTTTTGCTATAGTCTCCTTCATTCTTTTTCATTTATTTCTGCTCTGATTTTTATGATTTCTTTCCTTCTACTCTCTTTGGGGTTATTTTGTTCTTTGTCTCTTTAGGTGTAAAGTTAGGTTGTTTATTTGAAGTTTCTCTTGTTTCTTGAGGTAGGCTTGTATTGCTATGAACTTTCTTCTTTGCATTGCTTTTACTGAATCCCATTGGTTTTGGGTTGTTGTTTTACATTATCATTTGTTTCTATGCATATTTTGATTTCCTTTCTGATTTCTTCAGTGATCAATTGGTTATTCAGAAGCATGTTGCTTAGCCTCCATATGTTTGTGTTATTATCAATTTTTTTTCATTTAGTTGATATCTAATCTTACAGTATTGTGATCGTAAAGATGCTCGAAATTTTTCAAGTTTTAAAATTTTACCAAGGCTTGATTTGTAGTCAAGAATGTTATCTACCCTGAAGAATATTCCACGTGCACTTGAGAAAAAGGCAAATTCCATTGTTTTTTAGTGAAATGCCCTGTAGATATCAACTAGGTCTAACTGGTCCAGTATGTCATTTAAGGCTTGTGTTTACTTCTTAACTGTCTGACTGGATGATCCGTCCATTGGTGTGAATGGGGTATTTAGGCCCCTGCTACTACTGTATTACTGTCAATTTTCCCTTTCATCAGTTCAGTTCAGTTCAGTCACTCAGTCGTGTCCGACTCTTTGTGACCCCATGAATCGCAGCACGTCAGGTGTCCCTGCCCATCACCAACTCCCAGAGTTTACTCAAACTTATGTCCATGTTCCCTTTCATAGTTTTTAGCAATTGCCTTATGTATTGAAGTGCTCCTATGTTGGGTGCAAATATATTTATAATTTTTATATCTTCTTGGATTGATCCCTTGATCACTATGTAGTGTCTTTCTTTGTCTCTGATGGTGGTTTTTCTTTTAAATTCTATTTTATCTGATATGAGTATTGCTACTCCCATTATCTTTTGGTCTCCATTTACATAAATATCTTTTTCCAGCCCCTCACTTCCTGACTGTTTGTGCCTCTAGGTTTGAGGTGTGTCTCTTATAGATAGCATATATATGGGTTTTGTTTTTGTATCTATTCCACCAGTCTTTGTCTTTTGGCTGAAGCATTTAACCCATTTATGTTCAAGGTAATTATTGATAAGTATGATCCTGTTACCATTTACTTTATCATTTTGGGTTCATTTTTATAAAGCTTTTCTGTGTTTCCTGTCTAGAGAAGATCATTTAACATCTGTTGAAGAGCTGGTTTTGTAGTGCTGAATTCTCTTAGCTTTTACTTGTCTGTATAGCTTTTGATTTCTCCTTCAGATCTGAATGAGTTTCTTGCTGGGTAGAGTAATCTTGGTTGTATGTTTTCCCCTTTCATCTCTTGAAGTATCTTCTGGCCTGCAAAGTTTCTGTTGCAAGATCAGCTGTTATCCTTATAGGAATCCTCTTGTATATTATCTTTTGCTTTCCATTGCTGCTTTTACTTGTTGTTTGTGTTTAATATTTGTTAGTTTGATTAATATGTGTCTTGGTGTGTTTCTCCTTTGGTTTATCCTGCATGGGACTCTGGGATTCTTGGACTTGGGTGGCTATTTCCTTCTCCATTTTAGGGAAATTTTTGACTATTATCTCTTCAAATATTTTCTCATGACATTTCCTGTTGTCTTCTTTTCTGGGATGCCTATGATTTGAATGTTGGCATGCTTAACATAGTTCCAGAGGTCACAACACTGTAAAGCAACTCTAATAAAAATTTAAAAAGCCCTAAGTGTATGCACACACACAATTAAACAGGTTGCTTAGATAATCACAAATGTTTGAATGAAAACCCGGAGCGGGGACAAGTTTCTATAAGGTTCATCTCCTATACAAGGTCAGTCTTTCAAGATGGAGAGAGGTAGCTCTTTCACCTAGTACATAGAAATAAATACAAGGAATCAAGCAAAATGAAGAAAAGAGGACTATGTTTTAAATGTAAGAATAAAGTAAATAAAAAATCCTTAGTAAAACAGTGACAATTAATTTAACTGATAAGGTCAAATTAGTGAAAAAGTTCAAAGCAATGGTCATAAAAATTCTCGTTGATTTGGGGAGAGAATGAATGAACATAGATAAAAATTCAACAAAGTGATAGAAAATATATATGAAAATACCAAATAGAAGCCTCAGAGCTGAAGAATACCATAATGGAACTGAAAAATATAATAGGTTCAACAGCAATGTAGATGAAGAAAAGAAAGAATTTTGCAAGCTAGAAGACAAAGTAGTGAAACTCAACTAAACAAAGCAGCAAGAGAAAAAAGAATGTTAAAAAGTGAGGAGCAATCCCAAGATGGCAGAGGAATAGGACAGGGAGACCACTTTCTCACCCAACAAATTCATTAAAAGATCATTTAAATGTTGAGCATCTTCCAGGAAACAACTTCTGAACATTATCAGAGAACACCAGGACCTCAGAAAGGCAGCCCAAATTCTTTGAAAGGAGGTAGGACAAAATATAAAAGATGAAAATAGAGACAAAAGATTTGATTTCATGAAAATAGAGACCAAAAGAAAGCAGGAGTAGCAATACTCATATCAGATAAAATAGATTTTGAAGTAAAGACCATGATAAGAGACAAAGAAGGGTACTACATAATGACCAAAGGATCAATCCAAAAAGAAGAAATAGCAGTTATAAATATACATGCACCCAACATAGGAGCACCTCAGTAAGTAAGGCAAATGCTAACAAGTATGAAAGGGGAAATTAACAGTAACACAATAATAATGGGGGACTTTAATACTCCACTCACACCTATGGATAGATCAACCAAATGGAAAATTAGCAAGGAAACATAAACTTTAAATGATAGAATGCATCAGTTAGACCTAATTGATATCTATAGGTCATTTCACCCCAAAACAATGAATTTCACCTTTTTCTCGAGTGCACATGGAAAATTCTCCAGGATAGATCACATCCTGGGCCAATAATCTAGTTTTGGTAAATTTGGAAAGATTGAAATCTATTCAAGCATCTTTCCTGATCACAATGCAGAAGATTAGATGTCAACTACAGGAAAAAAGCTATAAAAACCACAAACATATGGAGGCTAAACAACATGCTTCTGAATAACCAACTGATATGGAAAAAATTAAAAAGGAAATCAAAATATGCAAAGAAAGAAATGAAAATGAAAAGACGACAACCCTAAACCCATGGGATTTCTTAAAAGCAGTGCTAAGAGGGAGGTTCATATCAATACAAGTCTACAGCAACAAATAAGAAAAACATCAAATAAACAACCTAACTTTACGTGTAAAGCAACTAGAAAAAGAAGAACACCAAAGTTAGTAGAAGGAAAGAGATCCTAAATATCAGAGCAGAAAAAACTGAAAAATAAATGAAGGAGGTGATAGCAAAGATCAACAAAACTAAAAGCTGGTTCTTTGAGAAAATAAATAAAATAGAAAGTCTGTTAGCCAGACTCATCAAGAATAAAAGGGAGAAGAATCAAATGAATAAAAGTAGAGATGAAAATGGAATAATCACAAAAGACAACACACACAAAGTAAGTACAAAAGATCATAAGAGACTGCTATAAGCAATTATGGCAATAAAATGGACAACTTGGAAGAAACGGACAAATTCTTAGTAAAGAATAACCTTTCCAAACGGAACCAGGAAGAACTAGAAAATCTTAACAGATCACAAGCATGGAAATCAAAAGGGTAATAAAAAAGTCTTTCAACAAATAAAATTCCAGGACAAGATGGTTTCATTTAGAGAGGAGCTAATACCCATTCTACTCAAACTCTTCCAGAAACTTGCAGAGGAAGGTGAACTCCCAAATTCATTCTATGTAGCCACCATCACCCTAATAGCAAAACCAGACAAAGATGCCACACACACACACACACACAAAAAAGAAAACTAAGGGCTAATATCCATGATGAACTAAATGCAGAAATCCTCAGCAAAATTTAGCAAACAGAATCTAAAAACATATTGAAAAGATCATACATCGTGATCACATGGGCTTTATTCCAGCAATACAAAGATTCTTCAATATTGGTAAATCAGTCAATATGATGCACCATATTAACAAATTGAATGATAAAACCCACATGATGATCTCAATAGATGAAGAGAAAGCCTTTGGTGAAATTCAAATCCATTTATGATAAAAATTCTCCAGAAAGCAGCCATAGAAGGAACATGCTGCTGCTGCTGCTAAGTCAATTCAGTTGTGTCCGACTCTGTGCGACCACATAGATGGCATCAGGCTCCCCCGTCCTTGGGATTCTCCAGGCAAGAACACTGGAGCGGGTTGCCATTTCATGGAAGGAACATACCTCAGCATAATAAAAGCCATATATGACAAACCCCCAGTAAACATTATCCTCAATGGCAAACAATGGAAAGCATTTCCTTTAAAATCAGGAACAGGACAAGGGTGCCCCCCTCTCACCACTACTATTCAACATATTTAGAAGTCCTAGCTATAGCAATCAGACAAGAAAAAGAAATAAAAGGAATCCAGATTGGAAAAGAAGAAGTAAAACTCTCACTGTTTGCAGATGACATGATCCTCTACATAGAAAACCCTAAAGATACCACCAGAAAACTACTATAGCTAATCAATGAATATAGTAAATTGCAGGATATAAACTTAAAACAAAGAAATCCCTTGCATTCCTATACAATAAGAATGAAAAAAACAGAGAAATTAAGGAAACTATCCCATTCACCACTGCAATGAAAAGAAGAAAATACTTAGGAATAAATTTACCTAAAGAATCAAAAGACCTATATATAGAAAACTATAAAACATTGATAAAAAAATCAAAGATGGCACAATAGATGGAGAAATATACCATGTTCATAGATTGGAAGAATCAATATAGTGAACATGAATATACTACCCAAAGCAATCTATAGATTCAGTGCAATCCCTCTCAAGCTACAAATGGTATTTTTCACAGAACTAGAACAAATAATTTCACAACTTGTGTGGAAACACAAAAGACCTCGAATAGTGAAGCAGTCTTGAGAAAGTAGAATGGAATGGGAGAAATCAATCTTCCTGACTTCAGACTATACTACAAAGTTACAGTCATCAAGACAGTATGGTACTGGCACAAAGACAGAAATATAGATCAGTTCAGTTCAGTCGTTCAGCCGTGTCTGACTCTTTGCGACCCCATGAATCTCAGCACGCCAGGCCTCCCTGTCCATCACCAACTCCCGGAGTTTACTCAAACTCATGTCCATTGAGTCAGTGATGCCATCCAGCCATCTCATCTTCTGTCGTCCCCTTCTCCTCCTGCCCCCAATCCCTACCAGCATCAGAGTCTTTTCCAATAAGTCAACTCTTTGCATGAGGTGACCAAAGGATTGGAGTTTCAGCTTCAGCATCAGGCCTTCCAATGAACACTCAGGACTGACCTCCTTCAGGATGGACTGGTTGGATCTCCTTGCAGTCCAGGGACTCTCAAGAGTCTTCTCCAACACCACAATTCAAAAGCATCAATTTCTCAGCGCTCAGCTTCCTTCACAGTCCAACTCTCACATCCATACATGACTACTGGAAAAACCATAGCTTTGACCAGACGGACCATTGTTGGCAAAGTAATGTCTCTGCTTTTTAATATGCTATCTAGGTTGGTCATAACTTTCCTTCCAAGGAGTAAGCGTCTTTTAATTTCATGGCTGCAATCACTATCTGCAGTGATTTTGGAGCCCCCAGAAATAAAGTCTGACACTGTTTCCACTGTCTCCCCATCTATTTTCCATGAAGTGATGGGACCAGATGCCATGATCTTAGTTTTCTGAATGTTGAGCTTTAAGCCAACTTTTTCACTCTCCTCTTTCACTTTCATCAGAGGCTTTTTAGTTCCTCTTCAATTTCTGCCATAAGTGTGGTGTCATCTGCATATCTGAGGTTATTGATATTTCTCCCGGAAATCTTAATTCCATCTTGTGCTTCTTCCAGCCCAGCATTTCTCATGATGTACTCTGCATATAAGTTAAATGAGCAGGGTGACAATATACAATCACTAATTATTAGGGAAATGCAAATCAAAACCACATTGAGATAGCACTTCACACCTGTCATAATGGCTGCAACAAATAGAAGTGGAACAAGTTGGTGCAGGAGTAGGTATGAAGCCATGAAGTACATCTCTTTCCATGGATATATCAGGAATACAACTTCAGACACAGAAGTGCTTGCAGAACACCAGCTGAGAGGGGGCATGAGTACCTGACCACCAGAAATGAATATATAGAACCACACAAAACTCGGTATGATGAAGTAAATAGAGGGAAAACAGGAGAGTTAGTTGGACTGGACCCACCCTTGGTGGGTGGGGGACCTGATGCAGGGGTCTGATCCCCACATTGAGGCAAATGTCTGGGTCAGAGGAGAAACATTTGAGGCTGAGAGTGAAGCAGTTGATCTGTGGCAGTCTAAATGGAATGAGAATCACACAAACAATCCTTGCAGCAACCTTATGTACCTCGTACAGTGACACGGGTCCCCTGGAAGCCGCAGTGGCTGAGAGCTGGAGTGTAGGGATTGTGGAGTAATCCTAGGGTAAGTTCTGCTGTTGACTGTAGGCAAATGTTCTGAGGGGATGTTAGGGAGGCCATTGTGGTGGGAAATGCCTGAGGAGGAAAGCCAAGCAGCCTTTGGGGGCAAGGTGATACTGCTGAGTCATGCATAGAGGGTGGAGCCATCACTGTAGCCTCTCTCTCCCCACAGGCCAGCAATGGCAGCTGAACAATAGAGATGCTGGCCCATCAAGGGCCTGATACCTGGAACAACAGAGAAGGACCCCAGCCAGGGAAACTCTTAAGAGCCTGACACACAGAACACCAGAGTAGGACCCCGGTGGGGGGGGGCCCTTTATGTGCCTTGAACACTGAATAACAGAGAAGGACCCCAGGGAAGGGAACTCTCTAATTGCCTGAATGGCTGGAGCAACGGAGAAGGATTAACCATAGAGGCCTTCTGATCACCAGCTGACAGAGGCTAGGAAAAGACTCTAATAGGGCCGTGGCTCCTGTGGCTGAGGCAGTCCGTGTCCCTGCACACTTGATGCTGACAGGGTCCCCGTGGACCAAGCAGCTTAGCCACATTAATGCTCAATCCTCACTGGGGCAGGGCTTCCATAGTCTGGAAAAAGTCCTGCATCCATGCACACAGGGTCACTTTGGTCATGTCCAACTCTTTGTGACCCTGTGGACTGCAGCCTGCAAGGCTTCTCTGTCTGGGGGATTCTCCAGGCAAGAAGATTGGAGTGGGTTGCCATCCCCTTCTAGAGCACCATATTTTCTGCTGCCCTAGCAGCCAACTACCCTGAGTACCTGGTGCTGCCAGGGACCAGTGACCCAAGCAGCTGCACCACCTCCAAACACGGCACTCACTGGGGCAGATCCAAGTCATCCAGAGCAGCCTCAGAAGCCAGCCCCTGTGGACGATCCTCATGCAGAGGTGAAGATAAAACCACAACTGAATCCCAGGGGCAGTGTGACTAATGAAGAGGACCCAAAACCTTCCCACCAGTTGTACAAGTGGCAGATTAAATCCACACCATCAACTAAGCAGACTCTGTGTCTATGGAATATGTAAAAGAACACCGAGAGCTCTCAAAATAGAAAACACACTAGTTCTGATATCTGTGGGCATTGGAGGCAAGAACACAGGGGAGTAGGACCAGATTAGAGTCTGAGCTGCCCCCACAGCAGGTTCAGAGACCATCACACTGTTGGAGGGCATCCTAGGGAGGAGAGGTGGACTGTGACTTCCAGCAAGGGAAAGGACGCTGACAGCAGAGGCTAAAGAAAACATTTATTATTCTTTTTAAAAATTAATTAATTTATTTTAATTGGAGGCTAATTACTTTACAATATTTTAGTGGTTTTTGCCATACACTTACATGAATCAGCCATGGATGTACATGTGTTCCCCATCCTGAACCCCCCTCCCAACTCCCTCCCCATCCTATCCGTCATGGTCATCCCAGTCCACCAGCCCTGAGCACCCTGCCTCATGCATCAAATCTGGACTGGTGCTCTATTTCACATATGATAACATATATGTTTTAATGCTATTCTTTCAAATCATCCCACCATAGCCTTCTTCAACAGAGTCCAAAAGACTATTCTTTACAGCTGTGTCTTTTTTGCTGTCTCACATATAAGGTCATCATTACCATCTTTCTAAATTCCATATATATGTGTGAATATACTGTATTGGTGTTTTTCTTTCTGACTTACTTCACTCTGTTTAATAGGCTTGTTTCACCCACCTCATTAGAACTGATTCAAATGCATTCTTTTTAGTAGCTGAGTAATATTCCATTGTGTATATGTACTACAGCTTTCTTATCTATCTGTCTGCCAATGAACATCTGGGTTGCTTCCATGTTCTGGCTATTGTAAACAGTGCTGCGATAAACAATGGGGTAAACGTGTCTCTTTCAATTCTGGTTTCCTCGGTGTGTATGCCAAGCAGTGGAATTGCTGGGTCATATGGCGGTTCTATTTCTAGTTTTTAAAGGAATTTCCACACTGTTCTCCATAGTGGCTGTACTAATTTGCATTCCCACCAACAGTGTAAGAGGGTTCCCTTTTCTCTGCACCCTCTCCTCATCATTTACTATTTGTAGACTTTTTGATAGCAGCCATTCTGACCTGCACGAGATGGTACCTTATTGTGGTTTTGATTTGCATTTCTCTGATGAGTGATGTTGACCAATTTTCATGTATTTGTTAGTCATCTGTATGTCTTCTTTGGAGATATGTGTGTTTAGTTCTTTGGCCCATTTTTTGATTGGGTTGTTTATTTTTCTGGAACTGAGCTGCATGAGCTGCTTGTATATTTCTGATATTAATTCTTTGTCAATTGCTTCGTTTGCTCTTATTTTCTCTGATTCTGAAGGCTGTCTTTTCACCTTGCTTATAGTTTCCTTCACTGTGCAAAAGCTTTTAAGTTTAATTAGGTCCCATTTGTATATTCTTGCTTTTATTTCCATTACTCTGGGAGGTGGGTCATAGAGGATCCTGCTGTGATTTATGTCATAGAGTGTTTTGCCTATGTTTTCCTCTAGAAGTTTTGAAGTTTCTGGTCTTACATTTAGATCCTTAATCCATTTTGAGTTTATTTTTGTGTATGGTGTTAGAAAGTGTTTGTTTCATTCTTTTACAAGAGGTTGACCAGTTTTCCCAGCACCACTTGTTAAAGAGATTGTGTTTTCTCCCTTGTATATTCTTGCCTCCTTTGTCAAAGATAAGGTGACCATAGGTGTGTGGATTTATCTCTGGGCTTTCCATTTTGTTCCATTGATCTATATTTCTTTGTGATGGTACTATACTGTCTTATGACTGTAGTTTTGTAGTATAGTCTAAAGTTAGGCAGGTTGATTCCTCCAGTTCCATTCTTCTTTCTCAAGATTGCTTTGCCTCTTCGAGGTTTTTTGTATTTCCATACAAATTGTGAAGTGATTTGTTCTAGTTCTCTGAAAAATACCATTGGTAGCTTGATAGGGATTGCATTGAATCTATAGATTGCTTTGGATAGTATACTCATTTTCACAATATTGATTCTTGGGATCCATGAGCATGGTACATTTTTCCATCTATTTGTGTCATCTTTGATTTCTTTCATCAGTATTTTATAGTTTTCTATATATAGGTCTTTTGTTTCTTTAGGTAGATTTATCCCTAAGTATTATATTCTTTTCTTTGCAATTATGAATGGAATTGTTTCTTTAATTTCTCTTTCTGTTTTCTCATTGTTAGTGTATAGGAATGCAAAGAATTTCTGTGTATTAATTTTATATCCTGCCACTTTACTATATTCATTGATTAGCTCTAGTAATTTTCTGGTGGTGTCTTTAGGGTTTTCTATGTAGAGGATCGTGTCATCTGCAAACAGTGAGAGTTTTACTTCTTCTTTTACAATGTGGATTCCTTTTATTTCTTTTGCTTCTCTGATTGTTGTGGCTAAAACTTCCAAAACTGTGTGAATAGTAGTGGTGAGAGTGGGCACCCTTGTCTTGTTCCTGACTTCAGGGGAAATGCTTTCAATTTTTCACCATTGAGGATAATGTTTGCTATGGGTTCATCATATATAGCTTTTATTATGTTGAGGTATGTTCATGCTATGCCTGCTTTCTGGAGGGTTTTTTTTTTTTTAATCATAAATGGATGTAGAATTTTGTCAAAGGCTTTTTCTGTCAAAGGCTTTACCTATTGAGATAATCATATGGTCTTCATTGCTCAATTTGTTAATATGGTGTGTCACATTAATTGATTTGTGAATCTTGAAGAATCCTTGCATCCCTGGAATAAAGCCCACTTTGTCATGATGTATGATCTTTTTGATATGTTGTTGGACTCTGTTTGCTAGAGTTTTGTTAAGGATTTTTGCATCTATGTTCATCAGTGATATTGGCCTGTAGTTTTCTTTTTTTGTTGCATCTTTGTCTGATGCTGGTATTGGTATTAAGGTGATGGTGGCCTCAGATTGAGTTTGAAAGTTTACCTTGCTCTTCAATTTTCTGGAAGAGTTTGAGTAGGATAGATGTTAGCTCTTCTATAATTTTCAGTAGAATTCACCTGTGAAGCCATCTGTTCCTGGGCTTTTGTTTGTTGGAAGATTTTTGATTACAGTTTTGATTTCCTTGCTTGTGATGGGTCCGTCAAGATTTTCTATTTCATCCTGGTTCAGTTTTGAAAAGTTATACTTTTCTAAAAATTTGTCCATTTCTTCCAAGTTGTCCAATTTATTGACATATGGTTGCTGATAGTAGTCTCTTATGATCCTTTGTCTTTCTGTGTTGTCTGTGGTGATTTCTGCATTTTCATTTCTAATTTTGTTGATTTGATTTTTCTCCCTTTTTTCGTTGATGAGTCTGGCTAACAGTTTGTCTATTTTATTTGTCTTCTCTAAGAACCAGGTTTTAGCTTTGTTGATTTTTGCTATGTTCTCCTTTCTTTTTCACTTATTTCTGCCCTGATTTTTATGATTTCTTTTCTCTACTAACCCTGATGTTCTTCATTTCTTCTTTTTCTACTTGCTTTAGGTGTAGAGTTAGGTTTTTTATTTTATTTTTCTCTTGTTCCTTGAGGTAAGCTTGTGCTTCTATGACCCTTCCCCTTAGCACTGCTTTTACCAAAACCCATAGACTTTGGGTTGTTGTGTTTTCATTTTCATTCATTTCTATCCATATTTTGATTTCTTTTTTGACTTCTTCTGTGATTTGTTGGTTATTCAGAAGCATGTTGTTTACCTTCCTTATGTTTGTATTTTTAATAGTTTTTTTCCCTGTGGTTGACATCTAATCTTCCCTCATTGTGATCAGAAAAGAAGCTTGGAAAGATTTTGATTTTTTTGAAATTACCAAGGCTAGATTTATGGCCCAGGATGTGATTTATCCTAGAGAAGGTTCCCTGTGCACTTAAGTAAAAGGTGAAAATCATTGCTTTGGGCTGAAATGCCCTATAGATATCACTTAGGTCTAACTGGTCCCTTGTATCATTTAAAGTTTGTGTTTCCTTGCTAATTTTCTGCTTAGTTGATCTATCCATAGATGTGAGTGGGGTATTAAAGTCTCCAACTATTATTGTGATACTGTTAATTTCCCCTTTCATACTTGTTAGCATTTGCCTTACATATTGCTCCTATGTTGAGTGCATATATATTTATAATTGTTGTATCTTCTTCTTGGATTGATCCTTTTATCATTGTGTAGTCTCCTTCTTTGTCTCTTTTCACAGCCTTTATTTCAAAGTCTACTTTATCTGACATGAGTATTGCTACTCCTGCTTTCTTTTGGTCTCCATTTGTGTGAAATATCTTTTTCCAGCCCTTCACTTTCAGTCTGTTTGCGTCCCTTGTTTTGAGATTGGTCTCTTGTAGACAGCATATATATGGGTCTTGTTTTTGTATCCATTCAGCCAGTCTTTGTCTTTTGTTTGGGGCATTCAGCCCATTTACATTTAAGGTAATTATTGATAAGTATGACCCTGTTGGCATTTACTTTGTTGTTTTGGGTTCGAGTTTATACACCTTTTCTGTGTTTCTTGTCTAGAGAAGATCCTTTAATATTTGTTGAGGAGCTGATTTGGTGGTGTTGAATTCTCTCAACTTTTTCTTGTCTGTAAAGCTTTTGATTTCTCCTTCATATTTGAATGAGGTCCTTGCTGGGTACAGTAATCTGGGTTGTAGGTTTTTCTCTTCATCACTTAAGTAGTCCTGCCATTCCCTTCTGGCCTGAAGAGTTTCTTTTGAAAGATCAGGTTTTATCCTTATGGGGATCCCTTTGTTTGTTATTTGTTTTTTTCCCCCTTGCTGCTTTTAATATTTGCTCTTTGTGTTTGATCTTTGTTAATTTGATTATTATGTGTCTTGGGGTGTTTCACCTTGGGTTTATCCTGTTTGGGACTCTCTGGGTTTCTTGGACTTGGGTGGCTATTTCCTTCCCCATTTTGGGGAAGTTTTCAACTATTATCTCAAGTATTTTCTCATGGCCTTTCTTTTTGTCTTCTTTTTCTGGGACTCCTGTGATTTGAATGTTCGTGTGTTTAACATTGTCCCAGAGGTCTCTGATGTTGTCCTCATTTCTTTTAATTCTTTTTTCTTTTTTCCTCTCTGCTTCATTTATTTCCACTCTTCTGTCTTCCACCTCACTTACTCTATCTTCTGCCTCAGTTATTCTAATGTTGGTTCCCCCCAGAGTGTTTTTGATCTGAGTTATTGCATTATTCATTACTGACTGACTTTTTTATTTCTTCTGTGTCCTTATTAAACATTTCTTGCATCTTCTCAATCCTTGTCTCTGGCCTATTTATCTGTAACTCCATTTTGTTTTCAAGATTTTGGATCACCTTTACTATGATTTGTCAGGGAATGTTTGACGGGAGGATTCCTATGTGCTGTCTCTCATGAGTCCTTTGTCCCTCTTCAAGTGGAACAGCACGCTGCTCCCAGGGACTGAGGTCATTGTGTGAGGCAGGCTTGGGTCTCCTTTAGTAAACATTCTCTTTAGGACAAAACTGCTTAGTCTCGTTCCCCTTTCTTGAGATATAGATTGTGTCCTGACCTTGTGACTACATTACCCCTTGTTCCCTTGGTAACGGTTGCTGTACATTTGGTTTTCTGATCTCTATCATTCCCGAAAGAAGTTTCTTGTACCACAGCCTATATATACTCATAGGAAAATCATTAAAGCACCTTTGCTCCACCAGAGCTTAGGTCCCCGGGTCTTTTTTGTCTCTTTCTGTCTCTCTCTTTCTCTCTTTCACTTTCTTATCGTCGACTCCGTACTACAAGGTTCCGGTCCATTAAAGGACCCCAACATGATTATTCTGAATTCTTTTTCAGGTAGACTCCCTATTTCCTCCTTTTTGGTTTGGTGGGCATTTATCATGTTCATTTACCTGCTGAATATTTCTATGCCTTTTCATCTTGTTTAGATTGCTGTGTTTGGGGTGGCCTTTCTGTGTGCTGGAAGTTTGTGTTTCCTCTTTATTGTGGATCTTGCTCTCTGTGGGTGGGGTTGGACGAATGACTTGCCAAGGTTTCCTGGTTAGGGAAGCTTGCTTCAGTGTTCTGGTGGGTGGAGCTGGATCTCTTCTCTCTGGAGTGCAATGAAGTGTCCAGTAGTGAGTTTTGAGGTGTTTATGGGTTTGGTGTGACTTTCGGCTGCTTGTATCTAATGCTCAGGGTTATGTTCCTGCTTTGTTGGAGAATTAGCTTGGTATGTCTCTCTCTGAAACATGTTGGATCTTGGGTGTAGCTTGGTTTCAGTGTAGGTATGGAGGCTTTTGGATGAGCTCTTGTCACTTAATGTTCCCCGGAGTCAGGGGTTTTCTGGTGTTCTCACGTTTTGGATTTAAGCCTCCTGCCTTTGCCTTGCAGTCTTATTCTTACAATATCCTCAAGTCTTCTCCATCCATACTGCACCAATGATAAAACATCTAGGCTAATGGTGAAAAGATTCTCCACAGTGAGGGACACCTTGAGAGGTTCAGAGTTACATGGAGAAGAGAAGAGTGAGGAGGGAGATAGAGGTGACCAGGAGGAGAAGAGGGGGAATCAAAAGGGGAGAGAGTAATGTAGCAAGTAATTAATTCTCTATGTGCTCTTCACAGTCTGTAACTCGGAGAGAGGTTCACAGAGTTGCATAGAGAAGAGAAGAAGGAGGAAGGAGATAGAGGTGACCAGGAGGAGCAGAGGCAGAGTCAAAAGGAGAGAGACAGATCTAGCCAGTAATCAGTTCCCTAAGTGTTCTCCACAGTCGGAACACCCAAAGAGATTCACAGAGTTGGGTAGAGAAGAGCAGGGAGAGGTAGGTAATAGAGGTGACCTGGGCGAGAAAAAGGAGAGTCAAAAGGGGGAGAGAGCTATCAAGCCAGTAATCACACTCCTAAGTAAAAATGAGTACTGAATATTGATTCTTAAAGTTCAAAATTTATAGCAAATACCAAAAATCCAAGATCAAAAATCTAGAGTAGAGGTTAGACTCTCAAAAATACAATATTAAAAAAATCACAAAAATTATTAAAAAATATGAAATTTGCTTTAGGAATAGGGTATTTTTTTTTGGCAAGGTAGTAGTAGGTTATAAAAATGAAAACTAAAGGAATATTAAAAAACTTAAAAATAAAAGTAAATTAAAAAAACAATAATAATAAAATATATGTAGAAATTTCTCTGGAGCTGTTGAGGGCAGTGTGGGGTCAGTTCAGTTTCAGATAGTTCCTTGTTGCAGCTTATACTTCTCAAAATCTATAGGCCCCTTCCAATATAATCAGTGCAAACTACAGGGTTTTTATCGTTGCACCTGCCACTTCCAAAGCAGTTCCCTCTTCTTTGTTTATTTTGGCTTCCTCTGTTTGCAAGTCTCTTCAGTGTCTAATTTCTGCCCTGACACAAGGGGGTGAGGGTGGTCATTTATTTAGGCTCACTTGTTCAGTTGTGCTGTGGGGAGGGAGGAACACTGAAAGCAAATATCACTGGTGTGTGTGGGGGAGTGCTTGCAGTGTCTGGGCCACACTGGTTTTGCCCCCACTCATGCCATGTGTGCTCTCCCAGTCTACACTTCTAAAGTTCCAGGTTGCTCTGCAGGGGAACTATCCTAAGCAGGCCCTGGCTTTCGTGTACTTCTAAGGTCTAAGCCACTGAGGTTGAAGTTCTCAGGTACTCCACAAAGGTACAGACTTGGTTGCACCTCCGTTTTGTGCCCTGCCCAGGTCCCAGCAGCTCAGGTGACCAGGTGCTTGGTAAGTGAACTCTCCCCAGGTGGGCGGTGCGTCTTATCAGCTCCCTGGTTCCAGCTCCTCGGTTTGCTGGTTGCGCAGTGGGAATGCCATCTCAGGTGTGCTGTGTGTCTCCTCT
Source organism: Cervus elaphus (assembly GCF_910594005.1). Lineage (NCBI taxonomy): Eukaryota > Metazoa > Chordata > Mammalia > Artiodactyla > Cervidae > Cervus > Cervus elaphus. The sequence goes on from NC_057847.1 coordinate 4,063,359, forward strand.
GGTTAGCTGATCTCTAATTTTGGTCCTCCTGGTGGATGTCAACCGTCCATGATCCCAGGAATACTAGGATCGCAACTGGGAGCCTGCTCAAAGTTTGGTGGAGGATGCCATCTCTGGGGCTGAGATTGCCCTTAACCTTCCAGCTCTGGTTGTCGCTTGTCTGCCTCTCTGCCTCCAGCATGGGGCAGGGCCCATCTGCAGCCGGCTACCTTTCCTCTGATATTCGCTCGGTCCTTTGTTCTGTGAGCCAGTAATCAGTTCCCTAAGTATTCTCCATAGCCCGGAACACCCAAAGAGATTCACAGAGTTGGGTAGAGAAGAGCAGTGGGAGGGAGGTGAGAGAGGTGACCTCCTTTTGAAGAGAATGGGCTGCCTTTCTGGGTGCCTGGTGTCCTCCGCCAGTGTTCAGAAATTGTTTTGTGGAATTTGCTCACCATTCAAATGGTCTTTTGATGAATCTGTGGGGAATCAAGTGGTCTCCCTGTCCTATTCCTCCACCATCTTAGGACTGCCAAAATATTTATTATTCTTAAATTTTGATTGCTCTGTAGTTTCTTTTGGATTTTTGGATTTTGTTTTGTTTTCATTTCTTTCCCTCCCTCCCCCATTGTCAATTTTATTAGTACTATTAAATCTAAACTTTTGGGATTTTTTAAAATCATACTTTTTATTTCTGTTAAAAACTTCTGCCTTTATATTGGCCTTTTGCAGTTCTGTGGAGTTTTCATTTTTTGTTTCTTTTTTTTCTTTCCTCTCATAAAATTTTAAATTTAAGAAAATGTAATATAACTTTTAAAATTTAAAATACATTAAAATTTATTAGTTTTTTCTACCTTTATTGTTTGCTCTTCCTTCTGTTCATTTCTCCTTGCAGCTAATCTTTAATATATATAACTCTTCTTTTTCTACCTCTACTTACATTTCCATTTCTATTCTTTTTTTTTCTTTCTGTTTTTCCTTTCTTTTTCTCACTATATTCATTAGTTTTGTTTTCATTGCTTTATTCCCCAGTTGACACCTTGATTTAGTTTTGTTTTCCAGCTTGTGCTTTAGTTCAGTTCAGTTCAGTTGCTCAGTTGTGTCCTATTCTTTGTGACCCCATGGACTGCAGCATGCCAGGCTTCCCTGTCCATCACCAACTCCCAGAGTTTACTCAATCTCATGTCCATCGAGTTGGTAATGCCATCTGACCATCTCATTCTCTGTTGCCCCCTACTCCTCCTGTCCTCAATCTTTCCCAGTATCAGGATCTTTTCCAATGAGTTCATTCTTCGTGTCAGATAGCCAAAGTATTGGAGCTTCAGTTTCAGCATCAGTCCATCCAACTGAATATTCAGGACTGATTTCCTTGAGGACTGACTAGTTTGATCTCCTTGCAGTCCGAGGGACTCTCAAGAGTCTTCTCCTACACCATAGTTCAAAAGCATCAATAGTTCAGTGCTTGGCTTTCTTTATAGTCCAACTCTCATATCCATACATGACTACTGGATAAATCATAGCTTTGACTAGACGGACCTTTGCTGGCAAAGTAACGTCTCTGCTTTTTAATATGTCTAAGTTGGCCATAGGTTTTTTTCCAAGGAGTAAGCATCTTTTAATTTCATGGCTTCAGTCACCATCTGCAATGATTTTGGAGTCCCCCAAAATAAAGTCTCTCACTGTTTCCCTTGTTTCCTCACCTATTTGCCATGAAGTGATGGGACCAGATGCCATGATCTTAATTTTCTGAATGTTGAGTTTTAAGCCAACTTTTTCACTCTCCTCTTAAACTCTTATCAAGTGGCTCTTTAGATCTTCTTCACTTTCTGCAATAAGGATGGTGTAATCTGCATATCTGAGGTTACTGATATTTCTTCCAGCAATCTTGATTCCAGCTTGTGCTTCATCCAGAACAGCAGTGGCTTAGTTAGTTTTGTTTTTAACTGGTGGATATCACTTTTGGCTTTCTTTGTTCACCAGATCAATCTATTATACTTTATTTTTGTTGGGCTCTTTTGATTATGCTGATGGGCATTTATGTATGTATGTATATTCCATTATTTTAATTATTCTTTGCCTGATTTTGTAATTGCCATTTGTCTCTTATTTTTGGCTATTTGTTTTAATCCATTTAATGCCATAATAAACCACCTGTGGAAATCTTGTTCATGGCCAGAATTCAAGCTCCGAGACTTAGGAGTGGGTGCACTGACTCTACAATCTTACACTACCAGAGAACTCCTAACCCTCGCTAGTAGCAAATACTGAGAACTCCCACGAAGGGAACCATGTGTATACAAGACCTGACATCACCCAGCTGCCAGTAGCACCCTGTGCAGGACGTCTCATCCAAACAACAAAGAAGGCAAAAGTACAAAACCGATCTTCAACACAATATTACTACCTCAATCAGCCCTGCCCATCAGAGGAAAAGAAAAAACTCACCTGCTCCCCATGGAATGCAGGCACAAGTCAAACTCTACACAAACCTTACACAAACCACTGGACCAACATTATGACAGCAAAAAGCAAAAGGAGGAAAGAATTCTACCCTGAAGCCTGAGAAAAGGAGGTCTCAAACACAGTAAGTTAAAAAAATAATGAAAATGCAGAGAAATACTGCATGAATGAAGGAATAAACTACAAACACACAAGTCAAAATAAATGAAGAGGAGATAGGAAAACTACCTGAAAAAATAATTCAGAATAACGACAGTAAAGATGATCCAAAACCTTGAAAATAGTATGGAGAAATGCAAGAATCAATTAACAAAGACCTAGGAAAATTACGGAGGAGCACCATAGGCTATAGTTCACGAGGTCGCAAAGAGTCAGACATGACTGAGCAACTTAACTTAGCCTAACTTAACTCGCCCTGGGGAAAAGGAAAAGCCAGGAGGCCCTCGTGCGCAGAGCAGGGAGGTCTTCTCTGGTGCAGAGACCCCTGCCAGGGCCGTGGGCCAGAAGCTTCTCTCTCCATGCACGTTGGGAGCTTCAGATAGTGCTGCGGGCAGGGTGGGACAGTGTGGGACTTCAGCGCTCCCACTCCAGGTCCCAGGGAGCAGGCCTGCTGCTCTCTGTCCTGTGCAGACACGGACTCCAGACCCCGGCTTTGTCACCAGCAGAGGAGACTTTCATCTCAGGCCAGGTGACCGTGCTTCTCCCAGCTCTGTGGGGCGTCCCGCGGGGCCAGCACAGACTGGCCAGTTCCCTCACCCTGCACTTGACGCCCCGCACGTCTTTACATGAAAGGCGGCTTGTTCTGCACTAATTGCAGGTGAGGATGCTGCGGCACGTTGCTAATCTCCGCCAGGCCTGGTCTTTCAAGCTCGCTCTCCCATTCTCCTCCTCCCACTGTCTAGGTGACGCTCTGTACCTAGTCCCCCAGGTTCTGATGGCTCACGTCACAGAAACTGGCTCCCAGACGGCACCCCTCCCCTTGGGGCTAAGTTAGGTCTGTGATTCTAAAGCACTCCCTCTCTTTCCCGGACGAGCAGCCCGGCGGGGCACCCTCTGGTCAGGTACAGCCCCCACCCTCCTGCGCCTTCGGAGGTCAGGGGGTCCTCACGGCTGTGGGTCTGCTGCCTGCAGGGGCCAGGGGGTCCTCATGGCTGTGGGTCTGCTGCCTGCAGGGGCCATGTGTCTCCCCATACAGGAGCCCGACCGGGAGGCAGGGTAACGGAAGACAGGCCTGGTGGGCTGGGGGCCAGCCCTGAGTAGCCAGTGATTAAAACAGGAGAGAAGGAAAATGTGGGCTAAGAGTCTTCTTAATTTGGCATGGCTAGCTGTCAGTTTTAAAGGTTAAATAGATATTTGACAAATAGAGCATCTGTGTTCCTGTTAATGGACTTAGGACACTGGGGTGATTCAGTATCTCAAGCTAACTCAGTCCAAAGCAGGAACTCCTAAGAAGATAATACTTCCTCAGATCTCAGTGATGCTTTATTGTGACTGTGCTGCTAAGTACAGGTATCATCTTGATTTTACACACTTTCATCAGCCTTTTTGGAGAAGGAAATGGCAACCCACTCCAGTATTCTTGCCTGGAGAATCCCACAGACAAAGGAGGCTGGTGGGCTACAGTGCATGGGATCGCAAAGAGTCAGACATGTCTGAGCGACTAACACACACACAACTTAACTTAAGGAGAATTAAAGAATAAACATACAGAGATAAACAACACAGTTACTGAAATTAAAAATACTCTAGAAGGAGTTGATAGCAGAATATATGAAGGAGAAGAATGGATCAGTGAGCTGGTAGATAAAGTGGTGGGAATAACTGCTGATGAGTAGAAAAAAGTAAAAAGTTGAAAAGAACTGAGGATAGTCTCAGGGTCTTTTGGGACAAGATTAAAACCACCAGCATTCGAATTATAGGGGTCCCAGAACAGGAAGAGGAAAAGAAAGTGTATGAGAAAATATTTGAAGAGATTATAGTTGAAAATTTCCCCAAGATAGAAAAGGAAATGGTCAAGAGTCCCACACAGGATAAACCCAAGGAGAAACATGCCAAGACACATACTAATTTAATTAACAAAGATTACGCACAAAGAAAGAATATTAAAAGCAGCAAGGGAAAAGGAACAAGTATCAAAGGAAACCCCATACACTTAACAGCTGGTCATTCAGCAGCAACTCTGCAAGCCAGAAGGAATGGCAGGATATATTTAAAGTACTGAAAGGGAAAAATTTACAATTATGATTACTCTACCTAGCAGGGATCTCATTCAAAATTGATGGAGAAGTCCAAAGCTTTACAGACAAGCAAAAGTTGAGAGTTCAGTACCACCAAACCAGCTTTACAACAAATGTTAAAGGGACTTACATGGTCAGGAAACACAAGAGAAGGAAAAGGTCTACAGAAACAAACCCCAAACAATTAAGAAAATGGCAATAGAAGAATATATATCAATAATTACTGTAAATGTAAATGGATAAAATGCTCCAACCAAAAAGCACAGACTGGCTGAATGGATACAAAAATAAGACCCATATATATGCTATCTACAAGAAACCCACTTCAGATCTAAGGACACATATATACTGAATGTGAGTGGATGGAAAAATATATTCCATGTGAATTGAAATCAAAAGAAACCTGGAGTAGCAATCTGCATATAAGACAAACAGTCCTTAAAATAAAGACTATTACAAGAAATAAGGAGGGACACTACATAATGATCAAGGAATAAATCCAAGAGGAAGACATAACAATTGTAAATATCTATGCACCCAACATATGAGAACCTCAATACATAAGACAAACACTAACAGACATAGGGGAAATTGACAGTAACACAATAATAGTAGGAGACTTTACCACTTCACTTACACTGATGGAGAGATCATCAATACAGAAAATTAATAAGAAAGCATAAGTCTTAAATGATATATTAGACAATATGGATCTCATTGATATCTTTAGGATATTGCATCCAAATGCAGAAGAAACACCTTCTCAAGTGCATATGGAGCATTCTCCAGGAGAGATCTCATCTTGGGTCACAAACCAAACCTCAGTAAATTTAAGAAAATTGAAATCATATCAAGTGTCTTTTCTGTCCACAATGCTGTGAGATTCAATATCAATTACAAGAAAAAAAAACTATAAAAAACCACAAAAACATGGAGATTAAAAAATATATTTCTAAATAACTAACAAATTACTGAAGAAATAAAAAGGGAAATCAAAATATTCCTAAAAATGAAAGACAATGAAAACATGACAACTCAAAAACTATGCGATGCAGTAAAAGCAGTTCTAAGAGGGAAGTTTATAGCAATACAGTCCTACCTCAAGAAACAAGAAAAACATTAAACAGATAATTTTACACCTAAAACAACAACACAAAAAACACAAAAGAACAACAACAACAAAATGCTCTGAAATTAGCAGAAGGAAAGAATTCATAAAGATCAGAGCAGAAATAAGTGAAAAAGAAATGAAAGAAACAATCATAAAGCTTAATAAAACTAAAAGCTCGTTCTTTGAGAAGATAAGCAAAATTGACAAACTTTTAGCCAGACTCATCAAGAAAGAAGAGACAAGAATCAGATCAACAAAATTAGAAATGAAAAACAAGAGTTACAACAGACAATACAGAAATACAAAGGATTATAAGAGACTATTATGAGCAAATATATGGTAATAAAATGGATAACCCGGAAGAAATGGACAGATTCTTAGAAAAGTTCAATCTTCCAACACTGAACCAGGAAGAAATAGAAATCATGAACAATTCAACTACAAGCACTGAAATTGAAACTGATAAAAAAACAAAAACAAAAACAAACAAACAAAAAAAACTCCCCAAAAACAAAAGCCCAGGACCAGATGGCTTCACAGGTGAATTCTATCAAACATTTAAAGAAGAGCTAATACCTATCCTTTTAAAACTTTTTAAAAATATTACAGAGGAAAGAAGACTTCCAAACTCATTCTATGAGGCCACCATCACCCTGATGCCCAAATCAGACAAAGAAAACACAAAAAGGAAAACTACAGGCCAATATCACTGATATACATAGATGAAAATATCCTCAACAAAACCCTGGCAAATAGAATTCAACAACACATTAAAAAGCTCAGACACCATGATCAAGTTGGGATTGTTCCAGGGATGCAAGGATTCTTCAATATACGCAAATCAATAAATGTGCAACACTGTATTAAGAAATTGAAATATAAAACTCATAGGATCAACTCAATAGATGCAGAAGGAGTCTTTGACAAAATTTAGCACCAATTTATGATTAAAATTCTTCAGAAAATAGGCATAGGAGAAACTTACCTCAGTAGAGTAGGCCATATGTGATAAACTGACAGCAGACATTCTCAATGTTGAAAAACTGAAAGCATTCCCTCTAGAATCAGGAACAAGACAACAGTGTCCACTCTCATCACAATTATTCAACATAGTTTTGGAAGTCCTAGCTATGTCAATCAGAGAAGAAAAATAAATAAAAGGAATCCAGATTGGAAAAGAAGAATAAAGTTCTCACTGTTGGCAGATAACATGATACTATAGATAGAAAACCCCAAAGGCACCATCAGAAAGTTATTAGAGCTAATCAATGAATTTAACAAAGTCGCAGGATACAAAATTAATACCCAGAAATCACCTGCATTCCTATATACTAATAATGAAAAATCAGAAAGGGAAATTAAGGAATCAATCCCATTCACCTTTGCAGCAAAAGGAATAAAATATCTAGGAATAATCCCACCTAAGGAGACAAAAGAACTGTATATAGAAAATTACAAGATACTGATGAAAGAAATTAAAGATGACATAAACAGATGGAGAGCTATTCTGTGTTCCTGGGTAGGAAGAATCAATATTGTTGAAGATGACTATACTACCAAATGCAATCTACAGATTTAATGTGATCCCTATCGAATTATCAGTGACATTTTTTACAGAACTAAAGCAAAAAATTTCACAGTTCATATGGAGACACAAAAGACCCCAAATAGCCAAAGCAGTCTTGAGAAAGAAGAATGGAGCTGGAGGAATCAACCTTCCTGACTTCAGACTATACTATAAAGCTTCAGTCATCAAGAGAGTATGGTACTGGCACAAAAACAGAAATATAGACCAATGGAACAAGATAGAAAGCCCAGAAACAAACCCACACATCTATGGGTACCTTATTTTTGACAGGAAGCAAGAATATATATATATACTGGAGAAGGCAGTGGCAACCCACTCCATTACTCTTGCCTGGAGGATCTCAGAGATGGCGGAGCCTGGTGGGCTGCCATCTATGGGGTCGCACAGAGTCAGACACGACTGAAGCAACTTAGCAGCAGCAGCAAGAATATATAATGGGAAAAACCTCTTCAATAAGTGGTGCTGGAAAAACTGGACAGCTAAATGTTAAAAAATGAAATTAGAAAACTTCCTAACACCATACACAAATATACACTCAAAATGGATTAAAGGCCTATATATAAGACCAGAAACTGTAAAACTCCTAGAGGAAAACATAGGCAGAACACTCGATGACATAAATCAAAACAAGATGCTCTATGACCCTCCTCTTAGAGTAATGGAAATAAAAACAAAAATAAACAAGTGGGACCTCATTAAACTTAAAAGTTTTTGCACAGCACAGGAAACTATAAGCAAGGTGAAAAGACAATCCTCAGAATGGAAGAAAATAGTAACAAATGAAAAAACTCACAAAGGATTAATTATCAAAATATACAAGCAACTCATACAAATCAACACCAGAAAAACAACCTGATCAAAAAGCGGGAAAAAGACTGAAACAGACATTTCTCCAAAGAAGACATGTAAGAAGATGGCTAACAAACACAAGAAAAATGCTCAGCATTGCTCATTATTAGAGAAATGCAAATCAAAACTACAATGAGGTATCACCTCATACCAGTCAGAATGGCCATCATCAAAATGTCTACAAACAATAGATGCTGGAGAGGGTGTGGAGAAAAGGGAACCCTCTTGCACTGTTGGTTGCAATGTAAATTGATACAGCCACTATGGAAGATGGTATGGAGATTTCTTGAAAAATAGGAATAAAACAACCATATGACCCAGCAATCCCACTCCTAGTCATATACCCTGAGGAAACCAAAATTGAAAAAGACACATGTATCCCAATGTTCATTGCAGCAATATTTACAATAGCTAGAACATGGAAGCAACCTAGATGTCCATTGACAAATGAATGAGTAAAGATGCTGTGGTACATATACAGATGGAATATTACACAACCATGAAAAGGAAAACATTTGAATTAGTTTTAACAAGGTGGATGAACCTAGAACCTATTATTCAGAGTGAAGTAAGTGAGAAAAAGAAAGATAAATATTATATATAACACAAGACCAGAAGCTGACTGTGGCTCAGATTATGAACTCCTTATTGCCAAGTTGAGACTTAAAATTAAAACAGTAGGGAAAACCACTAGGCCATTCATGTATGACCTAAATCAAATACCTTGTGATTATACAGGGAAGTGAAAGATAGAATCAAGGGATTATATCTGATAGAGTGCCTGAAGAACTATGGACAGAGTTTCGTGATCAAATGAACATTCTTCATGAATATTGTACAGGCGGTGGTGATCAAAACCATCCCCAAGAAGAAGAAATATAAAAAAGCAAAATGATTGTCTGAGGAGGCCAGACAAATAGTTGAGAAAAGAAGAGAAGCAAAAGGCAAAGGAGAAAAGGAAAGATGTACCCGTATGAATGCAGAGTTCCAAAGAATAGCAAGGAGAGATAAGAAAGCCTTTCTAACGGGACAATGCAAAAAAAATAGAGGAAAACCATAGAATTGGAAAGACAAGAGATCTATTCAAAGAAATTAGAGCATCGGGGGAATATTTCATGCATAGATGGGCACCATCCTATGAGCTGGAGGAAGAGCCATCATGGGCCTGGTAATCTCAGTTCACTGCCCCCACAACAAAACCTCAATTCCATGAGTGGGAACTGTTTGGAAAAATGGAGTTTCCCCCCCTCCCCTACTGCAGTCATTCAGCAACAGGTAGTTGGGGGCAGGATAAGAAACACTGATGTTCAGCTCCTCCAAGGAAGAAAGCCCTCTAGCAGGGAGTTGGGGAAAGGGAGCCCTGGGTTCTTGGCTGCAAGTATTCTGGAGTGGAGTCTTTGTTTTGCTGAGCTTGGTGAAGGGAGGAAGGGAACTGCCTAGGTTGAAACAACACAGATGCCCTAACCAAACTTTTGTAAATTTTCTTGAATATATAATTCTTCATTTGCTTTTTGTCCTTAAGACTGTTTTTAGAGGCTTTACATGAATATAGTTTTAAAAATAATCTGCATTATTTTTACTAGGAAGCAGTTTAGTGGAGTATCTCATGCTGTTGTATTGGAACTGACCTTGAGAATCATTATCTTCACTGACTTGACCTGTATCCCACATTTATGTCCATTTTTTACTTCAGACAGTTTCCAGACAATAGGGAGAAAAGCTGTGGGGGTCCCACCCAGTTAAGGGAACTTGCATACAGAGCTGTACTCTTTGAAGCTGTTAAAGATGCAATTCTTTTTCCTGCTATAAAACTTTAGACATGTGGCAATTCAGCTGTAACACATGAGACCACACAAGTGACTCCCAAAGAATCTAGAGAAGGCAATGCTATATCCATGAGATGTTATTATCAATTTAGGGGAGCTAATCATATATTCTAAGTGGATTCCAACAAGAATCGATAGTGCTGAAATCACTGGGACATGAAACATTATCCTGAATTTCCACATTACCCAGGCATAACTGTAACACTTCTATTTCAAATCAAACCAAATCAAAACAAACAAACAAAACCAACTAAAATGAAAGTAAACAAAACTCTTTTGTGACAATGCTATTCCCAAGTCAGAAATCTGCATCTACTCCTCACAGAGCCTTCCTGCACTAAAGAAAACCATTCAAACCTCTTAAGTAAAAAAGGAAACCCTTCCTATTTTCTGAACTTCACTGGCATTTTAGCTTTTGTTTGTTTTGTTTTGATTTTGTATTTCTCTCTGAAGAAGATTGCTTCATTACGTTTCTTTAGAATCTTTCCTTGGGAAACACCTCATTTGTTAAAAGTAATTCTTCCATTTGTCAAATACTTACATTGCTACAGGTGCTGGCCTCATTCATTCCCAAATGTTTATTCATGAACTGGTATAACAAGCACTGTTGTAGATACTGGGAACACAAGACTGCCGTGGCTCCACTGCTTGGAGGCCAGCAGGGTGAAGCAAATAACTACTTGAACAAAGTTGTCAAATAATAACCATGAAGCAAATGAACTTTTCATTACCTCTAAATTAGGGGTTTCTGTTCAATGAGGGTAGTAGTAGTGAAGGTCAATAGGTATGGGAAAAGACGATAGGAATTCTTTCAAAGTACAAGGAAAAGAAGGGACATTCCAGTAGAAAAATGGGTGAAAGAAGTGAGTAGGCAATTCATAGACATGGAAGCACCAATGACTGACTAAATGAAGAGATGTTCACAGTGCAAGTTAGAATCAATACAAGAAGTTACTTCACATCCAACAGAATAGTTACAATTAGACAAGAGGCAAGATAAAGTGTTGATAAGGATGTGGGTAGGCCAGAACTCTGGAGTGTGGACTGTGTGAGCATCCCACAGAACTCAGTGAAATTTAGAGCATGTACCCTATGAGCAGCAATCCAGCTCTTGCTAAGTGCCTCAGAGGATCTCTGATAGCCTGTTGGGAGGTCATCTGTCTTTTCATTTATGATGGAATGAAATAGGGGCAACTTGCTGTCCACTATATGGTGCTGGAAATAAAACAAGGAGGAAGCTAGCTGTGAAATAATAGTCAACAGCATTGAGAAGCAATAATCTAGATGTGTATAGAGTGAAATGATGTAAATTCAAAACCTATGGTCAAGTGAAAATATAAGAAGAAACAGAGTGAAGTTTAAAGGCTAATATAACTCATGTAATTTACATAGATATATGTATACACAGATATAAAACAGTACTATATCTTTTACAAAGATTTGTGCATATTTAAGGACATATATCAAAATTCATGGAGTGCATTTGAGGAATGATAATGGGAGTAAGAGATAAGTGGGAGCTATCTATATTTCCTATATTTCTAGGGGACACCTAGAAATATAAATAAATACTAATATAGATATAGGCATGTTATAGACAACTATATACACGTTATATGTAACACCTGGAAATATAAATATAAATAAACACTAATAAAGATAGAGATATGTTCTGTGGATTGTGGAATGCTAGCTCAGCTTTGCCCCTGATATGTACCTACCACCAAAACAGAATCTTTGAAAACTTAGAAAAATCATCACCAAGAATTATTTAACTACAGCTGTGATAAGGGATCAGAAGGCTGTAAATTAATATTCCCATCTTAATGGGTTCTTTTGGGGAAACATATTTCCATGTTAATATATCTGTTCTCCAGCCCCCCATACAAGGTGGCCCATTGTGGGCTGTGTACTGGGGCAGGGACTTCCACTTATCTTGTCTTCACAGCAAACTTTGTTGATCGATCTCTGGGGTCCTCTGGAAGCAGTAGAGTTTACTAGGTAGAGACTGAGATATGAGCAAGGGATAAATGGACAAATAATTTTACAAGGTGCTATCATGGGAGAATCTGAAACTCTTTTTAAATTAAAAAAAGAAAGTGCCCAAATGCTAAAAGCCATGAAAAAGGGGCAGAAAAATATGTCTTTTTGAGATAGCAGGGTGAGAGATCCCTTCCAATGGGACAGGCAGGGAGGACTTTGCACAGATGCTGGTCCATTTGAAGTTGGTCTTGAGGGAAAGGTGGGTTTCTGATTTTCAGTGATGGGAGAAGCCAGTTCAGGAGATGGGCTAACACAAATGGGAAGGTGGGCTGGGAAGTGGGGATAAGACTGGGCAGTAGAGCACACAGGACAGGACTTCAAGGCTTTCTTCACTGCTGTGTTCCTAGCACCTGGCATGGGAGAGAAGCCCAAAAATCCCTGTTGAATAAATGAAGGAGTGGGGGAGTCGTCTGAATCTTTGGCTCCAGGGAGGTGAGAGAGATGAGCAAGATATGCCTAGGGGACCTGAAGGTGCCCCAACAACATGCTCCATTTTCTCTTACTGTTTTGACCAGCCAGACAGATTTCCTAACAGGCATGGGGCTCCCCTAGCCCCACATGCCAGCCCCTCATGGAAGCTTGCCTCTTTGTAATGGAAAATGCAGATGGAAAGGATGATTTTTTGAGCTACTGGAAGACATCACAGCCCAAACTACTGTTGTGTCCTAGGGATGTGGAGCAGAGGTTCCAGACTGAATCCCTTTCCATCAACAGAACCGGAGCTGGGTTTCAGCCCAGGTCTGTGGTGGCTCAGTGGTAAAGAATCTGCCTGCAATGCAGGACCCACAGGAGCTGTGGGTTCAATTCTTGGGTTGAGAAGATCCCCTGGAGAAGGGAATGGCAACCCACGCCAGTATTCTTGCATGGAGAATCCTATGGACAGAGTAGCCAGGCAGGCTACAATCCATGGGGTTGCAATAAATCAGACATGGCTGAAGCAATTTAGCTTGTGCTTCATCTTGAAGTTCATGTGATGTTCCCCAGCCCTTGCACACTGTGAGGCCACCGGCCAGGCAACCAAGCCTGGACCAAGGTGGTGCTCAAACTGCTGTCCCACCCAAAAGTCTACTGACCCATTCCATTCTTCTGAGGTGTAGGCTCACTGGGGCATCTTGCAGGGTCTGTGTGCAGAGAGGAGTCATGGGGGAAGGTGTTTGCTGAAGCTCAAGTAGAGAATATCCATAATCTTGCCTCTTGACTGCCACCAAGAGCCTCTGTCAGCATGGGCCAAAAGCTTTACCTTTACTTCAGGCAGCACTAGCGGGTCATCTCTCTGTTGAGCCTGCTGGCCATGGTTCTCTTTCAACAAGACAGTAATGTTTCTTCATATGCTCTTATCTCCATTTCACTTTTTTACTGTCAGTCATTTTCCTATTGCCTCTTCCCCCACCTACATTTAGTTTCTTTCTTTGCGGTGAATGCAGAAAGCCTTCCCAGAACAAACAAAGCAATAATTAAATCAATGACTTCCCTGAGGCTCCCCTTCCTGCTACCTGGGTTATTGTGCAATTTGGGAGATGGATCACTGGCACATTTTCTGCTTTTCAGAAAGTGGTGGCTCTCACTTTCAGAGGAATTGTAAGGATTGCACAGGCCTGTGAGAGAACATCTGGGTGCAGGACTTTGGCTTTGAGCCCCTGATGGTCCTGCCCAGCCCCTGCAGGGCCTGACCATCCGGCTCTGCCCCAGCACCCAAGGAAGGAACTCCCCTGCCCATTTGTTCTTCTTTCCATCAATGAGTTATTCACAGTGCTCGGCTGAGGAATGACTTCTCCACCTGTGCAGTTATTAGTGTCTGTGGGTAGAGGGGGAGATGGAAGGCCTGCCTGAATTCCTAAGCATGGAAGAGAAAATGTTACCCAACTCAGGTCTGACTGCTTACTACTGGAAAATCAATACCCAAGAGAGAGGCAAATGTTGGTAGGAAAGAAGAATGCTTTTAATCAGGATGCCAGCTATCTGGGGAGATGGTGGACTCAGTATCCTCCCCAAAATGAAGATTCTCTTAGGCCATGAAAGTTTTTAAAGGGAAAAAAGGAAGTAAGTTAATCATTGAGATGGGGGTCAGAGTGGTCACCATTCCCCATTGTGTTCAGACATGTGGACTTCTTGTGATCTTTCTTTCAAAGTTATCTTGTTCGCACAGTTTGTTCTAGATATTACTGAAGGGGAAGCAAGGGAACAGATCTGGTCATCTGTTAGTTACTTATTCTTAATTTCTACTTCTTCAATCTAAGAAAAGAACCAAGAGTACAGACAAGATACTGTATGATCAAAAGATTTGAAAAGTGTGGTAGGGCAGGACATGAGTGGAGCATGGAGAGAAGGTGCCTGGTTAAAGGTTAGTGACCAGACTAAAGGGACCTCCTGCAGATAGCTCTTTCCTGCAAAGACTGCCTTCTGATCTCAGAGAGACAGCAGAGGGTGATCTTGACTCAGGTTCAAACCCTGGGTTGGGAAGATCCCCTGGAGGAGGGCACAAAAACCCATTCCAGTATTCTAGCCTGGAGAATCCCATGGACAGAAGAGCCTGGTGGGCTACAGTCCATAGTGTAACAAAGAGTTGGACACAACTGAAGCAATTTAGCACGAGCACATACACGCATGTGCAAGGCCTGGAGGAAAGTCAGGAGTACCGGAGTCTAGAGTATGGAAGCAAAGTAGGCCTGGCTCTTGCTCTGCTTGAAAAATAAATTTCTCTAAGAAGCAAAACCTGCAAAAACAGGTACAAAATTTATTATCAGAGACACAGCACCAACCCGAGGGCACACAGAGACATAGTTTGTTTAAGTCAGCAGAAAGGCAGAAATACAGACCAGGAGAGAAAGGGGTTGGGTGTCTTCCCTGAAGAGGAAGAGTGCAATAAAGAGGTGGTTAAATCATTTATATAGGGCAGAACTTCTGGGTCTTTGTTTACCTTTGGACAATTATCTTGTTTCTTTTTTCCACACCTGACCTGCCCTAGGACCCTCCCCGACATGCGTGTGCAACTTTATGCCAAGACGGATTCCAGTGCGGAGGCCTGTGGGAATATGTCCACACTTATTATGGGGTGGCACCCCTCCCTTTTTGAGCCTCAAGGAGCTTTACTGCGCATGTGCAGATAGGGAGGCTTCCTTGACCCCAGGATTGATAGATGTGATCCTCCTATCTCTCAGTCCCTGCCATTAACTCTGTCCTTAGAGTGTCAGGGAGAACAGAACTCCAATTTACTCTGTTTGACAAACTCCAACTGCTCTGCCTAGGGGCCCATCTACCTCCTAGCTCATTTCCTGCCAAACGCTGCTTACAGAAACACACTCACTCTCTCAGGCAATCACACCTGCTCATGCACATGTACACACACTTCCATACTCACCAGCATTCAAAATCCACATGTTCTCTCTCAAGAAATCAGCCCCATCATTTCCAGTCCAAGAGAAAACACACTGGGTATGTATGAATCATGCCACCTGGGTAGAAGGTCTCTCCGGCCACAGTGAGATTTGACGTTTAGTGAAAGAAAGACCATAGAATTAGACAAAATGACCTGTGACTTACAACTCTCACTTTGAAAGCAATATTTTAAAATGCAAAATGAAATGGTAGAAGTACAGGTTATACCTGGGACTCAGGGTTGGTGGGGTAGGGCTGGGATCTGCTGACTCTGCTGGAGAAATATCTGACCCCCCACCCATTTCCTCTGGTATTATTTCTAGCACGAGAATCACACTAATCTCTTATCTCTAAGGATTTTGAAATATGCAAACCCTCAAGTCCTGTGGTGCTGGAGTAGATTCTTGAGAGTCCCTTGGACAGCAAAGAGATCAAAATAGTCAACCCTAAAGGAAATAAACCCTGAATACTCATTGAAAGGACTGATGCTGAAGCTGAAGCTCCAGTACTTTGGCCACCTAATGCAGGGAGCTGACTCATTGGGAAAGACCCTGATGCTGGGAAAGATTGAAGGCAGGAAAAGAAGAGGATGACAGAGGATGAGATTGTTGGATGGCATTACTTCAATGGACATGAGTTTGAGCAAACTCTGGGATGGTGAAGGACAGGGAAGCCTGGCATGCTGTAGTCCATGGAGTTGCAAAGAGTCGGACACAACTGAGTGACAGGACAATAGCAAACGGCATGACCTCACACACCATGGGCATCTGCTACAATGACAAAGAGGGGAGAGGCAGAAATTTTTTTCAGTGGATTATTACTTTGTGAGCCCATCTGTACAGGTTCTGTTGCCTGGGCTGCTAAAGTTTGCATCACATTTGTAATCAGTAATGCATGAGTCTGTTTTCTGAGCCAAAGGGAACTCAGCCCCAGGGAAGATTCAGCATCTCTGTATGAGTTTGTTTTCCTGAACCACTGCAGAATCCCAGAGCTGCTGGGAGGCTCCAGGAGTTCCCTCCTGTACCCTGAGTGTCTCCTGTGATGCCTGCATCCTGGAAGTGCTGTTGTCTGACCATCCCTGATGTCCTTTCTGGGTTGCTCCTCTGGGCCTGACCACAGTGGCCCTGCTAAGTCTGCCTTTTCAGTCCTCTCCTTGGTATGCTGGCTGAGCCCTGGATGTCCCCAGACTGCAGCTCGTAGCCACAGTGACCTCTGGCCTGGAAATCTGCTACTCGCTCTGCTCCCCCAGCACCCACACAGTCTTCTCCTTCCAGAGGAGTTTGGAAACATCTTTGTTCACAGAGTTGCCTCCATCCTGCCCTCTCCTTGTGCCCTGGGCTCAGCGGTCCCTGATTTATCTGTTTACTGCCTATTTGCCCTCCTCCTGGGGCAGGAGTCTGACTCTGTTCTGCAACTTCACAGTCAAGGGCTGGGACTCTAGGGATAAGCCTTAGACTATCTTCTACAGGGACCAGTTGCTCAGGCCTTTTGCACCCAGTTCCCTTCTCGGCAGAAGGAGGACAGCAACAGTCTGTGACTCCTAGGCCCATTGGCAGAATTCAGGGAGGAATGTCTGTCATGGCATCAGCTTGTGATTGAAGTTGGCTTGTTCCTTTTATTCCATTTCCATTCTCCCAGTCACTGAAGCTCCAATGTCCTTTCTTCCAAGTCTCCCCTTGCCCCCCCCCCCGCCCAGTTCTCCAGGGCAAAGGACTAACATTAACTAACCCCTTTGTACAGCACTTAAGGCTCCCATGATACCCAGAAGCTAGGTGCCTCTCTCCTCATCCCTGAGTTCCTTGGGTACCAGGATGCATTCCCCATGGTGAATGCTGGGCATTGAGTGGGAGGGGCTTGTACCCTTTTAGGTATGAAGCACAGACACCCATGGTTCACAGACAGAGTGCAGTATGTCTGTCATGTTAAAATGTAATGGGGGTGATTAAGATAACCAGGTCTAGAAAGGCTCCTCCTGGGGAGATGGATGCAGGTGAGTAGCTCTGATGGCTGGGATGCTGTGCGGGCAAGACTGCTCGTCACCAGGGTCCCCAGAGTCAACTCAGAACCTGATCCATGGGGCTCTCAGCCCTCAGCTCATGCCCAGGGAATGCATGAGGGAGGAATGCTTGGCAGGCAGGGGCCAGGGAGGAACCTCTGCCTTCACTCCCTGACCTTCATATGCAACCACCATACTCCTACTGTTGAGCCGAATCATCACTGCTCAGCCTTCAAGGTTCACTCCCAGGGCACCCAAGCCTGGTTGACTCCACCTTGCTCCCTCTTTTCCGGAAGGGCACAGGCACCACGTGGAGGGTCAGCTCCCAGGGCAGCAAGCAGGCCCAGGCACCGCTGCGCCCAGTCAACCTTCACTGCAGCCAGGCGCTGCCCCAGCATCCCCAACAGGAAGGCTGAGTGAGGGAGCAGGAGCGCCCTGAGTGGACACAGCCTTCCTCCCCCTGCCTCTCAGATGGGGCCCTGCAGGCCTTGTCGCTCCCCTGCGGAAGCTGCGCCAGCCAGTGCTGTGGCCCAGCTCTGCAGCCGCACCAGCTGCCTGGCCCTCTGGTGTCCGCCATCATCTGGGGTCTGACTTCTCTGGGTCTCGCTGGCTCCCTATGACGTGGGATCTGTGAGGCTGCCCCTATGAGGCTGTCCCTTGCAGGCGCTGAGAGGACTAGATGGAGAAGTACTCAGAAGGGGTCCAACACGTGGGAGTCCTCAGGCTGCAGGGACAGTGGGGGCACTTGGTGTCCCCTGCCCTGCCCACCCTCCCCACTCCTCCTGCTCCCTGCCCGTGCCCCACCTAGCCAAGGAGGTCATCAGGGAGGACCCTCACTTGGTGCTGGGTGCAGGCGCTTACACACCTTGACTCGGGGAGTCATGGGGCATCCTCCCCACACAGCTCCCTGTGTAGTGGGGGTCTCCAAGCCCTCCAGCGCTGTGCAGTTGTCATTTCCAAGCTCCCTAAAACTCAGTCCCTTCCTTCTAAGGAGCTTATAGCCTGGTTGGAGAAAACAAAACAAAAAGCCCTAAAATGCATAAGCAGATGTTGTGAGGAAATGGAGGCTGGAGCAGTATGACTGTCTTCGGAGATGGAAGAACTTGACCTGTCTAAGTCCTTCAGAGCTCCCCTTGACTGTGGGGTGAACACCTGAGCCCTGTGGCCCTCCAGTTCCAGCTCCTGCTCCTGCCCTTGCATCCTGAACCCACAGACCTTTGCCTACCTGAATGGTGTGAAGGTCTTGCACACCTGCTTTGCCACTTCCTTTGGTCTTGCTGTTTATTTCCTCTGCTTGGGATGTCTTACTCCAGGAAACTCTTATTGACTCTTTAAAGACCCAGTCCAAGTGTCTCCTTCTCCAGGAGGTCACTCGTCTTCCAGGCTGAGTTATGTGTCTCCCTTCTCTGCTCTTACAGCCTCCTCTGCAATAGTTCCATTTGCCCATTTGCCATTTCCATGAAAGGCAACCCCAACTTCATAATCTAAATCTAATCTCCTGACCGAATCTTCAGTCCCACGCGGTGTTTCTTTAATCCTCCCCATCTCAGTTCATGACAACTCTTTCATATTGCTCAGGAAAAAATCTTTGGAGTTGTTTTTGACTCCTTTTTTCCCCTCCCACACTTATATTTCATCCATCAGCAAATCCATAAAAGTTTTACCTCTAAGATATGACCAAAATGTGACCACTACTGTCCACCTTTTCAGGCACTGGTCACACCCATGCCACCACCTTCTGTCACTAGGTTCAGCACCAACCAACTTCTCACTACTCCTGTCCATGTGCCCAACCCGTGGAGCAGCCTGTAGTAACTTTGCTCAAACCCGAGCAAGGTCATGACACGTTACTGCTCTGCCCAGAGGCTCTAAGGCAGTGGATCTCACCCTGCCAGTGCTCGGTAACCCTTCTATCTGTCCAGAAAGGAAACCCAGCCACCTACACTCACATTTTCAAAAAACTGTATTATGCACTGGGTGACATAAAAGAGAAGTGTCATGAAGGCAATTTTAATAAAATAAGGTGCATGTCAGTACAATGGCCAGCATGTCTCTACTAGATGACAGAGGAGCTTGGGGGCTGCCTGAGCATCACATGGCCTTGCACGCCACTGTAGGGTCTCAGCACTGGAAGCATAAATGGAGGTGTCTGCTGTGGCAGATTTTTGTGCTGTGGCACACACACACACACAAATCCTGCTGTGGCAGGATTTTTCCCAGTAGTGAGCAAATCTTGGTAGGGGCTTGGGTCAAACAGTTTGCATGGCTTGGCAGATGTTGTTTATCAGCTGAAACTTCTCCATCCTTCCAAATAAAATGTCTAAACAGTGCTATATATAAAATAGACAACTAACAAGAACCTACTATATAGCATAGGGAACTCTACTCAATACTCTGTAATGACCTATATGGGATAATAATCTAATCAAGAGTGGATATATGTTTGTATATAACTGATTTTCATTTTGCTGATTACCTGAAACCAACACAACATTGTGAATCAACTATACTCCAGCAAAAATAAAAAAGAAAATAAAAGGAAAAATAAAACGTTTAAATGTGTGACACCCACTCCTCCGTGGCACTCCTTACTGTTTCCCTGTTTTAACTTTTCCAATTGGTACACATCACCCTTTGTTGTACCACTGGTTTATCTTCTTTATTGTTTATTCTTTGCCTCCTTTCACTCAACATAAGTTCCATGAGGGCAGGATGTTTGTCTGTTGATTGAATAGTCTCAAGTATACAGAAAGTGCTCAGTAAACATCAGTTGAATAGATTAAATTCACTGATGAAAGATATGAAGGAAGCTCCCTGTCTCAGGTCACTTCCCAAGACTAGACGTGAAGGCTGGGTTGCATGTCTGGTACCTCCCTGTGCTTGCAACCCAGATGGCTTTGGTAATGGATGAGCTGAGCCAAATCTGAAAGGCTGAATGGCAGGGTGCCTGCTTAGTATCCTGCCCTGAAGGAGGCTGAGACCTGACTTCCAAGCCTTGGTTCCTTAGGATGGAGCTGACAGGTTTGCCCTGGGGCAGGTTAATGATTGCTCTGTGTTTTTAAAAATTAAAAAGAAAAATTCAGGAGAGTGTGTGGCATATTACATTACTTAACTTCTTTTCCCAGTCAACCTCAAGTCAGTTAGCCTCCACCTTATTCCCTGGGGAGGAGTTGGCATAGCTGTGCCTTGTGGGTTTATACTATCTCATGGCTCTTAGTGGCTCCTGGGCCCCGTTGACACTGTTTGCCCTCCTTCCATAGAGGGTTTTCATCACAGAAGCAAAGAATCTGAAATCATTACACGGAAGCCGACAGTGAAATTCAGAGACCAGAGAAAACTCCATGAGGTGACAAGCCTCCTCTATCTACATGCATGCCTCCTGGTTACCTGGAAGACTTCCAATAAATAATTCATTAAACAGTGAAAATTATTTCAGGCCCAGTGAAAACCGCTGGGCCTGAAAACAGTGAAAATTATTTTTAAATGTAAATCTCCAAAGCACAAAGAAAGGCAGGGGCAGAAGAAACAGTGACTGAGGTTGAATTTTTGGGCAAGAGCCCTGGCTTTCTCTGTGTCTGGGTAGCATGAGGCTTCCTACAAGCATGGGGCAACCACTACTAGATCAGAAATCCAGGGCCACCTTGGCCCCTACAAATAGAAGATGTCTGTTCTTGGATGATGTACTGAATGTGGCTCCAAAGAGGCTGAGGATACACAGCAACCTCATGCCTCATGCCATTTGTGCTGCGCCATCTCAGGATCATAAACTTAGTGTCAGCTGCACTGGCTGACTCAGGATGTAGGCTCCTGACCCACTGTCTGTTAGAGGGTGAGAAGCTAGAAAGGGAGCTGTAGAGCCTCCCCTCTACTCTGGCCTCCCCTCCACCCCTGCTTCTTTCCATTTCAGCACAATGCTTGCTGGCCAGCACCTAGCTGACCTCCTCTCTAGGCAGGGCTTTTAGAGACGGCCAAGGTCCCTGTTTGGTGCAGTGGCTGTGTTAAGTGGTCGATGGCCAGAGATGGGACAGAAATGGGCACGGAGCTCTTTCCCTGACTGGCACAACCGCTGGGCGTCAGTTTTATCCTCTGTAGAGTGAAAAATGTATAGTTGTCTGTGAGGGTTAAAGAGAAATGTGTTTAAGAAGTGCTAGCAATGCTGCTGGGTGGAATGTAACCCCATGAGCTCTGGTTCTCCAGGGACCCCATGAGTACAAACTAGCCCCAGTTCCATCTTAAAAAGTAAGCAAGCAGCAGAGAAACTAGCCAGAAGCAGGAGTGAGACCCTACAAACACATGCACACAAATATAGACACACACTCTCACACATGCATTCACACAGACTCATGGACCTGCAGAAACTGACACGTGGTGAAACACACACATGCTCTCACACACTCTCTCTCACACACAGAGCACACCCTCCTGCCTGGGTCTCACCTGGCCTATGGCCTAGGCTCTCTGTGTCATCACGGATCATACATCCCGGCCTGGCTTGGCTCCAGTGCACCTCCCTGCTCCAACATCTGTCCTCCAATCACCGTTATCTGGGATGTTTCCGAACAGTTGGTCTCTCAGGATTCTGTGGTTTTGCACAAGACACTTCTCCTACCAGAAAGATCTTTCTACTCTTTTTCACCAGAATCTCTTTCTCATGGGGTTCTCATGTCTTTCTTCCCCCAGCGTTTTTGAGATATGGTTGACATATAAAATTGCGTTCTCACATGCTGAAGCTCTGCTCAGAAGCTGGCTTCTCTGAGAAGCCTCCTTCGGGGCAGCTGGGATGACAGGCCCCTCCCATGCTCTGTGCGGTTCCTCCATCATCTGATTCCCTGATCCATGAGCGCCCAGTTGTACCCCATCCTCTGGGCTCTTCATCCCCCGCACGGTCCGTGACTGCATTTTTCTCGCGACAGCCCCTGAACCTGTCAGTAGGGGGAGCTCTAGGAGCTTGAAATGACAACCCAGGGTCTCCTGGTTTGGGAGACAGTGTTTCTACCTCTCCATGGTGGCCTCTCTGTGAAGTATTGTTTACTTTGGAATTCTGTGTTAAAGTTGGCAGGCTGTATGTTGATGCAGAGGCCTCTTTTCACTGAAATGCCTAACAAGCACCTGATTTTTTTTTTTTAACTTTTAAAATATCTTTTAAAAATACTTTTAAAATATCCTAAGCTGAATTCTCCTGATAAAATATCCTAGCTTATTCTCTTGATAATCAGATAGCAGAGAGGAAGAGGTCTGATGTCTTTCCTTCTGTGCCGTTTTCACTCTGGGCAATCAAAGAAACAATCCTATTTGTCACAGTACAGTGATCTGGGGCTTATAATTTTCATTAGTCCTCCTTGAGTAAGCTTCCAGCTAATACAGAAGGGACAAGGCCTTGAGCAAGATACTGGTCCCTGGGGAAAGGATTATAATTGCCAGCCAGAAAGCAGGACGGATATGAGGACAAGAGCAAAGCAGGCCCGGGAAGCCAGATGAGCTTGAGCTCTCTGGGCTCAGGTGGCCCTGCAGGAGCAATGGGTGAGCTTTGGGATGTTTCTCTAATAGAGTACTTACCCAAGATAAATGCAAATATACATCCACACAAGGACTTAGATGGGTTTCCCAGGTGGCACTAGTGGTGAAGAACCTGCTTGCCAATGAAGGCAACGTAAGAGATGTAGGTTCGATCACAAGGTTGGGAAGATCACCTGGAAGAGGGCATGGCCAGCAACTCCAATATTCTTTTTGTATTAGTTACATTAAAAAATTTTAATTTATTTATTTTATTTTATTTTTTTCTTTTATTAGTTGGAGGCTAATTACTTCACATTTCAGTGGGTTTTGTCATACATTGATATGAATCAGCCATAGATTTACACGTATTCCCCATCCCGATCCCCCCTCCCACCTCCCTCTCCACCCGATTCCTCTGGGTCTTCCCAGTGCACCAGGCCAGAGCACTTGTCTCATGCATCCCACCTGGGCTGGTGATCTGTTTCATCATAGATAGTATTCATGCTGTTCTTTTGAAATATCCCACCCTCACATTCTCCCACAGAGTTCAAAAGTCTGTTCTGTATTTCTGTGTCTCTTTTTCTGTTTTGCATATAGGGTTATTGTTACCTTCTTTCTAAATTCCATATATATGTGTTAGTATGCTGTAATGTTCTTTATCCTTCTGGCTTACTTCACTCTGTATAAGGGGCTCCAGTTTCATCCATCTCATTAGGACTGGTTCAAATGAATTCTTTTTAATGGCTGAGTAATATTAATTTATTTATTTTAATTGGAAGCTAATTACTTTACAGTAGTGTAGTGGTTTTTGCCATACATTCACAGGAATCAGCCATGGGTGTACATGTGTTCCCCATTCTGATCCCCCTCTCACCTCCTTCCCCATCCCATCCCTCAGGGTCATCCCAGGGCACCGGCCCTGAGCACCTAGTCTCATGCATTGAACCTGGACTGGTGATCTATTTCATATATGGTAATATACATGTTTCAATGCTGTTCTTTCAAATCATCACACCCTCACCTTCTCCCACAGAGTCCAAAAGTCTGTTCTTTATATCTGCGTGTCTTTTCTGTCTTGCATATAGGGTCATCATTACCATCTTTCTAAATTCCACATATATGCGTTAATATACTGTATTAATGTTTTTCTTTCTGACTTACTTCATTCTGTATAATAGGCTCTAGTTTCATCCACCTCATTAGAACTGATTCAAATGCATTCTTTTTAATAGCTGAGTAATATTCCATTGTGTATATGTACCACAGCTTTCTTATCCATTCTTCTGTCAATGGACATCTAGGTTGCTTCCATGTCCTAGCTGTTGTAAACAGTCCTGTGATGAATAATGGGGTACACATGTCTCTTTCAATTCCGGTTTCCTTGGTATGGATGCCCAGCAGTGGGATTACTGGGTTGTATGGCAGTCCTATTTTCAGTTTTTAAAGGAATCTCCACAATGTTCTCCATAGTGGCTGCACTAATTTGCATTCCCACCAAGTGTAAGAGGGTTCCCTTTTCTCCACACCCTCTCCAGCATTTATTGCTTGTAGACTTTTTTATAGCAGCCATTCTCACTGGTGTGATATGGTACCTAATTGTGGTTTTGATTTGCATTTCTCTGATAATGCGTGATGTTGAGCATCTTTTCATGTGTTTGTTAGCCATCTGTATGTTTTCTTTGGAGAAATGTCTGTTTAGTTTTTTGGCCCATTTTTGATTGGATTGTTTACTTTTCTGGGGTTGAGCTGCATGAGCTGCTTGTATATTTTTGAGATTAATTCTTTGTCAGTTGCTTTGTTTGCTCTTATTTTCTTTGATTCTGAAGGCTGTCTTTTCACCTTGCTTATAGTTTCCTTCATTGTGAAAAAGCTTTTAAGTTTAATTAGGTCCCATTTGTATATTTTTGCTTTTATTTCCATTACTCTGGGAGGTGGGTCATAGAGGATCCTGCTGTAATTTATGTCAGAGAGTGTTTTGCCTGTATTTTTCTCTAGGAGTTTTATAGTTTCTGGTCTTACATTTAGATCTTTAATCCATTTTGAGTTGATTTCTGTCCATAATGTTAGAAAATGTTCTAGTTTCATTCTTTTACAAGTGGTTGAGCAGTTTTCCCAGCACCACTTGTTAAAGAGATTGTGTTTTCTCCCTTGTATATTCTTGCCTCCTTTGTCAAACATAAGATGTCCATAGGTGTGTGGATTTATCTCTGGGCTTTCTATTTTTTTCCATTGACCTATGTTTCTGTCTTTATGCCAGTACCATACTGTCTTGATGACTGTTGCTTTGTAGTACAGCCTGAAGTCAGTCAGGTTGATTCATCCAGTCCAATTCTTCTTTCTCAAGGTTGCTTTGGCTCTTTGAGGTTTTTTGTATTTCCATAAAATTGTGAAATGATTTGTTCTAGTTCTCTGAAAAATACCATTGGTAGCTTGATAGGGATTTCATTGAATCTATAGATTGCTTTGGGTAGTATACTCATTTTCACTATATTGATTCTTTGGATCCATGAACATGGTATATTTCTCCATCTAATTGTGTCCTCTTTGATTTCTTTCATCAGTGTTTTATAGTTTTTTATATATAGGTCTTTTATTTCTTTTGGTAGATTTATCCCTAAGTATTATATTCTTTTCGTTGCAATGGTGAATTGTATTGTTTCCTTAATTTCTCTTTCTGTTTTCTCATTATTAGTGTATGGGAATGCAAGGGATTTCTGTGTATTAATTTTGTATCCTGAAACTTTACTATATTCATTGATTAGCTCTAGTAAATTTCTGGTGGTGTCTTTAGGGTTTTCTATGTAGAGGATCATGTAATCTGCAAGCAGTGAGGGTTTTACTTCTTCTTTTCCAAACTGGATTCCTTGTATTTCTTTCTCTTCTCTGATTGTTGTGGCTAAAATTTCCAAAACTATGTTGAATAATAGTGGTGAGAGTGGGCACCCTTGTCTTATTCCTGACTTTAGGGGAAATGCTTTCAATTTTTTGCCATTGAGGATAATGTTTGCTGTGGGTTTATCATATATGGTATTCATTATGTTGAGGTATGTTCCTTCTATGCCTGCTTTCTGGAGGGTTTTTATCATAAATGGATGTTGAATTTTGTCAAAGGCTTTTTCTGTATCTATTGAGATAATCATACGGTTTTTATCTTTCAATTTGTTAATGTGGTGTGTCTTGTTGATTGATTTGTGAATATTGAAGAATCCTTGCATCCCTGGGATAAAGCCCAGTTGGTCATGGTATATGATCTTTTTAATATGTTGTTGGATTCTGTTTGCTAGAATTTTGTTCAGGATTTTTGCATCTATGTTCATCAGTCATATTGGCCTGTAGGTTTTGTGTGTGTGTGTGTGTGTGTGTGTGTGTGTGTGTGTGTGTGTATGTGTGTGTGGCATCTTTGTCTGGTTTTGGTATTAGGATAATGGTGGCTTCATAGAATGAGCTTGCCAGTTACTTTCCTCTGCAATTTTCTGGAAGAGTTTGAGTAGGATAGGAGTTAGTTCTTCTCTAAATTTTCAGTAGAATTCCCTGTGAAGCCATCTGTTCCTGGGCTTTTGTTTGTTGGAAGATTTTTTTATTACAGCTTTGATTTCCATGCTTGTGATGGGTCTGTTAAGATTTTCTATTTCTTCCTGCTTCAGTTTTGGAAGGTTACACTTTTCTAAGAATTCGTCCATTTCCTCCAAGTTTCCATTTTATTGGCATATAGTTGCTTATAGTAGTCTCTTATGATCCTTTGTATTTGTGTTATCTGCTGTGATTTCTCCATTTTCATTTCTAATTTTGTTGACTTGATTCTTTTCCCTTTTTTTCTTGATAAGTTTGGCTAATGGTGTCTCTATTTTATTTATCTTCTCAAAGAACCAGTGTTTCATTTTGTTGATTTTTGTTATAGTCTTCTTTGTTTCTTTTTCATCTATTTCTGCCCTAATTTTTATAATTTATTTCCTTCTACTAACCCTGGGGTTTCATTTCTTCTTTTTCTAGTTGTTTTCAGTGTACAGTTAGGTCATTTACTGATTTTTCTCTTGTTTCTTGAGGTAAGCTTGTATCACTATGAACCTTCCCCTTAGCATGACTTTTACTGAATTCCATAGGTTTTGGGTTGTTGGGTTTTCATTTTCATTTGTTTCCATACATACTTTGATTTCTTCTGTGATTTGTTGGTTGTTCAGAAGCGTGTTGTTAAAAAAAAAAGAAGCATGTTGTTTAGGCTCCATATGTTTATATTTTTAATTGTTTTTTCCTGTGGCTGCCATCTAATCCTATCACATTGTTATCAGAAAGATGCTTGAAATGATTTCAATTTTGTTGAATTTACCAAGGCTAGATTTATGGTCCAGGATGTGATCTATCATGGAGAAGGTTCCGTGTGCACTCGAGTAAAAGGTGAAATTCATTGTTTTGGGGTGAAATGTCCTATAGATACCAATTATGTCTAACTGGTCCCTTGTATCATTTAAAGTTTGTGTTTCCTTGTTAATTTTCTGTTTAGTTGATCTATCCATAAGTGTGAGTGGGCTATTAAAGTCTCCCACTATTATTGTGTTACTGTTAATTTCCTCTTTCATACTTGTTAGCATTTATCTTACTTATTGCAGTACTCCCTGTTGGGTGCATATATATTTATAATTGTTACATCTTCTTCTTGGATTGATCCTTTGATCATTATGTAGTGTCCTTCTTTGTCTCTTTTCACAGCCTTTATTTCAAAGTCTGTTTTACCTGATATGAGTATTGCGACTCCTGCATTCTTCTGGTCTCCATTTGTGTGAACTATCTTTTTCCAGCCCTTCACTTTCAGTCTGTATGTGTCCCTAGGTTTGAGGTGGGTCTCTTGTAGACAGCATATATGCGGATCTTGTTTTTGTATCCATTCAGCCAGTCTTTGTCTTTTAGTTGGGGCATTCAACCTGTTCA
Source organism: Cervus elaphus (assembly GCF_910594005.1). Taxonomy (NCBI): domain Eukaryota; kingdom Metazoa; phylum Chordata; class Mammalia; order Artiodactyla; family Cervidae; genus Cervus; species Cervus elaphus. The sequence continues at coordinate 4,091,242 of NC_057847.1, forward strand.
CCTTTAAGGTAATTATTGATAAGTATGATCCTGTTGGCATTTACTTTGTTGTTTTGGGTTCGAGTTTATACACCCTTTCTGTGTTTCCTGTCTAGAGAAGATCCTTTAGCATTTGTTGAGGAGCTGGCTTGGTGGTGCTGAATTCTCTCAGCTTTTGCTTGTCTGTAAAGCTTTTGATTTCTCCTTCATATTTGAATGAGATCCTTGCTCGTATAGTAATCTGGATTGTAGGTTTTTCTCTTTCATCACTTTAAGTGTGTCCTGCCATTCCCTTATGGTCTGAGAGTTTCTATGGAAAGATCAGCTGTTATCCCTATGGGAATCCCCTTGTGAGTTATTTGTTGTTTTTCCCTTGCTGCTTTTAATATTTGCTCTTTGTGTTTGATCTTCATTAATTTGATTACTATGTATCTTGGGGTGTTTCACTTTGGGTTTGTCCTGTTTGGGACTCTCTGGGTTTCTTGGACTTGGGTGGCTATTTCCTTCCTCATTTTAGGGAAGTTTTCACCTATTATCTCCTCAAGTATATTCTCATGGCATTTCTTTTTTTCTTCTTCTTCTGGGATTCCTGTGATTTGAATGTTGGGGCATTTAACATTGTCCCAGAGGTCTCTGAGGTTGTCCTCATTTCTTTTAGTTCTTTTTTCTTTTTTCCTCTCTGCTTCATTTATTTCCATCTTTTTTCCTTCCACTTCACTTATCCTATCTTCTGCCTCCGTTATTCTACTGTTGGTTCCTTCCAAATTGCTTTTGGTCTCAATCTTTGCATTATTCATCATTGATTGACCCTTTTTTATTTCTTCCAGTTCTTTGTTAAACATTTCTTGCATCCTCTCAGTACTTGTCTCTAGTCTATTTATAGCTCCATTTTGTTTTCAAGATTTTGAATCACCTTTGCTATGATTAATCTGAATTCTTTTCCAGGTAGACTCCCTATCTCCTCCTGTTTTGTTTGTTTTGGTGAGCATTTATCATGTTTCTTTACCTACTGAATATTTATCTGCCTTTTCATTTTGTTTAAATTTCTGTTTGGGGTGGCCTTTCTGTAGGCTGGAAGATTGTGGTTACTTTTTACTGTGAAGTTTCCTCCCTGTGGGTGGGGTTGGATGAGTGGCTTGTCAAGGTTTCCTGGTTAGGGAAGCTTGTGTCTGTGTTCTGGTGTGTGGAGCTGGATCTCTTCTCTCTGGAGTGCAATGAAATGCCCAATAGTGAGTTTTGAGGTGTCTGTGGGTTTGGTGTGACTTTGAGCAGCCTATATTTTAATGCTCAGGGCTGTGTTCTGTGGTGCTGGAGTATTAGCATGGTATGTCTTGCTCTGGAACTTGTTGGCTCTTTGGTGGAGCTTGATTTCAGTGTAGGTATGGAGGCTTTTGGATGAGCTCTTGTTGATTAGTGTTCCCCGGAGTCAGGAGTTCTCTGGAGTTCTCAAGTTTTGGATTTAAGCCATCTGCCTCTGGTTTTCCAGTCTTATTCTTACAGTAGCCTCAAGACTTCTCCATTCATCCACCACAGATGATAAAACATCTAGATTAATGGTGAAAAGATTCTCCACAGTGAGGGACACCCAGGGAGGTTCACAGAGTTACATGGAGAAGAGAAGAGTGAGAAGGGAGATAGAGGTGACCAGGAGGAGAACAGGGGAAATCAAAAGGGGAGAGAGCAATCTAGCCAGTAATCATTTCCCTATGTGCTCCCCACAGTTTGGAACCCTCAGAGAGGTTCACGGAGTTACATGGAGAAGAGAAGAGGGAGGAGAGAGGTAGAGATGACCAGGAGGAGGAGAGGGGGAATCAAAAGTGGAAAGACCAATCTAGCCAGTAATCAGTTCCCTAAGTGTTCTCCACAGCTCAGCACACCCAGAGAGATCACAGAGTTAAGTAGAGAAGAGAAGGGGGAGGGTGGTGATAGAGGTTACTTGGGGGAGAGAAGGGAGAGTCAAAAGGGGAGAGAGCAATCAATCCAGTAATCACATCCCTAAGTAAAAATGGGTACTGAAGATTGGATTCCTAAAGGTACAAAATTGATAACAAATACCAAAATGCAAAGATTAAAAATCTAGAGTAGAGGTTAGACTCTCAAAAATACAATATTAAAAATACAAAATAAAATCAATCACAAAAATTATAAAAAAAAATATATGAAATTTGCTTTAAAAATTGGGTCTTTTTTTCAAGGTAATAATAGGTTATAAAAATGAAAATTAAAGGGGTAATAAAGAACTTAAAAATGAAAAAAATTAAAAATGATAATAGTAATAATATATATAGGAATTTCTCTGGAGTTGTTTAGGGCAATGTGGGGTCAGTTCAGTTTCAGATAGTTCCTCATTCCAGCTTATACTTTTTCTCAAGGTCTATAGACCCCTTCCAATGCTAGCCAATGCTAATTACAGGGTTTTAATCTGTTGCACCTGTCACTTGCAGAGTGGTTCCCTCTTCTTTCCTCTGTTTGCAAGTCTCTTCAGTGTCTAATTTCGGCCCTGACACAAGGGGGTGAAGGTGGTCACTTATTTAGGCTCACTTGTTCAGTTGTGCTGTGCAGAAGGAGGGACACTGCAAACAAATATCTCTGGTGTGTGTGGGGAGAGTTTGCAGTGTATGGGCCACACTGGGTTTGCCCCAGCTCACACGGTGTGTGCTTTCCCAGTCTACACTGCTGAGGCTCCAGGTTGCTCTGCAGGGGAACTGTCCAAAGCGGGCCCTGGGTTGTGTGCACTTCCCAGGTCTAAGCTGCTCAGGTTCAGGTTCCCAGGTACTCCACAAAGGCAGAGACTCGGTTGGGCCTGTGCTTTATGACCTGCCCAGGTCCGAGCAGCTCAGGCAACCAGGTGCTTGGCGAGTGCACTGTCCCAGGGGAGACGTGAGTCTTAATCAACTCCCTGGTCCTTGCAGCTTGATTTCTCGGTGTGCCACGAGAGTGCAGTGTCAGGTGTGCCATGTGTCTCCTCTGGGGAGCTGATCTCTGGCTGCGACCCTCCTGGCAGATGTCAACCATCCAGGATTCCAGGAAGACTTGGTTAGCAAGTTAGCTAACCAAGGAAGTTAGCAAGTTAGCAAGGAAGACTTGGTTAGCAGGGAGACTGCTCATAGCTTGGTGGAGGATGCCATCTCTGGGGCCAAGATTGCCCCTTGCCTTCTGGCTCTGGCTGTCCCATGCCTGCCTCTGCTTCTGGCGGAGGTATGGGCCAGTCTGCAGCTGGCTAGCTCTCCTCTGGTATTTGCTCTATGCTTTGTTCTGTGAGTGGGCCAGACTGTGCCTTAGTTAGAGCTTTTCATGGGAAAGTTCTCTCTGTCTGTCTTTTTTTTTTTTTTTTCTCTCTCTGGCTGTCCCACAGTTTGGGCTGCTATCTCATGTTAGCTCCCTCAGATTGTCCTCAGGGCATTTAGGCCTGGTCATCACCCTAAGCATGCAACCTGTGCCTCCCTGTCCAGCCCCTGCTTGCTGGTGGTGGATGCAAACGTCTGGGCTCCTTCTCAGCTGGGAGTTGTGGTTAGGTGCCTATTCTGTGGGTTTTTTCTTTTCTTTTTTTCCTCCTGGTTATGTTGCCCTCTGAGATTCCAAAACTCCTCATAGGCCCACTGGTGAGAGGGTTTCCTGCTGTTTGGAAACTTGCCCTCCTTCATGACTCCCTCCCTGAGACAGGTCTCCATCCCTAACTCTTCTGTGTCTCTTTTGTCTTTTATATTTTGTCTTACCTCCTTTTTGAAGAGAATGGGCTTCCTTTCAGGGTGCCTGGTGTCCCCAGCCAGCATTCATAAGTTGTTTTCTGGAGGTTGCTCAGCATTCAAATAATCTTTTGATGAATTTGTGGGGGAGAAAGTGTTCTCCCTGTCCTGTTCCTCTGACATCCTAGGACCGCTATTACACTCCAGTATTCTTGCCTGGAGAATCCCAAGGACAGAGGACCCTGGCAGGCTACAATCCATAGGGTTGCACAGAGCTGGACATAACTGAAAATATGCACACATGCACGCAAGGACTTATACAAGACCACTAATAGCAACTTCACGTATAGCAGCTCAAATGGAAAACAACTTGTGTCTATCAACAGATGACTGCATGAACTATTTCCATACATTGGAATATTGCTCAGCAATAAAAAAAAGTGTATTACTGACATGTGCAGCAAACAAACAAAACCCTAAGTATTATGCTGAGTGAAAGACACCAGACTCAATATAATTTTCTGTCGTTTCATGAATCTGAAGCTCAAGAACTGGTAAATATAGCCTCTTTTGGTAAAAACCAGTACAGTGACTGCCTTGTGAAGCCAAAGCTAGACTGGGCCAGATCATGAAAGGGCTTTCAGGATACCAGGATGCTCTGTGTCTTGATTCAGACCACAGTTAGGTGAATGCATACATCTGTTAAAGTTAAAGGTACACTTAAGATTTGCACATTTGCTGCATGTAAAATGAAAACTTATCATGCTCCCAGATGCATGTTTAAATGAACTCAGAAACCTGGTTGTCAGAAGGAGATTTATAAAGCAAATACTTTCTTTGGTTTGTAAGACACATAAGGCTGGAGTATGCATATTTATTAAAGTTGGATTCACCTGCAGAGGATGGGATATTTGCATAATCACCTCCAGATCTTTTCTTTCTAGGTGAATTTTCAAAAGGGCACATGTTGGTGGAGTGAGCTGTAGCACTTGGGATGGAAGGGGATTTAATCTTCATTTCTACTTGGTGTAGAAATGAGTGAGGCTCTGGCTCCCAGATTCTCAGGCCAACTCTCCCTGGTGCTGAGACTGCCAGAAGCTCACTTGGGCCTCTAGGACCAATCTGAGCTGAGGCTGAAGAACCCAGGGCATCCAGTCCTACTCAACATCCAACCTTTCCTGTGACTCTCTGGGTCCCACAGTTGATAATGGAAGCCTCACCTCATTCCCTCTGTGTGTCCTTGGGATAACAATAGTAAGAGTTTAATAATAATAATGGCTTCCCTGGTGGCTCAATAGTAAGGAATCTGCCTGCCAACCAGGAGACATGGCTTGGATCCCTAGGTCAGGCCCTGGAGAAGGAAATTCAACCCATTTCAGTATTCTTACCTTGGAAATCCCATGGACAGAGGAGCCTGCCAGACTGAGTCCAGGGGATTGCAAAGAGTTGGACATGCGGGGCGATCCTAAGATGGCAGAGGAATAGGACGGGGAAACCACTTTCTTCTCCACAAATTCATTGAAAGGTCATTTGAACACTGAGAAAATACCACAAAACAACTTCTGAACGCTGGCGGAGGACACCAGGCACTCAGAAAGGCAGCCCGTTATCTTCGAAAGGGGTAGGACAAAATATAAAATATAAAAAGACAGACAAAAGAGTTAGGGATGGAGACCCGTCCTGGGGAGGGAGTTGTAAAAGAGGAGAAGTTTCCAAACAGCAGGAAACCCTCTCACTGGCGGGTCTGTGGGGAGTTTTGGAATCTCAAAGGGCAACATAACAGGGAGGAAAAAATAAATAAATAAAACCCACAGATTATGCACCTAATTGCAACTCCCAGTGGAGAAGTAGCCCAGACACTGGCGTCTACCACGAGCAAGCAGGGGCTGGACAGGTAGGTGTGGGCTGCATTGTTTGGGGTAAGGACTGGGCCTGAATGCCCTGAAGGCAATCTGAGGGAAATAACGTGAGATAGCAGCCCAAACTATGGGATAGCCAGAGAGAGAAATTAAAAAAAAAAGAGGAAAGAGAGAGAACTTTCCTGTGAAAAGCTCTAACCTAAGGCACTGCTGGGCCACTCACAGAACAAAGGACTGAGAGAATACCAGAGGAGAGCTAGCTGGCAGCAGACCAGACCATCCCCTGCCAGAGGCAGAGAGGCAGATGGGACAGCCAGAGCCGGAAGGCAAGGGGCAATCTCTGCCCCAGACACAGCATCCTCCATCCAACTGTGAGCAGTCTCCCAGTTGCCAACCAAGTCTTCCTGGGATCCTGGACGGTTGACATCCACCAGGAGAGTCACAGCCAGAGATCAAGTCCCCAGAGGAGACACATGGCACACCTGAGACAGTGCTCCCACTGCGCACCCAGGAAACCGAGAGGTTGGGACCGGGCAGGTGACAAGATGCACTGCCCACCTGGAAAGAGTGCGCGCACAAAGCACCTGGTCACCTGAGCTGCTCAGACCTGCGCAGGGCACAAAACGCAGAGCCAACTGAGTCTGTGCCTTTGTGGAGTACCCGAGAACCTGAATCTGAGAGGCTTAGACCTGGGAAGTGCATGCAACCCAGGGCCCTCTTTGGACAGTTGCCCTGCAGAGCAACCTGGAGCCTGAGCAGTGTAGATCGGGAAAGCACACACGCCATGAGAGGGGGCAAACCCAGTGTGGCCCAGACACTGCGAGCACTCCCCACACACACCAGTGATATTTGCTTGCAGTGTCCCTCCCTCCCCGCAGCACAACTGAACAAGTGAGCCTAAGTGAATGACCACCTTGCCCCCTTGTGTCAAGGCCGAAGTTAGATACTGAAGAGGTTTGCAAACAGAGGAAGCCAAAATAAACAAAGAAGAGGGAACCGCTTTGGAAGTGACAGGTGCAACAGATTAAAACCCTGTAGTTAGTATTGGCTACATTGGAAGGGACCTTTAGAACCTGAGAAGAAGTATAAGCTTGAACAAGGAACTATCTGAAACTGAACTGACCCCACATTGCCCTCAACAACTCCAGAGAAATTCTTAGATATATTTTACTATTATCATTTAAATTAAAAAAAAATAAGTTCTTTATTACTCCTTAATTTTCAGTTTTAAAACCAACTATTATCTTGAAAAAAAAAAAAAAGAAGACCCTTTTTTTAAAGCAAATTTCATATATTTAAAAAATAACTTTTGTGATTTTGTTTTATTATTTTATGTCAGGGAATGTTTGACGGGAGGATTCCTACGTGCTGTCTCTCATGAGTCCTTTGTCCCTCTTCAAGTGGAACAGCACGCTGCTCCCAGGGACTGAGGTCATTGTGTGAGGCAGGCTTGGGTCTCCTTTAGTAAACATTCTCTTTAGGACAAAACTGCTTAGTCTCGTTCCCCTTTCTTGAGATATAGATTGTGTCCTGACCTTGTGACTACATTACCCCTTGTTCCCTTGGTAACGGTTGCTGTACATTTGGTTTTCTGATCTCTATCATTCCCGAAAGAAGTTTCTTGTACCACAGCCTATATATACTCATAGGAAAATCATTAAAGCACCTTTGCTCCACCAGAGCTTAGGTCCCCGGGTCTTTTTTGTCTCTTTCTGTCTCTCTCTTTCTCTCTTTCACTTTCTTATCGTCGACTCCGTACTACAAGGTTCCGGTCCATTAAAGGACCCCAACAATTTTAATACTGTATTTTTTTCAATTTGTTTCAATTGTTTATTAATGGACCAGATTACAAAAATAATCCTGGTAGATACCTTAGTTCATCCTTCTAATAAGCCTGGTGATCTGGTCTTCCCTGTTGCCAGTATCTCCACCTTCTACAAAATGGGTGGTCTTTTTCTTCATTCCACCTCATGGAGAAGCCAATTTAAAGGGCCACAGGAAGTTGCTTGCTTTTTGAAACGTTTTCCAACGGTACAGATTTCATGAATCAGATCCTCCATGCAGATGATTCCATATTTCCCAAGAGATCAAGCAATCATGCATTGTCTGTCAGGGCAATTCGCTTTTTGTTGATTTTTCCATAACCACGCTTGTAGATCAATTCATTTACAGACTTCAGATTTGGGTACCTCCATGCAATGTATGGCTCCATAATTCTCAGCATGTTAATTGATGCCTTGTTGAGCTTCACAAAGGTGCCATTGAAGATCTGCCAGAGACGAAGGAGCTGCAGCACCTTTCGAACCTCTGGGCTCACACCGTTGATACCTCTGATCCTGATGACAAATGCCAATTTGAGTTCTGCAGGTACATAGAAGTTGCCGGCTTTTCGTGCCATCCTAGCCATTCGAATTTCAGTTCTGTACATCTGCCTGTATTCCTTGTGGTAATGTTTAGCTTTTTCATAAACAAGCTTCCTCCTTGCCTTTTGAAGCATCTTTTGGGCAAACTTCTTTCTCAGGCACTTGATCTTAAGCTCTGCGAAATTTTTTCACTTTTTCTTAAGGGTTTCTGGCACAGCAGAAATCTTCTTTTTCTTCTCTTCTGCACCCTCCATGGTTCCAGCCAGGAAAGAGCTTAATATTGTATTTTTGAGAGTCTAACCTCTACTCTAGAATTTTAATCTTTGCATTTTGATATTTGTTATCAATTTTGTACATTTAAGAATACAATCTTCAGTACCCATTTTTACTTAGGAGTGTGATTACTGGCTTGATTGCTCTATCCCCTTTTGACTCTCCTTTTTCTCTCCCAGGTCACCTCTATCTCCTCCCTCCCTTTTTCTTCTCTAAAAACTCCATGAATCTCTTTGGGTGTTCCAGACCATGGAGAGCAAATAAGAAATTGATTACTGGCTAGACTGCTCTCTCCCCTTTTGATTCCCCCCTGTTCTCCTCCTGGTCACCTCTATCTCCCGACACCCTCTTCTCTTCTCCATGTAACTCTGTGAACCTCCCTGGGTGTCCCTCACTGTGGAGAATCTTTTCACCATTAATCTAGATGTTTTATCATTGGTGCTGTATGGATGGAGAAGTCTTGAGGCTACTCTAAGAATAAGACTGGAAAGCCAGAGGCAGATGGCTTAAATCCAAAACTTGAGATCTCCAGGAAACTCCTGACTCCCGGGAATATTAATTGACAAGTGTTCATCCAAAAGCCTCCATACCTACACAAAACCAAGCTCCACCCAAGAGCCAACAAGTTTCAGAGCAAGACATACCAAACTAATTCTCCAACAAAGCAGGAACATAACGCTGAGCACAAAAATACAGGTGGCTAAAAGTCACAACAAACCCATAGATACCTCAAAACTCACTACTGGGCATTTAATTGCACTCCAGAGAGAAGAGATCCAGCTCCACACACCAGAACATAGACACAAGCTTCCCTAACCAGGAAACCTTGACAAGCCACTTGTCCAACCCCACCCACAGGGAGGAATCTCCACAATAAAGAAGAACCACAAACTTCCAGCATACAGAAAGGCCACCCCAAACACAGCAACCTAAACAAGATGAAAAGGCAGAGAAATATTCAGCAGGTAAAGGAACATGATAAAAGCCCACCAAACCAAACCAAAGAAGAGGAGATGGGGGTCTGTCTGAAAAAGAATTCAGAATAATGATAGTAAAAATGATCCAAAATCTTGAAAACAAAATGAAGTTACAGATAAATAGTCTGGAGACAAGAAATGAGAAGATGCAAGAAAAGTTTAACAAGGACCTAGAAGAATTAAAAAGGAGTTAATCAATAATGAATAATGCAATAACTGAGATCAAAAGCACTCTGGAGGGAACCAACAGTAGAATAAAGGAAGCAGAAGATAGGATAAGTGAGGTGGAAGATAGAATGGAGCAATAAATGAAGCAGAGAAGAAGAGATAAAAAAGAATTAAAAGAAATGAGGACAACCTCAGAGACCTCTGGGACAATGTTAAATGCCCCAACATTCAAATCACAGGAATCCCAGAAGAAGAAGAAGAAAAAAGAAAGGCCATGAGAAAATACTTGAGGAGATAATAATTGAAAATTTCCCTAAAATGGGGAAGGAAATAGCCACCCAAGTCCAAGAAACACAGAGAGTCCCAAACAGTACAAACCCAAAGTGAAACACCCCAAGATACATATTAATCAAATTAATGAAGATCAAACACAAAGAGCAAATATTAAAAGCAGCAAGGGAAAAACAACAATAACTCACAAGGGGATTCCCATAAGGATAACAGCTGATCTTTCAATAGAAACTCTTCAAGCCATAAGGGAATGGCAGGACATACTTAAAGTGATGAAAGAGAAAAACCTACAATCCAGATTACTATACGAGCAAGGATCTCATTCAAATATGAAGGAGAAATCAAAAGCTTTACAGATAAGCAAAAGCTGAGAGAATTCAGCACCACCAGCCAGCTCCTCAGCAAATGCTAAAGGATCTTCTCTAGAAAGGAAACACAGAAAAGGTGTATAAACTCGAACCCAAAACAATAAAGTAAATGGCAACGGGATCATACACATGAATAATTACCTTAAATGTGAACGGGTTGAATGCCCCAACTAAAAGACAAAGACTGGCTGAATGGATACAAAAACAAGATCCGCATATATGCTGTCTACAAGAGACCCACCTCAAACCTAGGGACACATACAGACTGAAAGTGAAGGGCTGGAAAAAGATAGTTCACACAAATGGAGGCCAAAAGAAAGCAGGAGTCACAATACTCATATCAGTTAAGACAGACTTTGAAATAAAAGCTATGAAAAGAGACAAAGAAGGGCACTAGATAATGATCAAAGGATCAATCCAAGAAGAAGATGTAACAATTATAAATATATATGCACCCAACAGGGAGTACTGCAATAAGTAAGATAAATGCTAACAAGTATGAAAGAGGAAATTAACAGTAACACAATAATAGTGGGAGACTTTAATAGCCCACTTACACCTATGGATAGATCAACTAAACAGAAAATTAACAAGGAAACACAAATTTTAAATGATACAAGGGACCAGTTAGACCTAAGTGATATTTATAGGACATTTCACCCCGAAAAAGTGAATTTCACCTTTTTTCAAGTCGGAACCTTCTCCATGATAGATCACATCTTGGGCATTAATCAAGTCTTGGTATATTCCAAAAAACTGAAATCATCTCAAGCATCTTTTTTCATCACAATGTGGTAAGATTAGATGTCAACTACAGGAAAAAAAGCTATCAAAAATACAAACATATGGAGCCTAAACAACACGATTCTGAATAACCAACAAATCAGAAAAGAAATCAAAAAAGAAATAAAAATATGCATAGAAATGAATGAAAATGAAAACACAGCAACCCAAACCCTGTGGGATTCAGTAAAAGCAGTACTAAGGGGAAGGTTCATAGCAATACAAACCTACCTCAAGAAACAGGAGAAAAATCAAATAAATAACCTAACTGTACAACTAGTGAGAAATAGATTTAAGGGACTGGATCTGATAGAGAGCTTGATGAACTATGGACAGAGGTTCATGACATTGTACAGAAGACAGGGATCAAGACCATCCCCATGGAAAAGAAATGCAAAAAGGCGAAATGCTTGTCTGAGAAGGCCTTACCAATAGCTGTGAAAAGAGAAGCGAAAAGCAAAGGAAAAAAGGAAAGATATTCCCATTTGAATGCAGAGTTCCAAAGAATAGCCAGGAGAGATAAGAAAGCCTTCCTCGGTGATCAATGCAAAGAAATAGAGGAAAACAATAGAATGGGAAAGACTAGAGATCTCTTCAAGAAAATTAGAGATACCAAGGGGACATTTTACACAAAGATAGGTTCGATAAAGGACAGAAATGGTATGGACCTAACAGAAGCAGAAGATATTAAGAAGAGGTGGCAAGAATACACAAAAGAATTGACCAAAAAAGATTTTCATGACCCAGATAATCACAATGGTGTGATCACTCACCTAGAGCCAGACATCCTGGAATATGAAGTCAGGTGAGCCTTAGAAGGCATCACTACAAACAAAGCTAGTGGGTGTGATGGAATTCCAGTTTAGCTATTTCAAATCCTGAAAGATGATGCTGTGAAAGTGCTGCACTCAATATGCCAGCAAATTTGGAAAACTAAGCAGTGGTCACAGGGCTGGAAAAGGTCAGTTTTCATTCCAATCCCTCAGAAAGGCAATCCCAAAGAATGCTCAAACCACTGCACAATTGCACTCATCTCACATGCTAGTAAAGTAATGCTCAAATTCTCCAAGCCTTATATGCAGAGTACATCATGAGAAACGCTGGGCTGGAAGAAGCACAAGCTGGAATCAAGATTACCAGGAGAAATATCAGTAACCTCAGATATGCAGATGACACCACCCTTACGGCAGAAAGCGAAAAATGACTAAAGAGCCTCTTGATGAAAGTGAAAGAGGAGAGCGAAAAAGTTGGCTTAAAGCTCAACATTCAGAAAACTAAGATCATGGCATCTGGTCCCATTACTTCATGGCAAATAGATGGGGAGACAGTGGAAACAGTGTCAGACTTTATTTTTGGGGGCTCCAAAATCACTGCAGATGGTGATTGCAGCTTACTCCTTGGAAGGAAAGTTATGACCAACCTAGACAGCGTATTAGAAGGGAGAGACATTACTTTGCCAACAAAGTTCTATCTAGTCGAGGGTATGGTTTTTCCAGTGGTCATGTATGGATGTGAGAGTTGGGCTGTGAAGAAAGCGAAGTGCTGAAAAATTGATGCTTTTGAACTGTGGTGTTGGAGAAAACTCTTGAGAGTCCCTTGCACTGCAATGAGATACAACCAGTCCATCCTAAAGAAGATCAGTCCTCGGTGTTCATTGGAAGGACTGACGCTGAAGCTGAAACTCCAGTATTTTGGCTACCTCATGCAAAGAATTGACTCACTGCAAAAGACCCTGATGCTGGGAGGGATTGTGGGCAGGAGGAGAAGGGGACGACAGAGGATGAGATGGTTGGATGGCATCACCGACTTGATGGGCATGAGTTTGAGTAAACTCTGGGAGTTGGTGATGGACAGGGAGGCCTGGTGTGCTGCGATTCATGGGGTCACAAAGAGTTGGACACGACTGAGTGACCGAACTGACTGACTGACTGACAGCTAAAGCAACTAGAATGAGAAGAAATGAAGCACTGCAGGGTTAGTAGAAGGAAAGAAATTATAAAAATTAAGGCAGAAATAAATGGAAAAGAAACAAAGGAAACCATAGCCAAAATTAACAAAGCTAAAAGCTGGTTCTTCGAGAAGATAGAAGGAACATACCTCAACATAATAAAATCCATATATGATAAACCCACAGCAAACATTATCCTCAATGGTGAAAAATTGAAAGCATTTCCCCTAAAGTCAGGAACAAGACAAGGATGCCCACTCTCACCACTACTATTCAACATAGTTTTGGAATTTTTAGCCACAGTAATCAGAGAAGAAAAAGAAATAAAAGGAATCTAGATTGAAAAAGAAGAAGTAAAACTCTCACTGTTTGCAGATTACATGATCCTCTACATAGAAAACCCTAAAGACACCACCAGAAAATTACCAGAACTAATCAAGGAATATCATAAAGTTGCAGGATATAAAATTAACACACGGAACCCTTGCACTCCTATACACAAATAATGAGAAAACAGAAAGAGAAATTAAGGAAACAATACCATTCACCATTGCAACAGAAAGAATAAAATACATAGGAGTATATCTACCTAAAGAAACAAAAGACCTATATGTAGAAAACTGTAAAACACTGATGAAAGAAATCAAAGAGGACACAAATAGATGGAGAAATATATCGTGTTCATGGATTGGAAGAATCAATCTTGTCAAAATGACTATACTATGCAAAGCAATCAATAGATTCAATGCACTCCCTATCAAGCTACCAATGGTATTCTTCACAGAACTAGAACAAATCACTTCACAATTTGTACGGAAATACAAAAAACCTCGAAGAGCCAAAGCAATCTTGAGAAAGAAGAATGGAACTGGAGGAATCAATCTGCCTGACTTCAGACTCTACTACAAAGCCACAGTCATCAAGACAGTATGGTACTGGCACAAAGACAGAAATATGGATTAATGGAACAAAACAGAAAGCCCAGAGATTAATCCACACACTTATGGACATCTTATCTTCAACAAAGGAGGCAAGAATATACAATGGAGAAAGACAATCTCTTTAGCAAGTGGTGCTGGGAAAACTGGTCAACCACTTGTGAAAGAATGAAACTAGAACACTTTCTAACACCATACACAAAAGTAAACTGAAAAGGGACTATAAATCAAAACACAAGACCAGAACTATAAAACTCCTGGAGGAAAACATAGGCAAAATACTCTTTGATGTAATCATAGCAGGATCCTCTATGACCCACCTCCCAGTGTAAAGGAAATAAAAGCAAAAATAAACAAATGGGGCCTAACTAAACTTAAAGGCTTTTGTACAATGAAGGGAACTATAAGCAAGGTGAAAAGACAGCCTTCAGGATGGGAGAAAATAATAGCAAATGAAGCAACTGACAAAGAATTAATCTCAAATATATACAATGAACTCCTGCATCTCAATTCCAGAAAAAGAAGCGACCCAATGAAAAAATGGGTCAAGGAACTAAACAGACATTTCTCCGAAGAAGACATACAAATGGCTAACAAACACATGAAAAGATGCTCAACATCACTTATTATCAGAGAAATGCAAATCAAAACCCCAGTAAGGTACCATCTCAAGACGGTCAGAGTGGCTATCAAAAAAACTACAAACAATAAATGCTGGAGAGGGTGTGGAGAAAAAGACACCCTCTTACACTGTTTGTGGGAATGCAAACTAGTACATCCACTATGGAGAACAGTGTGGCAATTCCTTAAAAACCTGGAAATAGAACTGCCATACGACCCGGCAATCCCACTGCTGGGCATACACACTGAGGAAACCAGAATTGAAAGAGACAAGTGTACCCCAATGTTCATCACAGCACTCTTTACGATAGCCAGGACACGGAAGCAACCTAGATGTCCATCAGCAGATGAATGGATGAGAAAGCTGTGGTACATATACACAACAGAATATTCAGTTTCAGATTCAGTTCAGTCGCTCAGTTGTGTCTGGCTCTTTGCGATCCCATGGACTGCAGCACGCCAGGCCTCCCTGTCCATTACTAACTCCCAGAGTCCACCCAAACCCATGTCCATTGAGTCGGTGATGCCATCCAGCCATCTCATCCTCTGTCGTTCCCATCTCCTCCTGCCCTCAATCTTTCCCAGCATCAGGGTCTTTTCCAATGAGTCAACTCTTCACATCAGGTGGCCAAAGTATTGGACTTCCAGCTTCAACATCAGTGCTACCAATGAACACCCAGGAGTGATCTTCTTTAGGATGGATTGGTTGGATCTCATTGCAGTCCAAGGGACTCTCAAGAGTCTTCTCCAACACCACAGTTCAAAAGCATCAGTTCTTCGGCACTCAGCTTTCTTCACAGTCCAACTCTCACATCCATACATTACTGCTGGAAAAACCATAGCCTTGACTAGACAGACGTTTGTTGGCAAAGTAATGTCTATGCTTTCCAATATGCTGTCTAGGTTGGTCATAACTTTCCTTCCAAGGAGTAAACGTCTTTTAGTATCATGGCTGCAATCACCTTCTGCAGTGATATTGGAGCACAGAAAAATCAAGTCAGCCACTGTTTCCACTGTTTCCCCATCTATTTGCCATGAAGTAATGGGACCGGATGCCATGATCTTAGTTTTCTGAATGTTGTGCTTTAAGGCAACTTTTTCACTCTCGTCTTTCACTTTCATCAAGAGGCTCTTTAGCTATTTTTCTCTTTCTGCCATAAGGGTGGTGTCATCTGCATATCTGAGGTTATTGATATTTCTTCCAGAAATCTTGATTCCAGCTTGTGCTTCTTCCAGCCCAGCATTTCTCATGATGTATTCTGCATATAAGTTAAATAAGCAGGGTAGCAATATACAGCCTTGATGTACTCCCTTTCCTATTTGGAACCAGTCTATTGTTCCATGTGCAGTTCTAACTTTTGCTTCCTGTCCTGCATACAGATTTCTTAAGAGGAAGGTCAGGTGGTTTGCTATTCTCAAGTGTTTCAGAATTTCCCACAGTTTTTTGTGATCCACATAGTCAGACTTTGGCATAGTCAATAAAGCAGAAATACATGTTTTTCTGGAACTCTCTTGCTTTTTTGATGATCCATCAGATGTTTGCAAATTGATCTCTGGTTCCTCTGCCTTTTCTAAAACTAGCTTGGACATCTGGAAGTTCACAGTTCACTTATTTCTGAAGTCTGGCATGGAGAATTTTAAGCTTTACAAAATTTACTAGCATGTGAGATGAGTGCAGTTATGTGGTAGTTTGAACTTACTGAACTATTGAAAAGAATGCATTTGAATCAGTTCTAATAAGATGGATGAAACTGGAGCCTATTATTCAAAGTGAAGTTAGTCAGAAAGAAAAACACCAATACAGTATATTAACACATATATATGGAATTTAGAAAGATGGTAATGATGACCCTATATGCGAGACAGAAAAGAGGCACAGATATAATGAACAGACTTTTGGACTCTGTGGCAGAAGGCGAGGGTGTGATGATTTGAGAGAAGAGCATTTAAGCATGTTTATTATCATATGTGAAATAGATCGCCAGTCCAGGTTTGATGCAAGAGAAGGGTGCTCATGACTGGTGCACTGGGATGACCCTGAGGGAGGTGATGGGAAGAGAAATGGGAAGGAGTTTCAGGATGGGGAACACTCATATACCCATGGCTGATTCATGTGAATGAATGGCAAAAACCAGCACAATATTGTAAAGTAATTAGCATCCAATTAAAATAAATAAAGAAAAAAAAAAAAAAAGAAAGAAAAAACGATTTGGACACGACTTAGTGACTAAACAACCATAGTGATAGTAACAGTAGTATTAATAGTGTCAGTTACATTAGTTTTAGTCAAAGTTCACCTGACTCTGTGTGATACAATTTCATCCTAGCTTCAGCTTCAATCATAAAGAGAAACTTATTGTTGAGTACCCAAGAGCAATTTGTGCTACTGAGGGCAGGGCCTAGGGCTGCCTGAGTTGAAACCCTCTCTGAGCTGGGCCCCTTTTTCTCTTTCTCTCTTACTTCCTTCCTTTATTTCTTTCTTTCCTGCTCTTTTTCTTTTGCCTCAGTGTTTATTGCTTTCATTCTTTGCATTGAATCTCTTTAAAAACCAACTTCAGGCGTTTGGCTGAATGTGGCTACCCCACAGAATTAGCCTCAGGGCCAAGTTGACATATCTTTAGTTCAAATAATGAACAAAGGCAAACTAATACCTTTGAATCCCTATTCTAAACTCCTGAGAGAGAGAGAGAGAGAGAGAGAATTTTTATGGGCCCTGGTGTCTTCACCTTTGGTCTAGTCAGTTATAGGCAAGGACAAGGTGACACTATGTGCAGATACCCCAAGAATTATTCATAATATTATCAATACTTACAATAGTAATAGATGCCATTTATGGGATTATGCAATATGTTAAATGCCTGCATGTATCATCTCATTTAATTTTCATAACAAGTTAGCAAGGTAGGTATTATCCTTATTTTACAAGCGTGAAAGCTGGAGATTTAAGAGTGAAGTAACTTCTGTCCCAAGACATGAGTAGAAAGGCTTCAGTTTGAGCCCACATTTACTTGGCCACAAAGCCCTTGTTTCCTTCAGGGAAATACCTTATTTTTTTTTGTGTTTAAACTGTTAAAGCATAATTTTCCTAAGGTTACAAATCATGACTGATGCAAATATAAAACAAACATACATCAAAGAGCTTATTCATCTCACCAGTTAATGAGGGAACAAGTAAAACATCAAAACCAGCCTGAAAAACACTTGAGGAGTTAGGTATTATAGTTAATTTAATAAAGAAAGTAGTTCCTGGGCTAGATACAGCACTGCTTAAAGTACTATAGGAACATAAACTGTAACCTTTGGGTAATTTACTGTCTTTAGTGAGATAATATCATCTTGTTCAGGGAATCATCTGCATCTGTAGGGTGGTGTTTGGTTTCTTTGTGTAGGTCTAACTGTGTATATCTTCCCTGGTGGCTCAAATGATAAAGTGTCTACTATACAGCTGATCTCTAGGAGGGGTCCTTGATCCTCTGGTGTCAGGGTTTGGGGGCACGATAATGTTTTGGTCTTCTCCATATTGATAACTAGAACAGTCTCCCAGGAATGTTGAGGGCATGGTGTTGAGAAACAAGATTTATAAAAACATCAGGTAGGTACCCAGCCCCTGATGTACTTCCTGGAAAAAAAGGATGCAAATAAATGAGAATGAAGATCACATACTCTTTCAATAAATAGTGCTTGTTCTTATTGAGATGCTGCCTGACTCACTTGCCTGGAGGATCAGGTACTCTGGGTCCAGGGTGGGAAATCAGTTTCACTTTTCCTAAAAAATAAATATGTAAATACATTAAACAATACAATGAAAACCACTGTTTTCTGATATACTGACCTATGTCCCCATACACAGAGACATTAGCTTTGGGAAGTCAAAGTAAGATGGCTAGGATATAAAATGAAACTGCATATATTTTGTTACAAAGCACAATAACAATAACCGACTTATTCCTGCCCAAATGCTGCCTGTGCTCACAGGGGCTGTTCCTCCCAACCTCCCTCCCCTCTGGCCCTCTAGGCTACTGACCGCTCCCTGTTTAGACGCTCTCCTGCTCTCATGATCTGATGAACACACTTGTAACTAAATGCAACAACTCCTCTTGTGTTGTACGCATATGCATAGCTGCACTCCCTAAGAAAGAAAGAAAGTGAAGTGCTAGTCACTCATTCATGTCTGACTCTTTGCCATCCTATGGACTATAGCCTTCCAGGCTTTTCTGTCCATGGGATTCTCCAGGTAAGAATACTGGAGTGGGTAGCTATTCCTATCTCCAGAGGATCTTCCTGATGCGGGGATAGACCCTGCATTTCCTGCATTGGCAGGTAACTCATTACCATCTGAGCCATCAGGGAATTTTAAGAGCAAGGACTTTTTTGTTTCCATTTGCACAATGTTTAGGGTTCTGGGCACAGGGCAGTGGCATGGGTGGGGTAGAAAGAGCATGTACTTTGGACACAGGTTATCCCAGCTCTGGCACCTACTGGTTTGTGGCCTTAGGAAGATTGCTTAATCGCTGTGAATCTAGGTATCTTCACGGGCAAAATAGGGATAATAACGGTGATGGTGCCACACAGAAGACACTCCATAGACTTTGGCTGTTGTTATTTCTAGCGATGGAAAATAGGGACTCAAATTCCTGTTTACATAAAGATGTAGTCAGCTTAGAGCAAAATGACCCTGATGTTACCTGAACTAATGGCACTGGTGTCCCCATCCATGTGTGAGGAAGTGTCTGCTGAGAACATTTGGTTCAAACTGGAACAGACATATTTGGGCAGAGTTGTCAAGCTGGAAGAGTTTACTTTTTATTCTATCTTTGGAGCTGTGAGGGTTTCCATCTAGATTTAATCAAAGTTGAATTAGTCAAGTCTAGGGGTGAAGTATTTCTAAACTTGGAACAGATATTGTAAACTCTAGGCCAGCTTCCCTGCTCAACCATGATAATGTGCTAATGTGTCAGTCAAGCCATTGGAGAAGTTGTCATCTCAGTGATCTGAACTAGCTAATCTGGAAAATTTCTTTGGAAATCATGTTTGTCCTCTGATGATTGTGTTTGTCCTCTGATGTCTCATTGATTAAAACTCAAAGTCATGTATTTAAATAACGTAAGAGCCTCCCTCTAAGAAGGGAAGGGTAGCATGAGAATAGCACTGAGCCTTGTGTCTGAGACATGAGTGCTTCACTTGGGCTCATACCCAAGCTTACCTATGGGGAGGGCCAAGTATTTATTCAAAAGGTGGGTCATGATCCATTTATTGAGGTGGGTCATGACCACATGTGGGATTCCATCTGCTAAAAAGTGACAGATTTCCCTCTGACAACCAGATCGTCTCACACACTAGTAAAGTAGTGCTCAAAATTCTCCAAGCCAGGCTTCAGCAATACATGAGCCGTGAACTTCCAGGTGTTCAAGCTCGTTTTAGAAAAGGCAGAGGAACCAGAGATCAAATTGCCAACATCCGCTGGATCATCAAAAAAGCAAGAGAATTCCAGAAAAACATCTATTTCTGCTTTGTTGACTATT
Organism: Cervus elaphus; assembly: GCF_910594005.1. NCBI lineage: Eukaryota > Metazoa > Chordata > Mammalia > Artiodactyla > Cervidae > Cervus > Cervus elaphus. The sequence continues at coordinate 4,111,018 of NC_057847.1, forward strand.
CCAAAGCCTTTGACTGTGTGGATCACAATAAACTGTGGAAAATTCTGAAAGAGATGGGAATACCAGACCACCTGACCTGCCTCCTGAGAAACCTGTATGCAGGTCAGGAAACAACAGTTAGAACAGCAAATGGAACAACAGACTGGTTCCAAATAGGAAAGGGAGTACATCAAGGCTGTATATTGTCACCCTGCTTATTTAACTTATATGCAGAGTACATCATGAGAAATGCTGGGCAGGAAGAAGCACAAGCTGGAATCACGATTGCCGGGAGGAATATCAATAACCTCAGATATGCAGATGACACCACCCTTATGGCAGAAAATGAAGAGGAACTAAAAAGCCTCTTGATGAAAGTGAAAGACGAGAGTGAAAAAGTTGGCTTAAAGTTCAACATTCAGAAAACTAAGATCATGGCATCTGGTCCCATCACTTCATAGGAAATAGATGGGGAAACAGTGGTAACAGTGTCAGACTTTATTTTGGGGGGCTCCAAAATCACTGCAGATGGTGATTGCAGCCGTGAAATTAAAAGACGCTTTCCCTAAGAAGGGAAGGGTAGCATGAGAATAGCACTGAGCCTTGTGTCTGAGACATGAGTGCTTCACTTGGGCTTCCCTTCCCCACTTGAAAGGAAAGTTATGACCAACCTAGACAGCATATTACAAAGCAGAGACATTAGTTTGCCAACAAAAGTCCGTCTAGTCAAGGCTATGGTTTTTCCAGTGGTCATGTATGGATGTGAGAGTTGGACTGTGAGGAAAGCTGAGCACTGAAAAATTGATGCTTTTGAACTGTGGTGTTGGAGAAGACTCTTGAGAGTCCCTTGGACTGCAAGGAGATCCAACCAGTTCATCCTGAAGGAGATCAGTCCCGAGTGTTCATTGGAAGGACTGATGCTGAAGCTGAAACTCTAATGCTTTGGCCACCTGATGCGAAGTGTTGACTCATTGGAAAAGACCCTGATGCTGGGAGGGACTAGGGGCAGGAGCAGAAGGGTACGACAGAGGATGAGATGGTTGGATGGCATCACCGACTAGATGGACATGAGTGTGAGTAAACTCCGGGAGTTTGTGATGGACAGGGAGGCATGGCATGCTGCGATTCATGGGGTCGCAAAGAGCTGGACAAGACTGAGCGACTGAACTGAGCTGACTGACCAGATCCCACCATGCCCAGGCCACAGTTTTCTGTTATCTCGCTACAAGAGATAATACAAGAGATATAAGATTTAGTAATTAATCTACAGTTGACCTAAAAAGTCAACTGCTTGACTCTTCAGAATATAGTTTCTTTTCTTTGTTAGCTGTTCCTGAAAAAGGTTGTCACTTAAAAAGAACTTTTACTTTGAAATAATTGTAGACTCAAAGAAAGTTATGAAAACGTTTGCTGAGAGGTCCCATGCACCTTCACCCAGCCGCCCCCAGTGTTAATATCTTAGAGAACTAGAGTGAAATATCAAACCAGGAAATTGCTTGGTACAATCCAAGAGCTTGTTTATAGTTCACCAGTTTTACATACATGTGTGTATGCAGTTCTATGCAGTTACATGTATGTGTAATTTCACATGGCAGTGGCCACATGGCATGGTTCTCTCACTCTCTTTATAGCCACACCCAATTCTTCTCTATCAATGCCCAATCCTTGCAACCACTAATTTTGAAATGAAGCAGGACCCTATGGTCTTTACTTCCCTTGTCCTTAGCCTAACTTTTTGTCTGCAGAAAAATTTTAGCCAAGGAATAAGTTTAATCAGAAAAATTAGAACATATAGAAACAAAGGAAACCAGTCAAAGGAGACCAAATAATAATAATAATGTAGTCATAAGCATTGTCAAGGACTTTTAGTTCCATCTCAAGGGCTACAGATAATATTCTGAGTCATATCCTGTGAGCTATCTTGTATATACTAACCCCACCCCCCCGAGAAGGAAGAAAATAACTACAGGATGATCAGATTATACTCATAACATGTTGTTTGGTCACTAAGTTGTGTCTGGCTTTTTTTGAGACCCCATGGACTGTAGCCCACCAGGCTCCTCTATCCATGGTATTTCCAAGGCAAGAATACTGCAGTGGGTTGCCATTTCCTTCTCCAAGGATCTCCCTGACAAAGAGATCTAACCCACGTCTCCTGCATTGGCAGGCAGATTCTTTAGCACTGAGCCACCTAAGCAGTCTCCATGACATAAGCTGCCACAATTCCTTGAGAACTGGCCTCAAAGAAATGGAAACAAATTGATCCTGGAACAGAAGATTAACTGTACCTAGAACAACCAATGTGACACTGGTCAGTCCACTGATGACCAATTTGAAGGTGACTGTCAGAGCTGACTGTGTTGTTTGTGCATGGAGCCCTCTCCCTCTGTCTACAATAGCTCTCACCCTCTGATTGTCAGATAGTGGGAGTCAGCCTTTGGACAGACATCACCCTTACCCTCGAGTTGCTGGCATCCAAAATAAAGCAAACTTCTTTTCACCAAACATGCCTCTTCTTGACTTTTGAGTGGCGAGCAGCTGGACCCTGCTTTTTGTAACAATCTCTTCAACATTTCTGTAATTTCATTATTTCATGACTGTTATATAAATGGAATCATACAGGATGGAAAATTTTGAGGTTATATTTTTCACATTAATATTTTCCTAATATTAATCCAAGTTACTGCATATATCACTAGTTCGTTCAATTTTTATTGCTGAGTCTTACTCTGCACCTGGATGGACCATTCTTGCCATTCATTTATTGAAGGAAATTTGCTTTGTCTCAGTGTTTGGCTATAATGATTAGCATTGCTAAGAATAGTCTTTGAACGCAAGTTTTCATTTCTCTGGGACAGATATCCAAAAGTGCAATTGGTAAGCACATGTTTAGTTTTAAAAGAAACTGTTAAACTATTTTCTAGAATGGTTGCTCTGTTTTACATCACTATTAGCAATGTACGAATGGTCCAGTTTCTTAGCATACTCACCAGGTTTCATTACTATATTTTATTTTAGCCATTTTGATAAATGATATCTTTTCACTTGTTTTTCTCTTTCTGACTTACTTCACTTAGTGTGATAATCTCTAGGTCTTTCCATGTTGCTGCAAATCACATTTCATTCTTAAAAAAGAATGGCTGAGTTGTATTCCATTACATATATGTGGCACATCTTTATTTATTCATCTATTGATGGACATTTAGGTTGCCTCTATGTATTGGCTACTGTAAATAGTGCTGCTATGAACATTGGGGTATATGTACCTTTTTGAATTAAAGTATTCTCTAGTTTTACACTCAGGAGCAGAATTGACAGATCATATGGTAACTCTGGTTTTAGTTTTTTAAGAAACCTCTGTACTGTTCTCCTTAGCGGCTGCTCCAACTTACATTCCTACAAATCATGCAAGAGTGTTGCCTTTCTCCACATCTTTGCCAACCCTTGTTCTTTGTTGTCTTTTGGATAATAACCATTCTGACAGGTATAAAGTTAAATCTCATTGTGGTTTTGATTTGCATTTCCCTGATAATGATTGATACTAAGCATATTTTTATGTACCTGTTGGGTATCTGTTTGTTGTCTTTAGAGAAACATCTATTCAGCTCTTCTGCTCTTTTTAAAATTATTTTTTGATGTTGAGTTATGTGAGTTGTTTGTGTATTTTGTTTATTAAACCCTTAACAGCTATATCTTTGTAATTATCTTTCCCCATTCAAGAGACTGCTTTTTCATTTTGTTGATAGGTTTCTTTGACTGTGCGAAAGCTTTTTAGTTTGATATAGCTCCATTGGTTTATTTTTACTTTTGTTTTCCTTGCCTGAGGAGACATCCAACAAAATATTGCTAAGAATGTCAAAGAGCATACTGCCTATGCCTTCTTCTAGAAGCTTTATGGTTTCAGATCTTACATTAAAGTCTTTAATCCATTTGAGTTCATTTTTTGTATATAGTGTGAAGAAATAGTCTAGCTTGATTCTTTTGCATGTAGTTCTCCAGTTTTCTCAACACATTTTATTGAAGAGGCTGTCTTTTCCCCATTGTATGTTCTTGACTCCTTAGCTATAGATTAATTGACCATGTAACTGTGGGTTTATTTATGGGGGTCTCTATTCTGTTCCATTTGTCTATTAATAATTTTGTGCCAGAATCATAGTTTGTGTGTGTATGCTAGTTGCCCAGTCATGTCTGACTCTTTGTGACCCCATGGACTGTAACCCCTAGGCTCCTTTACCCATGGAATTCTCCGGGCTAAAATACTGGAGTGGTTTGCCATTTCCTTCTCCAGTGGATCTCCCCGACCCAGGGATTGAATAGCTATTTCAAGTTGCTCATCTCTTAATTTTGAAATCATTCTGATAATCCTGTATCACCCCCCCTCCCCAGTTAAAGTTTTTAACATCATATTTCACATGGCTTGTATTTTTTGTATGTGTATGTCTTAACTATCTGTTTTGTGTATGCTTTTTGTTTTGTGTATGCTTTAACTATTTGATTGTAGATATAAATTATTTTTACTACTTTTGCCTTCTAACCTTCTTCTAACCTTATAAGTGATTGTTCTACTACCTTTAGTGTATGTTTGCCTTCAGCAGTGAGATTTTCCCTTTCATAATTTTCATATTTCTAGTGTGGTCTTTTTTTTCAGGCTTAGAAGAGTTCCTTTAATATTCTTTTAAAGCTGGCTTAGAGGAGCTGAACTCTTTGAGCTTTTGCTTGCCTTTAAAACTCTTTATGTCTCCTTCAAATCTGAATATTAGCTTCAATGAGTAGTATATTCTTGGCTGTAGATTTTTCATTTCATCACTTTGTATATCTTGTGCCATTCCCTTCTCATCTGCAAAATTCTGCTGAAAAATCAGTTGTTCATCATATGGAGTTCCCTCATATGTAACTTCCCTGGTGACTCAGCTGGTAAAGAATCCACCTGTCATGTGAGATCCCTGGGTTGGGAAGAGCCCCAGGTGAGGGAACAGCTACCCACTCCAGTATTCTGGAGAATTCCATGGACTATACAGTCCATGGGGCTGCAAAGAGTCAGACATGACTGAGTGACTTTCACTTGCATATGTAACTAATTGTTTTTCCCTTTCTGCTTTTAATATTCTCTCACCATCTTTAATATTTGCCCTTTTAATTACAGTGTGTCTTGATGAGGATCTCTTTGGGATCATCTTGTTTAAGACTCTCTGTGCTGCCTGGACTTGGATGTCTGTTTCTTTCCCCAGGTTAGGGAAATTTTTAGTTATTATTTCTTCAAATATTTCCCTGTCCCTCCCCCTCTCTCTGGAGTTTCCCTCATATCCCCGTCTGTAAAGAATCTGACTGCAATGCAGGAAACCTGGGTTTAATTCCTGGGTTGGGAAGATCCCCTGGAGAAGGAAATGGCAACCCACCCCAGTATTCTTTCCTGGGGAATCCCATGGACAGAGAGGAGCCTGGTGGGCTACAGTCCACGGGGTTGTAAGAGTCAGACATGACTTAGCAACTAAACCACCACAACCACTCCCTTTCTCTACTTTTTGAACCCCTAATAATGCAAATGTTAGTATGCTCGATGTTGTTCCAGAGTTCTCTTTAAATTCCTTCTTTGTTTTTTTTTTTAATGCCTAGCTTGGGTGGTTTCCACAATTCTGCCTTCTGATCCATTCTTGTGTATCATCTAATCTATTGTTGATTCTTACTAGCATATATTTTATTTTTGTTACTTCAGTTATATTTGGTTCTTCTTTACATTATCTAACTTGTTAAACTTCTCACAGTTCTTCTGAGTTCATTGAGCATCTTTATGATCATTACCTTGAACTCTTTATTAGGCAAATCACTTATTTCCACTTTACTCAGTTCCTCTTCTGGGTTTTTGTCTTATTCCTTTGTTTGGACTATGCTCCTCTGTATTTTAATTTTGCCTAATTCTCTTTTTAGTTCTACATATTGGGTATATTAGGTTTCCCAGGTGGTAAAGCATCTGCCCACCAATGCAGGAGAGGCAGGAAATGCTGATTCACTCCCTGGGTCGGGAAGATCCCCTGGAGAAGGAAATGGCAAACTTGCTCCAGTATTCTTGCCTGAGAAATCCCATGAACAGAGGAACCTGGCAGGCTACAGTCCATGGGGTTGCAAAAGAGTCAGACACAACCTAGCAACAAAACAACAATATCGTTGGTATATCAGTTACTTTTTCCGGTCCTGGAGAATCACATTATGTGGGAGATGTGTGTGTCCCAGCAGAGCACTCCCCTCTGTTCCAGAGCTCCATGCTCTAGGGGTGCTCCCAGTGTGTGCTGCATGGGTCTGGCTGATGTGATTGGACAATTACAGAGGATGTGCCTGTAGACAGAGCTGGCTCCTGGTCCTACTGGCTGTCAGGCTTTTCCTCATGTGAAGATTGCCAGTCACTGTAAGAAGTGCTAGTTGGGGGCTCTAGGGAGTCCTGGGATGGGTGCCAGCAGCCCATTTGTGGCTGTGTGTGGTTCTTGTCATAGCTGGCTGCTTGAGACCAGTCTCAGGACTGGTTCCAGCTGGCTGGTGGGCAGTGAGCCCCAGGCAAGAAGAGGCTAGAGGGAAGACTCCAATCTCATATTTGTCAGCACCAGTGTTTTTGTGAGGGAGCAAGATCCCCAAAATGGCTTCACCACTGTCTATGTCCCCAGGGCAAATGTTAGCTGCCTCCTGGAGACTCTCCAAGATCAGCAGATGGGTCTGATCCAGGCTTTTTTCAAATTACTGCCTCTGCCCTGGATCTTGGGGTGTCAGATTTTGCCCTTCAAGAGTGGAGTTTCTGTTTCCTACAGTCTTCTGACTCTCCTAAACCAACCCCCTGGCCTTCAAGGCCAGATCCTCTGGGGACTTATCTTCTCAGTGCAGGATCTTTGGCTGGGGAGCTTCTGCCCCTCACTCCTTGGGGAAAACCTCTGCAGTTGTGATTATCCTCCTTTATGGAAGTTGCCCACCTGGAGTTTGGGTCTTGACTGTACCGTGAATCCACCCCTCCTACGTCCCTCTTTCTGGCTTCCTCTTTATGTCTTTAGTTGTAGGAGATCTTTCCTGCTAGCCTTCAGGTTGTTCTCATAGATAGTTACTCTGTAAATAGTTGTAATTTTCTTGTGCCTGTAAGAGGAGGTGAACTCAGGATCTTCTTACTGTGCCATCTTGAACACTTCCTGCCCAAAGTCTTTCAATGTTTTATTTTTAAATTAAGAGAAAACTGTGTGTGTATGCTAATTTTAATTTCATAACATCTTTGATTAACTGTCAAAAATTCTCTAAGTGAATTGAGAGTTTTCTGCCTGATTTTTCACCTGAACTTTGAGTGTGAATGTGTATATGTATGTATGTGTGTGTGATATATGTATGCTGAAAACAATGCAGCTGTGACCCTTTGGTTTGATTTTCCTTTTGTGACAAAGTCCAGTGAATTCCCTATATTAAGTCCTATATTGTTTATGTTCACTGATGGATGAAAGTAAAGACAGGTCAGAGCCCACACTGTAGCTTTTCTAAGTACGTGACATACATTGAGCCCAGTTCTCCAAGTGGGGTCTTCCTTGTTACAAGCACTTTTCTCATCTTCACGAGCCATGGGTTGAGGAGCTCCTCCAGGACTTTATATGTACACACCCAACACCTGCATGCAGGTTTAGGATGGACACAATGTCTGGACCCTGCTGGGCTATTTGCTGGTGAAGGGAGAGGGAGGAGGTATCTCCCCTCACAAAGGGGATAAGTGCCTTCCCAGTACCAAGCTGCAGCAGGAGGCTGTGGGGAGAGAGGCCAGGGTGATGTTGATGAGGCCAGAATGAGGAGAGTGAGGGTGCAGTGCCACCAAGGCCCTGCTTGAGTGTTAAGAGCTTAGCCCCTTTTATTTCATTAGTTTCAGGAGATAGTCCTTCTTATTACCCCTGTTGTGAAAGTGAGAAAATTAACGTTTAAAGGTTGGTTTGTTGTTGTTGTTTAATTGCTAAGTCATGTCCAACTCTTTGGCCAACCCATGGACTGTAGACCACCAGGCTCCTGTGTTCATGGAATTTTCCAGGCAAGAATACTGAAGTGGGTTTCTATTTCCTTCTCCAAGTGGTCTTCCTGACCCAGGGATTGAGCCCATGCTTCCTGCATTGGTAGGCAGATTCTTTATTATGGAGCCACCTGGGAAGCCCTAGTTGGGGTGGTTTAACTTGTCCCAAATCTTGTAGTTGAAACTGGGGAGCCGTTTAATCTGTGTAGGTAACCACACAGATGAATTCTGCAGCCCCTCATTACAGAGGAGGTGGGGAGGAGGCATGGCCCTCTTGCAGCCACTTTTCTGTCAGCTTCCTTAAGGCCCTCAGGGACTGAGCAGACCCCCAGGGACTTGTTTTCAGATGGGATCAGGCCTGGTGGAAACCACCCCCACCACACAAGAGCTGTGGTCCCAATGAGTGCAGAGTTGGTAAACAGAGCATCTCTGGTCAAAGAAAGAGGTTTGTATGTTATCCACCCAGTCTCTCTCCAGTCAGGTGTGAGTGTGTGAATGAGAGTGCTAAGGACAGAGAGTGTGTAAAGTGCACAAGATGGTACGTGGGGACAATCTCAACTTTTAAAAAAACTGAGCTAGAACATAGAGTACCAAGTTATATATGACCAGGACCCAGGCAGGCCACAATGGGACACAAGCTGGGTTGAAGAATGAATGCCTGTGGAGTGCTCTGGTGGGATTTAGCAGTCAGGACACAAGCTCCTCATGAAACATAGGCTCTGAGGATCCCAATGCCTTGGAAGGACCTGGAGCTTGGTGGTGCATGAAATTTATAGGTGGGTGCATGAATGAGCAAAAAAAAAAAAAAAAAAAAAAAGACTCATATGATCGAGGCCAAGAGGGTCTTCCTACAAATTTCATTTTTGAGGTTGGATGACTGGGGCTTCAAAAATCAAGAATGTCCTTGGTTTTCTATGTATAGGTCTTTTGTTTCTTTAGGTAGATGTATTCCTAAGTATTTTATTCTTTTTGTTGCAATGGTGAATGGTATTGTTTCCTTAATTTCTCTTTCTGTTTTCTCATTATTAGTGTATAGGAGTGCAAGGGATTTCTGTGTGTTAATTTTATATCCTGCAACTTTACTATATTCATTGATTAGCTTTAGTAATTTTCTGGTAGAGTCTTTAGGGTTTTCTATGTAGAGGATCATGTCATCTGCAAACAGTGAGAGTTTCACTTCTTCTTTTCCTATCTGGATTCCTTTTACTTCTTTTTCTGCTCTGACTGCTGTGGCCAAAACTTCCAAAACTATGTTGAATAGTAGTGGTGAGAGTGGGCACCCTTGTCTTGTTCCTGATTTTAGGGGAAATGCTTTCAATTTTTCACCATTGAGGTATGTTCCTTCTATTCCTGCTTTCTGGAGAGTTTTAATCATAAATGGATGTTGAATTTTGTCAAAGGCTTTTTCTGCATCTATTGAGATAATCATATGGTTTTTATCTTTCAATTTGTTAATGTGGTGTATTACATTGATTGATTTGTGGATATTAAATAATCCTTGCATTCCTGGGATAAAACCCACTTGGTCATGGTGTATGATTTTTTTAATATGTTGTTGGATTCTGTTTGCTAGAATTTTGTTAAGGATTTTTGCATCTCTGTTCAACAGTGATATTGGCCTGTAGTATTTTTTTGTGTGTGTGGCATCTTTGTCTGGTTTTGGAATTAGGGTGATGGTGGCCTCATAGAATGAGTTTGGAAGTTTACCTTCTTCTGCAATTTTCTGGAAGAGTTTGAGTAAGATAGGTGTTAGCTCTTCTCTAAATTTTTGGGAGAAATCAGCTGTGAAGCCATCTGGTCCTGGGCTTTTGTTTGCTGGAAGATTTCTGATTACAGTTTAAAACACTGATGAAAGAAATCAAAGAGGACACAAACAGATGGAGAACTATACCGTGTTCATGGATTGGAAGAATCAATATTGTCAAAATGACTATACTACCCAAAGCAATCTATAGATTCAATGCAATCCCTATCAAGCTACCAACGGTATTTTTCACAGAACTAGAACAAATAATTTCACAATTTGTATGGAAATACAAAAAACCTCGAATAACCAAAATAATCTTGAGGAAGAAGAATGGAACTGGAGGAATCAACCTGCCTGACTTCAGACTATACTACAAAGCCACAGTCATCAAGACAGTATGGTACTGGCACAAAGACAGAAATATAGATCAATGGAACAGAATAGAAAGCCCAGAGATAAATCCATGAACCTATGGACACCTTATCTTCGACAAAGGAGGCAAGGATATACAATGGAAAAAAGACAACCTCTTTAACAAGTGGTGCTGGGAATACTGGTCAACCACTTGTAAAGGAATGAAACTAGAACACTTTCTAACACCATACACAAAAATAAACTCAAAATAGATTAAAAATCTAAATGTAAGAACAGAAACTATAAAACTCCTAGAGGAGAACATAGGCAAAACACTCTCCGACATAAATCACAGCAGGATCCTCTATGACCCACCTCCCAGAGTAATGGAAATAAAAGCAAAAATAAACAACTGGGACCTAATTAAACTTAAAAGCTTTTGCACTACAAAGGAAACTATAAGCAAGGTGAAAAGACAACCCTCAGATTGGGAGAAAATAATAGCAAACGAAGCAACAGACAAAGGATTAATCTCAAAAATATACAAGCAACTCCTGCAGCTCAATTCCAGAAAAATAAATGACCCAATCAAAAACTGGGCCAAAGAACTAAACAGACATTTCTCCAAAGAAGACATACAGATGGCTAACAAACACATGAAAAGATGCTCAACATCACTCATTATCAGAGAAATGCAAATCAAAACCACAATGAGGTACCATTACACGCCAGTCAGGATGGCTGCTATCCAAAAGTCTACAAGCAATAAATGCTGGAGAGGGTGTGGAGAAAAGGGAACCCTCTTACACTGTTGGTGGGAATGCAAACTAGTACAGCCGCTATGGAGAACAGTGTGGAGATTCCTTAAAAAACTGGAAATAGAACTGCCATATGACCCAGCAATCCCACTTCTGGAAATACACACCAAGGAAACCAGAATTGAAAGAGACACTTGTACCCCAATGTTCATCGCAGCACTGTTTATAAGAGCCAGGACATGGAAGCAACCTAGATGCTCATCAGCAGATGAATGGATAAGGAAGCTGTGGTACATATACACCATGGAATATTACTCAGCCATTAAAAAGAATTTATTTGAATCAGTTCTAATGAGATGGATGAAACTGGAGCCCATTATACAGAGTGAAGTAAGCCAGAAAGTTAAAGACCAATACAGTATACTAATGCATGTATATGGAATTTAGAAAGATCGTAGTGATAATCCTATATGCAAAACAGTGAGACACAGATATACAGAACAGACTTTTGGACTCTGTGGGAGAAGGCGAGGGTGAGATGTTTCGAGAGAACAGCATCGAAACATGTATATTATCTAGGGTGAAACAGATCACCAGCCCAGGCTGGATGCATGAGACAAGTGCTCGGGCCTGGTGCACTGGGAAGACCTGGAGCGGTCGGGTGGAGAGGGAGGTGGGAGGGGGGATCGAGATGGGGAATACATGTAAATCCATGGCTGGTTCATGTTAATGTATGGCAAAAACCACTACAATATTGTAAAGTAATTAGCCTCCAACTAATAAAAATAAATGAAAAAAAAAAAAAAAAAAGAATGTCTTTGGGATCAGTTATTCTACTTTGGCCACCTTACATGAAGAGCCAATTCATTGGAAAAGACCCTGATGCTGGGAAAGATTGAAGGCCAAAAAAGAAGGGGGAGGCAGAGGATGAGATGGTTAGATAGCATTACCAACTCAACGGACATGAATTTGAGCAAACTGGGAATTAGTGGAGGACAGAGGAGCCTGGAGTGCTACAGTACATGGGGGTCACAAACAGTTGTACATGATTTAGTGACTGAACAACAGCAACAGTAACAATTCTTTGCATAACTTTGGTAAATCACTTAAAATTCTGACACCTCGGCTTCCTCATTTCTGCACTGCAGGCCTGTTGGACAGGCTGCAGGAGGAGACACATTAGAACCATAGGTACATGGCTGGGAGCTGGAACCCTCCTATTTTTCCTTTAGTGACAACTTCCCTTCCATGGCTTTTGTTTTCCCCTCCATATATGAGCTTGTTTGCACTGTCTCTTTCCTTCTCTGTTTCTGCCACCTTTTCTCTGTACCTCTGTCTAATATGATCATCCAACCTGAGTTCAATGCAACCCCATTAACTAAAATTCTCTCACCAACTGCACTTGCTTTCTCTGTCTCTCATTTCCAACCTTTAAGGTGGAGGTGATTGATGGCTGATTAGCCAATGGATCATTTGGTTTGATCTGTGCTCATCCAATCACTTTTGTTGGGAGCGGTCATATTGTGGGAGGAGCAAGTAAACTGGTAGACAATCTGGGGATTAATACTCAGGAGCCTGTGCTGGTGGGATGTGTGGTTGGTGCAGGAGTTGCTGGACACAGGCTAGCTTTTCTCTCTCTGGAAACATTGCTTTCCTCCTCCTCTGAGTCGGCTTCTGCTGGTGGGTCTTCAAGAAGTTGGAGGAACCTGTGTTTGGAGGGAGTTCATCAGAACCATTTGGTAAATTCATGTCTTGGGATCACCAGGATTTTGATGCTAAGATTCATTTCCTTCCCTTTTGCTGTCCTGTTGTTTGCAAGATGCTATCTCAAGCACATTTATGCTTTCAATCATTTGGAAGGAAAATGAAGGGTGATTTCTCATACATGCACTTTCCCTTCTGCTTCACAGTTGCCAGCTGCTCAGTGAAGTTGTAATTCGATTGCTTAAAACAAACAAAAAAACTAAACAACCGCAAACAAATCAAAATACACTATCTTTCAGTGAGAGGGAACAGGATTCTAAGTTAACTGTGGTCTTTTACCCAAAGTCAGTAGTAGTTTATCAGCTTATCTTATGTAATTATAAGATTAAGTTCAGTCTCAAAGACAGCAGAGGAAAACTGACAGGGTGTACCTATGTCCCAGGATGCCAAGATGAGAGCTATTCAGAAAGCAGTGACTGCCTATCAGTGCAGGGTGGGAGGATGCTCACATCATTGGCTGAAGATGCATTTTCCCCATCTGGGTGGCAGGGCAAGTATTAGGTGAGCAGGCAAAGAAATTGGGTATTTGAAGTTGCTGTGAAGATCTGCTGCTTCAAATCCCTCCCCAGATCAGGGTGGAGAGCAGCAGTGGGGTGGGCAGGAAAGCTGCAGGGGGGGCTTGTGTTTCCTTAGTGCCCACACTGCTGCCAAGGAACCTGGATGAACCTGTGGGGGCCTCCACAAGCCCCACTGGCACGCCTTGCAGGCTTGGGGAGCCTGACAGGGGGGTGGGGAAGTGAGTCCAGAGGCATCTCATCTGAATGGGAACATCCTAGAGTGATGGCAGGTGAACAGAACCTTTGTCTAAATGCAACCCAAAGTCCACTCCCACCTGGAAACCAGCCTGGAGGGCAGCAGTTCTGGAGAGGGGGTGAAGCTGGTGAAGGGGCCTCACTGGTCTCCCGAGTTTCTGTGTGTCCCTGGGCTCCCTGAACCTGGCCTGGAGAGTGCTCTTTTGGGCAGGGCTCCATTTCAGACATAGAGATGCCTCAGAACTCAGAGAGAGTTGGAGGCAGATGGCAGAGCTAGAGATGGGTCCCTCTGCATTCTCTAACTCCCATCTCAAAGCTTAGTCATTGTCCATCTGTCATGTGCCAGATAGCACTGTGGAGCATGGTGGGCCTGACTTTGAGCATTGGCTGCACTAATTTGCTAACTTGTGCCTCTGCAGAGTTCAGGTTTTTCACATTGTGACAGGGACAGGAATGACCACCTAACTGCAGTTGTTTCATAAACATCATGAACATCATGCTGCTCTGTGCCCTCTTGGGGCAGCTGCTCTCTTCCTGTCCTTTGGCTCATGGACACCTCCTCTAGGGAGCTTCCTGGTTGAGCTCAGTCTCCTTCCATAGCCACCTGGCCCTGGTCTTCCGCAGGATCAAGGGATCCTGTTTCCTTCTCGGTGCCCCTGCCTCTGCAGACAACAGGGCCAGGGTTGGCTGGGCTTCCAAACTCCATCAGGAGCAGAGTCAGACAGGAGATACCCCCAACCTCACCTCCACTGATGCTGGAAACCCACCAACTTTGTGACCTGAGGTTCAGTTTCCAGCTCTCTCTAGACAGGGGCTGAACTGAGCAAGATGGAGTGGTTGTAAGACCAGAGTATTTGAGTTAGCCACAGGCCATATCCTAGACTTTTTGCTAATTGTGTGTCTAATCATGTGATGATTATGAGTCAATCACTTCGTCCGTAGTTTCGAGGCCTGTAAGGTAGGTTGCTGCTAATAGCGCTGTGAGGAGTTTACTAAGGTAAGATTCCTGAGGTTGGCACTGAGTGGGTCTTCTCTCTGCCTCCCAAGCCTAGTAGGGAAAGTGATCTCCGATACCCTTCAGAGCCTGAATTTCCTCATTGGTAAAATGTTGATGGTGTTGATCATAGGTATCCATTCATTTATTCCCTCCTACCTGTCCTACTGTCATCTGACTGACATTTGTTGGCTGCTCCATCGCAGGCACTGTACCTTGCCCAGGGGATTGCTATGAGAACACAGGCAGCAGCCCACAGTTCCCAGCTGCACACACAATTGAACACTCTGTGTGCATGCTAGAACAAGATCCTACTTCCCAGTCCTGCCAGAACAGACAGACAAACAAGGACACTAGGCAGTCACACAATGACCTGGTAACTCCATTCACTCCTGACTCTCCTCCCACAACAACTCCAGCCTTGATCTGTTCTCCTTGCCCCCCAGATAAAATTTACCAAGACACCTGCTTTTTGAATTGCTTCCATGTCCTGCAGCACTCAACCTACAATACACTCCTGCTGCCTTGAACTTTTTCCAAAGTCACCGACATAAGCCCCAATCCTATAATCAGCCTCTCTGGATTCCCTTGCATCAAAGAACCTCATGCCACCTATGTGTGCTGCCTCCCTTGTTCCAGCAAGTAAAGTACCCAATTCTGTTTCTGTTCCTGGTGGTCTTTGGCTGGTGAGCATCAACAGTTAAGATTGGGACAAAATAAAATATAGGAAACCAAAGTGCTTTGTAATTTTCAAAGCCCTCCACAAGTGAGGAAGTAGGTTTATTCCTCTCCTGGGACAAAGGATTGAATCCCTCAGAGGACAGCTTCAGCCGTGCCCTGTGGATGATGGCAAGTTCTACATGTATATCAGGCCAGCCTGACAAAGTCCAGCATATTCCAAATTGATGGACTGTGGTTTGATGCTTTCTTGGGCTAGTTTAACAAACTTGTAATGACCTCCACCTGGTAGAGAAGGTGATAGGCAAACAAGGAAATCCAAAGTAGCAATTTTAATCATGTTTTAATTCAGTTCCCAAAAGTTCAACCCAAGAACCCACCACACCTTGTGGGCACTTTCCTACCTTCTAACATCTGGTCTTTAATTACACTTTAGTGTTTATTTCATCCAGGAAACAGGCTGACTCCTCTACCAGATCATCCCAGAGCCGGGGATGACATTAACAAATAAAGTGAGAAACACACACATTTGTCAACAGATGGATTCCAAGGAGTGCAGTTCTATGCAAAGTGCCTTTGCTTGAGCCCATTATACAGAGTGAAGTAAGCCAGAAAGATAAAGAACATTACAGCATACTAACACATATATATGGAATTTAGAAAGATGGTAATGACAACCCTTCATGCAAAACAGAAAAAGAGACACAGAAGTACAGAACAGACTTTTGAACTCTGTGGGAGAAGCTGAGGGTGGGATGTTGCGAAAGAACAGCATGTATATTATCTATGGTGAAACAGATCACAGGTGGGATGCATGAGACAAGTGCTCGGGCCTGGTGCGCTGGGAAGACCCAGAGGAATCGGGTGGAGAGGGAGGTGGGAGGGGGGATCGGGATGGGGAATACGTGAAAATCTATTGCTGATTCATGTCAATGTATGACAAAACCCACTGAAAAAATAAATAAATAAAAAATAAAATAAAAAGCATTAGTACATAAATTAGTCTGTCAGAAAACGTGTGCAGCTAATTGTACAGAAAAAAAATGTAGTCCTACAGTAATATCCTCTACATATAGTCACTTCTTACAAAGCAAGAATGATTGGGCATATTATTAATGGAATAGAAGTCAAATTGTATTCATTAAATTGGTTTTTTGAGGAAAGAAGCTTATTAGAATCAATTATAACATATTTATTCTTTCTTACAACTTCATGAGTATTTAACTCCTGTTTGCAGACTGACTAACGAAGTGATTTTACCACTTCTGGGGTAATATTAAAAACAATAAATTTTAAAAAGCATAGATTTTTCAGACCAGGAAGAGGGGGAGACAGCCTAATACTCGTGTTTCTGTGTCTGTCTGCAGGGCCTAAACTGGGTAGGGGCAGCTTCCCAGCAGCCACAGGAAATTGTAGGCTGCTGGTGTGACCATGGAGAAAGGAGATGACTCTATTAAAATGATCAGGTTTGATGTATGTAGATCAGTGAGCCAAGCTCCACGTGTGAACTGTGAGGAAACACTTGAACCTTGTGTGGATAAGCACTGCCAGTCCACCAACAATCCAGTCATCATGGCTTGCTGCAAATCTGACTGGTCTTTGTGATGAGGACTCCTTGATGCCTGGGCTGGATATTCTCATTTCTGGACCTGGCATGTAGCAGGACTACTTAGTGTTTGCCCAGTGTATGTTTTCTAGCAGGAGCAGTGCTCTGCAGTATCTTGCAGGCTGCATTTGTAGAGGGCAGTGTTGTAGAGTGGTTAGGTACTCATACACTGGAGCCATGTTCCCCATTCTTGCTCTGCACTTCTCAGATGTATGACCTTCTTGGGCAGGTCACTTTGACTCTCTGCATGTCAGTTTCTCTTCTATAAACTGGGGCAACTATAGGCCTTTTTTGTAGGATTGCTGTGAGAATTAAAAGAGCCATAAAACCTTTCATGCAGGGTCTGGTGTGAGATTTTTGGTATGACCCTGTGGTCTGTGGTTACTGAACATCTGCTAGGGGCATGGACATCGGGTGGTTTTGTGGAAAGCAAAGCTGTGGCCAATAATGAACACGCTTGTTTAGTGTTTTATATTTTCTAAGAACTTTTTGTGTTGCACTTTGACCTCCTGGGAACAAAAACAACTGTTTTCTTGAGGGCATTTCCCCCGAAGAGAATCTGGCATTAAGTTGCTCACAAGTCCTTCCCAACCTTAGGAGTAATGAAGTAGCTCTGGTCTGCTGGCCTGGGTTCTGCTCAGTGGTGGGGGAGGGTGTTCTTCCATTCACCTCTGCATCCCCAGGGCCCAGGTCGAGGCAACTAAAGGTGGAGACTGAACTCCAGGGAGAAAGTGCCATGTGAATACTGGTGGGAACAACAGAGTCAGAAACAAGCCAGCCCAGGGTCCAGAATGTAAGTTTTGGGGGCTGAGGATGGGACGTCTGGCAAGAAATAATCTCAGAGGGATTCCAACCTGGAGCACTTCAAGGATCAGTGAGCCAAAAGTGCTGGACATATGCTGTGGTCCAGGCAGACAGGCTACAGGGGCTCCTGACAGCAGACAAGGCAGGCAGAGGCTACAGGTTCTGGCTGGCCACACGAGAGGCCAAGCTATGGGGTCTGGGAGCAGTTTGAGGGGTCCATCTTGGCAGAAGCAAGACTTATGGGCCAGGTCTGGGCCAGGTCCTGTGTCTGTAAGGCTGACAATTTATTCACCAATTTATTCTTTACCTTGGTAAAGTCCTTCCTGTGTGGACCAGGAACTGTGTTCACTAATTCTGGCTCAGCAGTGGCTAGACATTTATAAAAATTAGTTAATAAAATGAATCAAATGACTTGTAAGGTTTTAGAACAGGGTGTTACCGTTCTCCAAGAATGGCAACCACTCTCTGTATTTTTATTATGTTTTAGCAGTAACTATCACCCTCGAAAGTCCTTGAGGAAACTTGCTGAGCTGGCAGAACAACCTCCCCTCGAATCAGCTATTATTAAAATGAGCCTATTCACTGAGATACTTTATAAATTTCAGATGATCTCTTTTCTATTATTCTCTAAGAAGATTAACTTTTTTTTTTTTTTTAAATGAAGATTTGGGGCAAGACAAATAACCCAAGGTTAAGTGAAGCATCTTTTCCTATCTTGCCAATTTCTTTTTCTTAAGAGCCTGGAGTCAGAAATATGGGTTGTATTTCCCTGTGTCTTCACCTGTCTGGTAATTTTTGATTGGATGAGCTATTTCAAATTCTAAAAGATGATGCTGTTAAAGTGCTGCACTCAATATGCCAGCAAATTTAGAAAACTCAGCAATGGCCCCAGGACTGGAAAAGGTAAGTTTTCATTCCAATCCCAAAGAAAGGCAAGGCCAAAGAATGTTCAAACTATCATACTATTGCATTCATTTCACATGCTAGCAAGGTAATGCTCAAAATCCTTCAAGCTAGGCTTCAACAGTATATGAACTGAGAAATTCCAGACGTACAAGATGGATTTAGAAAAGGCAGAAGAACCAGAGATCAAATACCAACATCTGCTGGATCATAGGAAAAGCAAGGCAATTCCAGAAAAACATCAATCTCTGCTTCATTGGCTACATGAAAGCCTTTGACTGTGTGGATCACAACAAACTAGAAAATTATTAAAGAGATAGAAATACCAGACGACCATACCTGTCTCCTGATAAACTTGTATGCAGGTCAAGAAGCAAGAGCCAGAACCAGATGTGAAATAATGGACTGGTTCCAAATTGGGAAAGGAGTACCAAAAGGCTGCATACTGTCACCCTGCTTATTTAACTTATATGCAGAGTACATCATGTGAAATGCCAAACTGGATGAATCACAAACTGGAATCAAGATTGCCAGGAGACATATCAACAACGTTGAATATGCAGGTAGTACCACTGTAATGGCAGAAAGAGGAACTAAAGAGCCTCATGATGAGGGTGAAAGAGGAGAAGGAAAAAACTGACTTAAAATAACATTGAAAAAACTAAGATCATGGCATCTGGTCCCATCACTTCCTGGCAAATAGATGGTGAAAATGTGAAAATGGTGGCAGATTTATTTTCTTGGACTCCAAAATCACTGTGGATGGTGACTGCAGTCATTAAATTGAGACAGTTGTTTCTTGGAAGAAAAGCTATGGCAAACTTAGCATATTAAAAAGCTGAGACATCACTTCGCTGACAAAGGTCCATCTATTAAAAGCTATAGTTTTTCTAGTAGTCATGTATGGATGTGAGAGTTGGGCCCTAAAGGAGCCTAGGCACTGAAAAATGGATGCTTTCAAATTGTGGTGCTGGAGAAGACTCTTGAGAGTCCTTTGGGCTGCAAGGAGATCAAACCAGTCAACCCTAATGGCTATCAACCCTGTATATTCATTGGAAGGACTGATGCTGAAGCTGAAGCGCTGATACTTTGGCCACCCAATGCGAAGAACTGACTTACTGGAAAAGACTCTGATGCTGGGAAATATTGATGCCAGAAGGAGAAGGGAATGGCAGAGGATGAGAAGGTTGGTTGGCATCACTGACTTGATGGACGTGAGTTTGAACAAAGCTCCAGGAGCTGGCGATGGACAGGGAAGCCTTGTGTGCTGCATTCCATGGGTTTGGAAAGAGTCAGACATGACTTAGTGACTGAACAACAACAGCCTTTTTTATATTTACCTTGTAGCGCGACCAGTTTCCTTGAATTTTGTTGTGAGATTCAGTTCAATTATTTAGGTCAACTTTGATGCTTTTTGGATTTAAAATTCTTTTCGACAGAACTGGATGTTTTACTGTTTTACTCACCCTAAGGTTAATTTTTCCACACTCCTGAGGCGAGACCCTTAGGTATACTCCACCCAGTGTCCTGTAACCTTGAGATTTTCCAGTCTGAGTGTTGGAGACAGGCAATATTTCCATCCCCATGTGAGTTCTCGGAACTGCTACCTTCCACTTTTTAAGGTAGTTTTCCCCTAATTGACCATAGTTTCCTTGCATGATTATGTGGATCAGGACTCTATGAATACTCAAGAAGGGTCCTCTGCTAATCTGCAGAGAAAGAGAAAACTTTCCCTTTCTCCCCTGATGCTCTGTTCTGGAAACTAGCCAGTCTCCCTAGAACCTCAATTCAAAGAGACTGTGGTCCTAGGGAGCTCTCTCCTTTGGTTGTGGCCTGGAACTTTTTTCTGGGCAGTAAGCTGGGACCATCATAAGACTGTTCTCACCTGTTGACCACCTCTCAGGGGCCTCTGTCTTTTGTTTCTTGTTGTAGAGTATCTTAAAAACTGTTGTTTCATGTATTTTGTCTATTTTTTCAACTGTTTCAAACAGGAGGGAGAATCTGGTCTTGTCACTCCATCTTGGCCAGAGGCAAGAACCTCTTGTTATCCCATTTTATAGGTTAGAGAGTTGAGACTCAAAGATTTTAAGTAGTTTGTCCAAGCTAGTAGATGTTGGAACCAAGATTCAAGTTCCATGCTTTTTCCAGTATACCATGCTATGTGATCTTGGACTAACTACACAAATTCTTTAAATTTCAGTTTTTTTTCCCTTAGGAAACTGATGCAATGATGAGATTTGTATGTACAGCAGCCAGACTGACTCAGAGGCATTGTTCACTTTTTGTCAATTCCTTCCTGCTTTTTAGCTAAGTGCTTAATTCACAAGCGAGGGTCTCATAGCCAGGATGGTGCACAACTCTGAGTGACATCTGGGTGAAGTATGCTTGAGGGGACTCTGCTTCCTCTCACTGAGTGCCCAGAACCTTGGGAGTGAGATGTCTGAAGTGTCACTTTCTGCAGCTTCTCTGGATCCTACTCTCAACACACAATCATCATTAGTGAAAAGCAATCTTGACACCAAATCAAGGTGAGTACTGGCCTGTTGCTCTTCATAAGACCAAGCAGAGAAGTAACTTCTGAACTCATTATGTCATGACAACTTTGTTGAAACGATGCACCTCCTTCTCTCCTGTTAATACTTTTATGGACCAGTGATACTTCTTGGGATGAGAAAAATCCCCAGTGTTCAGTAGAAGGAGGGTCGGGAAACTCACGCCCAGCTGTTGGCCCTGGGAGGCTGCATGATTTAGGGTTAGAGACTCATGATAAACTCCACTCCAGCAGTCTTTCACTTGTGACCCCAGGCAGGGTCATCTCCCTTCTGCAAGCATAATTTTCTTCATCTGTAAAATGGGGGTATTAATACCTAATTTTGTAAGGTTGTTATGAGGTTTAGAGATAAGGCATATAAAGTGAGTATCACATAGTAGAAGCTCAATAAATAATTAAACTAGAAAACTTAAATTGTACCTAACCAAGAATGTTTCCAAAGGAGGTTTTGGGTTCAAGAATAAGGATGGATAATATGAAGTGATTAGGCTCCCAGGATCTCACATAAAATCAATCTTAATTAAGTAGGACCTACTATTAATTTGTACTGTGAAGGCTCCATTTTACTTTATGGTGGCTGGATTAGAGCAGGATATTTACAATACCTGTGCTATGAGGAAACTTGCAAAGACAAGCATGGAAGGGCTGAGTTTATTTCAAGAAGGACAGGAAAAATCCATTAAGTTTGGCTTTAGACCCACCACTGTTTAGGAATGCAGAAGGAAATGGCAACCCACTCCAGTATTCTTGTCTGGAAAATCCCATGGACTGAGGATCCTGGTAGGCTACAGTCCATGGGGTCGCAGAGTCGGACGCAACTGGGCAACTTCACTTCACTTCTGTTTAGGAAGATGTGAACACGCTCACAGCAAAGTGTGTTTTCCTGACATCTCCCATCTGTCTTCATTTTGAAACATTTACTGTATGTCAGGCCCTGTCCTGACCAGGTACTGTCTGCATCATATGGTACTTAATTCTCACGTCAGCACTACAATGTCAGGATTGTGTGTGTGGACACGCAAGCTCAGGGGGGACACACAAGCTTCAGCAGGTTGACCACCCTGGGACAAAAACTGGTGTTGGTCTGACTCCAGGTTGCCTATTTCAGAGGAAAGTGAGCATGCCCAGTGGGGTGGGGCAGATGTATGCAGTCAGCAGAGCATGTTCAGAGCAGGACAGGCAAGCGGATGATGTGAGGAGCCAATCCGGACCACAGGACGCTGGCAGGCAGGTCTGCTATTGGCAGGTGACACTTGAGGACTCATCGACTGGCCTTGACTGGGGACACGGGTGGTTCCAAAGCCTCCAGTCAGGCTGTGGCTGTTCGGGGAAGCAAGTGCAGGTCCCAGGCTTGGAGTCAGCAGCCCTGGTGGGCCTGTGCTCGGCTCAGGACCGGAACTGACCGAGATGAGACAGGGGAGCAGACTGGGAGCTGGTTTGGATGGCTTTGAGTTTGTCGCTGAATCTGGGGAAGACTGACATGTTTGCATCACAGAAACTTACAATGTATGAGTTTATGTGTCTTAAGATTTCCCTCTATAATATGTGTTTTGTTTCTGTGTAGAGGATGGGCCCCCCTCCTTCGTTAGATTTAATCTTAGGTATTTCATGTTTCCTGGCAGTTGTAAGTGGATATCATTTCTAAAAATTCATTTTCTATTATTTTTTGCTTCTGGAATATAGAAATATAAATTATAGTTTTATTTCTTCCTTTCCAATTCTTTTATTACTTTTTGCATGCCTTAGGCATTGGCCAGTATCTCCAATAAGTGTTAAATAGAAGTGGTTATCAGTGGGAATCCCTTCTTGGCCCTGAATTCAGAGAGCAGGTCTCCAATATTTTACTGCTTAGGGGAAATGTTTTCTGCAGGGATTGTTTATAGTAGATACTATTTATTAGCTTAAGGAAGTTGCCTCTGTTCCTAGTTTGCTAAAATCTTTTTTTTCCTAAATGGATGTTGGATTTTATCAAATGCTTTTTCTGCATCTATTCAGATGCTCAGATGATTTTACCACCTTATTGGATACTCTGTTGAATTGCATTAGTTGAATTTATTTGTAAACTAATTTTGCTTTCCTAAAATATAGTTTGTTTCTTTGTATATGTCACTGGATTTAATTTGCTAGTATTTTGTTTATGACTTTTGAAGCCATGTTCATGAGAGATATTGGTATGTGATTTTTCTTTCTTGTAATGCTCTTGTCAACTTTTGGTACAAGATTAAAATGAGCTGGAAAATGTTCCTTTTTTCCCTCACTATCTGGAAGAGTTTGTGTTATTTCTTTTTAATATTTAGCAGAATTTATTGTTAAAGCTAGTTAGACCTGAAGATGTCTATGTGGGAAGAATTTTAGTTAATAATTCAAGTTTTAAAATATATCTACTTATTTAGATTTTCTTTTTGGTCAGTTTTGGTAGGTTGTGTTTTTCAAGGAATTTATCCATTTTATTTAAGTTTTCATATGTATTACCATAAAGTTTTTATAAAATTCTTTTTCTACCTTTTAAATCTCTGTATAATCTATACTGGTGACCCCCTTTTTGTTTCTGATATTAGTTGATTGTGACTTTTCTCCTTATTTCTTGACTGGATATCTTAGAATTAAAAAAAGAATTGGTGATGCTGATTTTTTTGTATTATATATTTCCTGTTTCTTTAATTTCTATTCTTAATATTATTGTTCCTGATAATTTTTTGTTCTTCTAAAAATATTTACTTATTTATTTGGTTGTGCTAGGTCTTAGTTGTGGCATGTGGGATCTAGTTCCTTGACCAGGGATTGAACCTGGGCCCCCTGCTTTGGGAACATGAAGTCTTAGCCACTGGGTCACAAGGGAAGTGTTTACTTTCTTTTTTTTTAATTTTCTTTGCTTTTCCTGAGATTATTTTTTAGCCTCCCTTCTTCTAATATCTACATTTATGGCTATACAATTCTCACTAATTTTGAATCTAGCTATATCCCACAAACTTTTATGTGTCATATTTTCACTATCAGTTAAAAGTATTTTAAAATTTCCACTGTGACTTTTTTGTTTGACTTTTGAATTTATTGGGCTTCCCAGGTGGCTCAAGTGGTTAAGAATCTGCCTAGCAATGTGAGAGATGCAGGAGATCCAGATTCGAGCCCTGGGTTGGGAAGATTCCCTGGAGGAGGAAATGACCACACATTCCAGTATACTTCCCTGGAAAATCCTATGGACAGAGGAGCCTGGTGGGCTGCAGTCCATGGCCTTGTAGAGTTGGACATGACTTTGCAACTGAACACACATGAATTTATTTTTCAAGTATTTTGCTTAAATTTCCAAACATATGAGGATTTTATATTTACCTTTTGTTATTGACTACTGATTTAGAATGCTCAAGGAACATACTTTGAGTGATTCTAAGACTTGAGACTTACTTTAAGGCTCAATATATGGACTGTTTAATAATTATTTCATGTGGGCTTGGAAGGAGCATGCATTCTGCAGAGGGATACTGTTTTCTGTACGTGTCTGCTAGGTGGATTTGTTGATATTGCTGTTCAAATCACCTGTATTCTCAATACTTTTTTGTCTACTTGCCTTATTAATTGCTCAAGTCTGTCACTATGATTGTGTATTTGTCTGATTTTCCTTTTAGTTTCATCTGTTTTTGCTTTATGTATTTTAAAATTATTTTATCAGGTGCATCCATGTCTAGAAATGTTACTCTTCCTCATGGATTGATCCTTTTATCACATGAAGATGTTCTTGTTTCTATCTAGTAATGTGTTTTCAAAATTTTTGACTTAATCTACTTTGGCCAATATATTTGTATTTTCATACCAGCTTTCTTCTGATCAGTTTTTTCATATATATCTTTTTTATTCTCTCTTAATCTTTCTGTTCTTGTGTTTAAGGTGTATCTCTTATATGCAGTGGTTTCCCTGGTGGCTCAGTGGTAAAGAATCCACTTGCCAGTACAGGAGACTCAGGTTTGATCTCTGGGCCGGAAAGCTCTCCTAGAGAAGGAAACGGCACCCCACTCCAGTATTATTGAAAGTGAAAGTGAAGTCGCTCAGTCGTGTCCGACTGTTTGCGACCCCATGGACTTTAGTGCACCAGGCTCCTCCTAGCACGGAATTTTCCAGGCAAGAGTACTGGAGTGGATTGCCATTTCCTTCTCCAGGGGATCTTCCTGACTCCGGGATTGAGCCCGGGTCTCCTGCAATTGCAGGCAGATGCTTCACTGTCTGAACCGCCAGGGATGTGTTATTATTGCCTAGGACAGCCTATGGACAGAACAGCCTGGTGGGTTACAGTCCATAGGGTTGCGAAGAGTCAGACATGACCTAGTAATTAAACAACAACAAACAAGCAACAAGAAAGATTTTCTGTAGCCTCAATTTTTGGAGTATTCAATCCATTTACATTTAATTCAATCGCTGCAATATTTTGGGCTTAAATTGATCGTTTTCTTTTTCAATTTCTCTTTCTTATCTAAACCATGTTCCTTTTTCTTTCATTTCTTACCCCCCCCCCCTTTTTTTTTTGAGTAGTCAGGTGTATATTTATTATTCATTTTTTTTTTTTACCTCTTAATTAAAAGACTCTTGAGAGTTCCTTGGACAGCAAAGAGATCAAACCAGTCAATCCTAAAGGAAATCAACCCTGAATATTCATTGGAAGGATTGATGCTGAAGCTGAAGCTCTAATACTTTGGCAACCTGAAGCAAAGAGCTGACTCATTGGAAAAGACCCTGATTCTGGGAAAGACTGAAGGCAGGAGGAGAAGCAGATGACAGAGGATGAGATGGTTGGACAGTATCATGAAATCAATGGACGTGAGTTTGAGCACACTCAGGGAGACGGTGAAGGGCAGGGAGGCCTGGTGTGCTGCTCCTCAGGGGGTTGCAAAGAGCTGTACACGACCGAGGAACTGAACAACAACAGTACCATTTTGGGTGGACATTTGGTTACTTTTAAGGGCTTACACTTAAGATTACAGCATGTGTCTTTGGCTAATTATAGTCTAATTTAAAGTAGTATTTTTACTATTTTCCAGGAATGCTTGGACCTTAAACACTAACTTTACTTATTCCCTTCCAACTTTTGTGATTTTTTTTTGTCATGTATACAAATTCTATATATATTTTTAAACCACACATGGCATTATTATTATTTTTGTTTGTATAGTTAGCATTCATTTAGGTTTTTCCATATTTTTAACCTTTGCATTTTTCATTTCTTCCTATACTTCCATATTTTTTTGCTCAAAAAAATTATTGTGGTATTTTTTAGAGTGAATTTCCTGATGATGAATTCTGTGTTTTGTTTGTTTGAAATGATTTTTTTTTTTTGCCTTTGTTTCAAGGATATATTTTTCTGGGTATAGAGTACCCAGATTGACAATTATTTTGTTTTTTCTGCACTTTAAAGATGCTGTTCCATTTTCTTCTGGCTTCCATTACTCCTGAGAGGGATTTTATTTCAGTCTTATTACTCTGTTACAGGTAATTTTTTCTTCTGGCCGCATTAAAAAATCTCATTTTGGCTTTTTGATGTACTCAGTGTTGTTTTCTTACAGGTTATAACCTCTTTGAATCTGTGGTTTGATATCTTTCATCATTTGAGGGAATATTCTCTGCATCATGTTTTGGTTGTTGCTCCATCCTTATTCTCCTTTGGGACCACAGTTACTGTATGCAAGACTTCCACCATGTCACTGTGTTTCTTCCTTATTTCTGTATTTCTCAAGTTCTGTGCCTCAGTTTACATATGTTCTTGTGAATCATCTTTTATTTCATTATCTCTTTGTTATCTTTAAACTGCTCTTTACTGAATTCTCACTTCTGTTCTTCTGTTTTTAATATAGAAATTTCATTTGAATTTTTTTGCTAAAGCCTTGTATTATTTAACTTATGGAATGTAGTGATCACAGCTATTTAATACAAATTTCTGATAACTCAGATCTCCAGTGGTCTGCTTCTCATATCTCTTGTTCCTTTTTGTTTTGGTCAGTTCTTGACTTTTTGCACAGCTTTTTTTTTTTTTTTTAATGTTGAAGACCAGAATTGTTTGTAATAAAATCATGGATACAATTCAAAGCTCTAGATGAGGGTTATGCTTCTCCAGAGAGGATTTATGTGTTTCTGGCAGGCTTTTAATATGAAGAAATCTCCTTAATCTACTCTAGTTGGAGCTGGGTCTTAGTGTTTGTGAGGTGAGCCCTCTGGGAGATATGACTGTGCTCACCAGATCACCTCCTCCTCACTGGGTGAGACTCAGCTCCCACTGCATGTCCTGAAAGACTGCCCAAAGCTTTGTTTACCTCTCAGCTCTTAGCAGTTGCCTGCTTGCTTGACTTGGAAGTGCGAAGATGCCCTCAGTCCTTGAGGACAGAGGGAGATGGAGAAAGTGTACCTAGTATGTTGCTACAACAGACAGGGGCTGCAGGAATTCAGACACTGACCAGTATGGTGGCAGTTCTGCATTTGCCCTGTGGTCTCTCTCAGACTGTGCCTTCCAGGTAGAAAAAGAGGACCGGCGGCCTAAGGCAGTGCCTGTAATTGCTCTCTTAACTAGCTGCTGCCTTGCAGGTTAATCTTGTTTGCAGGGAGCTGTGGCTGGCAGAGGCAGGAGTGGTGGACCAGTATGGTGAGGGCAATGAACAGACAAGCAACAGATGGGGCTCCAGCAAGTCCCCTGGAGTGACCCACAGGGACCTGGCTTTGCACTGAGAAGGGCTGACATCCCCATGCCATGCATCTCCTGAGTAAGGAAGACTTTCTTCACTGGTGTTTTTTGTGGTTTTTATTTTTTTCTCTAGGTTGAAACTAAGTTGAGATTTAGATTACTTTGGGAAGCTAAAAGCTGCACTGATGTTTTTCTTCAGTAAGGAGCATAAATCATTCTGTTTTCAGAGTGAAGTTTAATATTTTACTCCAGAAGTTAATTTTATGGCTCCAGAAAAGCAATTTGTTTCAGGAACACAGGCTGCTTGGTCAAACCTCCTGGCTTGTGCTGAGCCTCCAGGGTCATGCACAGGCAGAGAGGTGGCAAGGAGGGGACCCTGTGCAAGTGTGCTCGCATCATGAACCCCTGTACATAAGAAGATAAAGGCAGAATAGAGGCATGTAGCTAGAAACTGTTGTAGCAGTTCTTCTGAGTCATTTCATGTCTGTTAGGTCTAATCATAAGGATGTGGGCGCTTGTATTCTGTGTGTCATTGTTTTTTCATTTCATTTTTATAGTATTTTATTTTTATTGCATTGTGCTAAATAATCAGTCTGCAACATACGGGAGATTAATTAAAATAGGCCCTTCTCCACAGAGTTAGAGAAGCCCAGACTTGCTGTGGGAAGTGAGTGAGGTCTGGCTTGCTTGTTTGCTGAGTGTGTGTTACTAAGCCTCAGGCTGTGGGGGTGGGGGTGGTGGGTTCCAGGGAGACCAGAACATGTGAGCCCCTCTTGAGGAAGAGATAAGTTTGGTTGTGTGTGCGGCAGCCAGGCCTGCAGGTGATGTGCTGCAGGCCAGAGAGCAGAGGGGCTGATGAGGCCTGAGGTATGCATGATGTGAGAATCATTGTGGATATTGGGGTAGAGCTAAAAATTCCACAGACCCATGAAGCCTAGAGAAATTCAGGGTGATTTCTCTGCTGGTCAACTTTGGGGGGTTTGAAGGAACTCAATACATTTTTTTCTCCTAATTTCTGTCTGAATCAGTTAAGGGAAAGGTAAGCAGTGAAATATTTTCCTGATAGAAACTGGGTTTTCTAATACCAGTCTCCAACTTTAGACAGACTTGCAGTGCACAAGAGGCTTCTTGGTGGGTTAGACCCATCCCACCCTCTGGGTGAGCCCCACAAGAGGAGAACCCCAGGTGAGAAAGGGGGAGAGGCGGCCGAGAGCCCCCTTCTAAGCACTCAGTAGGATAAGCCTCTCTCTCCCTTGGGGCAAGTGCTTGGCCTGGCTCCCTCCACAAGGAGTGGAGAATACGTTTTCCCTGTAACATAAGGCAATTGAGAGGTTCCAGCCTCATAAAAATAGCAGTTTTTTCACAAGTTTTTTTTTTTTTTCTTCCCCTCAGTATCCCATTTGTGCACATCCCTGCTGCCATTCTAGCCGCCTCCTTTCTGAGATGTTCATCCACAGTGCAGGCGCTCTGAGATGTGTGGTTAATTACATGTAAAACCTAGCAGAAGCTAAACAAGCATTTAAGTTTCCTTTACCCCAAAGACGTTGACCAAAGGGAATCAGCTGTGCAAAAGTGATAGTGAAGCAAGACATTCCAGAGCTCAAGATTTCACTGCATTGTTAAATTCCCAGTTACATCCTACAGGCTGCTCAATAGACCTTTCCTACAGCAGTGATGTCCACACTGGCAGTTGTGGCCAAAGGACATTGCTAAACCATCACCTTCACAGGTCAGGAGCACTACTGAGTTCCCAGCGAACTTGCAACAACTCACAACAAGAGCTTGATGAGTGGGTGAGTGAATGAATAGATGTGTGGGGCTAGCCTGTTGGTCAGTGGACCTTTTCCCCAAGGATCAACATTTGGCAGGCCTGTCTAGCCCTGGCTGTAGTTGACCAGCACTCACAATGTCAAGCCAGTCCACATGTCTCCTTTCCTTAGATTTCTGAGCATAGTGCTTGTGGAGGAAGCTAGTCTCTCTGGGGGATGTGATGTAGAGCTTGGGAGGTGGCCTTACTTGTTTCTCTCTGCAAGGAGAAAACTGGGCTCTGTTAAAACTGCATCCCTGGTCTGGCATCACCTGTCTTCAGTCTTTCTGCACCTCCTATTATTAAATCTGCTACATCGGACCTTCAGTTTTCTTTTGGTTTCTTATGCTTATCTGAATTCTTGGCGATTTTGTTAACTTTATTTTCTAATTTCTCTCGTACTTTTAAACAAAATTGCACCTATCTTTTTTAAAATTGAAGTACAGTTAATTTACAACATTGTGCTAATTGTGAACAGAATAATAATGACCCAGTATTTTTGCAGATTATACTCCATTACAGATTATTTCAAGATGATAGGTATAATTCCCTGTGCTATATGGTAAATCCTTGTTGTTTATCTATTTTAGGTATAATAGTTTGTGCTTGTTAATCACATACTCATAATTTATCCCTCCCTTCCTTTCTCCTTTATTAGCCACAAGTTTGTTTTCTATCTGTGAGTGTTTCT
Source organism: Cervus elaphus (assembly GCF_910594005.1). Classification (NCBI taxonomy): domain Eukaryota; kingdom Metazoa; phylum Chordata; class Mammalia; order Artiodactyla; family Cervidae; genus Cervus; species Cervus elaphus. Next base: position 4,141,078 of record NC_057847.1, read on the forward strand.
TTTTTGTATATAGATTCATTTGTATTTTTTAGCTTCCACACATAAGTGATATCATATAGTATTTGTCTCTCTCCATCTGACTTAATTAACTAAACATAATATTCTCTAGGTCCATCCATGTTGCAGCAAATGGAGTATTTCATTCATTTTATGGATTCATAATATTCCATTGTATACATATTCCATGTCTTTTTAATCCAATTGTTTGTCTATGGGCACTTAGTTTGCTCCCATGTCTTGATGATTATAGAGATGCTATGGACATTGGGGTACAAATTAGAGTTTCTGTCTTTTCAAGGTGTATAACCAAGTGTGGAATTGCTGGATCAGATTATATTTTACTTTTTAGTTTAAAAAATAATATCCATACTATTTTCCACAGTGACTGTACCAATTTATGTTCCTACAAACAGTGTAAGAGGGTTCCCTTTTCTCCATCTCCTCTCCATTTGTTATTTGTAGACTGTTTGATAATGACCATTCTGACCGGTATGAGGTGATACTTTGTTGCAGTTTTGATTTGCATTTCTCTAATAATTAGCAATGTTGAGCATCTTTTTATTTTATTTTTAATTGGAGGATAATTGCTTTACAGTGTTGTATTGGTTTCTGCCATACAACATTTGAGCATCTTTTCATGTGCCTCTTAGCCATCTCCATGTCTTCTTTGGAGAAATGTCTATTTAGGTCTTCTGCCTATTTTTTTTAATTGGAATTTTTTCCCCTTGTATTGAGTTATATGAGTTTTTTGTACATTTTGAATGCTAACTCCTTGTTGGTCACAGTATTTGCGAATATCTTCTCCCATTCTGTAGTCATTTTTTTTGTGGTTGATGATGGTTTTCTTTGCTGTGAAAAAGCTTTTTAAAGTTTAATTAGGTCCCATTTGTCCATTTTTTGCTTTTATTTCTTTTGCCTTGGAAGATTGACTTAAGCAAATATTGCTAAGATTTGTGTCAGAGGATGTTCTGCCTATGTTCTCTTCTAGGAATTTTATGATATCATTTTTATGTTTAGGCTTTTAAGTCATTTTGAGTTTATTTTCATGTATGGTATAAGGGTATGTTCTAACTTCATTCATTTATATACATCAGTTCAGTTTTTCCAACACCATTTACTGAAGAGACTATTTTTTATCCATTGGATATTTTTGCCTCCTTTGTCAAAGATTAATTGATCTATGTGTCTGTTTTTGTGCCAATACCATGCTGCTTTGATTACTATAGCTTTGTAACTGAAGTCTGGAAGGTTATGCCTCCAGCTTTGCTCTTTTTTTCTTGGATTGCTTTGGCAATTCTGGGTCTTTTGTGGTTTCTTACAAATTTTAGGGTTATTTGTTCTATTTCTGTGGAAAATGTCCTGAGTATTTTGATTTGGGTTGCAATACATCTGTAGATTGCTTTTCACCTATCATGTTTTTAATCTCCAAAATCATTCTGTGTTCTCAAACCTATTCCTATCATTACTCCCTCTTTTCCTCAAAGGTAACCATGATCCCTATTGTACAGACAGTATGTGCTCTCTTGTGTCTGGTTTCTTTTTTCAGTTCTTTGAGATTTGTGTGTGGTTTTGTGTAGCTGTAGTTTACTTATTTTTGTTGCTCTGTATTATTCCATGGTCTACCATCATTTATGTATCCATTCCACTATTGGTAGACTGGGTTGTTTGCACTTCTTAGTTCTTCCAAGTGAAATGGTGATGAACATTCTGTGCACATCTCTAAGGACACCAGTTTGGGTGGGGTAACAGTTCCAAGTCAGAGAAGGGCTGGCCCTGGGAGCCTGTCCTTATGGGCACACCTTGCAGCTGTCCTCCACTAGTGGGCATCACTGTGACCACAGATCAGGAAGCAGCCAGCTGCACTGTGACCCTACTGAGTTGAGTGCTTTTTTATGGCATCTCATTTCTGTTTGGTGTCCTGTTTGGATGTAGTTGGTATACAACTTCTAGTTGGCTGGCCTCTGTCCTGCTTTCACCCTCATGTCTTGCTGTTGCCTAAAGTCACAGGATTCTCTGAAGCTCACATGAGTTCAGACATGCATTGGGATAGGCAGCAAGGCTGTTGAGATGATTCCTCTGAGGTCAGGTGGACGTGGCTTGTGTCTGGCACTGCCCTGCTCCCCTTCTTGTCTCTACAACCTCATCTGGGTGACTCCCAGGTTGATCGCAGTACTTGGCACAGTCCAAAGGCAAGAGCTGGGCATGGACTGCAACCTCAGAACACCATGCAGAACAAGGGATGGATGTTACATGTGTTATCACTGATGCTGGGCAAGTGACCCCAGAGGGAGGGAAGGACTGAGATGTTCTTGAGTCTAGGATGGGTTGTCCATGGACTGTGGCGGTGGACATTGTACTTATCATCCTGGACACTGCCGTGCATCAACCCCAGTGCCTCTTCCTCAGTGCCCTCATTTTCCCCACCTTCTGCTCTGAGAGTTTGCACTTGGGTCTGAGTTGGGAGTCCTGAGCAGACCCTAGGGTTGGGCGCTGGACTTCCTTGACATATGAACTGAGGGCAGAATGGGTGGGATGCCCTGTGGTCCTGCTCTTGACTCAGAGTCTCGCTCCTCTTGAGTCCTTAGGTGTGGTGAGAAGGAGCTGAGTTTTGTTAAGACTGGAAAAGTGATTGAAAGCAGAACAATTAACAGCAGCCTGGGACCTGGTATGCAGTTATTAAACAGAATATGTGAAGAAGGTTCCCTTTCCCCTCTCAGCCTGCGTTACAAAGAACTCCCACTCAGCTCCTGCTCTCCATGATCCTCCTAGTACCCCTGCAAGTGTCCTGATTCCTCAGCCTGGTTGGGCTGTGCTTGTGGCTTGGGGGAGGAGTGTGGCAGCCTCAAGACACTCAGTGGCCTGCAGTGTGGTCAAGCTGCTTGCAATGCCAGCCCCTTCCAGGGAAGCAAAAAAAAGTGCAGCTGGGGAGATTTGCCAGAGGGGATATTTTCAGGACTGGGGTGGGTGAGAGGGAGCACATTAAGCAGTGCCCCTTGAGGCTTAGAGGGTAACAGGCAGGAAGGCCAGGGGTCTCCAAATGGAGGAAATAGGCTACAAGTGTCAGACATTTTTATCTTTCTTAAGGGGCAGGAGGAAACACACTAGCGATATTTTTTTCCTTCTCTATACAAATTTAAAAGGAGGTTTCTCTTAAAATACTGTGTTGCCATAATGACACCTGGTTCACCTGAAGCTAACTATTCTCAAACCTTGAGTTAACCAATGCATTTTTCTTATGGGAATGTTTGTCTTAAGCTATGTTAATGTGCTATGCATTTACCCCAGAATCTGTCTTCAAGTCGGTTCCGCCTAATGGCTCAGAACCTACTTGACAAAGCAGTATGTTATACTCAGATATTGTTCCCCTAATCTATGTAAACGAAACTATTTGTATGGTAATCTGCCCTTCTACAAGATTCAAGTCAATTGTTTTATGGCCTGGGATGAATCATCTGGTGCCGAGATTATCCCAAAATGCATTTTATGGATGAGGGACCTGGTGCCATTCTGAGTTTTAAGACATTCCTTTCTTTTCATTAACAGACTGCTAGTGACTATATACCATCCAGCTGAAGACTAGCAGGGGGCACTCTTTCTGCCCCCTTCTGATGCCCGTGTCAGAAGCTTTCTCTATCTCCTTTATACTTTAATAAAACTTTATTACACTAAAGCTCTGAGCAATCCAGCCTCATCTCTGGCCCTGGATTGAATTTGTCTCCTCTGGAGGCCAAGAATCCCAGCTTTATTGTTCAGCAACTACCTTTCAAGTCTTTGTTCAATGATAGGCATTCCACCCACCAGGAAGGGCCCCTGCATTTCTCTGAAAGTTGCCTCCTATTAGTTTCCTGGGGCTAGTATAATGAACTGCCACAAACTGGATGGCTTAAGACAATAAAAATTTATTCTCTCAGAGCTCTGGCTGTCAGAAGTCTGAAATGAGGGTGTTAGCCCTGCTCCAGCCTCCAGAGCCTCCAGGGAGAATCTGTGTCTTGCTGCTTCTAGCTTCTGGGGGCTGCTGGCTTTCCTTGGCCTCTAACTGCATCCTTCCGCTCTCTGCCTCCCTCCTCTTCTTCTTTCTTATAATATTTATTGATTTGTTTTATGGCTGCATCTGGTCCTAGTTGTAGCACATGTGACCTTCATTGTGGTATGTGAGCTTCTCTCTAGTTGTGGTGCATGGGCTCCAAAGCATGTGGGCTCTGTAGTTGTGGCATGTGAGTTTTGCCCCATGTCATACAGGATCTTAGTTCCCTGACCAGAGATCAAACCTGTGTCCTCTGTATTGATTCTTAACCACTGAATCACAAGGGAAATCCCTCTGCCTCCCTTTTATAAAGGTACTTGTGATTGCACTGGGCCTGCCTGGAAAAATCCAGAATGATCCCCTCCATCTTAACATCTGCAAAATCCTTCTTTCACCATGTAGTATGTATTGTCAACTAGAGTACTTTGGCCACCTGATGTGAAGAGCTGACTCATTAGAAAAGACCCTGATGCTGGGAAAGATTGAAGGGAGAAGGAGAAGGCGGTGACAGAGGATGAGATGGTTGGATGGCATCACCGACTCAATGGACATAAGTTTGAGCAAGCTCTGGGAGATTGTGAAGGACAGGGAAGCCTGGTGTGTTGCAGTTCATGGGGTCGCAAAGAGTCAGACACAACTGAGAGACTGAACAACAAATGTATTGTCAGGTTTTCCAGAGAGTTAGAATATATATATATACATGCTGATATCCATCACTCTCCCAATCCTTCTGCAATATTATCTCTTTTGTCTGTCTGTCAGTCTAGCCACTTAGAGTCATTTTAAGGAACTGACCCATGAGACTGTAAACTTTCAAGTCTGAACTCTACAGGGTGGGCCAGCAGGGAGGGCCCAGGAAGAAGTGCTATAGCTCAAGTCCAAAAACTGGCAGAATTCCCTCTTCCCTGTGAAGAAGGAACTCGTAGGGCCTGGGTTCCATCTTAGGCCTGTCTGTGCTGATCATGCTTGGCCGCCTCTCCAATGGACTCTGAACTCTCTGCTTAGTGCCTGTGGGAACGACAGTGGAAGGATAAGACACCCTCCGGACAGGGGCACCTTGAAGATCATATCCAGGTTCCTCATCCCCTAAGAGAAAACATACTCTAATCACCCCTGCCTCCAGACAGTATCTATCGGAATGTAACCACAGGCTTATTGGCTATTAACTGGTTGGAATGTAACCATGGGCTTATTGATTATTAACTGTTTGAACACATAACACATGAATGATGGGGTTATTGTGATTGTATTTACCCTTCCTTTGTAAGTCTCAAGGAATTTGGGGTGGTGAGTTCAGACATGTACACATGGGGTATAAAAGATTTTCACAAATGCTGGTCGGGGTCCTTGGCTAAGAGGAGCCTCTGCCCTGGGCCCGCCGGTGTATAAACTGCACTCCACTATCTGCATTGTCCTTCTGAGTGAGTCTGTTTCCTGGAACGTGTGGCTACAACACCTGGGTGACCTTGGTCTCTGCTTTCAAGGCCTTTAACTGATTGGCTGAAATTCACTCACCTCATGGAGGGTCAACTGTTTCACTAAAAGTCTACTGATTTGACTGTTAATCTAAACACCCTCACAGAAACATCTACAATAATATTTGACCAAATAGCTGGTTCTGTGGCCCAGCCAAGTTGACACATTGAAATTAACCTTCACATAGGGTGACACGGTACCAGGGATCAGGACATGGACATTTCAGTGCGTTCATTGTCCAGCTCCTCCTGTCCTAAGTTGGATGTCCATGTCTGGGTCTGGGCTTGGCATATTACACACACACCCTCTCACTTAGATGGTCAGGACCCCAGAATGAGGGTGTGTAAGGGTGGCTGCAGGTTATGGTGGGAGAGCATGGACTCTGAGCCAGATGGCCGGTCCAGTCCCAGCTCCACCACCGTTAGGCATTGCATGTGTATGTGCTCTGTTGTGTCTGACTCTTTGCAACCAATAGACTATAGCCTACCAGGCTCCTCTGTCCATGGGCTTTCCCAGGCAAAAAGACTGGAGTGGGTTGCCATTTCCTACTCTAGGGGATCTTCCCACCCAGGAACTGAACTTAAGTCTCTGTATCTCTGCATTGGCAGGCAGATTATTTACCACTGAGCTACCTGGAGGCCCTCTGGCACTTCAGCGGTGGGCATGTGGCTTGGTCTCCCTCCCTCAGCCTCAGTGTCCTCCTCTGGAAATCAGGGCTGATCACCATTGCAGTCACATGAGGAGTAAATGGAGTTAAGTGGGGCCTCCTTCTCCCTCCCTTCCCAGCAGACTCTAACAGATACCTGCTGATTGATTGTCTTCCACCTGGCCTGCCTACCCTTTCATTCTGGTGCAGTTTAACTGACCCAAGGGTTTTTATTATTTCCATTTTACTTAAGCTAGAGAAGCAGTAAATTTATTTTAAGGCTTTGATCTTGTTCTTTTCCTCTCATGCCCATAAATTATGACCCAACAGGTCGTGCACAAATAGTTTGGTTTTATATCTCTCATTAATCTTTGCTATATTTTGTAAGCAAACTCAGTATGGTGAACTGGGTTTTAATTAAATCTTGAAATTTCCTGTATTTCACAACTTGCTCTCACATTGGACTGTCAAAGAAGGAGTCTATATAATTTCATGGGGAACAGTTACCTTTACTACAAATATGCAAAGCAGAACTTGCTTTCTTTGAATTCTTGTTCTAGAGTGTTTTATTTTCTTTGCAGTGCCTGATGGAACTTTCCTGTGCTTTCTCAAATGAACAGGGCACATCTTAGCACTCTGAGAAGAGTACACAGAAATCCCAGCAGCTTCAGCAGGCCCCTAAGTCCTCTCTCCCCACACTGTACTCTGCCCCACTCCTGCCTCCATCATCCCCAAGTCTGCTTCCTAAAACAGTGAGAGAAACCAGAGCTGTCACCTCCAACCACCTTTCTCTTGCAGGTGCCAGTGGTGAGCATGGAGTCAACCACTGAGCCCCTTCAAGGGCAGTGGACAGCATCCAACTATCAGCTCCTTCAGGTTCTCTTTTGTAGTCTTCATGAGATGGGTATGCAAAGGCCCTGCCACCTCAGCTTGGTGAAGGACCATCCTGATGGCAACACGTGCCCCAAAGGGCTTCCTGCCGGGCCTGGCCTTCTCCAAGCTGCACTGTGTTGCCTGACCCCACCGTCTCTACTTCTTTTCACAGGTTCTTGATGCCTATCTTACAGCCAGTGAGACACTTCACACCAAGACATCATGGTATCTCCTTCCCCTTAACCCAGCTCGCAATAGCGTCCCATGAATGAACAAAGTCCTGATCCTGGTCTCTAAGCTATCTCTGCCTCACACGCATCCTCTCCATTGCCACCCTCTGTCTTCCTAGACCCAAGAAGCAGTCTCTCCACTAAAAAGTCTATCTGCCCCCTGGGTCTCCCGCATCCAACATCTATACTGGAGTGATTCTCAAGGAGACCAGTCACTCCCCAGATTCAGGCTGCCCTGATGATGGTTATGCTGCTTGTTCTGGGGCATGGGGCCCATTCCATTTTCATTCCTGCCCATTTCTCCAGCCCATCTTTCCTTAAGCCACACAGGCTCTGGGTGCTGGCCTTCAGGAGCATAGGTGCTTGTGTCACGCTGGGCTTGCTGGTGCCAGGGTGTTCTTTTGACTCTTGACCACCCTGCTTCGAACTGAGCTGTGAGGCTCTTAAAAGCAAGAGTTAGTCTTGTTTGGATTGTAGCCCAGTGGAAGCTCCAGAATTTCTGTAGTGGAGGGACTCAGAATGGGTTAGGGTGCTAGGTGACTCTTTGAAGACTGCATTTGTGTTGGGACCAGAACCTGGTGGTCAGGAGTCGACGATAAGAAAGTAAGAGAGAGAAAGAGGCTGATAGTGCTTGTTGGTCCTTTAATGGACCGGAACCTGGTGGTTCCTAGAGTAAGAGAGAGAAAGAGGCTGATCTCCCCTGGTTTACGCGGGAAGCCAATAGAGTCCTGTTCTTAGGGCTCGTGCTGCTGCACGTGGGCACCGGGCGCCCTCTCGAGTGGGTGAAGGCACAGTGCGCCTTCTCGAGAGGGTCTTAGAAGCCCGGGCAAGAAAGTGAGCTCAGCGGGCCTCCGCGCTCCAAGGAATTAGCCAGAAATAGAGAGAGAGAGAAAAAGAAAGAAGAAATAGAAAGAAAGAAACGGGGACCAAAGCTCTGATGGAGCAAAGGTGTTTTAATCAACATGGCGTGGGCATATATACTGTCTTACAAGGTGGTTATTCTCAGCAAAGACAAAGATTAAAATTCCAGACTTACAAAACATAAGATGATCCCTATCAAAGAGAGAGTTGCAAATGATCACCTTTTACCATTTGGCTCATAAAAAGGAACAGGGTACTTATCACTGTAATGAGAAATGCCTGGATTCCTCAGCCCCAGGTAAGGCATGCCTCTCTTCTTAATTCCTGAATATTCAGGAATCAATAAGGCCCAGAGGGTTCCTGACAGATCCAAAACAGCACACAGGAAGCCTTTTGTTAAATGCTTCCTGACACATTTGAATAGGAAAACTGCTTTTGCTTAGACCAATTGATAGTTTAGAGTGGTTTAGAGCCTGTGGAGATCTGAGGTTCTAAATGTCTTCAAAGTTCCACTCAGGACCACTGCTGTTTCCTGCCAGTGCCTGGTACTGAGAAGTACATAGAATCCACAGTGTACATCTGAATGGCTGGTGGGGCAGCAGGGTCCATGGGTGAGAATCTAAATATGCATACAGTGTATGAGACACTCATTTTCATGTGGTTGCAGTGTGAGGGCAGAACTTCAAGGACGAGCAGGGGTCCTGGGGGAGGGGCAACGGAAGCAGCAGTTGTGGGTGTGCATGGAGTGCCCAGGGCTCACGGGCACCCAGCCAGGTCAAGTCTGGAGCTCTGAGAGGTAGCAGATGCCCTGAGGATTTGTCCATTGCCACCATGGGGCCTCAGTAGATGTCCTGGGTTGGTCGCACCCGGCTGCCTTTCGTTTTAAATAGGTTTAAGAGGGAAATTCACACTCTTGCTATTTCACATTTTTCAGGATGATCCAGGCACATGTTCTTGTGGGCAAATGAAATTGGTGGTGAAACTTAACACTGACTTGATGCTGGGTGTGTTCTCACAGCTGTCCAGGAAAGTGAGGTGCTCCTGTTATAGCCATGCTTTCCAGGAAACAAACTCACTCAGAAGGACAATGCAGATAGTGGAGTACAGTTGATTACACCGGCGGGTCCAAGGCAGAGTCTCCTCCTAGCCAAGGACCCCGACCAGCATTTGTGAAAATCTTTTATACCCCATGTGTACGTGTCCAAACCCACCACCCCAATTCCCTTGAGACTTACATAAACAAAGGTAGGGTAAATACAACTACAATAACCCCATCATTCACGTGTTATGTGTTCAAACAGTCAATAATCAATAAGTCCGCAGTTAAATTCCAAACAGTTAATAATCAATAAGCTTGTGGTCACGTTCCAACCAGTTAATAATCAATAAGCCTGTGATTACATCCTGATAGGTACGGAAAATGTTTATGACCTGTCCGGAGACAGGGGTAATTACCGTATGTTTCCTCTTAGGCAATGAGTAACCTGGATGTGATCTTCAAGATTCCCCTGTCCGGAGGGGGTCTTATCCTTCCATTGTCGTTCTCACAGGCACTAAGCAGAGAGTTCAGAGTCCACAGGCAGCCGAGCTTGATCAGCACAGATAGGCCTGAGATGGAGTCCTGGCCCTATGAATTCCTTCTTCACTCCCAGTCTTGCCAGTGAGGACTCTGGGCCATATTCTCAGGATTGCATGGCTACAATTAAGAAAAGCTAGAACCTGGTTCCCACTGTTCTGCTGTGATCTCTGTGTGGTCACCCCAGTGGGTGGCTGGGGGGTTGGGAGAAGTTCTGTGAGGGCCTAGGCACCTGGGTGCTGGCCTGGGCCATCGCACTGACCTTCATAACATCCTGCCCAGGGGGGTGTTTTCAGCCCACTGATCAAACAGGCTCAGATGAGTTACAAGACTCCTTTCACCTAGCTCGTTAGGGGAGTGTAGGGATTTGAGCCCAGGCTATCTGATGCAAAAGCAGGGAAATCACATTGCTCTTAGATAGCTGAAATGACTACATTTCTGCCAGGATTGTTTTAGCAGAACATAACACATAGGGGATGTTAGCTTTTCTGCTCCCTTATGAAGAGCAGAAACTTTATCAGCAGCATGGTTTATTATACAGAGCAGGTTTCTCTTTTCATTTTTGGCCAGAATCACATGTTTTCATTTCTGCTTGAATATCTTCAGTGTTCCCTGGACCCCTGCCAATTAACAGTGCTGGGAGCTCCACTTTTAACAAAATTACACTTAATCATACTATCTGTGGCCTCAAGGGAGAACCCAAGAAGTGTGCGGATGCTGTCTCCGAGTTTCAGGTAACTATAAATCCAGTGTTCTCCAAGAAGGAAAGGAGATTCAGAAACATGATGGCCTAAAAGTAAACATGATTAAAAAATCTTCCTTCATTAAGAATTAATATTTAATCCTCATCCTTCTAACCAGTGCTTAGGTGTGGAAACTATTTCTTTTCCTGGGTTGAATGTCAAGATTTACATTTAAATGGGCCTGTTTTGCATAGAGACTGTAGCTGGGGCCCTAATGAGAGAGTTAATTTATGTGGTTTTAGATGTTCAGGTTTCATTAGAGTTCAGCCTTGAAGTAAGTTGCGGATGCCAGTCTTCAAAGCTCCCTAAGCAGATTCTCTTCCTAAAGGAGCAGCCTCACATTTTGAACGCCACTTCCTATGGAATTTATCCTTTACTGGAATCTTTCTTCCTTCTGTTGTCTGTAAGCAGGATGATGCCCCTCTTTCCTCCGGCAAACCCAGGGACAAAGACAGTGGGGAGGAAAAGGGGTCCTTGCAGCACTTGTGTAGCCCCAGGCAAGTGCCTCGGGAAGCAGCTGCTTTGTTCACGCTGGGCCTCACTGAGCATTACACAGGTCAGGTGCATTTAAGCCTCTTTAGTGAAGACCAGATTAGCTGATTCCAGAGCTTTAGAAAATCCAGAGATTTACTTTTGAAGGAATGACCACTTAAGGTCTAGCTGAACAGCATCATGGCTGTTCATGGTAAAGTTACTTTGGATTAGGGTGAGAAAAAGTGATTAAGCTGAGGTCCTCTCCCAGGGGACCTTCACAGAACACATTTATGAAGAGCTGTGTGACCTGGGGAGCCTGTGAGATGGCTTTACCTCTGGCCAGTGACTGCACCACTGTTGTGGACCAGCGCAGTGCCATGCAGACTGTGTGATTAATCCTCTTTGGTAAGAAGAAGATGAGGCTCTGTGTGGCCACCTAGGCTGCTCCAGAGGCCACCACTAAATCCTGATCAGAACCAAGGCTTGAAACAAGCCCCAGGCCCATGTAAGGCATGACCATTTTCATAAAATTTCTGCCTGCCCTCCAGTCTTTCCCCTCAGCTTGGAGACAGGCATCTCTTCTGGGTCTGTCAGGCAGAGTAATAAGAGGGCTGACTGTTGGGGAGGGTGCACGTCTGTGTTGCCCGTCCTGCCCAGCCCTCCATTAGCCTGGCAGTGTTGGTAGATCTTTTTGTAAAAGAGGCTAAGAAAGATTGAGGGTAGAAGGGGAAGAAAGTATCAGAGGATGAGATGGCTGGGTGACATCACTGATGCAATGAACATGAACTTGGACAAACCTTGGGAGATGGTGAGGGACAGGGAAGCCTGGCATGCTGCAGTTCCATGGGGTTGCAAAGAGTCAGACACGATTGGGCGACTGAACAACAATAACATCAGTAAATTTGCCCGGCCAGCTTGCACTTTTACTGCCTGCAGCAGTACATCCGGACTGTCCTCCCACCTCCAGTTCCTCCCTCTCTTTTAGCAGGGGACACCTACATACTTCTCAAGGAAGGTGGAAGCCATCCAGGGATATCTGTAGCTTCCATCTCTAAGGCCATCTGTCATCTTGCATCTATAGCCATTCTTTCCCTCCCCCTCCTGTCATAGCAGAGGAGCTGTGAGCTTCTGAGGCCAACAGGCTCCCATGCTCTGGATTCTGCCCTTTCTTTCTGCTTTGGGATCTTTCTTTGTCCATGAGACCTCCCCTCCAACTCTCATGTCTCCTATGGTATGGAGAGAAAACCAACTGAGCACACAAGAGAAACAGCTAGAAAGTCACGTCCTCACAGGGGAACTCCTCATCTTTGCCAGTCCCACCCTGTCCCTCACCCCTGCACCTCTATCCATCAGGTGGGTTGCCTGCACTTCCTCCCCATGTGGTGTCAGGATTCACAGATCCCAAACATGCAGACTGTCACCTGCTCATCTTCAGCCTGGTCTCTCACCAGAGTCCCAGATCCAAATATCCTCTTGCTATCTCGACATCTCACTTGGACCCACAATGCTTGGACCCTTGGATATGCTGAATTGCAGCCTGGCACATTCAGATGCCCCTCCTTTCCCCCAATTCCTGTCCATCCTCCTTTGTCAGTGCAGCCTTCACCCCCATAGGCTGTTTGGACCCTGCAGGCCAGTCTACTCATCTGCCACATCATTGCCCACATTGCCCTGGGAACCTCTGTAGCACTGAGTGTTTCTCTGGAAATCTGGTGCCCTCCTCAGCACAGCCTCCATGATCCTGGACATGTGGTGACATGTTCACCATCATGTCCTGAGGCAGCTGCCCAGTACTTCTTGGCCACGAGGGTGCTTGCTGACTGCACTGGCAGATGTTAATCCCCTCTTCCACAGGGCTGAGTCCTCTCACTAGACTGTGAACTCTTGAATATGGGGCTTGTGGCCCATGTGCCTACCTCAGTGCTGTGCAAAGAGCAGGCAATTGGTAAGTGTTTGACAAATTAATGAGAGAATAAAAGAACACACAAATGAGTCACATTGAACAAATCATATGCATTTGGCTTTGCGTTTCTTCACCTTTAATATGGGGTTACTGCCTCAATCCTTACCTTTTCCTGGGGTCCTCAGAATGGTGGCTTTCAAATTTTACTGTAGGCTGAAATCATCTAGAAGGCTCATAAAGCACAAAGTGATGGGCTCCAACCCCCAGGTGTTAGAGCCAGCTGATCTCAGCTAAATCCTGTGAATGTGGAGTTCTAACAGATTCCAGGTAATGCTGATGGTGCTGGCCCGGGACCACATTTAAGAACAACTGCTACAGAGATGCGGATCAAAGACTTGCAGAAAGAACTTCTCAGCTCATAGCCCAGTCTCTCTGCTGCCCCTAAGGAGCTCTGGTTACAGAGTGCACACTCTCAGGAAGGCTGGGCCTACAATTAGGCATCTGTCAGCTTAAAATGAAGGGTGAGAAGCTGCTGGAATAGATCATCAAATGATCAATTTGCAACTGCCTGGGAGAGCAGAAACGAGCTTGTAGCAATCGATAGGCTACAGCAGATAGTGAGTAGGGGTGAATGCCTGACTTGCCCCCACGAGTAGGGGCAGCACAGCCTGCCACCTTCAACCACAAGCCTGCCACCCATTCTGTCCATGCCAGCTGAGATCCTCCGTGAGCCAGGCTGTGCTGGGTGCTGGGATCCCACAGTGGGCAGCCTGGCCTTTCCACTGTGCCTGCGGAGAGGCCAGTAAAGACTGCTCTCACGGTGGATGCTGGGTCACAACTTCTAGTGAGTGCCTGCTGTGAACTGAGTCGCAGCAGCTTGTCCAAGTCCCAGTCCCTTCTGGTTTTCCAAGTAGCTGTCTCTCCATGAGACCCTGTGTTGGCTCTGCTCACCTGACCCCGCATTTCACAAATGGCCTCACTCAGGCACAGGCACCTTTCTTTCTCCCCAGGGCACCCCCATGTCTTGTCAGTGCAAAAGAAGGAATCACTGCCTTCAAAGAACTTGTTGCTTATTTTTTAAATTGAGGTAGAGTTGATTTACAATGCTGGGCTAGTTTCAGATGTATAGCATAGTGATTCAGTTACATATCTATCTATGTATCTATCTGTCTATATCTAACTTGTAGTTTATTTAAAGGAACAAAACTACAACACAAGTCAAGTAATTGTTGCCCCTACATTGAACTGAGCTGGACTGGCCAGCCTCTGCACTCCCTCCCCACCTGGACTGGGCAGGGAGGGTTGTAATGAGCTAAGTTGGGGCGGATGCCAGCTCATCACATCTGGAAAGTAAATTCTCACTCAAAGCTGCCAGATTGATTGACACACCTGCGAAGAGATGCATACAGCTGGCATCTAAATTGAAATGTCAACTATGATATAGGCAGAAACAACTGCACCAGATCTACTTCTTATGAGAAAATGAACAGGGTTCCCCACCAGAGACTGAATGCATCAAACACCTCATCCTTGTGGTGGGGAGTCACTGAAGGATGGTCACAAGCTCAGAAATGGGTGCAGCACCTAGTGAGTATCAGGCACTGTCCCAACCCTCATACCTATTAGCTTACTCATCCTCACAGCAATCCTGTGAGCTGGGAGGTACCATCACCCCTGATGTACAGATCAGGAAACAGGCTCGGCAAGGTTCAAGGACTTCTCTGAGGTCACATGGCTATCAAACACACCTGAAGGCTTGGGCAGAATTTTTGGAAGATGGGTTTCAGAGTGTGGTGTCTCCACTTAGGGTCCCAGTGCCCTGTGCGTTAACAACACTCCGAGTGTTTCTGATGCTGGCTGAAGTGTGAGAGCCACTGGCTTGTGGTGTGTGGGGGCTGGTAAGGAAGATTTGTGGGAAAAGAGATTGCAGGAAAGGGTACTTTATAATCTTGAACACATGCTGGTGGACTGTCCTGTGTTTGAGTTGAAAAATGACTTTTTCCTGTCCAATCTAGTGGCAGAGAGGCTGAAGCTAGTTCCACAGTAGGCTCGAATGTTGAAGCAACTCACTGACCATCTACAGGTGCAGGAGTGGTCTTCCTCATTTGTTGGTCTAGGGAAGGAAGTGGCTGAGGTGCTGAGGGATAGGATGGGATGGGAAAGAAGATGGGCAGATAAACAGCAGATGCTTACAGGTCTGCTCCTCTGACCACCCGGCCTCCCCTAACACAGGCACTTTGTACCTCCACCATCCTCCTGCTTGGGTCCTGCAAATCCGAGCCTTGCTCCCTGATTGGAAGTATTGTCTGCCTTGCACTTGGTGTCTTGCTTGCCTTCCTTTGTGGCCATAGTTTGCATAAACTCTTGGTGACAGCTTTCCTTGAGAATAGCCAAATGACGCCACATCTGCTTGACTCCCTTTGCTCCTCCACCTCCTCTATACCTCCCAAGGACAGTGCCTGCCTGGACCTTCCCAGTCTTCTGAGACGGACCAGACTGATGTGACACTATTGTCACAATCAGATCATCCTCATATCGAATGCATTAACTCAAAGCTGTCCTTTTTGCTATGTGTGTGTGCTGTGTGCAAAGTCACTTCAGTCATGTCCAGCTCCTTGCGACCCTATGGACCATAGGCCGCTAGGCTCCTCTGTCCATGGGATTCTCCAGGCAAGAATACTGGAGTGGGTTGCCAGTGTCTTCCTCCAGGGGATCTTCCCAACCTTGGAATCAAACCTGCATCTCTTGCATCTCCTACTTTGGCAGGTGAGTTCTTTACCACTAGCACCTCCTGGGAAGCCCTCTTTTTGCTAACATGTTTCTAAAAGAAGATCAGAGGCTGCAAAGAGATTGACATCTTAATCTGCCCTAAACATAATTGTGTCACATGTTTGTAAGGTATGTGTGTATGAGGGTTCGTGTTTGTGTGTGTGTCTGATCGCTGGACACTCATGAAGAAATGACTTAGGCTGGTAGCCTTCAGATCAGTTATAAAGCACATTTCAAAATAGAATATATTGTACAAAAGTTATTCCTGTTATCTCAGGAGTGTTCCAGTTAGTTAGATCATAATCTGGAGCCATAATCCTTCATAAATTTCTCCATGGATATTCTGCAATGAAGGCATGATTCCTGTCCCGTGGCTATGGTTTTGTCCTGCCCAGGCAAGGCTAATATGGAATATGTTAATTATCTGAAACACCTCACACACAGGCAATTTTGTTTAGTCAGGTGAAAGAAAATTTACATTCAATATATTTCACCCATTAAAAGTGGGCAATTCAATATTTTTTTTTTGGTGTAATAAGAGTTATGCAATTACTATAATCTAATTTTAGAGTATTTCATCACACTCCAAAGACATCTAATACTCACTAGCAGTTCTTCCCCAATACTCCTTCTCCAAGCCTCTGGCAATTACTAATCTACTTTCTGTCTCTATAGATTTGCCTATTCTGAACATAAATAGAATCAAATAATATGTGGCCTTTTGCTTCTGGCATTTCATTTGGTATAATGTTTTTGAGGTTCATCCACATAGTGTTTATCAGCACTTCATTCGTTTATGAATGGACAGTATTCCACTGTGTATATATACCACATTTAAAATAATCAATTGATATACTGACATTTGGGCTGTTTCCACCATTTGAAAATTGTGCTGCTATGAACAAGGATGTACATGCATTTGTTTGAGCACCTGTTTTCACTTCTCTTGGGTCTGTATCTAAGAGTGGAATTGCTGGGTTATATGGTAAAATTGTATTTAACTTTTTGAAGAGCCACCAGATAGTTTTCCACAGATTCTGAACAGTTTTACATTCCCACCACTAATGTATGAGGGGTCTAATTTCTCTACATGTTCAGCAACTCTTGTTATTTTACCTTTCTGATTATAGTCATCCTGAGGGGTGTGAAATGGAATCTTATTGTGGTTTTGGCTTGCATTTCCCTAATGATTTTGAGCGTATTTTGATGTGTTTATTGACCATTTGTGTATCTTCTTTGGAGAAATGTCCATATTGATCCTTTGTCCAGTTTTTGATCCTTTGTCCATTTGTTAATTAGGTTATTTAAAATTTTTTATTGATTTTTATGAATTCTTTATATATTTAGATACAAGTCCTTCACAGAATTCATGATGTACAATTATCCTCTCCATTCTATTTTTAAGATTATATTTCACTTATAGTGAAATAGGTAATATTTTGTCTGTGTTCCCTGTGTTGTATAACATACAACCTTGTAACTTATTTTATACCTAATTAGTTTGTACCTCTTAATTCTCCACCCCTATATTACCCCTACCTCTTCCCTCTCTCCACTGGTAACCACTAGTTTATTCTCTATATCTGTGAGTTTGCTTCTTTTTTGTTATATTCACTAGTTTGCTCTATTTGTTAGATTCCAAATATGTATTTGTCTTCCTCTATTTGACTTATTTATCATAATCCCCTCCATGTTCATGCATGTTGTTGCAATGGCAAAATTTCGTTCTTTCTTATGGATGAGTAGTATTTTTTTATATAAATATACACCACATCTTCTTTATTCCTTCATCTGTTGATGGCCATTTAGGTTGCTTCCAACCTACATAGCCAATAGCCAATAGTCTTGCCTATTGTAAATAGTGCTGCTATCAACATTAAGTTACACGAACCTTTTCAAATTAGAGTCTTCATCTTTTCCAGGGGTATATTCAGAAATTGCTGGGTCATATGGTAGCTCTTTTTCAATTTTTTTAAAAGAAACCTCCATACTGTTTTCCACAGTGGTTGCACCAATTTATATTCCCACCAACAGTACAATAGTGTTCCCTTTTCTCCACATTCTATTCTATAAAAGGTAAAAAAAAAAGTTATATTTTTACTTTCTGAATGGTATCCATCTACTTTTTAGATTTTGTCACCTGTGTTTTTGGTGTGGTGTCTAGAAGCTTATTTGTGCCTTCCTTTTGCTGGTGCGTGTGCTCTGGTAGCTCCCAGGAAGCAGAGAGAGACAAAACAAGAAGCTAACTGATTTGTGCTGCAGATTGTTGCTGAATCCTGCCTGCCCCCCCACCACCCACCACCCACGCCAACTCCCTCTTCAGTAGTGGAGTTCCCAACAACTCCTCCCTCTTCAGTAGTGATCCTTCACTCAGCTTCTGCTGTTATGGCTGAAGGAAAGGATCTGTCTTGGTAAGGAGATTATAGGTTTGTGTAGTGAAGAGCTGAGTCATGGGAAAAGACCCTGATGCTGGGAAAGATTGAGGGTAAGAGGAGATGGGGGCGATGAGGACGAGCTAGTTGGATAGCATCACTGACTCAATGGATATGAGTGAGCAAATGCTGGGAGATTGTGAAGGACAGGAAATTCTTGAGTGCTGCAGTTCATGGGATCTCAAAGAGTTGGATACTACTTAGCAACTGAACAACAACAACTCTTTGCCCTTTTTAGCCTCAGCCTGTAAGCTTACCAGGAGTGTCTGTAGTCCCCAGCTATGGGCTCTTCTAGAATTCTGCTATTTAAGCTGCCTTTCTTCCTAACTTCTCCAAGCAACTGTAAGTACCCAGGTTTCTGCTTTCTCTGATCTGCCAAATTAGTTGCCACCTTCTCAGCTGCTCTCCCTTCTGCAAAATGTGGTTGATATCTTTCATCTACTGTTACCTTTTCATGTGTTTTCATTGTTGAAGATTTATACCTTTCAATTTTTTTAAACTGTTACTTCAGTGGTATTTCATGAAGGAATAGACACAGACTTGTGTTTTCAGTTCATCTGTATCAAATGAGGTATGGTGAGGATGACAGAAACCATGTAAGACATTTCAATTAGAGGAGGTTTAGCACAAGGTATTGGTGTCAGGGGCTTCCCAGGTGGCGCCAGTGGTAAAGAACCCACTTGCCAATGCGTGAGATGTAAGAGATGTGGGTTTGATTTCCTGGGTCAGGAAGATTCCCCTGGAGGAGGACACGGCAACCCACTCCAGTATTCTTGCCTCAAGAATCCCATGGACAGAGGAACTTGGCAGGCTATGGTCCATAGGGTTGCAAAGAGTTGGGCACGATGAAGTGACTTAGCACATTGGTGCTGGAGGACTGAAGGAGCAGAGTGAAGGGAGCCCTGCAGTAACTCAGGTATGAGGAACAGCATGAAAAAGCTATTATGCTTAAGGTTGTGGAAACAAATGGATTTCCCCAGGTCTTAGAACTCAGAGATGGGGCCACTGAGATCTTCAAGGAGTTGGCTTGTGGCTGGACTTCTGAGGGCACAGCATCTTTGCTGGGCTGCTGAGGGGTACTTCAAGAGCAATTGTCATAATCCCGAGGGGTGTGCTGCAGAGCCAGGGCTGGGAGTTGCACAGAACTTTGGAGCTAACACGTTTTACTTCTCTACAGGGAGGCTAGTGATGTTGGTGTTGACAGGAGCCCATTCTCCCTTCCTGTCACCAGTGCCTTCCAGTGGTGTATCTTAATCACAACCAGCTAGTTCTGAAGTCTGGGAATGGCTGTCTGCAGATTTTCAGACTTACTATCACAGAATAGAGTAGGGAAGGACAGGCTTGGGGCTGAAAGACAGGATTTAAAGCAGCAAAGGTGACACAGCCACCTTGGTGGCCCATGAGGAGGATGGAATGAAAAGGATGGAGTTTCAGGGAACTTTAAAGAGGATGTAGCAATAGTTTTGGAGAAAAGCTATGAAAACTGGCCTGCAGATACAAGGTCAGTTAGAGAGTTATTTGGAAAGTAAAGTCCTTGCTATTTGGGGAGTGGCTAGAGTAGTGGAGGAAAAGGGAGAAGGAGAAATCAAGGATGAATTTCCCACATTAGATTTGGAAAACTGGTTGACTGTTAGTCTAATTCATTGGATCTGGGCAAGAGAATAATGCTGAGCTCAGTTCTGAGTTCAAATTCTTGTGGGACATCCATGTGACAGGCTGTGGGATGTTAGGTTGAGAGTCATATGAGAAGTCTGTGCTGGGGTCCCAGCTTTGGGAGCTGTTGGCGTGTGAGTGGTGATTTTAGCTCTGGAAATGTATGTAGAGGGTCCTAGAGTAAGCTCTGGGGGACATCAACCTTTACCTACAGACAAGTTGTCCTTCTAAGCTGTGATTTCCCGGCGATGAGCACCAGGTCACACTGTGCGGTTTGTAGTTGGCAGCTCTGCAGTGTGAATCTTGTTCCCAGACAGCTTTACCTGGGGAGACCCCACCCACTGGCACCCTCACAGGTTATCTATCTCTGTATCATCCAATCAGTGCTGACCGCTGAGTCCCGTGCAGCATTGGAACCTCCAGGATTCTGTTCTCCTTTCAGGAAACCTGCTCCTGTGCAGGGCAGGGGAGAGAGGATGGTGGTGGTAGGTTGGAGCAGGGTGCTTTGGCCCCTCCCCCTGCAGACAGCTACCTTCTAGCCCAGGAACACACCCAGCTGCTGTTCTGGGACAGTCCTCACCATCTCTCCACTGAGCTGCACTGCCACAAAGGAGAGTTTATCTGCTTCCTGGAGCACAAGGAAACACACGGCTTAGAACAGAAAGGCTGCCATCAGCCTTCCTGGGCTTAACGCAGGGTCACTCACTCTGCTGGCTCAGGCTGTGCCTTAGTCCCAGTCTGGAGAGGTAACGTGACAGAGTCCTGGGCCTATCAGAAGACCCGAGCCACAGGCAGCCCCCTTTTTCTCTGAGGGGACACTGTTTAGTCATTGTGCTCACAGGTTCCATCATCTTGGTGGGAACTGGTCAGGCATTTGGCATGGTCTATCAACTGCTCCCGCATTCACACATTATTATTTATTTCAACAGAATATTTCTGAGAGCCTACTGCAGGTAAGACACAGCTAGCGAGATGCTGTGGAGTCCTTGGAAGGTGGGTTCCGGAGAGTGCACCTGAGCTGGTGCCTGAAAGTCTAAAAGTGGGCAGGGGAGTGTGGCAGAGACTGGAGCACAGAGTCTGCTAGAGCCAGAATAGGGGCCCCAGAGGTGGGAGGGGCTGACGGGTCACTTGGCCCAGGTTGTGTAACCTCATGAGCCACAGCAAGGAATTTGGGCTGCATCTTGGGGCCATCAAAGCACAGGGATGTTTGAAGCTGTGAGGTGGACGAGCTGCAAGGTGGGGGATGGGTTTAAGATGGCAAGGCTGGACTTTGGTCACCAATGTGTCAAGAAAGGCCTTTGGCACCATCCTCTGCACATATAAACAGTAATCTTATCTACATCTATTCCTTCTGCAAAGATGGTTCTTGGAAAAAAAAATCCTTTCTCACCTGTTTGAAGGAAGGCTGCATTATCTATGTGCTAAAGATTGCTGCCCCAGTCTGCTGTGATAATTAGCTTATTTTATATCTTGCTAATACTCTTGCTAATACTCTTAGGCTGCCCAGGTTGTTTATAAGAAAAAAATGCTGTTTATGTGTCTCATGAGACCCATAATTGCATATGCCTAGTTTTTGTCTGAAATCGCTTTAAAACGTATCAGGCAACAGGCCATGTATTATCTATAAAGAACATATCAATACTTTTCTAAATTAACATTTTGCATTTTTTCAACAGATTTGAGCTATGAAAAATATTTCAATAAATTCTTGCTCCATTAATCAAAGCAGTTCTCTCCTGGATATAGAAAAAATGGTTAGTGGGTCCATGTCGGGACGTAATGAAGACCTATGTAAAAGGTATTGGCAAGAAACTTCTAGAGGAGAACTTTGAAGTGGGGAGCAGGGGTAACTGCTATATCACACTGGCTGTCTTTTCAGTGGAATAGTTGCATCTTGACATCATTATCAAAATCAGTGCATTTTCCTGAGAAACTTACAAGGTTTAGTTGCTTATGGAATACACTGTGCACAGAGATTATGCTGGCTGATTTGCCGAACATTGTTGTGCTGAACATGTTTTTAAACTCAGTATTTTTTTGGGTGCTGTCCTAATTCATTCATTTTCCGTAATCAATTTCATTGACCGAGAATCTGCTAATTGCTTTTTATGATGATTCCATTTACTCATCAGGTGGCTTCCCAGGTGGTTCAGTGGGTAAAGAATCCACCTGCGGTGCAGCAGATGCAGGTTCGATTCCTGGGTGGGTTAGATCCCCTGGAGGAGGGCATGGCAGCCCACTCCAGTATTCCCACCTGGAGAATTCCATGGACAGAGGAGCCTGGTGGGCTACAGTCCATGGGGTCGTGAAAGAGCTGGACACGACTGAGCAACTAAACAACGACAACAATCGACATGCATAACTGTGTCCTTTTTTCCTATTTAAAAAATGTTTTATCTGAGTATAGTTGCTTTACAAAGTTGAGTTAGTTTCTACTGCATAGCAAAGTGATTCAGTCATGTGTATACATACATCCCCTCTTGTTTGGATTTCCTTCCTGTTCAGGTCCCCACAGAGCGCTGGGTAGAGTTCCCTGTGCTGCACAGTAGGCTCTCATCGGTTATAAATTTTATACACAGTATCAATAGCATACACATATGTCAATCCCAATCTCCCAGTTCATCCCCCCTTTCCCTCTTAGTGTCCACACATTTATCTTGTGTCATTCTGATGACTGTGTCCTGAAGTTGCTTCTCCTAACTTTGCACAGAAGTGAAACTAGTCCAGCTCCGCATTCACAGACACAGCCTGAGAGGCACAGAGGAGCACACCGTCTGTGACTTGTGGGAATGCTGTGGGCGTGGGGCTGACCCTGGGGGCAGGTCTGTGCCCATATCCCCCTCCTGACAGTGGCTCTGAGTCAGGCTGACAGGGTGATGATTCCCTGAGAGCACGGAGCTGGGCCCCAGAGGACCTGGCCCCCCCACGCTGCTGCCCTTCACTCGGCCTTGCCGGCAGGGGCCACACGTAGCCTCTGCAGCCTGTAGCTCTCCTCTCCAGGCACACGTGCCTGTCATCTTGCCTGTGCCCACACTCCTGTTACTATCATTATACCACTGTCACTGAAGGCAGTCACTCCAGGTCACTTCCCCTGTGGCTCTGCACTGCACGTCCAGCCACCTCTTTGATGTCCTGAAGGTACCTCCAGTGGACCTTCCTGTCCTGGGTTCTGATCTTCCCCACCCAGTGCTCGTTCCCCTCAACCACCTATCTCAGTGGTCCCCTCATGACCTCGAGGGCAGTGAATTCAGGGCTGTTCTGGATGTCACCTTCTCTTCTGCTCCCTTGGCCTCTCTTCCTGAGTCCACCTTTGAATTATAATTGAATGCAGACAATTCTCCATGGCCACCACCAAGCACCCTTCCCCTCTTCCATTTGGATGAATGCAACAGTTTTCTGCCTATTTGGTCTTTACAAACCAAGTCACTGCTTGGCTTAAAATTCTCCTTCAGTTAAAAAATAAATCATGGTTGTGGCCCACTAGAAGCCACATTGTGGTCACCCCCCTCTTCCTCAGACACACCGGGTGTCACTCCCTCCTCCCCCTCCCCAGCGGCAGCCACACATCCTTCCTGGTTTCTGGCTGAGTGTGTTCCTTGCACCCAGGGCTCTTGTGGGCTGCTCCCATCTGAAGCACCCCAGGCAAGCCCGTGTTCCCCTGGCCTAGAGCCTGTGACTGTAGGGCTGGGCTGCTCCAGTTGGCATCTGCCAGGGGGCACTGAGGACCAACCTACCCTCCTAATCCCTCCCCAGCCCCACTGCAACCCTCTGTCTGGAAATCTCCTGGACTGTGTGGCTCTGAGTTTCAGAGGGAACAAGCTAGGGGATGCACTCATGCCAGGAGGGGGCTTGGGTCTTCTTAAAGGTCAGGAACTTGACTGTGACCCAGGGAAAGGGGCTGACTCCTCTGAGTCTCAGCTTCTCCTTGATATAACAAGGCTACTTCTAGCCCTCTCTCTTCCACCCCAATAATCAGTGCATCAGTCAGCTCAATCACCTGAAAAAATCTCACCTGTCTGTTCTTCCCCTCAGTTGGACCCAGAGTTACTTCAGAAGAGCACTGCTCTCCCTGACCTCACTGGCCAGGCAGGCTCAGCTCTGCAGCTGCAGGAGGATGAGAAAATGTGGCTGATGGGGGGTGGGGTCCTTCACTAGGGAGAGTTCTGGCTCCTGGGGGAAGAACTTGACAAAGAACACATGCAGCTCAGTTACCTTCTAAGGAGCCTTTGTTCTGGTGTCCACTGGGGGCTTATATGCAGACTTGGGGGCAGTAACTGTGAAAGCCCTGAGTCCCTTGCAACACTGGGGAAAGAGGGAACAGTGGTGACGTGTCCTGGGTGGGGCTTGTTTTTTGGAAGACTAAAAGTCTAACAAGAATTCAAAAGTTTTTGGCTAAGTTGTATCTGATTTAATTCCCTCCCTGTCTGTCTATCTTGGGTCCAGCAGTAGGTCTGGATGCTTGCTGGCTTTTCTATGAGAGATGATTTTTTTCCTGGAACCTTGAAGAGATGCTGTGTTTTGAAAGAAAACAGAGACTCTGTGTGGAACATAGGGGTCAGAGAACTGGGCACATAGATAAACTGCAGACAAACCAAACCATTTTATATCCCCAGAATACAGACTGTTAAGAACAGAGATTCAGAATCATTGTGCTGTCTCATGTGAGGCCACACACTCTCTCTTTTCTGAGCTTGTTCAAGAGTGGAAACCACCTTTCAGAGATATCTCTGGGCACGCTCAGTCCCACGGCCCTGCAAGGAGCAGAAGCCTGAAGGCTCGTTTTGGAGACCTGTCCTCACCTGCTTTACCCTGCTTCCTCCAGCCTCCTGAAAACAGGGAAGTTTAATGAGGTCAAAACAGACAGGAGAGAGCCTTGCTCTCTGGTCCCAGGCACGTTGGCACATATCTGGGGCCGGCAATGGGGATCAGAGGAAGTGCCTGGAGGGACAAGCCTCCTGCGGATGGCACAGAGTCTGAACTTCTGTGAGTTTCAGAGTTGACCAACAGGAGCTGAGGGGGGCGGGGGCCAGAGTCCACTGGAAGGGTTTTAAAGGAGCCTCCTGCTCATCATCTCAGTACTAATTCCTGCTCCTTGAATTTTAAAGGGCAGAGCAAACTCTAGGAAGAGAGAAGAAAGCAAGGTGTAGAAAAGGACATCATGATTTTTAAAAGCATCTGTGTTACTATTAAGCCTTACATGACATTTGTGTTAGTCAGGATTCTTAATGCTAGCTGATGTAACAAACAACCCAATGTAATAGAGGTTTAGTTTTGTTGACATTAAATCCTGAGCAGGCATTCAGCAGGCAGCTTTCAGCTTGGCAATTTGTGAATCCAGGCTCCTCAATGTGTAAGTATTGCTATCTGCTAGGGCTTCCTCAGCATCCTCCACTGGTTGCTCTGGATCCAGCAGCCAACCGTCAGGGGAGAAAGAGGGCTTGCCATTCGGCATGGGTGGGTCTGGCCTGCAGGTGCTGTGTGCCACTTGCCACTGGCCTCACTAAACTCCAGAGAGGCTGGGGAATGTGGCCCTCCTTGTGTCTCCGAGGGGAGAGGGGCTTGCAGAGTACTGGCCACTTTTGCCACGTCGTCTCCTCTAGTCCTCATGAGGGCCGTGAGGACAGCTGTTATTCACGGGGAAGGCAAGGAAGACCCTGGGAGGTCAGGGAGGCTGAGGCTCCCCACTGGGTGAGGTGAGGAACAAGGCCTTGACCTAATGCATGTTTCTGGTCTAAAGTCCCTGCTTTTTCCTAGAATCAGTGTGAATGAAGTTTTGCTGGCTGAGGCTGGGCGCCCAGGCTCTGTGCTGGGCTGTCTCACACTCACAGTGGGATGTATGTCCCTGTGATAAACTGAGGACTAGATCATGGGACTAAGTCATTTCCCAAACTTTGCTGCCACTAGCTGAAATATTCCATGAATCTGAGTTCTGTTCTCTCTCAGGGGATCCCTAGACTCCCAGCAGTCTGACACTAGACACTTAGAGCTTCACCTCTTTAATCTAAAACTTTGCTCCTAAGTCAGATGTAAAAGCACAAGCAAAATGTACCCTAGGATGTCAAACTGCTAACAGTATACACTCACGTGTAAGTGGAGGGTCTTGAGTGGGTCTGCATTTACACTTGATCATCCCTTGGTCTGTCAGAGACGCTGGAGCCTCAGACGGCAATTTTCCAGGCATGTCAGCTGAGGTTAGATCACTCTGGCTTTAGTGAATCCTGCCCCTCAACAGTGGGTCATGTCCTTGTCCACATTCCCATTCCATTATTCTCAGTCTGCCAGAGATGGCATCCTCATGTTCCCAATGTAGCTGCCACAGTGCCAGGTGTCATATGCTGACTCCCCCTCCAATGGAAGAAGAGGAAGTGTTTCTTCTCCTAGGTCTCTTTTATCAATGTGGAAAACGATCCCTAGAAGGTTCTTCTGTCTCCATTGCCAAGATTGCTAATATGTCACAGGTCCATGCCTAGATTAATTGATGGCACGAGAAACGCCTTGGGCCCCATCCCACTCCTTGTTCGGGGATGGGCCTTTTCCTCTGGAGCACATGGATACATGGTGGAGGATGGCAAGCTGAACAGACTGGAGTCTGAACATTGTTTAGTGGATGCCCAATGATGACTGCAATGTCCACTGTGGTTTTGAGGCCACTTCAGGTTCTAACAACAGTTTAATATTCCATTTGATGTAACTCCACAAGTATGTAAGCAGTTTCATCCTTCAGGAGGAAAATTTATAAGAAATAAGTCAGTTGATACACTATATTTTGCCAGTCTACTATGTATAGTACTTAGATTTACAATTTTGTTCTACAACTTGAATTTTCTGTATCCTGAGGAATGTCCTTGGCTGATGTCCTTAGCATTGGACTCAATGTATAAGTAGCACACAATTCTGTTCCATTGCTCTATTTGTCTGTCCATATGCCACTGTGACACAATCTTGAACATTATAAGCTTAAGATTGGTAAATATAGTATGATTAATTTTCTGACATTCTTAGAAGTCTTTAAGATTGTTATGGTCCTTCTAGTCTACTATGTTTCCATATATATCTTATGATGAGCTTGCCAGTTTCTGCGTTTCTATCTGATGGTTTTGGTTTGTAAAGATTGAGTCAAAATAAAATATTCACCCAGTTAAAAAAAAAAAAAAGAAATATTAGCGACTGAACCTCAGCAGAATCAACCACAGCAGGAGGCCCCCTGGCTGCCCCAGGCAGTGTCCGATGGCCTTTGTGGTGTACACTTGTTGTACCTTGTCCCTGAATCCCATCCTGTACTGCCCTGGGGCATGGTGCTACTTATGTCCTTCTCTGTCGAGACTGGGGGCTCCCAAGGGCCTGTGGTGGTCTGGCTGTCTAGCCCAGGTGCTATTGGAATGGATAAATAGATGAATGAGGGATGGGAGACTGGTAAAGGTGGGGGTGTCTTTAAGGCTGGAGTGTGAAAAAGGGTTGAGAAGAACCCCATAGTCTTTAGACTAAACAAGTCGCTGTGTCTGGCCAACCAGAAGGTGAGCATCCTGGGGAGAACCTATCTCTGATCTTGGTTATAAAGATGATATTGCTTGCAATGAAGTCTTATACCTACATAGAGGTCCTCCTCCCAGAAGATGGCACTGGGGTGTCCCTGAGGAGGCCCACCATGTGGCACAGAGATGAGCCAGTGTGGCTTTGGGGTCTCCCTGCAATGCTAGCCCTTTCTTGGAAACCTGGAAGCCTTCTGGAACCTCCTAACTCTGGCCTCCCCACACTCTGGCCTCATTAATGTGCTGTGCTTAGTCGCTCAGTCATGTCCAACTCTTGTG
This sequence comes from Cervus elaphus, assembly GCF_910594005.1. Classification (NCBI taxonomy): domain Eukaryota; kingdom Metazoa; phylum Chordata; class Mammalia; order Artiodactyla; family Cervidae; genus Cervus; species Cervus elaphus. The sequence continues at coordinate 4,168,546 of NC_057847.1, forward strand.
ACCCTATGGACTATAGCCTACCAGGCTCCTCTGTCCATGGGGCTTCTTCAGGTAAGAATACTCGAGTGGGTTGCCATGACCTCCTCCAGGGGATCTTTCCAACTCAGGGACTGAACCCATGTCTCTTGCATTGCAGGCGGATTGTTTACCATCTGAGCCACCAGGGAAACCAATCCATACGTTGTATTAATCTCATTTCTGCCCAGCTCCAGAGCCTTTGCCTCTGCTGCTCCTCCCTCTCAGGATGCCTCTCCCTCACACCCACACATAACTGCCTATTTCTCATTCCTCAGGTCTCATGTCAAATATTCCCATCTCAGTGAGCTGTCCTCGGTCATCACAAGCGGCTCTTTATGATGCACCTGTTATTTTTTCCATCACACTTCTCCATACCTGAAGTTACCTTGTTTATTTAAGTATTTTACTGGTTATCTTTACTGGAAGATTGCAGCAAGCTCTCTGAAGGCAGCTATTCTGCCATATTTACACTGTTTCCAGTGCCCAGCACAAGGCTAGACTTGATGCTCATAAAGCATATGTTTGCCTGACTTCTGGACTGTGGAGTGTTCTGGAATGAGGAAACACTGACCCTTATTGTTTAAAAAAAAAAAATAGCATGTCATGTATGAGGCCTTCCATAAAGGTATGTATATTTTCTAATGTGTGGTTTCATTTTCTTCCTTGAGGAAAGATTTTGCACAACCTCCTTACTTCTTTCCCAAAACAACCAGGGTGGGTGTTTGAGTGGGGAAGGGTTACCCACAGGCCTCGAGCTCCCAGATGCAACTTTAGACCACTCAGAACCCATGTCCTCACCTGAAGGCTCCATCCATTCCAGACAGGCCCAATTAAGTGGAAAGGCTCCTGCCCTGAGAAAAAATAAGCAAACTCCGTGTCTTGAAAACAAATTGGCAACTGGTCACAGGATCTGTAAAACAAAGTGAGGTCTTAATAAAGCAGAAGGGAAATGGGTCAAACCCTAAGACAAACGGAGTGTTCTTTGCAGCAATCTTATTCTTTCTTCCTTCACACTCCCTTTGCTCTGGAAAGCTCTGTAATTTAAAAAAAGTCAATATATGTGGGACTTTAAATAATTAATTGATATTTAAAGCCCTGTCAGGAAGCTCTGTGGTAAGGTGTCAAGAAATATTTAGTTTCCCCATCAAAGGCATCACACAAATAGCCCTGTCTACCATTAATACATACTCAGTCCCTTGATAAACAGTTATGGTTCTTTTTAATAAGTAAATAATTAGAAAGACTGTGAAACAGTGAGCTGTACCTACTTTCACAATTCAATTAACCTCCTCTGTTCCATAGGGACTGGGCTGGCCTATGTCTGTGTAGGATAGGGTTGTAGCAAAGCTATCAAGTGACCACAGCTCTTTGTTGGGGAGGTCAGCGTCCTGGGGACAGCAGAATTCTTCCTTGACAAAGGGAGCAAAACTGTGGGCTTCTGGAAGCACCTCTTGTCTGCCCATGTAGAGCTCTTTCACAATTTGGAGCAAATTGACTTTGATGTAGAAACATTTGAAAGAATGCCCAGCCAAAGCCAGAAGGAGGTGGGGCCTGCAGATCTTGGAGATGTACTGGGAGGGGGCACCTGGCCTACTTCTGTGGACCCATGGGAAACATGGAGTTGGAGGAAAGGGCTGGTCTCAGGCTGCATTTTAATGTAATTGTTCGTTTGAGGATTTTTCTCTTATGGCATGATTCTCAGTAGGGTGATATCATCCCCAAAGGGACAAAACATTGGTTTTTGGGGGGACAAAAATCTTTAATTATTACATTGGTTAATTGTTCTCCAGAGCTCAAGTCTATATGACAAACTCGTACTCCTTAATATCTAATTTCTCTCTTAATAAATTAGTGTACATTTGACATAGAATCATCATTAAACATTATTTCTCTCCCCTGTGACCTGCTCTCCCTACCCCACTTTTTTCTTTTCTTTTTTTTTTCTCATTTATTTCTCTCACTAAATTAAGTGCAATATTTCTCCTTGTCAGGGGGGAGTGTAATCCCCATTGGTGATGATGATGACAAAAGGCTGAGAAGTTCTGTTCTCAGGAGGGACTGAATCAGGTCTCCTGCCCATATCAACATCCCAGGACACAGCCTGGCTTGTAGCCCACAGGGGAAGGTGAATGTGAGTGTCTTGAGGGACAAGTGGCAGGACACAGACATCTTAGGTGGGAGGGTGTCAGTGGAGGCTTTGGGGCCATGGAGTGGCTCTGACAGGCTTTGAGCTGAGGATCTATCCTGAGGCTTCCTGGGGAGGTGGTGTCGAGCTGGCCCTGCAGACTTGTGGGAGAGTCTGTCTTACAGAGGCTGTGCCAGACTGTTGCCAGAGAGCCTGGGGCTTCCCATGCTGCCCAGGAAAGGTCTAGGCTGTAAGGCTGGAGCCTGGGGAGTGACTGAGATGGGACTGCAGGAATAGATGTGCTCAGGGGCAGGGGCTGAGCCTTGGGCTCTTGGCATGGGGGGTGGCTCTCCTCCAGGACTCTGATGTGCTGAGGCCCTGCTACTGGACTGAAGCCCTGTGTCCTGGGACGGGCGCATGCATGGGTACCTGCTTTACTCCCTCCTCTCAGTGAGTACTGTCCTCTAGGAGGTCAGGGGTTGACGCCCAGGGCCAAAGAGGCAGGGATTTTCAAGGGGTTGCCTAGGTAGGGCTGATGCAAGGGAGAGGAATCATGAGCTGTCCACTCTGAGCTGAGCCAGGTCAAGTCATTGTTAGAATAGCAAGTCTGCTTAGGGAAGTCATCTCCCAGGGGATGCTCAGGTTTGTGGACGCTCATTACCTGCTCCGTCTCTGGCTAAACCCTGTTTGCCCCTAACACCCTACACAAATGCCACATCCCTGCCTCCAGGTCATAGATGGCATGGACCTCTCCCCACCAGGGTGGCCTTGGGAGGGGGCGTGCTGACCCCAAAACTGCTCGTGGCAGTGAGGGGCAGCTGGCCTGCTCTTCTCTGTCTTCTGGACTCTGGACTCTTTGAGACATTGTTGTAACTTCAGTGCTTAGTACAGGTTGCTCCATAAATGTTGCTCAATTGAACTGAACTTGATATTCTTTAAGTTTGGAGCTTATTTTGTCTAATGCTTCTCTTAAACACTGGAGAAAAAGAGACACTTCTGCTCTCTTATTCAGGTTCTTTGGGTGAGATCACATCTCTGATGCTTTAGGGTGATAGTGGTGGTATCATTGGTTACCTCCAGAGATGGTGAATATGGCTTGGAAAGCAACTTGGGGTGGGGTGGGAGAAAGCCCCCCAGCTTCGGGGTTAGGGGGACTGGTTCTGGGATCAGATCTTCCACTCTCCGCTCTTAAAGAATTGTGGTCATCATCATCATCATCTTCATCCCAAGAGTCCCTGACCTGTGTACCCTAAGGACTTTTTGTGAGTCCCAAGTAGGCCCATGTAAGTAAAAACAGATGAGACTCTCATCTTGGGTTTGGGAATATCTGGGTTATTGGCCTTTTTCATGAGGACCAACCCCTTATGAACTTTCACTGATAGCAAAAGAGGAATTCCTTGGAAAGGACAAAAACATCAAGTGAAAACTCTAGAACTACTGAGGATGGTTCCTGGGACTCCTCAGGGTTAGGAGCTGGCTGTGCTTCTCACTTGGCTGCTACTCTCTGGAGCTCATTCCAAGGCTATGCAGTTTGTAGAAATGATTCCTGAAGATAGGTTGCCCTTGCCTTTAATCAAACCCATTAGGGGAAAATTAGAACTTTCCTAAAAGAAACAAGGAAGATTATTCATAAATATCCAGCTCTTTTAATGAATTTAAAATAGAAATTTAATTTTCAAAAGTTGATTTGATTTTTAAGGACTGTATCACATTAATTTATATATTGTATAAATTGAGGTACATTGTTAATCATCTTGGTCATGCAGGAGCCCTGAAGAGTCAATAGAAATATTTGAGGGGTTCTCTTCCTTCACTGTTCAGTTCAGTCACTCAATTGTGTCTCACTCTTTGTGACCCTGTGAACCACAGCATGCCAGGCCTCCCTGACCAGCACCAACTCCTGGAGTTTACCCAAACCCATGTCCATCAAGTCAGTGATGCCATCCAACCATCTCATCCTCTGTCGTCCCCTTTTCCTCCTGCCCCCAATCCCTCCCAGCATCAGGGTCTTTTCAAATGAGTCAGTTCTTCACATCAGGTGGCCAAAGTATTGGAGTTTCAGCTTCAGCATCAGTCCTTCCAATGAATACCCAGGACTGATCACCTTTATGATGGATTGGTTGGATCTCCTTGCAGTCCAAGGGACTCTCAAGAGTCTTCTTCAACACCACAGTTCAGAAGCATCAATTCTTCAGTGTTCAGCTTTCTTTATAGTCCAACTCTCACATTCATACATGACTACTGGAAAAACCATAGCCTTGACTAGACGGATCTTTGTTGACAAAGTAATGTCTCTGCTTTTTAATATGCTGTCTATTTTGGTCATAACTTTCCTTCCAAGGTGTAAGCATCTTTTAATTTCACTGTAGAGTGAAGCTTTAAGGGGATGGAGACCAAGGATGACTGTTGATCATCTAATAGAACTTTCAGAATAGTCCCATTGTTTCCCTTAGCCCCTGAAAGTTTTATATATAGACCCATTTACATTCCTCCAGGAAAATGAAAGCAACACTTTCTGTGAGACTGTACTTTCAACAGCATCAGCAATATATAAAGCAATATAACCACAGCTGTGCCCATCACCACCACAACTACTACCAACATTCATAGAGCTTTGTAGACATTCATAGAGTTTGTGTAACAAAATCTCATTTACTCTTCAGAATACCTATGTAGAGAATAAATTATTATTTTATTTAGTAAATAAGTCATTATATTCTTTTAGCAAGTAGAATGAAATCCAGAGAACTGAAGATAATTTAAAGGATACCTTAGCGCATACCCACTCAGTCATTCATTCAACAACAATTAATTATTGATAGCCTCTATATTCCCGATATTCTGTTAAATACAGGCTGTATTAGTTTAAAAAAGAATTCCCTGACTTAAGAAAATTAAAAACATTAAGCACAATACCAAACACTTAACATCCCTTTAGAAAGTGCCAATTACTTTATATGCATGAAATAATTATATTGAAATATAATTTACATAAGTGAAATGCTCATAAGTGTAGAGTTTGACAAATGTACACGTTCATGTAACCTACATCTATATCATAATATGGAACATTTATGCATGCATGCAAGCTAAGTCACTTCAGTCGTATCTGACTCTTTGTGACCCTATGGACCATAGCCCATAAGGCGTCTCTGTCTGTGGGATTCTCCAGACAAGAATACTGGAGTGCGTTGCCATGCCCTTCTCCAGGGATGGAGCATTTATATCATCCCAGAAAGTGTGCTGAAGCCCATTTGTCATTAGTTTCTGGAGTAATGGTTAACACTCTGGACCCTGAATCCAGTGATCCAAGTTCAAATCTTGGAGGGACCTTTCTGTATGGCTTCCCTGATAGCTCAGTTGGTAAAGAATCCATCTGCAATGCAGGAGACCCTGGTTTGATTCCTAGGTTGGGAAGATTCATTGGAGAAGGGATAGGCTGCCCACTCCATTATTCTTGGGTTTCCTTTGTGGCTCAGCAGGTAAAGAATCTGCCTAGAGTGCAGGAGACCTGGGTTTGATCCCTGAGTCAGGAAGATCCCCTGGAGAAAGGAATGGCAACCCACTCCAGTATTCTTGCCTGGAAAATCCTAGGGACAGAGGAGCCTGGTGGGCTACAATCAATGGGGTTGCAAGAGTCAGACATGACCTAGTGACTAAACCACCACATGTTCTTGTATATGTCAGTATTTCATTTCTTTTTATTTTTCTTGCTTACTTTCTTTTGCTAGTACATCCAGCACAATGTTGAATAGCAATGATTAAAGTGGGAATTCTTGACTTGTTCCTAATTTTAGGGAGAAACTTTTCAGTTTTTAACCATTGAATAGCTATGAGTTTTTACATATGGTCTTTATTACTTTAGCAAAGTTTTTTTCTAGTCCTAGTTTTCTGACGCTTTTATCATGGAGGCAGAATTTTGTCAAAAGTTTTTTTTTTTTTCTTTTCCCATTGAGATGATCACATGTTTCCCTCCTCATTTTATTAATCTAATATATTACATTGATTAATTTTTTATGTTGAACCAAATAAAATATTAATGTTTAACCATCTCATTGGAAGGACTTCCCTGGTGGCTCAGATGGTAAAACAATATGCCTGCGATGCAGGATACCCAGGTTTGATCCCTGGGTCGGAAGATCCCCTGGAGAAGGGAATGGCCACCCACTCCAGTATTCTTGCCTGGAGAGTTCCATGGGCAGAAGAGACTGGGAGGCTACAGTCCAAGATGGCAGAGTAGAAGGATGTGCGCTTATCTCCTCCTGCAAGAACACCAAAATTGCATCTAGCTACTGAACAACCATCAACAGGAGAATGTTGGAACACACCAGAAAAAGGAGGAGTGTAGTCATGTTTAAAATCAAAGCTGATACCTGCAGGAGATGCTTGGAAGGCACAAACAAAACCTTGTGTGCACCAGGACCCAGGGAAGGGAGGAGTGACCCCCACAAGAGACTGAGCCAGACATGCGTGTAACTGTTTGAGGGTCTCCTTCAGAGGCATGGGTCAGCAGTGGCCTGCCACAGGGACAGGGGATCTGGCAGCATAGTCTTGGGGGGCTCAGTGTGTGGCATAAATCCTTGTAGAGGAGATTGCCATGAGCCTCACTATAGCACCTCTGGGTTGGTGATACTCAAACTGGAGAACAAATATACCAAAGACACTCTTGCATTGTTGTGAAAGCTCTACCTCCCACAACAAACTTCCCAACCTGGGGATCCTGCAAAAGGGTGTGAGAATCCCCAGGAAATTTGACTTTGAAGGTCAGCAGGATTTAATTTCAGAATTTCCACAGAACTGGGGAGGCAGAAACTCTTGGAGGGCACAAACATTACTTTGTGTGTACAAGGACCCAGGAAAAAGGATCAGTGACCTTGCAAGAGACTGAAGGAGACTTGCCTATAGTGTTTGGGAGTCTCCAGTGGAGGCATGGGTTCATGCCTGCCATGTGGGTAGCCTGCCACGGGGTCAAAGGACACTGACATCAGCAGTCTGGGGAGGCACAGTGTGCTGGCATAAGTCCTTTTGGAGGAGGTCAACATTACCCCTGCCATAGTTTGGCCTCAGACCAAACTACAGGGAGGGATCACAGCCCAACCCATCAGCTGAAAACTGGATTAACAATTTACTGAGTATGGCCTTTACTACCAGAGCAAGACCCAGTATTCCCACAGCCAGTCCCTCCCATCAGGAAGTTTTCACATGCCTCTTATCCTCATTCATCAGAGGGCAGACAGAATAAAAACCAAAATCAAAGAAAACTAACCAAAATAATCACATGGATCACAGATTTGTGTAACTTAATGAAACTATGAGCCATGGCATGTAGGGTCACCCAAGATGGACAGGTCATGGTGGAGAGTTCTCATAAAACATGGTCCACTGGAGAAGGGAATGGCAGAACACTTTAGCATTCATGACTTGAGAACCCCATGAACAGTATGAAAAGGCAAAAAGATATGACACTGAAAGATGAACTCCCCAGGTTAGTAGCTGTCCAATGTGCTACTGGAGAAAAGCAGAGAAATAGCTACGGAAGGAAAGAGGAGGCTAAGCCAAAGCAGAAATGATGCTCAGTTGTGGATATTTCTGGTGGTCAGATGCTCTAGAGAACAATATTGCGTAGGAATCTAGAATATTAAGTCCCTGAAATTGAAAGTCGCTCAGTCGTGTCTGATTCTTTGTAACCCCATGGACTATATAGTTCATGGAATTCTCCAGACCAGAATACTGGAGTGGGTAGCCTTTCCCTTCTCCAGGGGCTCTTCCCAACCCAGGAGTAAAACCCAGTTCTCCTACATTGCAGGCGGATTTTTTTTTCCCCCAGTTGAGCCACAAGGGAAGCCCCAGAATAGTGGAGTTGGTAGCCTGTCCCTTCTGCAGCATATCTTCCCAACCCAGGAATCAAACCACAGTGTGCTGTATTGCAGTGAATTCTTTACCAACTGAGCTATCAGGGAAGCCCATTAAGTCCATGAATCAAGGTAAATTGGAAATGGTCAAACGGAAGATGGCAAGAGTGAACATGTTAGGAATCAGTGAACTAAAATGGATGGGAGTGGGTGAATCTAATTCAGATGACAATTATATTTACTACTGTATGCTAGAATCCTTTAGGAGAAATGGAGTAGCCCTCATAATCAACAAAAGAGTCTGAAATGCAGTTCTTGGGTTGATTCTCAAAAATGACAGACTATCTTCACTCGTTTCCAAGGCAAACCATTCAATATCACAGTAATCCAAATCTGTGCCCCAACCACTAATGCCAAAGAAGCTGAAATTGAATGGTCTTATAAAGACCTACAAGACCTTCTTGAACTAACACAAAAAAAGATATTTTTACATCATATGAGACTGGAATGCAAAAGTAGAAAGTCGAGAGATACCTGGAGTAACTAACAGGCAAATTTGGACTTGGAGTACAAAATGAAGCAGAAAGAAAGTGAAAGTCACTTAGTCATGTCTGACTCCTTGTGACCCCATGGACTATGCAGTCCTTGGAATTCTCCAGGCCAGAATACTGGAGTGGGTAACCTTTCTTTTCTCCAGGGGGTCTTCTCAACCCAGGGATTGAATGCAGGTCTCCTGCATTGCAGGTGGATTCTTTACCAACTGAGCCACAAGGAAAGCCCCAAAGTGAAGTGGGGCAAAGGCTAACAGAGCTTTGCAAAGAGGACACACTGGTCATAGCAAACACCCTCTTCCAACAACACAAGAGATGATTCTACACAGGGACATCACCTTGTGAAGGTCAATATAGATGGTGTTGACCATCAACATTGGTTGATACTGAAATCAGATTGATTATATTCTTTGCAGCTAAACATGGAGAAGCCCTAAACAGTCAACAAAAACAAGACCAGGAGCTGACTGTGGCTCAATCGTGAATTCCTTATTGTAGAATTCAGACTTAAATTGAAGAAAGTAGGGAAAACCATTAGCCCATTCAGGTATGACCTAAATCAAATACCTATGCAGGTCAAGAAGCAACAGTTAGAACTGTATGTGGAACAACAGACTGGTTCTAAATCGGGAAAGAAGTACATCAGTGCTGTATATTGTCACCGTGCTTATTTAACTTATATGCAGAGTACATCATGCGAAATGCTGGGCTGGATGAAGCACAAGCTGGAATCAAGATTGCCGGGAGAAATATCAATAACCTCAGATATGCAGATGACACCACCCTTATGACAGGCAGTGAAGAAGCGCTAAAGAGCCTCTTGATGAAAGTGAAAGAGGAGAGTGGAAAAGTTGGTTTAAACTTCAACATTCAGAAAACTAAGATCATGGCATCTGGTCCCATCACTTCATGGCAAATAGATGGAGAAACAACAGAAACAGAGATTTTGTTTTCTTGGGCTCCAAAATCACTGCAGATGGTGACTGCAACCATGAAATTAAAAGACACTTGCTCCTTGGAAGAAAAACTATGACCAACCTAGACAGCATATTAAAAAGCAAAGACATTCCATTGCCAACAAAAGTCTGTCTAGTTAAAGGTATGGTTTTTCCAGTAGTCATGTATAGATGTGAGAGTTGGACTATAAAGAAAGCTGAGAGCTGAATAATTAAAGCAACTGTGGTGTTGGAGAAGACTCTTGAGAGTCCCTTGGACTGAAAGGTGATCCAACCAGTCCATCCTAAAGGAGATCAGTCCTGGGTGTTCATTGGAAGGACTGATGCTGAAGCTGAAACTCCAATACTTTGGCCACCTGATGTGAAGAACTGACTCATTGGAAAAGACCATGATGCTGGGAAAGATTGAAGGTGGGAGGAGAGGGGGGCGACAGAGGATGAGATGGCTGGATGGCATCACTGACTTGATGGACATGAGTTTGAGTAAGCTCCGGGAGTTGGTGATGGACAGGGAGGCCTGGCGTGCTGCAGTCCATGGGGTTGCAAAGAGTTGGACACGACTGAGTGACTAAACTGAACTGAACTATGATTACATAATGGAAGTGACAAATATATTCAAGGGAGTCGATCTGATAAAGTGCCAGAAAACTATAGATGGAGGCTTATAACATTGTATAGGAGGCAGTGATCAAGACCATCCCCAAGAAAAACATGCAAAAAGGCAAAACGATTGTCTGAGGAGGACTCACAAATAGCAGAGAAAAGAAGAGAAGAGAAAGGCAAAAAAGAAAAGGAAAGATATACCCACCTGAATGCAGAGTTCCAAAGAATAACAAAGAGAGATAAGAAAGCCTTCCTAACTGAACAGTGCAAAGAAATAGAGGAAAACAATAGAATGAGGAAGACTAGAGATCTCTTCAAGAAAATTAGAGCTACCAAGGGAACATTTCATGCACAGACAAGCACAATAGAGGAAAGCAATGGTTATGGGCCTAACAGAATCAGAAGATATTAAGAAGAGGTTGCAAGAATACACGGAAGTATACAGTAAAAGTCTTAATGACCCAGATAACCATGATGGTGTGATCATTCACTTAGAATCAAACATCCTGGAGTATGAATTCAAGTGGGTCTTACTTGAATGAAGCTACAAACTTTACTTGAACTATTACAATGAGCAAAGCTACTGGTGGTGTTGGAATTCCTGCTGAGCTATTTCAAATCCTAAAAGATGATGCTCTGAAAGTGCTGTACTCTATATGCCAGCAAATTTGGAAAACTCAGCAGTAGCCACAGAACTGGAAAAGTCAGTTTTCATTCCAATACCAAAGAAGGGTAATGTCAAGGAATGTTTAAACTACCACAAAATTATACTCATTTCACATGCTAGCTAGGTAATGCTCAAAATCCTTCAAGCTGGGCTTCAATAGTATGTGAACTGAAACCTTCCAGAGGTACAAGCTGAATTTAGAAAAGGCAGAAAAACCAGAGATCAAATTGACAATATTCGTTGGTTCATAGAAAAAGCAAGAACATTCCAGAAATACATCCACTTCTGCTTCGTTGATTATGTGAAAACCTTTGACTGTGTGAATCACAACAAATTATGGAAAATCCTCAAAGAGATGGGAATACCAGACCACTTTGCTTACATCCTGAGAAACCTATATGCATTTCAAGAAGCAACAGTTAAAACTGGACATGGAACAATGGACTGGTTCAAAATTGGGAAAGGACTTCATCAAAGCTATATATTTTCACCCTGATTATTTAACTTATATGAAGGGTACATCATGTGAAATGTCAGGATGGATGAAACCCAATGTGGAAGCAAGATTGCTGGGAGAAATATCAATAACCTCATTTATGCAGATGATACCACTTTAATGTCAGAAAGTAAAGAGGAACTAAAGAGTCTCTTGATGAAGGTAAAAGAGGAGAGTGAAAAAGCTGGCTTAAAATTCACCATTCCACAAACTGAGATTATGGCATCCAGTTCCATCACTTCATGGCAAATAGATGGGAAAAAAATGGAAATGGTGACAGAATTTATTTTCTTGGGCTCCAAAATCACTGCAGACAGTGACTGCAGCCATGGAATTGAAAAATGCTTGCTCCTTGGAAGAAAAACTATGGCAAACCTAGACAATGTATTCAAAAGCAGAGACATTATTTTGCTGACAGAGGTATGTCTAGTCACAGCTGTGGTTTTTCCAGTAGCCATGTACAGATGTGAGAGTTGGATCATAAAGAAAGCTGAGCTCTAAAGAACTGATGTTTTCAAACTGTGGGGCTGGTGAAGATTCTTGAGAGCCCCTTGAACATCAAGGGGATCAAAATAGTCAATCTTAAAGGAAATCAACCTTGAATATTCATTGGAAGTACTGATGCTGAAGCTGAAGCTCCAATACTTTGGCCACCAGATGTGAAAAGCTGATTCATTGGAAAAGACCCTGATGTTGGAAAGATTGAAGGCAGGAGAAGAGAATGACATAGGATGAGATGATTGGATGGTATCACCAACTCAATGAACATGAGTTTGAGCATCTTGGGCTATGGTGAAGGACAGATAAGACTGGTGTGCTGCAATCCATGGGGTCGCAAAGAGTTGGACAATTGAGCAACTGAGCAACAGCAACAATCTCATTGGAAACATGAAATCAAATAAGGTCCATAAAATACCTAACATAATCTTAGCAATGTTTTGTGCTACAAACATCCCTTTCATCCCCTTCTCATCTCAGAAGTCTTTGAATCTTGGGAAGGTTAACTCTTAGTTCTAGTAACTTTTCTCATTAACATAAGGATTTTTGGTCACATACTTATTAATTTAAAAATTTATGTGCTAAAAAATGTAATCATCTGAGGTGAAATTTAAAACATCACAGTATATTTCAGCATTCATGAAGAAAAACTAATAAAGTTAAAATTTCTTATCACTAATATTAAGAATGTATGAGAAAGTGAAAGTCGTTCAGTCGTGTCCAACTCTTTGCGACCCCATGGACTATATAGTCCATGGAATTCTCTAGGCCAGAATACTGGAGTGGGTAGCATTTCCCTTCTCCAGGGCCTCTTCCCAACCCATGGATTGAACCCAGGCCTCCTGCATTGCAGGCGGATTCTTTACCAGCTGAGCCACAAGGGCAGCAAGAATATTCCAGGCAACATTACTGGATTGAGTTGCCATTTTCCTTTCCCAGGGATCTTCCCGACCCGGAGACTGAACCCATCTCTCCTGCATTGGCAGGTGGATTCTTCTCTATTGAGCCACAAGGTTATTTCTGAGCTTGGCAGTGAGACCTGACTTCCTACCCCAAGTCCTTGACTGCTGTCCAAACAGGAGCCAGTTGCTCTATCATGCAGCCCCCGTGTTGGCCTAGACAGAGGCGTTTGGTTCCATGCTCTCGTGTCCCAATTTTTGGAGTGAACTTTCAGCCCCTCTATCCATATCTTTCCTGGCACTTGTCTCCCTCTTTCTTTTGGGCTGGTTAACCTCAGCATTTGTGTTCTGACTGCTGTTGGTAGTACCCTTCTCCTTTCCATTCTCTCCATTTCCAGTGGGGTGATAACGACCCAAGAAATTACATTACAAGTTATTTGCCATCTGGGTCTCCTTATCTCACAGCTGCAGTTTCTGATCTTACTGAAGAAACAAAATGTAGTAATAACTGACAAAATGCAGTGTCTCCTCAGAGTTCCCACAGAGCTGTTAGGATCTCCAGTCCTCAACCAAAAGGCACATCACCTCTCTTTTCACTCACTGTCCTCTTCCCACTCCACCCCCAAGCTTCCAGAAGTGTCTCTGGGTCCCCTTTTACCACTCCCACCTGCTTCCTCCTTGGCTCTTCACTCTGCCCACCCCCGACCCCAGTGGACATGTGTTCTTCTCTTGCCCTGAGAACATTACCACTTTTACTACATGTCTTAAATTACTGCCCCAATCTCTCCTTAGCAGCTACATTCCTGAAAATTTTTTCTGTTCTATTTTCACTTCTTCACCTCTCTCTTTTGCTCAATCCATTGAATTTGGATTCTCCCACACTCCCAGGGCACCAGAAGTTCATGTGTTCTAGTCACTTATTAGTTGCCAAATGCAGCAGATACTTGCAGATTCTTCTGCAGGGTTTGGCATAACTGACCCCTGATCCCCACCCCTTTGGATGGTTCTTCTCTCTCTCTTGGATTGACCATTTCTCAGTGGCTGTGGCAGTTCTATGGTGCTCTGCCATCCTATTACCTTTCCGCCCAAGCATGTGGGAGGCTTGGCTTCCTCATTTTCTCAGGCCTTCCATGGCTCTGTGGTCAGATCTGGACAGTGAGCTCAGAGTGACATATATCACTTTTGAGCAGGGACATTTGAATGCTCCCTTGTAACTCTCCAGAGTTTCTTTTTCCTGCCAAACTGGCAGCTGTTCTGTCCACCTGGCTCCCCATCACTGCAACAAGCAGGACTCCTCTGCTAACCCACAACAGCTTTAGAGTTTTAGCTACAAAATGAGCCTTCATTGTTTTGAGCCCAGAGATTTGGAGTTTGTTATCACTATAGCACAACCCAAGTTATGGTGATCAATGAGTAGCTTTTCCTTGTGCCTTCATAAATAAATGTTTTATGTGTTTATTCAGCAAATTGTACTGGGTTCCTCTGCTGGGTCAAAGTGTAAGTGATAGCAAGACAAAGTTCTTACCCTCATGGTGTTCACTCATATCCTAGTAAAAGAAAAAGGCTGTAAGCAATTGAATAATAAACAGGACAGTTATGGACTATGTAATGATGGAGATAAACAAGTAACGTGACAGGAACAAAAAAAACAAAGGGGGGGGGGCTGCTCCAGGAAATGGGGTACAGAGAGGTCTCTGTGTGCTGTGTTCTGAAGGTGTGACAGTTGTACTCCTCCTGAAGGGAGGAGTTGATGGAACAAAAGTTGATGGAGCAAATGAGAGGGGAGAAGGAGAGGGAGCAAGTATGTGCAATTCTTTTGAAGGGCTTTCTTGTGAGAGAAAAAGATAAATGCAGAAGTATCTGGAAGGAATCGTTCTTTTTTTCATGGGAGATTCTAGAGCATGCTTGTTTGCTGATGGGGATGATCATAGCAAAGGGAGAGACAGGGGGATTAGAGGGAAGGGACACCTAAAGGGTGAGCCTTCTGTGAAAGGGGGAGGGACTTGGGTTTGTGGCCACATGGGGGACCATGACCACCTACTGGGAGGAGGAGGAACCTCCTCAGTTGAGACCTAGGGTGGGAGGCTGGGCTGCCTGTGGGGGATCGAGGCCTGGGCTTTGGCATCCCTGTGTGGTCTCACCTGCTCCCTAACTGGTATCTTCCATGCCAGACCTGCACATGCCATTCCCTGTGGGGCATCTGCACCAAAATCAACTCATAATCTTTCTCCTCAAACCTGCTCCTTTTCCCAGGGCTTTCACAGCATCAGATATTTGATTATTAGTGGCTGATTAATTCAGTGGTGCTGAATGCAAATAGCTGGTCAGTCATGTCCGGCTCTTTGCGTTCCCATGGACCAGTAGCCTGCCAGGCGCCTCTGTCCATGGAATTCTCCAGGCAAGGATCTTGGGGTGGATTGCCATACCCTTCTCTAGGGGATCTTCCTGACCTGGAATTGAACCTGGGTCTCCCACATTGCTGGCAGGTTCCTTATTGTCTGAGCCAAAGGGAAGCCCGTGATTAATTCAGTGTGACTTAATGAAAATAATGCAGTGTGCCACCAACACAGACACCTCCATCATCTCTGTGCTCAGTCACTCAGTTGTGTCTGACGCTTTGCGACCCCAGGGGCTGTAGTCTGCCAGGCTCCTCTGTCCATGGAATTTTCCAGGCAAGAATACTGGAGTGGCTTGCCATTTCATCTTCCAGGGGATCTTCCTGACCCAAGGATTGAACCTGTGTCTCTTGTGTCTCCTGCATTGGCAGGCAGATTCTTTACTATTTGAGCTACCTGGGAGCAACTAATACTATTATTCCTTTAGATAACAATAAAAGTCGCTTTCCTGATGTGATGGCTTATACACTATGACATAATCCTCACATCCTTATGGGAACTCTGGGTGGGAGGGGCAGGTGATAAGAATCTATCTAGTAGAGAAGGAAGCTGAGGCATGGGTAAGCTGGGTGCTGTTTAAGTGCAGAGTACCTCTCATTCCACATGCTCATTTTCCACCACTATAGTAAGTCTCCTACATAAGAACCTTCAAGTTTCAAACTTTCAAAGATGTGAATGTGCCCCTGTATGCCAACCGTTGTACTGTGCTACTGTACTTTTCAAGGTACTGTACTGGAAGTTTCAAAATGCTTTCTTTGTTTTTTTATGTTTGCTTCTTATGTATTATTTTTGTGAAAAGTGTTATTACAATATAGTACTATATATAGCCGATTGTGTTAGTTGGGTACCTTGGCTAAATTTGGCTAAATTTGTTGGGCTTACAAATAAATTGAACTTACAAATGTGCAAGGATGGGAAGATTCCTCACTTGACTGATGGCAAATCTGAGGCCTAGACATGTTAAAACAGCCAAGTTCTGACATGAGGCATGACCTAAGTGCCCCTAAATCTGCCCTGAGTCTCTGCCCAGGCCTCTGCTGCTCTTGGGCCTCAGGGTCCACGTCACCCCAATTCTCCTCCCACTGCCCAGGGCTAGCTGTCAAGATTTTCCTCAGAGGTTTCAGGGAGCATTTGTCAAGAACAACAACAACAAAAAAGCCTCTTCCTGCTAGCTGATTGATTCTTCTTCCCATTATACAGAATTTCTGATTTTATTGGGTGGTTGAAGTGTTAAATCCATAGGCTGGGAAAATAAATTAAGTTATTAATCATTAAGTGAAGTAGTGAAAGTCGCTCATTCATGTCCTATTCTTTGCAACCCCATGGACTATACAGCCCATGGAATTCTCCAGACCAGAATACTGGAATGCGTAGCTGTTCCCTTCTCATTAATATCTCAATGTAAACTAGTTTCATTTTTAGTAAAGAACAGATTTCCACATTGCTTTTCCTCAATGGCAGTGGGGGTTGGAGGAAAAGAAAATAGGTTGGTGTTCTAAAAATTTTAGGAAACATTATGTTTCCTTTTTGCAGAACTTTTCCAAGCCTTTGACATGTTACCATGCAATGTGACTCTCCTAAAAAACCTTCTAAATAAATAAATAAATATATATATATAAATTATATTTATATAAATATAAGTATATATATAGAAAGTATATATATATACACATATATATATATATGGTTTTGAAGCCAATATCTATTTGATTTGAGGATGGAGAGGGGCAACTTGGCACAGAGTTTCAAGTTCTGGCTTATATGATCCAGTTTATGGAGTTTCCACTGGAGAAGGACCTAGTGGTATGGGGAACAAGATGAACTCAGCTGGATGTATTGAGTTTGCTATACTATTGCAACATCTGAGAGGAGGGGTTGAGGAAGGGCAGGATGGCAGGTCAGCTAGTCTAGAAACCACAGATGAGGTCAGGGCTGAGCAGCACCTTGAACAGCTCAGACATTTGTAGTTAGGGCCCAGATAATGAGTACAAAAGAGATTGAAAAGTAGCTTGAGAGACAGGAGATGTGGGAAGGCAACTTGTGGGAAATGTTGACACAGAAGCCAGGGAAGAGGATGTTTCAAGAAAAATCAAGCACTGCTGAAAGTCAATTGTGTTGTTTTTGCACCTTGCTTTGGGTACCATTTTTATTAAATTCCTAGGAACTGATATTGTTGAATTGCTGCTTTCTTTCTGTAGCTTGGATTTTTCTTGCTATATTTCAAACCATTTTTCTATAAAATAAACTTCCAATAAAAGAATTTTTGAGAGAATGTCCTGAGGACACTTTTCATTAGGTTTATTAGATTTATTAGCAGCTGAAGTGGGTACTAGGCATTTAAAGTTAAGCTAATATACATTCATGTGTTTTGTGGGGGTAAGGGGTGGAGAAGAGGGAGCCAAGACCCAGAGCAATCCTACCACTCAATGACTTCAGTGCTCACTGTGTGGTTTGGAGTGTGATTTGTCCCCATGGTCACTGTGATGATGACATGTGTCTGAGATGGGACAGGGAGCTCTGTGTTGAGGACCTGTAGTCACTCACCACTGCTGACCAAGATGAACTGGTGGCGGACACTCCTTTAGCATTTTTAATTAACTTCATCTTGGGTGGCAAGCACAGTTTGCATAATTCAAACTGTGATGGGATTGTGGTGGAAAGGAGGACAGTACATGAAAAAACACATAAGCAAATTAATTTTCTTTTAGAAAATGCAAAAACATCTGTTGGAAGGAACTGAAAAGTGTAAAATCATCATGTATATGCTAGAGCTTAAAAGGCCTTCAGAGAGCCATCATTCAGCTCACTCCCCTCATTACGTGATGGGGAAACCAAAGGACCCAGGGAAATAGTGCTAGGTTAAGGTCACCCAGCGTCCTTGAGGAAAGCATTTCCTGGGACTCAAGCCTGTCTGGCTTAGCAGGAGGGGTTGCAGAGGTAGCATTGCCCTGCAGCACCTTCCTGTTGGACCAGTTGGGGTGGCCTGTATCATGCTGAGCTGTGGAGCTCAGTGTGTTCCAGCAGGATACTGAAGGCAGCTGCTCTTGGTTCTGGCAACCCCTCCAGATCCTGCAAGGAGACTCCGGCCCTGTGGGGGGCTGGGTGGCATCCTGGTAACCTGTAGTTTTGAAGGCAGTGGCCCACAGGCACTGGGCTAATAGTGGAACCTCCAGCTGTGTGACAAATGGAAACAGACTCCACAGAGGGGTGGGCTTTCTAGCAGGTGGGGTTCCACTGAAGGAAAAGCCAGCCTTCCTCTTACAGGTCAAAGGCCCCTCACTTCTGAGTGCGCATGGGTCCTTTTTGCTTTTCTTTCTCCCTTTGAAGTTGAGTGCCTTTAAGAAAAACTGGACTTGCCCCATTACTTCTGGCCTTGGACAGCAGATATATGTGAAACACTCAAATAAGCACTGAATGAATACAATAAATATGGTGACAAAATAAATCACTTGACTCCCTGTGGCTGGTCTCCACCCAACTCTGCTGTCCTCTGCTGCCAAGGGCATGAAGCTGGTCTCAGCTGATGAGGCCTGCAATGAATGGATGCTTCTCATATTGAATTCACTCCCCTGATTCAGCTTTAATTATAATAGTAATAGTAATAACAAAGTACAGATGTCCTTGGTGTGAAAAATGCTCTAAGATATAGACTCCCACAGGTCAAGAACAAGTAATACATGGTAACCATCTGTGCCAGTGGAAGTAAAACATCGTTAGCAGAGGGGCAGTGATTTAAAGAGAAGAATTTCTCCCAAGAATTGCAGGGTCTGTTCCGGCTTTCCTAGTGGGCTTTACTCCCCTTGAATATACATTTTCCTCAAACCATTGTTTGCCCTGGGAAGAGTTATTCCTTCTGTCTTTTCTTTAATTGTTCTAAAATAATTGATTTATTGGGATTTTGAAAACTGAGTACATGGACATCTATTGTGGCAGGGTGAATTATTTGTGTTAATGGAGGAAACCTCCTGGGCTCATTCGTTAGTTTGTTCATTCACTTACTTATTTATTATCTATCCCTTCTTTCATTTCTACCCATAATTATTGAGCACCTCTGTGGCCTGCCCACATCTGTCCCTTTTGCCTCTGGCCCCAGCCTCCCTCACCAAGCTCATGGTCTTGTAAGGATGCCGTGTGAGGATCCATGAGATCTCACTGGAGTGAGTTGAAGGTTTATGCTGTCACCATGCAGGACAGGCCTGCCTTATCCATGAGCAAAATATGTTGGCCTCTGGGACAGAGAATAATAGAAACCAGTCCACAGAAGAGAACTATGTACTGTTTACTACAAAACTGACTTTTACACACACACAAGTATGCACATATGTGAATACTTACATATGCATATATAGGTATATGTAAACTTTGTTGCTCAGTCACTCAGTCATGTCCGTCTCTTTGTGACCCCATGGCCTGCAGCATGCCAGGCTTCCCTGTCCTTCCCTATCTTCCAGAGTTTGCTCAAATTCATGTCCGTTAAGTCATTGATGCCATCACACCATCTCATCCTTTATCAGCACCTTCCACTCCTGCCCTCAATCTTTCCCAGAATCAGGGACTTTTCCATTGAGTTAGCACTTCACATCAGGTGGTCAAATTATTGGAGCTTCAGGATCAGTCCTTCCAATGAGTATGCAGCGTTGATTTCTTTTAAGATTGACTGGTTTGATCTCCTTTCTGTCCAAGGGACTCTCAAGAGTCTTCTCCAACACCACAGTTTGAAAACATCAATTTTTTGGTGCTCAGCCTTCCTAATGGTCCACCTCTCACATTCGTACATGACTACTGGAAAAACTATAACTTTGACTCTCTGAACCTTTGTCAGCAAAGTGATATCTCTCCTTTTCTAATACACTGTCTAGGTTTTTCATAGGTTTCTTTCCAAGGAGCAAACATCTTTTAATTTCATGGCTGCAATCATCATCCACAATGATTTTGGAGCCCAAGAAAATAAAGTCTGTCATTGTTTCCATTTCCCCACCCATCTATTTGCCATAAAGTGATGGGACTGGATGCCATGATCTTAGTTTTCTGAATGTTGAGTTTTAAGCCAGCTTTTTCACTCTCCCTCTTTCACTTTCATCAAGAGGTTCTTTAGTTTTGCTTTCATCAAAAGGTTCTTTAGTTTCTCTTTGCTTTCTGCCATTAGGGTAGTGTCATCTGCAAAAGTGAGATTGTTGATATTTCTCCCAGCAATCTCAATTCTAGCTTGAGCTTCAACCAACCTGGGATTTCACATGATGTACTCTGCATAGAAGATAAATAAGCAGGAGGCGGTCCTAAGATGGTGGAGGAATAGGACGGGGAGACCACTTTCTCCCCAACAAATTCATCAAAAGAACATTTGAATGCCGAGCAAATTCCACAAAACAACTTCTGAATGCTGGCAGAGGACATCAGGCACCCAGAAAGGCAGCCCATTGTCTTCGAAAGGAGGTAGGACAAAAGATAAAAGATAAAAAGAGAGACAAAAGAGGTAGGGATGGAGATCCATCCCAGGAAGGGAGTCTTAAAAAAGAGAGAAGTTTCCAAACACCAGGAAACACTCTCTCCAGCGGGTCTGTGGTAAGCCTTGGAATCTCAGAGGGCAACATAACCGGGAGGAAAAATAAATAAATAACTAAAACCCACAGATTACATGCCTAACAGCAACTCCCAGTGGAGTAGCAGCCCAGATGCTCGCAACCCCCCCTAGCAAGCGGAGGCTGGGCAGGGAGGAGTGGGCTGTATTGCTTAGGGTAAGGACTGGGCCTGAATGCCCCTAGGGCAATCTGAGGAAACTAGCTTTAGATAGCAACCCAGACTGTGGGATAGCTATCCCGCAAAAAGCCCTAACCTAAGACACTGAATACCAGACCACCTGACCTGCCTCTTGAGAAACCTATATGCAGGTCAGGAAGCAACAGTTAGAACTGGACATGGAACAACAGACTGATTCCAAATAGGAAAAGGAAGATGTCAAAGCTGTATATTGTCATCCTGCTTATTTAACTTCTATGCAGAGTACATCATGAGAAATGCTGGGCTGGAAGAAACACAAGCTGGAATCAAGATTGTCGGGAGACATACCAATAACCTCATATATGCAGATGACACCACCCTTATGGCAGAAAGTGAAGAGGAACTAAAAAGCCTCTTGATGAAAGTGAAAGAGGAGAGTGCAAATGTTGGCTTAAAGCTCATCATTCAGAAAACTAAGATCATGGCATCTGGTCCCATCACTTTTTGGAAAATAGATGGGGAACCAGTGGAAGCAGTGTCAGACTTTATTTTTTTGGGCTCCAAAATCACTGCGGATGGTGACTGCAGCCATGAAATGAAAAGACGCTTACTCCTTGGAAGGAAAGTTATGACCAACCTAGACAGCATATTAAAAAGCAGAGACATTGCTTCGCCAACAAAGGTCCGTCTGGTCAAGGCTATGGTTTTTCCAGTGGTCATGTATGGATGTGAGAGTTGGACTGTGAAGAAAGCTGAGCACCGAAGAATTGATGCTTTTGAACTGTGGTGTTGGAGAAGACTCTTGAGAGTCCCTTGGACTGCAAGGAGATCCAACCAGTCCATCCTAAAGGAGATCAGTCCTGGATGTTCACTGGAAGGACTTACACTGAAGCTGAAACTCCAGAAATTTGGCCACCATATGTGAAGAGTTGACTCATTGGAAAAGACCCTGATGCTGGGAGGGATTGGGGTAGGAGGAGAAGGGGACGACAGAGGATGAGATGGTTGGATGGCATCACCGACTCGATGGACATGGGTTTGAGTAAATTCTGGGAGTTGGTGATGGACAGGGAGGCCTGGCGTGCTGCGATTCATGGGGTCGCAAAGAGTCGGACATGACTGAGCAACTGAACGGAACTGAACTGATAGTTGATTTATACTTCTGTATCAGTCTCTGCTGTGCAGCAAAGTGAATCAGCCACACATATACATATATTCCCTCTTTTTTGGATACATTCTTTAAAAGAACTTTTTTGATGAAATATCAATTGTTATAAATTATTGCTTGACTTTAACATTTTTTTTCATTTATTTTTATTAGTTGGAGGCTAATTACTTTACAATATCGTAGTGGGTTTTGTCATACATTGACATGAATCAGCCATGGATTTTTGATTTTAAAATTTGACCACTGTTCATCTAGTTTTTAGCCATTTCTTTTTTCCAGTATTTTGTTCCTGGTATTTTTCTGAAGAATGCAATTTTCAGCGTGGTAATTTTTTTTTTGTTCCCAAATTTCTTGCAGTTTTTTCAAAATTGTATTTTATGGAAAAATATGTCAGTCCAAATAAGTCAGTAGGTATTATCTCATAGCCTCCTCTATGAGCACTTTCTTTAAATAAACTTTTTATATGATGAAACTTATTAATATGTTATCTGTATGATTTTTTGAAGATTTTGCCAAATTTAGATGCTGTGTAATCATGGGCTTTCTTGATTTTATTTGATTACAATTTAGAGCTTATATTTATGCAATAAAAATAGTTCTATTAATATAGAACTATAAAAATAGTTCTATTAATAGTTCTAGTAAAAGATTCTCCCTAAGAGTTGAAATATTACAGAGTACAATTTATCATTTTATATAAAACTCATATACAACTTGAGCTTTTAATTGCTCTTTTTGTTAAGCTCATTCTTTAGGGGAACAAATTTCAGTGGATTCTTGTTTGTTTCCAATAATTAAATTTTGATAAAAGCCTCAAAGCAAATTTGTATGTATGTGTGCACATGTATATCTTTGAATACTTTTGATCTAAATGCAACTAAACTTTCATGGACTTATTTGAAGAAAGCTATAGTGTCATTCAGCCATTTATGCTGGTTCACAAATTAGTTCTTTAAAGTTTCAAATACTTCTAATATCAGCTTGATAATAGACCACAAAGAGAAAAAGTAGAGGAGTACTCTGGTGATTTTTTGTTTTTCATGTCAGTTTTATTAAAATCATTTTGAAATCCATTTCTCTATGTATGTATGAAAGTATTTTAAATGTGAAAACTGTTTTCTATTTGAATAAAATAGTGCAGCTTTCTGGAATGCAATTATCAATTATATGTAGGCTACAATTTATTCCAAATATATTCTGTTACACTTTTTTTAATTTAGTAAGAATATTGTTTTTGTACCACATACTGTGTGTTACTAAATTTTTTTAATCATATAGTCATTGCAAAACAATTATTTCAACTTCAGCATTAAACCTTTAAACTGATTTATAAAAGTCATAATAATGTCAAATGTTTCACCTTTGATGAATGAACTTACAAAATCTTGATGTTGATTCCATAGATTGATGAGAAAATAAAACCATTATTGAAATGAAACAATTTCTACTTGAGGCATCTAAGGACAGTGTGTAAACCTGGCATCATTTCATTGTGTGTGATGTTCTTTTTTGTTGATGAAGTCAACTATCACTTTATGTTTTGTAACTATACATCAATCACTTCATTAAAACAAAAGAAGTACATTCTGGAACATATCTGTGGATGTAAATAAAAAGTCATGCTAATTAAGAGTTTGGGATTTACATGTACACACTACTAAATATGGGCTTCACTAGTAGCACAGATGGTAAAGAGTCTGCCTGCAATGCATGAGACCAGGGTTCAATCTCTGGGTTGGGAAGATCCCCTGGAGAAGGGAATCATAACCCACTCTAGTAATTATTCTTGCCTAGAAAATTCCATGGACAAACCATGGGGTCGCAAAGAGTCAGACACAACTGAGCACTAAGTAGCAACTACTATATATAAAATAGATAGCCAATAAGAACCTACTGTATAGCACAGGGAACTATACTCAATATCTTGTTTTGATAATAATTTACAAGGGAAGAGAATCTGAAGAAGAATATACATATGCTGAATTGCTGTGCTGTACTACTTGAAACTAATATGCTAGTATACTTGCAAATCAAGTATACTTTAATATAAAATTAAATGAAAACAAAGAAACCAGCTATATAAAAGTACAGTTATACTTATGTTAAAAAAAAGAAAAGTCATACATCATAGATAGAGTGGTATATCCTGCCGTCATGGGGTTTAGTCTTCATCACATGGCACAGTCTTAAAACACACACACACAAGACTTTGAACTTTCAGATTAAAAGTTGATCCCTTTCTTTTAAGTTTGGGGCTTTGAGTTTCCATGGTTCTCATGGTAAATGTTGACATTTTGTGAAAATT
Source organism: Cervus elaphus (assembly GCF_910594005.1). NCBI lineage: Eukaryota > Metazoa > Chordata > Mammalia > Artiodactyla > Cervidae > Cervus > Cervus elaphus. Next base: position 4,192,798 of record NC_057847.1, read on the forward strand.
AATGTGCATATCCATTACCAACTTCTTTCAGAAGGAAAAATTCAGTGCTTAATTTTCAGTAAATTTGAATTTGAGTTCCTTTGAGCTTATTGCTACTGAAAGTGCTTATTGAAAAAAAAAAATTCTGAAAGTGTTACAGAATAATAAAGCAAGTAAATGGCTGCCTGACAAACACCAGCTGAATCTTCAAGGTCCTCTATGCATGTGCCACAGCTGGAGTCCTCAGCTTCACTCTCCCACACTTGTTCATGGGGTACAGCATGCCACAGTCTGGGCATGACTGACCACTGGCTCCTGGAGCAGGAGTGGTAGCCTTGGATATTTCTACCACCCCAGTGGCCAGAAGCAATTAACTGTCCCTAAGGACTTATGTTTGAGTGACCTTTCTCATGAAAGCAGTGACCTGGCATTCTATCCTTGTAAGGGAGATGGTTACACAAGACTTATCCCTATCACCTTTCAGCTGCTGGTGGAAAAGCCCTGTGCATGTTCATTGTAAATGCTACTTAACAGACCTTAGCAGAAGCTTGAGGTGTAAAATGGAAGTCTGAAAATTTATCTTGGATTATTTGAATACAACTACTAGTAATGAGATTTCTTGAATAAACCCAGGCCAAATGATAAATTGGATGTGACTCCAGGACACTGATGGGCTGATACTGGGCACCCTGCTTGTAGAGAGCTGGACTTGCTTCTTATTTCTCACTGTAACCAGATCATAAAATATAGGAACAACTCAGATGTGTCTCTTAACCCTCATCTCTGCTCAGAGGACTTTCTGTCCCTTGATTGTGTCCCAGGTTTCAAATTCTGGCCAGTAGGTCAGGCTCCTTGGCTTTGGAAGTTCACCATGTTTGTGGCATCTACTAAAGATACACACTTCATTAAACTCTAAATTTCTGGGATGAATCTCCTTATTTTCGCACCATTTAATTGTTTCTGATTTTTCTACTCTCTAAATACACCTGTGAAAGCATCTTTGTGAATGTGTTTTTTTTTTGTATTCATAACATTGGTCACTATGGAGTGACCATTGTGTTTCAGCACTGTCCACTGGACTTGTGACTCTTGATTCTCAATCGAGGGAGTTGGAGGTGAGAGCAGGGCAGGTAAGGTTCCCATATGACAAGTGAGTGAATATGGAGTCAGGATGTGAATCCTGATACGTGTGAAGTTCAAGGTTGCTGTCTTTCCACTGTCATGGATGCTTTCCCAGAAGTGTAATAACTGGATCAAATGACATAAATATTTTAAAAGTTCTTGGAACACATTTTTGCCACATGTAAGCCCTTACAGACCCTCACAATTCAGGACATACTAGTGTGTGTGCCCCTTATGCCAGGAGGAAAGTGGTGACCATACAGAGAGCAGTGAGGCAAACTCCCCGTCTTAAACAGTGGCCAACCGAAGCTGGGAGCGCCCAAGCCCTGGGGGTCAGTTCCCTCTTGCCTGCTCTTCTTACTCCTTGGGCCACAGGCTCTGCCACATGTCATGAGGGCACCAGACAGACCCGCACTACTGAGGCCACTGCCTCCATGTGGCCTCAGCCCAGCCTCTGAAGTCCAAGTCCAAATCCAGTCCCCTCTCTTGTCAGACGTAGAGGATCACAGCCCTTGTTTTGCAAAGTGACCTGGTGAGGGCCAAACAAAAGAGCAGATGTTATCAGGCTTTGAAATAACACAAAGCACTATACTGTCAGAAAGTGTCACTGTAATTGATAATAATAATATTTCAGCACAGGGCTCCCCTGCTGGGCCCCTTTCCATCTCATTTTAGAAGGCAGATGAGGATATTCTTAGATCTTGCCACCTGTCACATTCCCCAGGCACACTCTAGAATAAAAGCAATGTGTCATGGGATGCCTTTCACACGAGGCACAGGGGAGATACTTGTTTGATGAGTAGTGCATGTGACAGGCGTTGCAGGCTGTTGTCACAGAGGGAAATCACTAGGCTCTTCTTTGGGCTTTATCATTATTCATGTTCCTCCAAGGACCACTCCGGGGCACCTGCTGTCTGCCTGCTGGGAGACCATGGCCTGTGGGCCTGTTCGCTCACCTCCCCCTGGCACCAACGTTCATTGCCTGGGAAGTTGGAGTTAAAGCTGGGTCCCCAAGTGGGCTAGGTCTGATGACCCCCCAGGCAAGGTTTTGCATAAATAAAGATTCAGGATTAACTCTTGAGGAAGGTGTGAATTACCCTCTCCCCTTCCTTTGTGGCTGGGCTGCACAATTGGCCGAACAACAACATCAGAGTCATGAATATGGAAGTTTCTGGGAGCTACTCCTTCCTCCATTCAAAGCACTAGGCTAACAAATGCCCACAACCCAACCACTGTTTCCTTTAGTTCAGGGCATATTTACCGTGACCAGAAACTGCAGTAGTGACGAGGACAATCACAGTGGCGGTGGGACAAGGACTTGACGCTGGGGTTGGTGTGTGGGGTTGGATCCTGCACTACCTACCTCCACGTGGTGCTGAGTGTACAGGGGAAGGAAGGAAAGACCCTGCCTCAGCCGAGCTCACAGCCGTAGGAGAAATGATTAACATAAATCATTTTAAAATGTGACCATTTGGACAATCTTATTTTCTTATCAAAATAGACCCCAGTGAAAATGACTGCCTTGATGAAAACCACATTTCTCCCACTTGCTGAGCAAATCCGGAACCAAGGGAATTCTGGGGCATGCGTCTTCCTCTCCACTCAAGCCCCTTTTGAGCTCTTATCATTCAGTCTCAAGGACAGAGAGTATTGGAATAAGGGGGCATTTGGTTTGCAGAATGAGTGGGCATGCATGCACGTTCATGCTCTGCAGAGCTGCTGAGGCTGTCTGCTGGGTGAGGAGTGGAGGTTGCTGAGGGCCAGGATGAATTGGACTGTGAAGGGCAGTGTAGGAAAAAGAAGAGGCAAGATGACAAGGCTGGGAGGGGGAGGAATTTATGGGAAAGAATAGAAGTAAGGAAAGGGGGCTTTTTCTGTTTCTGTCGTGTGATTTGTGGTTATGTCCTGGATGTTTGTTCAATGTCCAGTAAAATCATCATTTCTCAGTGAGAAATAAGTAGTGCATTTGGATTATTTTTGCTATGTTTGGAGGTTTTTTTGAGTGTGGCCCACTAGGATCCACCTGGAATGTGGTAAGAACAGAGGGCTATGGACACAAAAGAGAGGAGGTATAAGAGGGAGAAAACAGAAAAATTCTACTGCCACCTCTTTCCCCTCTACACAATGGCAGATCTTCAGGGTCCGCCACCCACCACCAACAGGAGCAAGTTCCAATGGGCTGGCCCTGCAGGCAGGACCTTCCATGTCCCCCAGCCCCACCCCCTCCACACACACACCTCTTCCACCTTTCCACCCTCCTCATCATGGGCCATAGGAAATCTTGGGATTGCAAGCTTTTCGCATGCTGATCCTGGCTTCCTCATCCAACCCACTGAGGGACCTGGGACCTAAGCTGGGTCATGGCGAAAGGGCATGAATGGGTTGGATGAGGAAGCCAGGGCCAGCTTGCAAAAAGCTTGCAATCCCAGGATTTCCTATGGCCCATGATGAGGACGGTGGAAAGGTGGGAGAGGTGGTGTGTGTGTGAAAGGGTGGGGCTGGGAGACACGGAAAGCCCTGCCTGCAGGGCCAGCCCATTGGAACTTGCTTTTGTTGGTGGTGGGTGGTGGACCCTGAAGATCTGCCATTGTGTAGAGGGGAAAGAGGTGGCATAGACTCCTGGCTGCTTCAGGGAGGTATTTTGGCAGATGTCTACTTGGAAGGGCTAAGATAGAGGGGACTGCAGACCACCTGGGGACAGTGTGAGGGTCCTGGAAATCTAGGGAGGGATAGGAAGAAAAAAGACAGTGAGGGGAGGAACACCTGGACCCAAGAAAACAAAACAAAAACAGAGAAACAAACTGCTCCTCTCCACCATCTGGGCTTCTTGCAGAGCTGCTTTCTCCTATCCCACAGCCCTCAAGACAGCGCCCTTCCCCATGTGCCCTGGGCTGAGGCTGATGATGTGGCAGCAGAGGGGGAAGGGGGGTGGCAGGGAGAGGTGCTCAGTGAGGACTAGTAGAAGGCCCACCTCCCCAAGTGAGTTTTTCATTCTCTACTGCTGGGTCCCTGCCCGGGTAGCTGTGGGGCTTCATCTCTGATCAAAACTCAGGGTCAGGTTCTGGCCCAGGACAGGTAGACAGCTGGCCCAGGATGACAACTGCCTCAGCAAAATCAGGAGTTTGCTGGGGATTTCCACTATTCCCCACCTCCCTTCTCTGCCTCTTGGAGATGTTCTCACCACTCGCCGTGTCCTCTTTTCAGAAGGGAGCAAATCAAGAGACACCCTTCCTCCATCCCTCCCTCCTTTCCTGCCCCCTGCATGCTTGTATTTTGAAAGAATACAGAAAAAAAGGGTGGTATTTGTCCATCTTAGACTAGTCAGTGAGGGAAAGATTTTTGGTCCTCTGTTGGGGTAGATCCTCTCAGATGCAAATCTGACCCCTCCATGGAGCAACCCCCTCTGTTCTTTCCCTTCCACAACACTGACCATGTCCCATTGTGGTCACATGTCCTGCCTGTTTCACAGTCGGATTTGCTGCTTCTTGGGGTTAAGGCACTGGTGGTACTTACTTTCCAAAGCCCACGTTTGTGCCTGGCCCTTAGTGGTAGTTGTGGCTATAATAATAATAATGACAATGATGATGATGATAACAATAACACTAACTAGTATTAAATCATACAGCCTACTGTGCCCCAGGCATATGGTAACTCATTTAAATCTTAGAGCAGTCCTATGAGCTACTGGTGATAATTATTCTTATTTTATAGGTACGGAAATTGAGCACAAAAAGCAAATTGCTCCTCTGCAGTCACCCAGCAGTGAGTGATGGAGATTACTCAGGAGCTTGTGGATTCCAGGGGCCCAATGGATATTTGGTGAGTGAATGAATGAGTGAATAAACGAGTGCGTGAAGGAAGATTTTTAGCCAAAAGCACCAGAGACCAACTCTGACTGATTGGAAGCAGAAAAGCATTTTATTAAATGGTTCCTGGCCATCGTTTCCTGAGTAGGAGTGAGGAAGGAAGGCTGCAACCAGGTCCCTGGTCCACCTGCAGCCCACCTGGGCCCAGCACAGTACAGTTTCTACCTGGCACAGGGCCCGGCCCCTAGGGCAGAGTGTGGATGGGGTGTCTGTAAGCTTGTAGCTCTGATCCATCTCTCTGGCTATGTAGGAGCCTGGGGAAGTCAGGTTGTGGCTATGAGCTTCTGAGGAGGGGCTGAGGTCTTCCTCCAGGGCTCACACTGTGGGCATTTTCTCAAACAGAGGGAGAGGCTATGGGGCTTGGCAGTAAAAGTGAGTAATGAGCTGGGCGAGTGGGAGCTGGCAGAATCTGGCTGCTCCAGAGGCTCTGGAGAGTTGAGAGCTGCTGTAGAAGGACATGGCTCCAGTCACCACAGGGCCAGGAGCTTGTGTATTCAGCAGGTTTTCCTATGGTTTCCCATACAAGTTTTCTTTCTTTCTTTTTGGCTGTGCTACATGGCTTGCAGGATCGTAGTCCCCCAACCAGGGACTGATTCTGGCTCTGGCAGCGAAAGCACCAAGCACTAACCACTGGACAATCAAGAAATTCTCCCACGCAGATTTTCTTTGGGGTGAGGGCTGATCTGGCTCCTGGCTGTGGGTTTCTCATGGACTTTCTTGAGGATCACTTCTATTGTGAATGATTTGTGGACATAAGGCGAAGCTATACTAACATGCAGAGAGGTGGCATGGGCTGCTTGGGACATGAAAATTCTCTAAAGGTGTGCAGCCTAAGTTCAAGCCCTGCTTGCCGGCTGTGTGATCTTGGACATGCCACCTACCCGCTGAGCCTTGGTGCCCTTGTGTATAAAATGGAATGGGCAGTACCTGCTAGGGCTTGTGTAAGCATCAAGTGTAAAATGTCTTCAGTGCCCCTCTTCTCGTCTGGCATTCTGTAATAGTAGCTATTAATTGGTTTTTAGAACAGTTTACACTTAAGAGCCCATGCCTACTTGAGAGCAAGGTAAGGTTGTACTGCATAAGAGAATCTATTTGTTCACTTAAGCAGCTGACAGTGGTTCCTCTCTCTGATTCCTTCCAGAGTGATCCCCACCCAGGGGTCTTTTCCTCTTCTACAGCCCACTGAATGTAGGGAGCATGATCTTTGCAAGAGCTGTAACCTTGATGTCTTACTGGCTGCATGCATGGCCTTGGTTAGTTACTTAATCTCCTTGAACCACTGCCTTCTCATCTGTGAAATGGGTCCAAAATACCCAATCCAGCTCTGGGTATAGACCAATGTCTCCTTCACTTCGTTTACCTGCTGAAAGGGGCTCAGCCCTCCCATCTTTGCCTGTGGGAAATTCCTCCCTTTCTCTTGGGCCCCAAGGAGTCCCTGTAGGAGGGGTTCTTGGCTGGTGGAGAAGGCCCATGGTCAGGCCCTCATGCGCAACTCTAATACCTTTGGAGGCACACATTCGGGCCTGACACTATAGGTTCCACACAGGGTTCAATGTAATTAGCCTCATTTTCCCTGAGTGCCCTGGTTCCTTTGTGGACTGTAGTCTCAATTCTGAGGGTCTGGACACCCCATGTGGACTTAGCTACCTTTTCTGTCCTTCAAGGGGCCAAGGAAGACCTCTCTTTCTCCCTTACTCTCTCTCTCTCTCTCAATCTCTTATCCATTCTCTTTCCCAATCCCTTATTCATTCTCTCTCTCAGTCCCTCACTCAGTCACCCTTTCCCTCACTCAGTTTTACACCCAGCCTCTGGTGTTGCTTCTGGGGCTGCAGACTCAGGTGGGGGTGAGCAGTGGGCAGCACTCGTATATCATTCTCCAAAGCCCCCAATTTGTAGAAGAGGCAGCCATGAAGACATCCTGTATGAGTTTATCATTAATACCATCAGGAAGCCAGATGCCTGGTCTGGTCACGGGTGGAGTAGGGGTAAGAGGAAGAGCACCCGGATCCACTGAGGAGGTCAGTAGAAACATTTGAGCTCATACTGCAGGCCAGTATTTTACATATATTATTTCCAGCACATACAGGAAATCCGCAGGTCAGCTTTATTCCTCCTGTCCCATAGAGAGGAAAATCCAAGTTTCAGTGGACTTGAGGGTCTTGATTTGGACTTTGAGAGCTGCCTCTTAAAATACTAAAGTAGGGATTTGACACATATTCAACTGCAACTGTTACTCTCTGTTTACCACACCACGTTTATTATTAGCATAAGAGATTTGCTGAAATCTCCCAGATTGCTGGGAGAAATATCAATAACCAATAAATATCAATAACAAAGATATGCAGATGACACCACCCTTATGGCAGAAAGTGAAGAAGAACTGAAGAGCCTCTTGATGAAAGTGAAAGAGGAGAGTGAAAAAGTTGGCTTAAAGCTCAACATTTAGAAAACTAAGATCATAGCATCTGGTCCCATCACTTCATGGCAAATAGGTGGGGAAACAGTGGAAACAGAGGCTGACTTTATTTTTCTGGGCTCCAAAATCACTGCAGATGGAGATTACAGCCATGAAATTAAAAGCCATCATAGAAAGAGCACATCAGACCCTAAAAACTCAAATTTTAAATTAAAAGGCCTTTTCAAAATCCTTTTTCCTTGGAAGGAAAGTTATGACCAACTTAGACAGCATATTAAAAAGCAGAGACATTTCTTTGTCAACAAAGGTTCCTCTAGTCAAGGCTATGGTTTTTCCACTAGTCATATATGGATGTGACAGTTGGACTATAAAGCAAGTTGAGTGCCGAAGAATTGATGCTTTTGAACTGTGGTGTTGGAGAAGACTCTTGAGAGTCCCTTGGACTGCAAGGAGATCCAACCAGTCATCCTAAAGCAGATCAGTCCTGGGTGCTCATTGGAAGGACTGATGCTGAAGCTGAAACTCCAATACTTTGGCCACCTGATGCAAACAGCTGACTCATTTGAAAAGACCCTGATGCTGGGAAAGATTGAGGGCAGGAGGAGAAGGGGACGACAGAGGATGAGATGGTTGGATGGCATCACCAAGTCAATGGGCAAGAGTTTGGGTGAACTCAGGGAGTTGGTGATGGACAGGGAGGCCTGTGCGCATGGTTCATGGAGTCACAAAGAGTCGGACACGACTGAGCGACTGAACTGAACTGAACTGAAGAGATTTGCAGTAGTGGAAGTTTGGGGATGAGTGAAAAGCCGTAGGAGGAAGTGTTGGGGCACACTGCCTTTAAGGCCATTCTTGGGAAGGTGCAGCTCCACACAGGAAGGTGTGGCCACGGGACGACCCTGTTTCCTGGCCCCAGGCCTCACATACCTCTCTAGAGATAAAAGCTCAGAGAGATCCAGAGGAAGGCATGACTGCCAGCCCTGGGGCACATTCCCATCCTTGTCTGATTCTCTGTTTTCCCCAGAAGATATATTTCAGCTTGCACAGAAATCTCCAGTGAAGGGAAAGCTACACTTTGAGTGGGTTGTGGCTATCCCTGCTTCTGCGAGAAAATCATTTTGCTGCTGAACGTGCTCAGCTACTCAAGAAAAGGAGAACAAAACTTCCATGTAGGGTGATCTTGCAAGGGAGATATGAAAGAATCCCCTCTCCTCACAACAGAAGGAATTCTCATCTCTTATCCTTCATAGGTCTAGTGGCGCCTGAGATGATGAGACAAAGCTGGCTGGCTTCCTACATAGGATCTGAAGAGAAGAACCTATTCTTCCCACTAGAAACTAGGTATGGACAAGTAAACAATTACCAGGCCCACCAATTATTATTTACTTATTTTACTACTAAAAGGTTCTATTATGAAATATTTCACATATACAGGCAAGTATAGAGAATTCTATAAGAGAATAGTCATGTGTACATCACATAGCTTTGTTCAGCCTCAAGGTTTCATCATATTTACTTCATATCTTATTTTCTCAGAAGAAAGAACATCCTATGGGTAGTGTTAAGGTGCTCCATGAACCCTCTCCTTCCCATTCTTCTGTTTTTCTCTTCAGAAATATGGCTATCATGGTCCTTGTATTTCTCATCCTCATGTATCCCTGTACTTTACTGTTTACCTATTCAGTGAGCAGCAACTCTTTATAAGCTGTATCTAAACAATGAGTAGAATTGCTTTGCATGTTTTTAACTCTATATCACCTGTACCATACTTTATATGTCTTTACGCAACTAATTTTTTCCCATCGCTACTATGCTTAAGGTTTTCCTACATTGATGTATCAGTACTAGATAATTTATTTTTGAGTATTGTATTATTTTCCCTGAAACATGGTTTAAATTACTTGCCCATTTAGATGATTTCACTTTTTTCTCATCCTGCCCGTGCCTCTGTGTGGACATGAATAAAAGTTTCAGGAAGTCAAGTCGCTGGTCCAAGTGTATCCACTTTAACCAGATAATACAAAGTCACTCAACAAGGAGGTTGACTCATTTCACATTCACACCTTCAGACCATGAGCATCCTTGTTTTACCATATCCTTCTGACTCTTGGCATTTTCAGACTTTAAACTGTTGCCAGAGTGACTGTTATGGTTTTTATTTGTATTTTCCCGTTTACTAGTGAAGATGAACATCTTTTCATGAGTTTATGGCCATTGGGGATTTTTATTTTTTTCCACGTGAATTGCTTAATCCTAGCCTTTGCTCATTTTTCTTTGTTTTCTGTGTTTCCTTTCTTGTTGTCTATTTTGGAATTTTTATTTATTTGTAAGGGTTCTGTAATTACTATATGATAGTAATCCATTTTTTTTTTAATGTGGAGTGATTATGTGGGCTTCTCAGGTGGTGCTAGTGGTAAAGAACCTGCCTGCCAATGCAGGAGACAGAAACGATGCGAGTTTGATCCCTGGGTCAGGAAGATGGTGGTATGGCAACCCACTCCAGTATTCTTGTCTGGAGAATCCCATGGGCTGAGGAGCCTGACTGGCTATAGTCCATAGGGTGGCAAAGAGTCAGACACAACTGAAGCGACTTAGCATGCACGCACAGAGTGATCATATATCATACCAGCTAAGGAGTACGTCAAGGCCGTACATTGTCACCCTGCTTATTTAACTTATATGCAGAGTACATCATGAGAAATGCTGAACTGGATGAAGCACAAGCTGGAGTCAAGAAATATCTGTTGGGAGAAATATCAATAATCTCTGATATGCAGATGACACCACACTATCAAAAGTAAACTAAAGAAACTAAAGAGCCTCTTGATGAAAGTGAAAGAGGAGAGTGAAGAAGTTGGCTTAAAACTCAACAATCAGAAAAGTAAGATCATGGCTTCTGGTCCCATCACTTCATGGCAAATAGAAGGGGAAACAATGGAAACAGTTATGGAATTTATTATTATTATTATTATTATTATTTTGGAGGACTCCCAAATCACGGCAGATGGTGACTGCAGCCATGAAATTAAAAGATGTTTGCTCCTTGGAAGAAAAGCTATGACCAGCCTACACAGCATATTAAGAAGCAGAGACATTACTTTGCCAACAAACGTCCATCTAGTCAAAACTATGGTTTTTCCAGTGGTCATGTATGGATGACTGAGCAACAACAACAACAACAACAACAAACAAAAAAAGTCTGAGCACCAAATAATTGATGCTTTTGAACTGTGGTTTTGGAGAAGACTCTTGAGAGTCCTTTGGACAGTAAGGAGATCCAACCAGTCCATCCTAAAGGAAATCAGTCCTGAATATTCATTGGAAGGACTGATACTGAAGCTCTAATACTTTGGCCACCTGATGCAAATAGCTGACTCATTTAAAAAGACTCTGATTCTGGGAAAGATTGAAGGCAGGAGGAGAAGGGGATGACAGAGGATGAGATGGTTGGATGTCACTACCGACTCAATGGACATGAGTTTGAGTAAGCTTTGGGAGTTGGTGATGGACAGGGAAGCCTGGTGTGCTGTAGTTTATGGGTTCACAAAGAGTCAGACACGACTGAGCAACTGAACTGAGGTATCTTCTGAGAGTGAAGTTCAGTTCAGTCACTCAGTCATGTCTGACTCTTTGTGACACAATGGACTACAGCATGCCAGACTTCCCTGTGTGTCACCAACTCCCAGAGCATGCTCAAATTCATGTCCATCGAGTTGGTGATGCCATCCAACCACCACATCCTCTGTCATTTTCTTGTCCTGCCCTCAATATTTCCCAGCATCAGTGTCTTTTCCAATGATCAGTTCTTCACATCAGGTAGCCAAAGTATTGGAATTTCAGCTTCAGCATCAATCCTTCCAATGAATATTCAGGACTCATTTCCTTTAAGATGGAGTGGTCAGATCTCCATGTAGTCCAAGGGACTCTCAAGAGTCTTCTCTAACACCACAGTTCAAAAGCATCAATTCTTAGGCACTCAACTTTCTATATGATCTAACTCTCACATCCATACATGACTACTGGAAAAACCATAGCTTTGACTATATGGACATTTGTCTGCAAAGTAATGTCTCTGCTTTTTAATATGCAGTCTAAGTTTCATAGCTTTTCTTCCACGGAGTAAGCATCTTTTAATTTCATGGCTGCAATCACCATCTGCAGTGATTTTGGAGCCCAAGAAAATAAAGTCTGACACTGTTTCCATTGTTTCCCCATCTATTTGCCATGAAGTGATGGGACCAGATGCCATGATCTTAGTTTATTGAATGTTGAGTTTTAAGACAGCTTTTTCACTTTCCTCTTTCACTTTCATCAAGAGGCTCTTGAGCTCCTTTTCACTTTTTGCCATAAGGGGGTGCCATCTGCTTATTTGAGGTTATTGATGCTTTTCTCAGCAATCTTGATTCCAGCTTGTGCTTCATCCAGTCCAGCATTTCACATGATGTACTTTAAATATCAATTAAATAAGCAGGGTGACAATATACAGCCTTAATGCTCTCCTTTCCCAATTTGGAACCAGTCTGTTGTTCCATGTCCAATTCTGACTGTTGCTTCTTGATCTGCACACAGGTTTCTCAGGAGGCAACTATGGTAGTCTGGTATTCCTATCTCTTTAAGATTTTTCTACAGGTCATTGTGATCCATGCAGTCAAAGGCTTTAGCATAGTCAATGAAATAGAAGTAGATGTTTTTCTGGAATTCTGTTGCTTTTTTTATGATCCAGTGGATGTTGGCAATTTGATTTCTGGTTCCTCTGCCTTTTCTAAAACCAGTTTGAACATCTGGAAGTTCTCGGTTCATGTACTGTTGATGCCTAGCTTGGTGAATTTTGAGCATTGTTTTGGTAGCATGTGAAATGAGTGCAATTGTGTGGTAGTTTGAACATTCATTGACATTGCCTTTCTTTGGGATTCGATTGAAAATTGACATTTTCATATCCTGTGGCCACTGCTGAATTTTCCAAACTTGCTGGCATATTGAGTGCAGTACTTTAACAGCATCATCTTTTAGGATTTGAAATAGCTCAGTGGGAATTCCATCACCTCTAGTAGCTTTGTTCATAGTGATGCTTCCCAAGGCCCACCTGACCTCACACTCCAGGATGTCTGGCTCCAGGTGAGTGATTACACCATTATGGCTATCTGGGCCATTGAGATTTTTTTGGATAGCTCTTCTGTGTATTCTTGCCACCTCTTCTTAATATCTTCTGCTTCTGTTAGGTTAGGTCCACACTGTTTCTGTCTTTTATTTTGCCCATCTTTGGGTGAAATGTTCCCTTGGTATTTCTAATTTCCTTGAAGAGATCTCGAGTCTTTCCCATTCTATTGTTTTTCTCTATTTCTTTGCATTGACCACTTAGGAAGGCTTTCTTATCACTCCTTGCTATTTTTTGGAACTGTCTATTCAGATGGATATATGTTTCTTTTTCTCCCTTGCCTTTCACTTCTTTTCTCAGCTATTTTTATGGCCTCTTCAGATTGAAAACACTGTATTAATAACAGTTACACTAAGGCAATTGATGTACATCAGAACTGTTCCAGGTTGACCAGGATAGATCTTTTTTAGATGGTCATGCTGGTAAATGCATTGTCTCTATCTTTACACTTCATTATCTAACTCCAACATGTGGCTTGTACCTTAACCTTTTACAGGATAAATTTTGTTCTTTTTTTTAGATTTTTTGTTTTATTGAAGCCAAATTTATTACTTTGCTTTTCTTTATTGTTGGTTAATTTTGTGTCTTGTATTAGAAATTCTTTTCTATTTCTAGATCATAAGTGTGTGTGTGTGTGTGTGTGTGTGTGTGTGTCCTCAGTTGCTTAGTTGTGTCTGACTCTTTGTGGCCCCATGGACTGTAGCCCACCAGGCTCTTCTGTCCATGGAATTTTTCAGACAAGAATACTGAGTGGGTTGCCATTTCCTCCTCCAGGGAATCTTCCTGATCCAAGGATTGAACCCATGTCTATTGTGTCTCTTTCATTGGCAGGCAGATTTTTTACCACTGAGTTGCCAGGGAAGCCCAGATCATAAGTGTACCTCTTATCTTCAAAAAATTTAAAATTATTTCTCTTCACATTTAGATTTTTAATCTAGTTTTAGTTAATTTTGTTAATGGTGAAAGCAAATAAGTATTTTTGTTGTTATTATTATTATTATTGCTATAATTTTGCCACTTGGAGAGCCCGTGCATCCTTTATTGAAAAGTTCATCTTCTCCCCTCTGATTTCTAAAGCTCTTGTGTAATTTTTCAAGTCCTGTTTCTGAGTTCTCATTTCTATTTCATTGGTTAATTTGCCTATTCTTATGCTAATATCCCATTCTATCTTAATTACCCTAGCTTTATAATAGCTTTGGTAATTGTTAGGGAGTGTATCTCCATTTCTTCTCCAAAATTATCCCGTCTCTTTATAATCCTATGCATTTTAAGATAAGCTTGACACATTCACAAACAGACCCCCACCCAGAAACATAAGTTTTGCTATTTTATTGTATTTATAGATTTAAGCTTATAATATTTTGCTTTCTTTCCATGCAAATAATAAATCTCTCTACTTAATCAGCTCTTTATTTATATGTATGGAAAAATCAATACAATATTGTAAAGTAATTAGCCTCCAATTAAAATAAATCAATTTGTATTAAAAAAAGAATTTAATTAAAAAAAAAAAAAGCATGATGGGGAAAATTTCTTTATGGGAAAAGGGACATATCTAAGAGGAAATGCAGACAGGTACCCAGTGGATTGGCCAGGTATCTGCCTGACCTACAGAGAGAACCATTATCCCAAATGGAAGAACTTATTTAAGGAATAATAAAAGAAAAACGTCCAGAATTGAATGGACAAGTTGCTAGATTTAAAGAACTAGGTACTTACTAGGTAAAGCATCAGATAAGATAGCACTACTAATAGCACCATTGAAGTTAGAAGACCATGGGACAGTGACTTTGCATTTTTGTAAGACATGCCTTTCTCATTGGAAATTCCATGCCTGGCCAAAGTGTGTATGTGTGTGTGTGTGTGAAATATTTCTCCAAGGGGAAATATTTATATATGTTGCGTAGATTGTGATCTTAAATCCTGAAATAGCTCATTCTGCTTTCTTTATTTAAAAAGAGAAAACAAGATTCAAAGTGCTAAGTGACTTTTCTGAGGCTTCCCCACTAGTAGGTGCCAGAATCAGGATTCAAACCCACTCAGGGGAGCTGGGCTTCTTGCACTGCACTCTCCCTTTCCATCTCCACCCTTTGTTCATCTTGGTATGAAAGCTCTAACAGGAAGGCATCATTTTGATTTCAGCTGAGGAGATGTGTGAAGATTACACAAAATTTTCTCCAGTCTGCACATGTCTGCAAAAACTCTGAAGGTATTGATTAAGAGGATTACCAGTAAACTGGCAAATGCAGAATCTGTAAATAATGAATTGACTGTGTATATATGATAGCATTGCACTATGTAGTCTCTTACAGTTTGCTTTTATTTTTCAATATTATTGTTGTGAGTTATATCCATGTTAATATATGTAAATCTCATCTATGTCACTACTGTATGGTACTCCATTGTATAAATATATCACAGTTATCCATTTGCCTCTTGAATGGAGATTTAGATGCCTCTAAAAGGAAGATGTTTTTGGTCATTTACAATTTTAGAAAACTTAACTCCTTGATATCCTTTTTCAAGAACCTATCTGGAAGATATGCCCCAAGAAAATAAGGGAGTAATTTGAGAAAATGGAATGCATAGAATCCAGGAAACAAGGGACCTCATGCACTTAGGGAAGTGAAGGGAGTCCCCAGCAATGGTGAGAGGAACTGTGAAGGTTATAGCAGGAGCACAGAGGACTCCACAGAAATCATTCAAAGAGAAACAAATGAACTAATACATTTGGGTGCATCTGATATTGAAGAACTCAAACTAGGGAAAGTCACATAGAAAACTAAGCAAACAAACAAACAGGGACTTGTTAACTCAAAAAAGAAAAAAACAAAAACAAGACAAAACAAAACCACCAAACCAAAAAGTTATACAAGAAGTAAAATGCAATCATTGTATACTCTTGAATCTGTTATGAAAAATGCTTATTTCTGTTTTATGACAGTTAATACCTCAGGTAATTATTTAAATAGAGAGTGTGATGCAATCATAATGTCAGGCTGAGAAGGTGATGAGTCTGTGTAGGTGGGGAGAAGGTACAATAAGAATAGGCAGGAATTCAATAGGAAAGGCCTGAATTTGAAAGAGCAGCAGCTCAGACACACTGTGGGATGTAGGTGAGTGCATCCCACTCAGGAGCAGTTGTCAGGTGTGGAGGCTGAAACGGTGCCTCTGAGCAATGGACTCTTTGAGCTGAGAGGGAGTAAGCCAGGTCCCTTATCACACATCTTTTGTCCTGTAGTGCTATTTAACTTTCAACCTCCATACCTGTTGTGTCTTGTTAAAAGACAAAGCAATTTAGCAGATTCCCCTTAAAAATCCATTTTCTTCAGGTAGTACCTGTTTACTCCTATTTAGTTTGTTCTGGCTTCTCATTGCTTTAATATCCAAGTGTCCAGGGTCTAGTAGGAGGTGTGAAGACACCCCTTAGTGGGTGTAAACTCCCAAGACTGTTCTGTTGTCCTGGGTACCAAACAGAAGCTCCTGTCACCTTTTAAAAATTAGAACCATCTTTGCCATGGTAACCCGTGTCAGATGATGTGGCTAAAAACCAAGGTCCAGGAATGCCTAAAAGTGATGTGATGTTCAGTTATGGTGAAATTTCTCCTGTCCAAATTGAAAGCAGTAAGTAACCTAATGTCTCTGCTCATGATTCTTTGATTTTTGAAGCACAGAGGTGTTTTAAGTCCAGAGGAGCAACTGCTTTGCCCCTTGCAGGGGACTGGGATGGCTGGCAGACATGAGTGTCTTATAATTTCTCCTGTTCCCCAGCTTGATCATGTTGCTTACCCCACAGAAAAAGTCTGGGGCCAGGAAAGAGGCTGCGAGTGAGAAAGTCTGTAAATTCAGCTCCCAGTGAGCCTGATGAAGGTATTGGCTCATCCACAACTACCCAGAGATTGCTCTAAGACCAATGTGTCAACTCCCAATCTGTTGTAAAACAGACAAGTGACTTTTAACTTTTCTGGGTTTCAGTTCCCACCTGTATAATGGTTTGTGTAATTTAAAAAATCCACGAGGCAGAAAGGGAAATAGCATGAATGAGAAAGATTATTGGCCATGGTGTCCAATTGTCAGGAAAGGTCCACCTTACCCAACTTAGTCCATGTATCTTACATTGTTGGTGGTGGGGAGCTGATAGAAGAGAAAAATTCAGACCTTAGAGTGGGACAGGTCAATCTTCAAACCCTGGGACAGCCATTTGCTGTCATTGAATCATTGAAACGTAATGCACCCCATAGTGGCTCAGATGGTAAAAAATCTGCCTGCAATGTGGGAGACCTGGGTTCGATCCCTGGGTCAGGAAAATCCTTTGGAAAAGAAAATGGCAACAATCCTAGAATTCCTGTCTGGAGAATTCCATGGATAGAGGAGCCTGGCAGGCTACAGTAAATGGGATCGCAAAGAGTTAGACATGACTTACTGACTAATTCTTGCACTTTTCACTTTCCCAGTAAAAGGACATTGGTGACACATGCCTTGTAGAGATTTTACTAGGACTTAGGGCATTGATGACACATGCTTTGTAGAGATTTTACTAGGACTTAGGCTCATACTTGTACACATCTGGTCTCAAGTCCAGTATGGTAGGCCCTCAGTAAAGGGCAGCATGAGGGCCTTCTCTGTTATCCTCTATTCTAGAACCTGCCCTGGTGCTAGGCTCAAAGAAAGTTTGCCCTGTTAAGAGGTCTCAGAAATAGTCTAGGCCAATATTTCTCCTCCTTTTAGTCATGCTTTCTCTGTGTATCTGTTAGGATTGTCTTGTAATTTTATTTACAAGGCAATTGGCATGTATTGGTGCAATTTATTTTGGAGGCAATTGGTATTGCAATTGGTATTGCCTCTAAAGGAACATTAAATAAGCTTTTCAAACCACACAGGCCCCATTATTCTGAACCACCCTCTCCAGCCCAATTTTTCAGATGAGGAGGTGAACTAATCTTTTCTAACTCATGCAGTTGGATGAATAGTTATTTGGTGGATTACTCACTCAAGACTCCTTCCCCTTCTCTCCTCCTCCTTCAGCCCCTCTCAAGCCTGTGATATCTGTGGATGGACATATTGAAATGGAATCACCAAAAGAGGGGCTCCCTATGGAACTTTCATTAGATTTATTCAGGAAAGATAAATCTGAGTCTAATTTGAGAGATTCCCAAGGAAAATGAGTTGTACTCACCTAAGCATATAGTGAAGAAAAGTTATGGCCAACATAGACAGCATATTAAAAAGCAGGGGCATTACTTTGCCAATAAAGGTTCATCTAGTCAAAGCTATGGTTTTGCTAGTAGTCATGTATGGATGTGAGAATAGGACTATAAAGAAAGTGGGACACCAAAGAATTGATGCTTTCAAACTGTGGTGTTGGAGAAGACTCTTGAGAGTGTCTTAGACTGCAAGGAGATCCAACCAGTCCATTCTAAAGGAAATCAGCCCTGAACATTCACTGGAAGGACTGATACTGAAGCTGAAACTCCAATACTTTGACCACCTGATGTGAAGAACTGATTCATTAGAAAAGACCCTGATGCTGCCAATATTGAAAGATTGAAGGCAGGAGGAGAAGGGGATGACAGAGGATGCAATGGCTGGATGGCATCACTGACTCAATGAACATGAATTTGAGTAAACTTTGGGAGATGGTGATGGACAGGGAAGCCTGGTGTGCTGCAGTCCATGGGGTTGCAAAGAGTTGGACATGACTGAGCTACTGAACTAAACTGAACTGAAGCGTATAGTGATAGGAGAATCATAGCATATATGATCGGGGAGAAGTAACGTAGGTGGGATTGACCTGAAAGTTGCATTTCCCATGGTGTATTTGGCCAGAGAGATATTTCTGTTTATAGAATATGAGGTATGAGCACATCAGGGTGATGACTCAGGACCCAGGCGAGCAACTGGGAGTTGACCAGTTGGCCACCTGAATGCTGGCGCTCCCTTTCCTGTGGTGCTGACAGTTGATCTGAGTCACAGGTAACAGCTTAAAGGAACCTCCTCGAACCATATAAGAAAGACTTAATTTCCTGAAAAGCAGTGGATGGAAGTACACAGGGCAGATGCGGATTAATGACTAATAAGTGTCTGAAAGAGGAAGAAAGGCCATAAACAAAATTTGTAGTTATGTCATGATGGTACTGGTTATTTTTATTAGCCTGCATTTTCTTTAATTTGTTATTTATTTTTTTTCTTTCTATATTTTGAAATTTATTTTTAATTGGAGGATAATTACTTTACAGTGTTCTGTTGGTTTCTTCATACATCAATGTAAATCAGCTCTAAGTATATATATGTATCCCCTCCCTCTTGAGCCTTCCTCCCATCCCACCCCTCCAGGTCATCACAGAGCACCAGGCTGAGCTCTCTGTGTTACGTAGAAGCTTCCCACTAGCTATCTGTTAATACTTTACACATGGTAGTGTATATATATATATCAATCTTACTCTCTTAATTTGTTCCACCCTCTTGGTCCCCTGCTGTGTCCACAGTCCATTCTCTACATCTGTGTCTGTATTCTTGCCCTGCAAATAGGTTAATCAGTACCATTTTTCTAGATTACATATGTGTGTGTGTCTGTGTGTGTTAATATATGATATTTGTTTTTCTCTTTCTGACTTAGTTGACTCTGCTTAGGTTCATGCACCTCATTTCAATGGACTCAAATTCATTCCTTTTTATGGTTTATATTCTGTTGTATATATGTACCACAACTTCTTTATCCATTCATCTGTCAGTGGACATCCAGGTTACTTCCATGTCCTAGCTGTTGTAAATACTGCTGCATTGAACATAGAGGTACATGTGTCTTTTTGCATTATGGTTTTCTCAGGGTATATGCCCAATAATATGGTTGCTGTGTTATACGGTGGTTTTATTTCTGGTTTTAGGAATAAAGGAATCTCCATACTGTTCTCCCTATGTCTGGGATGATCCCCTGGAGAAGGGAAGGGCTACCCACTCCAGTATTCTGGCCTGGAGAATTCCATGGACTGTATAGTGCATGGAGTCGCAAAGAGTCGGACACGACTGAGCGACTTTCACTTTCACTTTCATACTGTTCTCCATAGTGGTTGTATCAGTTTACATCCCCATCAACAGTGTAAGTGGGTTCCCTTTTCTTCACATCCTCTCCAGCATTTATTGTTTGTAGATTTTTTGATGATGGCCATTCTGACCAGTGATTTGCATTTGTCTAATAATGAGTGATGCTGAGCATCTTTCCATGTGCCTGTTGGCCATCTCTATGTCTTCTTTGGAGAAATGTCTGTTTAGGTCTTCTGCCACCCCCCGCCCCCTTTTTTATTGGGTAGTTTGTTTTTCTGATATTAAGCTTCATGAGCTGCTTGTATATTTTGGAGTATAATCCTTTGTCACTTTCTTCATTTGCAATTATTTTCTCTCATTCTGAGGATGTTCTTGGATTAGAAGAATCAATAAAGTGAAAATGAATGTACTACCCAAAGCAATCCACAGATTCAATGCAATCACTATCAACTTACCAATGGCATTTTCACAAAATTATAACAAAAAAATTAATTTGTATGAAACACAACATACTCTGAATAGCCAAAACAATCTTGAGAAAGAAAAATGGAGCAGGAGGAATGAGACTTCCTGATTTTAGACTATACTACAAAGCTACATTAATCAAGAAAGTGTGGTACTAGCACAAAAACAGAAATATAGACCAATGGAATAAGATAGAAATCCTGGAGATAACCCACTCATCTATGGGTACCTTATCTTTGGCAAAGGAGGCAAGAATATACAATGGAGAAAAGAGACCTTCTTCAATAAGTAGTACTGGGAAAACTGTACAGCTATGTGCAAAAGAATGAAGTTAGAACACTTCCTAACACTATAAGCATATAAAATTCTTAACTGACAGTCTTTTTCTTTAATTACATTGAATATCTCATTTAATTGCCTTCTGACTTTCATGATTTCTGATAAAAAATCACTTGTTTATCTTATTCAGGAGTCCTTATACCTAAATTATTTGTCTCTTGCTTCTTTCAAGAATCTCTTTGACTTTAATGTCCCACAATTTGATAGTATGAGATGGTTGGAGGGCATCACTGACTCAATGGACATGATTTGAGCAAGCTCCAGGAGTTGGTGATGGGCAGGGAAGCCTGGCATGCTGTAGTCCATGGGATTGCAAAGAGTTGAACACGACTGAAGGACAGAACTGAACTGAATTTTGATAGTAATATACATAAGCTATGGATATCTTTGAATTTATTCTATTTTGATTGCATTAGCTTTCTTAATTTAATGTTTTTCATTACAGTTGGAAAGTTTCTGATTGTTATTTCTTCAAGTATTTTGCCTATTTCTTTCCTTTTCTTTTATGACTCCCAATATACATTTGCTGATAATCTTTATTATGTTTCACAGGTCCTTGAGGCTCATAATTTTTCTTCACTATTTTCCTTTCAATTCTTCAGATTTTATAATATCAACCGACTTGTCTCTAAATTCCCTAATTCTTTCTTTTGGCTATTAAAATCTATTATTTGTCCCTCCTCATCAAATTTTCATTTCAGTTATTGTACTTTTCAATTTCAGAGTTTGTACATCATTCTTTTGATTAAATTCTTTCTCTTTATCAACATTCTCTGTCTGGTGAAACACCAGTGTCATACTTTAATTTTTAACATATGGTTTCCTATAGTTCTTTGAGAATATTTAAAACAGATGATTTATATATTTTTCTGGTAAGTCCAGTGTCGAGGATTCCTCAGAGATAAGTTTCCAGATTGCTTTTCCCCTTTGTATGCTCAGTTGCTTCAGTTGTGTCTGACTCTTTGGGACCCTGTGGACTGTAGCCCACCAAGATCATCTGTTCATGGGATTTTCCCAGCAAGAATTCTGGAGTGGGTTGCCATTTCTTGCTGGATCTTCCCAACCCAGGGATCAAACAAGTGTCTTTTATGTCTCCTGCATTGACAGACAAGTTTTTTTACCACTTGCACTACCTGGGAAGCCCTGTGTATAGGCCATGGATTTTTTAAAAGATTATTCAAATTTATACCATCTCTCTTTCTTATTTCCAGGAGGTCTAATTCAAATTTGAGATTAGAAACTATTGCTGATGCATAAATGCATAGTTGATTTCCTACTAAGCTGCTTAGTAAGACTTTGTAAATATCCAAGTCTTACACATACATTTGATTCCCTCTTGAGTTTTCAAACATGTAATTATCTTATATGCCTGGTGAATTATTTTCATAACATTTTTGGTACATCCTTGTACAGCACCTTCTTATTAAGAATGACACCCAAGACAACTAACAGTAGCATTTCTGAATGACTTTTTAATAGGGATATGATTTACTCAGATCATATTTTGTATTAAAATATAAACACAGTATTAGTAAAGAGGCTATATTATATAAGCTTTTTTTTTTTCTAGAATGCATCTGAGAATTAGAAAAAAAATAAAAAGCATAATGTTTTTATCTTAAGCAGTTAAATATAGCTAGCTCCCTCAAGTCCAAAGAAACAGATTTTTTCCCCAAATGATTGCAATATTATATTGACATATGTGTAAGCATAAGATGTAAACTGTAGCAATTTCATGTATGTATATATAGTAAAATAATTACCACAACAAGGTAAGTTAACACCTTATTTCATCACATACTTGCCATATTTTTACGGTGATGACATTAAAGATCTATACTTTCAACATTTCAAGTATATAATGAGTGTTAAGTCACTTCAGTCGTGTCCAACTCTTTGTGGTCCTGTGGACTGTAGCCTGCCAGGCTCCTCTGTTCTTGGGATTCTCTAGGCAAGAATACTGGAGTGGGTTGCCACGCCCTCCTTCAGGGGATCTTACCGACCCAGGGATTGGACCTGCACCTCTTATATCTCCTGCATTGGCAAACAAATTCTTTACCACTGTTGCCACCTGGGTAGTTCAAGTATATAATACTGTATTGTTAATTATATTTATGATGCTGTATACTCATTTTATTACCAGAATAAATTCATTCTCTATATAGAAGTTTTTACCCTTTGACCAACATCACCATATTTCCTCTATCTTCTCAGGCCCTGACAGCCACAATTATACTCTTCTTTTCCATGACATCAAATATTTTTAGACACACACATATAAAGGAGAACATAAAGTCTTTGTCCGCCTTATTTCACTTAGCATAATACATTCAAGATCCACACACACACATTGTTACAAAAGATAGAATTCCTACTTTTCACACGGTTGAATATGTATATTTGCTGTTGTTGTTTAGTCACTAAGTCATGTGTGACTCTTTAAGAACCCACGGATTGCAGCACACCACTCTCCTGGAGTTTGCTCAAATCCATGTCCATTGAGTTGACTTCCTTTAGGACTGACTGGTTTGATCTCCTTGTAGTCCAAGGGATGCTCAAGAGTCTTCTCCAGCACCACAATCAAAAGAATCAGTTCTTTGTGCTCACACAGTCACCACATTTTCTTTATCCGTTCATTCACCAGTGGATAAGTAGGATGTTTCTATGTCTTGGCTATTGTGAATAATGCTGCATTAAACATGAGGGTGACTATATTTGAGAAAGGTTTTTATTTCCTTTGGATATATACCCAAATGGAGAAGAGAATGGCAAACCACTTCAGTATTTTTGCCTCAAGAACATCACGAACAGTATGAAAGGCAAAAAGATACGACACTGGCAGATGAGCCATCCAGCTCAGTAGATGTTCAACATGCTACTGGGGAAGAGTGGAGAAATAACTGCAGAAAGAATGAAGAGGCTGGCCCAAAGAAGAAATGATACTCAGTTGTGGATGTGCCTCGTGGTGAAACTAAAGTCTGATGCTGTAAAGAACAATATTGGATAGGAACCTGAATTGTGAGGTCCACGAATCAATGTAAATTGGACATGGTCAAGCAGGACGTGGCAAGAGTGAACATCAACATTTTAGAAATCAGTGAACTAAAATGGATGAGAACAGGTGAACTTAATTCAGATGACCATTGTATCTACTACTGTGGGCAACAGTCCCTTAGAAGAAATGGAGTAGCCCTCATAGTCAACACAAGAGTCTGAAATGCAGTGCTTGAGTACTTGAGTGGAATCTCAAAAATGACAAAATGATCTTGGTTTGTTTCCAGGGCAAACCCTTCAATATCAGAGCAATCCAAGACTATGCCCTGACCTCCAATGCCAAAGAAACTGAAGTTGAATGGTTCTATGAAGACCTACAAGACCTTCTAGAATTAACACCAAAAAAATTGTTCATTTCATCACAGGGGATTGGAATACAAAAATAGAAAGTTAGGAGATACCTGGAGTAACAGGTAAGTTTGGCCTTGGAATACAAAATGAATCAGGGCAAAGGCTAACAGAGTTTTGCCAAGAGGACACACTGGTCATAGCAAACAGCCTCTTCCAACAACACAGAAGATGATTCTACACATGGACATCATGAGATGGTCAATACTGACCACCTGAAATCAGATACCAGCAAAGGTCCATCTAGTAAAAGCTATGGTTTTCCCAGTAGTCATGTATGGATGTGAGAGTTGGACTATAAAGAAAACTGAGCACTAAAGAATTGATGTTCGTGAACTGTGGTGTTGGAGAATACTTTTGAGAGTCCCTTGAACAGCAAGGACATCCAACCAGTCCATCCTAAAGGAAATCAGCCCTGAATATTTATTGGAAGGGCTGATACTGAAGCTGATACTTTGGCCACCTGATGCGAAGAACTGACTCATTGGAAAAGACCCTGATGCTGGGAAAGATTGAAGGTGGGAGGAGAAGGGGATGACAGAGGATGAGATTTTGGATGGCATCACTGACTCAATGGACTCTAGGAGTTGGTGATGGACAGGGAGGCCTGGCATGCTGCAGGCCATGAGCTGGACACAGCTGAGTGCCTGAACTGAACTGATATTCTTTGCAGCTGAAGATGAAGATAGTTTACATAGTCAGCAAAAACAAGACCTGGAGCTGACTGTGACTCAGATCATGAGCTCCTTACTGCAAAATTCAAGTTTAAACTGAAGAAAGTAGGGGAAACCTCTAGGCCATTCAGGTGTGACATAAATCAAATCCCTTATGATTGTAGAGTAGATGTGATGAATTGATTCAAAGGATTAGAACTAGTAGACAGGGTGCCTGAAGAACTACGGACAGAGATTCATTATTGGAGGAGGTGACCAAAACCATCCCGAAGAAAAAGAAATTCGAGAAGGCAAAGTGATTGTCTGAGGAGGTCTTACAAATAGCTGAGAAAAGAAGAGAAGCAGAAGGCAAAAGAGAAAGTGAAAGATATACCCATCTGAATGCAGAGTTCCAGAGAATAGCAAGGAAAGATAAGAAAGCCTTCTCAAGTGAGCAACAAAAAGACATAGAGGAAAACAACAGAATGGGAAAGACAAGATCTCTTTGAGAAAATTTGAGGTAACAAAGGAATATTTCATGCCAAGATGGGCATAATAAAGGAGAGAAATGGCAAGAACCTAACAGAAGCAGAAGAGATTAAGAAGAGCTGGCAAGAATACACAGAACTATACAAAAAAGAACTTAATGACCCAGATATGATCACTCACCTGGAGCCGGACATCCTGGAGTGTGTGGTCAGGTGGGACTTGGGAAGCATTACTATGAACAAAGCAACTGGAGGTGATGGAATTCCGACTGAACTATTTCAAATCCTAAAGGATGATGCTGTTAAAGTGCTGCACTCAATATGATGGCAAATTTGAAAAACTCAATAATGATCACTACACTGGAAAATTTCAGTTTTCATTTCAGTCCCAAAGAAAAGAAATGCTAAAGAATGTTCAAACTAATGTACAATTGCACTCATTTCACATGCTAGCAAGGTAATACTCAAAATCCTTCATGTTAGGCTTCAACAGTACATTAACTGATAACTTCCAGATGTACAAATTGGATTTAGAAAAGGCAAAGGAACCAGAGATCAAATTTTCAACTTCCACTGGATCATAGAAAAAGCAAGGGGATTCCAAAAAACCATCTACTTCTGCTTTATTGACTATGTTAAAGCCTTTGACTCTGTGGATCACAAGAAACTGAATTCCTAAAGAGACTGCAATACCAGACCACCTTACCTGCTTCCTGAGAAATCTGTATGTAGGTCAAGAAGCAATAGTTAGAACTGTACATGAAACAACAGACTAGTTCAAAATTGGGGAAGGAGTATGTCAAGGCTATATATTGTCACCCTACTGATTTAACTTATATGTAAAGTACATTATGCAAAATGTTGGGCTGAATGAATCACAAGCTGGAATCAAGATTGCTGGGAGACATATCAACAACCTTTAATATGCAGATAATCTCACTGTAATGGCAGAAAGTGAAGAGGAACTAAAGAACCTCTTGATGGAGTTGAAAGAGTGGAATTAAATACCTGGCTTAAAACTCAACATTCAAAAAACTAAAATCATGGCACCCAGTCACATCACTTCATGGCAAATAGATGGGGGAAATATGGACACAGCAGCAGATTTTATTTTCTTGGGCTCCAGAATCACTGTGGACAGTGACTGCAGCCATGAAATTAAAAGACACTTGCTCCTTAGAAGAAAAGCTATGACAAACCTAAGAAAGCATGTTAAAAAACAGAGACATCATTTTGCAGACAAAGGAAGTATAGTCAAATCTATGGTTTTTCCAGTAGTCATGTAAAGATGACTACTGGAAAAACAGATGTACATGTACGGATGTGAGAGTTAGACCATATAGAAGGCTGAGGGATGAAGAATTGATGCTTTTGAATTGTGGTGCTGAAGAAGACTCTTGAGAGTTCCTTGGACAGCAGAGATCAAACCAGTCAATCCTAAAGGAAATCCATTCTGAATATTCTTTGGAAGGGCTGATGCTGAAGCTGAAGCTCCAATACTTTGACCACCTGATGTGAAGAGCTGACTCATTGGAAGAGACCCTGATGCAGGGAAAGATTGATGTCAAAAGGAAAAGGGGTTAGCTAAGGATGAGACAGCTAGATAACATCAATGACTCCGCGGACATTTTCCATGAATTTGAGCACAGTCTGGGAGAAGGTGAAGGACAGGGAAGCCTGGTGTGTTGCAGTTCATGGGGTAGCAAAGAGTTGGACATGACTTAGTAACTGAACAATAATATACCAATGTATAGTAGCTCTCTGAATTTTTTGAGAAATCTCCATACTGTTTTACCTAGTAGTTATAATAATTTATGTTCCTATCAACAGTGCACAAGTTATGTTTCATCTTGCCAATACTTGTCTCTTGCCATTTTGAATACAGTGTTCCTGGTAAGTGTGAGGTGATGTTGCATTGTGGTTTCTATTTGCATTTCTCTGATGATTAGTGGTGTTGAGCATCTTTTCATATATTTTTTGACCATTTGTATGTCTTCTTTGGGAAAATGCTTATTTAAGTCTTCTGTTCATTTTTAAAAAATTAATTTATTTTAATTGGAGACTAATTACTTTACAATATTATAGTGGTTTTTGCCATACATTGACATGGGTATTCATTTTAAAACTGGGTTGTTTAATTTTTTTTGCCTTTGAGCTATATGAATTTTAAAATACATTTTGGATATAAACTTCTATCGGATGATATGCAGACATTTTCTCACATTCCAGAGGTTACTTTTTAATTTTTGCTTATTGTTTGCTTATGTTTGCTGTTACTACTGTTATATATTACACAACAAACTATTGCAGGATGGGTAGTAAATGTCAGAGAGAAGATGTTTTTGATAATTTTAAAGGAAGTCTCATAGAGATGTCTAATGCCGCCTACGTTTACCTGAGGGCCAAATAAAATTATTGGTGAAAAATTGACCACTTAGGATTTTCTTTCATTTGCATGTCAAGCTTTCTTGCAAACAAAACCCAGCAAATATATGTGTTAGGATCATAACTCACTCTCAGATATTTCTGGCACTTGGTGGAATTTCTTTGCAATGAAATATAAGCCTTTTTCTTGGATAATACTGAGGATGGTCCTAGGAAAGGTTGAGAGGCACAGATTTCACATTAGCTCTTGCCATGACTAGGAGTTTCTGTGCTCTGATGCTCCCCATCTCCCTCCTCTGTACTGTTGGCATTCACAGGCCTTTCATTCACTCACTCATTCTTCAAACCAAGAGAAAACTTCCTCTATGTTAGGCTAGTACCAAGTCTGGGCAATTTTCTCTATCACTGGGGAGTGCCCAGTAGGGAAAGCAGGCAAGGATGACTCACCTGAAGTGTAGAATCCATTATTTTAGAGAACAGAAGAGAGGCATCTAGTCTCCCCAGGGCAGTCTGGACTTCAGGGCAGGGAGAGGAAGTGACCAGTGAAGGGCACAGGTGGCCCCTGATGGGACAGGAATACAGACTGGGGCAGGCCCCTGAGCAGGGCTCAGCCGTACTGCTCCAGGAAGAACACGATGGCAGGGGCCCAGGAGAGATGCTTCTGGTTCTGCCACACTTTCTGGCTGTGTGTGGCTGAGCATCTCTATGCTCTGGATTTCCCTTCTGTGATGAGGAATAGGTAAAATTACCTATTGTCACTATCATTAAGCCAACAATCAGGGAGGAATTTTAAGCTGGTAATGGAAGTGATTATTTTTGTGTATCAGAAAGATCCATCTGGCAGCAGCAAGCAGATGGGTTTGAGTTGAAGAGACTGACTCCCAGGAGACTAATAAGGGCTGTCACTCAGATTGGGGGGGAGGGTTTCTTTCTTTTCCTTTCTCTGCGTCCTTGCACAGCCCTGCCTACCCCAATCAGACCTCAGGGCCTGGTGCTCAGGACTGTGCTGGGAGGGAAAGGGGAACCTGAAGGTCACACTGTGAGCTTAGTCCTGTAGGGCTTGAGGTAGCTTTATGTTCCAGGCAGGGACACAGCCTCCAGCAAGCTCACTACCCATCCTGGGCCTCCTAGATTGGAGTCTCTCTAGGGATGGGATATTATATTTTGTAAAATCTCCCAGGTGATCCTAAAGGTGAATTTAGGAACCATGCAATGAAGTAGGACTAACCCAGGGTTCACACAGTGATAAAACACACATATTGGGACATATGCCTTTTTCTGGACCTGGTCACTTTGTGTGATGTCTCTAGCTATATGGGGGATATATCTATCAAGAAACCAAGAAGTTGTGTTCCTTGATTGTGGAAAAACTTTGACGTACTGTGTGGAAGTGCTCTGTGTTTGTTCACTGGCTTATTATCCCAGCAACACTGAGGGTCAGATGGTAGTACTCCTACTTTGCAGATAAGGAAATGGAGACTTGGAAAGCAGAAATAGTTTTGCAAAATATGATGCAAATTCAGGTCTGTCCAGCCCTCATCCAGTGTTCTTTCTACTAAAGCACACCATCTGCCACATAGTGCCCAAGTGCCAGGAAAGGTGAAACAAGTGGTCCTGTCTCCTTTGAAGCTGTCATCTGAAGAACAAAGACAGGCCTGGCACACATGGAACTTTTAGAGGACAATTAAGAGTGAATCGATGCAGTATTGATTCTTGAGCACAATGGGACAAATACAGCATATAAATGTGTTAATAGGGCCGATCTCTCAGGATGTTTTGTGCTAATTTGAGTGGCTTGGTGCATCCTCCACATGACAAAATGAGCCAAAATGCTTCCTTAGCTTGACAAGCCATCTCCCTGCATTGACACTTGCCATGATGAATAAGCAACGAAGGGTATGCCCCCTGTCTTGTCCTGGGTGGAGACATGTGTCTGGAGGGGTCAGTCATGCACACATGCAGCTCTCTCACCTGCTCTCGGGAAACGACGGGAGGCCAATGGCAGCTGTAGAGCAGGCTGGCTGTTGGCAACATGAGTGGACGGACAGCTCCAACTCACCCAGAGTCCCAATAGACTGCTGGGTTATTTTGTAGAAAACATCACAATTCAATAGTATTGGAGGCATCAGAGGAAAGGTCGTTTGTCTTATGTGCACTGCTGGTTTGAAAGCATTTCTCCCTAATACGTATTCTGTAACTTGACACGAGGGCCCAAATGGCCATTGACAGGCATGTCAAAGGAAAAAGAGAAGAGACAAAGAAAAAAGACAGTTGGGTTCAAATCATACACTAGCCTCTCCAGGAAGAAATGCTTCTCCCTCAGTTACAGTCAATTCCGTGTTTTCTGGGGCACTTTTTTTCTAACTTCTTCATCTCAGTTAGTCTTGTCTCCTGTGTGAGGAACATAAAGGCTTGTTTCCTTTTCTCAGCAGCTGCAAAATACATCTGCTGGCATAACGACCTAACTAAGGGCTGCATTTAATTAAGATGTGTCAGGCGTTTTTTTTTATTTTAAACTCTTACACAGTTCCCACAGGAGAGGAATTTCTTATGAAAGAGTCTCTATGTTATGTGATAGCATTTTAAAGCTTTCCCCAATAGTCTCCAAATAAAACCAACAAACACTGTCCTTGAAACAAGCAAGTGAAAAAAGATCTCTTTCACGTTAATTCAAAGCACACCTGTGTCTAACCCTACCACATATTTAGATGAAAATGTAAAGATGAGGCAAATTTCCAGAGTTCCGCAAACAACAATGACACTAGATAATGGAACGTTTGTGATGCTGGTTATTTGAGGCAGTCCCAAGGGTGGTGATCCTTTTCTTTCACTCCATATCTTCTCTTAAGGCCCAGGCGTTAGGAGGGGTACCCAGTGTCCTTCACTGACAGTGATCCCTGTGTGCAGCCAGTACATGACATTGCTCATATCAGGCATGCTGCCACCATGCTTCCTGTCGTTGAGAAATGGGATCACCCACAGCTCTATGTGTCATTGTCCTCCCATTCATCCTTTCATGCAACTCTATTTTTGGCTCAGTGCCAGATGGGACCATTATTACAGTCAATCCTATGCTTTCCAAGGCACTTTCCTTCTAACTTCATCTCAATTAATCTTTTCTCCTCAGTGAGCCTGTAAATTGATTCAGGACAGAATCCAGTGCATCATGGAGATACTAGCAGAAGGTACCCCTATGTATGGTCCTGACTATCTGGTCTGTCCATCATGACCCTCAAAAATGAGGTGCAATTGTTGTGTGGTCTATGGGGTCCAGAAACCCCATTGTTATTCCTTGAGAGGTTCTAGTACATGAAGCCCATGTCACTGACATTGGGATTCAGTGAGATCAGGTGTAGCCTTCAGGACCCTCAACCTAGAGCCTATTATACAGAGTGAAGCAAGTTAGAAAGAGAAAAACAAATATTGCATATTAATGTATATATATATGGAATCTAGAAAAATGGTATTGATGAACCCATTTGCAGGGAAGAAATGGATACGCAGATGCAGAGCACCGACTTGTAGACACAGTGGGGGCAGGAAAGAGTGGGATGAATGGAGAAGGTAGCATTGACATATTATCACTACCGTGCAAAATAGATAGCTGGGGAGAAGTTGGTGTATAATACAGGGAGTCCAGTCCTCAGGGCTACCTCAGAACTCTGGATATCACTGGGGATAGTTCCTTTCTCTGCCATCAGATGGTGGATGATACCAGAGAAGCCTGGCATGCTGCAGTTCATGGGGTTGCAAAGCGTCAGACATGACTTAGTGACTGAACAACAACAGTGTTATCTCTGGTACATAGGAGGTAGCCACCTCCTAAAAATGCTTTTGGAATGAATGAATAAATTGCTATGTTTAATCCATATATCACTGAATCATTCTTATATACAAAAAATTAAGCAGGATATACAGTTGAGGGCTGTGTATAAATTCCATTTCCTGGGAATTAGTGACCTGTTAGTGTTCCAGTTACAGGGAAACCCAGAATTTCTTCTTTCATTATCCCATTTCCAGGGTTAAATGCTTTTCTGCCCCATCACTGTCTTAAAGTGGCCTGTGCTTGTCAAGAGAATCCAAACCCGGCCTTTACATTCTGCTGCCATGTGGACACAGCTCATCCCTGCCACCCTCTCTTCAGTGCTGGCTGCCCTCCTGTGCTGCCCTCCCAGGCCAGCTCCTGGGTCCTGGTCCTGCCCCTGGAGGCTGCAGAAGAGGAGGGTGCTAGGGAACCTGGGCTGAGAGTGGAGAGCCTGCAGTCATGACCATTGATGAGAATCATGAGTCGGGCCCTTTACAGACCATTACGTGCTGCCAACTGGTGAAGGCTGTGAACTTGGATGACAGAACTGATTGTCTGTGAACAGTGGCAGGGCATGGTTAAGGGTTACTGGTGCCACAAGATATGGATCCCTTTATTCCTGGGGCCATCGGGAGGCACCACAGGTGCCGGGGGCACCCAGGATTCTGCTTCAGATCTAGAAAAGCTCCCTCAGTTTATGAAACAGGCTGTCAGTAACTATTACCATTCAATGAAACAAGCTGCGAGACACTGCTTTGTCTAATGTCCTCCTCAGTGTGAGAAATCCTCTTAGGCTCCTTGATATGCATCCCTCCCCTTTGGCTGACAGCACACAGCTCTTTGTGGGGCAAAACATTTCTGTTCCCAAGAAATAAATTCACACCGAGCTCACAAGTTTCTCCTTACATCTTTTTCATTAATCCTCATTTCTCTGGAAACAGCACAAATAATGCCCAATATTTCTTATAAATGTTTCAAATATGCAAAAGATTATGTCTCAGAAAGAATCATATTTTTATAACTTTTATGGAATCTGTATAGGTACATATTTAAAATGTCAAGCTGATGTAGATCACAAAAGGAAAAATAAAGATCTCCTGCCTACTCATAACAGAAAGCCTCTATCCCCACTGTCCACAGTTTCTTCCAGAAAAACATCTGTCACACACTTGTGCTTTTTTTTTTTTAAGTTATTCGTGAAGCCCCGGAGGGGCAAAAAGAGACTTTAACAAGGGGAGGGAGGATCCACCAGAATAGGAAAAGAAACAGTGAGCATGGGAGAAGAGGAACCAGGGCAGGCAGGAGGCCCTGGCGGGGACGCTCTGGAGGACTCACCTCTCCATCTCTAGCACAGGCACTGCTGACAGAAAAGTTGAAACCACGGCCTCCTTGCAGCTGGGAGGGCACGAAGTAGCCCCTGGGGCCAAAAACAGCTTAGCTTTTAGGTCCCAGCTCATAGACGTGGCTGGAGGCCATGAGTTCAGCCTCTGTCCCCAGCCGGTGCTGGGTGGCCAACTGCAGGCAGAGCTCAGGAAGCGGGCAGAGGGTCCCTACCACTTCTACTGGGCCCAAGGAGACAGGAGGATGAGGGAGAGGAATGTAAGTCTGAAACCTCCCTCTGTCCCCACCTGGGGTGGCTCTGGGGAGGAATAGAAGTCTCCTTCTGGCTCCAGGCCCTCCCAGGCCCACAGCGACCAATAAGGTACAATCACTGGGACCAGTCACAGTCACTGGAGGTGCAGATCATTTGTTTCTTTAAAAAAAAAAAAAAAGACAAAAAAGTTGCAGTCTCCTACAAGCACAAAGTTTTATGTTTCAAGGTGTTAAGAAAAAAAATCTGTCCTGGCTCAGGACAATGGCTTCATCTCACTGATCTCCTTGTCAATTTCTTCCACGAAGGGGATCATAAAGTCCACAAATACATCTGCTTTGTGTGGAAGCTGGTGAACAGAGACCTGATGTCATACCCCTCCACTGGTTTCCTTCATAGGATAAAGAAGTTTTCTGCTCACATCAGGATGAAGTGCATGAACTTGTGACATAGCACCTTCTCTGTTTCACAGCAATGCTGACCCTGACAGAGTTGATGGAGGATTCCATCAGAATCTTTTCCTTCTCAGTCCTGCTAATGGTCATGGGTTGTAGAATGAGCTCTTTGCTACTTCTGACTTCCACTTCTGGCCTGTTGTGTTGTTTCACTATCTGGGAGGAGAAATCCTCTAAGCAGAGGGCAGCCTGCAGTGTGGCCTCCTCCACACTCAGGTAGGACTGGAGAGTGGCAGTCATCGCAGGTGCTGGCTGGGCAGGAAAGCAGAAGTGTGGAAGTGGCCAGCCCAGCAATGCCTCACCTGTCTCACTTCTGCTTTTTTTTAAGTGTATTTTTTAACTGGAGGAAAATTGCTTTACCATGTTATGTCCATTTCTGCCATACAGCAATGCTAATCAACCATAATTGTATGCATATCCTACCATTCTTGAGTCTCCCTCCCTCCCTCCCATCCTTCCCCTCCAGGTCATCACAGCGCTCCAGGCTGGGCTCCCTGTGTTATATAGCAACTTCTCACCAGCTTTTTTCCATGTTTTAATGTATATATGTAGATACTGCTTTCTCCATTCGTACCACTTTCTCTTTCCCCCACTGTGTCCACAAGTCTGTTTTCTACATCTGCTTCCTTCCCTGAAAATAGGTTCATCAATACTTTTTTCTAGATTGCATATACATGCATTAATATACAGTATTTGTTTTTCTCTTTCTGAATTACTTCACTCTGTATAACCTGCTCTAGGTTCATCCACCTCACTAGAACTGACTCAAATTTGTTCTTTTGTATGGTTGAGTAATATTCCATGGCATAAATGTACTACATCTTCTTTATCCATTCATCTGCTGATGGACACCTAGGTTGCTTCCATGTCCTGGCTCTCGTAAATAGTGATGCAGTGAATATAGGAATATGTGTATATTTTAGAGTTGTGGTCTTCTCAGGGTATATGCCCAGCAGTGGGATTGCTGGGTCATATGGTAGATTTATTCTTAGTTTTAAAAGGAATCTCCATACTTGTGCTTTTAAAAATTATAAAATAGGGTCCTACTGTGTGCACTATCCCATACTCTTCTTATCAGCACATCTATGTTGGTATCAGGTAGCATGAGATGCTATAACATGCAGATCCCTGAACCTAGTGGCTGAACCCAGTGGAAGCTCATGTGTGGCCAACACGAAACCCCACACAGGTGCTCACAATAAGCATGCAGCTCTCTCCCAACAGCAAAGCTTCTTTTCTACATTTTCTTCATCAATATACAATTTCCAATGCCACTGTGCTCCTTCCCATCAGGATGCAAATTTGGAGAATCAGAGTATGGGTGGTTTTTTTTGAGCAGATTGTGGTTGCTTGCATTCCACTGGCTAGAACTTGGTCACATGGCTGTCCTCCCTTCAAGGGAAACTGGAGTATTTTGTCTAATCCAGGCCCATGAAAATAAAGACATGAATTAGATGAGTAGCCAGAAGTCTGCAGCAGTCTACCCTCTGGTAGCATTCCACCTTTGAAGACAAAGTCAATGTGATTTTCTTTTAGGAAAAAGAATTTCTCTGGGCTGTCCCATTGCTATATCCAACTCCCAGGAGAGAAGGATGCCCAGTACCCTCCATCAGATCTGGAGTGTGCGATTCCTGCATCCCAGCCACCTGTAGATTAACAATCTACAATTAACAATTAACAATCTATCTGCTTCCCTTTCAGGCCCTTTAGATATCCGGTGATGGACAAGGGACATAATAATACCATAGCAAGAGCTATTCTAAGGCTCCAACATTGAAAAGTTGCTCTTTAGGCTGGGTTCATGATCTCTTTGGCAACATAAATCTTACAACTTAGTAGATCTCTTATCTATTTGTCTCTAGTCAGTTCTATGTGCCTCAAAACATGAACAAAATTCTTTCCTATGCATAGTCCCACCCATATTTGTTTTTTGGTTTTACTTCCTCACCCCCAGTCCTGCTCTCTTAACCTTGAGTTTGTCAGAAACACAGGACATGGATGTAAGCTGCACATATCTGATCTTTGCCTTAGAAATAAGGTGAAGGAATACATTCCTTAACAAATTTCTCTCAATCTTATCTTTAATTTTTGGTGGCATAGAACCCATATTCTAAAAGTTTGAGTCCCCAAATTTCTGAATTTTCTTTATTCCCTCTCATATTTGTTTGTAAACATACCAATTCTACCCAGAGCTTATACCTTCTTTATAGCATTTTGCTAAAAGCAGAAAGTAAAAGCAACATAGTTTATTTCCTATACCCTCACTTAGAGCAGGGCTTCCCAGGTGGGTGGTTCTAGTGTTAAAGATCCCATCTACCAGTGCAGGAGACATAAGAGACTTGGGTTTGATCCCTGGGTCAGGAAGATCACCTGGAGGAGAGCATGGCAACCCACTTCAGTATTCTTGCCTGGAAAATCTCATGGACAGGGGAGCTGG
Organism: Cervus elaphus; assembly: GCF_910594005.1. Lineage (NCBI taxonomy): Eukaryota > Metazoa > Chordata > Mammalia > Artiodactyla > Cervidae > Cervus > Cervus elaphus. The sequence goes on from NC_057847.1 coordinate 4,228,397, forward strand.
GTGGGCTACAATCCATAGGGTCATAAAGAGTTGACATGACTGAAGTGACTTAGCAGGCATGCACTTGCCATGGGCTCGTGAACAATTCGACCTGCCTTCTAAGTTGTGGAGAGCCAGCAGTTTCACCAAATTTTCTGCCACTGCAATATATGGGTCTTCTATTTTCTCTATCACCAAGCCAAGGTCACATATTTTAGGTTTGTAAAGTATTCCAATTCAATGTAAAATCTTCAGTTTTGATTAAGCTAATTATTTTACTGTGACAGATCAGTCTCAAAAGTCAAGAAGTATCCTTGGTAGAATTTGTTTCTTATTTACATAAAGTTGGGACCACATGTTCATGCTTGGCAGGTGTTTCTTCCCCTCCATACCTGGCTTCCAAGTCACCTTGATCCCTGCCTGCATCAAGCTGGCAGTGGGAGCATCACGAGGATTTGCATGTTGGGGAGGGGGAGTCTGGCTCACATCACTTCCACACCTGACTGTAGGAAGGCAGGGATATATCATGACTGTGTGCTCACAGAGGTCAGAAAAGAGGCAGGGTGATCACCCAGGAATCTCTATCAGAACTACCACCCACTTCCTTACCTTTACCTTACCTTTAGAATGCTATCTATCCATAAAAATAATAAGTTCAAATGGGACAAAGGGTATCTAGTGGAAAATAAGACTCCTGAGAAAACCAGTCACCCTCGCAAAACCACCACTCTTAACAATTCCTTCTGGAAGTTTTGTGTGGATATAAAAATATACATATGAAAATGTGTGTGCAAATGTTTGCATATTCAAATTTTCTTCAATTTTATAGCTATGTGGTACTCCATGATGGGCTTTATGGGCTTCTAATTTGTCCTTTTTTTTTTTTTTTGTTTTTCTCTTTTACACATGGTAATATTGCAATACACTTACTTGAAATACTATTGTTACTACATCCAAGGACCGATGCTGAAGCTCTAATACTTTGGCCACCTGATGCAAAGATCCAACTCATTAGAAAAGATCCTGGTGCTGGGAAAGATAGAGGGGAGGAGGAAGAGGGGATGACAGAGGATGAGATGGTTGGATGGCATCATCAACTCAATGAATATGAGTTTGTGCAAACTCTGGGAGATGGTGAAAGACCGGGAAGCTTGGTGTGCTACAGTCCGTGGGGTTGCAAAGAGTCGAACACAACTGAGTGACTGAATAACAACATCCATGGGATAGATTCATAGCACTAAATCCTAAACTTTTAATTTCATTATGTCACAATACTAACAGTGATCAAATAGCTTAAATACTATTCTCTCCTTGTGAGACACATATGATTATTGGTTAATTATGGTATTATTTTTTTCTAATTCTTATAGTTAATTTGTTGTAATCTTAAAGTTGTTTTTGTAAAATACCAATAAATTGTTAGTACAAGAAGTTCCTTTTCTTTTTCCCACTGCTGGTAAGGAGCTCTTAGACCCTGATAATTCACAACCACTCTCTGACTAATTCCTTCCTTTGCCAGCTGGCCTGGGGTCTATAAATATGACAACACTTGAGAGGTGCTGTGACAGAGAAGCAGGAGCTGCTGGCTTTTGGCAGAGTACCGTGCCTGGTCACTTGGGGAGGGCTAGGTTCCTTAGCAGAGACCAGGCTGTCTTCCTGTGGTCACACTCCTCTGTCACATCCCAGCCCCTTGCTGCTCAGGAAACTAACTCCAAAATCTCATTCTGGCCTTCCCTGCTTTCTATAATCTTACTCCATTTGAACTTTCTAGTCCTATTAGAACACAGGGCAAAGTGATGGCCATGGAGAGTCAAATATCATTTCCACCCAAGCTTCTGCTTGTAGAAGGTCTTCAGGGTCACCTTGTGCTGACCCAGGTCCACCATGACATGGGGGACCTCTGTTCATGACCCTCACTGACCATCCCCTTCTTCCCTTCTAACCTGACCACTGTGAGTCTGTTGAATGGAAGCCATGGCAACTGCTCTGGATGCCCTTCTGCCAGTCACCCTGTGCTGCATGGCAAGGCTCACTGAGAGGGCTTTGTGTGCCTAAATCCTGTCCCTTACACTTGCCAGCTGTGTGACCCAAGGCAGATCACTTTTCCTTTCTGTGCTTCTGATCTCTCAGGTGTAAAATACTGCTAATAATTAAAGATGATTCTTTGAGCTCCAACCATGTGCCAGACCCCAGTCATGTGTGTTAATGCTTTATTTCCTATAACACTCTCAGTAACAGAAGTCTCAATATCTCCATTGAAAGATGAAGAAATTGAGGCACAGAGGGGTCAAATAACTTGGCTGTGGTCACACAGCTTAGCAGTGAGGCCATGCTGGGAGCCTAATGGTCTCTCTCCACAGTCTTGCTCACGAGTCTTCCTCTGAGGCAGCTGCTGAGAGGATAACAGAGAGGGTGTAGTGGGCACCGACTACAAGTCAGCTGTGACTACTGTTTGTGTTGTAATTGCACTCAAACATGCCAAATCCTCAACAGAGGGAAGTTTTGAAACCACTGGAATATTAGAATTGCTTTATGGGTCCTTGAAGAAAGATGGGGAAAGATCACAAAGGAAAGGAGTAGGTGTGGGTCGTCTCCGGGCTGTGTGAGGGACTGGAATTTCCAGTCCACTCAGGGTAGGCATCTGGAGGGCAGGAGTGTGACAAAAACTTGACAAAGAAGGGACAAATTAGGGTTTCAAGGCCCTAAAGGTCAGAATGAGGAGTCTATGCTGAGTTAGGGCTGGTGGTGGCAGGGTATGTGACCAGGGGAGCAATGGACCTGGCCCAACCCTGAAAGTCATAACATCATCAATGTGCTGATTGGATTGGAGGGGAAAGGAGGCCAGAAACAGGCTGGGAAAGGAAGGACCCAGCTCTGCTCCTGCAACAGCACAGTAAAAGAAAAGGGACTGAGACCTAGAGATTCTGAAAAAGCTGAGTCCACAATGACCAGCGGTGTACAAGAGCAGGGCTCTCAAATACTACTGTGTGCCAAGTGTGAAGTCTCTGCTGTTACATCTGATAACTCGTCTCCTTGGACTTGAGGGAGGGGGTGGGTGAGTGGGAGGTTGTGTCCTGCTGAGTTGAATCTGTGTGCCTCTGCCGGACTTAGACTGTGCTGTCCCTTCTGAACACAATTTTGGGGCACTGCCCTCGGGAAGGGCTGAGGTCAGATGCATTATCTAGAGCAGGCCGAGTCCCACTTTGGAGATGATGAGCCTGAAACAGAGTCAGGTTGCCATGCTATTTAAACATTTTTAACTAAGATATCACATAAAATGTTATATATGAACATAAAGTGAATTGTTAGTCTCTCAGCTGTGTACAACTCTGTGACCTCACGGACTGTAGCCCTCCAGGCTCCTCTGTCCATGGAATTCTCTAGCCAAGAATACTCCAGTGAGTTGCTATTCCCTTCTCTAGGGAATCTTCCTGATCGCACTGGGGTCTCCTGCATTGCAGGCAGATTCTTTATCATCTGAGTCACCAGGGAAGCCCATATGTGAACATGAAACAAATTCAAATGCAGCGAAAGTACCTGGGGCAAAAACAGGTTTCCCTCCACCCCTGCCCATAGCTGCCTGGCCTCTCTGTTTATTGGCAATCCCTGGGATGCACATTCTTCAGCATTCTTGCCTTGAGAACCCCATGAACAGTATGAAAAGGCAAAATGATAAGATACTGAAAGAGGAACTCCCCAGGTTGGTAGGTGCCCAATATGCTACTGGAGATCAGTGGAGAAATAACTCCAGAAAGAATGAAGGGATGGAGCCAAAGCAAAAACAATACCAAGTTGTGGATGTGACTGGTGATAGAAGGAAGGTCCAATGCTGTAAAGAGCAATATTGTATAGGAACCTGGAATGTTAGGTCCATGAATCAAGGCAAATCGGAAGTGGTCAAACAGGAGATGACAAGAGTGAACATCGACATTCTAGGAATCAGAGAACTAAAATGGACTGGAGTGGGTGAATTTAACTCAGATGACCATAATATCTACTACGGTGGGCAGGAATCCCTTAGAAGAAATGGAGTAGCCATCATGGTCAACGAAAGAGTCTGAAATGCAGTACTTGGATGCAATCTCAAAAATGACAGAATGATCTCTGTTTGTTTCCAAGGCAACCCATTAAATATCATGGTAATGCAAGCCTATGCCCCAACCAGTAATGCTGAAGAAGCTGAAGTTGAATGGTTCTATGAAGACATGCAAGACCTTCTAGAACTAATACCCAAAAAAGATGTCCTTTTCATCATAGGGGACTGGAATGCAAAAGTAGGAAGTCAAGAAACACCTGGAGTAACAGACAAATTTGGCCTTGGAGTGCAGAATGAAGCAGGGCAAAGGCTAATAGAGTTTTGCCAAGAGAACGCACAGGTCATAGCAAACATCCTCTCCAACAACACAGAGAAGACTCTACACATGGACATCACCAGATGGTCAACACCAAAATCAGATTAATTATATTCTTTGCAGCCAAAAATGGAGAAGCTCTATACAGTCAGCAAAAACAAGACCAGGAGCTGACTGTGGCTCAGATCATGAGCTCCTTATTGCCAAATTCAGACTTTAATTGAAGAAAGTAGGGAAAACCACTAGACCATTCAGGTATGACCTAAATCAAATCCCTTATGACTATACAGTGGAAGTGAGAAATAGATTTAAGGGACTAGATCTGATAGAGGAGTGCCTGATGAACTATGGACGGAGGTTCATGACATTGTATAGTAGACAAAGATCAAGACCATCCCTATGGAAAAGAAATGCAAAAAAGTAAAATGGCTGTCTGAGGAGGCCTTAACAAATAGCTGTGAAATGAAGAGAAGTGAAAAGCAAAGGAGAAAAGGAAAGATATTCCCATTTGAATGAAGAGTTCCAAAGAATAGCAAGGAGAGATAAGAAAACCTTCCTCAGTGATCAATGCAAAAAAATAGAGGAAAACAATAGAATGGGAAAGACTAGAGATCTCTTCAAGAAAATTACAGATACCAAGGGAACATTTTATGCAAAGATGGGTTCGATAAAGGACAGAAATAGTATGGACCTAACAGAAGCGGAAGATATTAAGAAGAGGTGGCAAGAATACACAGAAGAACTTTACAAAAGAGATCTTCACAACCCAGATAATCATGATGATGTGATCACGCACCTAGAGCCAGACATCCTGGAATGTGAAGTCAAGTGGGCCTTAGAAAGCATCACTACGAACAAAGCTAGTGGATGTGATGGAATTCCACTTGAGCTTTTTCAAATCATGAAAGATGATGCTGTGAAAGTGCTGCACTCAATATGCTAGCAAATTTGGAAAACTCAGCAGTGGCCACAGGACTGGAAAAGGTCACTTTTCATTCTAATCTCAAAGAAAGGCAATGTTAAAGAATGTTCAGACTACCACACAATTACACTCATCTCACACGTTAGTAAAGTAATGCTCAAAATTTTCTAAGTCAGGCTTCAGCAATACATGAACCATGAACTTCCAGATGTTCAAGCTGGTTTTTAGAAAAGGCAGAGGAACCAGAGATCAAATTGCCAACATGTGCCGGATCATCAAATAAGCAAGAGAGTTCCAGAAAAACATCTATTTCCGCTTTATTGACCATGCCAAAGCCTTTGACTCTGTGGATCACAATAAACTGTGGAAACTTCTGAAAGAGATGGGCATACCAGACCACGTGACCTGCCTCTTGAGAAACCTGTATGCAGGTCAGGAAGCAGCAGTTAGAACTGGACATGGATCAATAGACTGGTTCCAAATAGGAAAAGGAGTACGCCAAGGCTGTATGTTGTCACCCTGCTTATTTCACTTATATGCAGAGTACTTCATGAGAAACGCTGGGGTGGAGTAAGCACAAGCTGGAGTCAAGATTGCTGGGAGAAATATCAATAACCTCAGATATGCAGATGACACCACATTTATGGCAGAAAGTGAAGAGGAACTAAAAAGCCTCTTGATGAAAGTGAAAGAGGAGAGTGAAAAAATTGGCTCGAAGCGCAACATTCAGAAAACTAAGATCATGGCATCTGGCCCCATCACTTCATGAGAAATAGATGGGGAAACAGTGGAAGCAGTTCAGACTTTATGTTTTGGGGCTCCAAAATCATTGCAAATGGTGATTGTAGCCATGAAATTAAAAGACACTAGCTCCTTGAAAGGAAAGTTATGACCAACCTAGACAGCATATTAAAAAGCAGAGACTACTTTGCCAACAAAGGTCCATCTAGTCAAGGCTATGGTTTTTCCAGTGGTCATGTATGGATGTGAGAGTTGGACTGTGAAGAAAGCTGAGTGCCAAAGATTTGATGCTTTTGAGTTGTGGTGTTGGAGAAGACTCTTGAGAGTCCCTTGGGCTGCAAGGAGATCCAACCAGTGCATCCTAAAGGTGATCAGTCCTGGGTATTCATTGGAAGGACTGACGCTCAAGTTGAAACTCCTATACTTTGGCCACCTGATGCGAAGAGCTGACTCATTGGAAAAGACCCTGATGCTGGGAGGGATTGGGGGCAGGAGGAGAAGGGGACGACAGGATGAGATGGCTGGATGACATCACTGACTCAATGGACATGAATTTGGGTAAACTCTGAGAGTTGGTGATGTACAGGGAGGACTTGCGTGCAGCGATTCATGGGGTCGCAGAGTCGGACATGACTGAGCGACTGAACTGAACTGGGATGTATCTTGGTAGACTTTAGAACATGTTCTTTGCCGGGCCTGCCGGCTAGATGAACAGGTCGAGGACGCAATCACCAGAGCACCTGAGAAATAAAAGACTAGGAAAGATGGGGTTGAGAGGGACGGAGTCAGCTTGTGACTGATTCCGACGACTTTATTGAGGGGTAACATACATATATATACTAACAGGATTCACCAAATTTTAGATCAAAGGCTTGCATACGTGCAGAACTGCAGATACTAGTTTTAACTCAGGAGTTTTATCTTAACTCTAGCAGAGCATGGCACCAGCGTCTTACAATCAGGTAAAGACTACCTAGACATAAGCCATTCACAGGAGCCCGATAATCTTATCAGAGTCAGGAAAATGGGCAAATGGTGGCTGCAGCGATTTCCTTGAGGGAGGTGAGAAAGGCCAATTTGCACTTTAACAAATCAGGGGTGGCGGGACAGAGAGGGACCTCTTGATCTCTCTCAGGGCCGAGAAGGGGCCTGAGCAGTCAGGCCGGCTCCCCGCATCTCCCCCTTTTCTTTTGACTAATGGCCATTATATCTCCCTCAAAGGAAATGGTCGCGTTTGCAAACGGGAAAATATCAGCAATCTTTTATTTATCATCTCAGATATGCATTGACAAATGCAAGGGCCAAAACACAGCAATAACAATATGCATATAATGATGAAAATTATAGATTTTCACCAACCACTATGAAACCAGGCAGATATCTGACTCCAAATGCTGGAGTCAGAAAAATCCATAGCGGCTACTTGTTGTTTCATATCTTCTAAAGCATCAGAAACATTTGAGGAATAATCAGGAATATACACACAACACTCCATTTTTATTAAGGCACATGTTCCCCCTTGAGAGGCTGTTAGAATCAAAGGCGCTTCTGCGAGAGGAGGGGGAGGGAGCGGGACGGGCGGCGGCAGCGGGTCAGGATCTAAACCGGCTATAACAGATGGCGTTTTAGAATGCAACGGCCTAGTTGTATTTATGGGTGGTAAGTCTAGTTGTTCCATTCTCTGAGATATGGATGTTAGCATCTCTCTAAGTTCAGAAAAAGGGGAGCCTTGGTCTTTATTCTTTTGTTGAGTTCCTATAAAGGCATCCCATCCTTCTTTGTCATGCTCAAAAGCCTGCTCTTTTAAATCATCTTCCTCATCAGGAGAAAGTTCTGAATCTGAGTCTTGTTCTAGAGCAGTAGTCTCATTATCATTTTTTCTGGAAACTGAAACAATTGGGGAGTCATATATGTGCTCCGCTACCCGTTGGGGGGCACCTGAACACTTGGGTGTTATAAGTTTCAAGGCTGTTTCAAATTTCCTACTCTCGTGTTCTGGGTTTAAACAATCTCTTATTAGAGTCCATAGAGAATAAGCATCAAGAGGAACTTTGTCAGGTCCATACAGGGTATAAACTGTTTGAATTTGTTCTCCCACCTTTACCCAAGTTTCAAGGCTAATAGTTCCTTCCTCTGGGAACCAAGGACAAGTTTCCTCCACAAAGACAAGAAATCTTTCTAATTTCTGTTTAGACACAGAAATTCCTCTAGCTTTTAGCATAGTTTTTAACATAGAAACAAAGAACTGTCTACTATTACTTTGCCCCATAATTTTTACTCTCAACTATACCCTCTCCACCCACAGTTTTCCAACGATACCTGAATAGGTGAGGCTTTCTCCCGGGATCACTTTCAATATTTTTGGGTGGCTGTGCTCTGGGGTCCGCCCACGTCCCTCGTTCTGGCGCCACTTGCCGGGCCTGCCGGCTAGATGAACAGGTCGAGGACGCAATCACCAGAGCACCTGAGAAATAAAAGACTAGGAAAGATGGGGTTGAGAGGGACGGAGTCAGCTTGTGACTGATTCCGACGACTTTATTGAGGGGTAACATACATATATATACTAACAGGATTCACCAAATTTTAAATCAAAGGCTTGCATACGTGCAGAACTGCAGATACTAGTTTTAACTCAGGAGTTTTATCTTAACTCTAGCAGAGCATGGCACCAGCGTCTTACAATCAGGTAAAGACTACCTAGACATAAGCCATTCACAGGAGCCCGATAATCTTATCAGAGTCAGGAAAATGGGCAAATGGTGGCTGCAGCGATTTCCTTGAGGGAGGTGAGAAAGGCCAATTTGCACTTTAACAAATCAGGGGTGGCGGGACAGAGAGGGACCTTTTGATCTCTCTCAGGGCCGAGAAGGGGCCTGAGCAGTCAGGCCGGCTCCCCGCAGTTCTTGGTATAAACAAACCCATGTATCTTTACTCCCCACTCAAAACACATTTTGTTCCTTTAACAAATGGTAGCACACTATATATTTATTATTTTCTTTTCTAAAATATACTCTTGTAAGTTGTTCCATGATGGTACACACTGAACAGATTCTTTGCTTTTTAACTTTTATACGGTGTTACTTTGTTTGGATCTATCATAATTTATCTAACCAATCTCAGATGGGTGTATATTAGATTGTCGTATTATTTTGTTACTACAAACTAAGCTGTAATTTTAAGTTGTACATATATCTTCCTATATCTCCACAATATATTTGTAGGCTAACCTTCTGGACTAAGGGATATGTGTCTGTATGTATTGCAAAATTGACCTGCATAGAGACTTACCTATTTGCATACTTATATTTTTACCGATGATGCATTCATATCACCAATGCTGAAGTACATTTTTATTTATATACATAAAATGTGTTTATATGTGTAAGTGTGTGCATGCTAGGTTGTTTCAGTCATGTCCAACTCTTTGGGACCCTATGGACTGTAGCCTGTCAGGTTCCTCTGTCCATGGGATTCTCTAGGCAAGAAAATTGGAGTGGGTTACCATGCCCTACTCCAGGGGATCTTCCTGACCCAGGGATCAAACCTATGTCTCCTGCATTGCAGACGGATTCTTTACTGCTGAGCCACAGGTTAAGTTTTATATGTGCAAGCACACTTCTTATGCACATATTATATATAATAAAAAGATAGGAGACTTGCACTAGGTGAGAAAAACCTGTTTTCCCACAGGTCTTCAGGTTCACAATTTTGATACCATTGTACATGTATACTGGAATTAAACAATCAAGTAAATGGGTAGTAACAGATGGTGGAGTCAGACTTCTTGCTGTTTGGGCTGAAGTTTACATTAAGCAAAAGAGTGACGCTAGAATGATTACAGTAGGATTATAGTTGAAGACAGCAGTATGCATTCAAGTTTAGCTTAATATAGAGATGTTGAGTCACTAAGTAATATCCGACTCTTTGTAACCCCATGGACTGCAGCACGCCAGGCATCCCTGTCCTTTACTATCACCCAGAGTTTGCTCAAATAATTGTCTATTGTGTTGATGATGCCATCTAACCACATCTAACCATCTCATCCTAATATGTATAGGTGTGTGTATGTATATATATATATATATATATATATATATATATATATATAAGTTAGTATACACATACAGATTGGTCTAGAAGCAATGATGCTCCAGTAGCAGTGAGTATACTTAGCCCTAGATCTTTTTTTCTGAAACCATTCTCCACTGAAAGGAATCAGGATGCCTTAGAGAAATGGACTAGAGTTAAATATATATATATATATATATATATATATATACAAGATAAACCTGGAAAGACTTGTAATGCCAAAAGGTAAGAATGTGCAAAAAGAGAAAAGAAAGAAAGAAAATGATGGCATACAACAGAGAGACAGGAACCAAATAAGACAGTCCCTAATGGTCAAAGTTGGACAATTGGAATAACAAATTAATAATGTAGTATTGATTTATTCCCAACATATAAAACAACTATTTGTGAATCTATACTGATATAAATAAACATTGAATAGATAAATAAATAAGTAGGGTGTCTGAGACAAATGTCCAATGCAGAAGAACTCAAAATAATTTGAGAGGTGGTCATGTCTCCACCCTTAAGTATGGGCTACACATGGTGACTTCTTTTCAAACAGCACCGCATGGAGAGGAAGACAGAGAAACTTCACAGTGGAGAAAACTGATGACCACCACCTCAGCCAGGTGATGAAGCGTCAACAGTGGTGAGTCATGTTGATATGATGTGATGAAAATATCACTTTACCTCTGTGGTCCTCTGCCCCAAACTCATAAGCCTAGAACCCCAATCTAATTATAAGAAAAAACATTAGACAAATCCTAGCTGAGGGACATTCTATAAAGGACCTGACCAGTACTCCTCGAAACTGTTACGGCCATTAGTAAGAAAGAAAGTGAGACACTGTCTCACTCAAGAGCAGCGTAAGACAACAGGGTTACCCATCATAATATGAAATCCTGAATGGGATTCTGGGGCAGAAAAAAAGGCAGTAGGTACAAACTAAGGAAATATGAACAAAGTATGGGCTTCCTTAGTTTTCCCTTAATGTCTTTCTCTTTTCCAGTATCCCATCCCAGAGTCCACATTGCATATACTTGCCATGTATCTTTATGCTCTTAGACTTTTCTCATTTAGGTAACCTTGACAGTTTTGAGGAGTACTGGTCAGACATTCTTTATTATGTCTGTTAACTGGGCTTTGTCTGATGTGGATTTGATGATTATGCTGAGATGATGAGAAATTTTAAGAGGGAGATCATGTAAGTAAAGTGCCATTCCCAATCAAGTGTATATGCTATCAACATGAATTATCACTATTAGTGTTAATCCTGATCACCTGACTGAGGTAGTGTTAATAAGAATTTTCTGCCACAAAGTTACTCTTTGCTTTATTTCCATGCTGTACTCTTTGGAAAGTGACCACTGTGCACAGCTGGCCCTTCAAGGGTAGGGACTTTCACCCCATCTCCTTGGGGAGGGGTCTCTAAAAGCAGTATATGGGGTTCTCCTGTATGGGAGATTAGTCTATTATACTCATCCACTTATGGACTCAATCATTTATATCAGTATGGATTCAAAAGTATTAATTTTATGTTATTTGGGTTATAAATGCCATGTCACTTACATTATTGCTCAGTTTTTCCAGGTTTGTGCATTGGAGGCTGCAGTTGGTTACTGCATTTCTTTATTTCTCTGTTTTTGTGTTTGTGAGGATGTATATGTGTGTGCATGTTTAAGTGTTTCCTTACTCATTGGCTCTACAATATACTCACAGCTCATCTTATGTATTCCCTGGTTTGAATCCAGACTCAGCCATTTCTCCAAGGAGCACCTGTTCCTTTTTATTGGAGAAAGTTATTAGAAACCAGTCTGTGCCCTAGGTGTGCTCCCTACCTCTGGATTATTGCTGCTTCTGTATTAAGCTAAACTTGAGTTCATATTGATATCTCCCACTCTATGTGGTATCATGTTACAATTCTAGCCTTCCCACCCTGCTTGTGTATAATTCCTACTTCAGCAGAGAGGAGACTGCCTCCAACTTTTATCCATTGACCTGGTATACAAGGGTAGTGGTTTCAGAACTGTTAACTCGTATCTTGTGGTGAGACACAACTTTACCAGCTGGAGTACAGGGCTTCTCTACAGTTCCTTTTGTCTTTAGTCCTACAGCCTGCACTTGTTTACAAAGTTAGTTAAATCAACATCTTTCTTCTTATCCTCTTCAGTGAAGTTGTATCATACACATATGTGAAATAAGATTAAATTACCATAATCTATATTTTATCCTCGGGATCTTTGACCTTTTATTTAAAATTTTACTTGCATATAGTAAGGCTAACTCTTTGTGCTTGAAAGTTCTATCTGTGCTAATTTATACATAGGGTTACATCTAGAGTATCATGCAGAATAGCTTCATAACCTTAAAAAAAATCTCCTTATTTATCTAATCATCTGTTCCCATTTTCCAAACCTCTGGCAAGCATTGATCTATTTTAAATTGCTAAAATTTTGTCTTTTTCGGAATGTCACATAAGTAAATTGTACAGTAGTAAACCTTTTAGATTTTTCTTCCCCTTTAGGGTAGGCACTTAAAGCTATACATTTTCCTGTGAGCACTTTTTTTTTTTTTTTTTGCAGCATTCCCCAAATATATACATTTTCTTTACACTGTAACTCAGTACTGAAGGGCTTTCTAATTTCTCTTGTGAATTTGTCTTTTTCCTATGGTTACATGTCATTGATTTCGAATGTAATTCTATTGTGTCAGAGAATATACCTCAGTGCTTATATTATAGCATTGCTATAAGATTTATTTTACTTTATTTTTCCATTTATTTTTATTAGTTGGAGGCTAATTACTTTACAATATTGTAGTGGTTTTTGCCATACATTGACATGAATCAGCCATGGATTTACATGTGTTCCCCATCCCGATCCCCACCTCCCAACTCCCTCCGGATCCCATCCCTCTGGGTCTTCCCAGTGCACCAGCCCTGAGCACTTGTCTCATGTATCCAACCTGGGCTGGCGATCTGTTTCACACTTGATACTATACTTGTTTCAATGCTATTTTCTCAGAACATCCCACCCTCGCCTTTTCCCACAGAGTTCAAAAGTCTGTTCTATACATCTGTGTCTCTTTTTCTGTTTTGCAAACAGGGTTATCATTACATCTTTTAAAATTCCATATATATGCGTTAGTATACTGTATTGGTGCTTATCTTTCTGGCTTACTTCACTCTGTGTAATGGGCTCCAGTTTCACCCATCTCATTAGAACTGATTCAAATGTATTCTTTTTAATGGCTGAGTAATATTCCATTGTGTATATGTACCATAGCTTCCTTATCCATTCGTCTGCTGATGGGCATCTAGGTTGCTTCCATGTCCTGGCTATTATAAACAGTGCTGAGATGAACACTGGGGTGCACGTGTCTCTTTCAGATCTGGTTTCCTCAGTGTGTATGCCCAGGAGTGGGATTGCTGGATCATATGGCAGTTCTATTTCCAGTTTTTTCTAAGGAGTCTCCACACTGTTCTCCATAGTGGCTGTACTACAGACATGTATTTCTTATTACAAATGGCTATATATATATATATATATATATATATATATATATATATGGGCTTCCCTCATAGCTCAGTTGGTAAAGAATCCACCTGCAGTGCAGGAGACTCTGGTTTGATTTTAGGGTTGGGAAGATCCCCTGGAGAAGGGATAGGCTACCCATTCTAGTATTCTTGGGCTTATGTTGTAGCTCAGCTGGTAAAGAATCCTCCTGCAATGTAGGAGTCCTGGGTTCAATCCCTGGGTTAGGAAGATCCCCTGGAAAAGGGAAAGGCTACCCACTCCAGTATTCTGGCCTGGAGAATTCCATGGACTGTCCATGGGGTCACAAAGAGTCAGGTACGACTGAGTGACTTTCACTTTCACATATATATAGATATATATATAGATATAGATATGGAGAGAGAGAGAGAGTGAGTGTTATTTCACTGAAAAATTTGAAATCATCTCAAATACTTTATAGTAAAGAATAAATCTTTATATTTCAACAGAACTAGTTTTGCATGAAAACATTTTGAAAGGAGGGACTTTGGTTTCGTAGAAGATTGAGTGTATTTAAATTTCCTGTTTCCTTTCTCTGAGTACAATGAAAATCTCAGAATATCATATATTTTAAAAATACAAGGAGACTCTGAAAGGTGGAGAGAAGATTGCATATCAGTTAGGGACCTCAGGACCCATGAAAAATATAAAAATGAATTTGATAGCTTATGGTGAACGATGTCCAATTCATGATCTTCAAAGAAGATTTAGCTTCAGGACCAGAGACCAGGCTTGATCATTCAAGGCTCTCATGTGGCAGAAGTTTTATTACAGTGAAAAGGGACAGAGAAATCTTCTGACATAGACATCAGAAGAGGGGCAGAGAGTGCCCCCTTGCTAGTCTTTAGCAAAGGAATTATATACTTTTTAAATTAGTTATTACAATAAATAAAAATAATTTCTCAAGTTTGTAAAAATTTTACCAGACCCGCTCCCACAATTTACATTTTAGGATAACAGGATTAGAATTTAACAGTAGAAAATCCTACCAGACCCACTCCCTTAATATACATTCTAAGCTGTCAGGATTAGTCAGAAGGTTTTCAGGAAGAAGAAAACTGTCCTCACGCAGGATACATTGTTGTTATATAATCCCTAGTACTGAGTTTAAACTGAGTTGTTTGTTGTGAAATCGTCAGTTCTGGGCTTAAAGTAAAAGTTTTATGTGACTAAGACTAAGGGATGTAGAGAAAACAAACAAACAAACAAAAAACGTTTGTCCTTTCCTCCTCCTTGAGAATTCCAGACCCCTATCTCCTCCTCCAGAACACCAGTCCCCTCTCTCCTCAGGGACCCCCAGACTTCTTATCAACCTGCCTAGGAATTGACCCTTTCAAATAACCTGAGTTTTACTTTGCCCCATACATCCCAGACTTGTAACTGAAGTAGCTGGCAGCTCAGAAACACCAATGAACACAGATAAAATGGCCCCAAGAAAGTCTTGCTTTCATCACCCAAGAAACCATGAAAGTGACAGCCTAGCAAGATGGAAAACTTTGATATAATAACTGGTCCACTCTAGCCAAGTACTGCAGAGAAAACTTTCCCCTAGTACCAAAAGCCAAGTGGGAATCCTGGACTTCCTCTCTTGCCAGGCTGCAATGAACCTATGTTGAGACGTTATCAGGGGAGGCCTGGTGGACAGTCAGGATTTTCACAATTACCCAGTGGTAACAAGGCCAACCCCTACCTTTTTGTGTCAGGGAGAAACAAGACACCTCTCCCACCTTGAGAAGGTGTGGTACAGCAGAGGGCAAGTGGGGTGCCTGAACTCACAACATTTATCAACAGAATCACATGATCCTTCATCCCCCAGCAGTCAGTGGAAGTCAAATTGAGAACCTAGACATACACCCCCACCTGGCACTAGTGGGGAAGTCCTACCACCAAAGTCAACTCAAAAGGAAGATGCCTGAAACATGGTTTAAACAAAATTTAAAATAATTTTATTTTAATAAAATTAAATATTATTAATATTAATTAATTTATAAATAATATATGCTCCTAAATGTCTGGACTTTAATCTCTTGCCATTCCTAGAATTAAAAAGATCTCAAGAGTTAGACTTCAGTCACTCAGTCGTGTCTGACTCTTTGTGACCCCATGGACTGCAGCATACCAGGCTTCCCTGTCTATCACTAACTCCTAGAACTTGCTCAAACTCATGTCCATTGAGTCAGTGATGCCATCCATCCAACCATCTCATCCTCTGTCGTCCCCTCTCCTCCTGTCTTTAATCTTTCCCAGCATCAGGGTCTTTTCAAATGTCAGCTCTTCACATCAGGTGGCCAAAGTATTGGAATTTCAGCTTCAACATCAATCCTTCCAATGAACACTCAGGACTGATCTCCTTTAGGATGCACTGGTTGGATCTCCTTGCAGTCCAAGGGACTCTTAAGAGTCTTCTCCAACACCACAGTTCCAAAGTATCAATTCTTCTGCACTCATCTTTCTTTACAGTCCAACTCTCACCTCCATATACGACTACTGGAAAAACCATAGCTTTGACCAGACGGATTTTTGTTGGCAAACGAATATCTCTGCTTTTTAATATACTGTCTAGGTTTTTCATAGCTTTTCCTTCAAGGAGCAAGTGTCTTTTAATTTCATGGCTGCAGTCACCATCTGCAGTTACTTTGGAGCCCAACAAAATAAAGTCTCTCATTGTCTCCATAGTTTCCATCTATTTGCCATGAAGTGATGGGACCAGATGCCATGATCTTAGTTTTCTGAATGTTGAGCTTTAAGCCAACTTCTTCACTCTCCTCTTTCACTTTCATCAAGAGGTTCTTTAGTTCTTCTTCTTCACTTTCTGCTATAAGGGTGATGTCATGTGTGTATCTGAGGTTATTGATATTTCTCCTGGCGATCTTGATTCCAGCTTGTGCTTCTTCCAGCCCGGCATTTCACATGATTGTACTCTGCATATAAGTTAAATAAGTAGGGTGACAATATACAGCCTTGATGTACTCCTTTCTCAATTTGGAACCAGTCTATTGTTCCATGTCCAGTTAGTTGCTTCTTGATCTGCATACAGATTTCTCAAGAGGCAGGTCAGGTGGTCTGGTATTCCCATCTCTTGATGAATTTTCCACAGTTTGTTGTGATCCACACAGTCAAAGGATCTCAAACTGAATGAAAAAAAGATAACCAAGAAACTTAATACTCAAGTGACATAAGAAATACTGCAAAGCCATTATAAAAATGCTTCAACTAGCAATTTAAACAATTTTGAAACAAGTGAAAAAGCAGAAAATCTCAGCTAAGAAATAGAAAAATCCCAGCAAAGAAATAGAAGATATAAAGAAGAACCAAATGGAAATTTAGAATGGCATAATATTACAATACTACCTGATGCAAATACTTGATTCATTGGGAAAGATCTTGATGCTGTGAAAGACTGAGGGCAGGAGGAGAAGAGAGTGACAGAGGATGAGATGGTTGGATGGTGTCACCAACTCAATGGACATGAGTTTGAGAAAACTCTGGGAGATGGGGAAGGACAGTGAAGGTTGGCATGCTGTCATCCATGGGATTGCAAAGAGTTGTACATGATTTAGTGACTGAACAACAACAAAAATATTTAAAATGACAGAAATTTTAAAAAAATCACTAAATGTTTATAACAGCAACATGGATTGGACAGAGAGAAAGAATCAATGAATTTGAAGGTAAAACAGTAGAAATTACCCAAACAGAACAACAGAGATTATTTCTATTGGGGCTATCTACTTTAAAAAAAATGCACAGAACCTCAGAAATCTATGAGACTATAACAGATATAATGTCTGTGTTGCTGAAGTTCCAGAAGAAGAAGAGAAAAAGAGTGAAGCTGAAAAGATCTTTGAAGAAATGATGGCTGTAATGTCCCAGTCTGGCAAAACCCATAAACCTATAGATTCATAAAACTGAGAAAAACCCAAAAAAGATAAATCAAAATAAACCTATACCAAACACATGATAGTTAAATTTCTTAAAACTAAAGACAATGAAACAAATCTTGAAAGAATCCACAGAGAAACAATTTGAACAAATTCAATTGAAACAATTTGAATCCTCATCTGAAACCAGGAAGGACAAAGGAAGAGACACAATATCTCAAGTGTGATTTCTAAGACCCAGTAGAACTATCCCGCAAGAATGAGGGGGAAATAAAGACATTTACAACTGAAAAGAGCTAAAATAAATTGTCATTAACAGACTGAACTTGGAGATTGGATAAAGGAAGTACTGCAAACAGAAAGGAAACAATAAAAGAAGGAATCTAGAGCATCAGGGATGTGGCAAGAGCAAAACTGGATAAATGCAATAGATTTCCTACTTTGCTTTAGTTTCCTAAATGATTACTGATGATGAAAGCCAAAAGTATATCACTGTTAATGTGATTATCACTGTATACAGAGAAATTGTCTAAGACAATTGTATCATAAATGGGGAAAGTAATGGGACAGAAGGAAAGATAAAGTTTCTACCCTCCACTTACACTAGTAAAGTGTTGTTGACACCAGCAGACTTTGGTAAGTTATACACATAGAATGAAACATCTAGAACAACTATGAAAAGAGCTACATAAAGAGATATACCCTATGATACTGGAGATAAATGAAAATAAAGTTCAAAATGTAGTTCAAGTAGCTCATAAAAAAATAAGGAAAACAAAAGCAGAGAAGGGAAAAGCACAGAATAACAACAACAAAAGCTCTTTATGCCCTTTATGACAATGGAGACAGAGACTGGACTGAAGCATATAAAAGTCTAGAAATGCCAAAGATTATTGGCAACCACTAGAAGCTAGGGAGGGGCAAAGAAGCATCCTTCCCTAGAGCCTTTAGAGAGAGTGTGGCCCTGCTGACACCTAGATTTAGAACTTCCAGCCTCCAGAAATGTGAAAGAATAAATTTCTATAGTTTTAAGTCAACCATTTGTGGCATTTTGTTACAGCAGCCCTAGGAAACTAGTACACCCACCTTATTCTGTTTGTTAGAAGTGGTCACTAGGTGCAGTTTATACTCAAGGGGAGGCTATTACATAAGGACATGAATATAAAGAGGCAGTATCATGAGGGCCATTGCAGCAGCTGCCCACTAGAGGTGGTGGTGACATTTTTGTATGTGTTGCTCAGTTATGCCTAAGAAATATTTGTGGGATTTACTGCACTAACAAACTCAGGGAGGAAGACTGGTAGGATATTATTAATCAGATGATACAGAGGAGGAAACTAAAGCTCAGAAAGTTCAAGTGAATTCTTCATGGTCATGTAGCAACTCACTGAAACACGAATTTTGGAGCCGGATCCCCAAATTTAGAGATTATGTATATCAACAGAGACTATATCAATACAATTAATGAATCAACTTTTTTATTAAGATATGGAAGGCATGGAAAATGTTTCAATTCAAGTGTTGAGAGTGCAACATGGTGGGGGGGTGGTAAAAATAATCATCAGTCTATTTTGTTTCATTTCTTCTAGGGCAGTTTTCATTTCCAGCTAGGCAGAGATAAATGACACACAGCTGCAGGGGGCAGGCTCCCAGGAAGAGCCACCCTTCTGTTTCATCATGGGAGTGAGCCTTCAGCTCCCCAACTGTGCACAATATCTTCCTGAAGTAAAATTAAGTTATTAAGCCATGATGTGCAACTATAGGTTTTATACAGCATCATAAATCCCAGGAAATTAACTTGCTCTCAGCCTTTGCCTGGAGCAGCTTTTAGCAATGAAAGTACTTCTCTGAAACTTGATTGCTGCTTAAATATTACCTGCCCACTTTCTCTCTCTCTCTTCTTCCATCCAGCTAAAAGGAAAACTTAGAGGAAGAAAAAAATGTTTGGATTCACTTTATCAGTAAAGTAAATTCCTCATCTCACTATGAGTGGGAAGCATCAGGACTAAAATGAGGGACAAAAATCTGAAATTTCTCTTTCAAAATGGTGGGTGAGCATTTCACTGCAAGGTGAGCATGCTGAGACTGCGAGAGGAGCAGGTTAGCAAGAGCTGCAGAGACTCTGGTTCTGAACTGGGAGCTGGTTACTTTCCACTGGTACTGTCATTTTGGGCAGAAATTCCAATAACAGCATAATGGAATGCAGAGATTAACAATCAGCTTCAGAAGTTGTATAAATGTCAGTGGTGGTCATTGCTGAGGGACCTTTGTTTAGCACTGTGATGTGCCAGGGACACCATGGAAATTCCGTATTTCATTCATCTCAGCCTCTTTTTACATCTGGAAGTGAACCATACTCGCATGAGAGTTAGTTTGCAACAAGTAGTGCTTGATGCCTGTGTGGGTGATATTTTTTGTTGCGTGTCTATTTGTAGACAACTTCTAATTTTTCCAACACCATTTGTTGAAAAAACTTTCTTTTCCTCATTGAATTATTTTGTCTAAATTATTGCATTTAAAATAATATACACAATGAAAAAAGTGAAAGTGAAAGTCACTCAGTCATGTCTGACTCTTTGCGACTCCATGGACTATAGAGTCCATGGATTTCTCCAGGCCAGAATTGGGTAGCTTTTCTCTTCTCCAGGGGATCTTCCTGACCCAGGAATAGAAGTCCTCTAAGTTCTGAGAGTCTTTTTCTCATAACACAATGTGCACATTTGACAAGAATAAGCATTTGAAAGTTTAGAAGCATTGTTTTGAAAGGCCCAAGTAGCCCAGGAAAATAGTAAAGAGGATTTACCAACTGACAATATATTTTTTTAAGTGCCTTGAAGGTATTAATATATTTTTTATTCCTCAAAGCAATTTTAAGAGGCAGGTAGTATTACTATCCTCGTTTTAGATGGGAGGAAATGGAAGCACAGAAGGGAAAAGTAACATATCCAAGCTGACACAGCTGCTAAATGTGCTGTGTGCTGTGCTTAGTCACTCAGTCGTGTCTGACTCTTTGCGCCCAATGGACTGTAGCACGCCAAGCTCCTCTGTCCATGGGATTCTCCAGGCAAGAATATTGGAGTGGGTTGCCATGCCCTTCTCCAGGAGATCTTTCCAACCCAGGGACCGAACCCAGGTCTCCTGCATTGCAGGTGGATTCTTTACCGTCTAAGCCACCAAGGAAGCCAGACTAGCTGCTAAGTACTTGCTGTTTAATATTTCTTTTATAAAGTATAATTGTTTGACTTTTGTGTCCCAAAGGTGACATAAAACTTTCAATGGGACATTTCCGTCAAACTTTTCCTAGTTAAAGTGCAGTGAGTGTTGCAGGAGATTCCTCTTCAGGACAGAAGCTTTATTCTCCCTGCAGCTGGGAATGGATCAGGCTGACACCTTTCAGTAGCACCTCCCAAGGAGTGTCTGCTCCCAGGGACTAATTGTTTAGGGCTATCAAGGTTTTCCCTGCTTGTCAAGCTCCACACAGCTGTCTTAGCAGCAGAATTCCCTGTAGGACTGGCCGAGGCCTTTGTCATTACCACATCAGAGCCCAACTTCTCCTTCAGTCTGATCCCTGGGTCAGGAAGACCCCCTGGAGGAGGGCATGGCAACCCACTCTAGTATTCTTACCCAGAGAATCCCACAGACAGAGGAGCTTGGTGGGGTACAGTCCATGGAGTCGCAAAGAGTCAGACATGACTGAAGCGACTTAACACACACACACACACACACACACACACACACACACATATCCTCCATATTAGCTTCGTTTCTCTGTTGTAACAAATTATATAAATTAAGTGGTTTAAAACAACACAAGTTTATTATCTCAGTTCTGACAGTCAGAAGTATGTCATGGGTCTCACTGGGCTGCTTCTCTTTGGGCAGCTCTAGGGGAGAATAAATTTTCTTGCCCTTCCCAGCTTTTAGAGGGTTCTTGCATTCCTTGATCCATCTTCAAAGGTATAAATAATTGCCCAAGTCTAACTCTTACTGGGGCTTTCCAGGTGGCCCAGTGGTAAAGAATTCCCCTGCAATGCAGGATACACAGATTTGATCCCTGGATCGGGAAGATCCCCTGGAGAAGAAAATGGCAACCCACTCCAATATTCTTGCTTTGGAAATCCCATGGACAGGGGAGCCTCGTGGGCTGCAGTCCACGGGGCCACCACGTAACTTATCACTGGTTCCAGGGTGTAGGGTCTGGACATCTGTGGGGGCTGTCATTCTATATAATATATCTTACACTTATAAGAAGACTTCCTGTTGGACTTGGATCCAGTTCCTCAAAGTTCTTAAAATGACAAGAAAAAGTCAACAAATGCATTTGGACAAGTGTTTCCAGCAGGACTAACACATGGCTAATAATCCCATGAAAATTCTCATCCTCACTAGTCACTAGGAAAATGTAAATTGAAATAGTGAGGTCCCAATTTTCCATCTCTCTTTTAAAAATAAGATTGTTAAATATGTATGGGATAAATTAATTTCACTTCTAGAACACCAGAAATTCCAAGCACACTGTAGAGGCGGGTGTTTCAGAACATCTAATGCTGAACATCCATAGTTGCTGGGACCACTGCAGGGACAGTTCATGCTCTAGGACTCACCATCAGTGTTGTGTTACCCTGACATGGCTGTCCTGAAGCAGAAAAGCCCAGAAGCTTCCAGGGCACATAGTGGGAAACATTTTGCATTCTTCCTAGTGAAAGTAGATGACACTCTAAATCACAACCTCTTATTTTTTTTAAAATTAATTTATTTATTTTTGAGCAAAGTGGTTTTATTTTTTCCCCCTATATTTATTTTTTTCCATTTATTTTTATTAGTTGGAGGCTAATTACTTTACAATATTGTAGTGGTTTTTGCCATACATTGACATGAATCAGCCATGGATTTACATGTATTCTCCATCCCAATCCCCCCTCCCACCTCCCTCTCCACCCAATCCCTCTGGGTCTTCCCAGTGCACCAGCCCCGAGCACTTGTCTCATGCATCCAACCTGGGCTGGTGATCTGTTTCACCCTTGATAATATACATGGTTCAATGTTGTTCTCTCTAAACATCCCACCCTCGCCTTCTCCCACAGAGACCAAAAGTTCTGTACATCTGTAAAGCACAACATTTCAGAATTTCCCTCACTTCTGCATTATCTTCATGAATAAGCTAGAATAATCAAATAAAATCTCTTACAAAAAGAGAGATCAGTTCTGGGTGATGGTCAACCCCATTTGTTGGACATTTATGCAAACAGTTTCAGCCTCAGTACTTTGATTAAAAAAATGAAAATACACTCTTCCCTATACTACGTTAAAGGCCACTGTATGATACTGATTTTCTTTTAGAAGAAATTAGATAAAAGTGGAGGCAGGAAAAAAAAAAACATTCCACTCAAAAAGTAAACTCTATGACTCTATGCAATGAAATTGGATTTCCTCCAATCATTCTGCTTTAAAATACATGTTTCATAAGCAGAATGTCCAACTGAAAGAAAGCATTGTAGAAGAATTAGTGTCACATAGGGATTATCATTATGGAGATGGAAATTGCAACTCACTCCAGTATTCTTGCCTGGAGAATCCCAGGGACAGAGAAACCTGGTAGGCTATAGTCCATGGGGTCTCAAAGAGTCGGGCGTGACTGAAGCGACTTAGCACTCACACACCAGAAGGAAATGCATTTCAGGGATTCACAGGAGCTTGGCTGGACTATACCTCAGTGCCCTAGAAGAGGTTCCTTGAATCTCTTATTTGTTGTACCAGAGTGGGGATCCAGCTGGACACCAGCAAGGAGGTGGGAAGAGAGAGGACAAGAGGGAATCTCAGGAGAAAGTAGAAATGGTGACTACTACAAGTTGACCACACACTCCAGGACCTTCCTGATGTCACAGGAACCAGGAGCAACTAAGGGAACCAGACAAGAATGCTAAAGAGCTCATCTAAGGACTTGCATGCTGGAGCCCATGACTCCAAATTGGATAGGACAATGGGGAGCCTGATTCCACCTGTGTCCAGCCTCCCAAGATAAGGATGAGATGGGTGTAACAGCAGTGGTCTCACCCCAGGATACTCCCAGATGTGACCACATGGGTTCTGACCCCAAAGACCATAGCTGGACTGGACAGGCCAGGCAGGTTCCAGAGAGCTTAGGGCAGGGACTGGGTGCTCTCCTGGGCCACCTGTGGGCAACGTACAGGCTGGACTCACAGACCTGGGCCTGCCAGGGTCCCAGACCTCAGCAGCCACAGGAGCCTCACCTTACTTTCCAAACTCAGGAGTCAAGGAACCATTTTGCTGGAGAAAGTCTGAATGGAAGTCCATTTGGGAACGCTGGATGCTGATGGCTTTTGTCACCCTGACACCAGACCAGGGTCACCCATTGCCTTTATTTTTTTAAAATTAATTTTTATTGGAGTGTAGTTGATTTACAAGGTAGTGTCAGTTTCTTCTCTACAGCAAAGTGAATCAGCTACATATATATGCATCTCCATTCTTTTTAGAATCTTTTCCCATATATACAAGAAGATCATTTTTGTACAGTTCTTCTGTGTATTTTTGCCACCTTTTCTTAATATCTACTGCTTTTGTTAGGCCAATATCATTTCTGTACTTTATTGTGACCATTTTTGCATGAAATGTTCCCTTGGTATCTCTAATTTTCTTGAAGAGATCTCTAGTCTTTTCCATTCTATTGTTTTCCTCTATTTCTTTGCATTGATAGCTGAGGAAGGCTTTCTTATCTCTCCTTGCTATTCTTTGGAACTCTGCATTCAAATGGGTATATCTTTCCTTTTCTCCTTTGCTTTTCACTTCTCTTCTTTTCACAGCTATTTGTAAGGCCTCCTCCGACAGCCGTTTTGCTTTTTTGCATTTCTTTTTCTTGGGGATGGTCTTGATCCCTGTCTCCTGTACAGTGTTATGAACCTCCATCCATAGTTCATCAGGCACTGTCTATCAGATCTAGTCCCTTAAATCTATTTCTCATTTCCACTGTATAATCATAAGGGATTTGATTTAGGTCATACCTGAATGGTATAGTGGTTTTCCCCACTTTCTTCAATTTAGGCTTTGAATAACAGGAGTCAGTGAGGGCTTGCTCGGAGTGTTAGGTCTGGGCAAGGCGACCCTTTGCTGATCTAAATAGCTCTTTGCAGATTTTGGGGCTCCTGCCTGGGTAAGAGGACCCTGCAGGCAGCACTCTCAGGTAGGAGATCACCTGGCAGAGATTTGTACAATTCAAACCAGTCACCACTGATGCTAAATTTAGTCAACACCTTAGAATATTTGGAGAACACTATACTGATTTACAAAATTCTTTGTGGGTAGTAGCCTGGAGATTTACAAGACCTATAAATAATATGTTATCTCTTTTTTTTTTTAAATTTTTTATTATTATTATTATTTTTTTTTCCCAGTGGGTTTTGTCATACATTGATATGAGATAACATATTGATCCATGGCTGATTCATATCAATATGTTATCTCTTAAAACATCTTATTGAGAAGCAGCAGGGGAAACTCTTAATACAATAGTGAAATTAGGACTACTGACTATGATTTATAACAGGGGACATATGCCATCACTGCTACATCTGGAAACAACAGAAAAAGTTGTAAAGGTCATCCTAAAAGTCACACCCACAGAAGATAGAATGACATGATTTCCAGGATTTCCAGGTGGCTCAGACCTTAAAGAATCTGCCTACAATGCAGGACACCTGGGTCCTGTCCCTAGGTTGGGAAGATCCCCTGGAGAAGGGAATGACTATCCACTCCAATATTCTTCTCTAGAGGTTTCCAAGAACAGAGGAGCCTGGTGGTCTACAGTCCACAGTGTCTCAAAAAGTCATACACGACTAAACAACTAACACTTACTTTTCAGTTTTCACAAGTACCAGAAACAGAAAAATGAGATTTATTAAAAAAAAAAAAAGATTCTTAGGTAAAAAGGAGCCTGTTCAAAATATACTTATCCATAAACCAAAAGAAAAATAAGAGATAAACCAGGAAAGGGTAGACATGCTAACTGACAGAATTATTATATGAACACAACACCAAAAAAGTCCTCCTGGTGTACATGCCACAAAAAGTAGTTAGAGAAAAGAAACATGTATGTACCCACCAAATATGTCAAATTTCAAATTAAGAAATGTGTGATACACTGCTATATTTAAAATGGATAATCAACAAGGGCCTACTGTATAGGACATGGACCTCTACTCAATGTTATGAGGCAGCCTGGATGGAAGGGAAAGTTTGGGGGAGAAAGGATATATGTACATGTATGGCTGAGCCCCTTTGCTTTTCAGCTGAAACTATCACACACTGTTAATTGGTTATACACTAGTACAAAATAAAAAGTAAGGAAAAAAAAAGCATCCAGTGATATCTGGGTAGTAGAATGTTTCTATGTTTGAAAGTTTGCAGCTTGAAGGTTGTATGTAGGGGACTTACTCTATGTGTGTATATATCTGCTGTGTAGATTTAATGAACACATTGTAAATCAATTATATTTCAATAAAATTTTAAAAAAAAGAAATTTGAGATAACTGTTGAAAGTTTAAACCTTGGAGGTCATTAATTAAAACTCCAGATAAGGTCGAAGCTGAGAGAACTTTCCAAATTATGGAAATTAATTATATAAGACCCTTGCCTATATCTGAGACTAAACTGTATGTGCAGGCACCATTGTAGACACATGGTCAGGAATACAATTACCATAATCATGCAGGAAAAGTGATTTTAAAAATCCACCATCAGGGTATTGGAAATCTGGATTGCCCACTATAGTGTTTCAATCATCACAGAATTTAACCAGCAAACCCACTTCACAGGCAAATAATACAAGATTGGATCAAAGAGTAGGGCATAATGTGGCATGACCACTTATTCTACAGCTGCCTCTGGATCAATTGAAAGATGTAATGGCTTGCTTGAGCAAAAACTTAGATTGCTTACTAACAATCTAGATTTGAAAACTGGGACTAAAGCAATATGGGAAGCAGTAAGGCAATGGTGAAACAACTCACCAAAATACTGAAACCACTCACAGAAATAAAAATTATCACTAGTAGCACCCCAGACACTAAGTTAGAAGGAAAGTGCTAAGTAAAAAAAAAAAAAATCAAAAGGTGCATATAATATAGGTGAAATTACAGCACCTGCCACTAATAAATCCTACTGGGTATCCAAGGGAAAAAAAAGCATTTTACATTAAATTAAAGAAAATAGTATTATCCTTTTATATAATTTTCAAGTGTGAAGAACACTATCGTCTATTGTATCAACACTGGCATGCGTGCTAAGTCATTGCAGTCATATCTGACTCTTTGCAACTCTATGAACTGTAGCCTGCCAGGTTCCTCTCTCCATGGGATTCTCCAGGCAGTATACTAGAGTGGGTTGCCATGACATCCTCCAGGGGATCTTCCTGACTCAGGGATCGAACAAGCATCTCTTATGTCTCCAGGATTGGCAGGCAGGTTTTTTACCACTAACACCACCAAGGGCTTCCCTTGTGGCTCAGCTGGTAAAGAGTCTGCCTGCAATGCGGGAGACCTGGATTCAATCCCTGGGTTGGGAAGATCTCCTGGAGAAGGGAATGGCTCCCCACTCCAGTATTCTGGCCTGGAGAATTACATGGACTGTATAGTCACAATGAGTCAGACACGACTGAGAGACTTTCACTCACTCACTCCACCTGGGAAGCCTATCAACACTGGATGTAGAGCTAAAATAAAAACATGGATATTTACTTTGTATATGATGGCAGGACACAGTTTTGGACAGCACTATTATTGAATGCCCAAATTTAGCTCAGTGTGGTACAGGGCAAATAGGCTTAGAAAAATATTGACAATGATAGTCATAACAGCTATAGATTTCATTTAGTGATGAGAACAACAAAGAAAAAACTAGAAATTTATAGGGCACTATCTTTATTTTGCAGAGATGAATCCAGTACACATCTTAAACCCTGTAAATATTGTTAAGTGGGTTAGTGTGGCATGCTGCCTCTGACAACACTACTTTGCCTATTGTTGACTGTTGGATACCACCCTCATCACAGCTATGGATGCTCCACAGATAGCACCAACAATATGTAGTTATGCAACTGCTCCAGACTGTAACACTGCCCTCTGGTCAAGATATTAATACAACTATCATTTGTGACATTCTCCACTTCCTCCAAAGACTGCTGTCTTTGTCATCTTACTGCAACTTAGGATTCACCAACTTCACTAGCATCACTGAGCCCAACCTCTCCACCGCACTCTCCATCATCATCAGTATCTACTTTCTAGGAAACCTTTGACCAATAGAGAAACCGAGGACTGAGGGAAACCAATGAGGCAGTGGAAACTTCCACTTCAGCCTCCACAAGGATCAACAAAAATCTTGAAAAATGTCCCCTGTTAGACACTGACTTGGAGGATGAAGACTGACTCTTAGTATTATAATCTAGCATATACACCAAGGCAACAGGCAATTTACCTTATTTT
Source organism: Cervus elaphus (assembly GCF_910594005.1). Classification (NCBI taxonomy): domain Eukaryota; kingdom Metazoa; phylum Chordata; class Mammalia; order Artiodactyla; family Cervidae; genus Cervus; species Cervus elaphus. The sequence continues at coordinate 4,256,393 of NC_057847.1, forward strand.
TTTATCTTTATCTTGACTTACTGAATTAAGTGTAGCATTGGACGCATGGCAGGGATCCTGTGAAAATAACCCCAATTTAATTCCTCGTTTACTTTGTGTGCCAGCATCTTACTGTAAAAGAGAAACTGATGAATATGCAGAATGGGCACTTGGGTACCCTCAGCCAAGAGTTTTCCAAATCCTATGGCTACTTATATAGTAGGCGAGTTTGCTGAAGATTGATTATCTACCCATTTGGTACCCCTAGACCTTGTGTTTTGCTTAAATTGCTTGTTATCTTATGTTTAATAGGAAAAAGCCTTCATGATAATGGCATAAATACCTCAGTTTTACCCTCTGCACCCTCAGCACCCTGTTCTAGCACACATCTTTGTGTATTCTTTCCAACTGGTAATGTTTATACCAGAACTCTCTAAAATGCCTCTGTCCCTCCTACTGTGTATATAACTTTGTGTGAGTAGAACATGGTGGCCAACTGTAGACAAATGAATTACTTGTCAAATTACTTGACAAGAGATTACTTGTCAAATGAGATATGGCAAAATTACTGAGCCTCTTCAAGAAGTTACAGCTCATTGCTAGACATCTTAGAAGATGGCCCATTATAAGATCTGGCCTCTATACTCAAGGAGTCTTATTTGGGGTAGTATGTTTCTTCAATTCTCTCTCCTTGGGGTAACCTTTTGGCTTAGGGGTGTCTTAAACCTTAAGGCCCCATTGTAGAGGTTATAATCTGGCATTTCCTGTCCATTAATCTGCAAACTTCCTAACAGCAGCTCCCATAAATTACCTGCAAAATAATAACAATGATATTGTTGATTTGCTGCTGAATACACACATACACACACACACACACACACACACACATCATGATATTATTTTCCATTGGTGGTGGTGTGTTTAAGGGTTAAGTCCATCTGCTTCTCTGAATTGATTCTGGCAGATGACAATTCAGAATGCCCTGAAGTTAATGAATGCTGAGAGAAGGGTCTGTATTCCATATGGCCATGCAGGTAAAACCAAGGTGAAGACAGATGTTGACTGAACTGTTAGAGAAGGAAAAGAGGTTCAGTGCTCTGGAAGATGTTCACTTCCAGCCATGGGTGGCATTTACTAAGGAAGGTTGAATTTTAATTAAAATGTTCAATTATAATTCTGTAATTGAAGATGGAAAATAATATCTTGGGATGTCTTCTGTTCCAAATAGCAAAAGCCACAGAGAGGATAGCTTTGCTTTCATTTCCCAGAAGGATACCATTCATAGGGTTATACCCAGTGGAAAAAATGGCAAATATCTTGATGAACAAAAGGTGTTTTGGAGATGAGGGAGAGGACAATTACAAGCATGTGCTTTGTTTAATTATCAAGGCAGTGTATGCTCATTGTAAACAAACAATTCAACAAAAGACAAAAATCAAACTCAACACAGAACTATCTCCTCCAGGGACTTTCACTTTAGTGAAGATGGAGTAGACAGACTTTCCCCTATTCTTCCCATTGAGCACAGCTAAAATAGCTGGACTTTGAATATGAAATAAGTAAGTCGATTCTAAAAGGTAGAGAGAAGGCAGACCAATCAAGGACCTTGGTACACAAGGAAGGACACATAATGAGTTTTCTGGGCATCTGCCTCACACATTCCAGACTGAATGCCAGAGAAAACAGCAATCTTGAAATAGCAACAGGCATGGAGAAAGGAAGACCTGGCAAAAACCTGATCTCTCTGCCAACAAACCAGGGGAAGGGCAGCCTGGGAGCACAGAAACTTCTATAAAACAACCCCAAACTGAAAACAGACATCACAGAAAACCTGTTGTCACACCTGAGTAGGGAGTCTAGGCTTTACCCTGGTCAGAGAGTAATGAGGTTCCCCTTTCCTAGACTGGGTAGTGTCAGAGCCAGAACTGCCACCCTCACTGGGCTGGGCAGTAACAAATGCCCACCAGCACTGCAGTGTCCATGGAAACCACGAGAAGAACCTGGCCTTCTGCTCACATGTAGTAAGACATCACCTTGCTTCCTCCCCACCAACTGGAGAAATGGTGTCATTGTGAGTTAGGACTTTAACCACTACCACTGGCAAACAAAGCCCCCACACCAAGGTGTCAGAGGAAACCCGGTGGGGAGTCACAACTCTACTAGGTCCAGATTCTCATAATACAATATCCAAAATGTTCAACTTTCAAGGAATAAATCATTCATCATGCCAAGAAATACAAAGACCTCAAACTGAATAAAAAAGATAATCAACAGAGTCAATAATGAGACGTTAGAGGTGTTAGAGAGATGTTTTACCTGACAATGATTTTAGAATAGTTATTGTGTCTGCTATTCTCTACTTGCTTTGTAAAAAGATTCTGTACCCTCACTGGCTTCCAAGTGAGGTGGAGTGCCATCCTGATAAGAGGAGGAAAATTTTCCTCCTTATTTATGTGAGACTTGGCCATATATGCATTCCATGTCTGAGCAGAAACTCTAAGAGCTAACTTATGATTTATCCCTATTGCTTCCTAATTGGCCTCTGTCATGAAACCAGCATCGAACATATAAGGACTACTCCTTCAACCTTAATCTCAGAACAGGAGAGATGGGTAGGAAAGCAGTAGCCTGTCTGCAGCTCCTCAGTCTGATCTGTGACTGACTTGTCATATTAGCAAGAAATTAAACTTTTTGTATAGTGTAAACTATGGGCTAACCACTATATTTTAAACGAATTTTAAGTAATACTCTAAGAGAGAAGGGATTACAATGGAATCATGTAAAATGCTCAATCAAAACCAAACGGGACATAAAAAGAGGTTAAAAAGACAAAAGGAAAACCATTTAAAAAGTTAGATATTAGGCTAACTATATCACTTATAACTTTAGATGTGCATGGTCTAAGCACAGCAATTCGGAAACAGAGATTGTCAGAGTGAATCAAAATATGAGAATTACTTGCTGCTTAAAATAAAAGCATTTTAAATATAAAGACTTATATGGGTTAAGAGGATTGAAAAAGATGTGATGTATTAACTCTAATCAAAAGAAAACTGCAGTAGCAATATTAATTGCAAAGTAAGATTCAGAGCAAGGAGTAATGAGGGGCATTACATGATTACAAAGAAGTCAGTTTCTCCAGGAGACATAATTCTTAATGTGTGCATACCTAACAGCTAAGCACCAAAATACATGAGGTAAAAATGGATAGAACTGCAAAGAGAGATAGACGACTCCAAGAACTGTAGTTGGGGAATTCAATACCTCTCTATCAGTTGATAGAATTGATAGATAAAGCAGGCAGAAACTTAATAAGGATATAGATGATCTGCAAAGCACTATGAATCAATATGATCTAATTGACATTATGGAGCACTTTATCTATCAACAGCATAATACACATTCTTCTCAAGCTCACATGGAACATTAATCAAGATAGATCACATTCTGGGCCACAACCACACTTGAACAAGTTTAAAAGAATAAAAATTGTGCAAAGCATGTTCTCTGACCACAGTGGAATTAAACTAGAAATAAGTAACAGAAAGAGAGTTGGAGAAAGCCCCAAATTTTGAAAATTAAGAGAGACACTTCTATGTAATCTATGAGTCAAGTAACTTTAAAATAGATTTTGAATCAGAAATGAAAATACAACATGCAAAATGTATGAGGTGTAGATGAATCAGTGATTTAAAGGAGATTCATAGAATTTCCTTTATAATTAAGTATTTTAATTATATTTAATGTATTTATAAATTAATTAATTTATAATTAAATTCCTTTATAAATTAAATACATTTGTAAGAAAAGAAGAAAAGATATAAAAAATTAAGCTTCCACCTTCAAAAACCAGAGAAATATGAATAAAGTAAACCTAAAGCAAACAGAAGAAAATGATAAAAATTGGAAAAGAAATAAGGGCATCAAAAACAAGAAAACAATAGAGAAAAGTCACAAAACCAGAGTTTGTTCATTGAAATCATTAAAAAGTTGATAAACATCTGCCTGGCTAACAAAGATAAAAAAGAGGGAGAAGACATAGATTACTAATATCAAAATGAGAGAAGATTTTTCACTACTGATTCCACTGACATTAAAATCATGACAAAGGAATATAGTATTGTAAACAAGGACTGGGACAGAGGGAAGGGAAGGAAAGTGAGTGTGATTAAAAAGATAAGAGGACTCCAGGTGGTGCTAGAACATTTTAGTGTCTGGACAGTAGTGGTGGATATAGTATCTTATAAGTAACAAATTATATAGATTTACAGACACAAGTGAAACGGATATGAGTAAATCTAAATATGATTGGTAGATGGTGTCAGTGTTCATAGCTGGATGTGTAATGTAAATGTTACAGTTTTTCAGAATGCTGCCATTGGAGGAAAATGGAGAAGTACAGTAAGTCCCCTACATAGGAACTGAGTTCTGAGTTCCCTTCTGAGACTGAAGTTCATAAATCCAATTTGTTCATAAGTGCAATAAAATTAGCCTAGGTACCCAAATAACACAATCAGCTAATACTTTCCACACAAATAATACATAAAAAACAAACAAAAATAAAGAAAGTATTTTTAATGTTATAGTTTAGTAGTACTGTAAAAAGAATCAACTACACCACCCCTGCTTTTATGCTTACTTCTGGACATCCTGGGCTTGAAATACAGATACTGTACTACTGTACTGCATACAGTATTGTACAGTAAAGAACACAAAGGCACAATTCCTTGTAAGGGATGCATGCATGAGACAATGTACAACAAATTATCTTACCTGATTTGACATGTGAATGCATATTTTCATCTTTGAAGCTTTGAAACTTGAAGGTTTGTATGTAGGGGACTTACTGTATACAAGGGATCTCTATTATTTCTTGTGACTGTACAATTTTCTCAATTAAAAACTAAATGAAACTCATATTTATACTCTCCCTCTTTGTGAAGCAGTTGGTTTATCATAGTCATGCTGAGAGTGTTTGAACCAGTGTCTTCTCATGTTCTGTGGTTTTGATTAAAGTAAAATTTTATAATTTTACTTTACCCCCAAAAAGCATATGTGCACATAATATTTATAGAGGCATTATTCATAATAGCTTAAAAATGGAAATAACCCAAATGAACACACACAGAAAGGATGAACAAAATATGATGCAGCAATACAACAGAATAATATTTGTCAAGAAAAAGAGTGAAATACTGATACATGTTACAAGATGGATTAACTTTGAAAATATGTGATTGAAAGAAACCAAACACAGAAAAGTACATAGTGTACGATTCTATTTACATGAAATATACAGAATATGCAAAAAACAGAAAGTGCATTAGGGGTTGCCAGTGGATGGACAGTGAGGTTGGGGAATGGGGAGTTGGGGGATGGGGAGTGACTGCTAGCTGATATGGGTTTTTTTTTGAGGTGACGAAATTGTTCAAAACTTACATTGTGTTGATGTTTGTAAATCTCTATGGATACTACTAAAGCCACCAACTTGCATATTTTAATTGATGAATTCTATGGTATGTAAATGATATCTCAATAAAAAATGTAAAAAAGAAAGTCAATTCCTTCCTTGCCAGAAGTCACTAATAAGAATATGAAATTGAAATAATATTAGCCCCCAAAATGAAGCACATGTTAATCTAAAAATATTACAGGTCTTATAAATGGAATCTATTACTGATGAAATGATTAAAAATATCCAAATAAATGGTGAGATATGGTGAGATATACTGTATACATTGTATGTACTGTATATTGTGGATGTGTCTGGTGATGAAAGTAAAGTCTGATGTTGTAAAGAACAATATTACATAGGAACCTGGAATGTTAGGTCCATGAATCAAGATAAACTGGAAAAGGTCATATAGAAGATGCCAAGAGTGAATATAGAAATTTTAGGAATCAGTGAACGAAAATGGATAAGAATGAACAAATTTAATTCAGATGACCATTATATTTGTTACTGTGGGCAAGAATCCCTTAGAAGAAGCAGAGTAGGCCTCATAGTCAACAATAGAGTCCAAAATGCAGGAATTGGGTGCAATCTAAAAAAAGACAGAATGTTCTCTGTTCGTTTCCAGAGCGAACCATTGAATATCGCAATAATCCAAGTTTTGCCCCAACCACAAATGCCGAAGAAGCTGAAGCTGAACAGTTCTATGAAGACCCACAAGACCTTCTAGAACTAACAACAGAGAAAGATTTCTTTTTCATCAGAGAAGACTGGAATGCAAAAGTAGGAAGTCAAGAGAAACCTGGAGTAACAAGCAAGTTTGGCCTTGGAGTATAAAATAAAGCAGGGCAAAGGCTAACAGAATTTCACCAAGAGAACACACTGGTCATAGCAAGCACCCTCTTCCAACAACACAAGAGATGACTCTACATATTGACATCACCAGATGGTCAATACTGAAATAAAAATGATTATTTTCTTTGCAGTTGAAGATGGAGATGCTCTATATAGTCAGCAAAAGCAACACTAGGAGCTGACTGTGGCTCAGATCATGAACTACTTACTGCCAAATTCACACTTAAATTGAAGAAAGTAAGGGAAACCACTTGACCATTTAAGTATGACCTAAATCAAATCTCTAATGATTATACAGTGGAAATAACAAAGAGGTACAAGGGATTAAATCTGATAGAGTTACTGAAGAACTATGGATGGAGTTTCATAACATTGTACGGGAAGTGGTGATCAAAACCATCCACAAGAAAAAGAAATGCAGAAAGGCAAAATTGTTGTCTGAGGAAGCCTTACAAATAGCTGTGAAAAGAAGAGAAGCAAAAGGCAAAGGGGAAAAGGAAAGATATACCCATCTGAATGCAAAGTTCCAAAGAACAGCAAGGAGAGATAAGAAAGCCTTCCTCAGTGATCAATGCAAAGAAATAAAGGAAAACAATAGAATGGGAAAGACTAGAGATCTTGTCAAGAAAATTATAGATACCAAGGGAACGTTTCCTGAAAAGATGGACACAATAAAAGATGGAAACAGTATGGACCTAACAGAAGCAGAAGATATTAAGAAGAGGTGGTAAGAATACACAGAACTATCCAAAAAAGATCTTAATGGACAAGATAAAAACGAAAGTGTGATCTCTCATCTAGAGCCAGACATCCTGAAGTGCAAACTCAAGTGGGCCTTAGGAAGCATCTCTACAGATAAAGCTAGTGGAGGTGATGGAATTGCAGCTAAGCTATTTCAAATCCTAAAACATGATGCTGTGAAAGTGCCACACTCAATACACCAGCAAGTTTGGAAAACTCAGCAGTGGCCACAGGACTGGAAAAGGTCAGTTTTCATTCTAACCCTAAAGAAAGGTAATACCAAAGAATGTTCAAACTACTGCACAATTGCACTCATTTCACATGCCAGCAAAGTAATGCTCAAAATTCTCCAAGCTAGGCTTCAACAATATATGAACCAAGAACTTCCAGATTTTCAAGGTGGATTTAGAAAGACAGAGGAACCAGAGATCAAATTGCAAACATCTGCTGGATCATTGAAAAAACAAGATAATTTAAGAAAAACATCTACTTGTGCTTCATTGACAATGCTACAGACTTTGACTGTGTGGATCACAAAAAGCCATAGAAAGTTCTTAAAGATATGGGAATATCAGACCACCTTACCTGCCTCCTGAGAAACCTGTACTCAGGCCAAGAAGCAACAGTTCGAACTAGACATGATATAATGGACTGGTTCCAATGTGGGAAAGGAGTACATCAAGGCTGTATGTTGGTACCCTGCTTATTTAACTTATATGCAGAGTACATCATGCAAAAGGCCAGACTGGATGAAGCACAAACTGGAATCAAGATTGCCAGGAGAGCTATCAATAACCTCAGATATGCAGATTACACCATCTTTATGGAAGAAAGAGAAGAGGAACTAAAGAGCCTTTTGATGAAGGTGAAAGGGGAGAGTAAAAAGCTGGCTGAAAACAACATTATATAAATGAAGATCATGGCATCTGGTACCGTCACTTCATGGCCAATAGATGGGGAAACAATGAAAACAGTGACAGACTTTATTTTCTTGGGCTCCAAAATCACTGCAGATAGTGACTGCAGCCATGAAATCAAAAGATGCTTACTGCTTGGAAGAAAAGCTATGACAAACATAGACAACAAAGTTCTGTCTAGTCAAAGCAATGGTTTTTTCAGTAGTCATGTATGATGTGAGAGTTGGAACATAAAGAATGCTGAATGCAGAAGAATTGATCCTTTTGAACAGTGGTGTTGAAGAAGACTCTTGCGAGTCCCTTGGGCTATAAGGAGATCAAATCAGTCCATCCCAAAGGAAATCAACTCTGAGTATTCATTGGAAGAGCTGATGCTGAAACCGAAGCACCCGTACTTTAGCCACCTGATGTGAAGAGCTGAATCGTTAGAAAAGACTTTCATGCTGGGAAAGTTTGAAGGCAGGAAGAGCAGGGGATGACAGAGGATGAGATGGGTGGATGGCTTCACTGACTCAATGGGCATCAGTTTGAGTAAGCTCTGGGAGATGGTGAAGGACAGGGAACCCTGGCATGCTGCATTCTAAGAGGTCGTGAAGAGTCAGACACGGCTGAGTGACTGCACAACAACAGCATACTCTGTTCATGGGTTTGAAGATTCAATTTTGTTAACATTTCAGTCCTTTTCAACTTGATAGGTTCAATAAGTTCCAAAAGTTCCTTTAAACTATGTTGTAAATATCAAGAAAGTGTTTCTAAAATTTATATGAAAATGATTTAAAATAATCAACTTAAGAGAAGAATAAAGTGGAAAGACTCATGATACTTGAATTCAAGATTTATTATAAAGCTTCAGTTATCAGTGAAGCATGTTAATTGAGGGAGAATTACCACATATATTGATTAAAAAAATAGAAAACCCAGAGATAGTCCCTTAGAAAGGTAGTTAACTGTTCTTGGACAACAGGCAAAGACAATGCAGTGGAGATAGGATAGTCTTTTCAACAAATAATTCTGAAGCAACTGGATATTCATTTGTAAAGTAATGAACTTAGATGAATAAGCCTAAATATTGGACACATAATCATAAAATTTTTAGGAGAAAACCTATGAGAAAATCCATATTACTTTAAGAATGTTGATGAGCTTTAAGATATAACTTACAAATCATGATCTATGAAAGAAAAAAAAATAGATTGGGCTTTATTAAAACTAAAATTTTTACTTTTGAAAAACGATGTCACCAAGAATACATTTGTGAGAAACATATCTGGTAAAGGACTTGTATTAAAAACCTCGAATAGCCAAAGTAATCTTGAGAAAGAAGAATGGAACTGGAGGAATCAACCTGCCTGACTTCAGATTCTACTACAAAGCCACAGTCATCAAGACAGTATGGTACTGGCACAAAGACAGAAATATAGATCAATGGAACAGAATAGAAAGCCCAGAGATAAATCCACAAACCTATGGACACCTTATCTTTGACAAAGGAGGCAAGGATACACAATGGAAAAAAGACAACCTCTTTAACAAGTGCTGCTGGGAAAGCTGGTCAACCACTTGTAAAAGAATGAAACTAGAACACTTTCTAACACCATACACAAAAATAAACTCAAAATGGATTAAAGATCTAAATGTAAGACCAGAAACTATAAAACTCCTAGAGGAGAACATAGGCAAAACACTCTCCGACATAAATCACAGCAAGATCCTCTATGACCCACCTCCCAGAATATTGGAAATAAAAGCAAAACTAAACAAATGGGACCTAATGAAACTTAAAAGCTTTTGCACTACAAAGGAAACTATAAGTAAGGTGAAAAGACAGCCCTCAGATTGGGAGAAAATAATAGCAAATGAAGAAACAGACAAAGGATTAATCTCAAAAATATACAAGCAACACTTGAAGCTCAATTCCAGAAAAATAAATGACCCAATCAAAAAATGGGCCAAAGAACTAAACAGACATTTCTCCAAAGAAGACATACAGATGGCTAACAAACACATGAAAAGATGCTCAACATCACTCATTATCAGAGAAATGCAAATCAAAACCACAATGAGGTACCATTACACGCCAGTCAGGATGGCTGCTATCTAAAAGTCTACAAGCAATAAATGCTGGAGAGGGTGTGGAGAAAAGGGAACCCTCTTACACTGTTGGTGGGAATGCAAACTAGTACAGCCGCTATGGAGAACAGTGTGGAGATTTCTTAAAAAACTGGAAATAGAACTGCCATATGACCCAGCAATCCCACTCCTGGGCATACACACTGAGGAAACCAGATCTGAAAGAGACATGTGTAGCCCAATGTTCATCGCAGCACTGTTTATAATAGCCAGGACATGGAAGCAACCTAGATGCCCATCAGCAAATGAATGGATAAAGAAGCTGTGGTACATATACACCATGGAATATTACTCAGCCGTTAAAAAGAATTCATTTGAATCAGTCCTAATGAGATGGATGAAACTGGAGCCCCTTATACAGAGTGAAGTAAGCCAGAAAGATAAAGAACATTACAGCATACTAACACATATATATGGAATTTAGAAAGATGGTAATGATAACCCTATATGCAAAACAGAAAAAGAGACACAGAAATACAGAACAGACTTTTGAACTCTGTGGGAGAAGGTGAGGGTGGGATGTTGCGAAAGAACAGCATGTATATTATCTATAGTGAAACAGGTCACCAGCCCAGGTGGGATGCATGAGACAAGTGCTCGAACCTGGTGCACTGGGAAGACCCAGAGGAATCGGGTGGAGAGGGAGGTGGGAGTGGGGATCGGGATGGGGAATACGTGTAAATCTATTGCTGATTCATGTCAATGTATGACAAAACCCACTGAAAAAAATAAATAAATAAATTTTAAAAAAAATTAAAAAAAATAAATAAAAATTTAAAAGCCCTTAAATCTAAATAATAAGAAAATAAGCAACCTGATTTTTAAAATGGGCAACAGATCCAAATAAATATGCCTAGAAATATTTTGTTATTTGGTTTTTATTGAAATTTAAGAGTTTTATATACATATGCCAAATAACATAATAAAAGATGCTCTACATAATATGCCATATTAGTGATATGAATATTAAAATGGGATACCACTGCATATCTATTAGGAGGGCTAAAACCCACAAACTGACAATGCCTATATCTGTTGAGGACCCAGAACAATAGGAACTCTCATTTATTGCAGGAGGGTGTGCAAAATGTTATAGCTACCTTGGAAGACAGTTTGGAAGTTTCCTAAAAAGCTAAATGTAGTCTTACTATATAATCCAGTACTTGTGCTTATCAATATCTTGCACAACTGTTGTGAGAATATTAATAAACAGAATAACCTGTGTGATAATTTTCACAGCAGCCTTATTCATAATTGACCAAAACTTAAATCCACCAAGATATTTTTTTATAGGTGATTAAATATACTGTGGTGTACCTGTATAGTGGAAAACTAAGAGGAAGCTATAATCTATGTAAAAACATAGATGAATCTTAAATGCATGGTGCTAAGTGAAAGAAGCCAGTATGAAAAAATAGTGCACTGTATTATTCCATTAATATGGTATTCTAGAAAGGTATATTTAGAACTATATTTTAGATATAGTAAATGGATCAGTTACTGCCCAGGGTTTGGAAGCAGGGGTTGAGTAGGTGAAGTTCAGGGAATCGTTAAGCAGTAACAATTCTGTGTGACAATATAAAATTGGATACATCACACTATATGTTTGTCAAAGCCCATAAAAGATTAAACCTTAATATAGGGAGATTCTAAAAAATAGGGAGTTGGAGGATTCCAGGATAAGATGCATATTTTGATAAGACAATTTAGTTGTCTAACAAACAAGTGAAATGAACTAATTCAATTTGGAAGTGAATAGAGACAGACTAAAGGAAAAAAACACCTGTACATAAGCATTGTACTCTAGTTGATAAATTTGCTTCTAATTGGGGTGTAAACTAGCAATTCTGAAACCATTCTACATGCGGACTAACATTAAGCAACTAATTAGAAGGATGGTAGATGGTGGGAACCAGGTTTCTTACTGTTGAAGTTAAAGGTAGAAAGGTTAGAATCATCATGTTGCACTGGATTAGAGACAGAGAATAAACTATTTTTTTTTTTCAGTTTAACGTAGATACACATGACTATATAGAGAAATATTTACAGATATGTGTATATGTGCTTAGTAGCTCAGTCATGTCTGACTCTTTGTGACCCCATGGAATGTAGCCTGACAGGCTCCTTTGTCCATGGGGATTCTCCAGGTAAGAGTACTGGAGTGGGTTGCCATGCCCTCCTCCAGGGGATCATCCCATATAAATGGGTTAATATACACATACATATTTCCTTTCTATGTTAGCTGAGAAGTGCTAAAAGTAACAACACCTTAGTAACAATGAGTACACACAGGGCCTAGATCTTGGCTTCAAATACCATTCTCTAATAAAAACAATCAAAGTTCCTTGGAGAAACAGTTAATTCTGGGGCTGGGGAGAAAATATCCAAGATTAGCCAAGCATATCTTGTAGTATCAGAAAGTAAGAAAGCAGTTAAGAAAACCCAGAATTATATATCAAGGAGACACAAGATCTAATTAAAAATCTCCCAGTTGATAAAGCTAGGAAAATGGAGCAACAGCAACCAAAATGTAGTATGGGATTACAACCCAAGGTGTAAAATAAATATCCATGAGTTTACAGTGTTATAGATATACGATTGAATAAATAAATGAGAAACAATAGCTAAATCTCCAATGTAAAAGGAAGTCCATCAATTTATATAGATTAGCTTTCAGAAGGCGGGGCATAATACCCCATCCCTTAATTGTGTGCTGCACGTAATAACTTTCTTTTGTTGGACTAAGCAGACAAATAGCACCTCAGCCTGGTAATTGCGATTGATGACAGTAAGTCATGTTGATAGGATTTACCTTTGATATCAGGTAATGAAAACTATACTCTGTGTTCTTTCTCTCCCATACCCATAACCCCAGTCTAATTATGAGGAAAATATCAGATACATTCCTATTGAGGAACATTCTGCAAAATACCTGAACAGTCCCCTCAAAATGTCAGGGTTATCAGAAATAAGGAAAATCTAGGAAATGGTAATAGTGAAGAAGAACTTAAGGAGACACACTGACGAAATGCCATGTGGTGCCCAGGATGGGATCCTGGAATAGGTAAAGGTCTTGAGGTACACGTTAAGGAAATCCAGAAAAGCATAGACTTCATACTAGTACTAAGGTGTCAGCATTGGTTCATTCATTGTGGGAACTGTACCATACTAATAAAAGATGTTGGCAATGGGAACAAGGATATGGGTTATAAGACCTCTGTACTGTCTTTTCATTTTCCTGTAAATCTAAAATTCTTAAAATAAAAACTATTAAAGTTATAAAAATGCATCTTTGCAAGCTAAAGATAGTGTTCAAAAGAATGCTTGAAGTCACATCGACAAGAAACAAAGGGCTTGAGCAACAGCAGTATCGCTCAGCAGTATGTGAACTTCCTGAAGTTACCATTTTTGGAAAGTGATGATTCATTTAAATGTGTATGCTTAAATGCCCATCAAACTTTTATCTAATTTTCTTGAAGAGATCTCTACTCTTTCCCAGTCTACTGTTTTCCTTTATTTCTTTGCATTGATCACTGAGGAAGGCTTTCTTATCTCTCCTTGTTATTCTTTGGAACGTTGCATGCAGATGGGTGTATCTTTCCTTTTCTCCTTTGCCTTTTGCTTCTCATCTTTTCATAGCTATTTGTAAGGCCTCCTCAGACAACCATTTTGCCTTTCTGCATTTATTTTTCTTGGGAATGGTCTTGATCACTGACTCCTGTACAGTGTCACAAACCTCCATCCATAGTTCTTCAGACACTCTGTATCTCAGATCTAATTCCTTGAGTCTATTTGTCACTTCCACTGTATAATCATAAGGGATTTGATTTAGGGCATACCTGAATGGTCTAGTGGTTTTCCCTACTTTCTTCAATTTAAGTCTGAATTTGGCAATAAAGAGTTCATGATCTGAGCCACAGTCAGCTACTGGTTTTGTTTTTGCTGATTGTATACAGCTTTTCCCCCTGGAGAAAGAAATGGCAACCCACTCCAGTATTCTTGCCTGGAGAATCCCATGGACAGAGCAACCTGGCAGGGAATAGTCCACACGGCCACAAACAGTCAGACATGACTGAAGCAACTTAGGATACATGCATAGAACTTCTCCATCTTTGGCTGAAAAGAACATAATCAATCTGATTTCAGTATTGACCATCTGATGATGTCCATGTGTAGTCATCTCTTGTGTTGTTGAAAGAAGGTGCTTACTAGGACCAGTACATGCTCTTGGCCTTTGCCCTGCTTCTTTTTGTACTCCAAGGCCAAACTTGCCTGTTACTCCAGATATCTCTTGACTTCCTACTTTTGCATTCCAGTCCCCTATGATGAAAAACACATAAATTTTGGGTGTTAGCTTTTAGAAGGTCTTGTAGGACTTCATAGAACCATTCAACTTCAGTTTCTTTGGCATTTGTGGTTGGGGCATAGACTTGGGTTCCTGTGATATTGACTGGCTTGCCTTGGAAATGAACAGAGATCATTCTGTCATTTTTGAGATTGCCTCTAAGTATTGTATTTCAGACTCTTTTGTTGACTATGAGGCCTACTCCATTTCTTCTAAGGGATTCTTGCCCACAGTAGTAGATTCAATGGTCATCTGAATTAAATTCACCCATTCTTGGCCATTTTAGTTCACTGATTCCTAAAATGGCAATATTCACTCTTGGCATCTCCTATTTGACTACTTCCAATTTACCTTGATTCATGGACCTAACATTTCTGGTTCCTATGAAATATTGTTAACATTGGAAAGAGTGACAGACTATTTTCTTGAGGTCCAAAAATACTGTGGGTGGTAATGGCGGCCATGAAATTAAAAGATGCTTGCTCCTTGGAAGAAAAGCTATGACAAATCTAGATAGCATATTATAAAGCAGAGACATTACTTTGCCAACAAAGGCCTATCTTGTCAAAGCTATGGGTTTTCTAGTAGTCATATACGGATGTGAGAGTTGTAGTATAAAAAAATTTGAGGGCCAAAGAATTGATTCTTTTGAACTGTGGTGTTGGAGAAGACTCTTGAGAGTCCCTTGGACTGCAGAGATCAAAGCAGTAAATCCTAAAGGAAGTCAGTCCTGAATATTCATTGGAAGGACTGATGCTGAAGCTGAAACTCCAATTCTTTGGCCACATGATGTAAAGAACTGGGTCATTAGAAAAGACTCTGAGGCTGGGAAATATTGAAGGCAGGATGAGAAGAAGAGGACAGATGAGTTGGTTGGATGGCATCACTGACTCGATGGACACGAGTTTAAACATGCTCCAGGAGTTAGTGATGTATAGGGAAGCCTGGCATGCTGCAGTCCATGGGGTCACAAAGAATCAGACAGGACTGAATGACTGAACTGAACTGTACTGAAACATTTCTCTTTGCATCACAGATACATCTTCAGAAAGCAGCAGATTCAGAAACTCAGAACATGTTGCTTCAAGAATCAGCCCAGATCTGTGAAACAAAAGCAATGGTTCTGTGGCCAACATGTCCTACCCACCTGGGAGAGAATGAAGAATATATAAGCAGAAGTAAGAAAGGCCTGAAATTGTGGTGAAAATACTCTGAAAGTGCTGATTGAGTTTGGCATAAAGAAGCAAAGGCTTCTGAATAAGATAATGCATAGGAGAAAGAGGAGTAAAAAGTGGAGTACTAATTATTAGCCAAGGCGCCATATTGAATTGTGTTCCCCTGTAATCCATGTCCACCTGGTACCTGAGAATGGGACCTTTGATGGGGGTTAGTCCTTTGCAGATGTAATTAGTTAAGATGAAGTCATGCTGGAATAGGATGGACCCTAAATTCAATGACTGGTGGCTTTGTAAAAAGACACATTCCTGAAGACACACAGTAAAGAAAGCCTTAAAACAAGGAAATAAAAGACTGGACTAATGAAGCTACAGTCAAGGTACACCAAGGATTTCAAGGAGTCACCAGAAATTAGAGTTAGAAACAGGCAAGGTAGAATTCTTGCTTAGAACATCATTATCAAGAAATACTTTCAGATACATGACTTTTCTGGCATTTCTGGCTTGCCTCGCTATTAGGCCTCCTATGAGCTGCTGGCAAGAAGTCTTTATACAGAGAGTTTTAGGCATTCACAGTAAGTGGCTTTTGTAGGGTAAAGGTAGATGCAGAAGAAATGTAGTTAGGTCACTGGTGATAACCCCTATAGGAATCTTATTCTATTTCTTAGAATTACATGATACTAGATTTTTAAATGTAGATGCACTTCTTCCCTTTTAACTTGGGAAAAATATTATTTATATGAATATTGTATATTTTTATAATCTGAATTGTCAACATACTATACAAGATAATTAATGCTTCAAAGAAGAACTAAAGCTAAGCCATTCCAAAGTTGGTGTTGAGAGTTTTGGTAGATTTACCACCTCCCCTTGTTATTAAATGATATTTCAAGTAACAGTTTTTTTTGAAGTGAAAAATTTTTAAAACATGATACCTCATATAATAACACTGTTTTTCACTAATAAATAATACACATCTTATAGTACAGCTGGAAGCAGCATACCTCTGTGCAAGGCTTCCCAGGTAGCTCAGTTGGTAAAGAATCCGCCTGCAATGCAGGAGACTCTGGTTCGATTTCTGGGTTGGAAAGTTCCCCTGGATAAGGAAATGGCAACCTACTCCAGGATTTTTGCCTGGAGAATCCCATGGACAGAGGAGCCCAGTGGGCTACAGTCCATGGGCTTCCAAAGAGTCAGACATGACTGAGCAGCTAAACACAGCACAGCACATGAGTACTTTATTAAACTTTTAATCTTGTCAAAAAAAAGAAAAAAAGAAGCAAAGGCTTACACTGTTCATGGAAATAAAGCCCCGTTCCACGGAAATTCACACTTTCCTAGTTATTCCTCTGGGCTACACTACTCATTCCTTGAGGGACTGGCTCCTTGATCACCTTCCCCAGTGTTGATGCAGTTCTTCCTTATGATTTTTTAAAATTTACCGGGGGAACAATGGAGAAGCAGACATAGAGCGTAGACTTATGGACATGGGGAGAGGGGAGGAGAGGGTGAGATGTATGGAAAGAGTAACTTGGAAACTTACATTACCATATGTAAAATAGATAGCCAACGGGAATTTGCTGTATGGCTTAGGAAACTCAAATAGGGGCTCTGTATCAATCTAGCTGGGGGGTGGGATGCGGAGCGAGTTGGGGGGGAGATTCAAAATGGAGGGGATATATGTACACCTATGGCTGATTGAGGAGAAGGCAATGGCACCCCACTCCAGTACTCTTGCCTAGAAAATCCCATGGATGGGGGAGCCTGCTAGGCTGCAGTCCATGGCGTCGCACAGAGTTGGACACAACTGAAGCGTCTTAGCAGCAACAGCAGCATGGCTGATTGATGTTGAGGTTTGTCAGAAAACAAAAGTTCTGTAAAGCAATTATCCTTCAATAAAAAATAAATTAATTAAAAAAAGAAAAAAGTTAATATAATTTAATTTTTGGCACTGTTTCTCTTCATTGCTGCCCGTGGCTTTTCTCTAGTTGTGGCAAGTGGAGGCTACTCTCTAGTTGCAGTGCATGGGCTTCTCATTGTTGTGGCTTTTCTCATTGTGGAGCATGGGCTTCAGCAGTTGCGGCATGCAGGCACTAGCATGTGGGCTCAGTAGTTGTGGCCTGTGGGCTTAGTTGCCCTGGGGCATGTGGGATCTTAGTTCCTGGACCAGAGATCCAACCCCATTCCCCTCCATTGCGATACAAATTTTTAACCACTTGACCACCAGAGAAGTCCCCTTCCTTATGATTTTAATAACCACCTAGACAATTCCAGGACCTCCAGGTCTCTCAGACCCATGATCTTCTTGCCAGTGATCCTGTTCTCCACCTCACCTCAGCCACCAC
This sequence comes from Cervus elaphus, assembly GCF_910594005.1. Classification (NCBI taxonomy): domain Eukaryota; kingdom Metazoa; phylum Chordata; class Mammalia; order Artiodactyla; family Cervidae; genus Cervus; species Cervus elaphus. The sequence goes on from NC_057847.1 coordinate 4,274,332, forward strand.
TGCCCCTATTAACCTTAGACTCTGTCGTTACCAACAGTGATATCATTCTGACTTTGGGCATCCCATTCTGCAAGCTCTGCCTTGTCACTTCCCAGTCCATACTCTTTGTACTGGCACTACAATAATTCTGACATCTAGAGGAATGCAGCCCACATTTTATGCCCCTGCAGCCCAAGGTTCTCACTTCTTCTTTTACTCTACCTATCTTTAGTAATTCAGCATCACATGTACCTTTACATGCACCCTTAAGTCTCTTGCTACTCCCTCCCTCTGTCTTATCCATCTGATAGTCCAGGTTGGGTTGCAAGAGTTACATGGAAAACAACTTCTGAGATGGAGGTTTGCATACAAGAATTACATGGAGAAATGCTCTCCAGAAAAACTGTGGCAAGTGAGGGGAGCATGGTTAGACAGAAGCCATCATCACTACATTGGTCCATCAACCAGCTGAACTGGGCAAGGGTTTTCCAAAAGATGCCCCTAAATGTCAGTTGGAATCCAGCTGTATTTTCCAGTATCACTTCCATCTGATGATCAGAAGAGTTTTGCCCACGTCCATTCCTTCTATCTCAAACCATCCATGGGGTAATTGAACAATTGAACATCAATCCACATCTTTCTACCCTCTCAGAAGCATTTGGCACAGTTGGTCTTCATGAGAACACCCCTTTTCCTTAGCCTTCTGGACTCCTAGTTCATAAACAACCTCATTTGGGGCTCATTCCCTGCACCTTTCTCATCTTACTGGACTTTGGGATGTTAAAGCTCAGTCCTGGACTTGGTCTCTTGATAGTCCTATCAGTTTCCATGATTTTGTATAGTATCTGTGTGCTAAAGACTCTTCATTTATCTCTACTCCACTCTCCCTCAATCGCAGACTTGAATGTCCAGTTCCCTATTCTATACCTCCATTTGAATACATTTTAGACACATCAGACTTAAAATAGCAAAACCTCAACACATTGTTCCTCTAGCCCATGGTCTGTTCCTTCCACTGCCTTACCATTTCAGTTAATAGTAATTCCTTTTTTCTGTTTAAAGCCTTAGAGTCATCTGGAAAGCACCCCTCTTTTTCTCACACTCCATATCAGTTTCATCAGCAAATCCCATTGGCTTTAACTTCAAAAATATGCAAACTGTAGCTAATTTTCACTTTATCCATGGCTACTATCCTATTATTAATACAAGCTACCATCATTTTTTGTCTAGATTGGGTTGATCTCCCTCCTTCTACTTTTATACTTATAATCAATTCTCTTCCAACTAGTCAAGAAAAAAGCCAAATATTTTCTCCCATTCTGAGGGTTGTCTTTTTGTCTCATTTATGATTTCTTTTGCTATGCATAGGCTTTTAAGTTTAATTATGTCCTATTTGTTTATTTTTCCTTTTATTTTCATTACCCTAGGAGATGGATAAAAAAAAGATCTTGCTGCAATTTATGTCAAAGAGTGTTTCTGCCTATGTTTTACTCTAAGAGTTTTATAGTCCTTACATTAAGGGCTTTAATAAATTTCGAGTTTAATGTCAATCCACAGAGAAATGGATAAAGAAGATGTGGTACATATATACAGTGGAATATTACTCAGCCATAAAAAGGACTGAATTTGGGTCATTTAGATGTGGATAGACCTAAAGAGTGTCATATATAAATAAAGTAAGTCACAAAGAGAAAAACAAATATTGTATAGTAACATTTATATGTAGAATCTAGAACAATGGTATAAATGACCTTATTTGCAAAAAAGAAAAGAGAGAGAGACACAGAGATGTAGAGAGCAAATATATGGATAGCAAGGGGGGAGGGGGGGAAGGAGGGATGAGATGAATTGGGAGATTGATGTATATACTATTGATATTATGTATAAAATAGATAACTAATGAGAACCTGCTGGAGCATAGGGAGCTTTGCTTAATGAATTATGGTGACCTGAACGCTGTACAGTAGAAACTACCAGAACATTGTAAACCAACTCTACTCCAATAAAAATTAAAGCAAGCAAAACCAAGAAACAAAAAAGCAAAAGAAGAAACAAAAAATGAAAAGCCAAGTCTTTACAACCTTTGCCAAAGCCCTTCTCATCATAGCTCTGGCATCTATTCTGCCTTCAATGCCCATTACCTTCCCAGGCAATCAGCCTCTCCACTACTGTGGGATAGATCAACATCGTCTACTTCCATGTCTTTGTATTTGTCACTCTATTTGTCTAAGACCTTTCCCCTGCAGAGATAGTTGCAACTTCACACATACCCATGGACTGTATCCACCAGGACCTTCTGACCATGGGGTTCTCCAGGCAAGAATACTGGAGAGAGGCAATCTCCTTCTCCAGGGGATCTTCACAAGCCAGGGATCAAAGCCACGTCTCCTGTAGATCCTGTATTGCAGACATATTCATTACTGCTGAGCCACTGGGGAAGCCCCAGTATGTTCTTCAAATATCAACTTAATAGTCTGGCTTTAAATATTCTATTTAAAATGTGTGTGTGCATGGTGAGTCACACCATGGTGACTCTTTGCAAGTCCATGGGCTGTAGCCTACCAGGCCCCCCTGTCTATGGAATTTTCCAGGCAAGAATACTGGAGTGGATTGCTGTTTCCTTCTTCAAGGAATCTTCCAGACCCAGGGATCGAACCCACATCTCTTTTGTCTACTGCATTGGCAGGCAGATTCACTTGAATCACCTGGTAACAACCTCCAAAACTTTAATTTACCCTCAGTTTTCCCTCTTAGCATTTATCCCACTTGAGTGTGTGTGTATATTCTAGTGGGACAAGACAGACACCTCTGGCTCTGGCTCTGGCTCTATCTGTCTGTCTGTCTGTATATATATATATATAGAGAGAGAGAGAGACAGACAGACAGACAGGCAGACAGACAGGCAGACAGACAGACAGAGACAGAGGTGTCTGTCTTGTCCCACTGGAATACAAACTTCATGAAAGTCGGATTTGCTCTATTTTGAAATGGGCTGTATACCCAGTATACAAAATTGTTTATGACACTTACTATACTGTTGTATAATCCTTATTCAGTGAAAGAATGAATGAATGCATTAATTTTTGAAGGGTTATTCTCTATCATCTTGTTCTTTTCTTGCTAAAAACCTATAATGGATTTTGTAGGGGAAAAAAGTTCATCCTACTCTTCTTCCTTTCCCCCCAAAAGAGGGAATAATGATGATTGATTCAATTTCCAATACGCACAACTAGTGGGCAGGTTCATCGTAGGTTGGAGGTTCATGTGCATTGATGTGGCTCCCCTATTTCCTCTGTTGCCCTGTTTCTGCCAAGTTCAGTGACTCAGTCATGTCCCACTCTTTGTGACCCCATGGACTGCAGCACACCAAGCTTTCCTGTCCATCCCCAACTCCTGGAGCTTACTCGAACTCATGTCCATCGAGTCAGTGCTGCCATCCAACCATCTCATCCTCTGTCTTCCCCTTCTCCTCCTGCCTTAAATCTTTCCCAGTGTCAGGGTCTTTTTCAATAAGTCAGTTCTTTGCATCAGGTGGTCAAAGTATTGGAGCTTCAGTTTCAGCATCAGTCCTTCTAATGAATATTCAGAACTGATTTCCTTTAGGATGGCCTGGTTTGATCTCCTTGCTGTCCAAGGGACTCTCAAGAGTCTTTTCGAATACCACAGCTAAAAAGTATCAATTCTTTGGTGCTCAGCTTTCTTTATGGTACAATTCTCACATCCATACATGACTACTGGAAAAACCATAGCTTTGACTAGATGGACCTTTGCTGGCAAAGTAATGTCTCTGTTTTTTTAATATGCTGTCTAGATTTGTCATATCTTTTCTTTCAAGGAACAAGTGTTTTCTTTCAAGGAACAAGTCCATGGGATCGCAAAGAGTCGGACACGACTGAATGACTAAACTGAACTGAATTGAAACTAAAATGGACTAGAATGGGTGAATTTAACTGACATGACCATTATATCTATCATTGTGGGTAAAAATCCCTTAGAAGAAATGGAATAGCTATCATAGTCAACAAAAGAATCCAAATGCAGTTACTTGGATGCAATCTCAAAATGACAGAATGATCTCTGTTCATTTCCATGGCAAGCCATCCAATATCACAGCTATCCAAGTCTATGTCCTGACCAGTAATGCTCAAGAAGCTTAAGTTGAATGGTTCTATGAAGACCTAGAAGACTTTTTATAACTAACACCAGAAAAGATGTCATTTCATTATAGAGGACTGGAATGAAAATGTAGGAAGTCAAGAGATATCTGAAGTAACAGCAAATTAGCCTTGGAGTAAAAAACGAAGTAGGCCAAGGGTAAAGGAGTTTTGACAAGAGAACACACTGGTCATGGCAAACACCCTCTTCCAACAACACAAGAGATGACTGTAAACATGGACATCACCAGACTTTCAACACCAAAATCATATTGTATATATTCTTTGCAGCCAAAGATGGAGAAGCTCTATACAGACAGCAAAAACAAGACTGAGAGCTGACTGCGGCTCAGATCATGAACTCCTTACTGAAAAATTCAGACTTAAATTGAAGAAAGTAGGGAAAACCACTAGACCATTCGGGTATGACCTAAATCAAATCCCTTATGAGTATGCAGTGGAAGTGACAAATAGATTCAAGGGATTGGATCTGATAGACAGAGTGCCTGAAGAACTATGGACGGGAGTTTGGGACATTGTACTGGAGGCAGTGATCAAGACCATCCTGAAGAGAAAGAAATTCAAAAAGGCAAAATGTTTGTCTGAGGAGGCCTTACAAATAGCTGAGAAAAGAAGAGAAGTTAAAAGCAAAGGAGAAAAGGAAAGATATACCCACTTGAATGCAGAGTTCCAAAGTAGCAAGGAGTGATAAGAAAGCCTTCCTCAGTGATGAGTGCAAAGAAATAGAGGAAAATAATAGAATGGGAAAGACTAGAGATCTCTTCAAGAAAATTAGAGATACCAAAGGAATATTCCACGCAAAGATGTGCACAATATAGGACAGCAATGCTGTGGACCTAACAGGAGCAGAGTATGTTAAGAAGAGGTGGCAAGAATATACAGATGAACTATACAAAAAAGATTCATGACCTGGATAACCACAGTGGTATGATCCCTCTCCTAGAACCAGACATCCTGGAATGTGAAGTTCAGTGGGCGCATCACTACAAACAAAGCTAGTGGAGGTGATGGAATTCCAATTGAGCTATTTCAAATCCTAAAAGATGATGCTGTAAAAGTGCTGCACTCACTTTGTCAGCAAATTTGGAAAACTCATCAGTGGCCACAGCACTGGAAAATGTCAGTTTTTATTCCAATCCCAAAGAAAGGCAATGCCAACGGATGTTCAAACTAGTGCACAATTGTACTCATCTCACACGCTAGCAAAGTAAAGCTCAAAATTCTCCAAGCCAGGCTTCAACAGCATATGACCTTCCAGATATTCAAGCAAGATTTAGAGAAGGCAGAGGAACCAGAGGTAAATTGTCTACATCTGTTTGATCACTGAAAAAACAAGAGAGTTCCAGGAAAACATCTACTTCTGCTTTATCGACTTTGTGAAAGCCTTTGACTGTGTGGATCACACAAACTTTGGAAAATTCTTCAAGAGATGGAAATACCAGATCACCTGACCTGCCTCCTGAGAAATCTGTGTGCAGGTCAAGAAACAAAATTTAGAACTGGACATGGAAGAAAAGACTGGTTCCAAGTCGGGAAAAGAGTGTATCACGGCTGTATATTGTCACCCTGCTTATTTAACTTATATGCAGAGTATATCATGTAAAATGTCAGGTTGGATGAAGCACAAGCTGGAATCAAGTTTGGCAGGAGAAATATAAATAACCTCAGATTTGCAGATGACACCACCTTTATGACAGAAAGCGAAGAAGAATAAAGAGCCTCCTGATGAAAGTGAAAGAAGAGAGTGAAAAAGTTGGCTTAAAACTAAACATTCTGAAAACTAAAATAATGGCATCCATTCCCATCACTTCATGGCAAACAGATGGGGAAGCAATGGAAACAGTGAAAGACTTTATTTTGGGGGGCTCCAAAATCACTGCAGATGGTGACTACAGCCATGAAATTAAAAGACACTTGTTCCTTGGAAGAAAAGCTATGACCAACCTAGACAGCATATTTAAAAGGAGAGACATTACTTTGCTGGCAAATGTCCATCTAGTCAAAGCTATGGTTTTTCCAGGAGTCATGTATGGATGTGAGAATTGGACTATGAAGAAAGTTGAGCACTGAAGAATTGATGCTTTTGAACTGTGGAGTTGGAGATGACTCTTGAGAGTCCCTTGGACAGCAAGGAGATCCAACTAGTCAATCCTAAAGGAAAACAGTCCTGAGTATTCATTGGAAGGACTGATGCTGAAGCTGAAGCCCCAATACTTTGGCCACCTCATGCGAAGAGCTGACTCATTTGAAAAGACCCTGATACTGGAAAAGACTGAAGGCGGAAGGAGAAAGGGACGACAGAGGATGCGATGGTCGAATGGCAACACTGACTCAATGGATATGAGTTTAAGTAAGCTCTGGGAGTTGTTGATGGACGGGGAAACCTGGCGTGCTGCAGTCCATGGGGTTACAAAGAGTCGGACATGACTGAATGACTGAATTGAACTGAACTTCTGGCTCAGACACCCATAGCTCCATCCTCTTCTTCTTCCGTTTTGAAGGTGCCCCCACTGCCTCCCTCTCCAACTTACCCTTCTGTTCTCTATCCTTCATTGTCTGCCCTGAAAGAACTAAAGTTCTTCAAGTTCAGGCAGTTTGTCTTGTTCTTTTTCCAACTGGTATGCAGTGACTACTATTACCCTTACTTAACAGTCCAGAGAGTTTGTGTATCAGATGCTGAGTTAAAGTAAATAAGCTCCAAGGACTTTGTACTGGAAACGGATACAGATGGGGCCAGTAGAACTGTGATCAAATCTCTGCTCACTCCATCATGTGGGACAGATTTGTGATTTTTTTTAAAAACTCTGGGCCTCAGATTAATTATTCTGTAAAGTTAGACTAAACTCTTTGATCACCTCATAGCAAGGATCAAAGTGGGGATAAATATAAGTTGCTAAGGGTAATACAATTTTATGATGAATGCTAATACTGATTCTGTCATTTCTCTCCCCAAATCCCCATCCTGGCCTAAGGCATTCCTCTAGCAAACTAAAGACAGAGGCAAAGATCTCTTGGCCAATGCCTTGGATTTCTAGTCAGTTGGTTTCAAACACGTGTTTTCTCTACATTATCCACTAGTTCAGATGCCAGGTGACCAGGGCATAACCCTTACCATCAGATAGGATGATGGATCATCTAATGGTCTTTTATGTTTAAATTAAGGAGAGTTACTTTTGTTAATGTTTGCTGTGTTTAGATACTAAGAAATAATGTGTTATTCTCAGTCACTCAGTCGTGTCTGGTGCTTTGTGACTCCATGGATTGTAGCCTGTCAGGCTCCTCTGTTCATGGGATTATCCAGGCAAGCATACTGGAGTGGGTTGCCATTTTCTCCTCCAGGAAACAACATGTGAAAATGTGAAGATGATTAAAAAGGAACATGTGTTTCTGAAACTGAAACTGTATAAATTTCAAGGGATTATTTATATATTTTCAGCTTGCTGATAGGTAGACTTCTTTCCTCTTGATGTGTTTTGTAATTACACACATTGCATAGTTTCTGGAATTGCTAAAGTAAATAGTTTCTTGTTATGAATTCCTTGGGATTCATTTTAAAGACAGTCCTACTGAACTCACCCACTATTAATTTACATGCAAAATACTGTTCTACAGGCATGCTATTATAATTTGGGGATAATTTCATGGATAATTGCTTCAGTGTTGCTAATTCTAGCATATCTACACAAAACAAAGGGAAAGAGGAGCAATTCTAAATAAACTTAGAATATTTATTGAACCAGTGGAAATGACTTCTGATTTCAAACATCTTAGTTATGGATGTGTTGTGTTTTTATTTGAGATAAGGTGTTGTAGAAAGACAAACTTGGAATCAGACAGGTCTGGTGGAATCAGAGCTTTTCAGATGTCATTCAGTACTTACTTTGAGCCTCAGAATAATAATCTGTAAAATAGGGAATATAAAACCAAGGGCTTAATGTTTTTAGTCATGATCCTAACTACTTATATTTATATACATATATATAAAAGTAGGATATACATATATATATATATCCTCATTTAATATTCAGAACAATTGTATGGGGCTGGTGCTTATTTCACTTATAAAGGAAAGAAAGTTCTTTTATAAAGACTGTGTCTCCTGCTCTGGTTGGCTTAGCCTGAGTTGCCCCTTTACCAGGATCCTGTACTTCACCCTATAAGAGCACCCCTTCTTCAGGGCAGTCTTGAGGCCCTGGGACTTGAGGTAAGAGTGTGGAGAATGATGCCCAGTTCCTGATGAGCACACCTTCACTCTCTCCAGCACCTCCCCCCCTCCCCGCCTTGTGTTCCCCTTCACACAGGGGTGTAGAGTTTGTAGAAGACACGGAGTAGAATCATCATTAAAAATTAGTAAGTGATTCCTAGTCCTTGCAGACCTAGGGGAGGAGGGTAATCATCATTTTATTGCTACCAATCCCCATACTTGGGAGATTACTTTTACCATAGGAACTCTGCATCACAGGCTGTAGGAGAAGCAGAGGGTCTGCACCCCATGCCTGAAGAAATGCCTTTCTGTAACCTCACTTGTGCAGTGTGCAGTTGGCATTGGAATCTAAGATGTGAGGCTGTTATGCCCATGTGTCCAAAGTTGTGGAAGTTGTCCCTACTCCAACAGTGCCTCATCATCATCTTTCTCATGGTTTTATCTAAAAACAAACTTCTTGATAGAATGAATTTGACCTCCTTTTTCCTTTATTTTCCCGGGTTAAAATGTCATTCTTGATAATGTGCTAATAAAAAAAGTTTTTATTCCTAATGGTTATTCTTTTCATAGAAAGTACTAACACAAACACATGTACACATACACACACACACAAGAACACAGAAGACCTCATTGCCATATCAAAAGCAAGCTGAGTATTTAAAAACTGAATCTGAGCGTAGCTGAAGAAATCAGATAGTATTATGGAGAAACATATTGTTCCAACAAAAAGTTGCTGCCTAGAGTGGAGAGAAGAAAGAAAGTGAAAGTGATAGTCTGACAGTTTGACCCCATGGACTATACAGTCCATGGAATTCTCCAGGCCTTTTCTTTCTCCCGGGGATCTTCCCAACCTAAAGATCAAACTCAGGTCTCCCTCATTGCAGGTGAATTCTTTACCAGCTGAGCCACAAGGGAAGCCCAAAAATACTAGAGTGGGTAGCCCATTCCTTATTAAGTGGATCTGCCTGACAAAGGAATCAAATCAGGATCTCCTGCATTGCAGGCAGATTCTTTACCAACTGAGCTATCAGGGAAGTCCTGAGTGGAGAGAAGTTATTCATAACTGTTAGACTGGGTTGCATATTATGTTTTGAGGATGGCTTAAAAGATAATGGCAGAATGTATTTGACTCCAGGCAAGGGGCCATGAATTACTCACCACATTAAATAAAGAAAAACAAAACAAAAAACAACTCGCTTGTATTCACATGCAAACTAGCATTTTTGAAACTGAATAGGACTCTTCAAGTCCTTCCCACGGACAGACACCCTAGGGCCCCCTGCCTTTTGTTTGTAGAGAAACTTTAACCTCCTAGGCCTTCCCTGCATTCCAAGGAGCACATTTAATCAAAGAAGTGAGAAAATGCAGAAAGAGAATAAAATAGTCAAGCAAGACAAAATAATAATAGTTTAGCCATAAAACAAGGTCAAAGAACTGTAGTTCCTCCTCAAGAGCTGTAGATAGTATCTTTAACCATATACTTTAGTTGCTTTGCAGACACTAAAAGTCCTACCTGGTGTAAGAGGTTAACTGTATGATGACCATGAGCATGTAGACACCACATAGGCTGGGGTCTAGAAGATTGATAATGCTGACTCTTATGACCTTACCTGGTTATTTCACCATCAAACAATCAGAGAACTGTGCATGAGCTGACCAGGTACCCTGTAGCCCACACCACTAACTAACCTCATCTTTTAAAACTCTTTTCCTGAAAGCCACTGGGTAGTTTGGTCTTTTGTACCTATTCTTCTTTCTTGGCACCTTGCAGTAATTGCTGCACTTTCCTTCACCACAACCTGGTGTCAGTAGATTGGTTTTGCTGCATGTCAGGTAAGTGAATCCAAGTTCAGTTAAGTAAGAGTTTGAAGTAAACTATGCTTGCTGTGAGTAGGAATGAGTTTGTATCTTCACTACAGAGAAAATGAAAATGAAAAGGCTTGCACTAGAAATCTTTTAGCTTCCATTGTTTTAAATTGCTACTTTAATTTTGATGGTCATCATATTATACCGAATATTTGTAACTAACTGGGCTCATTTCTTTCCTAAGCTGAAGGTGTCTATTAAGAACTGTAGAGTTTAACAGATCACCAGCCCAGGCTGGATATATGAGACAAGTGCTCAGGCCTGGTGCATTGGGAAGACCCAGAGGAATCGGGTGGAGAGGGAGGTGGGAGGGGGGATCAGGATGGGGAATACAAGTAAATCCATGGCTGATTCATGTCAATGTTTTTCAAAAATCACTACAATATTGTAAAGTAATTAGCCTCCAACTAATAAAAATAAATGAAAAAAAAAAAAAAGAACTGTATAGTTTAAATATCACCCTGGGCCTTAATGATGAATCCTGTAGCCATGAGTCTTACAGTTCCAATAGAGAAGATCTGTTTTCTGCCACTAATAATCAGGAGAATAATGGAAATACCATTATATTTACATACTTAATTCCATGAAAATGCTAAATAAAGAAAATCCAGTGTTTAAACTGAGTGAAAGTTTTCAAAAAGGTGTTTTTAAAGAGGAAGTTTTGAGTGGCAGTTGAGTAGTTCAAAAATGTTTTAATTAAACAACTGGGATTCAGATGCACCTGATCTTGGTTAAGCTATTTGTACTTGTAAATGTTAGAATTTGACTATATTAGTAAAATTATGCTTATTAATGTAAATTGTGTGCAGTTAAAACACTGTATTTATTTTGTTTATGTAAACACTTTTCCTGCATTCACATGGCTCACAGTAATTATAGATACATTCAGACTTTGAAGCTGAATGCACTCTATCCTGCAAGTCATTTGGTAGTGATTCTCTCAAGATGCTCATTGTCAAATTGTTAAGTAAAACAAACAGTGATTTAGCACCCTTTAGGTCGATATCCTTTTAGGCTTCTGAGCAGTTTATTGTACTGGGCTGCCAGAGATTTCATGTTGAAGCAGCTTCTGGTTAAACCTTCCACTTTCTGAGTTTAATTGAAATGTATAGGACTAGAAGATGCCAACCCTGGAGGAGGGCATGGCAACCCACTCCAGTATTCTTGCCTGGAGAATCCCCATAGATAGAGGAGTCTAGTGGGCTACAATCCATGGGGTCACAAAGAGTTGGACATGGCTGAGCAACTAAGCACAGTACAGCACAGTAGATGCCAAACTCGGTCCAAGTAGCAAATACTTCTTGTTGGGGTGTGTTTGCAGAAATACTTCCACAAAATTGCTTTGATTCCAATCCTAAAAATCTTCCTAATTTTCCTTCTTATCTTCACTCACATTATAGCACATCATGCCTCATCACATGTTGTTTGGATACTTTAACAGAACAAGGTGTTCCTGCTTCAAGTGTTTATCCATACCTGGAGTTATTGTGGCAGACCCGGCTTGTGGTCTTCTCAACAGGTCTTCTCACTCCTTCCTCCTTGTGAACAGAATTCTATTTTTTAAGGTATTCCTCTTCTTCTGGTAAACCATGGGATATCCAGCCTCAAAGATTGTGTCTAATTTAATATAAGTCAACTGTACTGACCAATCAGTGATTTAGGCATAAGAGTGGATGCAAATCTGGCCATGAGACATAAGAAGTCTACTTGGGGTTGTGTACTTAGTAAAGATTTTTTTTCCCTCCTACAGAGAGAGTTGAAAAATAGATTGTACTGCATGTTGGACGAAAGTATGCAAAGGCTGGAACTGTTGCAACCACTTTGCAACCCTGAAGAATTCTCACATAAGAACAATCCAGCATGTAGAATGAAAAGATAAAAAGATTTTGAGGAGATTTTTGAGTTGCCAATTAACTGATCATTGACTAAGGTTTCCTTTATATTAAAACCAAAAAAAAAGATCATGATTTTCAATTACTTGCAGCTGATGCATCCAAAATAATCATCTTTGCTAAAAGCAAACTGCTTATTTTTACTTAATTATTGTGTTTAACACCTTTTGACTACCCAGTGTCTCAGCAGAGATCTGAATTCCTAGATATGGCCTTTGAAGTCCTCTGAAATCTAGTCCACTTCCCCATTGCTAGACCTTTTTTTCCCTCTCATCTTCACTCTTTATACTCCTTACTCATACAAACAATAGCCATAGAAAGACTACTTGCAGAATCCTCAGTTCACTATGTGTAATCCTGTTGAAATACCTTCATAGAAGCCCTACTACCTTCCTAGAATATGCTGCCTACTTTTGACTTATGTGTATTATTTCTAATCGCTTTTGGGCTCAGCTCGGATGTCGTCTCCTGAGGTATGATTCTCAAGCATCTTCTGCTCAGCTGGGTGGTCTCTGCTTTGTATTCTCCTAGCCTTTTGTTTATGTTCCAACCTTGAGTCATCTTCTATACTATTTGCCATTACTGATATCAGGATCTATCTTTAAGGTCATGGCCATGAAAGCCAGAGACCAGCCTGGTTTATAGATTATTTCTAGGCCTTAGTGAGTTCATAATGCCTAATGGTTGTAATGTGACAGTTTAGAAAATTCAGACTGCAGCACTTTTTACAGTCCAGGTTATCACCTTGTCAACTCATGCCCCTTAACAATTGTTAAGAGACCACATTCTTTGAGGTTCCTTAGCCCAACTCTTCTTGGAATTTGTATCTTCTTATCCCAAATCTCCTACAACTTCAAGAACAGAGACTGTAAAGCAAGAATTAGACTCTTCTATTTCTAGTTGCTGGTCTGGAGAATATAAGGAAAATGGAGCACCTATTATGTATTAAGCATTTACATGATTCCTGTTTTTATAAAACATAGACTCCCCAGTGATGCGTGCCTCTGGATGTGCCTTTGGAGGAATTTTAGAATGATATAGCCCATGATGCAGCCATTTCAGCCAACGTGGTAAGGAAATTCAGAGAAGATTTCAGAGAGGAAGTGAGATGGGAGCTGACCTTTGAAGAAAACGTGGGTATGTCCAAGGCAGAAAGCCAGGAAAGGGCATAAATGTCAAAGGAAACACCTGAAGTGAGTATGTGAATGTGATGGCTAAAGTGTGAGCTGGAAGCGATCTGCTTTAATGGCCACAGTCCTGCTGCCCCAGATAGTTGTGCTCCATGCCAAAAGCCACTTCCTGACTCCCTACCTCTGCTAACCAAATTTGGTTGATACTAAAGTGAGTGCACAGTCCAAGAGCCAGAACCTCTGATTTGTGCATAGAGACACATTCTCTCTATTCTCTCATGAATAAGAACCGAGAAGTGCTAATGTTGATGACTCTAATTAACATGGAAAGCCTGGAAATACTAGGGGGCAGTAACAAGGGTAAGCTGGGGAGATGAGCTGGCAGAGAAGACTGAAGCAGACCTACAGAGGAAGGCAGAGAGGCAATAGTAACCTGAGCTCTGGAGAAGGGACCACCTGTATTTGTTCCCTTCTCACACAGATGTAAACAGACTTCCTCAAGGTTGTAGCACTAGTATGTGAGTGGACTGGGGTTAGAATTCAAATCTTCCTGACTCCAAAGTCTCTGCTAATGATATTACATGAAAATGAAAAAAATAAAAAGACAGCAAATATACACAGCAGAAAACATGTTGCTTACTGATTTTTAAATGAGTGCATAGAGTCATATAAGGAAATATAGGATTCTTCCTAAGCATAAAAGTGACTCAATATTTATAACAGCAATAGCTAACATTTTTTGGGCAATTACTATGTGCCAAACACTGTTCTAAGTACTTTACATGGATTACCTCATTTTAGGGGGTTTTAAGGCATGCTGCATTCTAGAACGTATCTTTCCGTAAGTTACTTTTCAGGGAACTTGGACTGATTGGTAATGCACAGTAGTCTTTTTTTAAAGTATCCTCTATTTAAGAGTGTTTGTTATACATGTGTTTCTAGCTCCAGATTTTTTTTTTTTCATCCCAGTCTCAATACAAATAGGAAGAAAAATCAATAGAGAAGAGACTGACCAATCCAATGATTAATTAATTTTTAGTAAAATGATTAGTATACATGATCCTTTACATTTGTAAAATGGATTTTTCAAAGTATATTCACAATTATATCATTTTAATCTTATAAAACTCTGTGAGTTCAGGAGATTATGATATCGTGTTACTAAGACCAATCTTTGCACCTGGAATCCAGAGAGTGGATGGGGAAAGGAGCTGGTCTGAAGGCCTGAGTAGGTGGAGAGCTCACTAAAGCAGAAAGCTGACTGATTTCTCAGGTTCTAGCTACGGCTCTGTGTCAGGTGTTTCATGTAGATGAAACGCTGTGATTTACCCCATAGCCAATCTGTGATTTGATGTTGATTTCTTCCTGATTTGGGTGGAGTTGCTCAGAGCTGGTAGGCTGCAGTCCATGAGGTCACGAACAGTCGGACATGACTGAGCGACTTCACTTTCACTTTTCACTTTCATGCTTTGGAGAAGGAAATGGCAACCCACTCCAGTGTTCTTGCCTGCAGAATCCCAGGGACGGCAGAGCCTGGTGGGCTGCCGTCTATGGGGTCACACAGAGTCGGACACAATTGATGCGACTTAGCAGCAGCAGCAGTAGCTCTGAGCAGGATAAAAATAAAATCAACTTAATCTAATCCTTTTCACTATTTTTAAAACTCAGCCAGCCCATGTCAGACTAGGTGCCTTCCTGTGGTCATTAGGGTCTCTTGTTTTCACTCTCCCGTGGGATATGTTGAAGGTGACATCAACAAGACGGCAGAAAAGGTCTCAGCCCTTATGCCCCCACCAAAACAATAATTTAACAACTACTCATGGACAAAAATTGTCTTGGGAGAGCTCTGGAGTAAAATTAACAAGTTGAAACAGCCAAGAAGAAGATAAAAAACTGAGTGTGGCCACATAGAAAATCAAAGAGGCACTTACCTGCATCACACAAACCCATAGTCTGGCACAGCTTGGTTCCAGGAAGGACCCGTTGGTTTTGACTTTCCTCATAAGACAAAAGGAAAGCAGGAGACCCAAGCAGACTTCGCCACTGAGAACCCGAGGGGCCTTTGCCACCACTAAGGGCATTGGCAGCCTTTGCTGCTAAGGACGTCTGTGGTCTTGACTAATGCTGACACTGCTTCAGCTGCTGAAGCTGCTTCGAGGCTTTGCTGTTGTGTTCCACTGGAGCCTTAGCCACTATTGTGGCCCCTTGGAGACATAGCTGCCACCCCTGCCAATTGCCCAGAGCTGAAGTCACAGGCCATGGGTGCCCAATCATGTGTCCCTGGCAATGGAGCCTCACACACCCCTGTGTGTGTTCTCAGTCCTGGTATTATCACACATCCCACTCAGACAGCCCACAGGAGTGAAGGTCTATCCTCACTGAAGCCAGTCCTTACAGTCTGAAAGAGGTTATACCTTCTTCAAATGCACAGGCACCAATGCAAGATTATAAGAAACAAGAAAAATCAAGGTGACATGACACTACCAAAAAAGCAAGATAAAATTTAAGAAACCAATTTCCAAAGAAGGTGGTATCCAGAAACTGCATGAAAGAGTTAAAATAGTTGTTTTAAATAAATACAGTGAGCTACAGAACACACATAATTCAACAAAATCAGAAAAACTTTACATGGACAAAATAAAAGTTTAACAGGGAGATAGGAATTGTACAAATGAAACAAAGATAAATTCTAGACCTGAAGAATACAATGAATAAAATGAAAATTGTAATAGAGAGCTTTGATATAAGATTTTATCAAGCAGAAGAAATAATTAGTGAACTCAAAGACTAGTCATTTGAAAATTACTCAGTCAGTGGAGAAAAAAAGAAAGAATATAAAAAAGTGATGACATCAATGAAATATGGAAAATCATCAAAAGAATCAATACATGCACTATGGGAATCTCAAAAAGAGTAAAGAGAGAGAAGTGGCAGAAAGTACTTAAGGAAATAATAACTGAAAACTTCCCAAATCTTTTGGGAAGAAATGGACATCCAGATTCATGGAGGTAAAAAAAATTCTAAATAGAATCAACTCAAAGAAGACTATAATTTTGCATATAATAAAATTGTCAAAAGTAAATGATTAAAAGAGAATTTTGAAAATGGCAAGAGAAAAGCAACTACTCACATATAATGGAATCACCATAAGACAAAATGCATTGACTCAGCAGAAGTTTTGCAGGCCAGCAGAGAGTGAGTTGATACATTCAAACTACCAGATTTTTTTTTTTTTAATCCTGCCAATCAAGAATACTATACTAAACAAAGCTATCATTTAAAAAATGAAAGAGACATAGTGGCCCAGATGAGCAAAAACTGAGGGAGTTTGGGCGGACATCCTTAGGTCTGTCTTATAAGCTATGTTTAAGGGAGTTCTTCAAATTGAAGCCAAGACATATACAACTATATGAAAACATAATTTCACTGTTAAAAGTAGATATATAGACAAGTACAGAATAATGTAACACTATAATAATGGTGCATAGATTAGTTTTACTTTAATATAAAAGTTAAAAGACAAAAATTCGCTAATGTATACACAGTATGAAACAGAGCAAACTCTAACTACAAGAACACAAAATGTGTGCTTATGGGGAAGTGAAAGTGTAGAGTCCCTGCATGTGATTGAAGTTCATTTGTTACTAACTTAAAATAGAGGGTTAGATCTATAAAATATTTTATGCAAGCCTCAAGGTAACCACAAAGAAAAAACTTATAGTAGTCACACCAAAGATAAGGGAAAAAGAATCAAAGCAGATTGCCACAAAAAGTCATCAAATAATAATTACTTTAAATATAATTAGATTAAGTTAAGGTAGTTCAATTGGTAGAGAATCCATCAGCAATGCAGGATACTTGGGTTCAATGCCTTGGTTGGGAAGATCCCCTGCAGAAGGGCATGACAACCCATTCCAGTATTCTTGCCTGGAGAAGTCCATGGACAGAGGAACTTGGTGGACTACAGTCCATGAGGTTGCAAGAGTTGAACACAACTTAGTGACTAAACCACCACCAGATTTACTTCACAGTCACAGCCATAGAGTGGCTATATAGATTAAGAATAAACAAAAAACAATATCCAGCCATATGATGTCTATGAAGAACTCACTTGCTTACTTATATTTATTTATTTTTATTTAGGAATACTGACATATAAAAATTATATTAGTTTTGGGTGTATAACATGATTCAGTGTTTGCATATATTATGAAGTGATCAACATAATAAGTTTAGTTAACAGCTGTCATACATAGCTATGATTTTATTTTTCTGTGATGAGGACTTTTAAGATCTACTCCCTTCAAATAGGCAATGCAGTATAGTTACCATATTGTACATTACATCTCTATGATTTATTTATTTTATAAAAGGAAGTCTGTACCTTCCAATCTCCTTTCCCCATTTGGCCCATCTCCCACCCAAAAAACTCACCTTAGATTTAAGGACATATAAAGACTGAAAGTGAAAGAATGGAAAACAATACACCATGCAAATAGTAACCAGAAAAAGCAAGGATGATTATTCTTTTATCAGACAAAATAGACAAAACCAATTTTAGAATTACATAAGAATATGTATGGTTACAAATGGTTACAAAGCCAATTCAAAAGGAAGATGCAAGAATTAAAAGTATATATAGGGCCAATATCAGAGCACTTAAAGATATGAAGAAAATACTGATCTGAAGAGAAAAATTGACGGTAACACTTCAATACCCCAGTTTCAATAATGCATAGAGCATCAAAACAGAAAATTAGTAAACAAACAAACAAAAAAACCTAGTAGTCTTGAATATTCCTATAGTTAAAATAGATAAAGCAGACATAAACAAAACTTTCTAGAAACCAGCAGAATATTTGTTCTTTTCAAGTGTACATGGAATATGCTCCAGGATAGATCACAAGACAAATGAAAATGATAATACAATATATAAAAATGTATAGGATGCAGCTAAAGCAGTACTGAGAAAGAAGCATATAGCATGAAATCCCTACATTAAAAAAGAAGAAAATATCAAATAAAAAATCCAACTTAACACATTAGGAACTAGAAAAATAACAAAGTAAGTCCAAAGTTAGAAGAGGGAATGATATAGTAAAGTTTATACCAGAAATAAAACTAGTAGATAATAAGAAAAACTATTACAATAGATGCCTTAGAAATTAAAAGGATCATAAAGGACTATTATATGATAACAAACTGGATAAACTAATGATATGGATGAATTCCTCAGTTAATAAAATAGGAATACATTTCATTAAGTATGTGAAAGACTTATACACTGAAAACTACAAAACATTGCATTTTTTGTTGAAAAGGTTCTCCACTGAATTGTTTCCTGCATCTTCGTCAAAAACTCAATTGGGTGGGTCTAGTTCCTCATTTTAATTTCATTCCATTGATCAATATGTCTATCTCCTTGTCAATACCACAGTGTTTTTATTGTTGTAATTACATAGTAAATCTAATATAAAATAGAATACTCCCTCATGCTTTGTTTTTTCAGTGAAGGTTGTTAGCTGTTCTATAGTCAGACTTTTCCAGATACATTTTAGGATAAGCTTTTATGTCTATGAAAAAGTTTGGTAGGATTCTGATAGGAACTGGATTACACATATAGATCAATATTTGGAGAATTGATAACTTTCCTATATTGAGTCACATAATCCATGAACATAGTATGTTAAACTTATTTCTTTTCTAAAGATTAATTCATTTTAATAGGAGGATAATTACTTTACAATATTGTGATGGCTTTTGCCCTGCATCAACATGAATCAGCCACAAGTGCACATGTATCCCCCACTCCTGAAACCCCCTCCCACATCCATTCCCACCCCATCCCTCTGATTTTTCACAGAGCACCGGCTTTTTGTGCCCCATTCCTTGCATTGAACTTGCATTTGTCATCTATTTTACATATGGTATATACATGTTTCAATGCGGTTCTCTCAAATCATGCCACCCTCGACTTCTCCCATAGAGTCCCAAAGTCTGTTCTTTACATCTGTGTCTCTTTTGCTGCCTTGCATATAGCATTGTTGTTACTGTCTTTCTAAATTTCACATATGTGCATTAATACACAGTATTTGTGTTTCTCTTTCTGACTTTTCACCTTATATAATAGGCTAAAGTTTTATCCTCCTCATTGGAAATGTGTTCCATTTTATAGCTGAGTGATATTCCATTGTGTATATGTACCACAACTTCCTTATCCATGCATCTGCTGATGGACATCTAGGTTGCTACCATGTCCTAGCTACTGTAAATAGTGCTTCAATGAATATTAGGTTACATGTGTCTCTTTCAGTTCTGGTTTCCTTGGGGTGTATGTCCAGCAGTGGGATTATTGGGTCATATGGCAGTTCTATTCCAGTTTTTTTTTTTTTTTTTTAATTGAAGGACAGCTGTGTTACAATTCCCAGTTTTTTAAGGAATCTCCACACTGTTCTCCATAGTGGCTGTACCAGTTTTCATTCTCACCAACAGTGTAAGAGGGTTCTCTTTTCTCTACACCCTCTCCAGCATTTATTGTTTATAGACTTTTTGATGATGGCCATTCTGACAGGCATGAGATGATACCTCGTTGTGGTTTTGATTTGAATTTCTCTAATAATGAGTGATGTTGAGCATCTTTTCTTGTGTTTATTAGCCATATGTATGTCTTCTTTGGTGAAATGTCTGTTTAGTTCTTTTGCCCACTTTTTTATTGGGTTATTCATTTTTTCTGGTATTGACTGCATGAGTTACTTATATATTTTAGAGATTAATTCTTTGTCAGTTGTTTCATTTGCTATTATCTCCTCCCATTCTGAAGACAACCTTTTCACTTTGCTTACAGTTTCCTTCATAGTGCAAAGGCTTTTAAGTTTAATTAAGTTCCATTTGTTTACTTTGGTTTTTATTTCCATTACTTTGGGCAGTGGGTCATAAAGGATCCCTGCTGTGACTTATGTCAGAGAGTGTTCTGTCTATGTTTTTCTCTAAGAATTTTATAGTTTCTGGTCTTTCATTAAATCTTTAATGCATTTTGAGTTTATTTTTGTGTAAGGTGTTAGAAACTGTTCTAGTTTCATTCTTTCACACGTGGTTGACCAATTTTCCCAGCACCACTTGTTAGAGATTGTCTTTTTTCCCATTGTATATTTTTGCCTCCTTTGTCAAAGAGAAGGTGTCCATAAGTGTGTGGATTTATCTCTGGGGTTTCTATTTCATTCCATTGATCTATATTTCTGTCTTTGTGCCAGTACCATACTGTCTTGATGACTGTAGCCTTATGGTATAGTCTGAAGTCAGGCAGGTTGATTCCTCCAGTTCCATTCTTCTTTCTCAAGATTGCTTTGATGATTTGAGGTTTTTTGTGTTTCCATACAAATTGTGAAATTATTTGTTCTAAGTCTGTGAAAAATACTGATGGTAGCTTGACAGGGATTGTGTTGAATCTATAGATTGCTTTGGATGGTATGCTCATTTTCACTACTTTGATTGTTTCAGTCCATGAACATGGCATATTTCTCCAACAATTTGTGTCCTCTTTGATTTCTTTCATCAGCGTTTTATAGTGTTCTATGTAAAGGTCTTTTGTTTCTTTAGGTAAATTTATTCCTAACTATTTTATTTGTTTTGTTGCAATGTTGAATGGGATTGTTTCTTTAATTTTTCTTTCTGCTTTTTCACTGTTAGTGTATAGGAGTACAAGGGATTTCTGTGTACTAATTTTATATCTTGCAACTTTACGTACTCATTGATTAGCTCTAGTAATTTTCTAGTGGTATCTTTAGCATTTGCTATGTAGAGGATCATATCATCTGCAAACAGTGAGAGTTTTACTTCTTCTTTTCTAATCTGGATTCCTTTTATTTCTTTTTCTTCTCTGATTATTGTTGCTAGTACTTCCAAAACTATGTTGAATAGTAGTGGTGAGAGTGGGCACCCTGGTCTTGTTGCTGGTTTTAGAGGAAATGCTTTCAATTTTTCACCACTGAGGATAATGTTTGCTGCTGGTTTGTCATATACAGCTTTTATTATGTTAAGATATGTTGCTTCTGTTCACGAGGTTCTCAAAGCAAGAATGCTGAAGTGGTTTGCCATTCCCTTCTCCAGTGGACAACATTCTGTCAGACCTCTCCACCATGACTCGTCCATCTTGGGTGTCCCCACATGGCATGGCTTAGTTTCATTGAGTTAGACAAGGCTGTGGTCCATGTGATCAGTTCAACTATAAAGAAAGTTGAGCACTGAAGAATTGATGCTTTTGAACTGTTGTATTGGAGAAGATTCTTGAGAGTCCCTTGGACTGCAAGGAGATCCAACCAGTCCACCCTAAAGGAGATCAGTCCTGAGTGTTCATTGGAAGGACTGATGCTGAAGCTGAAACTCCAATACTTTGGCCACCTGATGCAAAGAACCGACTCATTTGAAAAGACCCTGATGCTGGGAAAGATTGAGGGCAGGAGGAGAAGGGGACGACAGAGGATAAGATGGTTGGATGGCATCACTGACTTGATGGAATGGGTTGGGGTGAACACCAGGAGTTGGGATGGACAGGGAGGCCTGGCGTGCTGCAGTTCATGGGGTCACAAAAAGTCAGACACGACTGAGCAACTAAACTGAACTGAATTGATGTTGCTTTTATGCCTGCTTTCTGGAGGTTTTTTTTTTTTTTTTTTTTTTTTTAACCATAAATGGGTATTTAATTTTGTCAAAAGCTTTCTCTATATCTGTTGATATAATCATCTGACTTTTATCTTCCAATTTGTTATTATGGTGTATCACGTGGATTGGTTTGCAAATATTGAAGAGTCCTTGCAGCCCTGGAATAAAGCCCACTTGGTCATGACGTGTGATCTTTTTAATATGTTGTTGGATTCTGTTTGCTAGAATTTTGATGAGGATTTTTACATCTATGTTCATCAGTGATATTGGCCTGTAGCTTTCTTTTTTGTGGCATCTTTTTCTTGTTTTGGTATTAGGGTGATGGCTGCCTCATATAGTGAATTTGGGAGTTTGCCTTCTTGTGCAATTTTCTGGAAGAAATTGAGTAGAATTGGTGTTAGCTTTTCTATAAATTTTTGGTAGAATTCACCTATGAAGTCATCTGGTCCTGGGCTTTTGTTTCTTGGAAGATTTTTGATTATTTTTTTGATGTCCGAGCTTGTGATTGGCCTGTTCAGATTTTCTATTTCTTCTTGTTTCAGTTTTGGAAGGTTATACTTTTCTAAGAATGTGTTTATTTCTTCCAAGTTGTCCATTTTATTGATATATAGTTGCTCATAGTAGTCTCTTATGATCTTTTGTGTTTCTGTGTTGTCTGTTGTGATTTGCCCATTTTCACTTCAAGTTTTATTGATTTGATTTTTCTCCCTTAATTTCTTGATTAGTCTGGCTTACAGTTTGTTTAGTTTGTTTATTTTCTCAAAGAACCAACTTTTAGTTTTGTTGATCTTTGTAATAGTCTCCCTCATTTTCTTTTTCACTTATTTCTGCTCTGATTTTTATATTTTCTTTTCTTCTACTAAATTTGTTTGTTTGTTTGTTTTGGTTCTTCATTTTCTAGTTGTTTTAGGTGTAAAGTTTGGTTGTTTATTTGATGTTTCTCTTGCTTCTTGACGTATTTTTGTATTGCTGTGAACCTCCCTCAGCACTGCTTTTACTGAATCCCATAGGTTTTAGGTTGTCATGTTTTTATTATCATTTTTCTATGCATATTCTGATTTCTTCAGTGATTCGTTGGTTGGTTATTCAGAAGTGTGTTGTTTAACCTCCATTTGTTTGTGTTCTTTGTAGTAGTTTTTTTTTTTTTTCCTGTAGTTGACATTTAATCTTACCACACTGTGGTCAGAAAATATGCTTGAAATGATTTAAATTTTAAAATATTTACCAAGGCTAGAATTGTGGCCCAGAATGTGATCTATCCTGGAGAATGTTCCTCATGCACTTGAGAAAACAGTGAAATCCATTGTTTTTGGGTGAAGTGTCCTGTAGATATCAATTAGGTCTAACTGGTCAACTGTATCATTTAAAGCTTGTGTTTCCTTGTTCATTCTGTTTGATTGATCTATCCATAAGTGTGAGTGGGGTACTAAAATCCTCCCCTATTACTGTGTTGCTGTTTGTTTCCCCTTTCATACCTGTTAGCATTTGCCTTATGTGCTGAGGTGCTCCTATCTTGGGTGCATATATATTTATAATTGTTATATCTTCTTCTTGGATTGATCCTTTGATCATTATGCAGTGTCCTTCTTTGTCTCTTTTCACAGCCTTTATTTCAAACTCTATTTTATCTGATATGAGTATTGCTATCCCCATTTTCTTTTGGTCTCCATTTTAATGAAATATCTTTTTCCAGCCACTCACTTTTAGTCTGTACGTGTCCCTAGGTTTGAAGTGGGTCTCTTGTAGACAGTATATATAGTGGTTTTGTTTTTGTAACCATCTGGCCACTCTTTGTCTTTTAGTTGTATTGTTTAACCCATTTATGTTTAAAGTAATTACTGATAAGTATGATAAAGTTACCATTTCCTTTATTGCTTTGGGTTCATTTTTATAAACCTTTTCTCTATTTCCTGCCTAGAGAAGATTCTTCAGCATTTGTTGAAGAGTTGGTTTGGTGGCAGTGAATTCTCTCAGCTTTTGCTCATCTGTAAAGCTTTTGATTTCTCCTTCAAATCTGATTGATATCCTTGCAGGGTAGTGTAGTCTTGGTTGTAGGTTTTTCTCTTTCCTCACTTTCAGTATGTCTTGCCATTCCCTTCTGGTCTTAAGAGTTTCTATTGAAAGAGTCCATATGTTCATAGAGTCAGTGATGCCATCCAGCCATCTCATCAACTGTCGTCTCCTTCTCATCCTGCCTTCAATCTTTCCCAGCATCAGGGTCTGTTTCAGTGAGTCATTTCTTCACATCAGGTAGCCAAAGTAGAGTCACATTAGCCCCCTCAGATTGTCCTCAGGGCATTCAAGCCCAGTTTTTACCCTAAGGACTGACGATGTAGCGTGTGCTTCCCTGCCCAGCCCCCACTTGCTGCTGGCAGACATGAGTTTCTGAGCCATTTCTCCACTGGTAATGTTGATTAAGCACTTTTTTTTTTTTTCTTCTGGGTATGTTGCCCTTTGAGATTCCAAATATCCCCACCAACCGGCCAGTGAGAGGGTTTCCTATTGTGTGGAAACTTGTCCTCCTTCACAACTCCCTCCCCAGGATGGACCTCCTTTGGTCCTTAAATTCTTTGTCTTTATTTTTGTCTTTTATATTTTGTCTTACCTCCTTTTGAAGAGATTGGGCTGTCTTTCTGGTTGTCTGATGTCCTCTGCCAGCATTCAGAAGTTGTTTTGTGGAAGTTGCTCCACGTTCAAACGATCTTTTGATGAATTTGTAGGGGAGAAAGTGTTCTCCCTGTCCTATTCCTCCACCATCTTGGGATTGCCCCTCTAGAACCTATTTGTTTAGGTATTGTTTCATTTCTTTCAAATTATAGTTTTGCTTGTAAGTTTTTTTGGTTTTCATGAATTTGTTGCTACTGTATAGGCAATAAGTTGGTTTTCATGTGTTGGTCTTGATTTGAAAACTTCCTCCTGCTAAACTCATTTACTAGTTAGAGGAGTATATTTCTGTACTTTCGTATGTCTATGTAGACTATTGCATCATCAGCACACAGGTCGACTTACCAAGTAAAGAAATGCAAAATACATTTATTTCTCTGCTTTCTGCTCTGTGTATCTATTTTTCTTTCCTTTATTCAATAGATAGAACTTTAAAAAAAATGAATTAGATTGGTGAGCATGGACATCCTTGCTTATGTATGATGCTAGCTGAGAGTTTTTGTAGTTGTTCCTTATTAAATTGAGGGAATTATCTTCTATTTATTCCTCCTTTCTTGAGAATACTTCTCTTAAATAAACTCCCTGCTACTTTCTCACTTTGTTTGCCTTGTGGGACTCCAATAGCACACAGATAATTTCACCTGATGGTATCTCACAACTCACATAGGCTTTCTTCACTAATATATATAAATGTTGTTCTCCTCTGATGAAAAATGTCAAATAGTTTTCTTCAACTTCACAGATTCTTTCTTCTGAATGATCTAGTATGTTAATGCATTTTAAATTTAATTCATTATAATCTTCTGCTCCAGAAGTTCTATTTCTTAATTGTTAATTTAATTTTATTTATTGTTTCCACAAATTCATAACATTGTATTCTTATGTTTTCTTATATTTCACTAAGTTTGCTTAGAACAACTATTTTGAATTCTTTATTAAGCAAGTTGCAGATCTTCATCTTTGGGATTAGTTAGAGGAAAATTATTGTGCTCCTTTTGTGATGTTAGATTTCCTTGCTTTTTCAGGTTATTTGAAGTCTTTCATTTCTGCTTTCACACCTGAAGAAAACATCGCTTCCTCCAGTCATTACTGACAATCTTTAAGAGACAATATCTTTTGTTTAGCCCTTTTAAGAATTAGGAAGTTTTCTCAGATCTTGTCTTGGATCTGATTCCATTACCCAACCTACAATTCTTATTCCTTCTTGAGGGAAGAATTCATAGGATTTTATGCATTCTCCTGATCCTGCAAAGTCAGCTTTAATTTCATGGCTGCAGTCACCATCTGCAGTAATTTTGGAGCCCCCCAAAATAAAGTCTGACACTGTTACCACTGTCTCCCCATCTATTTGCCATGAATTGATGGGACCAGATGCCGTGATCTTAGTTTTCTGAATGTTGAGCTTTAAGCCAACTTTTTCACTCTCCTCTTTCACTTTCATCAAGAGGCTCTTTAGTTATTTTTCACTTTCTGCCATAAGGTTCGTGTTATCTGCATATCTGAGGTTATTGATATTTCTCTGGGCAATCTTGATTCCAGCTTGTGCTTCTTCCAGCCCAGCGTTTCTCATGATGAACTCTGCATGTAAGTTAAATAAGCAGGTGACAATATACAGCCTTGATGTACTCCTTTTCCTATTTGGAACCAGTCTGTTGTTCCATGTCCAGATCTAACTGTTGCTTCCTGACCTGCATACAGGTTTCTCAAGAGGCAGGTCAGGTGGTCTGTATTCCCATCTCTTTCAGAATTTTCCACAGTTTATTGTGATCCACTCAGTCGAAGGCTTTGGTATAGTCAATAAAGCAGAAATAGATGTTTTTCTGGAACTCTCTCGCTTTTTCGATGATCCAGCGGATACTGGCAATTTGATCTCTGGGTCCTCTGCCTTTTCTAAAACCAGCTTGAACATCTGGAAGTTCTCGGTTCACGTGTTGCTGAAACCTGGCTTGGAGAATTTTGAACATTACTTTACTAGCGTGTGAGATGAGTGCAATTGTGTGGAAGTTTGAGCATTCTTTGTGATTGCCTTTCTTAGAGATTGAAATGAAAACTGACCTTTTCCAGTCCTGTGGCCACTGCTGAGTTTCCCAAATTTGCTGGCATATTGAGTGCAGCACTTTCACAGCATCATCTTTCAGGATTTGAAATAGCTCAACTGGAATGCCATCACCTCCACCAGCTTTGTTCGTAGTGATGCTTTCTAAGGCCCACTTGACTTCACATTCCAGCATATCTAGCTCTAGGTGAGTGATCACACCATTGTGATTATCTGGGTCGTGAAGATCTTTTTTTTTTTACAGTTCTTCTGTGTATTCTTGCCACTTCTTGTTAATATCTTCTGCTTCTGTTAGGTCCATACCATTTCTGTCTTTTATTGAGTCCATTTTTGCATGAAATGTTCCCCTGGTATCTCTAATTTTCTTGAAGAGATCTCTACTCTTTCCCATTCTATTGTTTTCCTCTGTTTCTTCACATTGATTGCTGAGGAAGGCTTTCTTATCTCTCCTTTCTAGTCTTTGGAACTCTGCATTCAAAGGGGAATATATTTCCTTTTCTCCTTTGCTTTTCACTTCTCTTCTTTCCACAGCTATTTGTAAGGCCTCCTCAGACAACCATTTTGCCTTTCTTTTTCTTGGGGATGGTCTTGAATCCTGTCTCCTGTACAATGTCACGAACCTCCGTCCATAGTTCATCAGGCTCTCTGTCTATCAGATCTGGTCCCTTAAATCTATTTCTCAAGTCCACTGTATAGTCATAGGGATTTGATCTAGGTCATACCTGAATGGTCTAGTGGTTATCCCTACTTTCTTCAGTTTAAGTCTGAATTTGGCAATAGGAGTTCATGATCTGAGCCACACTCAGCTCCCGGTCTTGTTTTTGCTGACTGTATAGAGCTTCTCCATCTTTGGCTGCAAAGAATATAATCAATTTTATTTTGGTGTTGATCATCTGGAGATGTCCATGTGTGGAGTCTTCTCTTGTGTTGTTGGAAGAGGGTGTTTGCTATGATCAGTGCGTTTTCTTGGCAAAACTCTGTTAGCCTTTGCCCTGCTGTATTCCACACTCCAAGGCCAAATTTGCCTGTTATTCCAGGTGTTTCTTGACTTCTTACTTTTGCATTCCAGTCCCCTATAATGAGAAGGACATCTTTTTTGTGTGTTAGTTCTAAAAGTTCTTGTAGGTCTTCATAGAACCGTTCAACTTCAGCTTCTTCAGCGTTACTGGTTGGGGCATAGGCTTGGTTTACCGTGATATTGAATGGTTTGCCTTGGAAACAAACAGAGATCATTCTGTCGTTTTTGAAATTGCATCCAAGTACTACTTTTCAGACTCTTTTGTTGATTATGATGGCTACTCCATTTCTTCTATGGGATTCCTGCCCACAGTAGTAGATATAATGGTCATCTGAATTAAATTCACCCATTCCAGTCTATTTTAGTTCGCTGATTCCTTCATGTGCTTACTAGCATCTAAAATTTCTCATACTTGCTACACTTGGGAGCCTACCCAGGGAGCAGGCTATAGTTTGTGTGTGTGTGTGTGTGTGTGTGTGTGTGTGTGGTGTACGTGGCACATGGTGTATTGAGATTGCTCATAAGCCAATTGGGGGATCTTCGGGTGAGACATTCTCAGAAGATTATTGGCAGACTTCCTAATGGAGTCTACAAAGCATTCAGTAGGAGTCATTTCTTTTTGATCTCTTCTGAGAAGCTTGGCTCCTATTATCCCTGTCCTTCCCCTCTCCTTTGTCAGGGAGCATATTTAGTATTCTGAACAGAGTAAGAAGTGGGTGTGTCTTTGGAAACATCTTACACAACTTTGGAAGCTGAGAACATCACTCCCATGTTCTCAGTTTTCTTCCAATAGAGAGAATAAAGTTTGATAAGGTTTTGGCACTGAGTTCATCTGCTTTAAGGGAGGGATGGCACAGATAAAGTGTAAATGTTTATCTTACCCCCATCAGGGCGTCTGATCTTGGCTTTTATTTGTTTGAATCATGGGCTGGAACTTATTTGCTGGACTTGCAGACTTCCACAAATGTGCTATCATCCAATATTTGTCAAAATTAGCCTTCTTTGGGCTGAAGACAGTAAACAACCCTTATTCCAATATTTAAAAAATTAAAAAAATGTGGATGTGGGTGGGAAAAAAATAAAGCAAGATTGACAAAGAGTGAATAATTTTTGACTCAAGGACATGGTTAAAAAGAAGTTCACTGTAATATTAGTTTTGAATTTGTATATTTTTGAAATTTTCAAGAATAAAAATATAGAAAAAGTATTTCATAAGGTGTTCACTCATTCACTTATACACACCTAGATTTCAGATTAACTTAGTGTTTTTTGAGACACCCGGTTGTGTCATTATTTCACTTTTCTCAGTCTGTTAAAGTCAAAAGGAATTTGAAATCTCTATATATAACAGCTTTCTTTGCAAGTGCACTCCATGTCAGTTGGCTTTTCATGGCTTCAAATTGCTCTCTGAGTTTGGGTAGAGACATCTGGCTATTCTAGGTAAGTACACTTATTGGCAGATGGACAACTTTCTCCATATGGACTATAACATTTACCATAAATTTATATGCATAAATATACCTTTAATAGGTGCCATATGTTGGTTCACTGCTTAACATTCATATAGTAGACTTCCTCCTCATCCTTTCTTCTCTTCTTTAGTCTATCCCTTTTGCTTAATAATTGGGGTACCTGATTTCATTCTGTGCTATTTCTTAGAGCTCCTTTCTTAGATTTCTTGCATCTTTAGGGGAAGAAGTAATGTATCAATCAAGACATATAGGAAGTCATGCTTATTGCCTGTGTGGAGGCCATGGAAC
This sequence comes from Cervus elaphus, assembly GCF_910594005.1. NCBI lineage: Eukaryota > Metazoa > Chordata > Mammalia > Artiodactyla > Cervidae > Cervus > Cervus elaphus. Next base: position 4,303,734 of record NC_057847.1, read on the forward strand.
CAGCTTGAAGAAGAGAGGGAGAAGACGTTGGAGAGCTAGAGGGTGGGTCAGTGTACACAATGAGCCTGGGAACTTCTGGCATAGAATGGATTAAACTATTCTGGATTCCTATTGCTGCATAAAAATCCACCCCTAAAAGTAAAGGCTTAAAACAAAAATAATTTTATTTAGGGGTTTAGCTGGGTTATTTTTGTGCTCCATGTGAGATTGACTGGGGATGTGATTATCTGAGTGGTCACTGGACTAGAATATGTAAGATGATTTACTCCCACATATGGCAACTTAGTAGAGATTGCAGGAAGTTTAGATTCAGTTGATATGCTTGCAATGTCTGGCCCATTCCCTCTTCTACTATGTGGTTTTAGGACTTCTCTGTCTGACCTCTATATCATCTCTCACAGAAGAAAGCCAAACTTTTCACGTGATGGTCTAGGACTCCAAAAAAGGCCAAAAAGTAACCATCAAGCCTTTTGAAGTCCAAGACCCCACATTGTCACAACTTCATTTCTGTCACATTCTATTGTTCAAGGCAGATCACAGAGTCATGGACTGTAAAAGATTCAGTGGGGGAGGGGCAAGTGTCACACTGGAGCATGATTGCCAACTAGTTTTCCTGTTTCCCCTTTTGGTATTCAATAATTCATATTTTCCACATACAAGACACAGTCACCTTATTCAAAATTCTCCAAGTCTTGTTTCAATATTATATCAGGTTTAGACATGAAGCAAGGATCTCATCACACAAATGAGGTACAGATGTAGACAAAGCTTTTTGGATGTAGTCTCTCAGATACACCTCAAGTATTGTCCGTCTTGAATAGAAGAGCTGTGAAGTGAAGAGATAATGTTTCTATTCCTCATCACCAAACAGATGATGATACAGAAATCAGTTCATCATAATCCTGGAATTGATTTAGCACACATCTCTTTAATCCTGCTCCCTGGGAATGGTCTTCCACAGCTCTTGGCTCTGCCTTCTTCTTCTTTCATAAGAAATGCTCCTGTTTGTAATTGAGAAACATTCTTAGGCTATTTTCTTCCCAGAAAAGTTTGAGGGCTCAAAGAACAATTTTCATTATGAACTGTATTATCTCCAATTAGGCCAAATTGGTACAATTTCTTTAAAAATATATACATTCATTTCATATCAAATTAAAATTCTGTTCCATTTCTTCTCAGGCTGTGTGTGAGAATGATGTTGGACAGTACCTAAAGACTCCGAGAAACCTTTTTGTCCAGCTAAAAAGTATCATACGACATACCTTTTATGTCGAATCTAAAAAGAAATGATACAAATGAACTTACTTATAAGACAGAAAGAGACTCAAAGACTCACAGATTTCAAGAACAAACTTATGGTTGCATGGGGAAAGAATGGGAGGAAAGGATACTCAGGGAGTTTGGGGTGGGCATATACACACTCCTATATTTAAAATGGGTAACCAACAAGGACCTGCTGTATAGCACAAGGAACTCTGCTCAGTGTTATGTGGCAGTCTGGATGGGAAGAGGGTTTGAGGGATAATGTGTACATGTATATGTATGGCTGAGTCCCTTCACTGTTTATTTGAAACTATCACCGTATTGTTAATCAGCTAGGTGTGTGTTAGTCACTCAATGTTTATCAATTATTTGTCATCTCATCAATGGTAGTCCACCAGGCTCCTCTGTTCATGGAATTCTCTAGGCAAGAATACTGGAGTGGACAGCCATTCCCTTCTCCAGGGAATCTTCCAACAAATGATCAAAACTAGGTCCCCTGAATTGACAGGCAGACTATTTACTGTCTGAGCCAGCAGTGAAGCCTCTTAATCAGCTATTCCCCAATATAAAATTACAATTCTTTAAAACAATCAAAGAATCTTAACAGTTGTACTTTTGATCCCTGTTGAGTCTTGCCCCCAGGGCCACAAGTGCGAGACCTTGCACCTGTGACCTTGGGTGCAGGACTCAAGATTCCCCCCTCTTCTTATCAATGGACTAAATCTTTGACATCTTAACACCCTGTTCATGTCTAACTACCTGCCTATCCCTGTCCAGGGTCATGGGGACCCAGGTCATTGACGAAAGGGGTGGAGACCACTCTGGCTTCTTCCTACTAGAAGGGGTCTGTGTCCCAGGGCTCACTCTCGTCAGGGTGCCTTTATGGAGGGAGATGAGAGTCCATGGAATGATAAAAGTGCTTTTTCCAGAGTAGTCCATGTATTAACCTGCTGGAATCCTGGTTGTGACAGCATCTGGAGATTTTACTTATATTCTAGAAGAGACAAACTTACCAGGAAGGTAAGATACACATAGCACAGATTAACAGAACTAGAAAAGCTATCAAGGGACCTAGAAGAGCGGACATCCAGGATAACCAGGGCCTGACATCGGCCTGTAATGTTGGTGTTTCTCTAGGTATGAGAAGATGCAAGAATTGGGGCTCATGAAAAATTTTACTTGAAAATATCTAACAAACTGAAGGCCTGTCCTGCTTGTTTTACCCAGAGCACAGAGCTCCTTTCAGTGTGTGTTTAAGGTCAGCACCTGTAATTACTCTGGACTTAATCTTTGTACAGGCAGATGACAAGTTCCATTTTCCAGTCAGCAGGGTCCCTACAGGCTCATACATTTGATCATGGTTTCAGGGGAAACTCATGTCCATTCTGTCCCATGATTCCAGGAATGCTCATTCCCAGGTCTAGGAAGGTTTTTTTTTTTTTTTTTTTTTTAATGTACTGCTACTAGACTAGGCCTTGAAAATAGCAAAAATCATGAATCATATCTGCCTTACTAGTAGTCTCTTATGGTCCAGGAAAATATTCCCTCTTGTTGCTTCTTCCCCATATCTAGAGTTACATTATTATAATCATTGATCTCATATGGAACTATACATTATATTTTTATTAGAGGCTCGGTCATACATTTGGTAATGCAAGAGACAACTATTTTGTAAAACAGGCAATATAGAAAATAACATAGCTAGCAGTTAAAATAAGTTGACAAGTAAAACTTAAGAACTTTCACTGGCTGTAGCCCAGCATATACCATGTCGTCTGACTCAGTCTGTTAAATGACTACAGTACAGCCTGGTTTTAATCTGGTTGTAGAACATGGGCACCTGATCCTTATCCAAAGATTGATTAGGAAGTTAGGCTTCAGAAATAGTGTCTTTTTATTAACTCAACTAGATCTTGTAACAGTATAACATAACAGCAAAGGACTAACTGGGAAGTGAATATTTAATAAACACACCTTAAGTAACAAAACTAGAATCTAATATTTAGTGAAACATAATTTTTCTAAAATTATTCCAATTTTATTAGTCCATTGACTAATGGACTAATGATTCATGCCTGTCATTAGTTTCTGTTGAGGTGGATTTTTTTCTTCTAGAGGTCCCCACTATACTTTGAGGTTTCTGTATATGTCAGAAGACAGTCTTTTGATTTATCTAATAAAGCTATTTAGGACTCAAGTGTCTGAAATTTTCAGAGGAACAAGACAGAGGGAAAAAAAAAAAAAGTTTTAATTTTCCCACAGGTGTAAATTACTAAATTGTTTTAAACCATAAATAGTTTGAGGAGAAGAATTTCTTTATAACTGAAAACAAAGATCAGAAACCAGTAATACGTGAGACAAAAAGTCATGAAAATTGTAATAATATTTAGCAGTTTATTTAATCCCATGTAATTAATTTTTGTTCTGTTGTCCTTGGCTGATGATTGAGGATGATAGTGAAAGTGATAGTTTTTAAGAAGTATGTGAAATTTTTGTTACTGCTTGTGTGATTTGTCCAATGAAATGGGTGCCTTGATCACCGGAGATTGTGGAACAGATACCAAAGTGGAAGACACATTTTAAACCATTTTTTCCTCCATTGTGAGAGCACCAACTTTGCAGTCAGGAAAGGCTTTATACCATCCAATGAAAAAAGAGGTTTTTGAAGGAGCAGGGACAAGCCAAGTGGCCATTTTGGATTTCTCATAGCCCTGACTGTTTGTTAAAATCCCTGACTTAGGAGTAGGTGTTATTGCTGGTTTTCAGTTGCTCAGTCTTATAAGACTCTTTGTGACCCCGCCGACTGCAGTACACCAGGCTTCCCTGTCCTTCACCATCTCCCAGAGATTGCTCAAGCACATGTCCACTGAGTCAGTGATGCTATCCAACTATCCCATCCTCTGTAGGCCCCTTCTCCTCTTGCTCACACTCTTTCCCAGGAAAAGAGACTTTTCCAATGAGTTGACTCTTCTCATCAGGTGGCCAAAAATTGGAGCTTCAGCTTCAGCCTCAGGCCTTCCAGTGAATATACAGGGATGATGTCCTTCAGGATTGACTGGTTTGATATCCTTGCAGGATTTTCAAGAGTCTTCTCCAGCACCACAATTTGAATTCACCAGTTCTTTGGCACTTAACCTTCTTTATGATCCTACTCTCACATCCATACATGACTACTGGAAAAACCATAGCTTTGACTATACGGACCTTGGTCGGCAAAGTGATGTCTGCTTTTTAATTCACTGTCTAGATTTGTCATAGTTTTCCTTCCAAAGAGAAAGCATCTTTTAATTTTATGGCTGCAGTCATCATCCACAGTGATTTTGGAGCCCAAGGGAATAAAATCTGTCATTGTTTCCACTTTTCCCCATCTATTTGCCATGAAGTGATGAGATTGGATGCCCTGATCTTTGCTTTCTGAATGTTGAGTTTAAGCCAGTTTTTACACTCTCCTCTTTCACCATCATCAAGAGGCTCCTTAGTTCCTCTTCACTTTCTGCCATTAAGGTACTATCATCTGCATATCTGGTGTTGTTGATATTTCTCCTGGCAATTTTGATTCCAGCTTGTAAGTCATCCACCCCCGCATGTTGCATGATGTACTCTGTATGTACATGTAAGGATTAGATGTAAGGAGGGCGACAATATACAGCCTTGATATACTCCTTTTCCAATTTTGAATGAGTCCATTGTTTCATGCCCTGTTCTAGCTATTGCTTCTTGTCCTGTATACAGGCTTCTCAGGAAACAGATCAGGTTGCCTGGTATTCCCATCTCTTTAAGAATTTTCCATAGTTTGTTGTGATCCACACAGTCAAAGGCTTTAGCATAGTCAATGAAGCAGAAGTAAATTTTTTTTTTTGGAATTCCCTTGCTTTTTCTATGATCCAGTGGCATGTACAAAATTATCTTCTCTGGGTTCACTACCCATAAACATTTCTTTTCACTTTCTGTATTCTTCACTTTATTTGCTCATTTAGAGAATAGCGACCTGTAAGTCACACTTGCTTCCTTTTTCCTTAATAAAATGTAATTCAAGAATAAATACAGCTCTTTTACAAATTAACCTCAGCAATATTATCAAAAGACAGAGACACACACTGAGACATACATAAGGAAAGTAGGATATCTTTTTTTTTTAAACTGAAATCATACATCCTACTTTCTTTCAGCAACCATGAACTCTCCTTTATATCAGCATTCTGTAGCTTTGTAAACGTAAATCACCCAAATCTCTTATCTAATTTGCATTATCTTTCCTGAAAAGTTTCTTCACAGTGTCTATGCTGATTAGATTAATAGGGCTTCCTAGGTGGCGCTAGTGGTACAGAAACCACCTACCAATGCAGCAGACTTAAGGAGACACAAGTTCTATCAATGGGTTGGGAAGATCCCCTGGAGAAGGGCATGGCAACCAACTCCATCATTTCTGCCTGGAGAATCCCATGGACAGAGTAGCCTGGTGGGCTACAGTTCATGGGCCTCAAACAAATATTAATACCAGGTATTAATTTAATAATGAATATTTGTCCTTTAGTTTAATTTTTCTTGAATTTAGAATTGCTTAGTTTGCAAGTGCTTACTTTCATTTAGGTCAATTAAATAGAGTTTGTTGACAAATTAACCTCAACAATATTATTAAAAGACAAAGGCACACACTGAGACATACATAAATCTGGACAGACAGCACTCTCCGAGAGACAGAAGGATTTGAGAAGAGAAAGTGGCAACAGAAAGACATATGTGGCATGAATCCCTGAGATTCAGATTCTGACTGAGTACCATAAAAGTTTGAGCATAAAGAATGGCAAAATAGATCAAGTTGGGGGATTGTTGTAATTTCAGTTCAGTTCAGTTCAGTCGGTCAGTCGTGTCCGACTCTTTGTGACCCCATGAACCACAGCACGCCAGGCCTCCCTGTCCATCACAAACACCCGGAGTTTACTCAAACTCATGCCCATCAAGCCGGTGATGCCATCCAGCTGTCTCATCCTCTGTCGTCCCCTTCTTCTCCTGCCCCCAATCCCTCCCAGCATCAGGGTCTTTTCCAACGAGTCAGCTCTTTGCATGAGGTGGCCAAAGTATTGGAGTTTCAGCTTCAACATCAGTCCTTCCAATGAACACCCAGGACTGATCTCCTTTAGGATGGACTGGTTGGATCTCCTTGCAGTCCAAGGGACTCTCAAGAGTCTTCTCCAACACCACAGTTCAAAAGCATCAATTTTTCGGTGCTCAGCTTTCCTCACAGTCCAACTCTCACATCCATACATGACCACTGGAAAAACCATAGCCTCGGCCAGACGGACCTTTGTTGGCAAAGTAATGTCTCTGCTTTTTAATATGCTATCTAGATTGGTCATAATTTTCCTTCCAAGGAGTAAGCGTCTTTTAATTTCATGGCTGCTCATTTAGTGTGCCATTAAGAGGCTGGTTTTTCTTGGTTCCCAAATTTGTATCAGCTCCAAGTTTTGTTACAAAAGAATACAAGCTTTTTCCTTTCTTTCTTTTCTTTTCTTTTTTTTAATATGTGCTTTCTGTTTTTTAACTAACTGTGTGACTTAGAGGGTCATAGTTCCGTGACTAGGAATAGACCATGAGCCTTTGCAGTGGAAGCATAGTCTTAACCCCTGGACTACCAGGGAAGTCCCATGTGTGATTTTAAAAAAAAATAATTTGATTTTATATTGGAGTATAATTGATTATCAATATTGTGTTAGTTTCAGATGTACAACAAAGTGATTTAGCTATACATATACTTATATCTACCCCTTTTCAGATTCATTTCCCATTTAGGTTATTACAAAATATTGAGCAGAATTTGGAATTAAAGAAAATCATTAAATACATTTTGAGGACAATTGGGAAGTGTGAAATACAATATTATGTTAAAGAATATTATTTTATGAATATTACTTTTAAAGCTGTAGAGTAAGAATGCTGTTATGTGGCAGAGGGTTTTCATTTTTCTGAGATACATCAAAACGTGTTAGAGCTAAAGTGGTTTTCTGTTTGCAGTCTAGACTCAAATTTAATTTTAAAATAGGTAAAGAGAAGATTAAATTTGAATGTAGACTGCAAGCAAAAGTCAGACGACTGAGTGACTGAACTGAACTGAACTAATTCAGAGGGAAAACAAAACAAGAGAGAAGCAAATATGGGAAACATTAACAGTTGCTGAATAGATGGAGGGCTTCCCTTGTAGCTCAATTGGTAAAGAATTCACCTGCAGTGCAGGAGACCTGGGTTCAATCCCTGGGTTGGGAAAATCCCCTGGAGAAGGGAAGGGTGCTACTTACTCCAGTATTCTGGCCTGGAGAACAGATGAAAAACATATAAATGTGTCAAGTGTACTTATTCTTTCAACTTTCTGTAATTTGAAATATTTTAAATAAAATATAGCAGTGGAGGAAAAATTATTCAAGGGGTGGAGGGAGGATCTCATGTGCTGAATGCCTTTTGTGGGCCCAGCACTGGCATGAGCTATCTCACTTGTTTCTCACAGCCTCTGCATAAAGTAGGTATTTCTATTCCCATTTTACAAACAATCCAACGAGGTTCAGAGAAGTTGAATGACCTTCCCATGGTCACTAAGCAGGTGAATGGTGAGCTACAGGTCTGTTTGAAGCACTTTTAAAATTTTATTCATTTATTTTAAATGAGACAAAGATGAATATTTTATTTTTTAAAAATTTATTTATTCTGATTGGAGGCTAATTACTTTACAGTATTGTAGTGGATTTTGCCATACATTGACATGAATCAGCCATGGGTGTACATGTGTTCCCCATCCTGAACCCCCTCCCACCTCCCTCCCCATTCCATCCTTCAGGGTTATCTCAGTGCATCATCCCTGAGCACCCTGTCTCATGCATCGAACCTGGACTGGTGATCTATTTCACATATGATAATATACATATTTCAATGCTATTCTCTGAAATCATCACACCTCACTTTCTCCCACAGAGTCTGAAAATATGTTCCTTACATCTGTGTCTCTTGCTGTCTTGTATGTAAGGTCATCATTACCATCTTTCTAAATTCCATATATATGCATTAATATACTGTATTGGTATTTTGCTTTCTGACTTACTTCACTCTGTATAATAGGCTCCAGTTTCATTCACCTCCTTAGAACTGATTCAAAAGTATTCTTTTTAATGGCTGAGTAATATTCCATTGTGTATATGCACCACAGCTTCCTTATCCATTCATCTGCCAATGGACATCTAGGTTGCTCCATGTCTTGGCTATTGTAAACAGTGCTGCAATTAACATTGGGGTACACACGTCTCTTTCAGTTTTGGTTTCCTCGGTGTGTATGCTCAGCAGGGGGATTGTTGGGTCATATGGCAGTTCTATTTCCAGTTTTTTAAGGAATCTCCACACTGTTCTCCATAGTGGCTGTACTAGTTTGCATTCCCACCAACAGTGTAAGAGGGTTCCCTTTTCTGCACATCCTCTTCAGCATTTATTGTTTGTAGACTTTGATAGCAGCCATTCTGACTGGCATGAGATGGTATCTCATTGTGGCTTTGATTTGCATTTCTGTGATAATGAGTGATGTTGAGCAAATGATGAATATTTTAAATGATAAGAGGTAAAATTTCACAAAGAAGATAGACATTATAAACCATTAGATACTTTAACAAAGATACATAAAGCAAAAATCAAAAGAAATATAAAGGAAAAGAAAAAATGCATCATCATAGTGAGACATTAATATTTCTCTGAGAATATTTTATCAAGTGCAGAAAAGGTAAGAATAGGAGCAGCTTGAATGATGTTATTAATAATTTAAATATAATAGATTTATATTTAATTAATTTGTATTAACCAAATACTACACAAATATATTTAAAATTTTGTATCTCATATTGTTATTAGATGTCCACAGGACATTTAGAAAAAACTGGCAAAAAGATAAACATAAAATTACAAAAAGTAGAATTCTTTTTTTGTGTGTGATTCAGTTATACACATATACATATGTTATTCTTCATATATTTTATTATAGGTTATTACAATATACTGAGTATAGTTCCCTGTGGTGTACAGTAAACCTTTGTTGCTTTTTTCTTATCTATTTTTTAAAATTAGAATTATAGCATTCTATTCATACTAAGTCAAACAAGTAGAATCAAAATGTCATAATTTTTTTAGTTAGAAAAATTCATAAGTTTTCTAAAATATTTATATATTATATATAGGTGTATACAAAAACTTATCTACTATGCTTGATAAAGAATTGAGAAAGAATATTAAAAAAAAGAAAGAAAAAGATGGAGAAATTGGAAAACATAAGCTAACTGAAAGGGGAGTACTGAATATGACATAGAAAAAGTGGTACAAACTAGATAAAAGTAAAAGATCCTTATATAGTCCAGTTGTTTTTAAACATGGCTGCTCATTAGAAACATCTGGAGCTCTGGCCAAAACAAAAACAAAAAACAAAAACAAAAACAAAAACACAGTACCTGGACACTTGGACATTGGTATTTTTCAAAAATTTCCAAGACAATTCTGATATACATCTAGATACTAAAAAGTGATTGCAGGTTTTTCTATCAAATGCTAGTTTTGGTGATATAGAATTCTATAATTTTCAGTTGACCAACCATGGTACATTTAAGGTAGTTATCAGTATGCATGATACTATTATTGCTCTCTTAATTGTTCTGAGTTGATTTTCTGTAAGTAGGGCTTTTCTTTCTCTTGTTTTATGCCTAGAAAAATTCCTTTAGCATTTGTTGTAAGGCTGGTTTGATGGTGCTGAATTCTCTTAATTTTGCTTTTCTGGAAAGCTTTTGATTTCTCCAACAAATGTGAAGGATAGTCTTTCTGGGTAGAGTATTTTTGGTTGTAGTTTCTTCCCTTTCATCATGTTAAATACGTCATGCCATTCCCTTCTGGCTTGTAGAGTTTCTACTGAGAAATCAGCTGATAGACTGATGGGACTGCCCTTGTATGTTGTCATTCTTTTCCTTGTTGCTTTTGATATTTTATCTCTGTCTTTCACTTTTGTCAGTTTGATTACTATATGTCTTGGTGTGTTCTTCCTTGGGTTTATCCTCCCTGGGACTCTCTGTGCTTCCTGGACTTGGTTGATTATTTCTTTCCCCATGTTCAATAAGTTTTCAGCTATTATCTCTTCAAGCATTTTCTCAAGTCTTTTCTCTGTCTCTTCTTCTGGGATCCCTATGATGTGACTGTTGGTGTGTTAGGTCTCTTAGGCTGTCTTCATTTCTTTTCATTCTTTTTTTCTCTATTCTGTTCTGTAGCAGTGATTTCCACCATTTTGTCCTCCAGGTCATTTATCTGTGCTTTTGCCTCAGTTATTCTGCTATGGATTCCTTCTAGTGTGTTATTCATGTTAGTTTGTTTGTTCTTTAGTTTTTATAGGTGTTTGGTAAACATTTCTTGCATCTTCTCAATCTTTGCTTCCATTCTTTTACTGAGATCCTGAATCACATTCACCAGCATTATACTGAATTCTTTTTCTGGAAGATTGCCTGTCTCCACTTCATTTATTTGTTTCTCTGGGGTTTTATCTTGTCCCTTCATCTGGGACATAACTTTCTGCTTTCTCATGCTGATTAACTTGTTATAACATGGTTTTGTTTTACTCACTGTGGGATTGTGATTCTTCTTGCTTCTTCTGTCTGCCCTCTGATGGAGGAAGCAAAGAGGCCTCATGTGTAAGCTTCCTCATGGGGAGGACTCAGTTCAGTTCAGTCACTCAGTTGTGTCCAACTTTTTGTGACCCCATGGACTGAGGCACACCAGGCCTCCCTGTCCATCACCAACTCCTGGAGTTTACACAAACTCATGCCCATTGAGTTGGTGATGCCATCCATCCTCTGTCATCCCCTTCTCCTCCTGCCTTCAATCTTTCCCAACATCAGGGTCTTTTCAAATGAGTCAGCTCTTCACATCAGGTGGCCAAAATATTGGAATTTCAGCTTCAGCATCAGTCCTTCCAATGAATATTCAAGACTAATTTCCTTTAGGATGGACTGGTTGGATCTCCTTGCAGTCCAAGGGACTCTCAAGAGTCTTTTCCAACACTGCAGTTCAAAAGCATCATTTCTTCAACACTCAGCTTTTTGGGGCTTCCCTGATAGCTCAGTTGGTAAAGAATCTGCCTGCAATGCAGGAGACCCCAGTTTGATTCCTGGGTCAGGAAGATCCGCTGGAGAAGGGATAGGCTACCCACTTCAATATTCTTGGGATTCCCTTGTGGCTCAGCTGGTAAAGAATCTTCCAGCAATGCGGGAGACCTGGGTTCAATCTCTGGGTTGGGAAGAGCCCCTGGAGATGGGAAATGAGAGGGTAACAGGCAGGAAGGCCAGGGGTCTCCAAACAGAGGAAATAGGCTGCAAGTGCCAGACGTTTTTATCTCTCAAGCGGGAGAAGGAAACAAACCAGCAATATATATATATATATATATTTATATATATATATATATTTTTTTCCCTTCTCTATACAAATTTAAAAGGAGGTTTCTCTTAAAATGCTGTGTTGCCATGACACCTTGTTTCACCTGAAGCTAATTATTCTCAAACCTTGAGTTAATCAATGCATTTTTTTTTTTTTATGGAAATGTTTGTCTTAAGATATGTTAATTTACCCCAGACTCTGTAAGTTCCACCAAATGGCCCAACCTACTTACTCAGGTATTGTTCCCTAATCTATGTAAACGAAACTGTTTGTGTGGGAATCTGCCCTTCTACAAGATTCAAGTCAATTGTTTTATGGCCAGGGATGAATTATCTGGTGCCATTCTAAATTTTAAGACATTCCTTTTGTTTTCATTAACAGATTGTGAGTGACTATTTAACATACAGTCGAAGACTAGAAGGGGGGTACTCTTCCTGCTCCCTTCTGATGCCTATGTCAGAAGCTTTCTCTATCTCCTTTATACTTTAATAAAACTTGATTACACAAAAGCTCTGAGCGATCCAGCCTCGTCTCTGGCCCCGGATTGAATTCGTCTCCTCCGGAGGCCAAGAATCCTGGCGTCTTATCGTTCAGCAGCAACCTTTCAGAAAGGCTACCCACTCCAGTATTCTGGCTTGGAGAATTCCATGGACAGTATAGTCTATGGGGTCGCAAAGAGTCGGACATGACTGAGAGACTTGCATTTTCACTTTCTGCTTTTTGGGGGAAGGACTGGTGGTGGGAAAAACTGAGTCTTGCTCTGGTGGGCAGGGCCTTGCTCAGTAAAGCTTTAATCCAATTATTTGTTGATGGGTGGGGTTGAGCTCCCTCCCTGGTAGTTTTTTGGTCTGAGGTGACCCAGCGCTGGGGTCTACAGGCTCCATGGTCTGGTTAAGGGTGCTCTCCAAGAGGGCTTACACCAAAGGGGGCCTTCCCAGACAGTTGCTGCTAGTTCCCATATCCCTGTGGTGTGCCCTTGCTGACCTATACCTCCACAGGAGGGCCTCCAACACTAGCAGCTAGATTTGGTTCAGTTTCCTGTGGAGTCACTGTTCCTATTCTCTGAGTCTTGGTGTGCATAAGATTATACTTGTGCCTTCAAGGTCAGATTCCCTGGGGATTCCCAGTACCTTTGTTGGGTCCCCAGGCTGGGAGGCCTGACGTGGGATTTCAAACCTTAGCAACAATGGGGGAACTTCTTCAGTGTTACTGTTTTCCAGTTTGTGGATCACCCACTTGGCGGGTATGAGATTTGATTTTATGGTGATTGTGCCCCTCCTACTGTCTTGATGTGGCTTCTACTTTGTCTTTGGATGTAGCATATCTGTTTTGGTAGGTCTAGCATTCTCCTGTGATGGTTGTTCAACAGCTAGCTGTGATTTTGGTGTCCTTGCAGGAGAAGAGGAATACACGTTCTCCTACTCCATCATTTTGAAATGGAAGTCAGCTTTTTTTTTTAAATTTTCAAGGTCAGTTCTTTCCTGGTTCCTGAGAATATGGCCTAGAGGTGAGGCTGAGGGAGGTTCTCGAGATGTACATGAGCCCATCCTTAGAATGGGGGTACTGAAAGTTCACTGGCCTACAAGGTGTCCCAACTGTACCAGTGAAATCTCTGCATGCCTCAAGGCACAGCGCAGCTAATGGCACAAATAACCAACAGTTCTAACAATCGCATTGAGAGGCAGAGGTGATCTCTGAATGTATGACAGAGAGTGGCACAAATCTGTGAAGAAGCCTATGCAAAGACGTGTGAAAATGCACCTGGTAGCTAGGGCAGGAAAGGACAGAAGAGTTTTCCTGGAACCAACTGTGACTCACCTTTTGATGATTACCTGAATTGTGGAAGGCACTCTTTGGGATGATTCAGAGGCTACTCCTCAGTTAGTCATTCAGTAGTGTGACTCCATGGACTGCAGCACACCAGGCTTCTCTGTCTGTCTCCAACTCCCATAGCTTGCTCAAACTCATGTCCATAAAGTCAGTGATGCCATCCAACCATCTCATTCTCTGTCATTCCCTTCTCCTCCTGCCTTCAATCTTTCCCAGTGTGAGGGTCTTTCCAATGAGTCAGTTCTTCGCATCAGGTGGCCAAAGTATTGGAGCTTCAGCTTCAGCATCAGTCCTTCCAATGAATATCCAGGGTTGATTTCCCTTAGGATTGTCTGGTTTGATCTCCTTGCTATCCAAGGGATTCTCAAGAGTCTTCTCCAACACCACAATTCAAAAGCATCAATTCTTTGGTGATCAAATTTCTTTATAGTCCAACTCTCACACCTATGCATGACTACTGGAAAAACCATAGCTTTGACTAGATGGATTTTTGTTGGCAAAGTAATGTCTCTGCTTTTTAATATGCTGTCTATGTTGGTCATAAGTTTTCTTCCAAGGAGCAAGCGTCTTTTAATTTAGGCTGTAGTCACTATATGCACTGATTTTGGAGCCCAAATAAATAGCTTGTCACCGTTTCAACTGTTTCTCCATCTATTTGCCAGGAAGAGATGGGACTAGATGCCATGATCCTAGTTATCTGAATGTTGAGCTTTAAGGCAACTTTTTCACTCTCTTCTTTCACTTTCATCAAGAGGCTCTTTAGTTCTTCTTCACTTTCGGCCATAAGGGTGGTGTCATCTGCGTATCTGAGGTTATTGATATTCCTCCTGGCAATCTTGAATCCAGCTTGTGCTTCATCCAGCCCAGTGTTTCTCATGATGTTCTCTGCATATAAGTTGAATAAGCAGGGTGACAATATACAGCCTTGACATTCTCCTTTCCCAATTTGGGACCAGTCTGTCATTCCATGTCCAGTTCTAACTGTTGCTTCTTGACCTGCATGCAGATTTCTCAGGAGGCAGGTCAGGTGGTCTGGTATTCCCATTTCTTTAAGAATTTTCCACAGTTTGTTGTGATCCACACAGTCAAAGGCTTTGGCAAAGTCAATAAAGCAGAAGTAGGTGTTTTTCTGGAACTCTCTTGCTTTTTCAAAGATCCAGTGGATGTTGACAAATTGATCTTTGGTTCCTCTGCCTTTTCTAAATCCACCTAGAACATCTGGAAATTCATGGTTCATATATTGTTGAAGCCTGGATTGGAGAATTTTGAGCATTACTTTGCTAACATGTGAGATGAATGCAATTGTGCAGTAGTCTGAGCATTCTTTGGGATTGCCTTTCTTTGGGATTGGAATGAAAACTGACCTTTTCCAGTCCTGTGGTCACTGCTGAGTTTTCCAAATTTCCTGGCATATTGAGGGCTTCACTTTCATAGCATTATGTTTTCGGATCTGAAATAGTTCAACTGGAATTCCATCACATCCACTAGCTTTGTTTGCAGTGATACTTCCTAAGGTCCCCTTGACTTCGCATTCCAGGGTGTCTGGCTCCAGGTGAGTGATGACACCATCGTGATTATCTGGATCATAAAGATTTTTTTTTTTTTTATAGTTCTTCTGTGTAGTCTTCCCACCTCTTCTTCTTCTTCTTCTTTTTTTTTTTTTTCATTTACTTTTATTAGTTGGAGGCTAATTACTTTACAATATTGTAGTGGTTTTTGTCATACATTGACATGAATCAGCCATGGATTTACATGTATTCCCCATCCTGATCCCCCCTCCCACCTCCCTCTCCACCTGATTCCTCTGGGTCTTCCCAGTGCACCAGGCCCGAGCACTTGTCTCATGCATCCAGCCTGGGCTGGTAATCTGTTTCACCCTAGATAATATACATGTTTCGATGTTGTTCTCTCGAAACAGCCCACCCTCGCCTTCTCCCAATATCTTCTGCTCCTGTTAGGCCCCCACCATTTCTGTCCTTTATTGTGCCTGTCTTTGCATGAAATATTCCCTTGGTATTTCTAATTTTCTAATCTTTCCCATTCTATTGTTTTCCTCTATTTCTTTGCACAGATCACTGAAGAAGGCTTTCTTATTTCTCCTTGCTATTCTTTGCAACTCTGCACTTAAATGAGTATATGTTTTCTCCTTTGCCTTTCTTCTCTTCTTTTCATAGCTACTTTTAAAGCCTCCTCAGACAACCCTTTTGCTTTTTTGCTTTGCTTTTTCTTGGGGATGGTCTTGACTACTGCCTTCTGTACAATGTCATGAATCTCTATCCATAGTTCTTAGGCACTCTGTCTATCACATCTAATTCCTTGAATCTATTTGTCACCTTCACTGTATAATCATAAAGGATTTGATTTAGGTCATACCTAAATAGTCTAGTGTTTTTCCCTACTTTCTTCAATTTAAGACTGAATTTTTCAATAAGGTGTTCATGATCTGAGCCACAGCCAGCTCCCAGTCTTATTTTTGCTGAATTTATAGAAGTTCTCCCTCTTTGGCTGCAAAGAATATAATCAATCTCATTTCAGTATTGACCATCTGTTGATGTCCATTTGTAGAGTCTTCTCTTGTGTTGTTGGAAGAGGGTGTTTGCTATGATCAGTGCATTCTCTTGGCAAAGCTCTGTTAGCCTTTGTCTTGCTTCATTCTGTACTCCAAGGTAAAATTTGCCTGTTACTCCAGGTGTTTCTTGACTTCCTACTTTTGCATTCCAGTCCCCTATAATGAAAAGGACATCTTTTTTTTGGTGTTAATTTTAGAAGGTCTTGTAGATCTTCATTTGACCTTTCAACTTCAGCTTCTTCAGCATTTCTGGTCAGGGCAGAGATGTGGATTACTCTCATATTGAATGGTTTGCCTTGGAAATGAACACAGATCATTCTGTCATTTTTGAGATTGCATCCAAGTACTGCATTTCAGACTCCTTTTTTGACTATGATGGCTACTCCATTTATTCTAAGGGCTTCTTGCCCAGAATAGTAGATATAGTGGTCGTCTGAGTCCATTCCAGCCCATTCCCGTCCATTTGAGTTTGCTGTTTCCTAAAATGTCAATGTTCACTCTTGCCATCTCCTGTTTGACCATGTCCAATTTACCTTGACTCATGGACCTAACATTCAGGGTTCAATATAACATTCAAGGTTCAAGCAATATTGCTCTTTGCAGCATCAGACTTTACTTCCATCACCAGTCACATCCACAACTGGGTGTTGTTTTTGCATTGGCTCCATTTCTTCATTCTTTCTGTAGTTAGTTCTCCACTGATCTCCAGTAGCATGCTGGGCACCCACCGACCTGGGGAGTTCACCTTTCAATGTCCTATCTTTTTGCTTTTTCATACTGCTCATGGGGTTCTCAAGGCAAGAATACTGAAGTGGTTTGTCATTCCCTTCTCCAGTATACCACATTCTGTCAGAACTCTCCACCATGACCCATCTGTCTTTGCCAACCCTACATGACATGGTTTCATTGAGTTAGACAAGGCTGTGGTCCATGTGATCAGACTGATTTATTTCCTGTCATTTTGGTTTTCAGTCTGCCTGCCCCCTGATGGAGAGGGATAAGAGGCTTATGGAAGATTTCTGATGGGAGAGACTGACTGAGGGGGAAACTGGGTCTTGTTCTGATGGGTGGGCCCATGAGCCAGTTATGGAAGAAATAAAAATGGAAATAAAAAAAATTCCTATAAACAAATGACAACCAAAACACAATGACTGAAAACTGCAGGATGAAGCAAAAGCAGTTCTTAAGGGAATTATATAGTTATACAATCCTATGTCAAGAAACAAGAAAAACAATGAATCAACAAACCAACTTTACACCCAAAACAACTGGGAAATAAAGAACAGAAAAACTGCAAAATACTAGAATGAAAGAAACCATAAAAAGAGTAGAAATAAATGAAAAAGAAATGAAAGATACAATAGCATAGATTAATAAAACTAAAAGCTTGTTCTTAGAGACGATAAACAAAATTGCCAAACCATTTGCTAGATTCACACACACAAAAAAGGAGAAAAATCAAATTAACAATATTAGAAACAAAAAAGGGGCGATCACAACAGAAAATGCAGAAGTACAAAGGCTCATAAGATTATTATGGACTACTGTATGTCAAGTTAATGGACAACCTGGAAAATCTGGACAGATTCTTAGAAACATTCAACATTTGAAGACTGCAATAGAAAGAAATAGAAATTATGAAGAAGGCAATTAGTCACTAAAATCAAAACCAATCAAAAATCTCCCAAGAAACAAACTCCCAGGATCACATGGCCTCACAAGAGCATTCTATCAATCATTTAGAGAAGAGCTAATGCTTATTCTTCTGAAACTCTTTCAAAAAACTGCAAAGGAAGGAACACTTCCAAATTCATTCTATGGGGCCACCATCACCCTGATATCAAAACCAAACTAAAACACCAAAAAAAAAAAAAAAAAAAATAGAAAGAAAGAAAATTATGGGCTAATGTCTCTGAAGAACACAGATGCAAAAATCTTCAACAAAATTCTAGCAAACAGAATTCAACAACACATTAAAAAGATCATGCAACACAATCAAGTCAAGTTTATCCCAAGACTGCAAGATTCTTCAGTATACACAAATCAATGTGATACAACATATTAACAAATGGAAAGATTAAAAATCATATGAAATCTTAATGGAGTATAATAAAGCTTTCAAGAAAATTCAGCACCCATTTATGATAAAAAATCTCTTCAAAAAAATGGACATAGAGAAATACACCTCAACATAATAAAGGCCATCCATTTATGATAAACCCACAGCAAACATTCTCGACAGTGGAAAAATGAAAGCATTCCCTCTAAGATCAGGAACAAGACAAGGTTGCTCACTCTCATCACTATTACTCAACATAGTTTTGGATGTCCTAGCTACAGCAGTCAGAGAATAAAAAAAAAAAAAAAATCAAAGAATCTGGATTGGAAAAGAAATAATGCTCTCAGTGTTTGCAGACATGATATAGTACATAGAAAACACTAAAGATACCATCACAAAATTAATAGGGCTAATAAGTGAATTTAGTGAAGTTGCAGGATACAAAATCAATACATATTCTTACATACTAACAATGTATATTAGTGATAGCAATGTGCATTCCTATATATTAACAATGAAAAATCAAAAGCAGAAATTAAGGAATCAATCCCATTTACCATTGCAACAAAAACTATAAAATATCTGGGAATAAACCTACCCAAGGGACAGAAAAGATGTATACAGAAAATAGTCAGACACTGATGAAAGAAATCAAAGATGACATAAACAGATGGAGAGATATTCTATATTCCTGGGCTGGAAAAACCAATATTGTGAAAATGACTATATTATCTAATACAGTCTACAGATTTAGTGCAATCACTTTCAAATTATCAATGGAATTTTCCACAGAACTAGAGCAAAATATGTCCCAACTCACATGGAAAAATAGAAAACTCCAAATAGCCAAAGCAATCTTGAGAAAAAAGAATGGAACTGGAGGAATCATCCTGCCTGAATTCAGACTATACTGCAAAGCTGCAGTCATTGAGATAGTATGGTAATGGACCCAAAACAGAAATATAGGTAAATACTACAACATAGAGAACCCAGAGAGAAAACCACGCAACCATGCGCACCTTTGCTGCTGATTCTGTGTTCTGTTGCTCAGTCCGGTCTGACCGTGATCCTATGGACCGTAACATGCCGGGCTTCCCTATCCTTCACCAATTCACAGAGTTTGCTGAAAATCATGTCCACTGAGTCTGTGATGCCTTTCAAACATCTCGTCTTCTGTCATCCACTTCCCCTCCTGCCTTCACTCTTTGCCAGGATCAGAGTCTTTTCTAAGAGTCGGCTCTTCCCATCAGGTGGCCAAGTATTGGAGTTTCAGCTTCAGCATCAGTCCTTCCAATGAACACCCAGTACTGATCTCCTTTAGGATGGACTGGTTGGATCTCCTTGCAGTCCAAGGGACTCTCAAGAGTCTTCTTGAACACCACAATTCAACAGCATCAATTCTTTGGTGCTCAGCTTTCTTCATAGTCCAACTCTCACATCCATGTGTGACTACTAGAAAAACTAGATGGACATTTGTGCAAAAATAATATCTCTGCTTATTAATATGCTGTCTAGCTTAGTCATAGCTTTTCTTCCGAGGGGCAAGCACCTTTAAAATTCATAGCTGCAGTCAACATCTGCTGTGATGTTGGAGCCCAAGAGAATAAAATCTGTCACTGTTTCCGTTTTCCCACCTATTTGCCCTGAAGTGATGGGCCTGGATTCCATGATCTTCACTTTTTGAATGTTGAGTTTTAAGCCAGCTTTTTCACTTTCCTCTTCCACCTTCATTAAGAGGCTTTTTAGTTCTTCTTCACTTTCTTCCATAAGGGTAATATAATCTGCATATCTAAGGTTATTGATATTTCTCCCAGCAATCTTGATTTCAGCTTATGATTCATCCAGTCTGGCATTTTACATGATGTACTCTGCATATAAGTTAAGTAAGCAGGGTGACAATATATAGCCTTGATGTACTCCTTCCCCAATTTGGAACCAGTCCATTGTTCCAGTCCATTGTCCATTTGGTTTTAACTGTTGCCTCTTGACCTGCATACAGATTTCTCAAGAACTAGGTAAAGTGGTCTGGTATTCCAATCTCTTTAAGATTTTTCCACAGTTTGTTGTGATCCTCATAGTCAAAGTCTGTAGTCAATGAAACAGAAGTTGATGTTTTTCTGGAATCCTCTTGCTTTTGCTATGATCCAACAGATGTTGGCAATTTGACCTCTGGTTCCTATGCCTTTTCTAAATCCAGCTTTACATCCTGAAGTTCTCAGTTCATATGCTGTTCCAGCCTGGCTTGAAGGATTTTGAGCATTACTTTACTAGCAAGTGAAATGAGTGCACTTGTGCAGTAGTTTGAACATTCTTTGTGCTTCTTTGGGATTGGCTGAAAACTAACCTTTTCCAGTCCTGTGGCCACTGCTGGGTTATCCAAATTTGCTGGCATATAGAATGCAGCACTTTCATAGAATTATCTTTTAAGATTTGAAATAGCTCAGTAGAAATTTCATCACCTCCACTATGTTGGTAGTGATGCTTCCTAAGGCTCAGGTGACTTCACATTCCAGGATGTCTTGCTCTAGGTGACTGATCACGCCACTGTGGTTATATGGGTCATGAATATCTTTTTTGTATAGTTCTTCTGTGTATTCTTGCCAGCTCTTCTTAATCTCTTCTACTTCTGTTAGGTTCCTACAATTTCTGTCCTTTATTGTGCCCATCTTTGCATGAAATGTTCCCTTAGTATCTCGAATTTTTTGGAAGAAATCTCTAGTGTTTCCCATTCTATTGTTTTCCTCTATTTCTTTGCATTAATCACTTAAGAAGGCTTTCTTTTTACTTTTTTTTTTGGTTTTGTTTGTTTTTTAATTAATTTATTTAATTGGAGGCTAATTACTTAACAATATTGTAGTGGTTTTTGCCATACATTGACATGAATCAGCCATGGGTGTACATGTGTTTCCCATCCTGAAATCCCCTCCCACCTCTCTCCCCACCCCATCCCTCAGGGTCATCCCAGTGCAACAGCCCTGAGCACCCTGTCTCATGCATCGAACCTGGACTAGCGATCTATTTCACATATGATAATATACATGTTTCAATGCTATTATCTCAAATCATCCTACCCTTGCCTTCTCCCAGAGTCCAACAGTGTGTCCTTTATACCTGTGTCTCTTTTGCTGTCTCGCATATAGGCTCATTGTTGCCATCTTTCTAAATTCCATATATATATGTATTAATATACTGTATTGGTGTTCTTCTTTCTGACTTACTTCACTCTGTATAATAGCTCCAGTTTCATCCACCTCATTAGAACTGATTCAAATGCATTCTTTTTAAAAGCTGAGTAATATTCCATTGTGTACCACAGCTTTCTTATTCATTCGTCTGCCGATGGACATCTAGGTTGCTTCCATGTCCTGGCTATTGTAAACAGTGTTGCGATAAACATTGGGGTACACATGTCTCTTTCGATTCTGGTTTCCTTGGTGTGTATGCCCAGCAGTGGGATTGCTGGGTCATATGGCAGTTCTATATTCAGTTTTTTAAGGAATCTCCACACTGTTCTCCATAGTGGCTGTACTAGTTTGCATTCCCACAACAGTGTAAGAGGGCTCCCTTTTCTCCTCACTCTCTCCAGCATTTACTGTTTGTAGACATTTTGATAGAATCCATTTTGACAGGCATTAGATGGTACCTCATTGTGGTTTTGATTTGCAGTTTTCTGACAATGAGTAAAGTTGAGCATCTTTTCATGTGTTTGTTAGCCATCTGTAAGTCTTCTTTGCAGAAATGTCTGTTTAGTTCTCTGGACCATTGTTTAATTGGATCATTTATTTTTCTGGAATTGAGCTGCATGAACTGCTTGTATATTTTTGAAATTAATTCTTTGTCAGTTGCTTCGTTTGCTCTTAGTTTCTCCCATTCTGAAGGCTGTCTTTTCACATTGCTTATAGTTTCCTTCGTTGTGCAAAAGCTTTTAAGTTTAATTAGGTCCCATTTGTTTATTTTTGCCTTTATTTCCATTAGTCTAGGAGGTGGGTCATAGAGGATCCTGCTGTGATTTATGTCGGAGAGTGTTTTGCCTATGTTTTCCTCTAGGAGTTTTATAGTCTCTGGTCTTATGTTTAGATCTTCAATCCATTTTGAGCTT
Organism: Cervus elaphus; assembly: GCF_910594005.1. Taxonomy (NCBI): domain Eukaryota; kingdom Metazoa; phylum Chordata; class Mammalia; order Artiodactyla; family Cervidae; genus Cervus; species Cervus elaphus. The sequence continues at coordinate 4,325,988 of NC_057847.1, forward strand.
ATTTTTGTGTATGCTGTTAGAAAGTGTTCTAGTTTCATTCTTTTGCAAGTGGTTGACCAGTTTTCCAAGCACCACGTGTTAAAGAGATTGTCTTTTCTCCCTTGCATATTCTTGCCTCCTTTGTCAAAGATAAGGTGCCCATAGGTGCGTGGATTCATCTCTGGGATTTCTATTTTGTTCTATTGATCTGTATTTCTGTCTTTGTGCCAGTCCCATACTGTCTTGATGACTGTGGCTTTGTAGTAGAGCCTGAAGTCAGGCAGGTTGATTCCTCCAGTTCCATTCTTCTTTCTCAAGATTGCTTTGGCTCTTCGAGGTTTTTTGTATTTCCATACAAATTGTGAAATGATTTGTTCTAGTTCTGTGAAAAATACCATTGGTAACTTGATAGGGATTGCATTGAATCTATAGATTGCTTTGGGTAGCACAGTCATTTTCACAATATTGATTCTTCCAATCCATGAACACGGTATATTTTTCCATCTATTTGTTTCCTCTTTGATTTCTTTCATCAGTGTTTTATACTTTTCTATATATAGGTTTTTTGTTTCTTTAGGTAGATACATTCCTAAGTATTTTATTCTTTTCATTGCAATGGTGAATGGAATTGTTTCCTTAATTTCTCTTTCTGTTTTCTCATTGTTAGTGTATAGGAATGCAAGGGATTTCTGTGTGTTAATTTTATATCCTGCAACTTTACTATATTCATTGATTAGCTCTAGTAATTTTCTGGTGGAGTCTTTAGGGTTTTCTATGTAGAGGATGATGTCATCTGCAAACAGTGAGAGTTTTACTTCTTCTTTTCCAATCTGGATTCTTTTTATTTATTTTTCTGCTCTGATTGTTGTGGTCAAAACTTTCAGAACTATGTTGAATAGTAGTAGTGAGAGTGGGCACCATTGCCTTGTTCCTGACTTTAGCGGAAATGCTTTCCATTTTTCACAATTGAGGATAATGTTTCCTGTGGGTTTGTCATATATAGCTTTTATTATGTTGGCGTATGTTACTTTTATTCCTGCTTTCTGGAGGGTTTTTATCATAAATTGATGTTGAATTTTATCAAAGGCTTTCTCTACATCTATTGAGATAATCCTATGGTTTTATATTTCAATTTGTTAATGTGATGTATTACATTGATTGATTTGCAGATATTGAAGAATCCTTGCATCCCTGGGATAAAGCCCACTTGGTCATGATGCATGATCTTTTTAATATGTTGTTGGATTCTATTTGCTATAATTTTGTTAAAGATTTTTGCATCTATGTTCATCAGTGATATTGGCCTGTAGTCTTTTTTTTTGTGGGAATTTTTGTCTGGTTTTGGTGTTAGGGTGATGGTGGCCTCATAGAATGAGTTTGGAAGTTTACCTTCTTCTGCAATTTTCTGGAAGAGTTTGAGCAGGATAGATGTTAGCTCTTCTCTAAATTTTTGGTAGAATTCAGCTGTGAAGCAGTCTGGTCTTGGGCTTTTGTTTGCTGGAAAATTTCTGATTACAGTTTTGATTTCCGTGCTTCTGATGGGTCTATTAAGATTTTCTACTTTTCCTGGTTCAGTTTTGGAAAGTTATACTTTTCTGACAATTTGCCCATTTCTTCCAAGTTGTCCATTTTATTGGCATATAGTTGCTAGTAATAGTCTCTTTGTATTTCTGTGTTGTCTGTTGTGATTTCTCCATTTTTCATTTTATTGATTTGATTATTCTCCCTTTGTTTCTTGATGAGCCTGGCTAATGGTTTTCAATTTTATTCATCTTGTCCAAGAACCAGCTTTTAGCTTTGTTAGTTTTTGCTATGGTCTCTTTTGTTTCTTTTGCATTTATTTCTGCTGTAATTTTTAAGATTTCTTTCCTTCTACTAGTCCTGAGGTTCTTAATTTCTTCCTTTACTAGTTGCTTTAGGTGTAGAGTTAGGTTATTTATTTGACTTTTTTTCTTGTTTCTTGAGGTAAGCCTGTATTGCTATAAACCTTCCCTTAGCATTGCTTTTACATTGTCCCATAAGTTTTGGGATGTTGTGTTTTCATTTTCATTAGTTTCTATGCATATTTTGATTTCTTTGGTGGTTTGTTGATTATTTAGAAGCGTATTGTTCAGCCTCCATATGCTGGAATTTTTAATAATTTTCCTCCTGTAACTGTCATCTAATCTTTCTTCATTGTGATCAGAAAAGATGCTTGGAATGATTTCATTTTTTTTTTTTTTTTAATTTACCAAGGCTAGATTTACGGCCCAGGATTTGATCTATCCTGGAGAAGATTCCACGTGCACTTGAGGAAAAGGCAAAATTCATTGTTTTGTGGTGAAATGTCCTATAGATATCAGTTAGGTCTAACTGGTCTATTGTATCATTTAAAGTTTGTGTTTCCTTGTTAATTTTCTGTTTAGTTCATCTATCTAATTTTCTGTTTAGTGTGACTGGGATATTAAAGTCTCCCACTATTATTGTGTTATTGTTAATTTCCCCTTTCATATTTGTTAGCATTTTTCTTATATATTGCAGTGCTCCTATGTTGGCTGCATATATATTTATATCTTCTTAGATTGATCCTTTGATCATTATATAGTGCCCTTCTTTGTTTCTTTTCACAGCCTTTATTTTAAAGTCTATTTTATCTGATATGAGTATTGCTACTCCAGCTTTCTTTTGGTCTCTCTTTGTGTGAAATATCTTTTTCCAGCCCTTCATTTTCAGTCTGTATGTTCCTTGTTTTGAGGTGGGTCTCTTGTAGACAAATATATAAGGGTTTTGTTTTTGTATCCATTCAGCCAGTCTTTGTCTTCTGATTGGGGCATTCAACCCATTTACATTTAAGGTAATTATTGATTAGCAGGATCCTGTTGCCATTTACTTTGTTGTTTTGGGTTGTTGGTTGGTTCCCTCCAGAGTGGTTTTGATCTCATTTATTGCATTATTCATTATTTATTGACTCTTTTATATTTATTCTAGGTCCTTGTTAAATAAACATTTCTTGCATCTTCTCAATCCTTGTCTCCAGGCTATTTATCTGCAACTACAATTTGTTTTCAAGATTTTGGGACATTTCCACTATCATTATTCGGAATTCTTTATCAGGTAGACTCCCTAACTCTTCCTCTTTTGTTTGGTTTGGTCGGCATTTATCCTGTTCCTTTACCTGCTGAATATTTCTCTGCCTTTTCATCTTGTTTAGATTGTTGTGTTTGTGGTGGCTTACTGTATACTGGCAGGTTGTGGTTCCTCTTTACTGTGGAGTTTCCTTATTGTGGGTGGCTTGTCAAGGTTTCCTGGTTAGGGAAGCTTGCATCGGTGTTCTGGTTGGTGGAGCTGAGTTTCTCCTCTCTGGAGTGCAATGAATTGTCCAGTAGTGAATTTTGAGATGTCTATGGGTTTGGTGTGACTTTGGGCAGCCTGTATATTGAAACTCAGGGCTATGTTCCTGCATTGCTGGAGAATTTGCATGGTATGTCTTGCTCTGGAAGTTGTTGGCTTTTGGGTGTTGCTTGGTTTCAGTGTAGGTATGGAGGCGTTTGATGAGCTCTTATTGATTAATGCTCTGGAGTCAGGAGTTCTCTGGTGTTCTCAGGTTTTGGACTTAAGCCTCCTGCCTCTGGTTTTCAGTCTTTTTCTTCCAGTAGCCTCAAGACTTCTCCATCCATACAGCACCAATGACAAAACATCTAGGTTAATGATGAAAAGATTCTCTGCAGTGAGGGACACCTGGAGAGGTTCACAGGGTTGCATGGAGAAGAGAAAAAGAAGGAGGCCGATAGAGGTGACCAGGAGGGGAAGAGGGGGAATCAAAAGGGGAGAGAGCAATCTAGCCAGTAATCAATTCCCTATGTGCTCTCCATAGTCTGGACCTCCTCAGAGATGTTCATGGAGTTACAGATAGAAGAGAAGAGGGAGGAAGGAGACAGAGGTGACCAGGAGGAGAAAAGGGGGGATCAAAAGGAGAGAGACAGATCCAGCTAGTAATCAGTTCCCTAAGTGTTCTCCACAACCTGAGACACACAAAGACAATCACAGAGTTGGGTAGAGAAGAGAAGGGGGATGGAGGAGATAGAGGTGACCTGGTGGAGAAAAAGTAGAGTCAAAAAGGGGAGAGAGCAATCAAGCCAGTAATCACACTCCCAAGTAAAAATGGGTACTGAAGTTTGGGTTCTTAAAGATACAAAATTGATAAAAAATACCAAAAAGCAAAGATTAAACATCTAGAGTAAAGGTTAGACTCTCAAAAATGCAATATTAAAACAAAACAAAGTCACAAATTTATAAAATATATATATGAAGTTTGCTTTAAAAATAGGGTCTTTTTTTTCAAGGTAATATTAGGTTATAAAAATTAAAATTAAAGGAGTAATAGAGGATTTAAAAAATGATAATAGTAAAAATATATCTAGGAATTTCTCTGGAGCTGTTGCAGGCAGTGTGGGGTCAGTTCAGTTTCAGATAGTTCTTTGATCCAGTTTATACTTCTCAAGATCTATAGGCCCTTCCCATGTAGTCGGTGCTAACTACAGGGTTTTAATCTGTTGCAGCTGTCACTTCCAAAGCGATTCCCTCTGTTTATTTTAGCTTCTTCTGTTTGCAGGTCTCTTCAGTGTCTAAGTTCTGCCCTGACACAAGGGGGCAAAGGTGGTCACTTATTTATGCTCACTTGTTCAGCCGGGCTGTGGGGAGGGAGGAATACTGCAAACAAATATCACTGGCGTGTGTGGGGAGTGCTGGCGGTGTCTCGGCTGCACTGGGTTTGTCCCCGCTCATGGTGCACGCGCTTTTCCAGTCTACACTTCTCAGGCTCCAGGTTGCTCTGCCAGGGAACTGTCTGAGGTGGGCCCTGGGTTGCATGCACTTCCCAGGTCTAAACCGCTCAGGTTCAGATTCTCGGGCATTCACAAAGGTGCAGACTTGGTTGGTCCTGCGTTTTGTGCCCTTCCCAGGTTTGAGCAGCTCAGGTGACCAGGTGCTTGGCAAGCGCAGTCTCCCCAGGTCGGGGGTGCCTCTTATCACCTCCCCGGTCCCAGCTGCTCGGTTTCCTGGGTGGCAGCGGGCGCGCCCGTCTCAGGTGTGCCATGTGTCTCTTCTGGGGAGCTGATCTCTGGCTGCCACCCTCCCGGCGGATGTCAACAGTCCAGAATCCCAAGAAGTCTTGGCTAGCAATGGGGAGCCTGCTTGCAGTTTGGTAGAGGATGCCTCTCTGGAGCTGGGCTTGCCCCTTCCCTGCTCTGGCTGACCCCCACCTGCCTCCCAATCTCTGGCGGGGGATGGGCTGGTCCACAGCTGGCTAGCTGTCCTCTGGTATTTGCTCAGTCCTTTGTTCTGTGAGCGCCTGGCAGTGCCTTAGGTTAGGGCTTTTTGAGGGATAGTTCTCTCTCTCTCTCTCTCTCTCTCTCTCTCTCTCATTTTTTGCTCTCTCTCTGGCTATCCCACATTTTGGGTTGCTATCTCACGTTAGTTCCCTCAGATTGCCCTCAGGACATTCAGGCATGGTCCTTATGCTAAGTAATGCAGCCCGCGCCTTCCTGTTCAGCCCCCGCTTGCTGGTGGCCGATGTGAGCCCTGAGAGTTGCTGTTAGGCACGTAATCTGTGGGTTTTATTTATTTATTTTTTCTTCCTGGTTATGTTGCCCTCTGAGATTCCATAACTCCTCACAGACCCACCGGTGAGAGGGTTTCCTGGGATTTGGAAACTTCTCCTCTTTTATGGGTTTCGGTCCTTACCTCTTTAGTCTCTCTTTTTATTTTTCTTTTTTTCCAGCTGTAACCTTTATTGGATACATAACACTGAACAGGCATCAACCATCATCTCAAGAAGACATTTCAAGTATCTGGTTATTATAGAATTATAAATATTGTAGGATTATTTATTTCAGAAATTGCATGTATCTATCTAAATAAAAATCTCTTTTCCTTGAACCATTTAAAACAAAGTTAAAGGAAGTCCTGATATCTTTCCTTAGAAAACAGTGTCTTATGAGAATGAATAGTCTAGGTTGTATTAATATATTACCTTAGTACTTAATATTATATCTATGAATGAATTTTATAAACTTATACAAAACCAGTAGGGTTTAGAAAAACATCAGAGTTTCTTCAAGCTATTCATCTACCTTGGAATTAAAAAAAAAAATTATTTGAGGGTTTTACAGGTGATCAAGTGGTTAAGAATCCGCTTGCTAATGCTGGGGACACAGGTTTAATCCCTGGTCTTGGAAGATTCCCACATGTCACAGGATGACTAAGCCTGTGTACCACAGCTACTGAGACCGCACTCTAGAGCCTGCGAGCCACAACTGCTGAAGCCCGTGTACCTGGAGCCTATGCTCACCAACAAGAGAAGCCCCGTACAATGAGAAGCTTGCACATCACAGCTAGAGAGTATCTCCTGTTTGCCGTAACTAGAGAAAGCCCGCATGCAGTCATGAAGACCCAGTGCAGCCATAAATAAATAAATAAATCTGTAAAATGTTTTGGATTGTTGGATTTGAATTCTACTGAAGTATTTTTTCTTTTCTCAACCTTATGAAAAAAAAAGTTGAAAATTCTGTTTGATAGACTCATCAGTAAGACAAATAGTTGTTTTTCTCATAGTGACAGTGCGTTATTGTTCCATTATACTTTTTTGGATGATCTAATGTCCATGCTAGTGTTCACAGACTCTAGAATACATAGCAATCAGATAAAAAGTGTATTCGTTTTTTGGGTTTTTTTTTGTTTGTTTGTTTTGTTTTTTAATGTTTATTGGAGTATAGTTGATTTACAATATTGTGTTAGATGCAGGTGTACAGCAAAGTGAAAAAAAGTGTAATAATAATGACGTTTATTTTTGATTATATGTGAAAGTGTTTTTAAATCAAGATATATAGTTGTTGCTAAAAGGATTATACCTTTTTTTTTTTCTTTTATTTTTATTAGTTGGAGGCTAATTACTTTACAATATTGTAGTGGTTTTTGTCATACATTGACATGAATCAGCCATGGATTTACATGTATTCCCCATCCCAATCCCCCCTCCCACCTCCCTCTCTACCCGATCCCTCTGAGTCTTCCCAGTGCACCAGGCCCGAGCACTTGTCTCATGCATCCCACCTGGGCTGGTGATCTGTTTCACTACAGATAATATACATGTTTTGATGCTGTTCTCTCGAAACATCCCACCATTGCCTTCTCCCACAGAGTCCAAAAGTCTGTTCTGTACATCTGTGTCTCTTTTTCTGTTTTGCATATAGGGTTATCATTACCATCTTTCTAAATTCCATATATATGTGTTAGTATGCTGTAATGTTCTTTATCTTTCTGGCTTACTTCACTCTGTATAATAGGCTCCAGTTTCATCCATCTCATTAGAACTGATTCAAATGAATTCCTTTTAATGGCTGAGTAATATTCCATAGTGTATATGTACCACAGCTTCCTTATCCATTCGTCTGCTGTTGGGCATCTAGGTTGCTTCCATGTCCTGGCTATTGTAAACAGTGCTGTGATGAACATTGAGGTGCACATGTCTCTTTCAGATCTGGTTTCCTCGGTGTGTATTTCCAGAAGTGGGATTGCTGGGTCATATGGCAGTTCTATTTCCAGTTTTTTAAGAAATCTCCACACTGTTCTCCATAGCGGCTGTACTAGTTTGCATTCCCACCAACAGTGTAAGAGGGTTCCCTTTTCTCCACACCCTCTCCAGCATTCATTGCTTGTAGACTTTTGGATAGCAGCCATCCTGACTGGCGTGTAATGGTACTCTTTTTATTTTTCATATTTTGTCCTACCTCCTTTTGAAGACAATGGGCTGCCTTTCTGGGTGCCTAATGTCCTCTGCCAGCATTTAGAAGTTGTTTTGTGGAATTTGCTCAGCGTTCAAATGTTCTTTCAATGAATGTGTGGGGGAAAAAGTGGTCTCCCCATCCTATTCCTTCACCATCTTAGGACCACCCCCACTGTATGTATTTTAAACAGAACACAAATATTCACACCATAGAACTGAATAAGTTTCTTTATAGTAACACTTAGAGTACTGTGATAAACAATAAACAAATTACTCTTATATGAAATAATGTGAATGCATTCACACCATAAATTGGGTGAAAGACATAGTGAAAGAAGAGCAAAAGATGCAGTACTGTATTATTTCATTTCTATAAAATTTAAAACCAGGCCAAACTAACAAGTGATTTGGAAGTGAGATAGTGGTGGGCTTTGCAGGCCAGTAGTATCTGCAAGACGGTGTGGAGGACTTCTGGAGTGCCATAGTGTTCTATTTCTTGATTTGTTTGTTGTCATAGGAGTGTAGCATAGGGTAGTTAGGTAGACAGGCTACATAAGAATGTTCATTTTATGAAAATTCATTGAGATGTTTAACATATGTGCCCATTCTTGAATGTTTGTTATATTTAAGAAGATAAATGTCAGATTATACAACCTTTCATCAACTGTATTTAAGACATGCTACATAATTATGACACACGGATAATGCAACAATCCCATTCTTAGGCATGTATTTGGAGAAACCATAATTTGAAAAGATATACACATCCCAATGTTCATTGCAACACTATATACAGTAGCCAAGACATGCCTATCAAGAGAGGAATGGATTAAGAAGATTCAGAACATATGTACAATGGGATATTACTTAGCCATAAAAAGGATGAAATAATGCTATTTGCATCAGCCAAAGATGGGCCTAGGGCTTGTCATACTGAGTGAAGTAAGTCAGACAGAGAAAGACAAAAGTCATATGATATCACTTATATGAGGACTAAAAAAAAAAAAGTACAAATAAACTAATCTACAAAATAAAAATAAAGTTACAGATGTAGAAAACACTTAAGGTTGCCAGAGATGGGGGGAATATATTGGGAAATTGAGATTGACATATACACGTTACTATATATAAAGTCAGTTCAGTTCAGTTGCTCAGTCATGTCCGACTCTTTGTGACCCCATGGACTGCAGCATGCCAGGCTTCCCTGATCATCACCAACTCCTAGAGCTTGCTCAAACTCATGTCCATTGAGTCAGTGATGCCATTCAACCATCTCATCCTCTGTCCTCCCCTTCTCTTCCTGCCTTCAATCTTGCCCAGCATCAGTGTCTTTTCAAACGAGTCAGTTCCTCCCATCAGGTGGCCAAAGTATTGGAGTTTCAACTTCAGCATAAGTCCTTTCAATGAATATTCAAGACTGATTTCCCTTAGGAGTGACTGGTTTGATCTCCTTGTGGTTCAAGGTACTCTCAAAATTCTTCTCCGGCACCACAGTTCAAAAGCATCAATTCTTCAGTGCTTAGTTTTCTTTGTAGCGCAGCTCTCACATCCATACATGACTACTGGAAGAACCATAGCTTTGATTAGATGGACCTTTGTTCAGTAAAGTGATATCTCTGCTTTTTAATGTGCTGTCTAGGTTTGTCATAGCTCTTCTTCCAAAGAGCAATGCCTTTTAATTTCATGGCTGCAGTCAACACCTGCTGTGATTTTGGAGCCCAAGTAAATAATCTCTCACTGTTTCCATTGATTCCCCATCTATTTGCCATGAAGTGATAGGACCGGATGCCATGATCTTCATTTCTTGAACGTTGAATTTTAAGCTTGCTTTTTCATTCTTCTCTTTCAGTTTCTTCAAGAGGCTCTTTAGTTTCTCTTTGCTTTCTGCCATGAGTGTGGTGTCATCTGCATATCTGAGGTTATTGATATTTCTCCCAGCTATCTTGATTCCAGCTTGTATTTTATCCAGCCTGACATTTTGCATGATGTATTCTGCATGTAAGTTAAATAAGCAAAGTGGCAACATACAGCCTTCAACTTACTCCTTTCTCAGTTTGGAACTAGTCCATTGTTTCATGTCTGGTTCTGACTGTTGCTTCTTGATTTGTATACTGATTTCTCAGGAGGCAAGTAAGGTGGTCTGGTATTCCTATCTTTTTAAAACTTTTCCACAGTTTGTTGTGATTCACACAATCAAAGTCTTTAGTATAGTCAGTGAAGCAGAAGTGGATGTTCTTCCGGAATTCCCTTGCTTTTTCTATGATACAACAGATATTAGCAATTTGATCTCTGGTTCCCCTACCTTTTCTAAATCCAGCTTAAATGTCTGTGGGTTCTCAGGTCAGGAGCTATTGAAGCCTAGCTTGGAAAATTTTGAGCATTATTTTTCTAGCTTGTGAGATGAGTGCAACTGTGCAGTAGTTTGAACATTCTTTGGCGTTCCCTTTCCTTGGGATTGGAATGAAAACTGACCTTTTCCAGTCCTGCAGCCACTGCTAAATTTTCCAAATTTGCTGGCATATTGAGTGCAGCACTTTCACAGCATCATCTTTTAAGTTTTGAAATAGCTCAGCTGGAGTTCCATCACCTCCTCTAACTTTGTAGTGATGCTTCCTAAGGCCCACTTAACTTCACATTCCAGAATGTCTCATTCTAGGTGAGTGATCATACCATCGTGATTTTCTGGGTCTTTTTTGTACATTTCTTCTGTGTATTCTTGCCACCTCTTTTTAATATCTTCTGCTTCTATTAGGTTCATACCACTTCTTTATTGTGCCCATCTTTGCATGAAATATTCCCTTGGTATCTCTAATTTTCTTGAAGTGATCTCTAGTGTTTCCAATTCTATTGTTTTTCTCTATTCCTTTGCACTGATCACTGAGGAAGTCTTTCTTATCTCTCCTTGATATTCTTTGGAACTCTGCATTCAAATGGGTATCTCCTTCTCCTTTTGCTTCTCTTCTTTTCTTAGCTGTTTGCCCCTTTGCATTTCTTCTTCTTGGTGATGGTTTTGATCACTGCCTCCTTTACAAATTATGATCCTCTGTTCATAGTGCTATCTATCAGATATAATCATGCTGTATATCAGATATAATCCCTTTAATCTGTTTGTCACTTCCATGGTATAATTGCAAGAGATTTTATTTAGGCCATACCTTAATGACCTAATGGTTTTCCCTACTTTCCTCAACTTAAATCTGAATTTGGCAGTAAGGAGTTCATGATCTGAGCCACAGTCTGCTTCTGATTTTGTGTTTGCTTCTCCATCTTCTGCTGCAAAGAATATAATCAATCTGATTTGCATATTGACCATCTGATGATGTTCATGTGCAGAGTCATCCCTTGTTTGAAGAGAGGGTTTGCTGTGACTAGTGCATTCTCTTGGCAAATCTCTGGTAGCCTTTGCCCTGCTTCATTCCGTACTCCAAGGACAAACTTGCCTGTTACTCCAGGTGTCTCTTGACTTCCTACTTTTGCACTTCAGTCCCCTATGATGAAACGGACATCTTTTTTGGTGTTAGTTATAGAAGGTCTTGTGGGTTTTCATAGAACCATTAATCTTCAGCTTCTTTGGCTTTAGTGGTTGGGCCATAGGCTTGGATTACTGTGATAATGGATGGTTTGCCTTGGAAATGAGCAGAAATCATTATGTCATTATTGAGATGGCAACAGGTATTGCATTTTGAACTCTTATGTTGACTATGAGGACTAGTCCATTTATTCTAAGGGATTCTTGCCCCTGGTACTGAATATAATGATTATCTGAATTAAATTTGCCCATTCTGGTCCATTTTAGTTCACTGAGTCCTAAAATGTCAATGTTCACTCTTGCCATCTCCTGTTTCACCACTTCCAATTTACCTTGATTCATGGACCTGACATTCCAGGTTCCTATGCAATATTGTTCTTTACAGCATCGAACCTTGCTTCCATCACCAATCACATCCACAACTGGGTGTTGTTTTTGCTTTGGCACCATCACTTCATTTTTTCTGGAGTTATTTCTCCACCAATCTCCAGTGGCTTATTGGGCACCTACCGACCTGGAGAGTTAATCTTTTAGTGTCCTATCTTTTTGCCTTTTCATACTGTTCATGGGGTTCTCAAGGCAAGAATACTGAAGTGGTTTGCCATTCCTTTCTCCAGTGGACCATGTTTTGTTGTAACTTTCCACCATGAGCCGTCTGTCTTGAGTGGCCCTACATGGCATGGCTCACAGTTTCATTGAGTTAGACAAGGTTTTGTTCCAAGCAATCAGCTTGGCTTGTTTTCTGTAATTGTGGTTTCCATTCTGTCTGCCCTGTGATGGATAAGTGTAAGAGGCTTTTGGAATCTTCCTGATGGGATGGACTGGGTGTGGGGGGATCAGAGTCTTGCTAAGTCTTTAATCCAATTTCCTCTTGATGGATGGGGCTGCATTCCCTCCCTGTAGTTTGGCCTGAGGTCAAATTATGGTGGTGGTGATGGTGGTAATGGTGACCTTCAAAATGGAAGTCTGTACCAAGGCTGTGTACTCAGACCCCACGGCAGCCACTGTCAATCCACCTCCACCAGAGACTCCTGGAGAGTCATAGGCAAGTCTGGCTCAGTCTCTTGTGGGGTCGCTTCTCTTTTTTGCTTGTTTCCTCCAAGAGTCTGTTTCCCCAGTCCTGTGGAAGTTCTGTAATCAAATCCCACTCACCCTCAAAGTCAAATTCCCTGGGGGTTCTTAGTCCATTTGCTGGTTCCCCAGGTTGAAGTGTTTGTTGTGGGCTCCAGACATTTCACAACAGTGTGAGAACTTCTTTGGTATAACTGTTTTCCAGTGTGTGGATTGCCTACTTGGTGGCTCTGTACTAGGGCTCACACACTGTGCCTTCCAGGACTGCTGCAGCCAGAGCCCCTGTCCCCATGGCAGGCCATTGCTAACACCTGCCTCCACAGGAGACACTCATAATCTCAGAGGCAAGTCTGGGTCAGTCCCTCGTGGGGTCCCTGGGTCCTGGTGCACACAAGGTTTAGTTTGAACCCTCTGAGCAGCTCTGGCAGGTATGGCATTTGATTCTAAACATGGTTTTGGCCCTCCTACCATCTTGTTGGGGCTTCTCCTTTGCCCTTGAACATTCTATATCTTTTTTTTTTTTTTTTTTTGGTGGAATCTAACATTCTCCTGTTGATGGTTGTTCAACAGTTAGTTGCAACTTTGGAATTCTCACGGGAGAAGATGAGTGCATGTCCTTCTACTCTGCCATCTTGTCAGGCAAATATATTTATATAAAATAAAAAACTACTAACAATAAGCACCTTTTGTATTATTCAGGGAACTCTACTCAATGCTCTGTAATGGCCTATATGGGAAAATAATCTAAAAAATAGTGGATATATGTATAAGTATAACTGATTCACTTTTCTGTGCACCTGAAACTAACAGAATATTATAAATTAACTATACTCCAAAAGGAAAAAAGCATGTAAGGATTGAAAGTGAAAGGAAGGAAAACCATGCCATGCAAAAACTAAAAGAATGTGTATATTAATAACAGACAAAGTAGATTTTAAAGCAGCAAGCAATAAATAAGATAAAAGGGGGCAGTTCATAATGATAAATACATCAATTTAACTGAAACATGTAAACTGTTTCTATCTGTATGGACCTACCATATAGCCTCAAATACATAAAGCAAAAATGTATGACAGTAAAGAAAGAGAGGCAAATCAATAATCACACTTAAAGATTTCAGCAAATCCATCTCTACTGATAAAGAATACAAACACAAAACAGTAAACATATGGAATATTTAAACAACATGATTAGCAAACTAGAACAATTGCCCTGGTAGAACATACCAACACTTGAGAATATACATTATAGTAAAAATATTTTAATATTTTCTGAGAGAAATATTTTCTAGGTTGAAGAGCAAATATTTTAAAAATATATTGTGTTGAAATCTTATATACAGTGTGTTCTTTAACCACACTGGAATTAATTAAAGCTTAATAATAGATAACTAGAAAATTTCCAAATATTTGGAGACTAAGTAGTTCACTTTCAAGTAACCTGTGAATAAAATAATAAGATAAAGTGGAAATTAGAAAATATTTTGATTTGAATAAGAGTAAAAATATGATAGAACATGTGGGTGTAATTAATGCAGGGCCTATAGGGAAACATGTAGCTTCAAATTAATATATTAGAAAAGAAGGAAAGCTAAAAATCAACCTAAGTGTCTATACCAAGATGCTGGAAACTGAAAAATGGAAAGAAATCAAAATTTAAAACTATAAAGGAAAAGCAGAAGACACTAAAATAGAAAACAAATATAGAGAAAAATTTTTCCAAAGAGGAAATGCAGATGGTCATTATGCATATGAAAAGGTGCTCAATATCACTAAGCCTCAGGGAAATGCAAATGAAAACTACAGTAATTCCTCTTATACCTGTCAGAATGGCTATTATCAAAAAGAGCAAAGGCAAATGTTGGTGAGGATATGGAGAAAGGAAGTCTTCTTACAGAGTTGTTTGGAATAACAACAGTGGGGAAAACAGTATTGAGGCTTCCCCAAAACCTAAACTACCATATGAGCCAGTAATTCCACTCTGGGGTATATATGAAAAAAAAAAAAAAGGAAACACTAATTCAAGAAGAGACATGCACCCCAATGTTTGTAGCAGCATTATTTACAACTGCTAAAATATGGAAGCAACCCAAGTGTTCCTCAACAGATGAATGAATAAAGATGTGATACACACACACACACACACACACACTGGAATAGTACTTAACCATAAAAAAGGGTGCAATATTTTCATTTGTAGCAACATGGATGGAACTGGAAGGTATTATGCTAAGTGAAAGGTAGAAAAAGACAAATACTGTATATCACTTATATGTGAACTCTATAAAAATATGGCCAATTACTGAATATGACAAAAAAGAAGCTGACACATAGATATATAGAGAAAACTAGCAGTTACCACTAAGGAGATGGAAGTGGGGAGGTGCAGTACAGGGGTCTGGAATTAAGAGGTACAAACAATTAGGTAAAAGATAAGCTTCAAGGATATATTGCACAACACAAGGACTAGAGCAAATATTTTATAACAACTAAGATGGAGTACAATCTTTACTAAAAGTGAATCACTATATTGTATGACCTGTAACTTGTGCAATCTTGTACATCAACTATATTTCAACAAAAATAATGAAAAATTTTAAAATTAAAAAAATGGAACCTAGAAAAAAATGAACAAATTCATAAGTTGGCTTATTTATTAATGGTCAATCAAACTGATAAATTTCTAAGCAAAACTGATCAAGAAAATATGACTTATTTTGGGATTTGCTTGATAAATATAATACATATTATGGGCATTAAAATGAGAAACTTATTACCAATAAATTTTAAAATTTTGTTAAAATTGGCAAATTCCACAAAAACACGATTTATTAAATGACATAAGAATCAGTAGGAATTTTAAATATTCCTGTATACCAAACACATTTTTAAGTAAAAACGTCCCTCAAAGAAAACTTCAAAGTAGATCTACCAAGGTTTTGATTTGCTTCTTGGCTTCATTAATCAGTGCAGTTGGGTGGATCATCCCACAGCAACAATTCAATACAAGCACATGCACACTGACCGACCTATGTGAGTCTTGTTCCACCTGTTTTCCACACTATCGTCATCTCATTCAAGGCCTTGGCTCTTCTCCTCTGAATCCTCCATATCCCTGGGACCATCAAATGCTGCTGTACTGTGGGGTTTCATTTAAATTTTGTCTCCTAATTACCTTTCTGATAACTTCAGCCTGCTAGTCCCTATTCTCCACAGAGTAGAAGGAACACAGATTTAGAAGTACAGCAGCCCCGGTACCCACCTCCCAACCACGACCTATTAGCTTAGCAGCCTCAGCCAAGTGATTCATCTCATCAGGGCTCCATTTTCCTCTTTGGTATGAAGAAAGCAAGAGACTTATTTCAGAGGGTTGACATAGGGATTGGATGAGGTTCTCTGTGTAACTCGTCCAATCTACAAGAGGGTAATCTTACATACTGACAGATAAACTCCCCAGGTTGCTAGGTGTCCAATATGTTACTGGAGATCAGTGGAGAAATAACTCCAGAAAGAATGCAGAGACGAAGCCAAAGAAAAAACAACAGCCAGTTGTGGATGTGACTGGTGATGGAAGCAAGGTCTGATGCCATAAAGAGCAATATTGCATAGGAACGTGGAATGTTGGGTCTAAGAATCAAGGCAAATTGGAAGTGGGCAAACTGGAAGTGGAGATGGCAAGAGTGAACGTCAATATTTTAAGAATCAGTGAATTAAAATAGACTGGAATGGATGAATTTAACTCAGATGACTATTATATATATTACTGTGGGCAAGAATTCCTTAGAAGAAATTGAGTAGCCATCATAGTCAAAAAAAGAGTCTGAAACGCAGTACTTGGATTCAGTTTCAAAAATGACAGAATGACCTCTGTTCATTTCCAAGGCAAACCATTCAATATCACGGTAATCCAAGTCTATGCCCCAACCAGTAATGCTAAAGAAGCTGAAGTTGAACGGTTCTATGAAGACCTACAAGACCTTCTAGAACTAACACCCCAAAAAGGTGTCCTTTTCTTTATAGGGGACTGAAATGCAAAAGTAGAAATTCAAGAAACACCTGGAGTAACAGGCAAATTTGGCCTTGGAGTACAGAATGAAGCAGGACAAAGGCCAATTGAGTTTTGGCAAAGGGACGCAGAGCTCATAGAAAACATCCTCTTCCAACAACACAAGAGAAGGCTCTACACAGGGACATCACCAGATGGTGAACACTGAAATCAGATTGATTATATTCTTCGCAGTGAAAGATGGAGAAGCTCTATACACTCAGCAAAAACAAGACTGGGAACTGACTTATTGCTGTGAACTCCTTATTGCCAAATTCAGACTTAAATTCAAGAAAGTAGGGAAAACCACTAGACCTTTCAGGTATGACCTAAATCAAATCCCTAACATTTATACAGTGGAAGTGACAAATAGATTTAAAGGACTAGATTTGATAGACAGAGCGCCTGATAAGCTATGGATGGAGGTTTCTGACATTGTACAGGAGACAGGGATCAAGACCATTCCAAGAAAAAGAAATGCAAAAAAGCAAAGTGGCTGTCTGAGGAGGCCTTACAAATAGCTGTGAAAAGAAGAGAAGTGAAAAGCAAAGGAGAGAAGGAAAGATATACTCATTTGAATGCCGAGTTCCAAAGAATATCAAGGAGAGATAAGAAAGACTTCCTCAGTGATCAGTGCAAAGAAATAGAGAAAAACAATAGAATGGGAAAGACTAGAGATCTCTTCAAGAAAATTAGAGATACCAATGAAACGTTTCATGCAAAAATGGGCTCAATAAAGGACAGAAATGGTATGGGCCTAACAGAAACAGAAGATATTAAGAAGAGGTGGCAAGAATCCACAGAAGAATTACACAAAAAAAGATCTTCAAGACCCAGATAACCACAATGGTGTGGTCACTCACCTAGAGCCAGACATCGTGGAATGTGAAGTCAAGTGGGCCTTAGGAAGCATCACTATGAACAAATTTAGTGGAGATGATGGAATTCCTCTAGAGCTATTTCAAATCTTAAAAGACAATGCTGTGAAAGTGCTGCACTCAACATGCCAGCAAATTTGGAAAACTCAGCCATGTCCATGGAACTGGAAAAGGTCAGTTTTCATTCCAATCCCAAAAAAGGCAATGCCAAAGAATGTTCAAACTACCGCACAATTGCAATCATCTCACAGGCTAGTAAATAATGCTCAAAATTCCCCAAGCCAGGCTTCAGCAATACTTGAATCATGAACTTCCAGATGTTCAAGCTGGATTTAGAAAAGGCAGAGGAACCAGAGATCAAATTGCCAACATCCGCTGGATCATCAAAAGCAAGAGAGTTTCAGAAAAACATCTATTTCTGCTTTACTGACTATGCCAAAGCCTTTGACTGTGTGGATCACAATAAACTGTGGAAAATTCTGAAAGAGATGGGAATACCAGACCACCTGACCTGCTTCTTGAGAAACCTGTATGCAGGTCAGGATGCAACAGTTAGAACTGGACATGGATGAATGGACTGGTTCCAAATCAGGGAAGGAGTATATCAAGGCTGTATATTGTCACCCTGCTTATTTAACTTATATGCAGAGTACATCATGAGAAACGCTGGGCTGGAAGAAGCACAAGCTGGAATCAAGATTGCTGGGAGAAATATCAATAACCTCAGATATGCAGATGACACCACCCTTATGGCAGAAAGTAAAGAAGAACTAAAGAGTCTCTTCCAGTTTTTTAAGAAATCTCCACACTGTTCTCCCTAGCGGCGGTACTAGTTTGCATTCCCACCAACAGTGTAAGAGGGTTCCCTTTTCTCCACACCCTCTCCAGCATTTATTGCTTGTAGGCTTTTGGATAGCAGCCATCATGACTGCTGGATGCATGAGACAAGCAAGTGCTCGGGCCTGGTGCACTGGGAAGACCCAGAGGAATCAGGTGGAGAGGGAGGTGGGAGGGGGGATCGGGTTGGGGAATACTTGTAAATGCATGGCTGATTCATGTCAATGTATGACAAAAACCACTACAATATTGTAAAGTAATTAGCCTCCAACTAATAAAAATAAATGAAAAAATAAAAAAAGAAAAGAACAACAACAACAACAAAAAAGAGTCTCTTCATGAAAGTGAAAGAAGAGAGTGAAAAAGCTGGCTTAAAGCTCAACATTCAGTAAACAGAGATCATGGCATCCGGTCCCATCACTTCATGGCAAATAGATGGAGACACAGTGGAAACAGTGGCAGACTTTATTTTTGGGGGCTCCAAAATCATAGCAGATGGTGATTGCAGCCATGAAATTAAAAGATGCTTACTCCTTGGGAGAAAATTTATGACCAACCTAGATAGCATATTAAAAAGCAGAGACTTTTTAATGTTACTTTGTCAACAAAGGTCTGTATAGTCAAGGTTATGGTTTTTCCAGTAGTCATGTATGGATGTGAGAGCTGGACTATAACAAAAGCTTATTGCCAAAGAATTGATATTTTTGAACTATGGTGCTGGAGAAGACTCTTGAGTGTTCCTTGAACTGCAAGGAAATCCAACCAGTCCATCGTAAAGGAAATCAGTCTGGAATATTCATTGGAAGCACTGATGTTGAAGCTGAAACTCCAATACTTTGGCCACCTGATGCTGAAGGCTGACTCATCGGAAAAAATCCTGATGGTGGGAAAGATTGAAGGTGGGAGGAGAAGGGGAGGATAGAGGATGAGATAGTTGGATGACATCCCTGACTCAATGGACATGAGTTTGAGTAAACTCTGGAAGTCGGTGATGGACAGGGAGGCCTGGCGTGCTATAGTCCATGGGGTCACCAAGAGTTGGACATGACTGACTGATCTGACTGACTGAATCTTACTTCTGTCTTCCTCCAGATTGGTCCACCAATAATCAAGATTTCATCATGAAAATGGACCTAATTTTTTTCCAAAGAAGTTAGTTTTGCCTTCTTCCTAACCTTAAAGGGATTGAGGCCATACTTTATTTTTCTATTGTATTCCCTGGGCACATAGCATAAGCTATAAAATAATACAAAATTACACTAGCAATATTAAGGGGGAGAAAGAGAGTGTCAAGATTGTTACCACTTATTGTGAATATACCCTATACCAGACTCTGGGTAAGTAACTTAACCTGCACTGTCTAATCAGCTCCCACAACCTATAATTCCAGTTTTGTACACTAACTCACTGCCTTCGAAGTAATGAACTTGTCACAGGACAGTCCTTTAGTTTCATCCAGACTTTCCTGGTTTGAAAACCTTGTTTCTTAACCTCTGAACTATTT
Organism: Cervus elaphus; assembly: GCF_910594005.1. Lineage (NCBI taxonomy): Eukaryota > Metazoa > Chordata > Mammalia > Artiodactyla > Cervidae > Cervus > Cervus elaphus. Next base: position 4,345,592 of record NC_057847.1, read on the forward strand.
CCCCTTTATTTATGTTAGGCACTAGGATACATTTACTGCCAAATAGATAGTTTGTGTCATAGAAGGAGTGAGAATTACCCAATATTCAGAACAAATTAGGCAGATGACAGAAGGGGAAAGGAGAAGAGTGAAATGTGGCTTGACATTATGCCAGTGTGCAACATTGTGGGACCAGAAAATATGACCATACAGTTTGGTGACCTTGCATAACTCTTCTGGCGCCTGAAGAAATAAGGAATGGGAGATTTTTGATAATGCTTTCTGAATATCAAAGACAATTTCTCAGTACAGTTCTGTCGCTGGGTCATGTCTGACTCTTTGCTACCCAATGGACTGTAGCATGCCAGGCTTTCCTGACCATCACCAACTCCCAGAGCTTACTCAAACTCATGTCCATTGAGTTGGTGATGCCATCCAACCATCTCATCCTCTGTCGTCCCCTTCTCTTCCTTCTTTTAATCTTTCCCAGCATCCGAGTCATTTCAAATGAGTCATCTCTTCGCATTAGGTGGCCAAAGTATTGGAGTTTCAGCTTCAACATCAGTCCTTCCAATGAATATTCAGGACTGATTTCCTTTAGGATTGATTGGTTGGATCTCCTCACTGTCCAAGGGACTCTCAAGAGTCTTCTCTAACACAACAGTTCAAATGCATCCTTTGGTCCTCAGCTTTCTTTATGATCCAACTCTCACATCCATACATGACTACTGGAAAAAGCATAGCTTTGACCAGAAGGACCTTTGTCAGCAAAGTCAAGTCTCTGCTTTTTAAACCTAGGCTGCCTAGCTTTGTCATAGCTTTTCTTCCAAGGAGCAAGTGCCTTTTAGTTTCATGGCTGCAGTCACCATTTACAGTGATTTTGGAGCCCAAGAAAATTGTCTCTCACTGTTTCCATTGTTTCCCCATTTTTTGACATCAAGTGATGTGACCAGATGCCATGATCTTTGTTTTTTGAATGTTGAATTTTAAGCCAGCTTTTTCACTCTCCTCTTTTACTTTCATCAAGAGACTCTTTAGTTCTTTGATTCTGTCATAAAGGTGGTGTTATCTGTATATCTGAGGCTATTGATATTTCTCCTGGCAATCTTGATTCCAGCTGGTATTTTCACATGATGTACTCTGCATATAAGTTAAATTAGCAAGGTGAAAATATGCAACCTTGACATACTCCTTTCCCATTTTGGAACCAGTCTATAGTTCCATGTCCAGTTCTAAGTGTTGCTTCTGAATCTGCATACAGATTTCTCAGGATGCAAGTAAGGTGGTCTGGTATTCCTATCTCTTTAAGAATTTTCCACAGTTTGTTGCAATCTATAAGTCAAGGTTTTGGCATAATCAATAAAACAAAGGTAGATGTTTTCCTGAAATTATCTTGCTTTTTAAATGATGCAATGGATGTTGGCAATTTGATCTCTTGTTCCTCTGCCTTTTCTAAATCCAGTTTGAACATCTGGAAGTTAACCATTCATGTACTGTTGAAGCCTATCTTGGAGAATTTTGAGCATTATTTTGCTAGCGTGTGAGATGAGTGCAATTGTGTGGTAGTTTGAACATTCTTTGGGAATGGAATGAAAATTGAGTTTTTCCAGTCCTGTGACCACTGCCAAATTTTCCAAATTTGCTGGCATATTGAGTGCAGCACTTCACAGCATCATCTTTTAGGATTTGAAATAGCTCAACAGGAATTCTATCACCTCCAATAGCTTTGTTCATAGTGATGCTTTCTAAGGCCCACTTGACTTCACATTGCAAGATGCTTGGCTCTAGATGAGTGATCACACCATTGTGGTTATCTGTGTTATGAAGATGTTCTTTGTGTATTTTTTCTGTGTATTCTTGCCACCTGTTTTTAATATCTTCTGCTTCTGTTAGGTTAATACCATTTCTGTCCTTTACTGTGCCCATCTTTGCATGAAATGTTCCCTTGGTGTCTCTAATTTTCTTGAAGAGGTCTTTAGTCTTTCCAATTCTATTGTTTTCCACTATTTCTTTGCATTGATCACTGAGGAAGGCTTTCTTATCTCTCCTTGATGTCCTTTGGAACTCTGCATTCAAATGGATATCTCCTTTTCTCCTTTGCCTTTTTCTTCTCTTATTTTCTCAGCTATTTGTAAGGCCTCCTCAGACAACCATTTTGCCTTTTGCATTTCTCTTTCAACTGGATGATCTTGATCACTGCCTGCTGTACAATGTTATGAACCATCATCCATAGTTCTTCAGGTACTCTATCTATCACATCTAATCCCTTGAATCTATTTGTCACTTCAATGGCATAATTGTAAGGGGTTTGGTTTAGGTCATACTTGAATGGTATAGTGCTTTTCTCTACTTTCTTCAATTTAATTCTATGTTTTGCAGTAAGGATTTCATGATCTGATCCACAGTCAGCTCTCAGTCTTGTTTTTGCTGACTGTATGGAACTTCTCCACCTTTGGCTACAAAGAATATAATCTTATTTTGGTATTGACCATCTGGTGATGTCCATGTGTAGAGTCATCATTTGTGCTGTTGGAAGAGGACATTTTCTATGATCAGTGCGTTCCCTTGGCAAAACTATGTTAGTCTTTGCCTTGCTTCATTTTGTACTCTATGCCTGTTACTCCAGGTATCTCTTGACCTCCTACTTTTGAATTTCAGTCCCCTATGATGAAAAGGGCATCTTTTTTGGGCGTTAATTCTAGAAGGTCTTGTAGGTCTTCACAGAACCGTTCATCTTCAGCTTCTTGAGTATCACTGGTTGGAGGATAGACTTGGATTACTATTGTATTGAATGGCTTGTCTTGGAAATGAACAGAGATCATTCTATTGTTTTTGAGTTTACACCCAAGTACTGCATTTTGGACTCTTTTGTTGACTATGAGGGCTACTTCATTTCTTCTGAGGAAATCTTGCCCACAGTAGTAGATATAATGGCCATCTGAATTAATTTTGCCCATTACAGTCCATTTTAGTTCACTGATTCTTAAAATGTCAATGTTCACTCTTGACATCTCCTGTTTGTCCACTTCTGATTTACCTTGTTTCAGGGACCTAACATTTCCGTTTATACTCTGAACATTTTGCATAGGGCAGCATTCTGGTGTCAGCACACAAGTCACTAATGGGAGTTGCAGGTAGCCGGATGTGTGGATTATCCCCTATGTTAAAACGTCAAATAAAGCCTTTCCATTCTCAACAAATACAAATGTACTTCAAGAAGACAGAAATGGATTTATAAAAGTTCTGTGACCATATGGAGCAGTGCTAATGTGTACATGATAAGGGCAGTAATCTGTTTCTCCTCCTAATGGCCACAGTGTTCTCTGTCTCCACAGAGAGGATTATTTGTCTTCTTAAAATGAAGTGACACTTCAGACCATTCTACAGCCTACAGTAATCAAGGCAGTAAGGTCCTGGTGAAAAAGCAGAAATATAGATCAATGGAACAGGGTGGAAAGCCCAGTCATACACCCATGCACCTATAGTTATCTAATCTATAATAAAGGAGGCAAGACTATACAACGGGGGAAAGACAAACGCTTCAACAAGCAGTGCTGGGAAAACTGAACAGTTAGATGTAAAGTAATGAAATTAGAACACCTTCTAACATCGTACACAAAAATTAATAAATGGATTGAACTTCCCGCCTGGGATGGGGAATACATGTAAATCCATGGCTGATTCATGTCAATGTATGACAAAAACCGCTACAATATTGTAAAGTAATTAGCCTCCAACTACTAAAAATAAATGGAAAAAAAAAAAAGAAAAAAAAAAATGGATTGAAGACCTAAATGTAAGGCTGGAGACTATAAAACTTTCAGAGATAAACATAGAGAGAACACTCTGATATAAACCAAAGCAAGATCTTTTTTGACCCACTTCCTAGAGTAATGAAAATAAAAGGTAAACAAGTGGGACATCGCACTGCATAGGAAACTATAAAGATGAAAAGACAACTTTTAGAACAGGAGAAAATATTTGCAAACAAAGCAACTGAGAAAGAATTAATCTCCAGAATATACAAGCAGCTCACGCAGCTCAATAAAAAAGAAAAAAAAAAAAAAAACGATGAAAAAATAGGGAGAGGACCTGAACAGAAATTTCTCCAAAGAAGATGTATACAGATGGTCAACAAACACATGAAAAGATGCTCAACAAAATGCTCATTATTAGAGAAATGCAAGTGAAAACAATGAGATATCACCTCACACCGGTCAGAATGGCCATCATAAAAAAATCTACAAACAATAGATGCTAGAGAGGCTGTGGGGAAAGGGCAACCATGCTGCTCTATTGGTGGAAATGTAAATTAATAAAACCACCATGGAGAATAGTAAGGAGAGTTCTTAAAACGCTAAAAATAAAACTGCCTTACGGTTCCGCAATCCTACTATGGGACATATACCCTGAGAAAATCATAATTCAAAAAGGCACATGTACCCCAATGTTCATTGCAGCACCCTTGACAGTAGACAGTACATGGAAACAGCCTACACGCCCACCAGCAGTGGAATGCATAAAGAAGATGTGGTACATACACACAATATAATATTACTCAGCCCTAACAAGGAATGAACTTTGTGGTGATGTGGATGGACCTAGAGTCTGTCATACAGAGTGAATAAGTCAAAGCAAATATTGTGTATTAAGGTATATATATGGAACCTAGAACAATATAACTAATGAACAAACTTGTTGACACAGTGGGAGAAAGAGACGGTAAGGCAAATTCAGAGAAGCATTGACATATATACGCTACAATGTGTAAAATAACTAGCATGAAGCTGTTGCCTAGTACAGGGAGCTCAGCTCAGTGCTCTGTGATGATCTAGAGGAGTGGGATGGGGGTTGAGAGGGAGGCTCAAGAGGGAGGGGGTGTATGTATATATATGGTCAATTCACATTGTTGTACCATAGAAATTAACACAATATTATAAAGCAATTTTACTCCAACTAAAAAAATAAAAATATTTGAAAAAGATTAAAGTGACAATTTAGGGTTACAGTTATTTATTGAGTGTCATCCATTCCCTACCCTAAATTTCTTGAGAGATGTCAAAAGTTTCCTGAAAGGATTCTGGAGCCAGCAGAAAAGTCTTGTCAGTTAGTCCTTCATGTGAGGAGATGGAGTTCAAGAATGGAACATCACTAGGTTGTAATACACCTCTGACTTTCAGTCCTGTGAGTCTTCTATTTGATGCAATCTCAGGGAGGGGTTGCAAGACTGAGGGACTGCTACAGTCAGCACAGCCTGATGTCATTATTGACTCAAATCTCTGTGGTAGCTCACTGCTCAGGGAGCCACTATTGGGTCTGACTGTAGCCATCACTGGCTCTCTGAAGAAGGCATTGTCAGGTAATATTATCCAATTTGGTTTATAATTCCATCCTTAACACAATTCCCACAATTAAACTAGGAACATTATGATGGGAAAAGTCAACCTTGGTGTTATATACTGCTAAATATGTTTTTGGGTCACACGATATACCTGGCAAGATAGAAGTCTACCATAATCTTAAGGATATACTATTTGAATACTTTTAATTAAATAAATGTGTAGGTCTCATCTTCTGTAAGTATTTTGCAACTCAACAGTTTTCTGGCCTAGCAAACCACTTATAGACCTTGTTGTATTGCTTTTATTTTAGTGTGCATGCTGTGCGTAGTTGCTCAGTTGCCTCTGACTCTTTGTGACCCCATGGATCATAGCTCATCAGGCTCCTCTGTCCACGGGGAGTTTCCAGGCAAAAATACTGGAGTGGGTCACCAATGCCTCCTCCAGGGGATCTTCCCAACCCAGAGATTGAACCCAGATTTCCCTCGGTGCAGGCAGATTCTTTACCATCTTAACCACGAGGGCAGCCCATGAATACTGGAGTGGATAGCCTATCCTTTCTCCAGGGGATCTTCCCTATCCAGGAATTGAACCGGTGTGCCCTGAATAGCAGGCAGATTCTTTACCAGCTGAGCTTTTAGAGAAGCCCCTCTTCTGTTTGCACAGTCAACTTTAAAAGCAGATAATATACATCTCGAGTTATTTCAGCTTCATTCTTAGAAATCTAACGTCTAAGTATCTGAAATGTAGAAAGTTTGATTCATGATAAATAGATAAAAACAGATATTGATTTAAACTTCTGTGATTTTGAAGATTTATTGCTCTAAAAGCATATATTGACTTAAAAAATAAGGTCAGATTTTGACATTAAATTAACAATAAATGTTTGTTTATATACCAGAGCAGAAAGGCAGTAAATATAAATAATTCTCTCTGCATGTTGAATCTAAAAGTGAATCATTTACTCTTCTAATCCTAGTTTCCCAGGACACACACAAAAAAGACATTAAAAACATAAGAAAGGACTTTGATGTAGAGGCATTCAGATATCATCTGCATCAGCTACCAAGATGACATAATTACCAAAATATGAATCTCCCTGTAGTCATGACAGTGCAACTGTTCCCAGGTTGATTCCCTTTTGACTTCTGAGTTGATTGTAAAATAACATCATACTACATTCCACTTTACAATAGGCAGTTATTTTTTTCATCCTGTGTTAGGGACTACATATTGGATTCTATTTAAAAACTAATTTTATAACATGCAAGGTTTAAATATATACATTAAGTGTCTGGATGAAAATCCAAGAATATGGTCAGTAATGAGCTATGTTATAAATTTTCTGTTTCTTTCAGATGCTGTTATGACTTTATAATATTTAGAACAGTTTATGTACTGCCTATCCACATATTTATCTGTCATCTGTTTCTATTATCAGTCTGCCTTTAAGCCTGTCTTACTGTGAATCTTGAATGCAATCCTGATTCCCTTTGAGAGCCTCATTGAGCTCAGAAATTTGTCAGAGTCCAGTTTTTAGGTTACAATAATTGACCCTGATGTCTATAGACACATTTCAGCAAAATTGTAAATCTTTTGAAACTGTATAATATTTGTGTATATGTTTATATACTGTTTATATATTTCAGAGAGACTCTATAGTTCTTGACAGATGAGAATTTGTGACCTGAAAAATGATAAAGACTTAAAAAGAAACATGTGAATTAAGTTGGGAGAAGAAGCAGTTGAAAGCATTTCTGAGATTAGAGTTTTCACCTTATTCTTTCTCATGGTAAATTATCTCAGCAGCATTCACAAGGGGATACATACCACAGTGGCACATACTCAAACTTTGTACCATATACCTGGTGGTATGTCTTACATCAGGTTCTTTTCTCTCTTCTGGCAGACAAATTATTCCTTTCTGGTAAATACCAGCTCAGTAAAAGCCCTGCATTCACTGCAGTTCATGGTACAGAGGTACTTCTTCCTACCCTCCCACCTTGCCCACACACCTTCCCTCTCCTCACATGTGCCAGGCAGATTTTTTCCATGCCTTCCCTCGTGCTGCCCTTTCAGCCTGGGATGAACTCTTCACTTCTTTGGGGGATATGTCTGATTATCCCAATGCTGCTTCTCCATCACGATCCCTCATACCCTGTGTTTGTTTACCCTGCAGTTCTACCATACTGTCTTCCTTCTTCACTAGACTCTGAGGTCCTTCTTTTAAAAACATTATAGCATCTCATCATTATGTAGCAGCTTAAGATTTATCAGTACTGCTTGCATTTGATCCTAACAACCACTTCGGTTCTGTGGGGATTCCTCCCTTCTGTCTGAGTGTTTAGGACCCCACCAGTGTCTGGTAAGTGTCCTAATTGTGGGAAGACGTGGACTCCACATCTTCCCTCTCTGTTCTGGACTCCACCCCTGGCATCCTGGAAAGAAGGCAAGCATGCCTTTCATCACTACATCCCAGGTCCAAAAGCAGGGCCTAACAGTCGGGAGAAGCTTAGGAAGTGTGTGTGTGTGTAAAGGCATCCTCTGCAGTCTATTGTAACCTCTGCCCTCTCCAAACCCATGCTGGACTCCCAAATTGTACCACACACCTTGAAGCTGCTTCTCTTGCATGGGGCTGTTGATGTTTTATGTACTTAATTTTAGCACCCTAGACAGACAGATCTGGCTGCAATAGACCGCGCAGAAGCGTGCCAGCTGAGATAGACCGTGCAGAAGCGTGGCCGTGAGGAGCTACCCTCTCACCCAAGGTCAGGGGTAGCGACCGAGAGCGCCAGGCTGTGACAGGTCAGGGGCGGCGGCCGAGAGGAACTACCCCACACCCGAGGTCAGGGGCGGAGGCCAGAGGAGCAACCCCACCACCAAGGAGCAGATGCTACGCAGGGCAGGAGGGCCAAGAGAAGCTACTACACGTTCAAGGTCAGGAGGGGTGGCTGTGAGGAGATACCCATTGTCCAATGTAAGGAGTAGCAGCTGCACTTTGCTGGAGCAGCTGTAAAGGGATACCCCACGTCCAAGGTAAGAGAAACCCAAGTAAGATGGTAGGTGTTGCGAGAGGGCATCAGAGGGCAGACACACTAAAACCGTAATCACGGAAAACTAGCCAATCTGATCACAGGACCACAGTCTTGTCTAACTCAATGAAACTAAGCCATGCTGTGTGGGGCCACCCAAGACGGACGGGTCATGGTGGAGAGGTCTGACAGAATGTGGTCCACTGGAGAAGGGAATGGCAAACCCAGTATTCTTGCCTTGAGAACCCCATGAATAGTATGAAAAGGCAAAGTGATAGGATACTGAAAGAGGAACTCCCCAGGTTGGTAGGTGCCCAATATGCTACTGGAGATCTGTGGAGAAATAACTCTAGAAAGAATGAAGGGATGGAGCCAAAGCAAAAACAATACCCAGTTGTGGATGTGACTGGTGATAGAAGGAAGGTCCGAGGCTGTAAAGAGCAATATTGCATAGGAATCTGGAATGTTAGGTCCATGAATCAAGCAAATCGGAAGTGGTCAAACAGGGGATGGCAAGAGTGAATGTTGACATTCTAGGAATCAGCGAACTAAAATGGACTGGAATGGGTGAATTGAACTCAGATGACCATTATATGTACTACTGTGGGCAGGAATCCTTTAGAAGAAATAGAGTAGCCATCATAGTCAACAAAAGAGTCCGAAATGCAGTACATGGATGCAATCTCAAAAACGACAGAATGATCTATGTTCATTTCCAAGGCAAACCATTCAATATCAAGGTAATCCAAGCCTATGCCCCAACCAGTAACGCTGAAGAAGCTGAAGTTGAATGGTTCTATGAAGACCCACAAGAACTTTTAGAACTAACACCCCAAATAGATGTCTTTTTCATTATAGGGGACTGGAATGCAAAAGTAGGAAGTCAAGAAACACCTGGAGTAACAGACAAATTTGGCCTTGGAGTACGGAATGAAGCAGGGCAAAGGCTAATAGAGTTTTTCCAAGAGAATGCACTGGTCATAGCAAACACCCTCTTCCAACAACACAAGAGAAGACTCTACTCATGGACATCACCAGATGGTCAACACCGAAATCAGATTGATTATATTCTTTGCAGCCAAAGATGGAGAAGCTCTATACAGTCAGCAAAAACAAGACTGGGAGCTGACTGGCACAGATCATGAACTCCTTATTGCCAAATTCAGACTTAATTGAAGAAAGTAGGGAAAAGCACTAGACCATTCAGGTATGACCTAAATCAAATCCCTTATGACTATTCAGTGGAAATGAGAAATAGATTTAAGGGGCTAGATCTGATAGACAGAGTATCTGATGAACTATGGACGGAGGTTTGTGACATTGTACAGGAGACAGGGTGCAAGACCATCCCCAAGAAAAAGAAATGCAAAAAAGCAAAATGGTTGTCTGAGGACTCCTTACAAATAACTGAGAAAAGAAGAGAGGTGAAAAGCAAAGGAGAAAGGGAAAGATATTCCCTTTTGAATTCAGAGTTCCGAAGAATAGCAAGGAGAGATAAGAAAGCCTTCCTGAGTGGTCAATGCAAAGAAATAGGGGAAAACAATAGAATCAGAAAGACTAGAGATCTCTTCAAGAAAATTAGTGGTACCAAGGGAACATTTCATGCAAAGATGGGTTCAATAAAGGACAGAAATGGTATGGACCTAACAGATGCAGATGATATTAAGAACAGGTGGCACGAATACACAGAAGAACTACACAAAAAAGATCTACACAACCCAAATAATCACGAGGGTGTGATCACTAGCACTCACCTAGAGCCGGACACCCTGGAATGGGAAGTCAGGTGGGCCTTAGGAAGCATCACTACAAACAAGGGTAGTGGATGTGATGGAATTCCAGTTGAACTATTTAAAATCCTAGAAGAAGATGCTGTGAAAGTGCTGCACTCAATATGCCAGCAAATTTGGAAAACTCAGGCATGACCTCAGGACTGGAAAAGGTCAGTTTTTACTACAATCTAAAAGAAAGGCAATGCCAACAAATGCTCCAACTACCGTGCAATTGCACTCATCTCACATGCTAGTAAACAATACTCAAAATTCTCCAAACCAGGCTTCAGCAATACATGAACCATGAACTTCCAGATGTTCAAATGGGTTTTAGAAAAGGCAGAGGAACCAGAGATCAAGTTGCCAACATCTGTTGGATCATCAAAAAGCAGGAGAGTTCCAGAAAAACATTTATTTCTGTTTTACTGGCTGTGTCAAAGCCTTTGACTGTGTGGATCACAATAAATTGTAGAAAATTCTGAAAGAGATGGTATACCAGACCACCTGACCTGCCACTTGAGAAAACTGTATGCAGGCCACGAAGCAACAGTTAGAACTGGACATGGAACAACAGACTGGTTCCAAATAGGAAAAGGAGGATGTCAAGGCTGTATATTGTCACCTGTTATTTAACTTATATGCAGAGTACATCATGAGAAATGCTGGGCTGGAGGAAGCACAAGCTGGGTTCAAGATTGCTGGGAGAAATATCAATAACCTGAGGTATGCAGATGACACCACCCTTATGGCATAAAGTGAAGAAGAACTAAAGAGCCTCTTGATGAAAGTGAAAGAGGAGAGTGAAAAAGTGGGCTTAAAGCTCGACATTCAGAAAACTAAGATCATGGCATCCAGTTTCACCACTTAATGGTAAATATATGGGGAAACAGTGGAAACAGTGGCTGACTTTGTTTTTTGGGGCTCCAAAATCACTGCAGATGGTGATTGCAGCCATGAAATTAAAAGGCGCTTACTCCTTGGAAGGAAAGTTATGACCAACCTAGACAGCATATTAAAAGGTGGAGACTTTACTCCATCACCAAAGGTCTGTCTAGTCAAGGGTATGGTTTTTTCAGTAGTCATGCATGGATGTGAGAGTTGGACTATAAAGAAAACTGAGAGCCAAAGAATTGATGCTTTTGAACTGTGGTGTTGGAGAAGACTCTTGAGAGTCCCTTGGACTGCAAGGAGATCCAACCAGTCCATCCTAAAGGAGATCAGTCCTGGGTGTTCATGGAAGGACTGACGCTGAAGCTGAAACTCCAACACTTTGGCCACCTGATGCAAACAGCTGACTCACTTGAAAAGACCTTGATGCTGGGGAAGATTGAGGGTGGGAGGAGAAGGGGACGATGGAGGATGAGATGGTTGGATGGCACCATCAACACAGTGGACATGGGTTTGGGTGGCCTCCAGGAGTTGGTGATGGACAGGGAGGCCTGGTGTGCTGCGGTTCATGGGGTCCCAAAGAGTTGGACACAACTGAGCGACTGAACTGAATAAAAAGCAAACTACTAGCTAATTTTATTACTTTAACCTCATGAGTCATCACGAGTTTGGAACAGACTTGTTCATCAGAAAAGAAGAATGCTACAATGTGCCACTGAAAAGCTCTGAGTGATGACTCTGCTGCATGCGTCTTGGACGGGGCAGCCACGTGGTCAGCACTGGTGTCAGCAGGACACCCTCTGCTCCCCTGCCAATCAGTGAGAACAAGGAATGGCTGAAGCATCATTTTTGCTACACTTGATGTGCTACAAAGACATACGGAAGTACTGATGGGTGCCTTGAAAGGAACATTGAATAATTACTAACAACATGATAACCTGTTACTAACAGCATATGACCAGGTTCTTGAGATTATGTGTGGTGGTGATGGTGGTGTAGTCGTTAAGTCGTGTCTGACTCTTGCGACCCTGTGGACTCCCAGCTCATGGGATTCTCCAGGCAAGAATACTGGAGTGGGTTGCCATTTCCTTCTCCAGGGGATCTTCCCAACCCAGGAATCGAACCTGGGTCTCCTGCATTGAAGGCAAATTCTTTACTGATTGAACTACAAGGGAAGCCCTTGGGATTATGTGTAACATTAAGCAAAAGCAAGAGCACAGATTATATTGTGAGGGAAGGTTTCAACCTCTGAATTTTAAAATGAATATGTTTCTTATGAGGAGAGTGATTGTTTTAAGTGGTTAACACCATGTGACTGTTTTTACCATCCAAGAGAAACCACCATTCACTCCCTGCCTGGCTGTTTCCATATGTGAGGTTTTGGAGAAAGTTCATATGGTAGAGATTAGTGTTTCAGCTGTAAACCTGTCTAACTTATCTCCTCTTCCAGATCACTCAGGGGGTCAGGTTCTGAGACAGGACAAGTACATGTACTCGGTGTCTGAGAAGGCTGATGTGTTTAGCCTGTGTTACAGACAAGGGCTGAACTAGGTGACGACAGTGATGTTCTTGCTTAGATGCAGAATTTAGGGAGACTCTGAAAAGCTTAGTAATCAAGATAGATTCTATTTCATTTAACATTTTAAAAATTATAAAAATAAAGTAAAATTACAGGTTCAATGAAATTGCTGTCTTTCTATTTGCCCCAGAATTCAATATGGCTTGACATGATACTATTACTGATCCTTTAATTTAAAATTTGATCTTTTCTTCAAGAATTTTTCTGTATTAATTTTGAATTTTATATTGAAATATCATTAATCCATGTTTTTGGTACTTCTTTAAATTTTGTGCCCAAGGCTAGTCCTCAGTTGTCTGACCTGAATCCCACCATGTTACAGACGTGGACAAACATAAGCACAATTGGCAAAGAGGGAGAATGGCTCCACGGGCGCTCACACTCATACTTTCTCTCTCTTACTTTATCTTCCCTGCTTCTTTCTCCTGTATTTCAGACACACACTCTGATTTTGAGCCTGAGAAGTCAATTAAAAAAAAAGAAAGAAAGAAATTGTAGTTTGTCTTATTTTCACTGGCAGGTGGTGTTTAAAGTAAGATCTTCACATACAACTCCCTAACATATCACTAATTGGTAACCCACAGTTCACAGGATTTTCTAGGTTTAAAACACTCCTGGGATAAGGACTGAGAGTGTATTTTCAGAATATATACAGGGAATATAAGAAACACAGAATTATTAGATAAATATCTATTATGAAACACCCACAGGCATAAAAAATCTTAGGTGACAGTGGGTGATTTAAAAGCCTTCTCCTGTTACCAAGTGGTTCTTACATCTCCGGGTACTGGTGTGGGACTCTGTCCATGAACAGTGCTGACTTATCACAGGCAGATACAACTTGGATAACAGTTTCCAGTTCACATAGAAATGCATACATGCACAGTCAGGCACAGAGAAGAGTGGAAACACACTCGTTCACAATACTTATTCTGGAAGTAAAGGATGGAATATGGAGCATTTTTTTTTTATTTCTTCTTTGTATTTCCATGTATTTTTAACTCATCAGTATGTAGCATTTTTTTTCAAAAATTATTTTATAAGTGCTTTTTATATGGAGGATGCAAAAATCTGTTTTGTAATCCCAGTAAATATCAAGCAATAGGAAAGCATCTGAGCAGCAACATCAGGTTTAAAAGTTAGTATCAAATAGATAATTTCAGCAGGAAAATTTTTGGGATTGCCGTGGAAAGCTATATGAACTGTTAAAAAAATCTCTGCCCAAAACGAGGCTTGTGGTCCTACTTGAAGATGAGGAGAGGGTCTTTCCTCATGCTTCACAGTTCCAGAGCTCTCCACCCAGAGATGAGACTGATAGTTGAGTTATTTCACTGTGCAGAGCGGTGACTGTGGCTGGAGCTTTCACACCCAGAGTCAGATCACCAGGAAGGTTGACAGTAGGAAAAATCAACTTTGGCAGAGTTTGATGGAGATTTCTTTCCTCCTGTGTAAGTCCACAGCTATAGAGTGGAAAACAGTTTTTAAAAAATACACCTGGGGAGTTGGATTTCCTCAGTTAGGAATGTGCAATTAATTACTGAGAGGTAGCCTGGGAGGGAGGGTGGAGTTGGGAATCATGAACAGTGTGGACATGTCTGGAGTAGCCACTATGGGGAAAGTAACAGGGAGTCAATAGAGATGGGCGTGGCTTCCTAATACCAGAGCTGGAGTAAACCAGGGCTGCCGGGGCTGGGGCTGGATGGAGGAAATATACTTGAGTCTCAGACTGATGTAATGTGAATATGGGTGCAGGGTTTGGGAGAGCGATTATTGTGAGTGCAGACCATGACCTGAAGTGGAGACTGAGTGATGTTGATCACCTCTCCAAACACAGTGTGGATGTGAGGGGATGGTCAGGAGCAGAGAATGACAGCGAAATATAAGTTCCAGGAAGGTGAAGAGTTTCACTTTTTGCTTACTATGGATGCACCCCAAAATCCTAGAATATACTAGCCACTCAATAAAATAGATGAAGAAAATAAAAAAAGGAATAGATGAATGCTAAGAAATGAATGGCAAGCTGGGGTAAAGTATAAGATTCAAACATAGTTGGTAGGACCGAAACTGTACTGTGTACTTAGTCACTCAGTCATGTCCAGCTCTTTATGACCCCACAGACGGTAACCTGCCAGGATCCTCTGTCTATGGGGATTCTCCAGGCAAGAATACCGGAGTGGGTTGCCATGCCCTCCTCCCGGGAATCTTTCCAACCCAGGGATTGAACCCAAGTCTCCTGCATTGCAGGTGGATTCTTTACTGTCTGAGCCACCAGAGCAGCCCATGAATACTGGAGTGGGTATCCTATCCCTTTCCAGGAGATCTTCCTGATCCACAAATTGAACTGGGATCTCCTGAATTGCAGGTGGATTCTTTACCAGCAGAGGACTGACACCATTCAACTTCAAAACGTTATAAAGCTACAGTATTAAATACAGGGTAGTACAGGTGTAAGGATATAAAAATGATCAGTGAGACATAGAGAGTAAGAGTATACTCTTGTTAATAGAGTCAGTCGATTTTCAAGATAGACAATAAAGCAGTTCCCTACATTTATTATGCCCTGCTTCACAAAACCCCTTCCCTCTGGCAATTACCTGTTTGTATCTATAACTATGAATCTGCTTCCATTTTGTTTTCTTGCATTGTTTTTTAGATTCCAGATGTAAGTAGAATCACAAAGTATTTGTATTTCTCTAGCCTATTTCCCTTATCATGATACACTCTAGATAAATTCATGCTGTTGCAAGTGGTAAGATTTCATTTTTAATGACTAAGTAATATTCCATTCTGTAAATATACCACTTAATTTTTATCCATTCACCTATTAATAGATGCTTATGTCTTGGCTGTTGTAAATAATACTGTAATATATACAGGGGTACATATAATTTTTTGCTTTCTTTAGGTAAATACCTAAAATGAAACTGCTGGATTATACAATAGTTCTATTTTTAAATTTTTGAGGCCCCTCAATAATGTGGCTACACCAATTTACATTACCACCAACAGTGCCTGAGAGTTTCATCTTCTTCACATCCTAATCTACACTATTTGTTGTCTTTTTGATAATTGTCTTTCTGATATACGTGAGGGGCTTTGATTTGCATTTCCCTGATGATTAATGATTTTGAACATCTCTTTGTATGTCTTATGGACTTCTTTATGTCTTCTTTGGAAAAGGTTTTTTCAGCTCTCTGCCCTTTTTTCTTTTAAATACTGTTGTTTGTTTTATTCATGTTGAGTTGTATGTACTCTTTGCTAATCCATTATTGAATATATCATTTGCAGTGATTACTTCTCTGTGCAAAAGCTAAGTTTGTTATAGTACAAATTGTTTATCTTTGCTTTTGTTCCCTTGCTACAGAGACATATCAAAAAACATTCCTAAGACCAATGTCAAATGTTTATCTTTCCTTCTAGGAGTGTTATGGTTTCAGGTCTTACATTGAAGACTTTTATCTACTTCAGATTCATTTTTGTATGTTATTTGAGAAAGTAGTTCAGTTTGATTCTTTTGCATGTAGCTCCCTGGTTATTGTAACACCATTTATTGAAATGTTATCTATTAGCTATCACATATTTCTGCTTCTTTTGTTCTAGATTAATTGAACATATTTCTGGACTCTATTCTGTTCCATTGTACTATGTGTCAGTTTCAGTGCCAGTGCCGTAGTGTTTGGATTACTGTAACTCTGTAGTATAGCTTGAAATAATGACAATACCTCCTGCTTTGTTCTTCTTTCCCAAGATTGTTTTAGTTCCTTGGGGACTTTTGTGGTTCTTTAAAAATTTTAGGATTATTTTTGTAGTTCTGTAGAAAGCCATTGTATTTAAATGGAATTTCCTTGAGTTTGTAGATTATAGCATGTTCATTTTAACAAAATTAATTTTCATGATCGATGATCATGGTATATCTTTCCACTTATTGTCTCCTCCTCAATTTCATTCATCAATATCTTATGGTTTTCAGAGTACAGTCTACTTCCTTAGTTATGTTTATAACCAACTATAAACCTGCATTTTATTCATTTAAAGCAAGTATAATTGTGATTGTTTTCTTAATTTATTTTTCTGATAGATTTTAACTAGTGTATAAAAATACAAAAGATTTCTGTATATTAATTATGTATCCTACAATTTTACTGAAATAATTTATTTGATCTAATAATTTTTTTGATGGCATCTTAGGGTTTTCTGTGGATATAAATAGTGTCATATCTCAAAATAGTGAAAGTTTTAATTCTTTCTTTTCTTTCTTTTTTTTTTTTTTAGTTCTTTCTTTTCAATTTGGATTTATTTTTATTTTTCTTTCCTACTTGCTGTTGTCTGGACTTCCAATACAATGTTAAATAAAAACAGCAATAACTATCTTGTCTTGTTCCTGATCTTACGGAATACACTTTCAACTTTTCCCCATGATTATGACATGGCTGTGGGACTGTCATATATGGCCTTTATTAAATGGTGATATATTCCCTCTAAACACACTTTAAGTTTTAGTCATAAATGTTCATTTCATTGAATTTTGTCAAATGCTTTTTTATATCTACTGAGATAATACTATGATTTTTATTCTTAAATTTGTTAATTTGGGGTATGTCATTGATTTGTGGATATTGGGCTAACCTTGTAGCCCTGGAATAAATCCCACTTGATTATGCTAATAATTATTTTAATGTACTGTTGAATTTGGTTTGCTAACATTTTGTTGAGGATTTTTGCATTGACATTTATCAGTGACATTGGCCTGACATTTTCTTTCTCATGGTGTCTTTATCTGAATTTGGTATCAAAGTTTTGCTGGCCTCATAGAATGAATTTGGAGATGTTCATTTCTCTGTAATATCTTTCAATATTTTGAGAAGTGTAGGTACTAACTCTTACTCAAATATTTGGTAAATTTTAACTGGGGAGCTGATATTGTTCCTGGACATTTGTTGGGAGGGTTTTTGCTTATTTGCTTTTGTTTTTAACTACTGACTTCATTTATTACTGGTAATTGGTGTGTTCATATTTTCTTTTTCTTTCTAATTTACTTGGGAGATTTATGTTTCTTGAATTTTTTTTATTTGGTTTGGATTGTCTATTTTATTGGTGTATAATTATTAGCAGTAATCTCTTACTATCATTTGCATTTCTGAGATATCAAATGTAACTTTTCCTCTTTCTTTCCTTATTTTAATTATTGGCTTCTTTTTATAAGTGAGTCTGGCTAAAGATTCCTAAATTTTGTTTATCATTTCCAAAAAGAGGTTATTAGTTTCATTAACTTTTTATTGTTCTTTAATCTTTACTTCAGTTATTTTTGTTCTGATATTTATTATTTCCTTCTTTTATAAACTTTGGGATTTGTTTGCTTTGGGTTTTCTAGTTCCTTTAGATATAATGTTAAGTTCTCTGTTTAATATTTTTCTTTGGCCCTGAATTAGGCTTGTATCACTATAAACTTCTTTTTTAGAACTACTTTTACTTCATATCAAGATTTTGGTTCATTGTATTTCCATTTTAATTTGTCACCAGACTTTTAAAAATTTCTTCTTTGATTTCTTCAATGACCTCTTGGCTGTTTAGTAGCGTGTGTTTAGCCTCCACATTTTTCCTTGTAATTGATTTCTTGTCTCATAGCATTATGGTCAGAAAAATGCTTGATATGATTTCAGTCTTCTTGACTTTCTTGAGGCTTGTTTTGTGGACTAGCATGTGATCTCTGCTGGAGAATGTATATCTACACTTGAAAAGAATGACTCTTCTGCTTAATTTTCTATCTGGCTGCTCTGTCCATGAATGTAATTGATATGCTAAAGTCACCTACTATTATTATGTTACTGCCAACTTTTCTTTATGTCTGTTAATATTTGCTTTATTTGTTTAGCTGCTACTATGTTGGGTGCATACCTATTTACATTGTTCTGGCATATTTTCTTTTTGGATTGATTCCTTTACCATATGTAATATCCTTCCTTGTCACTTGTTACAGTCTTTTTTTAAAAGTCTATTTCATGTGATGTAAGTATTGCTACTCTGGCTACTCCATTTGCATGGAATATCTTTTCCCATCCATCCTCTTTCAGTCTCTGTGTGTCTTTAGATCTGAAGTGAGTCAGGCAGCATATATCAGTTTTATTTATTTTATCCATTCAACCACTCTATGTCTTTTTATTGGACTAGTAAACCCATTTACACTTTAAGTAATTATTAAGATTGGTCAGCAAGATGGTGAGGGAGTCAATTCTTAGGTAGGTTGATAAGAAGTTTGGGGTCCCTGAGGAGGAGAAAGCAGTCTGGGGCTCACAAGAAGGAGAAAAGGACAAACATTTTTCCTAGATTTCTTCATCTTAATCACATAAAACTTTTTTTCTTTCTTTAAGCCCAGAACTGATTACACAACAAAGAAATTCATCTTAAACATGTACTAGGGATTATATAACAGCTATATATTCTGATTGAGGACATGTTTCTCCTTCTTAAGACCCTTCTGACTAATCCTGTCTTCTTAAAATGTAAATTGTAGGAGTGGGTCTGGTAAGAACTTTACAACCTTGAGACATTCTTTTGATTTTCTGTAATAACCAGTTGAAAAAGTATATAGCTCCCTTGCTAAGACTAGTGAGTGGGGGCACTCTCCATCCCCTTTCTGGTGTCTATGTCAGATGCTTTCTCAATCCATTTTTATAGTTTAATAAAACTCTGTTACAAAAAAGCTCTTGGGTGATCAAACGTGGTCCCTGGTCCCTAAGCTAGATCTTCTTCTTTGAAGATCATGAATCCGACATGGCTCACCATAAGCTATCAATGGCAGAGTAGAAAGATGTAAGCTCATCCTTTCTAATAAATTCACCAAAATGAGAAGTAAGTGATGAACAATAATCAACAACAACAACAACAACAAAAGTCACTGGATCCTACCGAAAAAGATACTTTACATACAAAGACAAAGGGGGAGCCACAAAGAAGTGGTAGGAGGGGTAAAATCAGGATAAAATCAAAGCCATTATGTGCCAGATGAGCAATCCACAAACTGAAAAATAATTATACCACAGAAATTCTTCCATAGGAGTGAAAGTCTTGAGCCCCATATCAGGCTTCCCAGTTTGGGGGTCTGGCAATGGGAGAAAGAGCCCCTGAATCTGGTTTTGAAGGTCAGTGAGGTGTGATTGCAGGAATTCCAAAGGACTAGGGGAAAGAGAACCTCCACTCTTGAAGAACACACAAGGATATAGTGTACACCAGGATGCAGGGAAAAAACAGTGACTGCATAAGAAACTGGGCCAAAACCACCTACGAGTATTAGAGGGTCACCTGTGGAGGTAGGGAGTAGCTCGAGCTCACTGCAGGGATAAAGACACTAGCAGCATCAGTTTTGATGAGATCTTGGATGAAAATGAAATGAAATGAAAAGTATTATTCATTTGCATGGGCCCTCCTGCATGCCACCATTTCCTCCCCAACCTAACACAATCCCACAGCTTGTAGGTTCCAGGGCTTGAATACCTCAGGAAAAACAACAAAGAGGGTGGGGACATGGCCTTAACCATCAACAGACAGGTTGCTTAACATATTCCTGAGCACAATCTTGCTAACCAGAAGGACAAGACAGACCCACCCACCAGTGAGCAGAATCCAGAACTTCTCACCAGGTGGCCTGCATAAGCCTTTTGAACAACCTTATCCACAAGAGGGCAGATAGCAGAAGCAAGAATTATAATCCTGGCCTATTGACTGGAAATCATAATCACCAATAACTAGAAAAAATGAGATGGCAGAAGAATATATCCCAGATGAAAGAAAAAAAAAAAATCAGAGGAAGAACTAAGCAAAAACAGGCAATTACTGGAAAAATAATTCAGAAAAATGATAGTGAGGATGATCCAAGATCTCAGAAAAGGAACGGAAGCACAAATTGAGAAGATGCAAGAAATGTTTAACAAAGACCTAGAACTAAAGAACAAGCCACCAGAGATGAACAATACGATCACTGAAATGAAAAATGCATTAGAAGGAATCAATAGCAGAGTAACTGAGGAAAAAGAACGGATGAATGCAAAGAAATGAAGATAGTCTAAGAGACCCCAGGGACAACATTAAACACACCAACATTCCCAATATAGGGGTGCCAGAAGAGAGAGGGAAAGGATCTGAAAAAATATTTGAAGATATAATAGCGGAAAACTTCCCTAACATGGGAAAAGAAATATTCACCTAAGTCCAGGAAGCATAGAGAGTTCCAGGCAGTTTAAACCAGTGGAGGAACATGCTGAGAAACAGTAATCAAACTGACAAAAACTAAAGGCAATGAAAAAAAAAAAACTTTAAAAGCAACAACAACAACAAAAATGACATACAAAGGAGCTTTCATAAGGTTATCATCTGCTTTCTCAGAAAAAAACTGCATGCCAGAAAGAAGTAGCACAATATAATTAAAGTGATGAAAGGGAAGAACTGACAACTAAGAATATTCTAGTCAGTGAGGTTCTCACTCAGATTTGATGGAGAAATAAAAAAAAAAGGCCTTTTGTGTTAGTTGCTCAGTCATGCCTGACTATTTGAGATCCCATGGACTGTAGCCTGCCAGGCTCCTCTGTCCATGGGACTCTCTAGGCAAGAATACTGGAGTGGGTTGTCATTTCCTACTTCAGGCAATCTTCCCCACCCAGGGATCAAACCTTGGTCTCTTGCATTGCAGGCAGATTCTTTACAATCTGAGCCACATTTTCCATTTGTAATTTTCTTTTTTCTAATATTGGCCTTGTATTTTCCTCTTAGAAGAGTTCCTTTAGCATTTATTGCAAAGCTTGTCCAATGGTGCTGAGTTCTCTTAGCTTCAGCTTGTCTACAAGGCTTTTTAATTTCTCAAAAAAGCAAGGGCCAATATTAGAAAGAAGAAAACTTCTTTTTAACTGTCCAGCGCCAGTAATTTCCACTATTCTGTTTTCCAGACTGCTGATCTGTTCCTCTGTATGAACTAATCTATAGTTGATTCTTTTATACTGTATTTTAAATTATAGTTATTGTATCTAACTGGTGTTTGGTCATTCTTTGTATTTTCTTTGTTAAAATTCTGGCTGTTAATCCCATTTTCTCTAGCATTAGGTGAATATTTTTATGATCATTGCCTTGAACTCTTTATTAGATAGGTTGCTTATCTCTGCTTTCTTTAGTTTTCTTTTTCCTGAAGTTTTGTCTTGTTACTTTGTTTGGAACATGGTCCTCTGGCTACTGATTTTGCCTAATTCTGTGTTTTTTCTATATATTGGGTAGATGAGTTATGTCCCCTGATCTTAGAGCTTTATAGATGATATCCAATGAGGTCAAACAGCAAACTCTCCACTGGTCAAAGCTATGTGCTCTAGGGTGTCTCCTCTGTAGTTTGTGTGCACCCTTCTGTTCTAGCAGAGCTGATTACTGTGGATGCACTTGTTGGTAATGATCACTCCAGGCCCATCTTACTGTGAGGCCAAGCTCCTTGCAGTGCTTGCCAGCCTGTTAGTTGATGGGCAGGTTTCAGTTATCATTGGATGTGCTGTTGGTGGCATGCAACTACTGTAGACCCATGGGTACCTGGGATAGACCCCCTATAGAGCTCTTTTCACAGTCTGGTAATGTGCAGCTTCTGTGGGCCCAGGTGGGCACGGCTGGATTTCTTCATGGAAGGCTGCATGGCCCAGAGTTGTGTGGTCACTGAGAGCCACTGATTAGTGGAGTAACCCCTCTGCTAACAGGCTAGAGGGAGGTTTCTAAAATGATGCTTGTAAGTGCTTATAATATTGTGATAGAAAAAGCTCTCAAAATGGCTGTTGCTTGCTTCTGTGTTCCTAGAGGGAGTTCCAGTTGCTTCTGTCTTTCTGAAGGCTCCCCAAAATTAGTGACTGTGTTGGACCCACACTCCTTTCAAACTGCTCTCTTTGCACTGGGACACAGAATATGTGTTTTTTCGTGTCCCTGTTAAGAGCAGAGTATGTTTCCTTTATTCATCCAGCTCTTCCAAATGTAAGCCCTTCTGGTTCTCAAAATGACATTCTGGGGACTTCTCTTCCCAGTGCAGGAGTCCCAAGCTGGGGAATCTGATGCGAGGCTTAGATCCCTTGACTCTTGGGGTGGACATCTGCAGATGTTATATATATCTTCTTTGGAGACTGCTTATCCAGGGTTATAGATCCTGATTATTTAGCATCTCATCATGACTTTTTTATATCTATAACTGTAGATAACATACTTTGTTATTCTTCATTGGTAGTTGCTAGGTAAGTTGTAATTTTGGTCTGTGTATGAGAGGAGGTAAGTTCAGGGTCCTCCTATATCACTATTTGGTGTGTGTGTGGGAGAATCTCTTCTTGAATTAGTTTTGAAAGCTTCTTTCTTTCTTAGAGTTTGTCTATTTCATCTGAGTTATTTATTTTTTTAGCATGTGAATCTTTATAATGATCCTTTATTTTTCTTATAAGGTCGATAGAAATATAGTATCTTCCTTTTTTGATATTAGTAACTTGTGTCTTATAGGTTTTTGTGGTCATTCTATCTAAAGTTTCGTCAACTTGGCTGATCTTTCCTAATAAATACCTTTTGTGTTTGTAGATTTTCCTCTTTTTTATGTTTTCTATTTTATGCACCTCCACTATAATATTTGTTAGACATTAATTTCCCACATTCTGCTTATTTTGGTTTCAGTTTGTTTCTTAATCTAATTTCTTAAGGTGATATTTTATGTTATTAATGGATATTTTTTCATATAAGCATTTATGACTGAAAATTTAATATTAACAATGATGTATCTCCATTTCAGTTTTTTGGTATATTATATTTTTGCTTTATTCATTTCAAAGTATTTTCTAACTCCACTTGTGTTTTTTTCTTTTGTGTATTATTAAGTGTGCGTTTTTCAATTTTCAGAAATTTGTGATTTCCACTAGTGTTCTTCTTTTATTAATTCCTAATTTTATTATTTTTCATAGTGCTCATGGTGTTCTCCAGGCAAGGATACTAGAGTGGGTTACCATTTCCTTCTCCAGTGGACTATGTTTTGTCAGCACTCTTTACTGTGATCTATCCATCTTGGGTGGTCTTGCATGGCATGGCTCATAGCTTCATTGAGTTATAAAAGCCCCATCACCACAATAAGGCTGTGATTCATAAAGGGGTCCAATAAGTTACTTGGAAAGAACAAAGGATGATTACTAATAGCTCAAGTAAGAATTAAACTGTTAGGCCAGAGAGGGAACTTCTTTCTTGACACCCAGCTGTGAATGTGTCTGGTGGTGAAAGTAAAGTCTGATGCTGTAAAGAACAATATTGGATAGGAACTTGGAATGTTAAGTTCATGAATCAAGGTAAATTGGATGTGTTCAAGCAGGAGATAGCAAGATTAAACATTGACGTCTTAGGACTCAGTGAACTGAAATGGATGGCAATGGACAAATTTAATTCAGATGATCACTATATCTACTACTGTGGGCAAGACTACTTTAGAAGACATGGAGTAGCCCTCATAGTCAATAAAAGACTCTGAAATGCAGTACTTGGGTGCAACCTCAAAAATGACAGAATGATCTCTTTTTCATTTCCAAGGCAAATCATTCAACATCATAGTAATCCAAAATCCGAGTCTACCACTGATGCTGTAGAAGCCAAATTTGAACAGTTCTACGAAGACCTACAAGACCTTCTTGAACTATCAGGCCCCCTCAAAATATGCCCTTTTCATCACGGGGATTGGAATGCAAAAGTAAGAAGTCAAGGTGGTAGTGGTTTAGCTGTTCAGTCATATCCAACTCTTTGCAACACCATGGACTGTAGTCTACCAGGTTCCTCTGTTCATGGGATTTCTCAGGCAAGAATAATGGAGTGGGTTGCCATTTCCTTCTCCAGGGGATCTTCCCAACCCAGTGATCAAATCTGGATCTCCTGCATTTGAGGCAGATTCTTTAAAAACTGAGCCACTACCACCTGTTATTCTGGGTATTTTATAGCATCAGTCCTTCCAATGAACATTCAGGGTTGATTTCCTTTAGGATTCACTGGTTTGATCTCCTTGCAGTTCAAAGGACTCTCAAGAGTCTTCTCCAGCACAATTCGAAATCTTCACTTCTTTGGTGCTCTGTCTTCTTTAAGATTCAATGCTCACATCTCTACTTGACTGCTGGAAAAACCATAGCTTTGACTAGATGGACTTTGCCAGCAAAGTGGGGTCTCTGGTTTTCAATGTGCTGTTTAGGTTTCTCATAATTTTCTTCCCAAGAAGCAAACATTCTTTAATTTCATGGCTCCAATTACCATCCACAGTGTTTCTGGGGCCACAGAAAAGAAAATCTGTCACTGTTTCTGCTTTTCCTTCTATTTGCTATGAAGTGAGGGTACCAGATGCAATGATCTTAGTTTTTTGAATGTTGAGTTTCAAGAAAGCTTTTTTACTCTACTCTTTCATCCTCATCAAGAGGCTCTTTAGTTTCTCTTGGCTTTCTGGCATTATAGTAGTATCATCTGCATATCTGAGGTTGGTATTTCTCCCTGAAATTCTGACTGCAGCTTATAATCCATCCAGCCTGACATTTCACATGATGTACTTTGCATAGAAGTGAAATAAGCAGGGTGATAACATACCACCTTGACATACTCCTTTCTCAATTTTGAATTAGTCAGTTGTTCCATGTCTGGTTCTAACTTTTGCTTCTTGACCTGTATACAAGTTTCTCAGGAGACTGGTAAGGTACTCTGGTATCCCCATCTTTAAGAATTTTCCACAGTTTGTTGTTATACATAATCAAAAGCTTTAACATAGTCAGTAAAACAGAAGTAGATGTTTCTCTGGAACTTCCTTGCTTTCTCCATGAGCCAATGAATGTTGGCAATTTGATCTCTGGTTCCTCTGCCTCTTTGAAACCCAGCCTGTACATCTAGGAGTTCTTGGATCACATACTACTGAAGCCTAGCTTGAAGGATTTAAAGCATAACCATGCTAGCATGTGAACTGAGCACAACTGTATGGTAATTTGAACTTTCTTTGGCATTGCCCTTCTTTGGACTTAGAATGAAAACTGACCTTCTCTGGTCCTGTAGCCACTGCTGAGTCTTCCAAATATTCTGATACATTGAGTGCAGCACTTTAACATCACTTTTTAAGATTTTAAATTGTTCAGCTGAAATTCTGTCATCTCCACTAGCTTTGTCCTTAGTAATGCTCCCTAAGGCTGACTTGACTCCAGACTACAGTATGTCTGGTTCTAGGTGAGTGTCCATACCATTGTGGCTATCCAAGTCATTAAGGCCTTTCTTGTATAGTTTGTCAGTGTATTCTTTCTACCTCTTCTTAAGCTCCTTTGCTTCTGTTAACTTTCTGTGCTTTATGATGTCCATCCTTGTGTAAAATGCTCCCTTAATATCTCTAATTTTCTTAAAGAGACTCTAGTCTTTCCCATTCTATTGTTTTCCTCTATTTCTTTGCATTGTTCTTCTAAGAAGGCCTTCTTATCTCTCCTTGCTATTCTTTGTAACTCTGCATCCAGTTGAGTATATCTTTCCCTTTCTCCTTTGCCTTTTGCTTCTCTTCTTTCCTCAGCTATTTGTAAAACCTCCTCAGGCAATCATTTTGTCTTTTTGCATTTCTTTGGAGTGGGGGAGGTTTTGTCACTCCCTTCTGTACAATGTTATGGATCACTTATGAGCTGAAGCTCAAATACTTTGGCCACCTGATGCAAAGAATTGAATCTTTAGAAAAGGGCTTGATGATGAGAAAGACTGAAGGCAAAAGGAGAAGAAGGCAGCAGAGGATCTGATGTTTAGATAGCATCTCTAACTCAATGGACATGAATTTAGGCAAATTTCCAGAGATAGTTAGAACCAGACATGAACTCAGTGTTCTACAGTTCATGGGGTTGCAAAGAGTCAGACAGACTTACAGACTCAGTCACAACAACAAATGTCATTCCACTATGGTCAGAGGTCATATTTAATATTCTTTTAGTTCTTTTGAATTAATGTAATTTGTCTTATATATTTCCTGAGAATATTTCATATGCAGTTGAAAAAAAAATGTGTATCCTGCTGTGATACACTATTTGTCTTTCTCTGACTTATTTCATTAAGCATAATATTTTCTAGGTTCATCTATGTTGCTGAAAATGGCAGAATTTCATTCCGTTTTATAGCTGAGTGAAATTCCATTGTGTGTGTATGTGACTATATATGTATATGTAAATTGCATTCTGTATCAATTTTCCCACTGATGGCCACTAATTTGTCCATGCCTTGAATATTATAAATTGTGTTGCATGGACATTGGAGGGGATGTGTCTTTTCAAATTACCGTCTTTTCATTATTTTCTGGATATATATCCAGGACCTGAATTGCTGAATCATATGGGAGTTCTAATTTTAGTTTTTGAGGAACATTCATACAGCTTTCCATGATGGCTGCACCAATTTATATTCCCACCTGCAGTGTGCAAGGGTTCCCTTTTCTTCACTTCCTTGCCAACATTTGGTATTTTTGTTCTTTGAGATCATAGGAATTTTCGACAGATGTGGAGTGATATCTCATTGTGGTTTTGATTTGCATTTCTTTGATTGTTAGTGATGTTGAGAAATTTTTCATGTGCCTGATATCCATCCATGTATCTTCTTTGAAAAAAATATCTGTTCAGGTCTTCTGCACAGTTTTAAACTGGGTTGTTTGTTTTTCTGTCATTGAAAGTATGATAATTTTTTAATGTTTTGGATATGAATTCCATACTAGCCATATCATAAGTAAATAGTTTCTCCCATTCTGTAGGTTGCATTTTTATTTATTTTGGCTGTTCAACATCTTTTATGACTAATTAGGTCCCATTTGTTTCCTTTTGTTTTTATTTCTTGTGCCTTAAGGAACAGAATAAAAAGTATTGCTGTGATTTATGTCAAAGAATGTTCTGCCTATGTCCCTTTATATGAGTTTTACAGTTTTAGGTCTTACATTGAGGTATTTAAACCATTTTGAGTTTATCTTTTCATATGGTATGAGAAAATGTCCTCATCTTATTGTTGCACATACATCTGTCCAGTTTTCCTAGCATTATTTGTTGAAGAGATTGTCTTTTCTCCTTTGTACAATCTTGATTTGTTTATCACAAATTAGTTGACCAAAAGTGTATGGATTTGTTCTGCATTCTCTATTCTACTCCATTGTGCATGTGTCTGTCCTGTGTGTTTGTCCATACCATGCTGTTTGCTTGTTTGTTTAGTAATTTTATTTATTTGTTTATTTTTGCCTGTGCTGGGCTTTTGTTGGTTCACAAGCTTTTTCTCTAGTTGCAGAGTGGGGGTTACTCTCTAATTGTGGTGTGCAGGCTTATTATTGCAGTGGTTTCTTTTGTTGCAGAGCAAGGACTGTAGGGAATATGGGTCACAGTAGTTGCAGCACGTGGGCTGATTAGTTGCAGTCCCCAGGCTCTAGAGCGCAGCCTCAATAGTTGTGGTACACACACTTAATTGCTCCATGGCATGTGTGATCTTCCCAGACCAGGGATTGAACTCATATCTTTTGCGTTGGCAGGCAGATTCTTTACCACTGAGTCAACAGGGAAGCGACCATGCTGTTTGGATTAATGCAGCTTTGTAATATAGTTTGAGATCTGTAGGGCTTATGCCACCAGGTTTTTTTTTTTTTTTTCCTCTTTTTTTTTTCTACAGATTGATTAGACAAAATGGGGTCCTTGAGGTTCCACATGAGTTTTAGGATTATTTGTTCTAGTTCTGTGATAAGTGTTCTGGTATTTTGAAATGGACTACATTAAATTTGCAGATTGCTTTGGGCAGGCAGCATGGCCATTTCCTAACAATTTCCAATCCAAGAGCATTTTTTTCCATTTCTTTGTATATTTGCAAATTCCTTCGTTAATGTTTAATAGTTTCCAGTATATAGATTTTTCATCTCCTTAATAAATTTATTCCTAAGTATTTTATTCTTTTTTGTATGATTTTAAATGGTATTTTTTTCCTTTCTCTTTATGGCAGTTAATTATTAGTACATGTAAAAGCAATAGTATTCTGTATGTTATTATTTCTGTATGTTATTAATGTTGTATCCTGTCACTTTGATGAAAAATATTTTAGTTCTAACAGTTTTTTGGTAGAGAATTTAGGGTTTTTCAAATAAAGTATTCAGTTCAGTTCAGTTCAGTTCAGTCACTGAGTCGTGTTCAAATCTCTGAGACCCCATGAAGCACAGCACACCAGGACTCCCTGTCCATCACCAACACCCTGAGTTCATGCAAACCCATGTCCATTGTGTCAGTGATGCCATCCAACCATCTCATCCTCTGTTGTCCCCTTCTCCTCCTGCCCTCAATCTTTCCTAGCATCAGGGCCTTTTCTAATGAGTCAGCTCTTCACATGAGGCGGCCAGAGTATTGGAGTTTTGGCTTCAACATCAGTCCTTCCAATGAACACCCAGGACTGATCTCCTTTAGGATGGACTGGTTGGATCTCCTTGCAGTCCAAGGGACTCGCAAGAGTCTTCTCCAACACCACAATTCAAAACCATCAATTCTTTGGGGCTCAGCTTTCTTTATAGGCCAACTCTCACATCCATACATGACCATTGGAAAAACCATCGCCTTGACTAGATGGACCTCTTTTGACAAAGTAATGTCTCTGGTTTTTAATATGCTATTTAGGTTGGTCATAACTTTCCTTCCAAGGAGTAAGGGTCTTTTCATTTCATGACTGCAATCACCATCTGCAGTGATTTTGGAGCCCCCTCTCTCCCCCCTCCAAAAAAAATGTCTGACACTGTTTCCACTGTTTCCCCATATATTTACCATGAGGGGATGGGACCAGATGCCATGATCTTAGTTTTGTGAATGTTGAGCTTTAAGCCAACTTTTTCACTCTCCTCTTTCACTTTCATCAAGAGGCTCTTTAGTTCTTCACTTTCTGCCATAAGAGTGGTGTCATCTGCATATCTGAGGTTATTGATATTTCTCCTGGAAATCCTGATTCCAGCTTGTGCTTCTTCCAGCCCAGCTTTTCTCATGATGTACTCTGCATATAAGTTAAATAAGCAGGGTGACAAAATACAGCTTTGACGTACTCCTTTACCTCTTTGGAACCAGTCTGCTGTTCCATGTCCAGTTCTACCTGCTGCTTCCTGACCTGCATACAGGTTTCTCAAGAAGCAGGTCAGGTGGTCTGGTATTCCTATCTCTTTCAGAATTTTCCACAGTTTATTGTGATCCATACAGTCAAAGGCTTAGGCATAGTCAAGAAAGCAGAAATATATGTTTTTCTGGAACTCTCTTGCTTTTTCGATGATCCAGCAGATGTTGGCAATTTGATCTCTGGCTCCTCTGCCTTTTCTAAAACCAGCTTGAACATCTGGAAGTTCACGGTTCATGTATTGCTGAAGCCTGGCTTGGAGAATTTTGAGCATTACTTTACTAGCATGTGAAATGAGTGCAACTGTGCAGTAGTTTGAACATTCATTAGTATTGCCTTTCTTTGGAATTGGAATGAAAACTGACCTTTTCCAGTCCTGTGGCCACTGCTGAGTTTTCCAAATTTGCTGACATATTGAGTGCAGCACTTTCACTGCATCTCCTTTTAGGATTTTAAACAGCTCAATTGGAATTCCATCACCTCCACTAGCTTTGTTCATCGTGATGCTTCCTAAGGCCCTCTTGACTTCACATTCCAGGATGTCTGGCTCTACGTGAGTATGAGTGGTCACACCATTGTGATTTTCTGGGTTGTGAAGATCCTTTTTGTACAGTTCTTCTGTGTATTCTTGCCACCTCTTCTTAATATCTTCTGCTTCTGTTAGGTCCATAACATTTCTGTCCTTTATTGAGCCTATCTTTGCATGAAATGTTCCCTCTAATTTTCTTGAAGACATCTCTACTCTTTCCCATTCTGTTGTTTTCCTCTATTTCTTTGCACTGATCACTGAGGAAGGCTTTCTTTTCTCTCCTTGCTGTTCTTTGGAACTCTACATTCAAATGGGTACATCTTTCCTTTTCTCCTTTGCTTTTGGCTTGTCTTCACAGCTATTTGTAAGGCCTCCTAAGACAGCCATTTTGCTTTTTTGCATTTCTTTTTTGGGATGGTCTTGATTCCTGTCTCCTGTACAATGTCATGAACCTCCATCCATAGTTCATCAGGCAATCTGTCTATCAGATCTAGCCCCTTAAATCTATTTCTCACTTCCACTGTATAGTCATAAAGGATTTGATTTAAGTCGTACCTGAGTGGTCTAGTGGTTTTCCCCACGTTCTTCAAAATAAAGTATTAGTTCCTTGCAAATAGTCTCAGTTTTACTTCTTCCCTTCCAACAAAGAAATATTTTATTTATTTTTTTCTTTTTCAATTTCTTTAGCTAGAACTTCTAGTACTCAGTTAAATAGAAGTGATAAGAGCTGATATTCTTGTCTTTTTCCTGAATTTAGAGAAAAGCCTTTCATCTTTTCACCATTGAGTATAATGTTGACTGTGGATTTGTCATAAGTTGTCTTCATTGATATATATTCCCTCTATACCCACTTAGATAATAGTTTTAAATTATGAATGGATGTTGAATTTTGCCAAGTGCTTTTTCTGCATCTATTCAAATAATTATGTGGCTTTTATCCTTTGTCTTGTTAATGTGGTGTATCACATTGATTGATTCATGAATAATGAACAATTCTTTCTGCATTATTCATGATAGCCAAGACATGGAAATTACCTTAGTGTCCATCTGCCAATAACTGGGTAAAGAAATTGTATACATATATAATACTTTTATGTATACATTACAGAAGTCAAGTGTAGTAGTCAAGTAGTCAAGTGAACAAAGTGTTCACCAATGGATGAACAGATAAAAATAGATGTGTGGTGTATATATCAGTAAATTTATTAATATACTAAAGGAATAAACAAACTTGTTACTTGTCAGCAAAAATGTGTTGATTGTAATGGTTCCTATTTTGATTAACAACAATGTGTTCAAGCCTCATTATACTGATTTAAAATTCATAGTCCAAAATCACAATAATGTTTGCACCAACCTAATACATATATTTAAAATCTTTTTATCATCTATAGATTATATATATATATATAACATATATGTATATGTGTGTATATATATAATACATATAATGGAATAATATTCAGTCATAAGAAAGAAAAAAATGCTGCTATTTTTGACAACATGGGTGCACCTTGAGATCATTATGTTAAGTAAATAAGCCAGTCAGAGAAAGACAAATAGTGAAATTCTGCATGGTTTCACTTATATGTGAAATCTGAAAAATAAGTCAAAGTCACTGAATCAGAGAGTCAGAAAGTGGTGGCTAGAGACTAACAGGTGGGTGAAATAAAGAGAGGACTAGGGAGAGGTGGGTAAGAGGGTGCAAACTTTCAGCTATAAGATGCATAAAGCTTAGGTATGGTGCTGAAGTTAACAACATGCATTAATATTGTATAATTGCTATTTGCTAAGAAAGTAAAGCTTAAATATTCTCACTAAAAAATAGTTAGGGACTTCCTGGTGGTCCAATGGTCAAGACTCCGTGTTCCCCATGAAGGGGACCCAGTTATGATCCCTAGTCAGGGAAATAGATCCCACATACTGAAATTAAGAAGTTTGCATGCTGCAATTAAAGATCCCACAGGCCACAACTAAGGCCCAGTGTAACAAAATAAATAAATAAATACTAAAAGAAATGTTTTTCATATGTAGTCTTTTTTTTTTTTTTTTAAGAAAAACAGGAAAACAAAACTGGTAGCTGATTTTTATCAGTCACTAGGAAAAGTATCAATGGAATATGAAAGCAGAGACTGTAAACAGAAGAAGAAACAGAAATATCTGAAGAGCTGCTCCACTTCATCGTGAGTAAGAAAATGAAAATTGAATACTAAATGGAGATATTTTCGTCCATTTAAATTATCAGAAAGAGTCATTACTTACTCTAATGATGAGAGTGTGGGAAATCAACATTCCTTGCACTTTCAGTTCAGTTCAGTTCAATTCAGTTGCTCAGTCGTGTCTGACCCTTTGTGACCCCAAGAACTGCAGCATGCCAGGCCTCCCTGTCCATCACCAAATTCTGGAGGCCAGCCAAACCCATGTCCATCGAGTTGGTGATGCCAACCAGCCACCTCACCCTCTGTCGTCCCCTTCTCCTCCTGCCCCTAATCCCTCCCAGGATCAGGGTCTTTTCCAATGAGTCAACTCTTTGCATGAGGTGGCCAAAGTATTGGAGTTTCAGCTTTGGCATCAGTCCTTCCAATGAGCACCCAGAACTGATCTCCTTTAGGATGGACTGGTTGGATCGCCTTGCAGTCCAAGGGACTCTCAAGAGTCTTCTCCAACACCACAGTTCAAAAGCATTAATTCTTCAGCACTCAGCTTTCTTCACAGTCCAACTCTCACATCCATACATGACCACTGGAAAAACCATAGCCCTGACTAGATGGACCTTTGTTGGCAAAGTAATGTCTCTGCTTTTTAATATGCTGTCTAGGTTGGTCATAACTTTCCTTCCAAGGAGTAAGCGTCTTTTAATTTCTTGGCTGCAATCATCGTCTGCAGTGATTTTGGAGCCCCCAAAAATAAAGTCTGACACTGCTTCCACTGTTTCCCCAACTATTTCCCATAAAGGGATGGGACCAGATGCCATGATCTTAGTTTTGTGAATGTTGAGCTTTAAGCCAACTTTTTCACTCTCCTCTTTCACTTTCATCAAGAGGCTCTTTAGTTCCTCTTCACTTTCTGCCATAAGGGTGGTGTCATCTGCATATCTGAGGTTATTGATATTTCTCCCAGCAATCTTGATTCCAGCTTGTGCTTCTTCCAGCCCAGCATTTCTCATGATGTACTCTGCATATAAGTTAAATAAGCAGGGTGACAATATACAGCCTTGATGTACTCCTTTTCCCATTTGGAACCAGTCTGTTGGTCATGTCCAGATCTAACTGTCGATTCCTGACCTGCATATAGATTTCTCAAGAGGTGGGTCAGGTGGTCTGGTATTCCCATCTCTTTCAGCATTTTCCCCAGTTTATTGTGATCTACACAGTCGAAGGCTTTGGCTTAGTCAATAAAGCAGAAATAGATGTTTTTCTGGAACTCTCTTGGTTTTTCAATGATCCAGTGGATGTTGACAATTTGATCTCTCATTCCTCTGCCTTTTCTAAATCCAACTTGAAGATCTGGAAGTTCACGGTTGACATATTGCTGAAGCCTGGCTTGGAGAATTTTGAGCATTACTTTAGTAGTGTGTGAGATGAGTGCATTTGTGCAGTAGTTTGAGCATTCTTTGGGATTGCCTTTCTTTGGAGTTGGAATGAAAACACCTTTTCCAGTCCTGTGGCCACTGCTGAGTTTACCAGATTTGCTGGCATATTGCCTGCAGAACTTTCACAGCATCATCTTTCAGGATTTGAAATAGCTCAACTGGAATTCCATCACCTCCACTAGCCTTGCTTGTAGTGATGCTCTCCAAGGCCCTCTTGACTTCACATTCCAGGATGTCTGGCTCTAGGTGAGTGATCATACCATTGTGATTATCTGGGTCGTGAAGATCATTTTTGTATAGGTCTTCTGTGTATTCTTGCCACCTCTTCTTAATATCTTGTGCTTCTGTTAGGTCCATACCATTTCTGTCCTTTATCAAACCCATCTTTGTATGAAATGTTCCCTTGGTATCTCTAATTTTCTTGAAGAGATCTCTACTCTTTCCCATTCTGTTGCTTTCCTCTATTTTTTTTTTTTTTTTTTTTGCAGTGATCGCTGAGGAAGGCTTTCTTATCTCTCCTTGCTATTCTTTGGAACTCTGCATTCAAATGGGAATATCTTTCCTTTTCTCCTTTGCTTTTTGCTTCTCTTCTTTTCACAGCTATTTGTAAGGCCTCCTCAGACAACCATTTTAACTTTTTGCATTTCTTTTTCATGAGGGTGGTCTAGATCCCTGTCTCCTGTACAATGTCACGAACCTCCATTCATAGTTCTTCAGGCACTCTGTCTATCAGATCTAGCCCCTTAAATCTATTTCTCACTTCCACTGTATAGTCATAAGGGATTTGATTTAGGTCATACCTGACTGGTCTAGTAGTTTTCCCCACTTTCTTCAATTTAACTCTGAAGTTGGCAATAAGGAGTTCATGATCTGAGCCACAGTCTGCTCCGGGTCTTGTTTTTGCTGACTGTATATAGTTTCTCCATCTTTGGCTGCAAAGAATATAATCAATCTGATTTCGGTGTTGACAATCTGGTGATGTCCATGTATAAAGTCTTCTCTTGTGTTGTTGGAAGAGGGTGTCTGCTCTGACCAGTGTGTTCCTTTGGCAAAACTCTATTAGCCTTCGCCCTGCTTCATTCCGTACTCCAGGGCCGAATTTGTCTGTTACTCCAGGTGTTTCTTGACTTCTTACTTTTGCATTCCAGTCCCCTATAATGAAAAGAACATCTTTTGGGGGTGTTAGTTCTAAAAGATCTTGTAGGTCTTCATAGAACTGTTCAACTTCAGCTTTTTCAGCATTACTGGTTGGGGCATAGGCTTGGATTACCATGATAAATGAGAATCAACACTGGTGTAACCGATTTGAAAAAAATATTATATATAGCCTAAATTTTAGGTTCTAGGAATTCATCTAGATATGTGTGATATATGTGAGGAGAAATCATCATTTCAGTCATGTCTGCCTCTTTGCAAACTTGCAACCCTATGGACTGTAGCCTGCCAGGCTCTTCTGTATTTGGAATTCTCCAGGGAATAATACCAGAGTGGGTTGTTGTGCCCTCCTCCAGGGGAATCTTCCCAATCCAGGAATTGAACTCATATCTTCTGCAGCTTCCCCATTGTAGGCAGATTCTTTACAGCTGAGCCATTGGGGAAGCCCCTTATGTGTGTGTGTGTGTACACACACACACATACACAAATACATATATGGGAAAATTAACAAGACAGTGCCAGTGAGGGTCTTTTGCCCCTTCTTCTGTAAACAGTGACTACACAGTTATGTAACAGCTGAGGTCACTTACAGCACTGGGCCTGCACATCACGAGGTACTTGCTTGTTACAGGCTACTTTGTGCGGCATACCTGTATGAACTTCACCATGACAGCCCTGCTGGTTGCTGGGCTGGAGTGACACCATGGTTATGTTATATGAGGTTATGGTGTGGCTACATTATTGCTACATTATGGTTATGTTACAGCAGCTACTGTGGCTCCCGTGTCAGCCAGGAGAGAGGCTGTATTATGTCTGTCGTGCCAGTTAGGAGAGAATAAACGTGTCTTCAGTTCCTACGGCTCCTCACATCTTGTTCTTGTCTCTTAGCTCCAGCCTTCTGTATCCTGGATTCAGTGGACAGTGCAGAGAGTGTAAACAGTTAGATGACTGGCGCTGTGAACAGTATCAGCAATGCAGTATATTACACATGCCCATGATGAAGGGCATGGGAACCACTTCAGTGTTCTTGCCTGGAGAATCCCATGGACAGAGCAGCCTGACAGACTACAGTCCATAGGGTCACAAAGAGTTGGACATGACTGAAGTAACTTAGCATGCATACATGCATATATAGTGTTAATTTAAAAAAAAAAATAGTAGTAAATGATTGGAAGCAAAATACATGATGAAATATTCTTGTAATAGAATTTCAAGTAGATAATAAAAAGAATAAAGTAGAACTTTATGTATCATTGTGCCCATATTTATAAAGAAACCAAGATACATATCAGTATTAATATCATTGAACTAATAATGTAGGAAAAGGAGAGGAAAATGGAAGAGAGACAGAAAGAAAGATTGAGAGAGAATGAACCTGGTATCTGTCTGTGTGTGTGTGTGCTAAGTTGCTTCAGTTGTGTCCGGCTCTGTGCAAACCCATGCCCTGTAGCCCTCCAGCCTCCCTGTCCATGAGATTCTTCAGGCAAGAAAACTGCAGTGGGTTGCCATGCACTCCTCCAGGGTATCTTCCCAACCCAGGGATCAAATTTCCATCTCTTCTGTCTACTGCCTTTACCACTAGTGCTGATGGGAAGCCCCTTGGAAGAATATTAAGATATTAGTAATGGTGGCCACTATTAAAGAATAGAACAGGCAAATGGATTTAGGGCTAGGAAGACATCTCCATTTTCACTGAATTCCCTGTTTCATATTTGAATTTAAAATTTTAGTTGGAAAGGAAAAAACAGATTAAAGTACTAGCTAGAAACATAAGTTGGCATCACTGACATGCAAAAGACATATTTGTAAAACATTTATAAAATTCAATAGGAATTAGCACTGTGATTTCTAAAATTGGATAAACTATGGATTTACTTACCAGCAATATTACTTTCACTACATATCAGATCATGGAAGGACGTTTCTCACTCTCACTTTGTTAGGAGAGCTGTGTTCAGTTCAATTATCTTATATAATAAGAAAAAACAGCATAACTATTTAATAAAGCTGAGAACTTGTGATATGCATTCTCTCATTTAGTCCTTCTAACAGTTCTACTGGTGGGTACTATTATTATATTGATTTTGAAAAAGTAAAAATTATGCCACTGAAAACTTTAACTTGCTCAAAGTTACAAAACAATAATAACAGAGGATCCTAGCCCACACCTTCAAGATGCCACAGCATGAGTGCGTTTAACCATACTGCCATATTGTCTTCATAGTGATACTGACAAATGCTAGTTTTCCAGATGACTGCACCAGAAATGGTGGGGGCTTAGAAGCAGGAGATGTTAGTGATATCACAAAGTCTTCCTTCTTTGGAAGGATGATAATACCAAAGGCCATCTTTTACTATTAGGGCTCCGTGTGCTCTGTTAGATCAAAAGGACAGAAGTGGACCTCCAGAAATTTCACTAACATAGAATTTTTGTCAGAGTTATTTCTTACCCTTTGATATGCAAATACATCACCAATAAGTCTAGAGTAACTGATACTTCTTCCTCACTAGGTCTACTTATAAAAAAGCCAACAATGTGGAAGTTATAGGGAATAAATGTAAATTCAATGCTCGGTAAATACAAACATCTTTTAATACTCTTAAAATAATGAATCTTATATACAATTTCCATCTTATTCCCTTCTTGTAAGTACTACTAGCTTTTCTCTTCTTTACATCATATTCTAGTATCTGAGAATCCATGGCTGATTCATGTCAATGTATGACAAAACCACTACAATATTGTAAAGTAATTAGCCTCCAACTAATAAAAATAAATGAAAAAAAATTGGTATTGTTTCTTTCTTAAATATTTTACAAAATTTACCATTGATATTATCCAGGCTTGGAGTTTTCATTGAGAGAAAGCTTATTTATTACAAAGTCCTGGGTGATATTCACTCTTCCTGATATTTTGTATCCTAAATGCAATGTTGTAAAATTAACAAATTCTTAAGTATAAGGGGATAAGAAAGAGAAGAAAACAAAGATCACACATTCATAAAAAAGGAAGAAGTGGTCATTACAAAAGTTCTCACTTCTGTAACTAATCACATAGATGATGTAAGTATCTTCTTCCACCATTTCTTCAAAATTCCCTCTGCCCTCAGCAAGCATGTTAGCTTTTTGTGGTTCTTTACCTGGTGGGATGATTGAAATCTTTATTCCTGAAGGACTTGGGTTGTTAGCAGCCATGTATGAATTGGGTTGTTGTAGTTTTCCATTAACTTTAATCCCAGGGCATGAAAAGCACTAAGGGCCATCCTAAAGTATCTCCAATATTTAAGATGTATTCTTCCTTACCTCCACTGTGGAGTATCAGGTCAATTTCCCCTTGATAGTCAGAATCAATCACCCCAACCAATACAGTAAATTCACTCTGCCTGTTGACCTAGAGACATGAATGACCCCAAATGACTGGATGGTAGTCTTAGCTTCTAGTTCAATGGAATTATTGTTGTTTCCTGTTGGAACCATTCTTCCCTATGGAACTTGGATGTCTAGACCAACAGAGCCTAATGTTGCAGGGATAGAAAGCAGAAAATTTTGCTAGTGGGTTACTAGGGGTAAGAGTAAGTGGTGCTACTCTCATTTCCACCCTGTGACTCCTAGACCCATCCATCTCTGATATGGGAGGAACAGCACTGCATACTGGATGATGATTCAGAGCACACACACCCTCCAGGAGAACCTTACTCCAGAAATGTGCCACTTTGCCTCCTAGCTAGCACTGCAACTACATCTGCAAAAGGCCATTCCACCATTCTACCAAGCCAGCTTCTGCAGGGTGGTGGGGAACATGGTAAGACCAGTAAAGTTCATGAGTATGGGCACATTCTGGCTAAGAGGTAAAGAATCTGCCTGAAATGCAGCAGAACCAGATTGATCCCTGGGTTAGGAAGATCCCATGGAGAAGGGAATGGCAACCCATCGCACTATTCTTTCCTGGGGAATTCCATGGACTGAGGAGCCTGGCTGGCGACAGTCCATGGGGTCACAAAGAGTTGGACATGACTAAGCAACTAACACACACAAAGTGAGTTCCTAAATAAGAAGCTACGCTGTGTGGAATATTTTGACAGTTGATGAGGCATTGTATAAGTCCATGGATGGTAGTTTTGGAAGGAGCATTGTATGCAGAGAAGACAAATCCGTAACCAGAGTGAGGATATATTCCAGTAAGAAGAAAACATTGCTGATTCCATACTGGATGTGACACAATGTAACCAACCTACTGTCAAGTAACAGGGAGATCACTCCAGGCAATGATTCCTTACCGGGGACTCCATGTTGGTCTCTGCTGTTGGAAGATTGGGTAGTTAGCATGACCCTGGAGTATAGAAGGCCATGTTGCTGAGCCTGGACATAATGTTTATTACTGCTGCCATGGACACTGTTCATAAGCCCTTTGAGCAATGATAGGGTAACTGAGGAAGAATGCTAAACTGTATATATAGAATGGGTCATCCCATCTACTTAATTAAAATTCTGTTCTGCTGAAGTCATCCTCACATGGCACACAATATCATAACATTTTTGTTCACACATAGAGGTGTATACATGTACCACCCCCCACCAGATTTTTTTGCCACCAATTTTCCAATCACAATCCTTCAAAACCCCTGACATCTGGCCAACACATTTGTCATAGACTATATATATGGACCTAACAGAAGCAGAAGATACTAAGAAGAGGTGGCAAGAATACACAGGTGAACTAGACAAAAAACATCTTAATGACCAGATAACCACAGTGGTGTGATGACACCCAGAGGCAGACATCTTGGAATGTGAAGTCAAGTGGGCCTTAGGAAGCCTCACCACAGACAAAGCTAGTGGAGGTGATGTAATTCCAGCTGAGCTAGCTCAAATCCTAAAAGACGATGCTGTTGAAGTGCTGCACTCAATATGTCAGCAAATTTGGAAAACTCAGGAGTGGCCACAGAGCTGGAAAAGGTTAGTTTTCATTCCAATCCCAAAGAAGGGCAATGCCAAAGAATGATCAAATTACCACACAATTAAACTCACTTCTCATGCTGGCAAAGTAGTGCTCTAAAATTCTCCAAGCCAGGTTTCAATAGTACATGAATCGAGAACTTCCAGATGTTCAAGCTGGATTTAGAAAAGGCAGAGGAATCAGAGATCCAATTGCCAAAAGCAAGAGAATCCTATAAAAATTATATCCTTTTGCTTCACTGACTATGCTAAAGCCTTTGACTGTGGACTACAGCAAATTGTGGAAAATTCTTAAAGAATGAAAATGCCAGACCACCTTACCTATCTTCTGTGAAACCTGTATGCAGGTCAAGCAGCAACAGTAAGAATTGGACATGGAACAACAGACTGGTTCCAAATTGGGAAAGGAGTACATAAAGGCTGTATATAGTCACCCTGCTTATTTAACTTATATGCAGGGTACACTGTATGAAATGCCAGGCTGGATGAAGTATAAGCTGGAATCAAGATTGCCTGGAGAAATATCAATACCTTCAGATATGCAAATGACATCATCCTGATGGCAGAAAGTGAAGAGGAACTAAAGAACCTCTTGATGAAATTGAAACAGCTGGCTTAAAACTTAATATTCAAAAAATTAAGATCATGGCATCTAGTCTCATCACTTCATTGCAAGTAGATGGGGAAACACTGGAAACAGTGACAGACTTTATTTTCTTGATCTCCAAAATCACTGCAAATGGTGACTACAGCCAAGAAATTAAAAGATGTTTGCTCCTCAGAAGAAAAGCGATGACAAATCTAGACAGCATATTAAAAGGCAGAGACATTACTTTGCTGACAAAGGTCCATCTAGTCAAAGCTATGGTTTTCCCAGTAGTCATATATGGATGTGAGAGCTGGACCATAAGGAAGGCAGAGCACTGAAGAATTGATGCTTTTGAACTGTGGTGCTGGAGAAGACTCTTCAGAGTCCCTTGGCCAGCAAGGAGATCAAACCAGTCAATTCTAAAGGAACTCAACCCTGAATATTCATTGGAGGGACTGATGGTGAAGCTGAAGATGCAAAGAGCTGACTTGTTGAAAAAGACCCTGATGCTGGGAAGGATTGAATGCAGGAGGAGAAGGGGATGATAGAGGACAA
Organism: Cervus elaphus; assembly: GCF_910594005.1. Lineage (NCBI taxonomy): Eukaryota > Metazoa > Chordata > Mammalia > Artiodactyla > Cervidae > Cervus > Cervus elaphus. Next base: position 4,386,681 of record NC_057847.1, read on the forward strand.
GATAGTTGGATGACATCACTGACTCAATGGACATGAGTTTGAGCAAGCTCTGGGAGATGGTGAAGGAAAGGGAAGCCTTGTGTGCTGCAGCCCATGGGGTGCAGAGAGTTGGACACGACTGAATGACAAATATATATATATGTAGTGACATAGTGGACCATTTTTCTTTCTAAGCAAAATGATCAGCCAAATCCATTGCATGAAGTTCTGTGCCCTGGGGAGTCCCAGAAATGGACTATAGTACAGTTGTCCACTTTTTTGTGGTGCTTGAATATTACACAGAGCCATTGATAAACCAGGCCCAAGTTTTCTCTTCCAAGTTGAAGAATTGAGGAACTCCTCACAAGGACATAATTGAGGCCTAGGAGAAAGTAGGCAGTGTAGCAGGAGTGGGGACCATGGATGTTGGGTCACTTCATCATGTAACTTACTTGTAATTTCAGGACTTGCCCAGGCCTGATCACCATAGCTCATTCAACATTTGATGATGGAGTGCTGCTGTGCATGCCCAACTTTATGGCTTGGTGGATCAACATAATATAAAATATATGATGGGAAACTTGAGCCATTTGGGACTTCCCTGATGGCTAAGTTGGTAAAGAATCTGCCTGCAATGCTGGAGACCCTGGTTTGATTCCTGAGTCAGGAAGATCCACTGGAGAATAGATAGGCTACCCACTCCAGTATTCTTGGGCTTCCCTTGTGGCTCAGCTAGTAAAGAATCCTCCTGCAATGAGGGTGACCTGGGTTTGATCCCTGGGTTGGGAAGATCCCCTGGAGAAGGGAAAGGCTACCCACTCCAGTATTCTGGCCTGGAGAATTCCATGGACTGTATAGTCCATGAGGTCGCAAAGAATCAGACACGACTAAGTGACTTTCACTTTCACTCACTTTTACTTTTAAAACACTTGGTAACTTTTTGACTCATGATTAAGTGCTCAGTCACTACTAAGGCCCAGCAGGAAGAGAAGATATATTTCCCCAAAGGAATATGTTATCTGCAGAGGATGGAAGGAACCTGATCCAAGATCCTAAGGGTCTGTGCTTCAATTCACCTACTAGGGCTTTCAAAAGGCTGTACACAGCATCTCTACCTGCCAGTGAAACTTCAAATACATGATCTGATGAGTAATATAGCTCTAGTGGCAAAGTGAATTGTAGACTGGATGGCAGACTGGACTCGTTGTGGAGTCTATTCTTGTTCTGAGCCCTACTCAAAACTAGTAGTTTTTGGGGTCACTCAGAAAATAAGCTAGGTAGCATACCCAAATGAGAAGTGTGTTCCCTCCAAATTCAGAAAGGACTACTAGGTCATGTGCCTCTTTTTTTGGTTGTAGGAGGGATCTGATGCAGCTTCACTTTCACTGAGGTGGAGAACCCCTGATAGGCAATCCCTGAATTTTTGTCAGATATATTTCCCATCTTCTGATATGCAAATGTCTTACCAATAAGATGAAGGTACTTGTTACTTCTTGCTTAATAGGTAAAATTAGCAATAATGTCATTAATGTAATGGACCAATGTGATATCTGTGGAAGAGAAAGGTGACCAAGATTCCTACAAATAAAGCAATGACATAGGGCTAAAGAGTTGATATACTTCAGAGCTAGGACAGTGAAGGTCTTGCCAGCTGAAAGAAAACTGCTGCTGGTGGTCTTATTAACAGATATGGAGGGAAAAAAAGCACTTTCTAGATCAATAGCTGCATACCAGTTACCATGGGATGTGTTAATTTCCTCAGGCAATAAAACCACATCTGGTATAGCAGCTGCAATTGGAGTCACCACCTGGCTAAGCTTATGATAATTCACTGTCATACACTTATTTCATGCACAGGCAATTAGGTGAGTTGAATGAGGATGTGATGGGACTCACCATTCTTGCATCGTGTAAGTCTTTGATGAGGGCACTCATCTTTGCAATCCCTCTAGGAATGCAGTATTGCTTTTGGGTTACTGTTGTCCTGGGTAGATGAAGTTTTAGCAGCTTCAGCTTTGTCTTTATTATCATAATAGCCTTCACACCACAGGTCAGGGAACCAAAATAGGAATTCTGCCAGTTGTTGAGTATGTATATTTCTATCATGCTGTCTGCAACAGAGGAAAAACCACAGGGTCGGTTTGAGGACCCACTGTGAAATAGACCTGAGTTAAAACTCCATTGTTTATCTGACCTTCTTATGCTCCAGCTCTGATTGGGGGACCACTGTGACATTTTGGGTCTCCTGGAAATAGTGTCAGTTGAGTCAGTGTCCTATAATTCCCCCAAAGTATGGTTATTTCCTTTCCTTCAATGCAAAGTAACCCTGGAAAAAGACAGTAGTCCATTTAAGAAAGGCTGAGAGAAAAATTAATTTTGTAAATTTCTGGCAGTGTAGCAGAATCCTTCTTCAAAGGGACCCAGTCTTCCTTTATTCAAGAGGTTCTGGATCTGTAAACTGGCATAGTTCCAGGAATATACATAGTTAGATTGAGATTCTATTTTTATAATTCAGTTTAGGCCTCAGTTCATTTAATCTAGAAATTTTTATATAATGAAAGTAAGAGTTTACTAGACTTCTCATATAGTTACTTGTAAGGACACTATGATCATCTAGTTAATACCATAGGTCTCTGCGAGTCAGACCTTTCTGATTACAGTTTTGACTTTGCTGTCCATTAGCATAGATCTATTTTTTTCTTTGGTGGTTGAGTACCATTACTTGGCCCTTGCATCCTGGGATCCAGTTGTCTCCATTACATCTAAATTTCTCAATTCAATGGCAGCAGTTCTTACTATAATGTCTAACCTACAGACAAGAACAATCACAGAGCCCATCAAGGATACTAGGGCTCCCTTTGTAAATGTATATTTCACAGCTATGGTTAATGATTTGTCCTATGGATCCATCTGGGTTGGGTTAGTGAGTATTGCATGATAAATCTATTCTAACATTCTTAAATATTAGTTGGTCAGTCATGTCTGAGTCTCTATGATCCCATGAACTATAGCCTGCCAGACTCCTCTGTCTATGGAATTCTCCAGGCAAAATACTGGACTAGGTATCCATTCCCTTCTCCAGGGGATCTTCTTGACTCAGGAGTCAAACCCATGTCTCCTGTATTGAAGGAAGATTCTTTACCATCTGAGCCAACCTATACCAAAGCACATTGCCATTTCATCTTCATTTAGTGTAGGTTACATTTTAGTCCATATTTCAGTCAACAAATACACTAACCAAATAATCAGATCCTTTCTAATGTCCCAAGCTACAACATTAATCCAGAATCTCTGCTTAGAGGTCCAATAAATGTAAATTTGGCTTGATGCAAATTTATGTTCCTTCTACCATTTCCTCACACATGTAATAGTTAAGAAAGATTGAGGACAGGAGAAGGGGGGTGACAGAGGATGAGATGGTTGGATAACATCACTGACTCAGTAGACATGAGTTTGAGTAAACTCTGGGAGATAATAAAGACATGCTCCAATCCATGAGGTTGCAAAGAAATGGACACGACTTAGCAACAAAACAACAACAACACGTATTACTCATATTTCTGTCAGTATAAGTTTGAACAAAAAAATCACATAATTATTTTGAGCCTCCTCATTGGTCATACTTTGTATCTTACCTTTTGGGGCATTCTGGGATTTGAGTGCAGTTATACATGAGAACCAAAGATGAGTGGGGTGTGGATGGGTTCCAAGGAGACTTATTGGTGTCTTATAATGCAACTCTCTTGAGGGAGACATTACAGGTAAAGCCACTAGGTAAAGCAGAATTATTTCCTAAGACAGGGATGAAGAGGCTCCTTTTATTGGCAGAGTCTCACCAGTATTTATAAATTCAGTGTCCCCAGATTATCAGAGTTGTCCCATATGTTCAACTCTCAGTATCCCATTCCTACTCAATCAATGTTCTCACTCTAATAGCAGATATCCAGAGAGGGTGGAAACTCAATCTGTCTTATGATTCAGCCACTTGCAAGGTGAAACTCTCAATTTAGTTTTCAGCAATCTCAGCTCCAGCTCTGCAGGTATAGGAGATAAGAACTTTCAGAGCATAAATAGAAGCTTTAAGGTCATTTATGTGGTGCTTGAGGAAGAAATTTGAATCCCTGAGCTCATGCTTTTCTTTATCCACTGCATCCAGTGTAATTAGGAGCAACCTGTCAATCTTATTATGCTTGCTAATTTGACAAAATGCTTTAAACTCTCAAATACATGGTCATTCAGAATCTAGCCTCTTAAAAGTATTTTATTAGGAATCTCCAATGATGATATTTTGTGCATTTATATTGCCACATCACACTGCAGACTATTAGTGCTTTTTTTACTATTGAATATCAATACCCAATTGGTGGACATTGGTGCTTTTAAATCTAATCAGAGAATCAACCACAGATATTCTAGATATAACTTGGAAAACACATACTTCAGATTCTCTTTTCAGTACTAAAATTTGTAGTAGTCAATGTTCTCCAGGGAAACAGAACCAATAAGATCTATACGTGGACAAAGATATCTCCTCTTGCTTCTCTCTTGTTCTCCTCTCATAAGGAATTGGCTCATGTAATTTTGGGATATGATAAGTCTAATATCCATAAGGGCAGGCCTGAATTCTATAGATTTACATAAGTGTTGATGTCTCAGTCTTCAGTCTGAATTCCACAGGGAAGCAGGCTAGAAACGTATGCAGAATTTCTATGTTGCTGTCTTGTGAATTTCTTCTTTAGTTTTAGGAAGCCTCTGTATTTACTCTTAAGGCCTTTAAGTTATTGGAAAAGACAAAGCTACATTTTTTCCAGTAGTATGTATGGATGTGAGAGTTGGACTGTAAAGAAAGCTGAATACCAAAGAATTGATGCTTTGGGGCTGTGGTATTGGAAAAGACTCTTGAGAGTCCCTTGGACTGCAAGGAGATCAAACCACTCAATCCTAAAGGAAATCAGTCCTGAATATTCAATGGAAGGACTGATGCTGAAGCTGAAGCTACAATACTTTGGCCACCTGATGCAAAGAACTGATTCATTGGAAAAGACCCTGATTCTGGGAAATACTGAAAGGCAGGAGGAGAAGGGAATGACAGAGGATGAGATGGCTGGATGGTATCCATCATTGACTCAATGAACATGAGCTTGAGCAAGCTCTGGGAGATGGTGACGGACAGGGAAGCCTGGTGTGCTGCAGTCCATAGAGTCACAAAGAGTTGGATACAACTGAGCAACTGAACAACAACAGCCATATTATAGAGGATAATCTGCTTTACTCAAAGTTCACTGATTTAAGTATTAATCACATATAAAAAATAGCTTCACAGCAACATCTGGACTGGTGTTTGACCAATAGTTGTGCAGCATAGGCTAGTCAAGTTAATACATAAAACTATCCATTACAGATCAAAAGTATTTTTAAAAAATATTTTCACTTCCAGAACCTTGAAAAGAATCTGGAAAATAGTGGAAATAAAGGAAATATTTATTATTAATTAATAAATAATCTGTCACCTGCCAATTCAGTGATAATCTGTCAAGGTAATGAGTTCCTTGTTTCAGTTTTTAAAGATAGGAACAAATACTAGGTGACCTTCTAATTAGAATGCTGTGAAACTGACTGTTTATGCTCTGTTCCAATACTCAGTTCCTAGAATTATGACATGAGAACTAAAGCACACTTTCTCCTTAAAGAAAATCTGTGACCACTGGAAACTACATTATGAAGAATGTCTATTCCTTGTGGAATATGATGGGATTGCTGTTTTCTCCTTCATTATACATGTGCCAAAAACTTAAAAATCTTCATTAGAAAAGAGTGTGAAGGAAGATGAGAGAGAAAACAAATTTAGAAGCTAAATTAAGGACAAGCTGATCTCATTCCCCTCACCTGTCTAACTTCTTTTCTTAAGCAATCATATGTTCCCTGTGGGAGCATATGCATGTGGTGTATGTCTTTTTCTCTCCCTGTACTTTATTTGAAAACTTGTCCAGAAGGGATGTTGGAATAGCAATGAAGAAGAAGCTGCCAAGTTAGGTGACTCACTTCGATACAGCCTGAGGGCATTTGTATCCCCAGGAGCTCACATCATTTACGGCTGTTCCTTCATGTCTGTGTAATTCCTCCTCTAGGAAACAGAGCCGGGGAGGATCTGGTGGTGTCTTGTAGAAATGTAAGGGTATAAGGAATGAAGAGGGTCTCCCTTGCCCTCTTCTCCACCAAAAGAAGAAAATTAAAAAACAAAACAAAACCAACCAACCAACCAAACAAACAAAAAACTGTAGCCTGATAAAGCAAATCAGTTATAATAGGTTTATTGAAAACTCTTGCAATCCTGAAATCTTTTGTAGTCAAGGTTCCCGCAATAAATACTGAAAGATGTTGGCAAGGCTGCTTGTAGCTCTGTGACTAGAAGCTGGAAAGAACCCAGAGACCAAAGATTATTTCCTCGTCTGAGTGGAGGGCAAAATCTCTTTTCTGTGTGTTTGGGGGAAGAATGAGTTGGTTATAGCAGGAAAGTTGAACTTGCGAGATTTAGGATATCATTAGAAAGAAGAGAGAGAGGACATGATGATATATAGAAGTTCTGCCATGTGGAATCATGTTTTTGTTTTGTTTTTTTTAGTTTTCTATTTTTTTTTTCATTTATTTTTATTAGTTGGAGGCTAATTACTTTACAATATTGTAGTGGTTTTTGTCATACATTGACATGAATTAGCCATGGATTTACATGTATTCCCCATCCCAATCCCCCCTCCCACCTCCCTCTCTACGTGATCCCCCTGGGTCTTCCCAGTGCACCAGGCCCAAGCACTTGTCTCATGCATCCAACCTGGGCTGGTGATCTGTTTCACCCTAGATAATATACATGTTTTGATGCTGTTCTCTCAAAACATCCCACACTCGCCTTCTCCCACAGAGTCCAAATCATGTTTTCTAAATGGAAATGGTAACTAATTTTTGAACCAGGAGTTACCCTCCCATCTGACTTTTTAATTGTGATGCAGATGATAAAAACAATTCATGATCTGAATATTCATGTCCCCAAATTCTATTTCAGTTCTAACAAGAAATTACTGTGAAAAGCAAGATGAGAAGAACAGGGGTAAATTTTTTCTGACTTTCTCTGATACTGAGGAAACTAGAGAACTTCTACTCCTCAATTTCTTTAGTTCCAAAGTTCCAGTTTCTTTAGTTCCTAGCTCAGGTTCAGTTGCTCCCCACTCAAAAGCCAACAACTGAGGAGCAAGTATCTGTAGCAAGGAAAGATGCTTTATTCAGAAAAGTTGGCAATCTGGGGAGAAGGCAGACTTGTGTCCAGAGACCAACTCCAAAGACCTTGATCAGCCATGACAATTTTTCGAGGGAAAAAGTGAAACATTTTTAGTGGGAGGTCAACTTCTTTATCATTTTTCCATTTTGTGCAGTTTTCAAGGCAGGAGCCTTGAACATAAAAGAGAAAATACATTGGCACTTTGTGTTATATATGTTATACAATTTTAATTATTTAATAAAGTTTTGCATTATTAGTAAGAGTCTGATAAAGGATTTAGGGCAAGACTGTAAGAGCAAAATTAATATTATTATAGAAAATAATATAGGATATAATGTGATAAAACCAATAAAGCAAAGATATTGTTATAACTGTCTTACTTTGAGGAAACATTGAAAAAAAAGTCACTATGAATTCTCCACCACCAACTCTTTCCATCCATGGCAAAGGATGAAAGTAAATGGAAAATTCAATATTATCAAAGAAAAGCTAATTAAAATGTCATCAGTGGGATCATGTCTATATAATGACTATGTATGTTTGACGATTGTGTATTATTTTGGTACTAGTTCAGAAGGAATATCAAATACTAGCCTATCACTTGGATATTTCTAGCTCAGAGTATTGTTTTGTTCTAGGGGTTCATTATGTTATATGGACATATACAATTAACTGGGGTTATAAAAACAATTATTAAAGATATTACATATTTTACCGTTAACTTTTGAAGCATTGGTTGTGTGAGGTGTGGTTGGGTGTTCTCGTGGAGAAGAATTAGGCCCTTTTGTTTTGACTAATGGCAGTTGCAGTTTTCAGTGCATCTCATCAATTTGCTGAGCATACGTCTCAGATGCAGTGGTTTTTCTGGGATTCAGAAAGCTGTAGTAGATCAGAGTGACAGCAGACCCCCAAACAGTGACCATGATTTTTTTTGGGGGGGTGCACATTTGGCTCTGGAAGTGGGTTAGAGCTTCTTCTCAATCTGAGCTGGTCTGTCTGAGCTGGTCATTGCTGCTGGTTATTGCATAAAACCCGCTTTTTGTCACACATCACGATCCAATTGAGAAATGGTTCATTGCTGCAGAGAATAAAAGAAGATGACATCTTAAAATGACTTTTTTTTTTTTTTCAGTCAGTTCGTGAGGCACCCACTTACTGATCTCCTTTATCTTTCCAATTTGCTTCAAATTCTGAACAATGATAGAATGGTTGATGCTGAGTTCTTCAGCAGCTTCTCATGTAGTTGTAAGAGGATCACTTCAATGATTGCTTTCAGTTGGATTGTCATTTCTGGTGGCTAGCCACTGCACTCTTCATGTTCAAGGCTCTCAATCTCCTTTGTAAAACTTCTTGAATCACCACTGCTCTGTATGTTTGCTAGTAGTTCCTGGGCCAAATGCACTGTTGATGTTGCAAGTTGTCTCTGCTGCTTTACAACCCATTTTGAGCTTGAGTAGGAAAATTACTCAAGTTTGTCTAATATCATTTCATACATATAAAATAAATAGCAGGTAATAAGTCATTAGTCAAGAAACATAAAGCAAGAAATACACATTAAAATGATGTATAACATAACCACATGTATTTAAGAATGTATTCCAATATCAAATGGGAAATTTCAACAATGCAAAACAACAATTACTTTTGCACCAAACTAATGCCCTATGCATACTGAGATTTTAGTACATATACTTATCTGTATTGGCAAACAATTTACCCTACAGTCATCCTGAATCCAAGCAAGATTGTAAAGGGAGTGAATATGTTGTCTTTTCTCTATTATGCTCCTCCCCTTCACTCCTGCATCCCCAAAGATTAAGGCTCAGTGACACTGGTATTATTTATGGTATAAACAACTAACATGAGGGTTTGTTCCAACATGTATCAGGTGGATCCTGAGAACTTGCCTGACATAGCTGTCTAGGAAAAGGGTATGCTGACTCTTGGTTCCCAGAGGAGTTGAGTCCAGGAGTTTAGGGACTGTATGCTTTCCTAGAACACTGGGCCCAAGAATCACATGTGCTTGCTTCCCTATGAGTTTCACAGTATAGCTTGTGTGACAATAATTTTTGAAAAGTAATCCATGAAGGGAGAAATTCACCACATTTACTAACTCTGCCAGTTTTCTATAAAGGTTTATTTAACTATTTATGAAGTTAATAGGAAATCATATTGATGGATTGGTAAATATAGTAAGATACAGACATACATACTTTAAATTGACCCAGCGGGTGAGGACATGCATACTTTTTCCTTGACACAATTTTTACATCTCTGTTCCATCCTCTGGTCCTAAGTTTCCCTTGTCTGTATCTCAGTTCCCTGTTTTTATGCCTTCTCTTTCTGTCATTTAAATGTCCCTCTCCCTATTTGACTTTCAGAGTATCCTATCCCCTATACTCTCCATTGATTTCCAAGGGGTATAGGGTAGACAATCTTTCCCTGATGCTGGGAAAGACTGAAGGCAGGAAGAGAAGGGGACAACAGAGAATGAGATGGTTGGAAGGCACCACTGACTTAATGGACTTGAGTTTGAGCAAACCGTGGGAGATAGTGAAGGACAGGGAAGCCTGGAATGCTGCAGTCCATAGGGTCACAGAGTCGGATACAACTTAGTGGCCGAACAAGATCAACAATATTGTAGGCAAGTATAGATATCATCGTATTTCATGGGAATCCTTTTTAAAGACCTACTTTGGAAAATAAATTTAATTAAGCCTCTGTGCTAACATCCATGACAGAGCCTCAAGATAATTAACGAGAGACCCCCTTGTTGTGTACAAAATTACACTTGGAAGGGAATTACATAACCTGTAATCTTACTAAAATCAGAAATGGTAAGCAGATGGATTAATTCGAGCAGTTCTATCATCAGACAGAATGATTTGCATCAGTTGTTAAAAAGGAATTTGATTAAAAAAGGACTTTAATATTATTAGGTAGGGTGTTTTGAGCTCCAATAAATAGAAACATGATTCATATTGTATTGAGCAAGAACGGATTTCATTGGTTCACAGCACTAGAAACAAATTGGTGGGTTGAAATTATACAGCTTGACCAGTGTCACTTTCTTGGCTGTGCTTGTCTCAGTATGGCTTATTTCCTCATGGTTTTAAATGGCTGAAGAACCAGTCAAGATCAGACATTTCTGATGTAAACAAAGAGTTCCACCTTGTATTAAGGAGCTTACCATCCTAAGCCACTGACAAACTTCTTCCTTTAATTAAATAAAATTTGCTTACATGTTTCCATTTGTATCAAAATGCAAGGCAGATGGGATGGCCATTGTTGTAGACTGATGGATGCTCTTATGGATCTGGTGGTTATTTTCACAAACTTATTTATTTATCCAGTGCCAGCTTATTTTTTCCCCTTGATGTAGGCCTACAGTATTATCTATATATGAATTTCAGGTGTGCAATATAGTGAGTGCATATTTTTATATGTAACAAAATGATCACCAGGATAAGTCTAGTTACCATATGTCACCATAGAAAGTTATTGCAATATTGTTGACAATATTTGCTATGTTGTACATCATATCCCCATAATTTATTTGTTTTACAACTGGAAGTTTGTACTTCTTAATCTTCCTCACCTATATAATTCATCCCACCACTTTCCATCCCTATGGAAATGAAGAGTTTGTTTCTCAATATCTCTGAGTCTGTTTCTATTTTATGTTTGTTTTGTTTTTTAAGTTTCATATATAAGTGGAAGTGTATGATATTTGTCTTTATCTTTAATTTCACATAGCATAATACCTTCTAAGTAAATCCATGTTGTCCCAAATGACAAGATTTTGTTAATTTTTATGGCAGAGTAATATTTCATTATATATTGCATCTTCTTTATTCATTAACCTATCAATGTATACTTAACTGTTTCCATAGCTTGGGTAATGTAAATAAAGCTACAATGAGCCTTAGAGTGCACATATCTTCTCCAATTAGTAATTTTTTTTTTCTTCAGAAAACTACCAAGAAGTGAAATTGCTGGATCCTATAGTAGTTCTATTTCTATTTATTTATGTTTTTAAGGAACCTCCAACTGGTTTTCATAATGGCTATACAAATTTATATTTTTGCCAACAGTGTATGAGTGTTCTCATTTTTATACATCTTTACCAATGCTTGTTATTTGTTGTTATTTCTTGTTAATGAAAGTCATATTGACAAGTCTGAGGTGGTTACCTGATTGTGCTTTTGATTGACATTTCCAGGATGATTACTGATGTTGAACATTGTGTTATCTTCAGTTTCTTTCATCAGAGTCTTGTCGTTTTCTGGGTACACAAATTTTGCCTCATTAGTTAGATTTATTCCTAGGTATTTTATTCTTTTTGATGCAATACTAAATGGGATTGCTTTATCAATTTCTCTTTATGATAGTGTGTTGTTAGACTATAGAAATTAAACAGATTTTTGTATTATTTCATATTCTGCAACTTTGTAGAATTCATTGATGAATTCTAATAGTTCTTTGGTGGTCTCATTATATGTGTGGTTAGTCAGTTGTGCCTGATTCTTTGCAACCCCATGGACTGTAGCCCACGAGGCTCTTCTGTCCATGGGAATTCTCCAGGCAAGAATATTGGAGTGGGTTGCCATACCCTCCTCCAGGAGATCTTCCCAACCCAGGGACTGAACCCAGGTCTCCCATATTGCAGGCAGAGTCTTTAGTGTCTGAGCCACCAGGGAAGCCATCTCATTAGCATTTTATATAAATATTACCATGTCATCTGCAAATAATGAAATAATAATTTTATACCAATTTGGAAAAATTTTGCTTCTTTTTCTCATCTGATTATCATAGTTGGAACTTCCAGTACTATATTGAATAAAAGTGACAAGAGTGGGCTTACTTGTCTCTTTCCTGATTGTAAAAGAAATGCTTCCTGCTTTTCCCCATTTATGAATAGTATGATGTTAGCTGTGGGTTTATGAGTTTGTGATATCTGGTCTTTAATAGAGTGAGGCATGTTCCCTCTATACCCACTCTCTGTACAGTTTTTTTTTTTTTAAATCATAAATAGATGTGGAATTTGGTCAAAATTTTTTCTGCATCTATTGAGAGGATTGTATTATATCTATTCTTCAGTTTGTTACTGTTGTATATCACATTGATTTGCAGACACTGAAATACTCTTTCATCTTTGGGAAAAGTCCCACTTGATCATGGTGTATGACCCTTTTAATGAATTGTTAAATTTGTTTTGTTAATATTTTTTCTGAGGATTTCTTAATCTATGTTCATCAGTGATATTGACCTGCACTTTTTTTTTGGGGGGGTGGTATGGCAGTTTGATTAAGTTACACATCTTTGTGTAACTTAATGAAACTATAAGTCATGCTGTGTAAGGCCACCTAAGATATATGGGTCTTGTGTAGAGTTCTGCACAAGGGAGAAGGGAATGGCAAACCACTTCAGCTTTCTTGTATTGAGAATCTCATGAACAGTATGAAAAAGCAAAAAGATATGACATTGAAAGATGAACCCCACGGGTTGGTCAGTGTCCAATATGCTACTTGAAAAGAGCAGATAAATAACTCCAGAAGGAGGGAAGAGGCTGAGCCAAAGCAGAAAGAAACAATGCCCAGTTGTGGATGTTTCGGTTGGTGAACATAAAGTACAATGTTTTAAAGAATAATATTGCATAGGAACCTGGAATATTAGGTCCATGAATCAAAGTAAAGGGGAAGTGGTCAAACAGGAGATGGCATCGACAATTTAGGAATCAGTGAGCTAAAATGGATGAGAATGGATGAATTTAATTCAGGTGACAATTATATCTACTGCTGTGGGCAAGAATCCCAAAGAATAAATGGACTAGCTATCATAGCAAAAGAGTCTGAAATCCAGTACTTGAGTGCAATTTCAGAAATGACAGAATGATCTCGGTTTGTTTGCAATGCAAACCATTCATATCATAGTAACCCAATTTAAGTCTGTGTCCCAGTCACTGATGCCAAAGAAGCTAAAGTTGAATAGTTCTATAAAGACATAAAAGACCATCTAGAACTAACACCGAAAAAGATGTCCTTTTCATCATGCCCTATCATCATAGGGCAAAGGAATGCAAATGTAGAAATTCAAGAGATCCCTTAAGTAACAGGCAAGTTTGGCCCTGGGGTATAAAATGAAGCAGGGCAAAGGCTGACAGAATTTTGCCAAGAGAACACACTAGTCATAGGAAATACATTCTTCCTTCGCAAAAGATGACTCTACACATGGACACCACCAGATGGTCAATACTGAAATCAAATTGATTATATTCTTTGTAGCCTAAATGGAGAAGCTCTATACAGACAGTAAAAACAAGTCCACGTGCTGACTGTGACTCATATCACGAACACCACATTGCAAATTTCACACTTAAAGTGAAGAAAGTAGGGAAAAGCACTATGTCATTCAGGTATGACCTTAATAAAATGCCTTATGATTATACAGTGGAAGTGACAATATATTCAAGGGATTAGATCTGATAGACAGAGTACCTGAAGAACTATGGAAGTTGGTTCATAATATTGTACAGGAGTTGGTAATCAAAACAATCCCCAAGAAAAAGAAATGCAAAAAACAAGATAGTTGTCTGAGGAGGCCTTACAAATAGCAGAGAAAATAAGAGAAGTGAAAGGCAAAGGAGAAACAGAAAGATGACCATCTGAATGCAGAGTAATTCAAAGAATAGCAAGGGGAGATAAACCTTCTTAAGTAAACAATGCAAAGAAATACAGAAAAACAGAATGGGAAAGACTAAAGATCTTTTCAAGAAAATTAGAGATATCAAGGTAACATATCATGCAAAGATGGGCACAATAAAGTACAGAAACTGTGTGAACCTATCAGAAGCAGAAGATATTAAGAAGAGGTGGAAACAATACACAGAAGAGCTATACAAAAAAGGTCTTAATGACCCAGACAACCACAATTTTGTCTTCCCTCACCTAAAGCCAGATATGCTGGACTGTGAGGTCAAGTGGGACTTAAGAAGCATTACTGAAAACAAAGCTTAGTGGAGGTGATGTAGTTCCAGCTGAGCTACTTCAAATCCTAAAAGATGATGCTGTTAAAGTGCTTCACTCAATATGCCAGCAAATTTTTAAAACTTAGTGGTGGCCACAGGAATGGAAAAGGTCAGTTTTCATTCCAATCCCAAAGAAGGGCAATGCCAAAAAATGATGAAGTTAGTGCACAATTACACTCATATCACATGCTAGCTAGTTAAAGCTCAAAATCCTTCAAGCTAGGCTTCAACAGTACATGAACTGAGAACTTCCAGATGTACAAGCTGGATTTAGAAAAGGCAGAGGGACCAGAGACCAAATGGCAAACATCCATTGGATCATAGAAAAAACAAAGGAATTCCAGAAAAACATCTACTTTGCTTCATTGACTACACTAAAGCTTTTGACTGTGTAGATCACAACAAACTGGAAAATTCTTAAAGAGATGGGAATACAAGACCACCTTACCTGTTTCCTGAGAAACCTGTATGCAGATCAAAAAGAAACAGTTAGAACCAGACAAAGAACAATAAACTGGTTCAAAATTGCGAAAAGTGTATGTTAAGGCTGCATATTGTCACCCTGCTTGTTTAACTTATATGCAAAGTGCATCATGTGAAATGTCAGGTTGGATGACTGACAACCTGGAATCAAGATTACCAGGAGAAATATCAATAACCTCAGATATACAGATGATACCACCCTAATGGCAAAAAGTGAAGAGGAACTAAACAGACTCTTGAAGGTGAAAGAAAAGAGTGAAAAAGCTGGCTTAAAACTCAACATTCAAAAACTAAGATCATGGCATCTGGTCCCATTACTTCATGGCAAATAGATGGCAAACCATGGAAACAGTGACAGACTTTATTTTCTTGGCCTCTAAAATCACTACAACCATGAAATTAAAAGGCTTGCTCCTTGAAAGTAAATCTATGACAAATCTAGACAGTGCATTAAAAAGCAGAGACATCACTTTTCCAACAAAGGTCTATATAGTCAAAGTTAGGGTTTTTCTAGTAGTCATATATGAATGTGAGAGTTGGACTATAAAGAAGGCTGAGCACTGAAGACTTGATGCTTTTGAATTGTGACTCTGAAGAAGACTCTTGAGAGTCCCTTGGACAGCAAGAGGATCAAACTGTCTATCGTAAAGGAAGTCAACTTTGAATATTCATTGTAAGAAGTGAAAATAAAGCTGAAGCTCCAATACTTTGGCCACCTGATGTAAAGAGCCAACTCATTGGAAAAGACCTAGATGCTAGAAAAGATTGAGGGCAGGAGAAGGGGACGACAGAGGAGGAGATGGTTGGATTGTGTCATCGACACAATGGGCATGAGTTTGAGCAAATTTCAGAAGATTAGTGAAGGGTAGGGAAGACTGACATACTGCAGTTCATCGAGTCACAAAGATTGGGATAAGACTAAGTGACAGAAGATAAACAGGTCATGCTTGCTGCATAAACTTAATTTAGAAGACTTTCTACCTTTAAAATTCTTTTGGAATATGGGAATGACAGGGGTTAGCTCTTCTTTAAATGTTTGCTAGAATTCACCTGTGAAGTCATTTAGGTCTAGACTTCTGTTTGTGGGGAGTTGTTTTTTACTGACTTCATTTCATTACTGGTAATTGGTATGTTCATGTTTTCTAATTCTACCTGATTCAGTCTTGGCAGATTTTACAGTTTTAAGAATTTGCCCATTTCTTCTAGGTTGTCCATCTTATTGTCTATGGTTATTCTTAGTGACATCTTACCACTTTTTGTACTTTTGTGTTGTTGACTGTAACTTCTTTTAAAACTTCATTTAAAAAAAATTCTATTGGAATATAGTTGATTTACAAGGTTGTGTTATTTTCTGGAGTACAACAAAGTGAATCAGTTATACATACATCCACTTTTTAAAGATTATTTTCCCATATAGGCCATTACAGAGTATTGAATAGAGTTCCCTGTGCTTACAGAAAGTCTTACTAGTCATTTCTTTTATATATATTAGTATGTATATGTCAATCCCAATCTCCCAGTTTATATCCCCCCACTTCCCCCTTGGTAACCATAAGTTTGGGTTCTACATCTGTGATTCCATTTATGTTTTGTTAATAAGTTCATTTGTACCATTATTTTATATTCCTCATAAGTGACATCATGTGTCTTTCTGTCTGACTTACTAGGAAAATTTTTAGTTCTATCCAGTTGCTATAATGGTATTATTTTGATCTTTTTATGGCTAAGTAGTATTATATTGTATACAGTTCAGTTCAGTCCAGTCGCTCAGTCGTGTCCACTCTTTGCGACCCTATGGACTGCAGCATGCCAGTCTTCCCTGTCCATCACCAACTCCTGGAGCTTGCTCAAACTCATGTCCATTGAGTCAGTGATGACATCCAATCATCTCATCCTCTGTCGTCCCTTCCCCTCCCACCTTCAATCTTTCCAAACATCAGGGTCTTTCCCAATGAGTCAGTTCTTCCCATCAGGTGACCAAAGTATTAAAGATTTAGCTTCAGCATCAGTCCTTCCAATGAATATTCAGGATTGATTTCTTTTAAGATTGATTGGTTTGATCTCCTTGTAGTCCAAGAGAGTCTCAAGAGACTTCTCCAGCACCACAGTTCAAAAGCATCAGTTCTTTGGTGCTCAGTTTTCTTTATGGTCCAACTCTCACATTCATATATGACTACTGGAAAAAACACTGCTTTAACTAGACAGACCTTTATCAGCATAATACTGTCTCTGCTTTTCAATATGCTATCTAGTTTTGTCATAGCTTTTCTTCCAAGGAGCAAGCATATTTTAATTTCATAGCTGCAGTCACCATCTGCTGTGATTTTGGAGTCCCCCCAAACAAAGTTTCTTACTGTTTCCATTGTTTCTCCATCTATTTGCCATAAAGTGATGGGAACAGATGCCATGGTCTTTGTTTTTTGAATGTTGAGTTTTAAGCCAGGTTTTTCATTCTCCTTTTTGAGGTTCATGAACAGGCTCTTTAGTTCCTCTTCACTTTCTGTCAGGAAGGAGGTGTCATCTGCATATCTGAGGTTGTTGATATTTCTCCCGGTAATCTTGATTTCAGCTTGTGATTTATCCAGCCCGACATTTCGCATGATGTACTCTACATCTAAGTTAAATAAGCAGGGTATCAGTACACAGCCTTGATAGGCTCCTTTCCCAATTTGGAACCAGTCTGTTGTGTACAAACACACACACACACACACACATTACATATACGTACACACATGCATGTGTACATGCACATATATGCATATGTATATGCATATATACATGCATTCATGCATACATATATGTATATAGTTACCATATCTTATTTATCCATTCCTGTAATTGAGAGCATTTAGGTTGCTTCCTTGTCTTCGCTATTGTAAGTAGTGCTACAGTGAACATGGGGGTATAATCATCTTTTCAACTTAATGGCTTTTTTCTGGACATATGCCCAGGAATGAGATTACTGGATCATTTGGTGGTTCTATGGCTTATTTTTAAAGGAATATCTATAAAAATATGTTCTTCATAATGGCCCCACCAATTTGCATTCTCACCAACAGTGTAGGAGGGTTCACTTTTCCCCACACCCTCTCCAGCATTTGTTGCTGTATTTTTTTTTTAACTGAAGGATAATTGCTCTACAATATTGTGTTGATTTCTGCCATACAGCTCATGAGTCAGCCGTAAGTCTACACACACACCCTTCCTCTGTGGGGTCCCCCCTCCCACGCCCACCCCACCGCCTACCCCTTGTAAGCTGTCACACAGCACCAGGTGGAGCTCCTTGTGTTACACAGCAGCTCTCCGCTCGCTGTCTACTTTGCATATGGTAATGTGTTTATTTCAATGCTACTCTCTCACTTGTCCCTCTTTCCCCCATTGTGTCCACAAGTTTGTTCCTTTCGTGGATTTTTGAGGGTGGCCATTCTCATCAGTGTGAGGTACTACATCATAGTAACTTTGATTTGCATTTTCTCTAATGATTAGTGATGGTAAGCACCTTCTCATGTCCTTTTTGGCCATTTGTATGTCCTCTTTGGAGAAATGTCTGTCTGCCCTTTTATTTTTTTCTTTGGATGTTGAGCTTCATGAGTTGTTTATATATTAAACCCTGTACGTGGCAGTAATTGCAAATATTTTCTCCCATTCCAATGGTTGTCTATTCTTTATGCTTTCCTTTGCTGTAGAAAAGCTTTTATATTTAATCATCTCCCATTGGTTTTATTTTGTTTTTAGTTTCATTACTTTAGGAGATGGATCATTACTCTTGCTGTGATTTATGTCAGACAGTGTTCTGTCTATGTTTTCCTATAATAATTGTATAGTATCTGCTCTTACATTTACTTTTAATATATTTTAAGTTTATTTTTGTGTATGGTATAGAGATTATTCTAATTTTTTTTTTTTACATGTAACCATCCAGTTTTCTCAGGACCATTTATTGAGGAGACTTATTTTTCTCAATTATATATTCTTGCCTCCTTTGTCATAGACTAGGTGATCATAGGAGTGTGGTTTTATCTCTGGATTTTCTATACTGTTCCATTAATCTATATTTCTTTTTGGTGCCAGGATCTTACTATTTAATGACTGTCACTTTGTAGTATAATCTGAAGTCAAGGAGCCTGACTCCTCCAGCTCCATTTTCTTTTCTTAAGGTTGTTTTGTCTATTTGTAGTCTTTTGTGTTTACATACAAACTGTAATTTTTTTTTTTGTTCTAATTCTGTTAAAAATGCCGTTGGTAATTTGATAGTGATTGCATTGAATCTGTAGATTGCTTTGGGTAGTGTAGTCATTGTCACAATATTGATTCTTCCAGTTCAAGAACATAATATTTCTCTCCATCAGTTTACTTCATCTTTGTTTTGTTTCATCATTACCTTATAATTTTCTGAGTAAAGGTCTTTTGTCTGCTTAGGTAGGTTTATTCCTAGGTACTTTATACTTTTTGATGCAATGGTAAATGGGATTATTTCCTTAATTTCTTTCTGATCTTTCATTGTTGGTGTATACAAATGAAACATATTTTTTGTATTAATTTTGCATCCTGTAACTTTACCAAATTCATTGAATGATTCTAGTTGCTTTCTGGTAGCATCTTTAGGATTTTTTGTGTGTAGTATATAATCCGCAATCAGTGACTGTTTACTTCTTGTTTTCTAATTTGGATTTGTTTTCTATCTTTTTCATCTCTTATTGCTGTGGCTAGAACTTCCAATACTATGTTGAATAAAAGTGAAGAGAGTGGACATCTTTGTCTTGTTCCTGATCTGAGGGAATACTTTCAGATTTTTGCCATTGAGTATGATGTTAGCAGTGGTTTATTATGTGAAGAGAAAGTGAAAGTTGCTCAGTTGTGTCTGACTCTGTGTGACCCCATGGACTGTAACCCACCAGGCTCCTCTGGTCCATGGAATTCTTCAGGCAAGAATACTGGAGTGGGTTGCCGTCCTCTTCTCCAGGGGATCTTTCCAACCCAGGGATTGAATCTGGGTCTCCTGAATTGCAGGATGTTCTTTACCACCTGAGCCACCAGGGAAGCCCAGGTTTGTCATAAATGGCCCTTATTAGGCTGTGGTATATTCCTGCTGTGTTACCTTTCTGGAGTATTTCTATCATAAATGTATGTTAAATTTTGTCAAAAGTTTTTTCTGCATCTATTGAGAAATGTGCTAAGTTGCTTCAGTTATGTCTGATTCTTTGTGACCCTATGGAGTGTAGTCCACCAGGATCCTCTGTCCATGGGATTCTCCAGGCAAGAACACTGGAGTGTGTTGCCATGCCCTCCTCCAGGGGATCTTCCTGACCCAGGGATCAGACCCTCATATCCTCTGTCTCCTGCATTGGCAAATATGTTCTTTACCACTGAAGTGAAGTTGCTCAGTCGTGACTGACTCTTTGCGAACCCATGGACTGTAGCCTACCAGGCTCCTCAGTCCATGGAATTTTCCAGGCAAGAGTACTGGAGTGGGTTGCCATTTCCTTCTCCAGGGGATCTTCCCAACCCAGGGATCGAACCCGGGTCTCTTGCACTGCAGGCAGATGCTTTACCATCTGAGCCACCAGGGAAGCCCCTCTTTACCACTAGCTCCACCTAGATCATCTGGTTTTTATTCTTCAATTTGTTGATATGTATCACATTTTTGGTGTATCACAATGATTGATTTGTGGATATTGAAAAATCCTTGCAGCTGTGGGATAAAGTCCACTTGATCATGTTGTGTGATTCTTTTAATATTGTTGGATTTGGATTGCTAGTATTTTGTTGAGGATTTTTGTATCTATGTTCATCAGTGATTTAGACCTGTAATTTTCTTTTTTTGTGTTGTATCTTTGTCTGATTTTGTTATTCAGGTAATGGTGACCTCATAGAATGGATTTGGGAACATTTCTTCTTGTGCAATTTTTTGGAATAGCTTAAAAAATAGGTATTCATTCTTCTGTAAATCTTTGATGGAATTTGCCTGTGAAGCCATCTGGTCCCGGACTTTTGTTTGTTGGGAGTTTATAGATGACTTTCAAATTCAGTAGTTGTGATTGTTCTGTTCATAGTTTCTATTTATTCTTAGATTAGTTTTGAGATATTGTACCTTTCTAAGAACTTGTCCATTTCTTTCAAGTCGTCCATTTTATTTGCACAAAGTTGCTTGTAGCAGTCTCTTATGATCCTTTGTATTTCTATGCTGTTTATTATAACTTCTTTTTTCATTTCTAATTTTATTGATTTGGGTACTTTCCCTTTTTTATGGATGAATCTGGCTAAATGTTTATGAATTGTGTTTATCTTTCAAAGAACCAGCATTTAGTTTCATTGATCTTTGATACTGTTTTCTTTGTCTTTATTTCATTTGTTCTGCTCTGATATTTATGCATTCTTTCCTTCTACCAACACTGAGCTTTGTTTGTCTTTCTTTCTATAGTTGCTTTAGGTGTAAAATTTGGCTCTTTATTTGAATTTTTTCTTGTTACCTGAGGTAAGATTTTATTTTTTTTTCCCATTTACTATTATAAGTTGGAGGCTAATTACTTTACAATATTGTAGTGGTTTTTGCCATACATTGACATGAATTAGCCATGGATTTACATGTATTCCCTATCCCGATCCCCCCTCCTACCTCCCTCCCCACCCCATCCCTCTGGGTCTTCCCAGTGCACCAGCCCCGAGCACTTGTCTCATGCATCCAACCTGGGCTGGTGATCTGTTTCACCCTTGATAATATACATGTTTTGATGTTGTTCTCTCAGAACATCCCACCCTTGCCTTCTCCCACAGAGTCCAAAAGTCTGTTCTGTACATCTGTGTCTCTTTTTCTGTTTTGCATATAGGGTTATCATTACCATATTTCTAAATTTCATACAATGAGGTACCATTACATTCCAGTCAGGATGGCTGCTATCCAAAAGTCTACAAGCAATAAATACTGGAGAGGGTGTGGAGAAAAGGGAACCCTCTTACACTGTTGGTGGGAATGCAAACTAGTACAGCCGCTATGGAGAACAGTGTGGAGATTTCTTAAAAAACTGGAAATAGAACTACCATATGACCCAGCAATCCCACTCCTGGGCATACACACCGAGGAAACCAGATCTGAAAGAGACACGTGCACCCCAGTGTTCATCGCAGCACTGTTTATAATAGCCAGGACATGGAAACAACCTAGATGCCCATCAGCAGAAGAATGGATAAGGAAGCTGTGGTACATATACACCATGGAATATTACTCAGCCATTAAAAAGAATTCATTTGAATCAGTTCTAATGAGATGGATGAAACTGGAGCCCATTATACAGAGTGAAGTAAGCCAGAAAGATTTTATTGCTATAAACTTTCCCCTTAGAATTGCTTTTGCTTTGTCCCATGTTTTAGATCATCGTGTTTCCATTGTCATTTGTCTTTAGGTAATTTTTAAATTTTCCTTTTTGAATTCTTCAGTGATTCATTGGTTATTAAATAACAAGTTGATTAGGCTCCATGTATTTGTTTTTTCTTTTCAAACTTTTTTCCCCCTGTAATTTGCTCCTAATCCCATAGTGTTGTGTTTGGGAAAAGATGTTTGATATAATTTCAGTTTTCTTACATGTACCCAGGCTTGATTTGCAACCCAAGATGTGATCTATCCTGGAAAATGCTTTTTGTGCATTTGAGAGGAATACATATTCTGCTGCTTTTGGATAAATATCTTGTTTAGATAGTGTGTTAAAAAACAAAAACATTGTTTTGCTGACAAAGGTCCATATAGTCAAAGTTATGGTCTTTCTACAGATGTGTACAGTCATGTACAGATGTGAAAGTTGAACCATAAAGAAGGCAGAGTGCTGAAGAATTGATGCTTTCAAACTGTGGTGCTGGAGAAGACTCTCAAGAGTCCCTTGGACAGCAAGCGGATCAAACCAGTCAATCTTATGGAAAATCAGCTCTGAATACTCATTGTAAGGACTGATGCTGAAGCTGAAACTCCAATACTTTGGCCACCTGATGCAAACAGCCGACTCATTGGAATAAACCCTGATGCTGGGAAAGATTGAAGGCAAAAGGAGAAGGGGGTGGGAGAGGATGAGGTGGTTAGATAGTATCATCGACTCAATTGACATGAACTTGGGAAAACTCCGGGAGTTGGTGAGAGACAGGGAAGCCTGACATGCTGCAGTCCATGGCAGTCAGTCAAGACTTTGTGCCTGAACAATGGTATCTTATAAAAGACAATCAAATCTATATGGTTTAATGTATCATTGAAGTCTTTTGTTTCCTTATTCATTTTCTGTCTGGATGATCTGTTCATTGGTGTAAGTGGAGGTTAAAGTCCTCCATTATTATTGTGTTACTGTTGATATTTTCTTTTATGTCTGTTAGCATTTGCTTTATATAGTGAAGTGCTTCTATGTTGGGTGCATATATATTTACAATTGTTATGTCTTTTTTTTGGATTGATCCTTTAATCATTATTAGTGCCCTTTTTTGCCTCTTGTAACAGTCCTTGTTTTAAAGTCTATTTTCTCTGATATGAATATTGTTACTCCAACTTTCTTTAATTTCCATTTGCATGGAATATCTTTTTCCGTTCTCTCACTTTCAGTCTGTATGTGTCCCTCGATCTGAAGCGAGTCTCTTGTAAATGGCATAAATATGTGTGTGTGTGTACGTGCGTGTGCGTGTGTGTGTGTGTGTGTGTGTGTATATATATATATATATATATATTTGTATCCAGCCAGCCAGACTATGTCTTTTAGTTGGTACATTTAATCCATTTACATTTAAGGTAATTATTGATATATGTATTCCTGATTGCCATTTTCTTAATTGTTTTTGGTTTGTTTTTATATGCTTTTTTCTCCTCCCTTTCTCTTTTGTTTTCTTTTCTTATGGTTTGATGACCATCTTTATTATTGTATTTGGGTTGATTTTTTTTTTTTTTTTTGGTCTCTGTATCTATTTTAGTTTTTTATTTTGCATTTTGCATGGGATTGTGATATAGCAGTCTTCATTTATACAAGGTTGTTTTAAGTTGCTGATCTCTTAATTTTGAATACAATTCTCATTTCCAGCCTTTGTCCTCTCCTATTTTCATGGTTGCGGTTTTGATATCATATTTGTGTATTGATTATTTCCTTCTTTTATTATATGCTGCTTTCACCATTGAGCTTTTCCATTTAAGATTTTCTTGTTTCTTGTGTCCCCACCTCCACCACCACCATGTTCCTTTAGCATTTGTTGTAAAGCTGGTTTGGTGGTGCTAAATTCTCTTAGTTTTACTTAAAGCTTTTGATTTCTTTACTGAATCTGAAGGAGAGCCTTGCTGGGTACAGCATTCTTGGTTGTAGGTTTATACTTTCATTGTTTTAAATTATCATGCCACTGCCTTCTGGCCTGCAGTTTCTGCTGAAAAATCAGGTGATAATTTTATGGTGATTCTCTTGTACATTACTTGTTTCTATTCTCCTTTTGCTTTTAATATTTTTGTATTTGTCTTTAGTTTTTGTTGATATTGATATTGAAAGTCGCACAGTTGTGTCCAACTCTTTGTGATACCATGTACTATACAGTCCATGGAATCCTCCAAGCCAGAATGCTGGAATGGGTAGCCTTTCCCTACTCCAGGGTATCTTCCCAACCCAGGGATCGAACCCAGGTCTCCAACATTGCAGTCGGATTCTTTACCAGCTGAGCTATCAGGGAAGCCTGATAGTTCTTGTTAGTTTGATTAATATGTGTCTTCGTATGTTTTTCCTTGGGTTTATCCTGTATGGGATTCCCTGGACTTTCCTGGACTTGGATGACTATTTCCTTTCCCATGTTAGGGAAGTTTTTGATTATAATTTCTTCAAGTATTTTCTCAGGCCCTTCCTCTTTCTCTTCTTTTGTGAACCCTATCATGAAAATGTTGGTACATTTAATTTTGTCCCAGAGGTCTCAGAGACTGTTCTCATTTCTTTTTATCCTTTTTCCTTTATTTTGTTCCATGGCAATGATTTCCCCCATTCTATCTTCCAGCTCACTTATCCATTCTTCTGCCTCAGTTACTCTGCTATTGATTCCTTTTAGAGTAGTTTTCATTTCAGTTATTGTTTTGGTCATATATGTTTATTTGTTCTTTAGTTCTCCTGGGTATTTGTTAAACATTTCTTATATCTCCTGAATCAGAGCCTCCATTTTTTTCTGAGATTGTGAGACATCTCTATTATCATTGCCCTGAATTATTTTTCTGGTAGATTACCTATTTCCTCTTCATTAGTTGTTCTTGTAGGTTTTTATCTTGCTCCTTCATCTGCAGTATACTTCTCTGTTCTATCATTTTTTTCTAACTTATGTGTTTGTCTCTTTTCTACATACTGCAAGATTGTAGTTCCTCTTTTTCTGGTGTCTTCCCCTTAGTGGGTGAGGTTGGTCCAGAGGCTTGGGAAGGTTTCCTGGTGAGATGAACTAGTGCTTTCCTTTTGCTGGGTGGAGTTGTGTCTTGTTCCTCTGGGCTGCAAGGCCATATTAAGGGGTATGCTTTGAGTTTCTGTGAGCTTAGTATGACCTTAGGCAACCGGTCCACTGATGGGTGGGGCTGTGTTCCTATCTTGCTGGTTGTTTGGCCTCTGATACTGGAACAGTATTAGAGATTTCAATTTATTGAGTGGGGTCAGGTCTTGGTGCCAAAATAGTTTACTCTGGGAGAGCTCACACCAATTAATACTCCCTTGGGCTTCAGATACAGTCTCCTTCCTCCCACAGTGAGCTACAGGCAACCCCTGCCAACCCAGGTGTTCACCCGAGACCCTTAGGTAAATCTTGCCCAGGCTCCTATGGAGATATTGCTTTGTGTTGGGTTCCAGTGCATGTGAGACATTGTTTGCACGTTCAAAGGGTCAAGTCTCTATTTTTCCTAGCCCTGTAGAGCTCCTACATTCAGGACTCAATAAATGCTTTGGGAGTTCTTTCTTCCAATGCCAGACACTCAGACTATCACAGAGGGCTATTTTTACATGGGGACTTCCTGGTGTAGCCTGTGTGAGTTTAATTTTCCTTTTTTTTTTTTCCCCCTTTCGTTGTTGTTGTTGTTGAGAGGGCTGTTTTGAGTATGGCTTATTGTCACCGCTTTCTTCAATGTATGCTGGGCATTATAGCCTTGACAGGGGAGGAACCTGCCCTGGATATTGAGCGGGGCATCCCTTTTGTTCTGTGGTTGTCGCTGTCCTGTCAGGGCAGGATGTTCTGCCTAATAGTTGAAATACAGGCCCCCAGATCTGTTTCTAAGCTGTGTTTCTGATCTATGGTGTGATGTAACAGAGATTGGCACACTCTCATTGGGAGAGAAGTTTCCTCTGCAGTGGTTCACCTCTGAATTTGCTCTGTTTGGAACAACAGACTGTTTCCAAATAGGAAAAGGAATACGTCAAAGCTGTATATGGTCACCCTGCTTATTTAACTTATATGCAGAGTACATCATGAGAAACGCTGGGCTGGAGGAAACACAAGCTGGAATCAAGATTGCAGGAAGAAATATCAATAACCTCAGATATGCAGATGACACCACTCTTATGGCAGAAAGTGAAGAAGAACTAAAGAGCCTCTGGATGAAAGTGAAAGAGGAGAGTAAAAAAGTTGGCTTAAAGCTCAACATTCAGAAAACTAAGATCATGGCATCCAGTCCCATCACTTAATGGCAGATAGATGGGGAAACAGTGGGAATAGTGGCTGACTTTATTTTTTTGGGCTCCAAAATCACTGCAGATGGTGACTGTAGCCATGAAATTAAAAAACACTTACTCCTTGGAAAGAAAGTTATGACCAACCTAGACAACATATTAAAAAGCAAAGACAGACATTACTTTGTCAACAATGGTCCATCTAGTCAAGGCTATGGTTTTTCCAGTGGTCACGTATGGATGTGAAAGTTGCACTATAAAGAAAGCTGAGCATTGAAGAATTGATGCTTTTGATCTATGGTGTTGGAGAAGACTCTTGAGAGTCCCTTGGACTACAAGGAGATCCAACCATCCTAAAGGAGATCAGTCCTGGGTGTTCATCAGAAGGACTGATGTTGAAGCTGAAACTCCAATACTTTGGCCACCTGATGTGAAGAATTGACTCATTGGAAAAGACCCAGATGCTGGGAAAAATTGAGGGCAGGAGGAGAAGGGGACGACAGAGGATGAGATGGCTGGATGGCATCACTGACTCAATGGATATGAGTTTGAGTAAACTCCAGGAGTTTGTGATGGACAGGGAGGCCTGGCATGCTGTGGTTTATGGGGTCACAAAGAGTTGGACACAACTGAGCTACCGAATTGACTGACTGTTTCTCTTTTGCCCATTGTGAGGGCTCACAAAGTACCCTGTTGTTACTGCTCTCAGTTCCACCTTAACCATGGGTATGCTGGCATTTGGCTCTGGTGATTCTTGGACATTGTTTTCATTAGGCCACTAGCTCAGATCCACTCAGATCAGGTCCGAGGACTGCAGTAGTCACGTACCTAGACCCACTATGGGAACTATGGAGGCCAGATCCTGGTCTGGCCAAAATCTTTGTGCACAGGCCCACAAAGCCCACAACTGCTAAAAGCAGACCCTCTCAGCTGCAGGAGAACTTGTCCATTTGGATGTTCTGCAGGAGCTGTAGTTAGAAGGCCATCAGCGGAGGTGTAACTCCACCATTCATGCAGCCATGAGGAGAGATTTCAGCTCTTTTTCTCTAGTCACAAGGCCCCTGGGTCTCAGCTGTGGTTTCAGCCCCCTCCCCTGCATGTGGGCCACCCACCAGCATCTGTACCAGAGGCTTCCAGAGCAGATGAGCCTGTTAGGTGGGAGAAGGTGGAGGCAGTGATCAGGCACTTGGGTTGCTCAGGTGGAAGGGTGCTTGGGCAGCTATTGAAACACGTAAGTCCATCAGGCAGGAGAAAGCTGAGGTGGCAATTGAGATGGGCAGGTCTCCCAGGCAAGGGGGCACAGAAGAGGCAGTGTCCAGGAATGCTTAAGCCAGTCTGGTGGGAGCCCTCCCTGGTCCCTATAGAAGCATGGATTTGTGCTGTACGATTGAGTTTGCATTGGCAGCCCTGACCTTTTTTCATGTTATTCATGAAATGGCACTTTGCTTCTATGGTGATCTGGGCTTCTTCCATGAACATTCCCATTTGTGGAGTTCCTCGCTCTCATTCCCTCAGGCTGTCTGCTCACAGCCAATAGCAATTCTGTGTCTGCTCTCCACAGAGAGCAGTTCTTTATTCTTTATTTCTTTCTGTCTTTTTTTTTTTTTAATCTCTTCCCTTGTGAATTGATGATGACTGTCTTTCGTGTAAATTTTGGATTCCTGTCTCTCTTTGTGTCTTTGTATCTATTATACGTTTTTGGTTTGTGGTTACCGTGTGTTTTCTATATAGATATATCAATATAAATGATTGTTTTATGTTTCTAATCTCTTAAATTTGAGCACATTTAAGAAACCTACATTTTTACCCAATCTTCTACATTTATTCTTTTCTTTCTTTCTTTTTTTTTTTTTTTTTTTTTTGCGTCATATTTCACATGTTTTTGTTTTGTGTCCGTTCACTACTGATT
Organism: Cervus elaphus; assembly: GCF_910594005.1. NCBI lineage: Eukaryota > Metazoa > Chordata > Mammalia > Artiodactyla > Cervidae > Cervus > Cervus elaphus. The sequence continues at coordinate 4,414,979 of NC_057847.1, forward strand.
ATGGGTATAAATGATTTTTGCTACTTCTGTCTTTTAAACTTCCTAGTGGCTTTGTAAGCAGTTGTTCTTTGACAGTGAGATTTTTCCTTTTGTAGTTTTCATAGTTTTACCTGAAGTCTTTTCTTTTTGGTTTAGAGAAGTTTCTGTAGTATTTCTTGCAGTTAGTTCAGTGGGGCTGAACTCTGAGCATTTGTTTGTCTTTAAAACTCTTTACATTTCCTCAAATCTGATTGGTAGCTTGATGGATAGAGAATTCTTGGTTGTAGGCTTTTTCCTTTCAGAGGAAAAATGACCTGCAAAATGTCTGCTGTAAAGTTGCCTGATGCTCACATGTGAGTTCTCTTATATGTATCTAGTTGCCTTTTTTCTTTATATTCTCTCTTCATCTTTTCTTTTTGTCATTTTAATTACAATGCGTCTTGGTGAGATTCTCTTTGACATTATCTTGTTTGAGACTCTCTGGGCTTCCCGGACATGGATATTTGTTTTCTTTCTCATGTTACAGAATTTTTGAATTATTATTTTTTCAATTTTTTTTAAACCATTTCTCTCTCTTTTCTTCTTGGACCACTTAATACAAATGATAATAGTCTTAATGTTCTCTCAGAATGCTCTTAAATTATCCTCCTTAAAAATGTTATTTATTTATTTTTTTTCTGTTCGGTTTGGATGATTTCCACTACTCTGTCTTCCAGTCTGCTGATCCATTCCTCTTTGTCATCTAGTCTACTCTTGATTACTTCTCATATGTATTTTATTTTAGTTATGGTAACCTTCGGCCCTATTTGGTTTTTCTTTGCAGTTTCTCTCTGTTAAACTTTTCGCTGTGTTCATGAATTCACTGAGATTCTTTATGACTTTTGCCTCAAACCCTTTATTAGGCAGATCATCCAGCTCCATTTTTCTTAGTTCCTCTTCTGGGTTTTGTTTTCTTCCTTTGTTTGGATCATATTTCTTTGTCTCCTCATTTTGCCTCATTCTCTATTTATATTTCTATATAATAGGTAGATCAGTTACATTTTCAAGTCCTGGAGAAATGGGTTTATGTGGGAGGCATCCTGTACATCTCAGCAGCAGACTCCCCACTGGTCACCAGCTACATGCTCCAAAATTTTCCCCTATGTGTGCTGAGTGTGCCTTTCTATGTGACAGGGTTGTCGCTCATGGGGGTGCTTGTAGGTGGTGGACAGCAAAGCTATGCATTTTTCTGTGCCTGCCAGCCCACCAGTGTGGGGCCAGATCCTGATTGCACTGTATAGGGAATCTTGGTGCTGGCCCTGGCCTTCTGGTGACAGGTAAACTCCTGGCGTTGATAGGCTAGCCAGAGGATTCCAAAATGGCAGTTACTAGTATGTGTCCTCATGATAGAATGAGTTTCCAAAAATGGTTGCTACCTATAGCTATGTTCCCTAGGAATTACAGTTGCCTCCTCCCTATCGATGAAGCACTCCAAGATTACCTAGTAGGCCTGATCCAGGTTCCTTTCAAACTACTGCCTCTGCACTGAGACACAAACCATATTCGATTTTGTGTGTGATCTCTAAGAGTGGAGTTTTTGTTTCCTATAGTCTCCTGGCTTACCTGTACCCTGCTGGACCTGGAATTCTGACATTGTGAGAGCTCATCTACCTGCTGCAGGATTCCCAGGATGGGGAGCCTGATGTGGTGCTTAGTCTCTTGGGAAGAACTTGTGCAATTGTCATTATCCTCTCATTTGTGAGTCACCTAGCTGGGCAAGTGGAGGAGGCAATGGCAACCCACTCCAGTGTTCTTGCCTGGAGAATCCCAGGGACAGGGGAGCCTGGTGGGCTGCTGTCCATGGGGTCCCACAGAGTCGGACACAACTGAAGCGACTTAGCAGCAGCACCAGCTAGCTGGGTAAGTGGTTTGTGAATATACATGTCTCCACTCTCCTACACATCACATTGTGAGTCCTTTTCATATCATTAGCTGTGGATGATATAGTCTTCTACTAGTCTTCAAGTATTCTCATAGATAGTTGCTCTGTAGGTAGTTGTAACTTTGGTATGCCCATGGGAAGAGGTAATTTCAGGATCTTACTACTTGGCCATCTCAGCCATACTTCTTCCCAAACCTAGTTATTGCTATATAATGGGGGATGGTAAGATGGATTTGCAGAGTTCATACACAACATTCCTTGCAAATATTCTTTAGCAATGCCCCATGTCTTACAAGTTAAAGTTCAAACACTCAGTATGTCACTCACAAAAATTCATGACACGAACCCCTGCCTTTTAAACTTACCTCCCCTATTTCAACTGCTTTCTCTTATTTCCTCAGTGATCACTCCCATTGATCTCATACTAGTTTACTATGTAAAGGAACAGTGACTTGCTATACTTAACAGTGGTGCTTCCCTTTGCTTCTATACCTCCCCCTTTCATGTCTGATGCTTATCTAAACACTCAAAAAGTGTGTTTGATGGTTTTATTAAAATGGTGATAGAGAGTGATTAGATGATCACACACAAGAGCCTAAACAAGAATAAGATTAGGTAATTATACACATCTAAAACAATTAGTTGTCTTTTTTCCAAAGAAAACAGCTTAAGTTAAAATCTAGATTTTAATTTTATTTAAAATATTTTTAGAATGTGGTGGGTGGGCAGAAGAGTAAGATTGGAAGATTACCAGCCTCCCTCAAAATTCATCAAAAAACCATCAAGATATGGAGCAAATCCTACAGAGCAAATTCTAGGCAACAGCAGAAGATCCCAGGCCTCCAGTGGGTAGGCTAAACTCCCTGGAATGAGGTAGAAGAGAGGATGGAGACATAAAAAGGGAAAAGACAAAGAACTTCTGGACAGGAGTTTGTGGCCCAAGGGAGGGAGAAAATTGTGAAGCAGGAAGATTTCTGGTGTACTAGGAAGCTCCCTTACAGGGTGGCCCAAAGGGCAGTTATGGAATCTTAGAAAGGCAGTAACATTTATATTATCTATGGTGAAACAGATCACCAGCCCAGGTTAGATGCATGAGACAAGTGCTCGGGCCTGGTGCACTGGGAAGACTCAGAGGGATGGGGTAGAGAGGGAGGTGGGAGGGGGGATCAGGATGGGGAATACATGTAAATCCATGGCTGATTCATGTCAATGTATGACAAAACCCACTACAATATTGTGAAGTAATTAGCCTCCAACTGATAAAAATAAATGAAAAAAAAAAAAAAAAAAGAAGAAAGAAAGAAAAAGAAAGAAAGAAAGGTAGGCAAAGCAGGGACTTGGAAGAAAACAGAGGAAACTGCACTTCTCAGCCCATTAACAGCTAACAGATGGAGGTCCCGGCCAGTTGGTAGGCTCAGGGAAACAAGAGAAGCCCACAGAAACCCCGTGGTGCAGAGGGCAAGCCTGAGGTGTGCACACTGCTGCAGCACACACAACTTTCACGACACAGAGGGCAGGTCAGGGGGCCAAGAGAGACACAGCACACAAACCTCTCCAGTGTACACAACCCTCGTGGCACAGAGGGCAGGCCCGGGGAACCGAGACAAGTGCCGCAAGCCCTGCGACCCAGAGGGCAGGTCTGATGAGCTGAAACAAGTGCACACAAGCCCCGCAACATAAAGGGCAAGCTCAGGGGGCTGAAGGAAAAGCCCACACAAGTCTCGGTGATGCAGAGGGCAGGGTCAGGGAGCCAAGAAAAGATCCACACAGTCCTCTACCTAGCAAGCTTCAGCCTGCAGTGCAGGTTGGGGCTGGGTAACAGAAGCACCAGCAGTGATTCCAGGGAGAAGTAGGGGGCTGGTGGCAGTGAAGTATGCTGAGAGGGCCATTTCAACGTGGTTGTGGAAATAGACGTATCTAAAACTGCCAGCAGGGGGCTTCCCTGGTGGCTTAGAGGTTAAAGTGTCTGCCTGCAATGTGGGAGACCTGGGTTCAATCCCTGGGTCGGGAAGCTCCCCTGGAGAAAGAAATGGCAACCCACTCCAATATTCTTGCCTGGAGAATCCCGTGGAGGGAGGAGCCTGGTAGGCTACAGTCCATGGGGTCACAAAGAGTTGGACATGACTGAGTGACTTCACTTCAAAACTGCCAAAGCCAGAAGGACTGCCCAAAGACACACTGAACCATAAATACACCGAAACCTACTACTGGACGCTGCACTGCCCTTCAGAGAGACAAAATCCAGCTCCATTGACCAGAACACAGGCACACGTTTCCCCATCCAGGAAAACAGCATAAGATGCTAATCTGACCCCATCCACGGGGGCAGACTCCACAACCAGGATTAACTACAACCTTGAAAACTTTATTTTTCCTTATAAATCACACTGTTTATTCCCCCTATAAATTCCTAACTTCACATTAGCCTTTTCAGTGCTGAAGTTTTCCTCTTTGTTTTTCTTGTTAAAAAATTCTTTTTAAGATTTTTTTTCACCTTTTTATTGTGATTTTTTTCTGATTTTGTGTTTGACATGTTTGATTAGCTTTCTTATAGTTCTTTACTAGCTGTAGCTATTCCTGAATTTGTATAAATCTTTTTCACATATGTTTATTTATCTTTAATTTTCTATTTCTTTTTTTCTTTCTTACCCTCTCTTCCACCCCTTCCTTTTCTTTTTCTCCACCCCTTCTCCTCTTTTTTCCCTCTTTGTCTTTTCCTTTTTTTTTTTTTTTCACTCTTTCTTTTTTTCAACATGTAAGTTAAATAGTTGTGCTCTCTTTGCTATATTCCCCAGGTGGCAATCTGTTCAGGCTCAGTTTTCCAGATTGAGCATTAGTTAGCTCTGCTTTTACTTGGTCAATATCTCTTTTGGTTTCCCTTGTTCACCAAGTCAATCTCCTGTACTCTTTTCTTTAGAATACTTTAGTTATAACTGCATGTGTGGAAGTGTGTGTATATGTCCCATTATTTCTGCAATTATCTGCTTGATCTCCTATCATTACAACGTAGGCAGAAGTATCCCTAACAAGAAGTCAACACAAACCGCTCAACCATCCTTTCCCTCCAAGGGCTAAAACCAAAAGGAAGAAGGAATGCAACCCTGAAGCCTGGAAAAAGGAGACCTCAAGTGGAGCAAGTTAGGAAAAAAAGTGAAAGGACAGAGAAATATAGCACAAATGAAAGAGTATGATGGAAATGCACAAGACCAAATAAGCAAAGAGAAAACAGGCAATCTACCTGAAATAGAATTCAGACTTATGATAGTAAAGATGTTCCTAAGACTTGAAAATAGAATGGTGAAAATGCAAGAAGCAATTAACACAGTTAATACAATCACCAAGGACACAGAAGAAATAAAGAATGAGCAAACAGATGAATAGCAAAATTATTGAAATTTAAAATACTCTAGAAGGAACCAATAACAGAATGACTGAGGCAGAATAATGGAAAAGTGAACTGGAAGATAGAATGGTGGAAACAACTGCTGAAGAGCAGAATAAATGAAAAATAATGAAAATATTTGAGGATAGCCTTAGAGACTTTTGAGACAATATTAAATGCATCAACATTTGAGTTATAGCCCAGAGGAAGAAGGAAAAACAAAAAAAGGCACTGAGAAAATTTTTGAAGAAATTATAGTTGAAAACTTCCCCAGCATGCAAAAGAAAATAGTCAATCAAGTCCAAGACTCACAGAGAGTCCCTTACAGGATAAACCCAAGGAGAAACACATTGAGACACATATTAATCAAGCTAACAGAGATTACACACAAAGAAATAATGTTAAAAGAAGCAAGAGAAAAACAACAAGTAATATACAAAGGAAAACCCATACAATTAACAGGGACTCTTTCAGCAGAAACTCTGCAGGCCAGAAGAGATTGGTAGAATATACTTAAAATACTGAAAGAAAAAAAAAATCTATTACCAAGATTACTTTATGTGGCAAAGATATCATTCAAAATTGATGGAGAAATCAAAAGCTTCACAGACAAGCAAAAGTTAAGAGAATTTAGCACCAACCAACCAGCCTTACAAGAAATACGAAAGGGACTTGCATAGCCAGTAAACACAAAAGTAAGGAAAGACCTACAAAAACAAACCCCAAATAATTAAGAAAATGCCAATAGAAACATATATATCAATAATTAATTTAAATGTAAATCGATTAAATTTACCAACCAAATATACAGACTGACTGAATGGATACCAAAATAAGATCCACATATATGCTGCCTACAAGAGACCCATTTTAGACCTACAGACACATACAGACTAAAAGTAAAAGGATAGAAACAGATATTCCACGTGAATGGAAACTAAAAGAAATCTGAAGTGGCAATCTTTATTTCAGTCAAAAATAAGCTTTAAAATAAAGAACGTTATAAAAGACAAGGAAGGACACTACATAATGATCAAGGGATCAATCCAAGAAGAAGACATAACAATTGTAAATATTTATGCACCCTGAAATTGAAACTGTGATCAACAGTCTCTCAAAAGACAAAAGCCCAGAGCCAAAAGACTTCACAGGGGAATTCTATCAAACATTTAGAGAAGAGAAGATGCCTATTTTTCTGCAACACTTTCAAAAATTTCAGAGGAAGGAACACTTCCAAACTCATTCTAAGAGGCCACAATCACCCTGATACCAAAACCAGGCAAAGACAACAGACACAAAAGAGAAAATTACAGGCCAATATCAGTGTTGAATATAGATGTAAAAATCCTCAACAAAATTCTAACAAACAGAGTTTGACAGCATATTAAAAAGCTCATACCCCATGATCAAGTCAGGTTTATTTGGGATGCATGGATTCTTCAATATACATAAATCAACCAATGTGATACACCATATTGACAAACTGAAAGATAAAAGCCATATGATCATCTCAATCGATGTAGAAAATGCTGTGACAAAATTCATCACCCATTTATTATAAAAAAGCTTCAAAAAAATGGTCATAGAAGGAACCTACCTCAACATCAGTCAGTCAGTCAGTCAGTCAGTCAGTCAGTTCAGTCACTCAGTCATGTCCGACTCTTTGTGACCCCATGAATCGCAGCATGCCAGGCATTGTTCCTGATCTTAGAGGGACTGTTTTTAGCTTTTTACCAATTTATAAAAAGCTAAAAGCAGTCCCTCTAAAATCAGGAACAAGACAAGGGTGTTCACTACTATAATCACCACTATTATTAAACATAGTTTTGAATGTCATAGCTACAGCAGTTAGAGAAAAAAAGAAATGAAAGTAATCCAGATTGGAAAAGAAGTAAAACTCTCACTATTTGCAGATAACATGATTACAAGATACATAGAAAACCCTTAAAGATAGTATCAGAAAATTACTAGAGCTAATCAGTGAATTTAGCAAAGTTGCAGGATACAAGGTCAATTCACAGAAATCACTAGCATTCCTATATACTAACAATGAAAAATCAGAAAAAGAAATTAAGGACTGAATCCCATTTACCAATACAATAAAAAGCATAAAATATTTAGCAATATACCTACCTAAGGAGACAAAAGAACTGTACACATAAAATTATAAGACACTGATGAAAGAAATGAAAGACGACATAAACAGATGGAGAGATATTCCATGTTCCTGGGTAGGAAGAATCAATGTTGTGAAAATGACTATACTACCAAATGCAATCTATAGATTCAATGGAATCCATGTCAAACTATCAATGGCATTTTTTTTTCCCACAGAAGTAGAATAAAAACATTTCACAATTCATATGAAACCACAAAAGACCCTGAATAACCAAAGCAGTCTTGAGAAAGAAGAATAGAGCTGGATGAATCAACCTTTCTTACTTCAGATTATAGTACAGTGCTATAATCATCAAGACAGTATGGTACTGGCACAGAAACAGAAATATAGACCAAAGGAACAAGATAGAAAGCCCAGAGATAAACCCATGCACCTGTGGGTACCTTATTTAGACAGAGGAGGTGAGAATATACAATGGGGCAAAGACAGCTTCTTCAATAAATGGTGCTGGGAAAACTGGACAGCTACATGTAAAAGAATGAAATTAGAACACTTTCTAATGCCATACACGAAGATAAACTCAAAATGGATTAAAGACCTAAATGTTAGACCAGAAACTATAAAACTCTTAGAGGAAAACATAGGCAGAACACTCAATGACATAAAGCAAGTTCTTCTATGACCCATCCCCCAGAACAATGGAAATAAAAACAAAAATAAACAAGTGGGACCTAATTAAATTTAAAAACTTTTGCACAGCAAAGGAAATTATAAACAAGGTGATAAGACAGCCCTCAGAATGGGAGAAAATAGTAGGAAAGGAAATAACTGACAAATAATTAATTTCCAAAATATACAAGCAGCTCATACAACTCAATACTCAAAAAGCAAAGAACCCAGTCACAAAGTGGGATAAAGACCTAAACAAACATTTCTCCAAAGAAGACATACAGATAGCTAACAAATACATGAGAAGATGCTTGACATCGCTCGTTATTAGAGAAATGCAAATCAAAGGTACAATGAAATACCACCTCACACTAGTCAGAATGGCCATCATAAAAAAAAGTCTACAAACAATAAGTACTGGAGAGGGTGTTGAGGAAAGGGAGCCCCTTGCATTGGTGGTGGGAACGTAAACTGAGGCAACCACTATGGAAGACGGTATGGAGATTCCTTAAAAAGCTAGGAATAAAGCCCACTACTAGATATATACCCTGAGGAAACCAAAATTGAAAAAGACACAAGTACCACAGTGTTCACTGCAGCTAGAACATGGAAGCAACCTAGATGTCCATCAACAGATGAATGGGTAAAGAAGCAGTGGTACATATATATATGATGGAATATTACTCAGCCATAAAAAAGGAATGCATTTTGAGTCAGTTTTAATGAGTGAATGAAGCTAGAGTCTATTATACAGAGTGAAGTAAGTCAGAAAGAGAAATATAAATATTATATATTAGCAATATATATGGACTCTAGAAGGATGGGTACTAATGAATTTATTTGCAAGGCAGCAATGGACAAACAAACATAGAGAACAGACTTATGCACATGGGTGGAGGGGTGGAAGGAGAGGGTGAGATGTAGGGAGAAATACCATATGTACAATACATAGTCAATGGGGATTTGCTGTGTAACTCAGGGAACTCAAACAGAGTCTCTGTAACAATCTAGAAGGGTGGGGTGGGGAGGGAGAATGGAGGGAGGTTTGGGAAGGATGGGACATGGGTGTATCTACGGCTGGTTCTTGTTGATGTTTCACAGAAAAAAAATTCTCTGAGGCAATTATTCTTCAATTTAAAAATGAATTCATTAATACATTTTAGTATATATTTAGTTGCACGAAAAATTTGAGAAAATATTGCAGAGAGATTCTATATACGCCATATATAATTTGTCCTATTATTATCACCTTGTATTTACTTGTATTTGTCATGAAACAATATCAATATATGATTATTAACTAACATCCACACTTTAATTAAGATCTTAGCTTTTACTGAATGTCTTTTTTAAATGTTTCAAAATCTCTTTTAGGATTATTACTGTTGTTTAGTCACTAAGTTGTGTCTGTCTCTTTGTGATCCAATAGACTGTGGCATGCCAGTTTCCTCTGTCCTAGACTGTCTCCCCGAGTTTGCTCAAACTCATGTCCGTTAAGTCGGTGATGCCATACAGCCATCTCATCCTCTGTCGTCCCCTTCTCTTCCTGCCCCCAATCCCTCCCAGCATCAGGCTCTTTTCCAATGAGTCAACTCTTCCCATGAGGTGGCCAAAGTACTGGAGCTTCAGCTTAAGCATCAGTCCTTCCAACGTATATTCAGGGCTGATTTCCTTTAGGATTGACTGGTTTGATCTTCTTGCATTCCAAGGGATTGTCAAGAGTCTTCTCCAGCACGACAGTTCAAAAGCATCAATTCTTTCATGCTCTGCCTTCTTTAAGGTTCAACCCTCACATCCATACATGACTATTTGGAAAACCATAACTTTGACTAGACAGACCTTTGTCGGCAAAGTGATGTCTTCGCTTTTTAATATGCTGTCTACGTTTGTCATAACTTTCCTTCCAAGGAGAAAACACTTTTTAATTTCATCGGTGCAGTCACCATTTGCAGTAATTTTGGAGTCCAAGAAAATAAAGTCTGTCACTGTTTCCAATTTTTCCCCTTCTATATGCCATCAAGTGATGGGACCAGATGCCATAATCTTACTTTTATGAATGCTGAGTTTCAAGCCAGCTTTTTCACTCTCCTCTTTCACCCTCATCAAGAGGCTCTTTAGTTCCTCTTCACTCCCTGCCATTAGAGTGGTATCATCTGCATATCAGAGATTGTTGATATTTCTCCCAGGAATCTTGATTCCAGCTTCTGATTTATGCAGTCTGGCACTTCGCATGAGGTATTCTGCATATAAATGAAATAAGCAGGGTGACAATATACCACCTTTTTGTATTCCTTTTCCAATTTTGAACCCTCTGTTGTTCCATGTGTCGTTCTGACTGTTGCTTCTTCATCCACATATAGATTTATTAGGATATAGGTAAGATAGTCTGTACTCCCATCTCTTTAAGAATTTCCCACAATTTGTTGTGATCCACACAGTCAAAGATTTTAGTGTAGTCAATGAAGCAAAAAGTAGATGTGCTTTTTTTTTTTTTTCTGGAATTCCCTTGCTTTCTCCATGATTCAACACATGTTGGCAGTTTGATCTCTGATTCCTCTGTCTCTTTGAAACCCAGCTTGTACATCTGGAAGATCTTGGTTCACATATTTCTGAAGCCTAGCTTGAAGGATTATTGAGCATAAACTTGTTATTAATAACATGTAAAATGAATGCAATTGTACAGTAGTTTGAACATTGTTTGACATTGCCTTTAGTGCCCTTTTAGGATACCACATTATATTCAGTCATCGTGTCTTCTTAAGCTCCTCTTGGCTTGACAAGCTCTCAGACTCCTTGCTCTTGATGCTTTGTTTTAAGAAATAGTGGTCTGTTATTTTATTTTATTTATTTATTTATTTAATCTTTTTTTTATTAGTTGGAGGCTAATTACTTCACAACATTTCAGTGGGTTTTGTCATACATTGACATGAATCAGCCATGGAGTTACATGTATTCCCCATCCCGATCCCCCCTCCCACCTCCCTCTCCACCCGATTTCTCTGGGTCTTCCCAGTGCACCAGGCCTGAGCACTTGTCTCATGCATCCCACCTGGGCTGGTGATCTGTTTCACTATAGATTATACATGCTGTTCTTTTGAAACATCCCACCCTCACCCTCTCCCACAGAGTTCAAAAGTCTGTTCTGTACTTCTGTGTCTCTTTTTCTGTTTTGCGTATAGGGTTGTCATTACCATCTTTCTAAATTCCATGTATATGCATTAGTATGCTGTAATGTTCTTTATCTTTCTGGCTTACTTCACTCTGTATAATGGGCTCCAGTTTCATCCATCTCATTAGAACTGATTCAAATGAATTCTTTTTAATGGCTGAGTAATATTCCATTGTGTATATGTACCACAGGTTCCTTATCCATTCATCTGCTGATGGGCATCTAGGTTGCTTCCATGTCCTGGCTATTATAAACAGTGCTGCGATGAACACTGGGGTGCATGTGTCTCTTTCAGATCTGGTTTCCCCAGTGTGTATGCCCAGAAGTGGGATTGCTGGGTCATATGGCAGTTCTATTTCCAGTTTTTTAAGAAATCTCCACACTGTTTTCCATAGTGGCTGTACTAGTTTGCATTCCCACCAACAGTGTAAGAGGGTTCCCTTTTCTCCACACCCTCTCCAGCATTTATTGCTTGTAGACTTTTGGATAACAGCCATCCTGACTGGCGTGTAATGGTACCTCATTGTGGTTTTGATTTGCATTTCTCTGATAATGAGTGATGTTGAGCATCTTTTCATGTGTTTGTTAGCCATCTGTATGTCTTCTTTGGAGAAATGTCTGTTTAGTTCTTTGGCCCATTTTTTGATTGGGTCATTTATTTTTCTGGAATTGAGCTTCAGGAGTTGCTTGTATATTTTTGAGATTAGACAGCCCTCAGACTGGGAGAAAATAATAGCAAATGAAGAAACAGACAAAGGATTAATCTCAAAAATATACAAGCAACTCCTGTCATTTTAAATAATGCCTCTCAAATGGGATTTGCTGGATTTGTATGTCTGTGTGTTGGGGTGTATAATTCGACTGGAGTTGTAAGTTTGGGGGAGAAATTACAGAGAAAAGTGCCATTTTCATCACATGATATTAAGGGCGTGCTATCCGTGATTTATCACTGTTGATGTTGACCTTAATCACTGTGCTGAGATCGTATTTCTCAGCTTTCACCACAGGTTTCTCCCGTTTCCATGCTATACTGTTTTGAAAGAAATTTACTACGTGAAGCCCACACTTAAAGAGTGGAGAGATGTACTTGACATCCCATAGGACATTTTCTAAAATAATTCATGTATTAATTTGAAATTTTGCTGCATGAATTTTTCTTTAATTGACTCCCATCTACTTATTTTATTCTACTGTTTATTATTGCTGCAGACTGAATTGTAACACTTGCAAATTCATCTTATGAAGCCCTGACTTCTAATGAGATGGTTTTTGCAGATAAGGCCTTTGGAAAGTAATTAAGTTTAGATGAAACAGTGAAGGTGAAACCCTTTGGTGGGATTTATGCCTTATAATAAGAGACACTCAGAGAGCTTGTTATCTCTCTCTGCCATATAAGAACCCAACAAGAAGTGGCCTCCTACAAACCAGGAAGAGAGATCTCATCAGAACCTGACTATGTGGCACACTGATCTTTGACTTCCCTGAACCAAGACAAACATGTTTCTAAGCCACCTAGTCTGTGGTATTCTGCTATGGCAGCCAGAGCTAAGACCTTTATATAAGGAAGGATTCATTGATATATATTTTATACTTTGAGTTATAATCCAGTACTGTTAAATTTTATTTTATTCTTCATATTATTCCAGCTTTAGCCATTGGACACCCTTTCAGTGGGTTTGTTTATTCCTTTGACACATCTCCATCATTGTGTGTGTGGGCACATGCAACATCTCTTACCTTTGATAGTACAAGATTCTGTAGGCTCATCTAGCATATTCCTGCTCCAGTTCTATGAGCAACCATTTCTCAAGCAGTCCTGGTTTCTTTTACTGGAAAATGATTGCAGAAACCAAGATTTCAATACTAGGTGTATTTATTCATATTGTTAGATATGTCATTAGTTCTAGACTCTTACCTGACAAAGAAATATGTATGTACATACTATTAACCTGTGTATACATGCATATGTTTAAATACTTCTAAATGTAATTATCTCTGTCTGTACTAAGCTAAACGAGAGTTTATACCAAAGTCTCCATTTCTAATCTAGTACTTCATAAATTCTTCTGTTATTCAATGTTGTGTATCTATCAGCTCCCCACTTCAACAGTGAGAAATCTGCCTCCCACTATTAGTTATTTATTTAGTTAATTGCTCCATTTAACTACACATGTATAGCACTTTTAGAATGTGTACACTCATTAGAAGCAACTTTGCAAACTGGACTAAAGTACTATGTTCAGTTCCTTTTGTCTTTAGTCCTACAGATTCCATTCATTTCCAAAGTGTCTCAGGTCAGCGTTTTATCCCAACGCACAGGTGAGGTTGTTTCAAATATATGTAATAAAGTTATATTCTTTTGTTGCAGTTGTTATTTCATCCTGGGATCCCTCAGTTCAGTTCAGTCGTTCGTGTCTGACTCTTTGTGACCCCATGAACCGCAGCACGCCAGTTCTCCCTGTCCATCACCAACTCCCAGAGTTTACTCAAACTCATGTCCACTGAGTTGGTGATGCTATCCAGCCATCTCATCCTCTGTTGTCCCCTTCCCTCCTGCCCCCAATCCCTCCCAGCATCAGGGTCTTTTCCAATGAGTCAACTCTTCCCATCAGGTGGCCAAAGTATTGGAGTTTCAGCTTCAGTATCAGTCCTTCCAATGAGCACCCAGGACTGATCTCCTTTAGGGTGGACTGGTTGGATCTCCTTGCAGTCCAAGGGACTCTCAAGAGTCTTCTCCAACACCACAGTTCAAAAGCATCAATTCTTCGGTGCTCAGCTTTCTTCACAGTCCAGCTCTCACATCCATCCATGACCACTGGAAAAACCATAGCCTTGACTAGATGGACCTTTGCTGGCAAAGTGATGTCTCTGCTTTTTAATATGATATCTAGGTTGGTCATAACTTTCCTTCCAAGGAATAAGCATCTTTTAATTTCTTGGCTGCAATCACCATCTGCAGTGATTTTGGAGCCTAAAAAAATAAAGTCTGACACTGTTTCCACTGTTTCCCTATCTATTTCCCATGAAGTGATGGGACCAGATGCCGTGATCTTAGTTTTATGAATGTTAAGCTTTAAGCCAACTTTTTCACTCTCCTCTTTCACTTTCATCAAGAGGCTTTTTAGTTCCTCTTCACTTTCTGCCATAAGGGTGGTGTCATCTGCATATCTGAGGTTATTGATATTTCTCCCGGCAATCTTGATTCCAGCTTGTGCTTCTTCCAGCCCAGTATTTCTCATGATGTACTCTGTATATAAGTGAAATAAGCAGGGTGACAATATACAGCCTTGCCCTACTCCTTTTCCTATTTGGAACCGGTCTGTTGGTCCATATCCATTTCTAACTGTTGCTTCCTGACCTGCATATAAGTTTCTCAAGAGGCAGGTCAGGTGGTCTGGTATTCCCATCTCTTTCAGAATTTTTCAGTTTATTGTGTGTTGGTCCTTTTTTGGACCGGAATCTGGTGGTCCGGAGTCGACGATGAGAGAGTGAAAGAAGGAAAGAGGCTAATATTCCCTGGGTTACACAGCCGGCTTTTGTGCTCCAGGGAATCAGCCAGAAATAGAGAGAGAGACAGAGACAGAGAGAAAGAAAGAAAGACATGGGGACCCGAGCTCTGATGGAGCAAAGGTGTTTTAATCAACATGGTGTGGGTATATATACTTCTCAGCAAAGATAAAGATTAAAATTCCAGACTTAAAAAACTTAAGGCGATCCCTATTGAAGAGAGAGAATTGTAAACAATCGCTTTTTTTTTCCATTTATTTTTATTAGTTGCAAGCTAATTACTTTACAATATTGTAGTGGTTTTTGCCATACATTGCCATGAATCAGCCATGGATTTAGATGTATTCCCCATCCCGATCCCCCCTCCCACCTCCCTCTCCACCTGATCCCTCTGGGTCTTCCCAGTGCACCAGCCCCGAGCACTTGTCTTATGCATCCAACCTGGGCTGGTGATCTATTTCACCCTTGATAATATATATGTTTCGGTGCTGTTCTCTCGAAACATCCCACCCTTGCCTTCTCCCACAGAGTCCAAAATTATGTATCTGAAAGAGACACATGCACCCCAATGTTCATTGTGCACTGTTTATAATAGCCAGGACATGGAAGCAACCTAGATGTTCATCAGCAGATGAATAGATAAGGAAGCTGTGGTACATATACGCAATGGAACATTACTCAGCCATTAAAAATAATTCATTTGAATCAGTTCTAATGAGATGGATAAACAATCACTTTTTACCGTATGATTCATAAGAAGGAAGAGGGTACTTATCACCGTATTGAAAAACTAACGAAGGGAATTCTGGATTCCTCAGCCCTGGGAAAGGTGTGCCTCTCCTCTTAACTCCTGAATATTCAGGAATTAATAAGGATCAGAGGATTCCTGACATATCCAAAACAGCACACAGGAAGCCTCCTGTTAAATGCTTCCTGATAATTTTGATCCACAGTCAAAAGTATCCAGAATGTGCCTTTTTAAAAATTTGCCTTCACTCAAGTCCATTCTCTGTCCTTTAAAGATATATGAAATTTGACAAATGCAGTCATATGAAATACTTTGTATTCTACCACCATTACAGTCTCCTACAGAATGCTTTCTAATACAATATCATAAGAATACTTTCATTACCTTAAGAATTCCCCCATGTTTAACATATTGACCTCCTAATCCCGTGAACCTCTGGCAACCACTGATCTGTTTATTATATGTGTAGTTTGTGTTTTCCAGAGTGTGATATAGCTGGATTATATAGCCTTTTCAGAGTTGATTCTTTCACTTAGAATTCATGCGTTTGCATGATTTGATAGCTTATTCCTTTTTATTACTGAGTAATATTCCATTGTATGAACGGGCCACTTTGCCTATCCATTCATCTACTGAAGAACATCTTTGTTGTTTTGAGCTTTTTTTTTAGCAATAATTAAACTGCTATAAATATTTTCATGTAAGATTTTTGTGGAGAAATGAGTTTCCAAAGTAGATGTGTGCATAAACAAATGCAATTGTTGGGTAATATGATAAGGCTTTTAGCTTTGTAAGAAGCTGTCAACCTATCTTCTGAAATTGCTGTTCAATTTTGCATTCCCACCAGCAACTGGTATTGTCAGTTTCATTTTTTTAATTTTAATCTTTTCAAAAAATTATTTGCCATGTCCCTATCCTTTATAGTGAGGTATCTGTTCAAGATTGGTTCAACATTTTAATTGAGTTGTTTGTTTTCTTATTATTTGGTTTTAAGATTTTTTAAAATATTTGGGGTATAAATCTTATCAATTATATATTTTGCACATAGTTTTCTAAGGCTTTGACTTGTTCTTTGGTAATTCAGAAGGTAAAGAATCTGACTTCATTCAGGGAGACCCAGGTTTGATCCCTTGGTCAGGAAGATCCCCTGGAGAAGGGAGTAACTACTGACTCCAACATTCTTGCCTGGAGAATTCCATGGACACAGGAGCCTGGTGGGTTAGGGTCCATGTGGTTGCAAAGAGTCAGGCATGTCTGAGCAAGTAACACTCTTCACTTTTCATTTTCTTAATACTATCTTTTTTAAAGCAGAAAATTTTAACTTTAATCAGTCTAGCTTATCAATTTTTAAAATTCTTAGATGATGTTGTGTCTGAAAATGAACCATTAAGCCCAAAGTCATTTATATTTTCTCTGAAAAATTTTAGAACTTTGTATTTTATGTTTAGATCTATGAAAGATTTTGAGTTAATTTTTATGTAAAATGTAAGATCTGTGTCTAGGTGTATCTTTATTTTTTAAATATGAATGTCCAGTTGTTCCATCACCTTTTGTTGAAAGGCTATCATTTCCCAGTCTAATTGACTTTGTGCCGTAATCAATAATATTTGACTATATTTTTGAAGGACCTCTGAATTCTCTATCCTATTCCATTAATACATGTGTTTCTTCTTTCAATAATACCACACTGCCTTGATTATTTGAATTTTATATTAAGTCTTGAAATAGGCTAGTAAGTCCTTTTTTTTTTTTTAAATAGGCTAGTAAGTCTTAAAAGTTCATTCTTTTCCAGGAATTTATTGGCTATAGTGACTCTTCTACTTTTCTACATACACTTTAAAGTCATTTCTCTATGTATAAAATAATTTTCTAGAATTTTTACTGAAATTATGTTGGGTTTATAAATCTAATTGGGATTAGCTGATGTTCTAACAAATACTTTTGTGATCTTCTTTGATTTCTTTCATCATTGTTTTGTAGTTTTCAGTCTGTAAATCTTATACACATTTTATTAAATTTATACTTAACATTTTACTTTTTCACACTATCATAAATGATATTATCTTTTAAATTTCAAATTCCAATTTTACATTGTTGGTACTAGCAAAGAAACTTTCTTTTGCATATGAAATTTTGCCATATGTGTTTTTAAAATCCATGATTCTTTTGTAGTTTTTTTGGTCCATAGATAATTGTATATAATTTGTGAATAAAGATTATTTTTTCCCCATTCTGATTTGTATATCTCCATTTTTTGGTCTTATTCTATGGAATAGTGTTTACAGTATGACAATGAGTAGAAATAATGAGCAAGAAAATTCTTTCCTTCTTCTAATTTTGTTTTAAATTATGGTAAAAACATTTAACATGAAATCCACACTCTTGACAGTTTGGTTGCACAGTGCACAACAGGATATTGTACTATAGACACAGTGTTGTATGGAATATCTCTAGATTTATTTATCTTGCATAACACCCCCCCCTCCAGCCTCTAGCAGTCACCATTTTACTCTCTGCTTCTATGAGTTTGGCATTTATAGACCTCATATAAGTGAAATCAAGCAGTATTTGTCCTTCAATAACTGAATTATTTCACTTAGCATAGTGTCCTCAAGGTAAATCCTTGTTGCATATTAGAGTATTTTCTTCTTTTATAAGGCTAAATAATATTACATTCTCTATATATGACCACATCTTTTCATCCTTTTCATTCATCTGTTGATAGTCCTTTAGACTGTTTCCACATCTTAGTTGTTGTAAAGAGTGCTGAAATAAACTTGAGGGTGCTAATATCTCTTTGAAATCCTGATTTCAATTATATTGTATAAATACCTAGAAATGGGATTGCTGGATCATAGTAGTGGGATTGCTGGATGGCAGTTCTATTTCTAATTTTTTTGAGTAACTGCTATACTGTTTGCCATAGTGACTGTACCATTTTGCATCCCTGTGAGATGCAAAACAGGATTTCAATTTATCTGCATCCTTGCCAATATTTTTTTTTCTTTTTAAAAAACATAATAGTTGTCCTAACAGGTATGAGGTGTGAGGTGTCATTGTGATTTTTATTTCATTTTCCTGATGATTGGTGACACTGAACATGTTTTCATATAGCTGTTGGTCATTTGTGTATCTTCTTTACAGAAATGCCTATTCAAGTTTATATCTCATTTTTAAATTGGGTAACAAAGGTTTTTTTTTTTTTTTTTTTTTTTTTTTGGTATTGAGTTACATGAGTTTCTTAAATATTTTGGGAATTAATTGCTTATCAGGTATAGAGTTTGCAAATATTTTCCCCAGTCTATAGGTTGCTTTTTCATTCTGTTGATTTTTTCCTTTGCTGTGTAGAAACCTTTTAATTTGATATTCATTTTTGCTTTTGTTGCCTATGCTTTGGTATCATACCCACAAAATCACTGACAAGACCAATGTCATGTTTTCCCCTATATTTCTTCCTAGTAGTTTTTACAGTTTTAGGTCTTATGTTTAAGTCTTTAATTATTTTGTGCTGGTTTTGTGTATCATGTAACATATGGAGCCAATTTTGTTCTTTTGAATGTGCTTATCCAGTTTTTCCAACTCCATTTGTTGAAGAAACTATCCTTCCCCTATTGCATATTCTTGGCAACCTTGTTGAAGATCAGCTGATTATATACGTATGGATTTACTTCTGGGGTCTCTATTCTGTTGGTCTGTATGTCTGTTTTTGTGCCAGTACTATACTGCTTTGATTATTGTAGCTTTGTAATATTTAAAAAAAAATTTTTTTCATTTATTTTTATTAGTTGGAGGCTAATTACTTTACAATATTGTAGTGGTTTTTGTCATACATTGACATGAATCAGCCATGGATTTACATGTATTCCCCACCCCGATCCCCCCTCCCACCTCCCTCTCCAACCGATTCCTCTGAGTCTTCCCAGTGAAGGAAGACTGTGTGATGCCTCCAGCTCTGTTCTTCTTTCTCGAGAATGTTTTAGTAGTCTACCCTTTCTTAAGGGAAGCATGACTCCAGGTCTGTATGACTTTAAAACTCCATCAGCTCTAGGTACACTTACAGACAGTTGTATGCATCTATAGAATGCTTACACATATCAGGGTAAGTAAGAACCCTTGGTGAAAAACATTGAATTTGGGTAACTATGGGCAAGGGAAAAGAGAACTTAGAAATGCAATACATAACATGGGGTGAAAGGCTGAGATACCATTCTGAGGAGCTGAAGGAAATAAGGAACAGTGAAGTTTGAAGAAGGAGGTTATGTGGACGTAGTAATTAGTTAAAAAAAAGAAAAGACAATTTTAAAGATAGATTTGGTCAAGGATCATGCTTATTTATCATTATTTTTAATGAATATTGCAATATTTGTCTCATAGAAAGTAATCTGTAAATATTTATGAAATAAGTTTTTGGTTCATAGACTTTAGGTGATAATAATACCATTATTCAGTCATTAAGTCATGTCCAACTCTTTGTGACCCCATGAACTGCAGTACACCAGGCTTCCCTGTCCTTCACTATCTCCCAGAGTTTGCTCAAGCTCATGTCCATTAAGTCAGTGATGCCATCCAACCATCTCATCCTCTGTTACCCCTTCTTTCTGCCCTCAATCTTTCCCTGCATCACAGTCTTTTCCAATGAGTCAGCTCTTTGCATTAGGTGGCCAAAGTATTGGAGCACAGCTTCAGCATCAGTCTTTCCAATGAATATTCAGGGTTAATTTCCTTTAGAATTGACTGATTTGATCTCCTTCCTGTCCAAGGGACTATCAAGAGTCTTCTCCAGCACCACAGTTCAAAAGCATCCATTCTTTGGTGCTCAGCTTTCTTTATGCGCCAACTCTCACGACTAATGGAAAAACCATAGATTTGACTGTATGAACTTTGTCTGCAAAGCAATGTCTCTGCTTTTTAATATGACTATTCTGTTTAGGTTTTCAGAGCTTTCCTTCAAAGGAGTAAGCATCTTTTAATTTTGTGCCTGCAGTCAGGGTCCACAGTGATTTTAGAGCCCAAGAAAATAAAATCTGACACGCTTTCCATTTTTTCCCCCTTCTATTTGCCATGAAGTGATGGACTAGATGCCATGATGTTTGTTTTTTGAATGCTGAGTTTTAAGCCAGCTTTTTCTCTTTCACCTTCATCAAGAGGCTTTTTATTTCCTCTTCACCTTCTGTCATTAGGGTGGTATGACCATCTGCATATTACATCATATGATATGATCATATCATATCAGATAACATCATATCAGGTCAAATCAGATCATATCAGCCAAGAATCAAGAAAATGTTGTTTTCCACATATATTCAAATGTACTTTAAAAAAATGTATTTCAGAGCCCCTGTATAGTGTCTCTGTAGACTGATCACCATGTGAACACTGCAGAGACTATCTCTTTTTCTCTTCTCTGTAGTTGGAGACCAAAATCTAATCAGTCCCAGAAAACTCAGCATCATTATTCTTGCTGCCTCTCTAGTATTTTGATAAATGATTTGGTGCATTGGTAATTGCAAATTTTAGCAATTGCTGACTAAGACTGGGCTAATTATTCAATTAGATTAACTGTGAACAGATTGATTAGTAAGTTATTGATAATTCCTCCACACGCAGTTCAGTCTGAAATCTCACAGCATAGAGGAAGCACACTGCTGGAGGACTGGGACGGAACACTTGAGAACTGGTCCACTTCCAGGTAGTGCCAGTGACTATGATGACTACTGACTCAGTGAGTATGGTTAGATCTATTTCTGGAAGTGGACACAAACTAAATTCCTTGCTCTTTGGCTTATCCATTTCTCATATTGCTGTAATTTTGAATATAAAGCCACTTTTAATTGGACTCTTTTACTCCAGTCAGACTCCTGCCTCTCTGAACAACCTGGCCCCATGTGAAAACCCTTTCCACCTTCACTACCTCAAAGATTCATGCCCACTTATACACTTTTGCTTATGTTCTTTAAGTTTCATAAAAGCCCAAATTATTTCACTCATCATTATAAATAGAACAAGGCAAAAGAAACAACAAATCCCTGGCTCCCAAATTGATTTGGATGCTTTAAATTTCAGGTACATCTTCTTCCAATAACTCCTGCCACATTATCTTATCTCTATTCTGCTGGCTTTGTGCTTATATTTTGTACCATACAACTTAATTTTTTTTTTGCAACTTAATATTTATTACATTGGATTGAAGAGCTTTTATATCCTGAAGTATATGTGCATGTGTGTGTGTGTGTGCATTTTCTATCCATTTAGATCATACTGTTTCCAATGTACCTATAGTTTGTAACATGGAATAAAGTGCCCAGCATGAACAAAGTATGCTTGAGTGCTTGATTCCAGAGTTGTGTAGCCAGTTAGAAGACTCCCTTCACTTCCATAGCTATTTCAGGTATTCTGATCTTCAGGAAAGTTTAGTCAATTTTTCTTTTTTTTAGATTTCAAATTTATTTGTTTTTTAATTAAAGGAGAATTACTTTACAGAACTGTCCTGCTTTCTAGCAAACATCGATATGAATCAGCCATAGGTGTGCAGATGTACCCTCCCCCTTACCCTCCCATCTCCCTCCTGATCCCACTCCTCTAGGTTGTTACAGAGCCCTGGTCTGAGTTTCCTGAGTCATACAGTAAATTCCCATTGGTTATCTATTATACATATGGTAATGTAAGTTTTAAGTGAGCTACATTAATTAATTAATTAATTAATTAAGTATTGTTATATAAATTGTTTCAAAAACAATCTAAAATCGAATTTGCAATGAGTCTAAAATTCTTTGCTTCTACCTCAGATCTTTGCAATTTCTAACATGGAATTACCTTTGTCTCCATCCCACTGAGAATTTTATTTTACACATTGTGGCACATTGTATTTTCCAAAAATAGCAACAATGTTTTTGGTCCTTCATGCTAACCTATAACCTGGCCATTTTTCCATCAAGGGATGGGGACTACTTTCCCTTCCCTTGAACCTGGAAGCTCATGCAATTGCTATCTTTGCTACAATGCATCAGAAATAGTGTTCTAAAATTTCCAAGCCCAAGTTAATAAAGGCAGTAGTTTCTGCTGCGTTTTCCTTGGGCAAGATCACCCTTGGAACACAGTCACATTGTTCTGAGAAAATATGCTACACAGAAAGGCCACGTGTAGGTAATCCAATGGAAACCCACAATTAATTTTCCAACTGATAGGCTAACATTGCTGCCAGACTTGAGTGAATAAGCACTCAACTTATTCAGATCCTAAGCTTTGAGTCATTCTTATTATTTGAAGCTTCCAGTCAAAGCCCTGAGTGACGTGCAGCAGTAAAACAAACAAACAAACAAACAAAAAAAACCAAAACACGCACACAAAAAACTGTCTAACTTTGCTTTGAGTAAATTCCTGAACCACAAAAACTATGAACATGGACAATTATTTTATGCCACCAACTTACTGTCTAACCTGATACGTAGCAATAGATATCTGGCACACTCATGATCATCTCCTCACAGTAGACTCAGGCTGCCCACGTACCATGTGGGGGATGTACACTAAGTTTTATAAACATAAAAAATAAGGCAGATAATTACTTTGAACTGTCAGGATCTCAGAAGTTTTCATGGGAAAAGTGGTACTGGGATGCAATGTCGAAGGACAGGCAAGGCTTTGCTAGTAGTTCACAGTCTGGGACATCCTGGCAATAAAGAATGAAGGTGAAAATATCTGCATGGTTTTTATGACTCTAGGGGTCTCACTTTGAGAAATAAGGGGGCCAATGTTTCTGTTACAGCTCACAGATGTATTGTCTGTATTGCCTAGCTGTTTAATTAAACCTTTACTATTTCTTAGTGAAGATACAAAATTCAGGTCACAGAGTGTACTTCAGATGTTATAGGGATAAGTGGACTTGGAGAACTATGGCAGGGTAAGTGTTTGGGAGTCAGAGGAAGGGGGAAGATGAAAACAGTGACTTTAGAAAAAGAGGCAGCACAGGAGACAAGGCCCGTGAGAGCAGTGGCAGCAGGGGGAAGGCAGGCAGGAAGGGCAGGGACAGTAATAAGTGACCAGCTACAGCAAAGAATATGTTGCTGAGCTGAGAGAACATCTCACTGGAGCATTTCTAGCTTTCCTTCTCTAGGTATGCCCATGAAACACCTAAGCTGCATCCTTGGCAGCTTGCTTTCCTTGGATTCTTCTCAAAGTCTGCTCCTCTGTCAGTAGAATGTCTTGCAGTGCTTGAAGAGCATCCTTCTACTTCAGTTGGACTTTCTTTATTACATCCACATATCATTGCATCAATACAAGCTACTGTTACAGGCTCAGAGACCTATCATACACTGAGAATGCCTAGATTGCTTCATCATGATCTGATGTCTGGGCAAACTTGTGTTTGTATCTCATCATCCCACAAGCACCACATATTCCACATATCTAAACTCAAACTCATTCCTTCTCCTTTCATCCAGCTATAGGATTGTCTGTGTTGGTGACTGCCACTTCCATCCAAAGCCACTCCTAAAATTTAATAATAAGAGCAAGACCATGCTATATTCCCTACTGCCTGTCCAGTACCTGATATCATGCCCATCACTCCATAAACATTCTGAATGAGTAGACTTGACTCTGCCCAATTTTTTTGTTTACTCTCCATGGCATGTGGGATCTTAGCTCCCTGACCAAGGATGGAAATTGGGCCCTTTGCAGTACCTTAACCACCAGATGGCCAGGGAAGTCTCTGCTCGTTTTTAAAATGGCTTTATCTTTTCATTATTGCATTGCAAGGGCTATTTATAGATCCTGGATACAATTCCCTTATTGGATAAATTATTGGAAAATATTTTTCCCACTCTATTGGCTTTCCTTTTTACTTTGTTGATGGTATCATTTGTAGCAAATTTTTTAAAAATTGCAATCTAATTTATTTACTTTCTCTAGTGGTGCTTGTATTTAGTGGTGTTGAAACTAAGAAATTATTAACAAACCCAATGTCATAAAGATTTATTCCTATGTGTCCTTCTAAGAGTTCTGTAGCTTTTGATCTTACATTTTGGTTTATGATGCATTTTAAATTAATTTTTTGTATGAAAAATAGTGGCATCATTTATTGAAAAGACTATTACTTCCCCTTTGGATTCACTTGCCAGCCTTGTTGAAATCGATTGACTACAAATGTAAGAGTTTATTGGAGAGGGCAATGGCACCCCACTCCAGTACTCTTGCCTGGAAAATCCCATGGACGGAGGAGCCTGGTAGGCTGCAGTCCATGGGGTCACGAAGAGTCAGACATGACTGAGCGACTTCACTTTCACTTTTCACTTTTATGCATTGGAGAAGGAAATGGCAACCCACTCCAGTGTTCTTGCCTGGAGAATCCCAGGGATGGGGTCGCACAGAGTCGGACACGACTGAAGTGACTTAGCAGTAGCAGCAGTAGCAGTAAGAGTTTATTACTAGAATTTAAATTCGAATCCATTGATTTCTGTGCCCATAATTATGCCCTACTCTCTTGTTTACTTTAACATGGTATTACATTTTTAAATTAGTAAAAGAGAGTACTTTAACTTAGTTCAGGAGCATTTTGACTCATTTGCAGTCCTTGCATTTCCATATGAATTTTAGAACCAACTTGCCCTGCCCAACATTCCTGCAAAAATGCAGCTGGGATCTTAATAGAGATTGTGTTGAATCAATTTTGAATAAGTGCCATCTTTAAAATATTTCTTTTTATCCACAAATTTGAACTTCTTTTCTATTTATTTCAATCTTTAATTTTTTCAATAATTTTCATCATTTTCAATGTAAAAATTTTGTTCACTACTTTTCTTAGATTTGTTTCTAAGTATTTTTTGATAATATTATGAATGGAACTGTTTCTTCAAATTCTTCTTTTGCTTGTTCATTGGCAGTATATTAAAATATGATTTTTTACATCCTGATTTTGTATCTTGCAACATTTCTGAGCTTGTTTATAAATTCCAAAAGTAGAATGAATGTTTGTGTATGTAAGTATTCCCTAAGATTTTCCATGTATGATATCATATAATCTATAAACAGAGGCAATTTTATTTATTCCATTCTAAATTTGATGTATTTGTTATTTTTTTCTCACCTTAACTAGGCCTCGAGTACAATGCTGAATAGAAAAGGTGAGAGGGAACACTGTCGCCTCTTCATTATTCATAGATCCAGGCTTTTAGAGGATGCTTTATTTCAAATTGAGGAAAATCCTTTATATTCCTAGTTTGTTGAGGTTTTCTGTTGCTGTTAGATTTCAAAAGATATTACATTTTGTCAGTTTTTTAATCTGTCTATGGAGGTGAACATATGAATCATGTCCTTTTTTCCATTAACATTGTTTATTACAATAAGTAATGATCAGATATTATACCAATCTTACTTTTCTAAATAAATACCACTTGGTTTTTGATGTATAATACCTTTTATATATTTCTGGATTCATTTTGGTACCATTCTCTTGAGGATGTTGACATCTATATCCATAAAATATGCTGCTCTGTAGTTTCCTTATTTTGTAATGTCTTTGTCTTGTGCTTATGTCAGAGTGGCACTTGTCTCATTTCCTCCATACTCTTTTGTGCTATTATTGTCATACAAATTATACCTTTATAGAGCCTAAATAAATCAATGAATCATTTTAAGAATTACTAATACTGTTGTCTTTTATGCCAGAAAGAAGTTACAAAAATACTCTTATAATGTCTTGTCATTACTGGTACCCTTAATTCCTTTGTGTACACTTGAGTTACTGCCCAGTGTCTTTTCATATCAGCCTAAATTATTTTTTTGTGTTTATTTTTAAGGCAAGCAAGCTGCTGACACATTCTGTTTTCTGTTTTTGTATGTCTGAAAATGTCTAAATTTTTCCTCCATTTCAGAAAGATAGATTTTTTTGGATAAGGAATTACTGATTGACAGCTTATTTTTTTCTATTTGAATATGCCATTCCATTTCTTTGTAGGCTCTTTTTTTTTAATGAAAAAGACAGAGTTAATCTTATGAGGACAACTTGCATATGAGCTTTTTACTTTTTCAAGATTCTCTTGACAGTTTGACTATGATGTGTTATGGTATGAATGTCCTTGAGTTTCTCCAACTTTCAGTTTATTTAACTTGGACATGCAGATTGACATTTACCATCATTAGGAAGATTCTGGAAATTTTTTATAAGATTCTTTCCATATATCCCACCCTTCCTGGAATTATTATGCACGTATTACTTCCTGATGGATCACATGTCTCTGCAACTCTGTTCATTTTTCATCATTCCTTTTCTTTTGGCTCCTCAGATTGTATAGTCTCATTTGACCCCTTTTCTCTTTTAAAAAAATAAACATTTTTTTAATTTTTATTTTTTGATTAACTTGCTTATTTTAATTGGAGGATAATTGCTTTATGATATTGTTATGGTCTTTGCTATACATCAAGATGAATTGTCTACAGGTATACATGTGTTCCCCCCATCTGAACCCCCTCCCACCTCCATCCTTACGCTATCCCTCTGGGTTTTCCCAGAGCACCAGCTTTGGGTGCCCTGTTTCATGCATTGAACTTGTACTGGTTACCTATTTTACATATGATAATATACGTGTTTCAATGCTATTCTCTGGTATCATTCCACCCTCAGCTTTTCTCACTGAGTCCAAAAGTCTGTTGTTTATATCTGTGTCTCCTTTTCTGTCTTAAATGTCAGTACCATCTTTCTAAATTCCATATATATGTGTTAATACACAGTATTTGTCTTTCTCTTTCTGACTTACTTCACTCTGTATAATAGACTTCAAGTTCATTCACCTCATTAGAACTGACTCAAATGTGTTCCTTTTTATAGCTGAGTAATATTCCTTTAGGACTAGAACAAATAATTTCACAATTTGTATGGAAGCACAAAAGACCCTGAATAGCCAACAATCTTGAGTGAAAATGGAACTGGAGGAATCAACCTTCATGACTAGACTATACTACAAAGCTACAGTCATCAAGACTGTATGGTACTGGCAGAAAGACAGAAATATAGATCAATGGAACAAAATAGAAAGTCCAGAGAAAACCCCACACACTTATGGATGCCTTATCTTTGACAAGGGAGGCAAAAATATACAATGGAGAAAAGACAGTCTCTTCAACCAGTGGTGCTGAGAAAAGTGGTCAACTATGTGTCAAAGAATGAAACGAACACTTTCTAATGCCAAACACAAAAATAAACTCAAAATGGATTAAAGACCTAAATGTGAGGCCAGAAACTATAAAACTCTTAGAGGAAAACATAGGCAGAACACTCTCTGACATAAATCACAGCAAGAATCTCTATGATCCACCTCCTAGAGTAATGGAAATAAAAACAAAAATAAACAATGAGACCTAATTAAACTTAAAAGCTTTTGCACAATGAAGTAAACTATAAGCAAGGTGAAAAGACAGCCCTCAGAATGGGAGAAATTAATAGCAAATGAAACAACTGATAAAGAATTAATCTCCAAAATATACTAGCAGATCATGCAGCTCAATACCAGAAAAATGAACAACCCAAATAAAAAAAATGGGCAAAAGACTGAAGCAGACATTTCTCCAAAGAAGACATACAGATGACTAATAAACACATACAAAGATGCTCAATATTAGAGCATCATTCAGTTCAGTTCAGTTCAGTCTCTCAGTCGTGTCCGACTCTTTGCGACCCCATGAATCGCAGCATGCCAGGCCTCCCTGTCCATCACCAACTCCCGGAGTTTACTCAAACTCATGTCCATCGAGTCGGTGATGCCATCCAGCCATCTCATCCTCTGGCGTCCCCTTCTCCTCCTGCCCCCAATCCCTCCCAGCATCAGGGTCTTTTCCAATGAGTCAGCTCTTCACATGAGGTGGTCAAAGTTAGAGAAATGCAAATCAAAACTCATTATTATTAGAGAAATGGAAATCAAAATTGCAATGAGGTGTCATCTCACATCAGTCATAATGACCATCATCAAAAAGTCTGCAAACAATAAATGCTGGAGAGAGTGTGGATAAAAGGGAAACTTCTTACACTGTTGGTGGGAATGCAAACTGGGGAAGCCAGTATAGAGAATAGTATGGAGATTCCATTAAAAACTGGGAGTAGAACTGCCATATGACCCAGCAATCCCATTACTGGGCATATACCCTGAGGAAACCAGAATTGAAAAAAGACACATGTACCTATTTTCAAATCTACTGATTCTTTCTTTTACATCTGTTATTGAGCCCCTCTAGTAATTATTTTATTTCAGTTATACTCTTTAATTCCAGAATTCCTCTCTGGTACTTATAAAAACTAATAGTTATCTCTTCATTAAGTGTCCATTTTCTGAGTCATTTTGTCATATTTTCTTTCTTTCCTTTACACATGGTTTCCTTCAGTTCTTTGAACACAATTTTAATAGCTGATTTAGAGTACTTTTTAAGAGAGCTCAACATCTATGCTTTCTCAAGGAAAACATCTATTGACTGCTTTTATTTTTTCTGTTAATGAACGATATTTCTTGTTTCTTTGTATGTCTCATATATTTCTGTTGAAATGGATATTTAAGATACATAATGTGGCAACTCTGAAAATCAGAACTTCCCTCCCCCAGTGGTTTGTTGTTGCTGTTGTTTTTATTGTTTTGTTTCTGTCACTACTGTTTGTTTCTTAAGTGAATTTCCTGAGTGAATAGTCTGATTTCCTGGTAGCCAGCAGTCTCTGTTCAGTCAGCATAGTGATCAGATGCTGCTGCTGCAGAGATTTCCTTAAATTACCTGAATAATGAGCTCCTTCCACCCTTTGCTGAGGTGACCTGTGTGACTTTTGGGGTACAAATCCAACACTAAGATAATTTATAACTCTGTCTTAACCTTCACTTACTACTGTGTAAGCCCTCAAGTTTAGCCATACGTGAGAGAGTAAGGCCTCCTCAGGTCTTACTGGAGGATGTTCACTGGGCCCTTCAAATCCACTCAGCTTCCTGAGGCATCTTGTCCCTTAGATCTTCCTTTTGAGGTTTAATGTGTACTCTTTTATTCTGGGTCTCATTTGTCTCAAGCAGCTGTGACGTTCAACAATTGTCAGTAGTGTTTTGATAAATGCCTTGTGAGAGGAGTTTTTCCACAGAGCTGTGAGATTGAGACAGACCAAGTAGTGACAATGCTCTGTGAATGGGAGTTTTTGAGACACTCCAAATCCTATTTTACTCTTTCCTAATAGTTCAAGATGGCTGGTTTTTGCAGCTACTGTAGTTGTGAGGCTCCTGAATTGGGGGCTGATATTGATCTGGAGAGGAGGGGTCTATGTCAAGTTATAACCCATAGCCCCACTGTTCTTACTGAGGTTCAGCAGTTTTCCTGGAATATATTCTCTTCAGATTGTTGCAAGCATTGGTTTATTTCCAGAGTTCATTAAATGTTTCTTCAGACAATTTTTGATAGTGTTCTTGTTGCTTTTATGAAAAAAAAAGGTAGGTGAGCCTACAGCTCACCACCCCAGAATCTCTACTTCTCTTAGTCTGCCTTCTCCTCACAGCAACAGTGCTATACAAATGTCAGTATCATATTGTTGTTCATGTGTACGTGTTAAATTGCTTCAGTTGTGTCTGACTCTTTGTGATCCTATGTACTGTAGCCCTCTAGGCTTCTCTGTCCATGGGATTCTCCGGGCAAGAATACTGGAGTGGGTTGCCATGCCCTCCTTCAGGGGATCTTCCTGACCTATGAATCAAACCAGGGTCTCTTATGTCTCCTGCGCTGGCAGGCAGGTTCTTCACACTAGTGCCTCCTGGGAAGCACATCTGGTTAATCATGAGTAATCTAGCTTTCCATGGCCTGTGTTTCTTCCTTAAAGCAAATGCATTGCCCCTCACAGACTAGGAGAAGCCTATTCTGTCCTTCATTCATGAGTCACAGAAATCCCTTCAGATCCCTAATTTACTTCTGTCCCTTTGAGGCTCTATCAAGCCAGTGATTGTCAATCACGGAGGGGCCTCAGGAACAGCAGCACTAACTCTTCCACTAATTCTGTTCATGCTTTCAGGCGGGTTCTATTGTTTCGGCTGGCTTTTCTCTCACTCTTTTTTTTTTTTTTCTTTACCAATTGCTGAAAATGATGAAGTCAGCAATCTAACATAGCCATGCCTGCAGCTAAAGCCATAGAAATATTACCCACATCTCATCTAGTAAACACATATTTCATTTCCCTTGTAACCTTTAACTCCCAAGGAAAAAAGTCTCAGTGATACTATATTGCATATTCAGCAGAGTTCTGAGCCGTTCCTAGAATCTGCCGGCTTCAGAATAATGAAAATCATGGAACTGATTCGGTTTGTTTGTGGTTTTCTCCAGTGAAGCAGTTGGTCTGCATTTTTTTAAGTGGCAAGACAGGAGATTCTTATATTTGTGGGCTTCAGATTTGTGATTTTAACTCTTAGTGAGAAGACATGATGTTCCCTGACAAGTGGGATTTTTTGGAGGCACAGATTGGAAGCAACTGGGCATGAGTTGGTGTCGTAAAGTGACATATCTCGTGTCCCTACAGCTCAGCTTGTCTTTGCCACCCTCTCCTCATTGTCAAGTGTGTCTGTACTCTGCTAATAGGAAGCTCTGTTGCACTGGGGAGGGAGACTGATATCATCTTCAACCATATCTGAAATGAGGGGGCTTTTGGGGACTTTGGCACCTTCTCCTCCCAGCCTTCATGAGTTCTCTTAGGGTAATCTGAGAACCTCCCCTTATTCTGCTGCATCACTAAGCACATGGCCTTAGCTTTTTTTTTAAATCACACTTGATCACAGGAGTTTACTATTGAAAACCAGCTTCATCTCTCACTCTGAGCTGTGGATCCAAGTTGAGCCTTAAGTCCATCTATAGGCTTTCAGGCTACATTGGAACAGAGTCTGAATGGACAGCTTATCCCGCCTCCAGTAGTCACCTACAAATCAGGCAAGCCGAGCTCTGTGAAACCACTACTACACTTGGGTAGATCAGTGCCAGGTCCAGAACTCCATGTGGCCACAGAGACTCCATTCCATATTACAACTGAGCCCATGGTTAGAATCTTCAGGCTGATTAAAACTCCAACTCTTTGAGGAAACTTCCAGTCAGGGATATCAGACATTTCAGTTGGAAACCTTAGTCTCCTCTCTTCCTTTCTCTGTCTCTCCCTCTCTGCTTACCTTCCTTCTTTTTCTCTGTGCAGGTCACTCTGCTGAATAATTGAAACAAGGATTTTCTGGAGCTCAGTGGTAAAGAATCTGAATTCCAAGCAGGAGATGCTGGTTCAATCCCTAGGTCAGAAAGGTCCCCTGGAGAAGGAAAGAACACTCTAGTATTCTTGCCTGGGAAATCCCATGGACTGAAGATACTGGTAGGCTACAGTTCATGCAAAGAGTTTGACATTACTTAGTGACTAAACAGCAGCAGAAAGATGAATAGCTGGGGGATTAATATTAAGAAGCCCCCAGTCTTATGAAAGAGACAGAATGACAATGACATACATGAGGGGATGAGCACTATGAGGGTGACCTGGGTGAAGCAGCACACGGAGGGGAACCACACCTCACCATCACAGCAGAGCGTGCCTAGTCTTGGGCAGGGCAAATCCTTGAGGTGGGTCTGCAAAAGGAATAGAGCCCATCACACAGGCAAGAGGATATGGAAGAATTAAGGCAGAGAAGACACTACAATCCCACAGAAAAGTGAGAACATGTGCTCAGGGAAAAAGCAAGGCAACAGAGAGACCCAGGGTGGGATTTGTGGCCAAGATAAAGCCTGAGAGGTCAGGACAGCCACAGGCTGAATACACAGGTTTATGGGAAGAGTTGTCCAGATCGATGCTGAAATGAAGGAGTTCCAACAAGAAGTGTGGCAGCACAGCACTGTGGTGGATGCTGGGGGCATTGATTAGGCCGGCAGGTGCGTGGGTCTCTCAGCTTGTTTGTCTTGCTTAAATAGTCCCCTCATTGGACTGGGAGCCAGTCTATGGGTCTTGTGTGAGAGGGTAGCTTGGTCCCCTAAGAAGCTTTGCTTCTGTCTGTGGGTGTGGAGCAGACAGGTCAACTACCCAGGGAAAGAGGGATTCATCAATTCAATGTAGCTCCCTCCTGACTACAGTGGCGTCCTATTTCCGCTTCTCATCTTACCTGGGGAGTGAACATTCCTTGGGCTCTGCTGCAGCCTTCCACAGTCTACAGCTTCTACATGAGGGCTTGTCTCCAGGCAGATTGATTGCTTTCTTCAGAAAACAGTACTTGGGTTTTGCATGTGAACACTACTGGTCTGAGTGCAGAGAAGGAGAAGGGTCCTACCTTCTGATCAAGTAAATACCTATATTAGAAAGAAGAGCTTAAACATACAGCTTAAACATGCTGATGAGCAAATTAAACCAGCCATCTCTGTGACTTTAACAAAACAATGGCCTATTTCTCACTCACTTAAATTCTGAAGCTGGAGTAGCCAATATTCCAGGGAAGCTGTCCTCCACGCTGTTACATCGTGATCATCTTTGTGGCTCAGCCATGTCTACACATGCCCCCCTCATTGTGGAGGTGGAGGGAGCTCATGGAGGGAGGACCCAAACATGCACATGGCTGCGCGCACACACACACACACACACACACACACTCTATCTGCTTGGCTTCTGCCCACAAGGGACACATAGATACTGAAATTCTTTTTCCCACCACACTGGAGAGAAGTAGTCACATGGCCCTGCTTACCAGCACCATTAAGAGGACTAGTCCCCAGGTACACAGGAAAGAAGTGATCAAACACAGATTAGCACAGAACCTCATGGTTACCAAGCCTTTCCCAGATCCTTGGGCAGCAATATTAAAGAAATGATTATTGCTTCCCCTGGACTCTTATGCAAGTAAAGCTTTTTTATTAAAAGAGATAGCTTGTGCACAAGGGAGAAGGCACAAAAAAAAAAAAAAAAAGAAAAAGAAAAAGAAAATGCCAGCTCTCCAATTAGAAGAGGTGAGTTGCTTTTAAAACAAAAGGGAGGATTTGGCTCATGATCACTGAGAATTTCCAGAAATTGTCAAACTTCTTTGATCAGTAACAGGTGACCCTGGGGTGGCTATGGAGAACAGGGAGTCCTTCTGTGAAGGATTATAGGGCCCACATGGGGGCTCATTGCTAAAATGGCTCATTATGTTGACCTCACAAACAAAGAATAAAGTCACAGTGACCCTTGAGACTGACCAAATTGCCCAAACGACATCCTGTTTTCCCACTGGCACTTACCTTCTCAAGGCTAGGAGACCACTGGATTCCAGACCTCTGGCTATGTGACTGCAGGACTCAGCTACAGGTTAAAAAATAACCATCCTATCAGAGAATTTTTCTTTGGCAAGGTATACTACCCTGTCAGAAAGGGATTACACTGGTTCTCCTTAAGGGTCAGTCACCCTCTCATTTTCCCTCTAATAAATTTCCTTCCCCTGCCTGATTGCCCAACTTGCTCTCTTTTGCTCTGCACTCACCTTACAAGGGGAAAGAAATGCATGAGAATTTTCTTCAAGAAAGCATAGGGATAGCAAAGGTTAAAGTTTACACTTGAGTTTCTCGTCTTGTGGCAACTAGGTACACTCCTTAGTGTAACAGACATAAGTTAATCTTTTAAGCCTGGATTTTTGTCTCAGGATTCAGGCTCCAGGGTCTTGTTTTTTAGCCTGCCAAGCCTGTTTGATGAAGGCCGATCCACGATCCTTTTTCAAAATGGCTCTGCTCTTGTCTTCCTGTCTTTTTTCTCCCCACCACTGGCCAGGCCTGGTTCCCAGTACCTCCACTGACTCAGCTCAGAATACCTATAGGATTCAGCATTACTTCTGCAAGATTTTTCTCCTAGGCATGCTTTAGGCTAAATAAGTGTTCTTCTCCTCGTTTCTTCCTTAATATGACCCTTTCTGTTGAGTATTTTCCAGGACTCTGAAAATAATTTGATTTGCTAAGGATTTCCCCTTACTTTTTGAGTGGTGTTATGATCCAAGTAAATTTGGCTGAGGGGCTTTTCTTTTTTTTTTTAATCCATTTTCTTAATTTTCAAGTGATGTTGGAGAGTGTCAAGGAAGAGAAATTTCCTCTGCTCTTCAAGGTTCTTCTGGCTAGTCTGAGAATTAAATTGGCACGATGCAGATTAGTAGGAGAAAATCAAACACAGTTTAATGCATACATGAGAGACTCAGAAGGACTGAGCAACTCACCAAAATGGCTGAAAACTTTACCTTAAATATCACCTTCAGGTAAAGGAAAAAGAGAGTGTTGAGGGTATTGGTTTGGGACTCCAAAGAAGAGAAAGACAGTTGACAAGGAGTTAGAAATGCAAATGCTTGGTAAACAAATGTGCTAGGCTATCAGAGACAATGGGACACAGAGAAATTTTAACAAACAGACTTTGCTAGACTCCTTTCTGTTTATAAATCTAGTTCATGCTATAGTTATCTATGATAATAGCTCCCTTCCTGGAACAGGTCGTCTATCTACAGTAATTTAGGCAGTTAGGGGAAAGGTCAAAATTTCTTCCTGAGTCTTTTGGGCCTTTATTGTTTTCAACTCAAACTAATCCACAGGCCAAAGAGACATCTTAGAGTGATAGGTTTTGCTCCACTGCAACAGAAAAGGGAAAGAGTTTACTATTTTTAAACATGTTTTCATTTTGAGGATTTCTTGGTGCCTTTGTACTACCAAATTCTGTAAGGTCCTGAGTGCATGGAGCATATCTGTTTGGTTTAACATTTAACACAGAGCCTGGCACACAATAGGCATCTGCTGTTTATCAACTGGATGATCACAGTGTGAGTTCAGGGCATTATACAAGTATTCCTGACAGAGGCCCAGGGGCCATGCATGACAGCTCTGTGTGAAACTGACACCTCACTGTGTGTGTGTGTGTGTGTGTGTGTGTGTGTGAAAGTCACTCAGTCATGCCCAACCCTTTGCAACCCCATGGACTGTAGTCTTCCAGTCTCCTCAGTCCATTGAATTCCCTAGGCAAGAATACTGGGTTTCCATTTCCTTCTCCAGGGGATTTCTCTGACCCAGGGACTGAACCCAGGTCTCCCGTGCTGCAGGCAGATTGTTTACAGTACTCCATAACTAAAACTGTGAACTCTTTCAACTCAAATTGAGAGCTATACACATCTAAATATGTAGCCATGTGAACCAAACCTTGGATAGCTAATTTATCAATATTTTAATTTGGAAAGGAGTTGCTGCGCAGCATATGGAACAATGCTCTGATTTGACCTCTGCCACACACTGGTTACATGACCTTAAGCAACTCAACTAATCTCTTTCTGCTCTGTTTTTCCATCTGTGTAGTGAGAGTATTAACACCTTCCCTGTCTGCCCCACAAGGGTGGTCCGATGACCAAAAGCAGCTCATAATCGGGCAACTTTCTTTACATGCTAGAGTCTCTGACAATATCAAAAACATTTCAGTGGACCTAGCTCTCTGCAAATACTGAGAGCCTGTTCTTACTGGTCAGTTTTGAGGGGAGTATTTTGTTACCTGTTCAATCTGCTGTCTGTCTAAACACACTCCCTGAGTTGGAAAAGAACCAGTGATGTTTCCACAACATTAGACTGACCTAGAATTAGCTCAGTTTCGTTTAAGCTGTTGAATGAAGGTTTTAATGAAATCAATTCTTACATTCTTAATGTCCACTATGGGCACTTAAAGAGTGCATTGGAGAAGGAAATGGCAACCCACTTCAGTAGTCTTGCCTGGAGAATCCCAGGGACAGAGGAGTTTAGTGGGCTGCCATCTATGGGGTTGCACAGAGCTGGACAAAACTGAAGCGACTTAGCAGTAGCAGTATTATTCTGAGCAGACCCATTTGGAATGAAGAATAAAATTGACACATTTTAAAATCGTGGGGAATAACCAACACTGAGAGACACTGAAAGAAATTCAAAGTAAAACCAGGCAAAGTATTCTGGATGGACTGGGAAGGAAAGAGAATTCTAATGTTCTGCAAAGGACTATAGTCCCAGGGCCAGGGTGAGGGTATGTCCTTGAAGAAAGTCAGGACTGGCAGTTTCCAGGCCACAGTAGCCTCCCCTGTTTTATATGTGAACCAGATCACATTTTTTATTTAAAAATTTTAATTTAATTTTTTTCTTCTTTTCCATTATGGTTTATCACAGGATATTGAATGTAGCTCCTTATGCTATAGGGTAGGATCTTATTTTTTATCCATTCTACATAAAATAATTTGCATCTGCTAACCCCAAACTCCCAATCTACCCCTCCCTTACTCCCCTGACAACCATAAATCCATTCTCTATGTCTGTGAGTCTGTTTCTATTTTGTAGATAAGTTCATTTGTGTCATATTTTAGAATTCTAGATTGCACATGAAAGTGATATCATATGGTATTTGTGTTTCTCTTTCTGACTTAGTATGATAATCTTTAGGTTCGTTTATGCTGCTGCGAAAGGCAATATTTCATTCTTTTTATCGTTCAGTAATATTCCATGGTGAATAAATATATTTATATATATCACCATGGCATCCATATACACGCACACACACACACAGAGCTGGAATGGTTTTGGGAGTGACAATGGGAGGATGAGCCCATGTGCCTGTAAAGATGGTGTCCATTTTCTATCACATTCACTGCATGGATTTCCACCTCTTATTCAGGCTCAGAGTGCATACAGCACCTCCTACTAACCCACATAAAGGCTCTCAGATATGCCTGCTGCTTCATTGTTAGCTCAGCAAGGAGAACTTACCCTCACTGGTTGGTGCACTGAGCACTTTCTCATCCTTTAAGGCTTAGATATCCTGTTCCCTGTACATGCTCCTGACTATCCTTGGCAGAGGGCTGCTATGCCATTGTTGTCACTTCACAAATGAACAGATTGGGTCTTCAAGAAATTAGGTAACTTTGTAATGTCTCAAAATTTGTTTCCACTGAGCAGGGATTCACCCTGTACAGGTTTTAATGGGCTCTAAAATTTGTAATCTTACCTATAGACCTAGACCCCCCCCTCCAATAGAGGGGCAAAACTTGCCACTCCAAAATATCTCTTTAGTGTGGATTATCAAAACTAAAAATAATCAAGGCCCAAAAGATTCTGGAAAAAACAAATTTTGATCTTTTGCCTCACTGCCTAAAAAATTTAGAGAGAGGGTCTATTTCGGGAATAGGGATATTACCAAAGATATCTGCAAAGACTATGGGCCAAGGGTAGTGGGGAAAATTTAGCAGAGCCTACAAATCAGAGGTTTCTCTGTGTCTCACTGTCTCTGATGATCCAGCAAGTATTTGTTTGCTGGACATTTACTTTTCCATCTTTATGTCAGTTGCCTTCCTCCCCTTGGAAATCCCAAACCAGTACCCCCAACAACTTCTTTTTCCTTTACCTGAAAATGGTATTTCTTCACCTGAAGGTGAAGGTTTCAGTCACTTTTGTGAGTTACTCAGTTTTACTGGGTCTATCCCATGTGTACCTGTTACTAAACTTTTGTAGGATTTTCTTTTATTATAATCTGTCTTATATCAATTTAATTCTTAGACCAGCCAGAAGAACCTGGAAATGTAGAGAAAAATTTCTTCCTCCTGAAAATATGATTAATAAAGTGCTGGATCAGGATTCAAGTGAATCCACACACTTAATTACTAATATACTTTGATGTTGTAATTTATAAATGTAAGAGAAAGTCAGAGGCACAAAATTATGTTACTGGTACTAAAGTCCATGTTACTGTGAATGAAAAATATGGCCTCCTATATCAGTAAACATAGGATATTGCAGCCTTCAAGCCATCACATTACATCCACCCCAACTGTGAGCATTGAGGGAACTCAGGATAGTTGCCATACCACCCTCAGCAATCTAGCAGTCAATGTTGCAGCCACCCACCAACAGTGAACCCTGGAGAGACTCAGGATGTGAAAACACAGGACAGTGGGCCCAGATAGCTGAGGTGCATATCAAAGAAATGACTTATGTTATCTCAGACTCTTGCATCTTCCCATACATAGAAAAACACTAAATGACTTAACTTGAGATATCTGTTTTTCTCTAACAGTAATCTTTTGATGTTCCAACTACCTGATCTTTGATCCAAAAATTCCTATATATCCTGCCCCTCAACCCTTGCCTCTTGGGAACTGTCTCTCAGAGTTATCCGAGATGCTATGTCTTGGGCTTCAGTCCTCAGTTCTGGCCACTGAATAAAGCCAACTCTCATCTTCTAGGTTGTGCATTATTTTCAGTTGACACTTTTGGTCACCATTTAGGAAGGAATTCAGAGAATACTTCTGTCCTTTGTCTGAACTCTATGAAGAACTAGAGCCTTGGAACTAGTAGAGGTCCCTTGTATCCATCCATCTTCTCAGAGAGTCCAGATGAATTTGGGTGAGTCTCTCCTAGTTCTCAGATTTCCCAATTTTTGGTTGATGATTCTGAGTTTATTTGACAGCATTTAACAGGTAACTGACTCCCCAGTTGAAAAATGTTAATGTGTGCTCCCTAATTTAAAGATATTATGGGAGCACAGTTGAAACATACTGGGGATCAGTTCAGATACTGAACAGGTTCTCAGTGAAATGTACTGGAAAGTTTTTATTCAGTTAAAAGACTGAGTAAGATTAGACCAGGTAAATGGGTGGGGGAAGGGGGGGGGGAACTGATCTGTCACTTTTCCTTCAATTGTCTACACTAGCGATTTTATTTTGACAAACTGGCCTCTGAAAGTTTTCTTTTCAAAACAAAAGAAAGAGAAACAGCAGATCTCCAACCTCTAACTAACAGTCTGGTTTATGTACATACAGAACTTACAAGTACTTAATTGGAAATTAAAGAAAATCTTGTCGTGAAAATGAGAGGGCTCTTCTATTGTGTGTGCACTGAAGTTAAAAATGCAGCTTAATGTGGACATCTTATGAAAATTCTGATCTTAAATAAAAGTCCAGTAGTGAAAATTTGCATTTCTCTTCCTGTGTCTTTAAAACATAAATGTCCTTCCTGATCTTGTTAAGATATTGTGTGTGTGTGTGTGTGTGTGTGTGTGTGTGTGTGTGTGTTGAAATTGTGATCTCTATCATATTTCTTTGGACAGTAAACTTTCTGGATCTTATTTAAGTGGCATGCTACCCATACTCTTACCGGGAAGTCTGTTGCATCTTATTGATTTGAATCACTATTTTCATTTAATTTTTATTTCATAATGGAGCATAGTTGATAAATAATGTTGTGTGAGCTTTGTTGTGATTCAGTCACTAATTCATGTCCAACTCTTTGTGACCACCATGGACTGTAAGACACCAGGCTCTCCTGTCCTTCACTATGCCTGGAACTTGCTCAGATTCATGTCCATTGAGTCAGCGATGCTATCTAACCATCTCAACCTCTGCCACTTCCTTCTTCTTTTGCCTTTAATTTTTCCCAGCATCAGGTTCTTTTCCAGTGAATTGGCTCTTTGCATCAGGTAGCCAAAGTATCGGAGCTTCGCTTCAGCATCAGTCCTTCCAATGAATATTCAGGACTGATTTCATTTAGGATTGACTGGTTTGATCTCCTTGCAGTTCAAAGGACTCTTAAGAGTCTCTGCCAACACCACAGTTCAAAATCATCAGTTCTTTGGTGTTCAGCCTTCTTTATGGTCTAACTCTCACATCTGTACGACTTCTGGGAAAACCACAGTTTTGATTAGATGGACCTTTGTTGGCAAAGTGATGTCTCTGCTTTTTAATATGCTATCCAGGTTTGTCATAGCTTTCTTTCCAAGGTGCAGATGCCTTTTGATTTCATAGCTACAGTCACCGTAGGCAGTGATTTTGGAGGCCAAGAAAATAAAATCTGTCACTGTTTCCACTTTTCCCCCGTCCATTTGCCATGAAATGATGGGGCCAAATGCCATAATCTTAGTTTTTCTTTCTTTCTTTTTTTGTTGTTGTTTTGTTTTTAATTCTTAAATTGAAGGATAATTGCTTTACAGAGTTTTGTGGTTTTCTGTCGTATACCAACAAGAGTCAGCCATAGGCACATCCATGTCCCCTCCCTCCCAAACCTCTCTCCCATCTCCCTCCCCATCCCACCCTTCAGCCCATCTCAGAGCCCCTGCTTGAGTTTCCTGAGTCACACAGCGGTTTCAAGCCAGCTTTTCAACTCTCATCTTCAGTCACTCGGTCATAGCAACCCCATGGACTATAGCCTGCCAGGATCCTCTGTCCATGGAGTTTCCCAGATAAGAATACTGGAGTGGGTTTCCATTTCCTCCTCCAGGGAATCTTCCCAACCCAGTGATCAAATCTGTGTATTTTATCCTGCAGTCAGATTCCTTCACGTTGAGCCGTTGGGGAAGCTCAGTGTGAGTTTTAGGTGTAGAGCAAAGTGATTCAGTCATGCATATACATGTATCTATTCTTTTTCAAGTTCCTTACCCATTTAGGTTATTACAGGACACTTAGTAGCATTCCCTGTGCAACATAGTATGTCCTTGCTTGTTGTCATTTTCAAGCACAGCAGTGTGTACTTGTCAATACCAAATGCCCCATCTATCCTGTTGCCCCCACTCTAAACCCTGATAGACATGTTTGTTCTTCAAGCCTGTGAGTCTGTTTCTGTTTTGTAAATATGTTCATTTGTGTTATTTTTATTAGATTATGCATATAATTTATATGATATGGTATTTGTCTTTCTCTATCTCAGTATGATAATGTATAAGTCCATCCGTGTTTCTGTAAATGGCATTATTTCATTCTTTTTAATGGCGGAAGTGTATTCCATTGTATATGTACCACATCTTTATCCATTCATCTACTGATGGACATTTAGGTTGCTTCTATGTCTTGGCTTTTGGAAACAGTGCTGTAACGAACATTTGGGTGTGTGCATCCTTTTGAAACAAGGTTTTCTCCAAATATATGCCCAGGACAGGCATTGCTGAATAACACAGTAGCTCTTGGAGAAGGAGATGGCAACCCACTCCAGTATTCTTGCCTGGGAAATCCTATAGACAGAGGAGTCCATGAGGTTACAGAATCCAATGTGATTTAGTAACTAAATGAAGGTTGCTCTATATTTAGTTTCTTAAGGGATATCCAAACTGCTTTCTATAGTGGCTGTACCAATTTACATTTAAACCAGCAGTGTAGATTTTGTTTTCTCCACACACTCTTCAGCATTCATTGTTTGTAGATTTTTTTGATGATGACCATTCTGGTGTGAGGTGATAGCTCATTGTAGTTTTGATTTGCATTTCTCTAATAATTAGTGATGTTGAGAATCTTTTCATGAGCTTCCTGGCCATCTGTATGTCTTCTTTGGAGAAATGCCTTTTTAGGTCTGTCTCTTATTTGATTGGATTGTTTGTTTGTTTGCTTGTTTTTGATAATGAGACACATGAGCTTCTTGTAAATTTTAGAGACAAATCCTTTGTCAATTGTATCATTTGCAAATATTTTCTCCCATTCTATAGGTTCTCTTTTCATTTTGTTAATGATTTCCTTTGCTGTGTGAAAGTTTTTGCATTTAATTATGTTTCATTTAATTTTTTTTTTGTTTTTATTTCCATTGCTCTAGGAGACAACCAAGAAAATATATTTCTGCTGTTTATATAAAAAAAATGTTCTGTTCACATTTTCCTCTAAGAGTTTTATAGTATCTGATCCTACATTTAGGTCTTTAATCAATTTTGGGTTTATTTTTGTGTATGATGTTCAAGACTGTTCTAATTTTGTTTTCTTTTACATGCAGCTGTCCAGTTTTCACAGTTCATTTATTGAAGAGACAGTTTTTCCTACATTGTATAGTCTTGCTTACTTTGTTGTAGATTAACTGACCATAGGTGGGTAGATTTATTTCTGGACTTTCTATCCTCTTCCATTCATCTGTATTTCTGTTTTTGTGCCAGTATCATACTGTTTTGATGATGTTAGCTTTGAACTGTAGTCTGAAGTCAGGGAGCCTGATTCTCCAGCTTTAGTTTTCTTGCTCAAGATTGCTTTGGCTATTCTGTGTCTTTTGTGTCTCCATACAAATTTTAAGATATTTTTCTCTAGTTCAGTGAAAAATGCAGTTGATGGTTTAATGGAGATTGCATTGAATTTGTAGACTGTCTTGGGTAGTATAATCATTGTCACAATACTGATTCATCCAATCCGAGAACATATCTTTAAATCAGTTTGTGTCATCTTCCATTTCTTTCACTAGCATCTCCTAGTTTTTGGAGTAGAAGCCTTTTTTCTCGTAAAGCAGATTTATTCATAGGTATTTTATTCTTTTTGAAGTGATGCTAAATGAGATTGTTTCTTTTATTTCTCTTTCTAATCTTGCATTGTTAGTTATAGGAATGCAAAAGATTTCTGTATTAATTTTATATCCTATGGCTTTATTA
The DNA here is from genome assembly GCF_910594005.1 of Cervus elaphus. NCBI lineage: Eukaryota > Metazoa > Chordata > Mammalia > Artiodactyla > Cervidae > Cervus > Cervus elaphus. The sequence goes on from NC_057847.1 coordinate 4,457,810, forward strand.
AATTTATTGATTAGCTCTACTAGTTTTTCTGGTGGCATCTCTAGGACATTCTATGTATAGTGTCATGCCTTCTACAAACAGTGACAGTTTCGCTTCTTTTCCAATTTGGATTTCTGTTATTTCTTTTCCATCTCTGATTGCTGTGGGTAGGACTTTCAAAACTGTGTTGAATAAAAGTCTTATGAGTAGACATCCTTGTTGCTGATCTTAGAGGAAATGCTTTATACTTCTAACCATTGAATATGTTGTTAGCTGTAGGTTTGACATACATGACATTTTTTTATGTTGAGATATGTTTCTTCAGTACCCACTTTCTGGAGCATTTTTGTCATAAATGGGTGCTGAATTTTGTCAAAAGCTTTTTTGGATTGCTAGTATTTTGTTGAGGATTTTCACATCTATATTTATCAGTGTTATTGATATGTGATTTTCTTGCTCTGTGGTATCTTTAGTTATGGTATCAGAGTGATGGCCTCATAGAATGAATGAATTTGGCAATATTCCTTTCTCTGAATTTTTTTGGAATAGTTTCAAAATATGTGCTAAGTCTTGTCTAAATGTTTAATAGAGTTTGCTTGTGAAGCCATTTCATCCTGGACATTTGAATGTTGGAAGTTTTAAAATCATAGTTTTAACTTAATTAAGTGTGATTATCTGTTCAGATTTTCTATTTTTTATTGATTCAGTCTTGGGAGATTGTACCTTTCTAAGAATTTTTCCATTTCTTCCATGTTTTTCATTTTATTGGTGTATAGTGCTTGTAGGTGTTTATGATTCTATGTTTATCTGTGGTGTCTGCTATAACTTCTTCATTTACACTTCTAATCTTACTGATTTGAGTTGTCTGTCTTTTCTCTTGATGAATCTGGCAAAAGATTTATCAATTTTGCTTATCTTTTCAAAGAACCAGCTTTTAGTTTCATTGAATTTTTATATATTTGTTTTCCATTTCTCTTTCATTTATTTGTGCTTTGATTTTTATGATATCTATACAGCTACTAGCTTTGGGTTTAGTTTTTTAATTCTTTCTCTAGTTGCTTTAAGTGTAAGCGTAGTTTGTTTATTTGTGATTTTTCTTGTTTCCTGAGGCAAGATTTTATTGCTATAAATTTCCCTGATAGAAATGTTTTTGCTCCATTGCATAGTTTTTGGATCATTATGCTTTTGTTTTCATTTGTCTCTAAACATTTTTTGAATTCCTCTTTGGTTTCTTCAACCCACTGGTTGATTAGAAGCATGTTGTATAGCTTCCAGAAGTTTTTTTTTTTTTTTTTTTTTTGGCAATGTTTTCCTTGTAGCTGACTTCTAATCTCTTAGCTTTGTGGTCAGAAAGATGCTTGACAGGGTGCCCAAAGCCAGTGTTCAAGGACAACCCAGAGGGATAGGGTGGGGAGGGAGGTGGGTTCAGGATGAGGGGGACACATGCATACCTGTAGCAGATTCACATTGATATATGCAAAAAAAAAATCACAAAATTATAAAGTAATTATCCTCCAATTAAAATTAATTAATTAGAAAAAGAAAACATGCTTGATATGATTTCAATTTTTTAAAATTTATTGAGGCCTACTTTGTGTTCCAGCATGTGATCAATGCTAGAGAATGTCCCACATGTGCTTGAGAAGAATGTGTATTCTGATGATTTCAGATGGAATGCTCTACAAATATTAATTAAATCCATCTGAAATAATGCACCATTTAAAGTCTGTGTTTCCTATTAATACTCCATCTGTGTGATCTGTTTGTTGATGAAAGTGGGTCGTTAAAGTTACCCACTATTATTGTGCTACTGTCTCTTCTTTTATTCCTGTTAGTATTTGCCCTATATATTGAGGTACTTATATGTTGGCTGTATAGATATTTACAGTTGATATATATTCTTGGATTGACCCTTTGATCATCATGTGTCATCCATTGATTCTTTTAAAAGTATTTTAAAGTCTATTTTGTTTGATTTAAATATTTTTACTCCAGCTTTCTTTTGATTTTGATTTGCATGGAATAACTTTTTCCATCCTCTCACTTATCCTGTGTCTATGTCCCTCTACTGAAGTGGGTCTCTTATAGACAGCATATGTGCAGGTCTTGTTTTATATCTATTAAGCCAATCTACCCTTTTTTGGCTGGAGCATTTAATCCATTTACATTTAAGGTAATCATTGATATATGCACCAATTGCCATTTTGTTGTTTTGGATTTGTTTTTGTAGCTTTTTTACTTTTCTTCCTCATTTGTTCTCTTCTCTTGTGATTTGATGACCAACTAGCATTATATTTTGTTTCCTTTTTCTTTTTCTGTGTGTGTCTATTGTAGACTTTTGTTTTGCAGTTATCATGAGGTTTTGATGTAGCAGTCTATATATAAACAAGGTTCTTTTATGTGGCTGATCTTTTAATTTCTAATGCATTTGTGCTCTGCTCTTCTCACAACTTCTGGTTTTGAGACCATATTTGTGTTAGATCATTTCCTACATTCACTTTATGATTTCTTTACTGTTGAGCTTTTTCATTTGCAACTTTCTTGTTTCTAGTGGTGGTCTTTTCAGCTTGAAGAAATTGCTTTAGCATTTGTTGCAAAGCTGGTCTCATGGTTCTGGATACTGTTAACTTTTGCTTGCCTATAATTCATTTGATTTCTCCAATGAATGTGAGCGAGAACCTTACTGGGTATAAAATACTTCATTGTATTGAAGGTAGGTCCTTCCCTTTCATCACTTTATATATATTGTGCCATTCCCTTCTGGCCTGCAGAATTTCTGCTGAGAAATCAGCTGATAATCTTATGGGAGCTCGCTTGTAACTTAGTTGTTACATTTTCCTTGTTACTTTTAATAATTCTTAAATTTATTTTTTATAAGTTTGACTAATATATTCCTCCTTGGGCTTATCCTGTCAGGGACTCTCTGAACTTCTTGGACTTGGGTGACTGTTTCTTTCCCATGTTAGGAGATTTTTCATTTACTACCTCTTCAAATATTTCTCAGGTCCTTTCTATCTCTCTTCTTTTTCTGGTACCCCTGCATGTGAACATTGGTGCATTTAATGATGTCTTAGAGGTCTAATAGACTGTCTTCATTTCTTTACATTATTTTTTTCTTTATTTTATTCTTTGGGAGTGATTTCTAGTATTCTTTCCTCTAGGTCTCTTGTCCATTCTTCTGCCTTGATTATTTTGTTTTTAATTCCTTGTATTGTATTTTTAATTTCAGTGTATTTTTCATCTCTGTTTCTTATTTAGTTCTTCTAGGTCTTTGTTAAATATTTCTTTTATTTTCTCAGTCTTTTCCTCCATTCTTTTTCTGAAATCTTGAATCATCTTTATTATCATCACTCTGAATTCTCTTTCCTATAAATTGTCTATCTCCACTTCACTTCCCTGGATAAGGAAATGGCAACCCACTCCAGTACTCTTGCCTGGAAAACCCCATGTACAGAGGAGTCTGGCAAGCTACAGCCCATGGGGTCACAAAGAGTTGGACATAACTGAGTGACTGAACTGCCACTTCTCTTAGTCACTCTTCTGATATTTCATTTTGTTCCTTCATCTGAAATATGCTCCTCTGCCATCTCACTTTATCTAATTTTCTGTGATTTTGGATACTATTCTGCAGGCTGCAAGATTGCAGTTTTTCTTGCATCTACTCTCTGTCCTCCGGCAGATGAGACTGTATACGAGGCTTGTACAGGTTTCCTGCTGGCAGATTCTTGCCCACTCACGGTTGAAGCTGTTTTGTTTTGTTCTCCCCCACTGGAGAGTCAAGTCATGCTCAGGAAGACTTCAAGTAGCCTGTCTGCTGATGGGCATTGTGTTCCCACTCTGTTGGTTGTTTGGCCTGAGGCATCCCAGTACTGTAGCCTACAGCTGTTAAGTGGGGCTGGGTCTTCAGGAGGCAATGTTGGCCTCTGGGAAGTCTCATGCAAATTAATATTCACCAAAAATACCACTGCTGGTGTCTGTCCCTGCTGTGAGTCACAGTCACCTCCAACCTCCACAGGAGATGCTTACCAGCACATAAGTGTGGCCCAGTCTTTTATGTGGTCACTAGTTTTTTTTTCCCCTGGGTCCTGATGCTCACTGGACCATGCGTGTGCCCTCCCTGAGTGGAATTTCTTTTCTTTTTTTTTTCTATTCTTGTGGAATTCCTGTGATCAAACCCTGCTGACTTTCTGTCTTTCTTTTTTTTTTTTTTTTTAAGTATTCAGAATTATCTTTTTAAAAAATTATTTATTTTAATTGGAGGCTAATTGCTTTACAATATTGTGATGGTTTTGCCATACACTGACATGAATCAGCCATGGGTGTACATGTGTCCCACGGTCCCAAACACCCTCCCCACACCCCTCCCCATCCCATCCCTCTGGGTTGTCTCAGCGCATTGGCTTTGAGTGCTCTATCTCATGCATCGAACTTGGACTGGTGATCTATTTCAGATATGGTAATACACGTTTCAATGCTATTCTCTCAAATCATCCGACACTCACCTTCTCCCACAGAGTCCAAAAGTCTGTTCTTTACATCTGTGTCCCTTTTCCTGTCTTGCATATAGGGTTTTTGTTACCATATTTCTAAATTCCTTGCGTTAACATACTGTATTGGTGTTTTTCTTTCTGATTTATTTCACTCTGTATAATGGGCTCCAATTTCATCCACTTCATCAGAACTGACTCAAATACATTCTTTTTTTTTATAGCTGAGTATATATACATATATATATATGTATATATATGTGTGTGTATATATATATGTGTATATATATATATATATATATATATATATACACACATGTATACATTGTGTATATGTACCACAACTTTCTTATCCACTCATCTCCCAATGGACAACTAGGTTGCTTCCATGTCCTGACTATTATAAACAGTGCTGCGATGAACATGGGGGTACACGTGTCTCTTTCAGTTCTGGTTTCCTCGGTGTGTATGCCCAGCAGGGGGATTGCTGGGTCATATGGCCTGCTGACTTTCAAAGCCAGGTTCTCTAGGACCTCTTCCTTCCATTACCAGGCCCTCAAGGGGTGGGGGGGGGGTGGTGGTGGTGGTGTGAATGATGTAGGACTCAGGACTTTCACTCTAGTTAGAGAACTTTTGTAGTATAATTAGATTCCAGTTTGTGGGTCCCCAACATGGTGGTATACGGTTTGATTTTGTTGTGATTGGGTCCTTCCTACTGTTTCATTGTGGCTTTTTCTTTGCCTTTGTATATAAGATATCTTTTTTGGTAGGTTCTAGCATTTTTTTGTCAATAATTTTTCAGTAGTTCCAATTTTGGTGTTTTTGTAAGAAGGGGTTAACTCACATCTTTCTACCCTGCAGTCTGTTGACCAATTCCCTGAATCACTCTTAATATATATCTCATTTGTAGATAGATAGTGGATAGTTTAAATTGGAGAAAATTGGTAAATTTTAGAGAACTTTCATTATACACAACTATGTCAGTGCTGCCTATAAAAACAAAATTAAAAGATGAAAAAATATATCTAATGGTTAACATAAGAATTTCCTTAATTTAAATAAATTAAAAAAAAAAACTGGTTTGGGAAGCACTGTCATGTTCTTGGTGTTAGGGAAATTAAAATGGAGATAGTCTTGTTTTGTCTATAGAAGTAGAGGAACAGACCTCTGATTGATTTATGACCCTGCCTGGACTACATGCCTGCCTGTAAGCACACCAGTTGTTACCAGGAAGTCAAGTAGAACTTTAGATAAGAAAGGGAGGCTTGGAATTTCTTAAGCCCCTGGGAACCTGGCCAGTCCCCAGGGTCTAGGAACTCTAAGACTCACAGAGTGAAACAAACAGCATTGTAAAAATTGAAGAAAAAACAGTTGTATTTTTGCATGAAAACAGATGAAAATATCCATCTGTGGCCTGGGATTATAAGTGGGAGCTCTCCAAATCTGCAATTTGAAGTCTCACCAGTTCAATGGACACACTGCCCAAGACCTTTTCCCAACTGGGACTCCAGACTGCTGTTATATGGGACTTCCTAGTGCTGTTCAAATCTGGATGTAGGTGTCAGCCCAGTTTTGTGATGCATAGGCTTTACTTCTCTCTATTGTTTCTATTTATTTTCTTTTAATGACTGTATCTTGAAATTAAGTTAAATAGTCTTCTATTAAAAATTGAAGCTGCTTATGTGTGTGTAACAAGTGGTTTCTTTTATTAATGAATACTTCAAACCTAAAACAAGAATAAAACTTTTGGCAAAGCATTCAACTTCCCTGAAATGGCTCTTATAGATGCTACCAAAAACATTAGAATAATTAATGTTGATCAGGTTGAAGGAAAACAACAACAACAACAACAACAACACACAACTGTAGGAATAGTCTAGAGACTTTTTCCCAAACAAAGAAGAACTCTTAGAGAGACTTATCCAAAATGAATAAAGGAATTTAGATGGTTATTTCAAATGTGATAAATAAAACAAACACTTAAGAGATTAAAGCACAAGGTTTTGATATTACAGTACCAAAATTGTAATGGTCCAAAAGGGACCCCCCTATTTGTCCCCAACATTAAAGGGCAAACAGGTCAGCTCAAGTCATTCATAGCTTATATACATACATATATATATATATATATATATATATATATAATATATATATATATATATATTTAAGGGTAAAGAGAAAAAGAAAATTACCCTGAGATACTTGACCATCAAGTATTTGAGGCAACAACCAGGCCAAGTAATCAAGACTGATAACTCGACTTCAGTTCCTTGGCTCAAGCCCTCTGTAGGGATCCCAGAGCCTTCTATATAAAACTAGATACAATGGAAATAAAAAGAAAGAAAAGCTTCTAAGATTCCTCCTGTGATGTGAAAACTTGTTCACTGGGTCCTAAAGAGAACTAAAGTTTAAAGTATACAAGGTGACAGAATTGAGATTTATTATGTATCAGTTCAGTTAAGTCACTCAGTCGTGTCCGACTCTTTGCGACACCATGAATTGCAGCACGCCAGGCTTCCCTGTCCATCACCAACTCCCGGAGTTTACTCAAACTCATGTCCATCGAGTCGGTGACGTCATCCAGCCATCTCATCCTCTGTTGTCCCCTTCTCCTCCTGCCCCCGATCCCTCCCAGCATCAGGGTCTTTCCCAACGAATGAACTCTTCACATGAGGTGGCCAAAGTATCAGAGTTTCAGCTTCAGCATCAGTCCTTCCAATGAACACCCAGGACTGATCTCCTTTAGGATGGACTGGTTGGATCTCCTTGCAGTCCAAGGGACTCGCAAGAGTCTTCTCCAACACCACAGTTCAAAAGCATCAATTTTTCGGCGCTCAGCTTTCTTTACAGTCCAACTCTCACATCCATACAAGACCACTGGAAAAACCATAGCCTTGATTAGACGGACCTTTGTTGGTAAAGTAATGTCTCTGCTTTTTAATATGCTATTTAGGTTGGTCATAACTTTCCTTCCAATGAGTAAGCGTCTTTTAATTTCATGGCTGCAATCACCATCTGCAGTGATGTTGGAGCCCCCCAAAATAAAGTCTGACACTGCTTCCAGTGTTTCCCAATCTATTTGACATGAAGTGATGAGACTGGATGCCATGATCTTAGTTTTCTGAATATTGAGCTTTAAGCCAACTTTTTCACTCTCCTCTTTCACTTTCATCAAGAGGCTCTTTAGTTCCTCTTCATTTCCTTCCATAAGGGTGATGTCATCTGCATATCTGAGGTTATTGATATTTCTCCCAGTAATCTTGATTCCAGCTTGTGCTTCTTCCAGCCCAGCGCTTCTCATGATGAACTCTGCATGTAAGTTAAATAAGCAGGGTGACAATATACAGCCTTGATGTACTCCTTTTCCTGTTTGGAACCAGTCTGTTGTTCCATGCCCAGTTCTAACTGCTTCTTCCTGACCTGCATATAGGTTTCTCAAGAGGCAGGTTGGGTGGTCTGGTATTCCCATCTCTTTCAGAATTTTCCGCAGTTTATTGTGATCCACACAGTCAAAGGCTTAGGCATAGTAAAGAAAGCAGAAATAGATGCTTGTCTGGAACTCTCTTGCTTTTTCAAAGATCCAGCGGATGTTGGCAATTTGATTTCTGGTTCCTCTGCCTTTTCTAAAACGAGCTTGAACATCTGGAAGTTCACGGTTCATGTATTGCTGAAGTCTGGCTTGGAGAATTTTGAGCATTACTTTAATAGCGTGTGAGATGAGTGAATCGTGTGGTAGTTTGAGCATTCTTTCGCATTGCCTTTCTTTGGGATTGGAATAAAAACTGACCTTTTCCAGTCCTGTGGCCACTGCTGAGTTTTCCAAATGTGCTGGCTTATTGAGTGCAGCACTTTCACAGCATCATCTTTCAGGATTTGAAATAGGTCAACTGAAATTCCATCACCTCCACTAGCTTTGCTTGTAGTGATGCTTTCTAAGGCCCACTTGACTTCACATTCCAGGATGTCTGGCTCTAGGTGAGTGATCACACCATCGTGATTATCTGGGTCGTGAAGATCTGTTTTGTATAGGTCTTCTGTGTATTCTTGCCACCTCTTCTTAATATCTTCTGCTTCTGTTAGGTCCATAACATTTCTGTCCATTATTAAGCCCATCTTTGCATGAAATGTTCCCTTGGTATCTCTAATTTTCTTGAAGAGGTCTCTAGTCTTTCCCATTCTGTTGTTTTCCTCTATTTATTTGCATTGATCCCTGAGGAAGGCTTTCTTATCTCTCCTTGCTATTCTTTGGAACTCTGCATTCAAATGGGAATATCTTTTCCTTTTCTCCTTTGCTTTTCACTTCTCTTCTTTTCACAGCTATTTGTAAGGCCTTCTCAGACAACCATTTTGCCTTTTTGCATTTCTTTTCCATGGGGATGGTCTTGATCCCTGTCTCCTGTACAATGTCATGAACCTCCATCCATAGTTCATCAGGCACTCTGTCTATCAGGTCTAGTCCCTTAAATCTATTTCTCACTTCCACTGTATATTCATAAGGGATTTGATTTAGGTCATACCTGAATGGTCTGGTGGTTTTCCCCACTTTCTTCTATTTAAGTCTGAATTTGGCAATAAGGATTTCATCATCTGAGCCACAGTCTGCTCCCGGTCTTGTTTTTGCTGACTGTATAGAGCTTCTCTATCTTTGGCTGCAGAGGATATAATCAGTCTGATTTCAGTGTTGGCCATCTGGTGATGTCCATGTGTGGACTCTTCTCTTATGTTGTTGTTGGAAGAGGGTGTTTGCTATGACCAGTGCGTTCTCTTGGAAAAACTCTATTAGCCTTTTCCCTGCTTCATTCCGTACTCCAAGGCCAAATTTGTCTGTTACTCCAGGTGTTTCTTGACTTCCTACTTTTGCATTCCAGTCCCCTATAATGAAAAGGACATATTTTCTGGGTGTTAGTTCTAGAAGGTCTTGAAGGTCTTCATAGAACCATTCAACTTCAGCTTCTTCAGCGTTACTGGTTGGGGCATAGGCTTGGATTACCGTGATATTGCATGGTTTGCCTTGGATACGAACAGAGATCATTCTGTCGTTTTTGAGATTGCATCCAAGTACTGCATTTGGGACTCTTTTGTTGACCATGATGGCTACTCCATATCTTCTAAGGGTTTCCTGCCCACAGTAGTAGATATAATGGTCATCTGAGTTCAATTCACCCATTTCAGTCCACTTTAGTTCGCTGATTCCTAGAATGTTGCTGTTCACTCTTGCCATCTCCTGTTTGACCACTTCCAATTTGCCTTGATTCATGGACCTAACATTCCAGGTTCCTATGCAATATTGCTCTTTACAGCATCGGACCTTGCTTCTATCACCAGTCACATCCACAACTGGGTATTGTTTTCGCTTTGGCTCCATCCCTTCATTCTTTCTGGAGTTATTTCTCCACTCATCTCCAGTAGCATATTGGGCACCTACCGACCTGGGGAGTTCCTCTTTCATATTTTATATGAAAGTATTTTATATAAAATTTCCTCTTTTATATGTATATATACACACAAATATTGACAAGGCGTATCAGCCTATCCCCAGAAAGTGTTAATTAAACATACTAGAAAAAACCTAAGTCACTTGAGCTTTAAAGTAAAACTGAGAACTAATATTTGGTGTTTAAATTGTACACTCAGAAAGAAGGCTCTTGTTAAATGTCTTATGAAAGGTTTAAGAGATATGATAAATAAATTAACCCTTAATGTCTACAGTATATTAATAGAACTCTTAAATTTCAGCTTAGTTAGAAATATTCTCACTGATATAGAATTTATAGCTGGGCAGATCTTCCTTTTAATACTGTTTAGGGGACAGACCCTTTCTTGAAGAGTTAAAAGCAACTTTGTCTTTGTCTTGCAAATCTCTACAAATCAGAAAAGTAAGTACAGCCCACAGGGACCTGAAACTGAGCCTAATTAGTTCAATCAGGTAGAACATGAAACTAAAGGAAAAAGAAAATTGAAATAAAATGACAGGTTAAACTCATACTGCTGGAAAGCCTCCCTCAGCTGAAAATCTAATTCATATCCTCCTTAGAATTTTACCAGGGTCGAGTGCAAAAGTCTTTTCCACAAATAGTAAAGCTTAAGTCATCTAAGCAAGCAAATTTAATTTATCCCAAGTGTTTAAATCAGCAATATAAACCAGCAAGTTTATATTGTATCACTTGATTCATAACTAAGTTTTTTTTTTTTCTTTAAGTTAAGCTGTAAGATCTCTGGTATACATTATACATATGAGATGCCTCTATCTCTGAAAAATATTATCAAAATTATTTAAGAAGTGTATTTAATTGACTTAAAAGTACATACTTCCAAACTAAATATTTCTAAATATGAAAAACCTAGCCAAAATGATTTTTAGGTTCATATGAACTGGGAAATATTCAATATTAAATTAATACTGGGTATTAAGATAAGATTAAGTTTGCTAATATAATTAATATGGACATGTCTGGAAGAGACATAAACATTAAGTATAATTAAGTATAATACTTTTATTGCACCTAGGTTTAATAGAAGTCAAATAAGATATTGCTATATGTTATATTAATAAATACATCTGCAAAAAAAATAACCTGGTCTGATAAAATTCTTATAAGTAAGTTAAGTAAAAATGAAATGTTTTTTTTTTTTTTCATGTATTTTTATTAGTTGGAGACTAATTACTTTACAATATCGTAGTGGTTTTTGTCATACATTGACATGAATCAGCCATGGAGTTACATGTATTCCCCATCCCAATCCTCCCTCCCACCTCCCTCTCTACCCGATCCCTCTGGGTCTTCCCAGTGCACCAGGCCCGAGCACTTGTCTCATACATCCAACCTAGGCTGGTGATCTGTTTCACCCTAGATAATATACATGTTTTGATGCTGTTCTCTCGAAACATCCCACCATTGCCTTCTCCCACAGAGTCCAAAAGTCTGTTCTGTACATCTGTGTCTCTTTTTCTGTTTTGCATATAGGGTTATCATTACCATTTTTCTAAATTCCATATATATGTGTTAATATACTGTAATGGTCTTTATCTTTCTGGCTTACTTCACTCTGTATAATGGGCTCCAGTTTCATCCATGAGATGAGTTTTTGGGTACACTCTTGAGGAATAATTATTTTTAAAAGTTAACTTAAAATGATCTCTCCAGATACTTGGTAACTTAAAATTCTAGAATTTTGCTAGAAGAAGTTAAAAGATAAATGCTTATTGAAGAGTTAGGTCATTTCCAAAGAAAATAAGATACTGGTACATTAATTGCTAAATAAGCTTACATTTACCTACTTACTGGAGAAAAACCAAAGATGTTTGGGTTTATTAGATACATGTCTTGTACTACACTGAAGAAATAAATGCTTTGTATTTCATGGGGCTGTTTCATGGGATGTTCCAATCAGGAAATGATGGTATGAAAAACAGTTTACCATTACTTATTGCTTGTCAGTTTTTGCTAGAGATGAAGGTTTTTATAAGTTAAAATTTTTAATATGTGACTAAAGCTACTGGGAATAACAAAGGAACCTTTCCAAATGCAAAAGATTTGTCAATTATTTTAACTTGGTTGTTTTCTTTTCATTTGGCTATGCTGGGTCTTCTTTGCTGCATGAGCTTTTCTCTAGTTGCAGCAAGTTGGGATTACTCTGTAGTTGCTATGCACAGGCTTCTCATTGCAAGGGCTTCTCTTATTATGGAGCATGGGCTCTAGGGCTTATGGGCTTCAGTAGTTGCAGTTCCCAGGCTTCAGAGAGCAGGCTCAATAGTTGTGGCACATGGGCTTAGTTGCTCTGTGGTATGTGGAATCTTCCTGGATGAGGTATCAAGCCCATGTTTCCTGCATTGACAGGTGGATTCTTTACCCCTGAGCCACCAGGGAAACTCTGGTTACTTTCTAAGAAACAGCAGACACAGGATAAACAAGTATGAGTCACTCCTTTGAAGGATCTCCCAGGTGGCACTAGTGGTAAAGAATCCGCTTGCCAATGCAAGTGACATAAGAGACTCGGGTTCAATCCCTGAGTTGGGAACAACCCGGGAGAAGGGCACAGTAACCCACTCCAGTATTCTTGCCTGGAGAACCCCATGGACAAAAGAGCCTGGCAGGCTATAGTCCATTGGGTGACAAAGAGTCAGGAATGTAGGCATGCACTCCTTTGTAAGAAACATTCACAACTGTAAGTGAATTCTCTATGTGTAAGGGTATCTCCCTCCCTACAGAAATAAGAGGAGGATGACTGAATCTCTAGAAACTCATATCAATGGAGAAGGTAATGACCTGGTTCTGCAAGACAACCTTATTTACTGCTTTTTTATTTAAAACCTTGTTTATCATGCTTTTTTTGTCACCTCCCAGAACCAACTTTCCCCACCTTCAACATCCTCTTTTGTTTCTAGCTGTTTCTAGCTAGATGAGGGCTTTTGTTATGTTGGTGAGTTACTCATTTTTGCTGTTTGATTTTGATCTGTTAATCCATCTCATGTTAATTTTAATTCTTAAACCAGCCAAAAGAATGTAGAAGAGTAGGGAAAAATTTCTTCTTCCCCAACAATTATGTATAGATGCATATATAGTCTATGTATGTGTGTGTACATATATATTGTGTATATATATGTGTGTGTGTGTGTGTGTACTTATATATGTATATGTGTACATATATATGTATATGTTTTTAAACATCCAGACTTAGATATGATTTTATCATATAAATTATGTTTAAATGGATTAACATTTTAAAGTAAACATTGATTAAATAAATGAGTTACCTACAGTGATCTTATTGGATGATTACCATAAGATTATTAGAAGACCTGTTATTTAATGAAGATCTATAAGAATAACTTTGAAACCCATAGCTGACCTCCTACTTGTCTGAAAGATTTTATGAAACAAAACACACTAGATCACTGCGATGTTTTAAAGAAAAAAAAAATTACTAATTCCAACTTGGAATTGATCTGTTTAAGACATTTCATAGTTTGAAAATTACTTGTCCTCCAGGAAGTTCATGAATAAGGAACAACTTATTTATTTTAAAAACTGCAAGTCCTAACTCATTTGAATTTAATAGTTAAAATTTTTCTCATCTCTGCCTTTAGCATTTTGTCATAGGTCATATAAAGAATCTGAGTAGAACTTTTGATTTTTTTTGTAGAAATCTCCATGGTTAGGTCCCTGGGTTTATTAAGAACACCTCCTATTTTATACATTTTCACAATCAACTATGTTGTCAGAGTTTCTGCCACCATATAACAAGGATTTCCTTTCTTCCAGTTCCAGTTATAGTTACTTTATGTTGCTTTAACCCTCACTGCCACCTATTTGAGACCCTTGGGTTTATATTAACAGTTTACACAATGCTCTTCCAGCATCCACTCACTATTTCACGTTTGGGTAAAGAAAGCTTTATCTTTACCTGTTGTTTTGTAACAAATCACCCCAAACTCAGTGACTTTAAAAAGCAGTTTTTATTGTATATATAGAACATTCCATCTGAAAGCATCAGAATACACATGTTTTGCAAGGGCAAATGGAATATTCTCCAGGATAGATCACACAGTAGGCCACAGAACAAGGCTCAGTAAATTGAAGAAAACTGAAATCATATCAAGCATATTTTCTTTTCACAACAATATGAGACTATAAATCAAATTAAAAGAACAACAATAACAAAAAAAAAAAAAAAGAAACACAAAGACACAGAGGTCAAACAATATGCTGCTAAACAACCAAAGGGGGATTACTGAAGAAATCAAAGAGAAAATTTAAAAAAAAACAAAAACAAAAAAACTAAATACAAATGAAAATGAAAGCATAATGATATAAAACCTATGGATCAGAGCAAAAACAGTTCTAAGGTGGAAGTTTATAGGGATATAAGTTTACCCCAGGAAATGAGAAAAATAACAAATAAACAACTCTTACACCTAAAGGGATTAGGGAAAGAATGGCAAGCAAAGCCCAAAATAAATAGAAAAATAAATCATAAATATCAAAACAGAAATAAGTACACACACACACACACACATACACAGACACACATCAAGGAGAAAAAATAACCAATGAAACTAAAAGCTATTTCTTTGAAAGGATAAACAGATGTGATAAAACTTTAGCCACATTCATAGAAAAAAAGGGGGGGGGAGGGCACAAATTGATAAAATAAAAAATGAAAGAGGAGAAGTTACAACAGATTCTACACAAATACAAAGATCATAAGAGACTAATGTGAAGAAATGTATGCCCACCAAAATGGGCAGCTTTGAAAAAATGGACAAATTCTTAGAAATGTACAAGACTGAACCAGGAAGAAATATTAAAATATATGAATAGAGAAATTACCAGTAATAATATTGAATCAATAATTCAAAAACTCTATGACCCAAACAGTAATATTGAAGAAACTGAAGCTGAACAGTTCTATGAAGACCTACAATGCCTCCTAGAACTAAAACCCCAAAAAGGTGTCCTTTTCATCAGAGAGGACTGGAATACAAAGTAGAAAGTCAAGAGATACCTGGAGATACAAGAAATACAAAGTAAACTTGGCCTGGAGTACAAAATAAAGTGCAAAAAAGGCTAACAGAGTTTTGCCAAGAACACACTGGTCATAGCAAACACCCTCTTCCAACAACACAAGAGAAGACTCTACACATGAACATCACCAGATGGTCAACAATGAAATCAGATTGATTATATTTTTTGCAGCTAAATATGGAGAAGCCCTATACAGTCAGCAAAAACAAGACTGGGAGCTGACTGTGGCTCAGATCATGAACTGCTTATTGCCAAATTAAGACTTAAATTAAAGAATGTAGGGGAAATCACTAGACCATTCAGGTATGACCTAAATCAAATCCCTTATGAATATACAGTGGAAGTGAGAAATAGATTTAAGGGACTAGACCTGATAGACAGAGTGCCTGATGAACTATGGATGGAGGTTCATGACATTGTACAGGAGACAGGGATCAAGACCATCCCCATGGAAAAGAAATGCAAAAAGGCAAAATGGCTGTCTGAGAAGGCCTTACAAATAGCTGTGAAAAGAAGAGAAGTGAAAAGCAAAGGAGAAAATGAAAGATATTCCCATTTGAATGCAGAGTTCCGAAGAATAACAAGGAGAAATAAGAAAGCCTTCCTCAGTGATCAATGCAAATAAATAGAGGGGAACAGCAGAATGGGAAAGACTAGAGATCTCTTCAAGAAAATTAGAGATACCAAGGGAACATTTCATGCAAAGATGGGTTCGATAAAGGACAGAAATGGTATGGACCTAACAGAAGCAGAAGATATTAAAAAGAGGTGGGAAGAAGACACAGAAGAACTGTACAAAAAAGATCTTCATGACCCAAATAATCAGGATGGTGTGATCGCTCACCTAGAGCCAGATATCCTGGAATGTGAAGTCAAGTGGGCCGTAGAAAGCATCAGTATGAACAAAGTTAGTGGAGGTGATGGAATTCCAGTTGAGCTATTTCAAATCCTGAAAGATGATGCTGTGAAAGTGCTGCACTCAATAAGCCAGCACATTTGGAAAACTCAGCAGTGGCCACACAGGAGTGAAAAAGTTCAGTTTTCATTCCAGTCCCAAAGAAAAGCAATGCCAAAGAATGCTCAAACTACCGCACAATTGCACTCATCTCACACGCTATTAAAGTAATGCTCAAAATTCTCCAAGCCAGGCTTCAGCAATATGTGAACCGTAAACTTCCAGATGTTCAAACTGGTTTTAGAAAAGGCAAACGAACCAGGGATCAAATTGCCAACATCCGCTGGATCATCGAAAAAAAAGGGGAGCTAGCCAGCTGAAAATTGGCCTGTCCCCCCAGAGGCAGAGAGGCAGGGATGTGAGAGCCAGAGCCAGAAGGCAAGGGGCAATCTCGGCCCCAGAGACGGCATCCTCCACCAAATTGTGAGCAGTCTCCCAGTTGCTAACCTGGTCTTCCTGGGATCGGATGGTTGACATCTGCTAGGAGGGTTGCAGCCAGAGATCAGCTCCCCCGAGGAGACACATGGCACACCTAAGACGGAGCTCTCATGGCACACCCGGGAGACTGAGCAGCATGGACTGGAGAGGTGATTAAGATGCATGTCTCCCATGGGACCATGCGCTCTCAACGCACCTGGTGGCATGAGCAGCTCAGATCTGGGAAGGGGACAAAACCCATGCCCAACTAAGCCTGTGCCTTTGTGGAGTACTTGAGAAGCTTAGACCTGGGAAGTGCACAAAACACAGGGCCCACTTTGAACAGCTCCCATGCAGAGCAACCTGGAGCCTGAGCAGTGTAGACCAGGAAAGCACATGCTGCTGTGAGCTGGGGCAAACCCAGTGTGTTCCATACACTGCGAGCACTCCCCACACATGCCAGTGATATTTGTTTGCAGTATTCCCCTCTCCCCAAAGCACAACTGAACAAGTGAGCCTAAATAAGTGACCAATTTCACCCCCTTGTGTTAGGGTGGAAATCAGATGCTGAAGAGACTTGCATACAGAAGAAGCCAAAATAAACAGAGAAGGAACCTGGAAGTAACCGGTGCAACAGAGTAAAACCCTGTAGTTAACATTGACTAAGCATTGGAAAGAGCCTATAGACCTTAAGAAGAAGTACGGACAAAAAAAAAGAACTATCTGAAACTGAACTGACACCACACTGCCCACAAAAACTCCAGAGAAATTCCTAGACATATTTTTACTTTTATCATTTTTAATTTTTAAAAAATTTTAACTTCTTTATTGCTCCTTTAATTTTCACCTTTATAACCTACTATTACCTTGCCAAAAAAGATCTTGTTTTTAAAGCAAATTTCATATATATTTTTAATTTTTTATGACTGATTTTGTTTTGTATTTTTTAAATTAATGAATTTGTTTTAAGTGGAGACTAATCACTTTACAATATTCTAGTGGTTTTTGCCATACATTGACATGAATCAGCCATGGGTGTACATGTGTTCCCCATCCTGAACCCCCTTCCCACTTCTATCCGCATCCCATCCCTCAGGGTCATCGCAGTGCACTGGACCTTAGCCACCTGTCTCATGCATTGAATCTGGACTGACAATCTACTTCACATATGATAATATATATGTTTCAATGCTAAAGATAAATAGACTAGAGACAAGGATTGAGAACATGCAAGGAATGTTTAACAAGGACTTGCTGCTGTTAAATCACTTCAGTTGTGTCCACCTCTGTGCGACCCCATAGACAGCAGCCCACCAGACTCCCCCATCCCTGGGATTCTCCAGGCAAGAACACTAGAGTGGGTTGCCATTTCCTTCTCCAGTTCATGAAAGTGAAAAGTGAAAGTGAAGTCACTCAGTAGCATCCAACGCTGTGTGACCCCATGGACTGCAGCCTACCAGGCTCCTCCATCCATGGGATTTTCAGGCAAGAGTACTGGAGTGGGTTGCCATTGCCTTCTCCTAACAAGGACCTAACAAGATTAAAAAAAAGGAATTAATTGATAATGAAGGGCACAATAACTGAGATTAAAAGCACTCTGGAAGGAACCAAGAGTAGAACAACTGAGGCAGAAGATAGGATAAGTGAGGTGGAAGATTGAATGGTGGAAATAAATGAAGGAGACAGGGAAAAAGAAAAAAGAATTAAAAGAAAAGTGGACAACCTCAGAGAGCTCTGAGACAATGTTAAACACCCTAACATTCAAATCATAGGAGTCTCAGAAGAAGAAGACAAAAAGAAAGGCCATGAGAAAATACTTGAGGAGATAATAGTTGAAAAGTTCCCTAAAATGGGGAAGGAAATAGCCACCCAAGGCCAAGAAACCCAGAGAGTCCCAAATGGAAGAAACCCAAGGCAAAAACCCCAAGACACCAATTAATCAAATTAACAAAGATCAAACACAAAGATCAAATATTAAAAGCAGCAAGGGAAAAACAGCAAATAACACACAAGGGGATCCCTCTAAGGATAGCAGCGGATCTTTCAATAGAAACTCTTCAGGGCAAAAGGGAATGGCAGGACATACTTAAAGTGATGAAAGAGAAAAGCCTACAACCCAGCACGGATCACATTCAAATATGAAGGATAATTCAAAAGCTTTACAGACAAGCCAAAGCTCAGAGAATTCAGCACCACCAAACCAGCTCTTCAACAAATGCTGAAGGATCTTCTCTAGACAGGAAACACAGAAAAGGTTTATAAATTCAAACCCAAAATAACAAAGTAAATGACAATGGGATCCTACTTATCAACAATTACCTTAAATGTAAATGGACTGAATGCCCCAACCAAAAGACAAAGACTGGCTGAGTGGATACAAAAATAAACCCTATGTATGCTGTCTACAAGAGACCCACCTGAAACCTAGGGACACAGACTGACTGAAAATGAAGGGCTAGAAAAAGATATTTCATGCAAATGGAGACCAAAAGAAAGCAGGAGTAGCAATACTCATATCAGATAAAAGAGACTTTGAAATAAAGGCCATGAAAAGAGACAAAGAACACTACATAATGATCAAAGGATCAATCCAAGAAGAAGATATAACAATTATAAATATATATGCACCGAACATAGGAGTACCGCAATACATAAGGTAAATGCTAAAAAATATGAAAGGGTAAATTAACAGTAACACAATAATAGTGGGAAATTTTAAGGCCCCACTCACACCTATGGATAGATCAACCAAACAGAAAATTTGCAAGGAAACACAAACTTCAAATGATACAAGAGACCAATTAGACCAATTAGACCTAAGGAATTTCACCTTTTTCTCAAGTGCTCATGGAACATTCTCCAGGGTAGATCACATCCAGGGCCATAAATTTAGACTTGGTAAATTAAAAAAAAAAGAAATGAAATCATCTAAAGCACTGTTTCTGATTGCAATGCGGTAAGATTAGATGTCAACTACAGGAAAAAAAAAAGTATTAAAAATACGAACATATGGAGGCTAAACAACACACTTCTGAATAACCAACAAACCACAGAAGAAATCAACCAGGAAATCAAAATATACATAGAAAAGAATGAAAATGAAAACACCACAACCCAAAACCTATGGGACACTGTAAAAGCAGTGCTAAGGGGAAGGTTCAGAGCAATACAGGCTTACCTCAAGAAACAGGAGAAAAGTCAAATAAATAACCTAATTCTACACCTACAGCAACTAGGAAAATAAGAAATGAAGAACTCCAGGGTTAGTAAAAGGAAAGAAATCTTTAAAATTTGGGCAGAAATAAATGAAAAAGAAACAAAGGAGACAATAGCTAAAATCAACCAAACGAAAAGCTGGTTCTTTGAGAAGATAAATAAAATAGACAAATCATTAGCCAGACTCATCAAGAGAAAAAGGGAGAACAATCAAATCAACAAAATTATAAATGAAAATTGAGAAATCACAACAGACAACCCAGAGATACAAAGGATCATAGAAACTACTGTCAGCAACTATATGACAATAAAATGCACAACTTGGAAGAAAAGAACAAATTCTTAGAAAAGTATAACTTCCAAAACTGAACCAAGAAGAAATAGAAAATCATAACAGACCCATCACAAGCATGGAAATCCAAACAGTAATAAAAAATCTTTCAACAAACAAAAGCCCAGGACCAGATGGCTTCACAGCTGAATTCTACTAAAAATTTAGAGAAGAGCTAACACCTATCCTGCTGTAAGGTAAATTGCCAAACTAATTCTATGAGGCCACTATCACCCTAATACCAAAACCAGACAAAGATGCCACACAAAAGAAACTACAGGCCAATATCACTGAGGAACATAGATGCAAAAATCCTTAATAAAATTATAGTAAACAGAGTCTAGCAACATATCAAAAAGATCATGCATCATGACCAAGTGGGCTTTATCCCAGGGATGCAAGGATTCTTCAATATTTGTAAATCAATGTGATATACCACATTAACAAATTGAAAGATAAAAACCATATGATTATCTCAATAGATGCAGAGAAAACCATTGACAAAATTCAACATTCATTTATGATAAAAACCCTCCAGAAAGCAGGCATAGAAGGAACATACTTCAACATAATAAAAACCATATATGATAAACTCACAGCAAACATTATCCTCAATGGTGAAAAATTAGCATTTCCCCTAAAGTCAGGAACAAGACAAGCATGCCCACTCTCACCACTACTATTCAACAAAGTTTTGGATGTTTTAGCCACAGCACTCAGAGAAGGAAAAGAAATAAAAGGAATCCAGTTTGGGAAAGAAGTAAAAATCTTACTGTTTGCAGACTACATGATCCTCTACAAAGAAAACCCTAAAGACACCAATAGAAAATAATTAGAGTTACTCAGTGAACATAGTAAAGTTGCAGGATATAAAATTAATACACAGAAATCCCTTGAATTCCTATACAATAACAATGAGAAAACAGAAAGAGAAATTAAGGGAACAATTTCATTCACCAATGTGATGAAAAGAATAAAATACTTAGGAATATATCTACCTAAAGAAACAAAAGACCTATATATAGAAAACTATAAAACACTGATGAAAGAAATCAAAGATGGCACAAATAGATGGAAAAACATACCATGTTCATGGATCAGAAGAATCAATATATTGAAAATGAGTATACTATCCAAAGCAAACTATAGATTCAATGCAATCCCTATCAAGCTACTAATGGTATTTTTCACAAAACTAGAACAAATAATTTCACAATTTGTATGGAAATACAAAAAACCTTGAAGAGCCAAAGCAATCTTGAGAAAGAAGATTGGAACTGGAGGAATCAACCTGCCTGACTTCAGGCTATACTAAAAGAATGAAACTAGATCACTTTCAAACAGCATACACAAAAATAAACTCAAAATGGATTAAAGATCTAAATGTAAGACAAGAAACTATAAAACTCCTAGAGGAAAACATAGGCAAAGGATTCTCTGAAATAAATCACAGCAGGATCCTCTAAGACCCACCTCCCAGAGTAGTGGAAATAAAGTCAACAATAACGAAATGGAACCTAATTAAACTTAAAAGCTTTTGCACAATGAAGGAGACTATAAGCAGGGTTAAAAAGCAGCTTTCAGAGTGGGAGAAAATAATAACAAACAAAGCAACTGACAGAGAATTAATCTAAGAAACATACAAGCAGTTCATGCAGCTCAATTCCAGAAAAATAAGCAATCCAATAAAAAAAATGGGCCAAAGAACTAAACAGACATTTCTCCAAAGAAGATATATAGATAGCTAACAAAGAGATGAAAAGATGCCCAACATCACTCATTATCAGAGAATTGCAAAACAGACCCACCAAGTGGTACCATCTCACACCAGTCAGAATGCCTGCTATCAAAAACAGTAAATGCTGGAGAGGGTGCAGAAAAAAGGGAACCCTCTTACACTGTTGTGGGAATGCAAACTAGTACAGCCACTATGCAGAACAGTGTGGCGATTCCTTAAAAAACTGTAAATACAACTGCCATATGACCCAGCAATCTCACTCCTGGCATATACACCAAGGAAACCAGAATTGGTAGCTTCAATTTAAAACCATTATGTGTGTATGTATATATATATATATATATATATATATATATATATATATACACACACACACACACACACACACACACACACACACACACACACATATGTATATACATATTCTATGCATACATACATATATATTGTGTATATATATATATATATAGTCACTTTATATATATATATATATTTGTATATACATATTGTATGTATACATACTTCTATATGTAAATATACATACATATTATATATATATATGTATATATATACACACACACACATAATGGTTTTAAATTAAAAATAAATAAATAAATTGAAGCTACCAAATTTACTATTAGCAATATCATTCCTGAGTTGTGTTTAGGATTTCTTTGTAGGTTTTGATTTTATTTTTATTTTGTAATTGAGGTATACTTGGTGTGACTATTATATGTTACAGGTGTACAATATAGTATTTCACAATTTTTAAAATATTGGCTATCTTTCCTGTATTGTACAATATACCCATGTAGATTATTTTATCCATAACAGTTTGTAGCTCTGAATCCCCTACCTCCAACGTTGCCCCTCCTGCCTTCCTTTTCTCCACTGGAAACCACTAGTTTGTTCTCTACGTCTGTGAATCAGCCTTTTTGTTGCTATATTCACTAGTTTGTTGTATTTTTTAGATTGCACATATGGGGGATATCATACAGTACTCATCTTTCTCTTTCTGATTTCTCTCACTTAGCTTAATACCTTCTTAGTCCATCCATGATGGACTATATATACATGTATAATATAAGGAAAAAGTGACAATGTTAATGACATTAGGCAGCACGATATTCAGCAAAAGAGAAAATATATAAAAATTAAATCAAATGTTTATAAAATTAACTTGAAAATATAAAAAAAGTAACAAGGTTTATGTTGGCTTTTCAGCCTAAGGTGCTTTTTTTTTTTTCTTTCTATTTTTCTTTTTTATTTTTCTCTCTGGCAATAAGGGTGTCCTTTTAACTTCAGATACAAGGAGTGTACCTTTCATATGAGCGAGTTACCTTTTGCTTTTTTTTTTTTAAGGAAAGCCAATTAATTGGAAATGTTGCAATTGAAATGACTGTTCATTTTAAAGACCATGTGAATGCATGTAGACATTGAAAAGTGCTTACAAACCAACAGTGCTTAATTCCCCAATTTGTTTCTTTAGTGCAGAGCAGAAGTGCTGGCTTCCAGTGTCAGGCAGTCTGCTCTCCATCCTTCCCCCTTCTTTCCTCCTTGTCCCTGCCCTCATGTTGGCCATTTCTTATGTAACTTTAATTCAAAATAATCAATATGTGATTAAGGCACATTTTGAGGTTACCTACTTTGGGCCCTGACAAGTGTAAGTCAAATAATTATGCTATATGCCTTAAAATTATATAGCACTGTATGTAAGTTACATCTCATTAAAACTAGGAGGAAGAAAGAAAAAAGATGGAGAGTGGAGGCAGTCTCTAAAAAGGATGCCCTGTCCCCATCAAAGGTTGAGACACCTAGGCACAGAGGTGAACTAACAGAACCCCAGAAATTATTTGAATCTGTGAGTAGAGACCTGGACCCTCCTTCCTGGGTGAAGCTCTGCACGGAAGCCACTTTGACAGAGAAGCTCCAGAAACTGACCTGAATGTTGAAAAGGACAGCTTTCAAATAGTCTAAGGTACAAAGCCTCTGTATGTTTTAGAGTCAGGGCCAGCTCTGGCACACATAATGCATTTTGACAGTGATATGTGTTCTTTTAATAAAATTGATAATTCCCTTCCTATAAAAATGGTGGTTAGCTGGAATTGTTTCTTTTTTTTTTTTTTTTTTTCTTTTGGCATATTTATAGAAAGGGAAAAGCATTTCATAGCAAAGTCTGGAGAGAAAGGAAAAGATGTGAAAACAGAGACCTTTTCACTAGCCTAGGGCTGAGCAGGGAGGAGGGAAAGCCCGTTTTGATAAGAAACCATGTTAGGTGGCACAGGAAGCACCTGTGATGTGTGTGCCTAGCCCAGAGGCAGGTAAGGGGTGTGAAAAGTTTGTTAAGACTGTGGGTATCATCTTCTAGGGTCCTCCTTAGATAGATCCTCTGTCTCTAGAAGCATTAGCTGTGAAGGGCTGGCCCCTTGGGATCCTCATCCTTGCTGATCTTCCCTGCATTACTATCTGGCAACACCAGAAGCCTAAGCAGGGAGTCTGGGGCATCAGCCTTTCCTCTTCATTTTTCTCAGGAGAGAGAAACCAGCCCTGAGATGGGGAGCCCTGTAGATGAGAGGAAGAGGCTCCATCCAACTGACCAGTAGCCCTGCAGGCTGTCTTCAGGAACTCTTCCAACTCCTGGGCTGACACCTGGACACTGTTCCATGGACTCCATAAATGTCAGCCTGCAAGCTCACAGTAAATTTGAAGGAAGTTCCTGGGGATTTGGTTAAATAACTATCAAAGCTGTTGAAGACAATGGCACAGATAAATCTTCATGCATCACTTGGAAACCCACCCACCTGGTGTCATGATAACGTTCCTTTACATTCTTTCTAAAAGACCACAAAGGAATATCAAAGGAGGAAGGACACTGTGGGAAGAGAGGTCTGTGCCTCTTCAAAACCAAATAACTGTGTTCACTTTGTATTGCCATAAACTGTTATATCTTGTTTAATAAATCTCAGTTGATTTGGACCAATGGATTGGCTCCAAATTGGGAAAGGAATATGTCAAGGCTGTATATTGTCACCCTGCTTATTTAACTTATATGCAGAGTACATCATGCAAAATTTTGGGCTGGCTGTAGTGTAAGCTGGAATCAAGATTGCCAGGAGAAATATCAATAACCTCATATATGCAGATGACATCACCCTTATGGCAAAAAGGGAAGGGAACAAAAGAGCCTCTTGATGAAAGTGAAAGAGAAGAGTGAAAAAGTTGGCTTAAAACAACACCCAAAAAACAAAGATCATGGCATCTGGTTCCATCATTTCATGGCAAATAGAGGGAGAAACAATGGAAACAGTGACAGACTTTATTTTCTTGGGTTCCAAAATCACTGCAGATGGTGACTGCAGCCATGAAATTAAAAGACCCTTGCTATTTGGAAGAAAAGCTATGACCAACCTACACAGTATATTAAAAAGCAGAGATTACTTTGATGACAATGGTCCGTCTCATCAAAGCTATGGTTTTTCCTAGTCATGTATGCATGTAAGTGTTGGACCAAAAAGAATGCTGAGCGCTGAAGAATTGATGCTTTTGAACTGTGTTGTTGGAGAAGGCTCTTGAGAGTCCCTTGGACTGCAAGGAGATCCAACCAGCCCATCCTAAAGGAAATCAGTCCTGAATATTCATTTGAAGAACTGATGCTGAAGCTGAAGCTCCAGTAATTTGGCCACCTGATACGAAGAACTGAGTCATTGGAAAAGACCCTGATGCTGGGAAAGATTGAAGGCAGGAGGAGAAGGGGACAACAGAGGATAAGATGGTTGGAGAGCATCACTGACTCGATGGATATGAGTTTGAGCCAGCTCCAGGAGCTGGTGTTGGACAGGGAAGCCTGGCATACTGCAGTCCATGGGATTGCAGAGTCTGATATGACTGAGTGACTGAACTGAAACTGATCATTTATAGGTACAGAAAAGCAGAAATGTTCAGACCATTATGCTGGAAAGCACTGCTCATGACACTAACCTCCCTCCTAACTCCATCTTTTGCTCTCATACCAAGTGGAGGAGAATACCTCTGTTTGGAAGGCAGCTTTCTGTTTTAATGATGCTTCTTAGGGACAGTAATAAGACAGAAAGTTTGGTTTAAAAGCACTTCTAGTGCTTCATCCTTCCTTATAAGTCATGGCAGGAAAAAAGTTCAAAATTGGTTGGAAGAATGTGTGCCATCAAGAGGCAGATTTTCAAAAATGGTACAGCTGTGAGTTTGGACAAATGCTTAATAATATCTTCCATCCAAGAAAAGGCTAATAGTATCACTTCTTTGGCTACAGAGTAGGAATTATTTCTCAGGATACTGATACAGTGAATGTCAGTCTCCTGATGTATGGTCTTCCTTAGAAATAACTCTGCTGTCCTGTCAGGCTCAAGGAGGGAAGGAGCTCTTTATGTGGCCATACTGTAACTCAATGAGGTCTGCTCTCTCTGGGAACTTCATATGAACTCCTTCTGTAGCAATGTCTCTTGAAATGAGATGCTCTGTAGATTTCTCTGCTGCATGATCAGAGATGCCAAAAATAGCATATGCACTGGTGTAAAACTATTTGCACCTTGTAGTGCTGTCTGATAACCCATAGGTTGTGATCAATGAACTTTCAGCCCTTAGCATCAGGCTCAAGCTCCTGAAAGGTAGGAGGACATCCACCACACTGGCTGCCTCACATAGTCAGTAGCCAGCCTTTGAGAGTAGGGTGAGGATGCACAGGCTAAGAAATCAAAACCTTCAAGATAATGGAAACAAACTCAAGGTCTGGTGGAGAGTGTGCTATGCCAGAGGTACACATAAGGAAAGCCAAGGGAGACAGAGCAGATTGTGCTGAGAATAGCTGAGGCAGAATTGAAGCTAATCCATTTCTCAGGCTTTGCAAATTTTTCCAGTTGTCCTTCTCCTAAAGTTTTGATGATGAAGAAATTTCTATCTAGAAATTCCCTCTTAGTACCCTTACAATATTAAAGTTCAAGAAATGATTTTAGAGGAAGTATGCTTTAGACAAGACAACATTATAGTATTAATAAGCCCCTTATCCTGAGTGTTTTACTTGTGGGGCTCAGAATTACTCTACTTGGGAAAATGCTCATTGAAATTCAAGAGGAACACTGAACATCAAGCATTATGTACAGCTTCTTTCCTGTGGTGGAGGGGTGGGGGGTAGCTGGGAGAATGAAACCATAAGACCAGCATAAAACTCATCTTTCACATTTCTGTAAAGAGTGAAAAATTCCCCTGAACCCCTGTGGAGCTGACCAGATCCAGGACACCCTCAGATGCTATGAGCTCAGTCATTGTTGCCAGAACTTTATTAGGGATTATAACTCCAGTACACCTGTGTCATCAGTGCTTCATCCCTTACCTACAGTCAAATTGACTCAAGATGCTGGGATGATGTATTGTATTTAAAATGAAAGTCATGTATTTCAGTGGCACCAGACCAAAGGAAGAAATGATTAGCAATCCACCTACCTATTTAAGGCATACAACACACAGTGAGCATCAGATGCTGCTGCTAGTGATGGCAGAACTACTGCAAATGGGAAAATTTCATATATTCCTAGATTCTTATGTTTGCAATTTATTTTTACCAGGTTCCATCTTTAAGTCTAGATTAATTTATGGATGTAACTGAAATGCTTACAGATATATTTATTTAAATAAACTTTTATTTTAGAATGGTTTTAGATTTACAGAAAAATGTCAGTTTCCTGACACCTCACACCCAGCTTCCATTTCTATTTACACTTCATATTAATACAACACATTTGTCACAATTAGTGAACCAATCCTGAGGTATAATAATCAACTAAAGTACATACTTTATTCAGATTTTCTTGCTGCTGCTGCTAAGTCACTTCAGTCATGTCTGACTCTGTGCGACCCCATAGACGGCAGCCCACCAGGCTCCTCTGTCCACAGGATTATCCAGGCAAGAATACTGGAGTGGGTTGCCATTTCCTTCTCCATCAGATTTTACTGTATCAGAATCTCATTCAAGATACAAAATGTTGTTGTCATAGTTCCTTGATCCCCTGGGCTATAAAAAAATGTCTCATATGTTCCTTGTTTTTGATGACCTTGACAAATTTGAGGAGTACTGGGCAGGTATTGTGTAGAATATCCTTCAAATGGATTTTTCTTATAGACTTTTTTCATGATTAGACTGAGTGATGGATTTGAGGGAAGAAAATCACAAAGTAAATTGCAATTCTCATTATATCATACCTAGAAGAAATACTACCAGGACTTCCCTGGTAGTACAGTGACTAAAACTCTCCTCCCAATGCAGGGGATCTGGGTCAATCTCTGGCCAGGGATCTAGATCCCACATACCACAACTAAGTGTTCCATGCTGCATGCAACTAAATATCCCATATGCCATGGCCACGACTGAAGAATCTGCACCCTGAAACTAAGTCTGGCATAGTCAAATAAATAAGTAAATAAATAAATACTTTAAAATAGTTATTAGAGTATCAACTGTGTGACCACTACACAAAAAAGTAGAAGAAATAAATCACACTGCAAATATCAGTTCAATTCAGTGCAGTCGCTCAGTCATGTCTGACTCTTTGCAATCCCATGAACTGCAGCATGCCAGGCCTACTTGTCCATCAAGAACTCCCAGAGCTTAATCAAACTCATGTCCTTCAAGTCAGTGATGCCATCCAACCATCTCATCCTCTGTCATCCCCTTCTCCTCCTGCCTTCAATCTTTCCCAGCATGAGGGTCTTATCCAATGAGTCATTTGTTCACATCAGGTGGTCAAAGTATTGTAGCTTCAGCTTCAGCGTCAGTCCTTCTAATGAATATTCAGGGTTGATTTCCTTCAGGAAATCAGAATATTCAGGATTGACTGGTTTGATCTCCTTGCAGTCCAAGGGACTCTCAAGAGTCTTCCTCAATAACACAGTTCAAAAGCTTCAATTCTCCATGGCTGATTCATGTCAATGTATGACAAAACCCACTACAATATTGTAAAGTAATTAGCCTCCAACTAATTAAAAAAAAAAAAAAAAAGCTTCAATTCTTTGGCGGTCAGCTCTCTGAAGAAGAAATTGGTCAGCGCCAATTTCTTTGGTGGTAGTTCAACTCTCACAACCATACGTGACTACTTGCGGGGAGCCGGCCTGACTGCTCAGGCCCCTTCTCGGCCCTGAGAGAGATCAAGAGGTCCCTCTCTGTCCCGCCACCCCTGATTTGTTAAAGTGCAAATTGGCCTTTCTCACCTCCCTCAAGGAAATCGCTGCAGCCACCATTTGCCCATTTTCCTGACTCTGATAAGATTATCGGGCTCCTGTGAATGGCTTATGTCTAGGTAGTCTTTACCTGATTGTAAGACGCTGGTGCCATGCTCTGCTGGAGTTAAGATAAAACTCCTAAAACTAGTATCTGAAGTTCTGCACGTATGCAAGCCTTTGATCTAAAATTTGGTGAATCTTGTTAGTATATATATATATGTTACCCCTCAATAAAGTCGTCGGAATCAGTCACAAGCTGACTCCGTCCCTCTCAACCCCATCTTTCCTAGTCTTTTATTTCTCAGGTGCTCTGGTGATTGCGTCCTCGACCTGTTCATCTAGCCGGCAGGCCCGGCAACTACTGTAGAAACCATAGCTTTGACTATACAGACCTTTGTTGGCAAAGTAATGTCTCTGCTTCTTAATATGCTGTCTAGGTTTGTCATAGCTTTTTTTCCCAAGGAGCAGGTGTCTTTTAATTTCATGGCTGCAGTCACCATCTGCAGTGATTTTGGCAATAAAATAAAGTCTGTCAGTTTCCATTGTTTCCCCATCTATTAGCCATGAAATGATGGGACCAGATGCCGTGATCTTAGTTTTTTGAATGTTGAATTTTAAGCCAGATTTCTCACTCTCCTTTCACCTTCATCAAGAGTCTCTTTAGTTCCTCTTTGCTTTCTGCCCTTAGGATGGTGTCATCTGCATATCTGAGGTTATTGATATTTCTCCTGGCGATCTTGATTCCAGCTTGTGCTTCATCCAACCCATGCTTGTGCTTCATTCCTCCTTAACAACTGTTAATTTCTTGTGGCTGGACCAATAATAAAATTTGACACAAGACAGATTTATTGGAGAAATAGAAATAAATCTTAATCATCTGTACACAGAGGTCCCATAGAAATGAAATTTATGAAGTAAGCAAATCAGGCAGCTTTTACACTTTTCAAATAAAGAAAGAATGAGTTTGTGATAAATTGACAGGACAAAGCAACTTTGGTTTTGGGAGATCAATTAGTGAGAAATCTGAATAGAATTTGGGCTTGGGTACGCAATTAGATGGAGAAGGTAATGGCACCCCACCCTAGTACTCTTGCCTGGAAAATCCCATGGATAGAGGAGCCTGGTAGGCTACAGTCCATGGGGTCGTGAAGAGTCGACACGACTCAGTGACTTCACTTTCACTTTTCACTTTCATACACTGGAGAAGGAAATGGCAACCCACTCCAGTGTTCTTGCCTGGAGAAACCCAGGGTAGGGAGCCTAGTGGGCTGCCATCTCTGGGTTCGCACAGAGTCAGCCACCACTGACGTGACTTAGCAGCAGGCAATTAGAGAAGTAACAAGGTTTGTTTTGTTTACATAGGCTTTTCAGCCCAAGTTTTTAAATCTTTGGTGATAACGGGATCCTTCTCCTTCCAGATGCAACTTTCACATAAGTGATTTATTTCTTGTTTGTAGTGAGACAGAAAGGAGAGTCAGAGTATTCCTCTTGTGTTGGCTGTGCCTTAAGGAACTGTAATTCAGAATAATCAGCACACCATTGAGGTACATTTTTGGGCAGCCTACCCTGATCCCTGACACTTATCACTGTTGACGCTGACCTTTTCAGATACTGGTTTCATTCACTTAACAATATGCATTTAACATTTGTCCATGTATTCATGGCTTGCCCACTCAGTCATCTTCATGGTCGAATAGCATCCAGCTATGGATGGAACCGTGTATATGATGCGCCCCCTGGTCGAGGTGGGTTGGGCAGAGCTTTCTGCTGCATAGTTATTCTTATTTTGTCCTCTCCACACTGTTACGTTACAGAACAGGTCACTATTCAAACTCCACACTTAAGGGCAGGAATTTATATTCCATCTCTATGAATAAGAGTATCTGTACTTTCTGCCATTATAGGATGACACAGGCTCATTATCCCAGTTTTAGAATCAACCATTTCTCCAAAGATTCCTCATAGAAACCAAGATCTTATCATAAAGTTTGAAGGATGCTACTGGTACATATTTGTTTGTAGGCCTTCTCAGTTGACAGAGCAAGGAAATACATGTATATATTGACCTACTTATGTACATATCTACAAATATTTCTAAATGTATCAATTTGATTCTATATTAACCTCAACAAGAGATCACAGTCATGTCTCCACTATCTAAGGTTCATTCTAGTTTTCTTCCAATGTGAAAACTTTTATCTGTCCAAGAGTACAGTGACTGGGGCTTCCCAGGTGGTGCTAGTGATAAATAACCTGCCTACAAATACAGGAGAGGTAAGAGGTATGGGTTCAATCCCTAAGTTGGGAGGATTCCCCTGAAGGAGGGTATGGCATCCAGTATTCTTGCCTGGAGAATCTCCATGGACAGAGAAGCCTGGCAAGCGATGGTCCATAGGGTCACAAAGAGTCGCACATGACTGAAACGACTTAGCACGCACACACACGGATTATGAAATGTGTCTTTTACATTTAATCACAAGCTCTATTTATTTCCAAAGTTACTTAGGTCAGAATCTTTCTTTCCCATCCTCTTTAGTGAGGTCATATCATACACTATAATAGTAAGCAGTTTTGGTCATTGTCTACATTTTATCCTGTTTTTTTCCGACCACCTGAATGTTGTTTTTAAAATTTACATGCATTAAGCTCCACTCTTTGTGCTACAAAATTCTAAGGATTTTGACAGATGCATGATGGTATGCTTTTACCAATAGAGAATCATACAGAACATCTTCACTATTCCAAAAAGTTTCTGGTGCTTTACCTAGTCAAACCTCTCTTTCCCCAAAACTGTGGCACCTGCTTATATAGTTTTGCCTTTTCAAGAATGTCCTATAAATAGAATAATAAAGTATGTAGCCTCTTCAGAAACTGGCTTCTTTCAGGTAACAATATGCATTTAACCTTTATCCATGCCTTTGTATGACTTGATAGCTCATTCCTTTTTTTTATTGCTGAATAGCACCCATCTATGAATTGAATCATATGAATAGATGTATCACAGTTTGAATATCCATTCATTTACTGAATCTTGGTGCTTCCAGTTTGGGGAATTATTAATAACACTGCTATAAATATTTATATATAGGTTTTTGTGTTTTTAAACCATTTGGGTGAATGAATTTCCAGTAGTGGATTTCTGAATCTATGGTAAGACTTTGTTCAGTTTTGTAAGAATGTGCCAAACTGTCTTAAAATTGTATATTCTAATCAGCAATGAATGAGTGTTTCTTTTGCTCTGCATTCTCACTATCAGCTGGTATTGCTAGTTTAAAGGAAAAAAAAAAATCAGTGAATGGCTCTAAACATATTTTTCTTAGGTGCACATACAATATTCTCCAGGATAGACCATATGTTAGGCCACAAAAAAGTCTTAATACATTTTAATAGATTAAAATAATGTAAATAATAAATATCACTGTCTTAAAAAATCCCCAGTTGAAATTTCCAATCAAATAGAATGAAAAAAAAATCAATCACAGAAGGAATCTGGAAGATACAAAGTTTGTAGAAATTAAACAACACTCTTTTAAAAATAAAAATCGCATATATTTTTAGTGTGCAGCATATACTTACATATATATTTATTTAGGTTTCCCAGGTGGTTCAGTGAGTAAAGAACCTACCTGCAATGCAGGAGATGCCAGAGATATGGGTTGGATTACCAGGTTGGAAAGATCCCCTAGAGGAGGGCATGGCAATCCACTACAGTATTCTTGCCTGGAGAATCCCATGGATAGAGGAGCCTGGCAGGCTACAGTCAAAAAGTTGCAAGAGTGGGACATGACTGAAGTGACTGAGCACAGCACAGCATATATATATATATATGTGTGTGTGTGTGTGTGTGTGTGTATGATATATATATATATATATATATGTATAATATATATATATATAACTGAGATGATTACTACAGTCAAGCTAGTTGATATGTAACTATTTCTTCACATAGTTATCATTCTTCTTATTTTGGTCATGAGAGTACCTGAAGTCTACTCCTTTTCTAGGTTTCCAGCATACATATAGTTGCATTAATTATAGTCATCATGCTGTACATTATATAAACTTATTCATCTTGCAGAACCTCAACTTTATACCCTTTGATCAACATATCCCCATTTCACCTACCTCTGTGCTTCTGATGCCACTGTTTTATTCCCTTCTTCTAAAACAACATACTTTTAAACAAGCAATAGGTCAAAAGAAATCACAAGGGAAATTAGAAAATACCTAGCAACCAATGAAAATGAAAACTTATGGGATATAGTATAAGCAGGGCTAAGAGGAAAATTTATAGCTGTAGATGCATTTATAAAGATAAAAGACTTTAAATGAATAACCTAACTTTATACCTAAGGAACCAGCAAAAGAGGAACAAACCCAACAACAAAATAAGTCAGAGAAGTAGAAATATCATGAGATATCCCTTATATATGGAATCTAAAAAGAAATGGTACAAATGAACTTACTTACAAAATGGAAGGTGGCTCGGATGGTGAAGAGTCCGTTTGCAATGCAGGTAAACGGGTTTGACCTGGGTTTGACCCCTGGGTGAGGAAGATCCCTTGGAGATGGAAATGGTTATCCACTGCTATATTCTTTCCTAGAGAATTCCATGGACAGTGGAGCCTAGTGGCCTATAGTCCATTGGTCACAAAATGTTGAACACAGCTGAGCAGCTAACACTTTCACTTTCACAAAATGGAAACAAACTCAGAGAATGAATTTATTGTTGGCCAGGGAAAGAATGAGGGAAAGAAAAGGAATAGTTAAGGAATTTGGGATAGACATGTACACATTGCTATATTTAAAATGATTAACCAACAAGGATCTACTGTATAGCACATGGAACTCTTCTCATGTCATGTGGCAGCCTTGATGGGAGGGGAGTTTGGAGGAGAATGGATACATGTACAGGTATAACCAAGCTTCTTCCCTGTTCACCTGAAACTATCACAACGTTGTTAATTGACTATACCTCAATACAAAATAAAATTTAAAAATGAATAAATAAAATAAAATTTTAAAATAAAAAAATGAGCAGAAGAAAACAATAAAGATTAGAAGAGTGATAAATTACAGATAGAAAAACAATAAAACTAAAAATTGTTTATCAGAAAATATTAATGAACTTGACAAAACTTTAGCTATATTGACTCAGAAAAATCAAAAAAGAACACTCAAATGACTAAAATCAGAAAGAAAAGTGGAGATATTATTACCAATATTACAGAAATAAAAAGAGAGTTACAAGAGAGTATTATGAAAAACTACACACCAACAAAATTGGACAACCTAGATGAAATGAACAAATTCATAGAAACACTCAACCTATTGAGGCTGAATTATGAACTAGAAAATCTGAATAAAGCTACAGCTCATAAGGATATTGACATAATAACAAAAATAGTAAAAACCTCCTACAACCACAAAAAGCCCTGAACAGGATAGCATTGTTGATGAATTCTACCAAATCAAACCTGTAGTGAGGTAGTACTTGATGCCCATAAAGATGAATTTTTTTAAAGGGAGATAAGTATTGGCAAGGATGTGGAGAAATTTGAACCTCGCTGCATTACTAATGGAATGTAAAATGGTGCAGCCATTGTGGAAAACAGGTAAGCAGTTCCTCAAAAAATTCAACATGGAATTACCATATGATCCAGCAATTCCACGGCTAGCATGTACCCAAAATCACTGAAAGCCAGGTTTCAACCAGATAATTATACCAACATTCAGAGCAGCATTATTCACAATAGACAAAATGTGAAAACTACCCAAATGTTCATCATTAGTAGAATGGATAAACAAAATGTATTACACACATGCAATGAAAGAGTGTTCATCATTAAAAAGAAATTCTGATACACATTACAATGTGAATAAGCCCTAAAAACATTATGCTAAGTGAAGCAGCATAGCATGTGTGTATGCTTATTTGTGTCCCACTTTTTGTGATCCCATGGACTGTAGCCCTGCAGGCTTCTCTGTCCATGGGATTTCCTAGGCAAGAATACTGGAGTGGGTTGCCATTCCCTCCTACTGGGAATCTTCCTGACCCAGGGATCAAACCCACATCAGCAGCATCTCCTACATTGAGGCAGATTCTTTACCACTGAGCCACAGGAGAAGCCCACTAAGTGAAGTAAGCAAGATACAAAAGGACAGCAAATGGTATGATTCCACATCTGTGATGTACCTAGAATATAAATTCAAAGGTACAGAAAATAAAATAGAGATTACCAGGGCTGAGGTAGTGGGGGGGCTCAGAGTTATTATTTTCTGGGTATAGTTGCTGTTTAGGGTGACAAAAAAATTCTAAGATGGACAGTGGTGATAGTTGGACAACATTGTGAATTTACTTAATGCCCATGAATTGTAATTGATTAAAATAGTAAATAGTAAATTTTGTGCTATGTATATAGAAAACAATAGAAAAATGAAGGGAAGCTCTCTAACACCTCCCAGGTGATGCTAAGATTCAGCAGGGTTGATAACTACTGGTTCTGATTCTTGGTACCTCTTCACCAATAGATAACTCTCCTTTAAATGATGCTCTACATATTTCACCCTTAGTGTGGTGGTATAGATGGAGGCTTTAAATGAGCCGATGTACCTTGTATCTTGTACCTATGTCCCTTGGGCACACATGACTTAACTTCTCTAAGAATCAATTCTCTCATCTGTAAAATTAGTGTTCCACAATTTTTTTTTTAATTTAATAAGATTATACAGGAAGCTTAAAACAGTATATGACACCCAGTTCACATAAGGGTGATGATGAAGAGTCCCTAAATCAAAGGTTGGGGTTGTGTGGTTAAAAATGAACTTAGAGCAATGGTTCTCACATTTAAGCAGCACCAGAATCACCTGGAGGCTTGTTAAAATATATTCTTAGGTCTGGGTTCAGGCCAGGCCTTTCTAACAAGTAATTATCTCAGGTGATATTAATGTTGCTGGTCTAAGATCCACACTTTGAGAACCATGGATTTGGAGCTATCACTGAGAGCTCCATCCCCTGAATAACCCAGTCCATCCCATAGATCCTGCTCCAAGAATCTAATTTTAAAAGAGGTTCCCTATCTTATTAGAGGCAATACTGTCTGGCCTGTCAGACGTATATAATCTTAACCTTTAGAATTTATCAAGCATCTCAAAAATGCATATGCATATTAAGCAAAGTAGTCAGAATTTGAACTAAGTTTAAAACTAATTCTAAAAGTTTGTATTTTAAAATTCAGTAAATTGAATAATGAAGTTTCAGAAAACCTAGAGGATGATGTAGGCATGCTTTGGGAGAACAAGCCAGTGAAGAAAAATCACTTCTATAGACTCTGGGTCTTGCTTTAGCCATTAGAACCTCTGCTACCTCTGATGGTGAATGAGCATCTGAATCAGACTTCCTGCCAGATGTCCTTGTCATAGCTTTCTATAACACCAACTTGGACTATGAAAAATGTAACAGAACAAGCATATGAAGATGCATTAGCATCAGAAACCAGTGGATCTAAGCAACGACTTAAGCCCCTTTCCTGTAAAAGACAGAAAAGAAAAAAGTGAATTTAGATTTTGAGGATTGGAACTCCTGTTTAAGGACTGGGGAAACAGAAACAAAGAACAAAGAAAGGGGGAACTGAAACTGAATAGGGCTCTGCAGGGCCCTCCTGGATACAAAAGCCCCCATTTCCTTTTTTGTAGTAAAAGGCTTTAGTCTCCTAGCCTTACCTGAGTTTCAAAGAGCAGCCTCAAGCCATTACTAATTAGGGTAGTGAGGGAAGGCAGGAAGAAAGGAAGTGCTGCCAAGAAACAGTACTGCAGTGATAAAACAAAGTCCTTGAGTTCCTCTGCAAAGGATGTAATAACAATCTGAAGCTATGTTTGAGTTCTCCTGCAGGAACGAGGGCTCCCACCCAGGTGGAGGATGGTGACCATCTGCTGAGACAGCAGACTGATCAGAACCAGAAGACTGGTGATTGAGATTCCTGGAACACTACACTGTTACCTCACCAACAACCAATCAGAAAAAAGTCATTCATTTTGCTGCCCTCACCCCAAACTCTTCCCTAAAAACCATCAGGGTGTACAGATCTTTTGAGAATGAGCCACTCATTCTCCTTGCCTGGCCCTAGCAATAAACTTTCCTCTGCTCCAGCCTCAAACATTTAGGTCTATTTCATCTCACTGTATTGGGCACACAAGCTTGGCTTTGACAGCACTGCATTTCTCCCTCCTTAGATCCCATTAGGAGAGGCAGTCTTCTACAAAGTTACTCTAATTCCACCTGAGGATCTCTAAAATCAGTTAGGCCTATTCAAGTGGCATCCCATGCAGCCTCATTGGTATGCCACTCTAGCCAAGAGTGCTGGGCACTGTAAATGGCAGATAAATTATGTATACCAGGGCTCAGAGAACATTTAGTATGCCTGAAGCAATGTGCATTTTGAAAGAAAGTCATTTTGATTCTGTGATATAGTATAGATCCACAGCCTTCACAGGACTCAGGGCCCCCATGCTGATGTCTGAGAGCTTGTTGGGGTGAGCAAAGTGTGAGACTGTAGCCCTCTGTCCCAGGTCCTATGGCCATTGCCCTCAAACCCTCAGCCCAGAGTGGGAGGCTGTTTCACCTTTGTCCCTCCTTTTTAGATCTTTAGGTTTTAGCTCATTCTTTTGCCTAGGAATGTGCTAACTTCCCAAGCTCTAAGTTGAAGTTCAGTTAAAACTAGCCTCTCCCTCTAAGCCACCCACTCAGTCAATGTGATCTCAATAGCTCACTCTGCTCTCTGCACCACAAGACTCTGCAGGACTCCCCGTCATAGAATCTTCCATCTATGGCACCAAGCTGTTCGACACCAGTGGGGACTTCCATAAGGAAAGTCATCCACAGAAATGAGCCAAATCACTCCTGGAGAATGTAATGCCTTGAAATCACAGATACTTCTTAAGGTTTCATACAATAGTCCCATTGCCAAGAATGCCAATTCTTTCCTTCATTATCTGGGGAAATTCAGGCATTCCTTTCAGAGTCCATTCCAGTTGAATCCTCTACTAAGCTTTCCCTATTCTTCATATCTATTTTCACAACCACCACCACCCCTGCCACCTCCACCCCTAAATACATATACACACATACAATGTAAACAATATTTCAGGTGGACATGCACTGGGTCTGGTAAAAACCAATCATTGCATGAATCACTTCTACTATAATGATTTCTCTGTCACTGGACTCCTAACTTCTGGAGTCACAGAATATGATCTCTTTCTTTCTTCATCACTAGTCTCTAGCATGGTGCCTGGTGCTGGGAAGTAGTACAGTAATCTATCATCTTGATTTTGTGAAGATGTGGTTTGTTCCAGAGATCATGCTTGCACAAGTGGTAATGGCTAAACGCTGTGGAAGAACCAGGGGCTTGAAATTTCAACAACTTGACTTCAGTGTTGACTTTATTAAATACCTTACCAGATGAACTGACATTGAGATCTGAATCCAAGCCATCTGAACTCCTTGGTCACTGGAAGGAACAAGTCAGTATAACTTAGTACATGAGCCTTGTCTAATTTACAGGGTAGATGTAAACTGCTCTGAACTGTGCAGGTATATTACCTGGAAGAAAACATTTACTTTTCAAGTCACTCTTACTTAATATTTAATTTTAATTATCCTAACAGGTTCTGAAATATTTAGATATGGAAACTGTAACAGAAGAAACATGTACAACCTAAGAGTTGAAAGTTATGTTTTATTCTAGCCATTACTGAGGACTATAGCCTGGGACACAGCCTTTCAGATATCTCTGAGGAACAGTTCTAAAGAGGTAAGGGAGGGGCCAGGATATATAGGAGTTTTTGCTGAAAACAAAAAGCCAATCAATATAAAAAGATTACTGCTAATTAAAAAAATAAACATCTCAAGTTAATGATTTTAACACTTCTCTGTGTATATGAAGATGCCAGAAATTGGGTTTATTGAAATTATTCCTTAGATGTGTATCTTAACGATCTAGGGCCAGTATCCTGTGTTCCTCCATCCTGATTTTCCCTCAGGTTGCACCATTGAGGGTAGCTGCAGTGGGTAATGGCTTGATGATGGGCAACAATCATTGTTTACTTAAATGACAGGCAACAGTTTTTTGTCCCCATACCTAGGGCTTTCCTGGTAGCATGCAGGACATCTGGGTTTAATCCCTGAGTCAGGAAGATCCCCTGGAGAAGGGAATGGCAATCAACTTCAGTATTCTTTCCTGGAGAATTCCATGGACAGAGGAGCCTGTGGGCTATAGTCAATGGGGTTGCAGAGTTCAACACAACTGAGTAACTAACACTTTCACCTGAGAACTGTAATCAATGGCCTTCTTGTTTTCTATATTAAACAGTATTGGACCAAGCAAACATAACTCAGATACTTTGCTTTGAAAAGCACTTGCTCTTGGAAAATAAGACTGGAAGCCACACAAAATAGATTACTTATCAAAACTAACTTCTTGATACATCAATATTCACTTCAAGACCCTCGTCTGTCTGTGACCACCAACCTAAATCTATTATGCAAAAGTTCTTTCCAGTACCTACCAGTTTCTTTCCTTGAACGACTTGTGTTAAAGTGATCTCACTCATATCCTAAAAACTTATAATTATCCCACTGGGTTTCTCTTTTTGAGATGTTCCTAGAATTCTGTCAAGGTGATGTTCTCCTTTACTGCAGTAAATTAATAAACTTAATTTTGCTTGATCTGAAGACTCTACAATGGTTTTAGGGGGAGCTCTCAGCTGTAAGCCTCTGGTCCAAATGAATAACAATGCTATACTTATTCAGATGTCACATGATATGCTCAGCTCTCTCAAAATCACTTTAGATGGCAGAGAGGAAGAACCTCTAGGTTCTTCTGGTCATTCTAAGAAATAAATTGCCATGAGGCAGATTAAAAGAAGAAAATCATACAAAAGTTCAGTGACATGTTTACATGAAGGAAGGCCAGGAAAACTGAGTAACTCACCTAAATGGCCAAAACCCTCACCTTAAATTCCATCTTCAGCTAAAGACAAAAGAGTACATTGGGGGAAGCAGTTTGGGACTTCAAAGGGGAGAAAGGCAATTGACATGGAGATAGAAAAGCAAGGGTTTGGTAGATGAATGTTTGTTGGGCCACACAGAGACAGCTTGAGACACAGAGAGAAATGTTAACAGACAGGCTTTGGTAAGTTCCTCCCTGTCTGCACAGCCAGTTTGTACCATATTTTTCTATGGGGATAGCTTCCTGGAACATGCTCTCTATATATACATTCATTTAGGCAGTTAGAGGGAATATCAAAGTTTCTTCCTTAGTCTTTTGGGCCTTGATTATTCTCATCTCTAATCCACCCTCCAAAGAGACATTTTGGGATGGCAAATGTTGCTCCCTTACCAAGATCAGTATGTAAACAAATAAAGAAACAAAACCCAACCAAACAAGAACAAAACCATTAAGTAGAAAAATATATATATATATAAAATTCATATATCATATTCATGATTTTACTCACCAGTGAGAAAATATCTTTATTTTCCTTCAAGACAGTTTGCCCCTGTTTTCAGTATAATTCTAACAGCTTTGGTTGCTTACATCAAATTAAAAACTGCCAAGCTTTTAAGGAAGTGTAAAAATAGAGTCTCTGCTCAGAACCAGAAAGCAAGAGACTGTATGCCTTGTATCTTGCTTTGAGGACCACCTGCCCATTTCTGGGTTTATCTGTGAGGGTATTTCTGGAAGAGATTAGCATTTGAATCAGTAAAGAGAGTTAGGAAGAACAACCTCACCAATGTCTTTCAATTTGTTGAGAGTCCAAATAGAACAAAAAAGCAAAGGAAGGACCAATTCCCTCTCTCTCTTCTTGACCTGGAATGTCCATCTCTTCCTGCCCTTAGACTGAATTACACCATCAGCAACTAGAATTGCAAATTGTGCAAAGGGTGAAACCCCAACAACTTGTGGTCACTCCATTTTACCAGTCCCTGGGTACCCATGCTCCCACTGGGCCATGCTGGGTATAGATCCTCAAATAATCAGGTGGCCCGTTTCTCCTTTTCTTTCCAACTTCACATCTGCTGAATGCTCACCTGCTTCTGTGAAAATGCAGTGACCTTCTCAGTGCTATAGTCCCTTCTTGGTATGGCTTATTGTTTCTTCATTAGTGTTCCCTCATATCTGCCTTCGATGACTCACCAGGGACACTAGAGATACTCATTTCCTTATGTGTCCAGCACATGTTTTGAGCGTCAGCTCCTTGTCAAGTCAGTGCTAGTGATGACTGTTCATTCTAGCAATGAGTGAAAGAGGTAGAAATTAAGTACGAAAACAACAAAAAATGTGATTGTAATGCATGAAGAAGAACCCAATGCTATGAATATAAACTGATGTTGTGGTGGCTGGGGGGTGGACAGGGTAATTATCTACTGTAAGATTGATTCTCAGGGAAATTCCCATTCTTGGGCTCTTGGTCTCACTCCAGTGTGCACTCCAGCTATGTAGGAGGGTGGGAGGAGACCAGGCATGTTGGCAAAGCAGGAGAGAAGGTCTCCACGTGGCTGGCCAGAAGATCTTACCAGGGCAGGGAGTCCTAAAACAGGTCTTAAAAATTTCTGTTCTATATTGCACTGCCTAAGCTCCCATCATAAAACCTAGTTATTTGGTTTTTCAACACAAGGTATGACTATCTCAAATGCCTCATGTACTCAAGTTATTAACATTTGGACTGATACAATAGAAACAGCCTTGCAAACAAATGTCTAGGGCCTGGCAATCACAAGCAGGGATCCAGCGCTGAAGCCCCAGTTGTTCTATGACTCCAAGTTTGCATCAGGCAAAGTCAGGAAAATGAGCATATTGTGGTTAAGCAGATGACTTGACTCTTTCATTTAAGGGTTACAGAATTTTGCTTGCAATTTTAAAACTTAGATTAAAGTAAATAAGTATCTAACTTAGGTTTCTAAAAAGCAGAGTCTGAGACAAAAGTCTGCATAAAGGTAGTTCTTTTGGGAAGAAATATCAGGTAGCAAGAGAAAGAAGCAAGGAGAGGATGATGGGAAAGCCAATATAAGGAAGCATTATAAATTCAGCTGTGGCCACCATCAACTGAGGCTCAACTCACAGGTCTTCTGTGTAAACTTTTGCTATGATTATCCACTTGGGGAAGAAACGGGTCCACTGGTTCTCACCTACCATTGGTAAGTTCCGAGGTAAGTGAATGCCATAGTGCAAGAGCTTAAGAACTAATTCAAATTCTGCCTCTGCCTCCACCATTTACTACCAGTATAAACTTTAGCTTATAAGTTATTTAAAGCCTCTGTATGTCTATTTCCTCACAGCCAAATGGACAAATTATAGCTATGTATTGATTCTTATTTTTTTTCTTATTAGTTGGAGGCTAATTGCTTTACAATATTGTAGTGGTTTTTGCCATACATTGACATGATCTTCCCAGTACACCAGCCCTGATCACTTGTCTCATGCATCTAACCTGGGCTGGTGATCTGTTTCACCCTTGATAGTATACTTGTTTCAATGTTGTTCTCTCGAAACATCCCACCCTTGCCTTCTCCCACAGAGTCCCAAAGTCTGTTCTGTACATCTGTGTCTCTTTTTCTGTTTTGCATATAAGGTTATTGTTGCCATCTTTTAAAATTCCATATATATGCATTAGTATACTATATTGGTCTTTATCTTTCTGGCTTACTTCACTCTGTATAACAGGCTCTCGTTTCATCCATCTCATTAGAACTGATTCAAATGAATTCTTTTTAATGGCTGAGTAATATTCCATTGTGTATATGTACCACAGCTTCCTTATCCATTTGTCTGCTGATGATGTATTGATTTGATGTGAGGATAAAACAGAACAATAGTGTAAAGTATCTGAAATCATGCCCAGCATGGGCTAAGAGACTTTACCCCATTTCAGTTGTCTGGTTGGTGTTTCCCAACCTTTCCAAAAGACTCATCTGAGAGCTTCTTAAAAATTTAGATCCCTAGGTCTTTACCCTGCACAGGTTCTAAGATCAAAAGTTCTTTAGAGCTACTTTTGCAGTCTTACTTGAAAAGAGCTTGAACATTGGGGTGCACGTGTCTCTTTCAGATCTGGTTTCCTCAGTGTGTATGCCCAGAAGTGAGATTGATGGGTCATATGGCAGTTCTATTTCCAGTTTTTTAAGAAATCTCCACACTGTTTTCCATAGCGGCTGTACTAGTTTGCATTCCCACCAACAGTTTAAGAGGGTTCCCTTTTCTCCACACCCTTTCCAGCATTTATTGCTTGTAGACTTTTGGATAGCAGCCATCCTGACAGGCGTGTAATGGTATCTCATTGAGGTTTTGGTTTGCATTTCTCTGATAATGAGTGATGTTGAGCACCTTTTCATGTGTTTGTTAGCCATCTGTATGTCTTCTTCGGAGAAATGTCTGTTTAGTTCTTTGGCCCATTTTTTGATTGGGTCATTTATTTTTCTGGAATTGAGCTGCAGGAGCTGCTTGTATATTATTTAGATTAATCCTTTGTCTGTTGCTTCGTTTGCTATTATTTGCTCCCATTCTGAGGGCTGTCTTTCTACCTTGCTTATAGTTTCTTTTGTTGTGCAAAAGCTTTTAAGTTTCATTAGGTCCCATTTGTTTATTTTTGCTTTTATTTCCAATATTCTGGGAGGTGGGTCATAGAGGATCCTGCTGTGATTTATGTCGGAGAGTGTTTTGCCTATGTTCTCCTCCAGGAGTTTTATAGTTTCTGGTCTTACATTTAGATCTTTAATCCATTTTGAGTTCATTTTTGTGTATGGTGTTCGAAAGTGTTCTAGTTTCATTCTTTTACAAGTGGTTGACCAGTATTTCCAGCACCACTTGTTAAAGAGGTTGTCTTTTTTCCATTGTATATCGTTGCCTCCTTTGTCGAAGATAAGTTGTCCAT
This sequence comes from Cervus elaphus, assembly GCF_910594005.1. NCBI lineage: Eukaryota > Metazoa > Chordata > Mammalia > Artiodactyla > Cervidae > Cervus > Cervus elaphus. The sequence continues at coordinate 4,501,635 of NC_057847.1, forward strand.
AGGTACGTGGATTTATCTCTGGGCTTTCAATTCTGTTCCATTGATCTATATTTTTGTCTTTGTGCCAGTACCATACTGTCTTGTATTCCTTAAAAAAACTGGAAATAGAACTGACATATGACCCAGCAATACCACTCCTGGACATACACATCGAGAAAACTAGATCTGAAAGAGACACGTGCACCCCAATGTTCATCGCAGCACTGTTTATAATTGCCAGGATATGGAAGCAACCTAGATGCCCATCAGCAGACGAATGGATAAGGAAGCTATGGTACATATACACCATGGAATATTACTCAGTCATTAAAAGGAATTCCTTTGAATCAGTTCTAATGAGATGGATGAAACTGGAGCCCATTATACCGAGTGAAGTAAGCCAGAAAGATAAAGACCAATACAGTATACTAACGCATATATATGGAATTTAAAAAGATGGCAACGATAACCCAATATGCAAAACAGAAAATGAGACACAGATGTACAGAACAGACTTTGGGACTCTGTGGGAGAAGGCGAGGGTGGGATGTTCTGAGAGAATAGCATTGAAATAAGTGTACTATCAAGGGTGAAACAGATCACCAGCCCAGGTTGGATGCAAGAGACAAGTGCTCAGGGCTGGTGTACTGGGAAGACCCAGAGGGATTGGATGGGGAGGGAGGCGGGAGGGTGGATCGGGATGGGGAACACATGTAAATCCATGGCTGATTCATGTCAATGTATGACAGAAACCACTACAATATTGTGAAGTAATTAGCCTCCAACTAATAAAAATAAATGAAAAGAAAAAAAAAGAAAAAAGAAAAAGAAAGGAGCTTGCTGTGGGGGGTGTGTGTATGTGTGTGTGTGTGATTTGCTTCTTTGTCTTGAAAGAGGAGAATAGAAAAGACTTCTAAGGAGTTGAGATTTCCAGGATATATTCATTCTGGTTTGTCAAAGTCAGTCTAGAATTCATTCTCAAAAAAACACCTTTTCTCTCAAAATGTGGACTGCCCAGGAATTAGATCTCCAAAGTACCAGCAAGTCACGGGTGATTGGAGCAGAGTAAGATTCAGCTAGAATCTGAAGCCAAAAGGATGATAAATTAAAATAAAGGTATGTCTTTTCTCAGATGAGGTCACAAGCTAATCTAGAACAAAAGACAACAGTCTAGGAAGAAATAAAAAAATGGATCAGCAGGAATGTCAGGCATGACCCTCTTCATGGGAGATGGATAGGGACATACAGTGGTGTCCCAGTCTTTGGCTCCCATCTCTATGGTCACCTCTCCCTGAAATGCAGATGTTTGAAGAGACTGTGTCTGTGCTTCTTGATCTTCCCTCACCATATTTAGAAAACTGAGAATTTTCTTTGGGAAAAATGTGCCCTGGTAATGAGAGGCTGAGATACCTGGAATAACAGGCAAGTTTGATCTTGGAGTACAAAATGAAACAGAGAAAAATCTAAGAGAATTGTATCAAGAGAATACACCTGTTATAGCAAGCCCCCATTTTCCAGCAATACAAGAGAGGATGCTACATGTGGTCATCACCAAATGGTCAGTACTGAAATCAGATTGAATATATTATCTGCAGTCAAGGACGGAGAAGCTTTGTATAGTCAGCAAAAACAAGACCTGGAGCTGACTGTGGCTCAGATTATCAGCTGCTTACTACAAAATTCAGGCTTAGATTAAAGAAAGTAGGGAAAACCACTAGGCCATTCAGGTAAGACCTAAATCAAAATCCTTATGATTATACAGTGTGGGTGTTGAATATATACAAGGGATTAGATTTGGTAGACAGACTGCCTGAGGAACTATCAACAGAAGTTTCTAACACTATATGGGAGGCAGTGACCAAAATCATCCCCAATAAAAAGAGATACAAAAGGCAAAGTGATTACCTAAGGGGGCTTCACAAATAGCTGAGGAAAGAAGACAAGCAAAAGGCAAAGGGGAAAGGGAAAAGTATATCCACTTGAATGCAGAGTACCAGAGAATAGCAAGAAGAGATAAGAAGGCCTTCTTAAATGAACAATGCAAAGAAATAGAGGAAAACGATAGACTGGAAAACACTAGAGATCTCGTCAAGAAAATTGGAGATATCAAGGGAAAATTTCATTCAAGGATGGGCATAATAGAGGGCAGAAATGATAAGGACCTAATAGAAGCACAAGAGATTAAGAAGAGATGGCAGGGATAAACAGAACTATACAAAAAAATAACTTAATGACCCATATAACCATGTTGGTGTGGTCAGTCACCTAGAGACAGACATCCTGGAATGTGAAGTCACATGGGCCTTAGGAAGCATTCAGTTCAGTTCAGTTCAGTTGCTCAGTCATGTCCAACTCTGCGACCCCATGAGTCACAGCACGCCAGGCCTCCCTGTCCATCATCAACTCCCAGAGTCTACCCAAACCCATGTCTGTCGAGTCGATGATGTCATCCAACCATCTCATCCTCTGTCGTCCCCTTCTCCTTCTACCTTCAATCTTTCCCAGCATCAGGGTCTTTTCCAATGAGTCAGTTCTTTGCATCAGGTGGCCAAAGTATTGGAGTTTCAGCTTTAACATCAGTCCTTCCAATGAACACCCAGGACTGATCTCCTTTAGGATGGACTGGTTGGATCTCCTTGCAGTTCAAGGGACTCTCAAGAGTCTTCTCCAACACCACAGCTCAAAAGCATCAGTTTTTCGGCGCTCAGCTTTCCTCACAGTCCAACTCTCACATCCATACATGACCACTGGAAAAACCATAGCCTTGACTAGATGAACCTTTGTTGGCAAAGTAATGTCTCTGCTTTTTAATATGCTGTCTAGGTTGGTCATAACTTTCCTTCCAAGGAGTAGGCGTCTTTTAATTTCATGGCTGCAATCACCATCTGCAGTGATTTCGGAGGTCAGAAAAATAAAGTCTGCCACTGTTTCCACTGTTTCCCCATCTATCTGCCATGAAGTGATGGGACCGGATGCCATGATCCTAGTTTTCTGAATGTTGAGTTTTAAGCCAACTTTTTCACTTTCCTCTTTCACCTTCATCAAGAGGCTCTTCAGTTCCTCTTCACTTTCTGCCATAAGGGTGGTGTCATCTGCATATCTGAGGTTACTGATATTTCTCCCGGCAATCTTGATTCCAGCTTTTGCCTCCTCCAGCCCAGTGTCTCTCAGATGCACTCCGCACACAAGTCAAAGCATTACTAAGAACAAACTAATGGAGGTGATGGAAGTCCAGCTGTGTTATTTAAAATCATAAAGCATGATATAGCTAAAGTGCTGAACTCAATATGTTAGTAAATTTGAAACTCAGCAGTGGCCACAGGACTGAAAAAAGTCAGTTTTCATTCCAATTCCAAAGAAGGACCAAGCCAAAGATTGTTCAAGCTACTGTACAATTGAACTCATTAAAAACAAAACAAAACAAACAAACAAACAAACAAAAAAACCTGGAAAATTCTTAAAAAGATGGGAGTACCAGACCACTTTACCTGTCTCCTAAGAAGCCTGTATACCAGTCAAGGAGCAACAGTTAAAACCAGACATGGAACAATGGACTGGTTCAAAGTTGGGAAAGAAATACAACAAAGCTGTAGATTGTCACCCTGCTTGTTTAACTTATATGTAGAGTACATCATAAAACATGCTGGGTTGGATGAATCACAAGTTTAAACCAATATTGCCAGGAGAAATATCAACAGCATCAGGTATGCAGATTATACCACTAATGACAGAAAGTGAAGAGGAACTAAAGAGCCTCTTGATGAGTGTGAAAGAGGAGAGTGAAAAAGCTGGTTTAAAATTCAACATTGAGAAAACTAAGATCATGGCACCTGATCCCATCACTCTATGGAAAATGCAAGAGAAAAAAGTAGAAGCAGTGATTGATAGGTTTTATTCTCTCGAGCTTCAAAATCACTGTGGATGGTAGCTGCAGTTGTTAAATTAAAAGACATTTATTCCTTGGAAGGAAACCTATGATAAACCATTCAGTGTATTAAAAAGCAGAGACCTTTGTCTGCAAAGGTCTATATAGTCAAAGCTCTGTTTTTTCCAGTAGTCATATATGGATGTGAGAGTTGGGCCACAAAGAAGGCTGAATGTTGATGAATTGATGTTTTTTGAATTGTGGTGCTGGAGAAGACTTTTAAGAGTCCCTTGGGCAGCAAGGAGATCAAACTAGTCAATCTGAAGGGGAATCAACCCTGGATATTCATTGAAAGGACTGATACTGAAGATGAAACCCCAATACTTTGGCCACCTGATGCGAAGAGCCAACTCATTGGAAAAAACACTGTTGCTGGGAAAGATTGAAGGCAAAAGGAGAAGGGGGTGGGAAAGGATGAGATGGTTAGATAGCATCATTGACAAAAATGGACATGAATTTGAGAAAACTCTGGGACATGGTGAAGGGAAAGTGAAGAGAAGGTGAAGGTTGGCATGCTCCAACCTATGGGATCGCAAAGAGTCAGACACGACTTGGTGACTGAACAAAAACAACAGCAAATGAGAGGCTGTGCAATTCCAGCTAACATGCTGGGCAGCCCTGCAGGGAGATTCAGGATCCCTGGAGATTTATGCAGGTGAAAGAAGAAGATAGCAGTGAAGGCACTTGCAGTGAGTGGTCTTGCCCCAGAAGGACACTACAGGGAGTCTTCCCCTGAAAGGCCTCATGAGGTTTCCATGTTAGTGGGGAGGGACTTGGGATGCAAGATATTGCTTCTGCCTCACCTGTTATAGCTCAGACTGTGGATCTGCCTCCTGCCTTTATGCCAGGCTAAATTCCTCTTTCTTAAGTCATCTAGTTAGCCTTCTTCATCTCCTCTCCTTTACCTCCCTACCTCCATCTCATTAACTCTCCTCCTCCTCACACATCCTTCCCACCCATCCTCCAATGTGGGTCTTCTCTCAATGTCTTCTTCCCCATGGGTCTTCTTATCCGTGGAGTCACTTAGCCCAGTGAAGTCATGCCACCCTTCTGACCCTGAAAACTTTTAGTTTGATGTGTGCTATGCGCCTTGACCACCCACTTTTCCTGGTACAGCTCTGTTTCTGCTAGCTTGACATGAACTCAGTCCTGAGCACATCTCTTGTCTGAGAAATGTGGAGTGTTTGCATCACCTGCTTCCTGGCCTCCCTGTGAAAGATGCTAGGATTGGACAGGAGACTTGCAAGGCAAACAGGAGCTAAGCTATACACATGACACTCCAGGGAGGTGCTGCAGTTTAGGAGTCCTGCAAAGCACGTAGGAGCTGGGTTGGGTAGATGACATCACTAAGAGGTGCTGGTAGTCCAAGCTGTTAAATCCAACCAGACCCAGGAAACATGGGGATTTCTAGGGAGGATGTTGGCACAGAGCCCTGATGTGGGATGAAGCCTGACACATGATATGTGACACTGAAATCAAGCGGGATCCTGTGGGGCTCCTGGGCATGGCAGCCTTTAGTAAAGGGTTACTAATCAAGGAAGAGAAGGGATACAGAGATGAAGGAGGAGCAGCCAAGAAACAACAGTGCAGTCAAGAATCAGGGTCCTGGATCCCCCTTAAGGGATACACATAACAATATCTTTGAACTCTTTGCATAACTAAGAAAGAAAGTGTTAGTTGCTGAGTCATTTCCAACTCTGTGACCCCATGGACTCTAGTCCACCAGGCTCCTCTGTCCATGGAATTCTCCAAGCAAGAATATTGGAATGGGTAAATGAGTAGCCTTTCCTTTCTCCAGGGGAACTTCCCAACCCAGGGATCAGACCCAGGTCTCCTGCATTGCAGACAGATTCTTTACCATCGGAGACACCAGGGAAGCCTTTACAGAACTAATACCTCTAACAAATGGAAGACATTTGCATTCTTTGTTCCAGAAAAGACCACCTGAGGCCAGATTCAAAGAGTACAGCCCTTCACATTCTCGAATTCTTATCAGAAAACCTGCCCTTAAACCACTGCTATAAAATTATTCATGAAATATAACTGGGTTGGGACACACAGTTTTGAAGGGCACATACTTTTTCCTTTCCCTGGAAAATGAAGTTTAGCAATTGTTTTCTGTTTCACCCAAACCTCTGTCTTTGAGACTTGATTCAGTACCAGCGCACAGAGGTTGAGTCCTCAATATCAATCTCTGGAAGAAGACTGGCAGAAGCAGAACCCCAGGACCAGACTGAAAGCTATCAGATAAGACAGATAAAATACAGAAGGCCTAGCTAAATTTGAAGTTTAGAGTAAAGTGGACACATTTGTGTATAATTATGACTTATGAATTGATGCTTTTGAACTGTGGTGTTGGAGAAGACTCTTGAGAGTCCCTTGGATTGCAAGGAGATCCAACCAGTCCATCCTAAAGGAGATCAGTCCTGGGTGTTCATTGGAAGGACTGATGTTGAAGCTGAAACTCCAGTATTTTGGCCACCTCATGCGAAGAGTTGACTCATTGGAAAAGACCCTAATGCTGGGAAGGATTGGGGGCAGGAGGAGAAGGGGATGGCAGAGGATGAGATGGCTAGATGGTATCACTGACTCGATGCACATGAGTTTGAGTAAACTCCAGGAGTTGGTGATGGACAGGGAGGCTGGCATGCTGCAGTTCATGGGGTCACAAAGAGTCGGATACAACTGATTGAACTGAACTGAACTGAACTGATGCCTTATGCAATACTTAGATGATATTTATAGGATTGGTAGAATAAAGCCACCAAGGAGATGTCCTAATTCCCAGAAAACTGTGAATGTGTTCAAAAGGGAATTAAGATTGCCAATAAACCTAAAATAAGAACATCATCTGGGTTATCTGAATGAGACCAGTGAAATCACAAGGAATATCAAATGGGGAAGAAGGAGGCAGAATAGTCAGTGTCAGAGTGATGCAAAGCTCAACTGATTGTGCTTTGAAGATGGATAAGGAGCCATAGGCCAAGGAATGCTGGCAGCCCCTGGAATTTGGAAAAAGCATATAGCTGGATTCTCCCCAGGACCTACAGACAGGAACATGGCCTTGCTGACACCCTGATCTTAGCCAAGGAGACCCATTGCAATCTTCTAGCTTCCAGAATTGTGAGATAATAAATGTCAGTTCCTGTAAACCACTAATTCTGTAGTAATTTGTTGCAGTAGTAATGGAAAACTATCATGTTTATACATTTTTAAAAAGTTGTTTATTTTAAATTTAAATTTAATTGGTTGACTTGTATTTTATCTGACAACTCTAAAGAAAGCCCTGGTAAACAGCTGTCAGGGAGGAAGAAATTTTCCTCTATCCATCTAGATTTTCTGGCTGGTCTAAGAATTAAGATGACACGAGACAGATGAAAAGGAGGAAATCAAACAACATTTAACAACATGAATACATGGACTACTCATATGGTAAAGAACCCACCTGTCAGTGCAGGAGACATAAAAGACTTGGGCTAGATTCCTGGGTTGGGAAGATCCCCTGGAGGAGGGCACAGCAACACACTCCAGTATTCTTGCCTAGAGAATCCTATGGACAGAGGAGCCTGGCAAGCTATGTTCCATAGGGTTGCAAAAAGTTAGACATGACTGAAGCCACTTTGAACAGAACATACATGGGAGAGACCCAGGAAAACTGAGCAATTCACCAAAGTGGCCAAAACCCTCACCTTATATACCAGCTTCAGCTAAAGACAAGATGATGTGGAGGGTGGGAAGACTCAGTTCTGGATGGTAAATAGGGGTGATTGTGATGCAGATATAAGTCACTAATTTCTATGCTGATAGGACTTTCTAGAGATATGGTTGTCTTCCTCCTCTTCTAGGTATGGCAAAGGAGACTCCCCATCTTTGGAGCTTTCCCTTGCAAATGTAAACTTTCTTACAAAAGGTTAATTGGTTTTCAGGGTTTCCCCCTGTCTACTTTTTTTTTTTTTTTTAGAAAATAACCAGCTTAAAACAATTAATATGCCAAAGGGACATTTTGGGATAATAAATTCTACACAGTCAAACTGAATTTGGGCCAGAGACCAGGTTAAAAGCCCTGTCAGGGGCACTAAGTCTGTGTGGTGGGAGTTAGGCAGGAGCCCCAGTGTTCTTATTATAAAAGGGGGACAATAGCAAAAAAAAGTTGATAAGAAAGGTGCTCATATTCTGTCCCATGGGTGTCTCCTGCTCCTGAGTACATTTTATGATAAACTTTGGAAAAAAAAAAAAAATGTTATGTCCCTATCCCCCTCATCTGTTCTGATAAAAACAGCTGGACACTATGGGGCCCTCAGTGCACAAAAACCCTTCTCTGTCCCCTGCTTTTTGTTTATAGGAAAAAGGCTTCAGACTCCTAGACCTTCCTGAATTCCAAAGGACAGATCCAACAGTTACTAATTAGGTAAGTGAGGGAAGGCAGAAGCAAAGGAAAAGTGGTCAAGAAACAATAGTGGGCCTTAGTTCTTCCTCAAGTATTTTACATAACAATATATCTTTGAGCAATAACTAAAGCCCCACCCAGTAAAGAGAATGGTAACTTCAGACGGAGCACATGATTTGTGGAACACCACCAATCAATCAGAGGAAAGTCACACCCCTGCAGCCCTCACCTCAGATGTTGCCTTTGAAAACTCTGCCTGAAAGCAATTGAAGAGTTCAGATTTTTTTGGCATCAGCCATCATCCTCCTTGCTTGACCTTGTAATCAATGTATCTGTGGTCCAAATTCTAATATTTTGGTTTGCCTGGCCTCACTGTGTATTTGGGTACACAGACTTGTGTTCAATAACACACGACTGGTGCGAAGTGTCAATTGAAAAAAGAAAAAAAAAAGCATAACATGAGAGTTGTAAATTAAATTTTATTGGTAACAAAATGAGGACAATAGCCAGGAGACAGGTCCTCAGCAAGCTCTGAGGAACTGTTCAGCTGAGGAGGGGAAGGTCAGTACACATGATTTTGGTGAGGGGAGATAAGAGTACTCAAGCACACATTTTGGCAGAGGCTTGGTGCAAGTCATGAGGAATAAATGTCTCCATTAGTGATTTTAGTGTGTTTATAGATATGGAAAGATGCAGGAAATTGAGCTCATACAGTCTTCTCCTGAAAATATCTTAATATCTGAAGATTTGTTCTGACAGTTTTTCCCAGAGCACAGAGTACTTCATTCCTAAACTCCACCCTGAACACCTTTCAGGATGTGTTAAAAGTCAGTGACTGCAATAGTTAGCGACCTCATCTTTGTAGAGGTGTTAAAGCAGGCAGGTAGCCAGATATGAGCAGAGATCGGATAGTAGAAAACCTCACATTGTGTGAAAAGCAGGGGTCCATGGGCAAAGAAAGGCAGGAACCTCCAGACAGACAGGAAGCCACATATTTTGAGGGATAAGTGTTCTGGAGGCAGATAAAGAAAGGTGGGGAAAGGTAGGAATCTCTGGTGTTTAAATGTAACCTTTAGCTCATTATGCTTTCATAATAAAATTAGCCTTGCAGATAAGAAGCAACCATTATGCACTGAGGCCATGACATTTCCCTTCAAGGTTGGATAAGGACAAAAATCCCCACCCTCCCCGCCCCGCCCCTTGGGAAGGTGGAGCTGGTATGAAAATCAGAGAATACTGAAGAGTCCTATTCCAAGGCCACAGATGCAAGGCCTTGCATCAAGGCCATAGAGATGGAGCCCAGAACCAAGGTCATCTCTGGAACTGACTGAGCTTCATTGTAACCATTGCCAAAAGCCTCCCTAACCCTTACCATGCAGCCTCCTGGCCCCAAATTAGGCAAAAATTCCCACCCCAGTACTTACCCTATAGTGTGCTAACCAATCACCTAATGCCACCCTTCCAGCAACAGTTTTCTTTGTTTTTAGACTATAAAAATTGCCTACAAACCCATGAAAAGTATTGGCTCTCTCCTGAGTCAGTCCACTGTTCCAACCAACAGCGTCCTGTTGACTTTCTCTGGTCTATCAGGTGGTTGGCCCACTATGTTTACAACACCCACATTATCTCTGTTCTTTGTTCTTAATAAACTCACTCCTTGCTATAGTACTCTGTGTCTGGAAATTCTTTTCCAACCTGTGCTCAGGTTGCCATGACAAACATGACCCCAAACCTTTCCTTCCCCAATGAGTATCCCTTCATTTGTAAGTCCACTTAAAATAGTCACAACCCATAAGTTGACAGTTCTGTTTTATTTGGTGGGAATTTTTAGAACTTCAAACCTGGCAGACAGCATTTCATGTAACCTTGACAGAACTGGGTAACCTCTGGGGAAGCAGGTGAGGGGGGAGGAGTAAGTTTATATAGAAGTTTGCAGCAAGAGGCAGGTAATCTGAATACCAAAAGATTATTGTTAGTTAAGGAAAACCAGATATCTCAAGTTAATGAATTTAGCACTTTTCTCTGTATGGGAAGATGCAAGAGTCTGGGCTTACTAAAGGCATTTCTTTCATATGTATCTCAGCTATCTTGGGCCAGCATCCTGCAATTTGAGTATTCATATTCATATTCATATTCCTTGTTCACCATAGGGAATGGAGGTAGCTTGTGGTGGCAGCTCAATGGCTGCTGGATAGCAGGTATTGTTCTTCCTGGGTTCAGAAATTCACATTTGGCTGGTTGGTGTTCCACTAACCTTGTTTTCAAGCTTAAAACTTGCCAAGGCTTTCACTTCTCTTAGTGAAGTGCCAGGATTCCTAACATGCCATGTTCAGTCCTCTGCCCACTTTCCTTGATCCATCTTCTCTCCCCCTTCCTGATTCTCTGTTCTGGATTCACAAGCACACCACACCCTTTCTACTGGATTAGTGACTGCAGCCTGTTGCCTCTGCTGTGTACTTGGAATGTGAATGTTTGTTCAGTACCAGCCTCTTGGTCCACCTCTTGTTCCTGGCCAAGTTCACTACTAGTGATCTTTTGGGTTCTGACTGAGCTGTAAGTGCCCCTAGGAAGTGGTGGGCTACTCCTGTGGGTTAAGACTCCCTCCTTAATGCTTACAAAGTACTTTGCCTGCCTCATTCCTGACACTGGCCATCCCCTCATGGGACTGGATTATTTTCTTGGTTGCCTTCCTCTTCTTCCTGACAGGAAGCAATTTGAGGGAAAGGATGCTCACTCTTGTGTTTCACTCAAATTCATACAGAATAATAGTAGGTTGCTCCTTCTGCTGGAACATGCTGCTCGCAGATGCCCAGAAAGGAAGGGGTAATCAATTAGATCAAATAAACTATCTGATAAGTAGGGGATGGCTATTCGTCAGCAAATTTTTGTGAGTAGATGATACATATGATTTTCTCACTGTGTTCTCAATTTATTGCACAATCCTACAGCAAGGGCACTCTTCCCTCAGAACCTCTGTCCTTTTCTCTTCTTTCCCTTCCCCTGGGCTGCAGTGCTGGGCAAAGAGATGGTCTGGCTTTCTTACCTTTACTCTTTAGTGTGCACTCTGCAAGGCTGAGACAGGATCCCACAATTGACCTTCACTGTTGTTGCAATAGGCTTGCAGTGGTCCCTCCCAAAGTCACCAAAAGTCACCACTCACCAAAGTCATTGGTGCTCACCACCACCACCAAAGTCATCACTCACCAAAGTCATCAGTGCTCTGTGCTCTACCATCACCAGTGTCAAAGCCTGGAGTTCCCCCATCTGTGATGAAAGAAGCCTTCTGGGCAATGTTAACACCCTCTGAGGATGTGTTGGCTTGGCTTCTTTTCAGACCGGGTAACATTGCAGTTACCTGCCCTGGGCAGGCAGCTATGGAGCTTCTGTCACTGTGCACCTTTGCCTTGCCTATGACTGCCCTGCTGCTGGTGCCCTGTGATTGGAGTCATCTCCCAGGCCTCCAGAGCCGTGCACAGTGAGGCTATGATGGGTTTCTTCCAGGTAGTCACTAAGGAGAAGGTCCAGATGCCCAGGAATTCCACCAAGGCTCCTGTTTCCTTCTCCATGGATCTCTATGGCCTGTGTCAAGAGGGTCACAGTGAAGAAACAAGCAAGGAAGGGAAGACAGAAAGTGAGAAAAGAGCTTCTCCCCTCCCTTCCTGAAAGCTCAAGGACTTATAATTGGAATAATCTCTTTGACAAGTATGTTGTGGAAATTCCTCCATCAAATAGGAGACTGGATGGAATGATTTCAACAGTCCCAGTGCCAAGGAGGGCATTATTATAATTCCTCCATGAACACCTTAAAACACAATGTTTTACACAATTGTACAGGTATTTCTGAAGAAGAAATTCCTAGAAATGGAACTGGGTATGCTCATTTCCCATTTTGATATCTATCAACTGCACATTCACACACACACACACACACTCACACATGTTGTACATGCACACAAATAACACGTGACAGTTATGAGCTCAAATGAGTAGAGATCTTTCTAGTAAAACTGTCCCTCAGTAGAAAGGACTGCCTGTATTGCAGCAAATGCTCACATGCTTGGATGATGAGAATACCATAAAGGAAATTTCAACATGGGCTACAACAGTCAGAATAGCTGGCACCCAAGGGACCCCTGACACTTACCTGTGGAAAACTCTGAACATCACCAGGACCTTTCCCTGAGTGGAATTCCCAGCAGTGGTTCGTTTGACGATGAGCCCTTTGGATAGGGACAGAGTAAAGATAGAAAACAGGTGATTAAACAGTTAATTCCACTAAGGGATCAAGAATAAAGAAAAAATTATGAAACCCATGTATATTCATGATCATTCAGGAAAACAGGTTTGCTTAACAGAAAAACCAAGCAAGCTTGCTTAGCAAGAAAACCATGCAACGGAAGCACAAGACATGCCCCAAAACAATAAACAATGATGGAATGAGATCCACATGCTGCCCAGTGAGCTCAATAAGTTAGTGATCCCCAGGACATGCTTCTTTGCACACAGTAAGAGCAAAAATATAGAGAAGTGACATTATACTGAAACGTGAGATGATTTACTAATTTTAGTGCTTTTTACCACCCTTCTGTTAATTTGAATAGTGCCATAACATTCCCTATTTGACCATGTAGGGGCAAGAAATTTCCCCCATCTGACATGGAGGAAGAGCTGATGATGGAGGTGGAGGCTTGCTATTTACTCAAAAATGAGGAAGAAGGTGGTCTTTCCCCCCTCCCCACTTTTTCTTTGATTATAAAACCGTAGCCCACCAAGTCCTCAGGGCAGCATCCTCTTGCCTGCCTGCTTATAAGCTTCACAGCATTTTACTCTAATAAATCCCTTCTTATCTATTGCTTTGCTTCTAGCTAAACTCTTTCTGCACTGAAAAATAAAGATCCAGAGCTCCTCAGAGGCTTCCTCACCACCCTTTCCCACACATTTCTGTGGTTCCACTTTGGGAAACAGTGAATTTTCCAGGCCAGCCTCAAAGAACATGGGGCAGGAGAGAGGAGTTGTAGGGCAAGGTTATGGCTCCCCCAAAGCCCCTTTCTCAAGTCTCTGCATTGCTTTTCTCCTAGAATCTGCTCATTCTCTCCTCAAACTTAGGCTTATCCAGTGTGATTTCAGCCAAGAGGGCCAGAACACCATAACTCTGCTGGCTGTCTCAGGAAATAAATGAGTTTTTTTTTTTTTTTTTTTTCTCAATAGTCAAGAAGTCATCCTGTGCATCTGGAACAGGTACACTTGAAAGGCCAGCAACACGTTTCAAGGCTTGGATGGAGTCTTATGAAGACCTCAGGGTAAGGAGCCTGTTGTCTCTAGGGTCTCAGAAGGCCTGTAGTCTGTCTGGCATGCTTCTCATAGCCCATGGCTGCTGGGTCAGCATTGTGACATCAGGGGAGTATGGGGATGGTAGGTGGCACGCTGTGGACACCATTCAGATATGTTTGCACTTGGCAGTCATTGCTCCTTTTGTCTTGATCTAGGAAAAGTCATCACTCCGCTCCCTATGCTGTTGTCCTGCAGGTCCCCAAAGGTGGCGTTGGACATGCCCACTGCACTGTAGGGAGCTGTATAATACAGCAACAGGGCCTGAGTTTGCTGTTGTCTTTGATCAGCTCAAGTCTGCCTCTGGTTGTTGGTCTTCTAATAAGCACAGAACCAGGGAAAGGAGAAGTTGCAGCTGAGATCCCCTCCAGCACCTCCACCATGACCTACTCCATCCTGTATAGCCACAGTTATTCTTCCAGTCCTTTGTGATACACCCTTCCCAAACTGCACACTCAGGACAGGACCAAGATCCTCTTTTCCAAAATGTGCACCAAATTCATGGCCAAAAGATGCAATTTGAAGCCAATGATTAGATCAAAACTCAGAAGGAATAAACGTAGAGAAAAATCTTCCATACTTCATCATATGGAGCTTGGACTAAGGACAGGGAGTGGACACAGGAAGCAGAGGAGGGGAGAGGTCAGGCGGGTATTTGGGGCTGAATTGTGTCATCCCCATTTATATGTTGAAGTTGTAATCCCCAGGACCTCATGTTGTGGCTGTATTTGGATATAGGGACTTTATTATTATGTTTTTAAATTTTCTTATTTGCTTTAATTGGAGGCTAATTAATTTACGATATTGTGGTCGTTTTTGCTATACATTCACACGGATCAGCCATGAATTTACATGTGTTCCCCATCCTCACCCTCCCTCCCACCTCACTCCCCATCCCATCTCTCAGGGTCATCCCAGTGCACCAGCCCTGAGCACCTTGTCTCATGCATTGAACCTGGACTGGTGATCTATTTCACATATGATAATATATGTGTTTCAATGTTATTCTCTCAAATCATCCCACCCTCGCCTTCTCCCACAGAGTCCAACAGTCTGTTCTTTACATCTGTGTCTCTTTTGCTGTCTTCATCATTGCCATCTTCCTAAATTCCACATATATGTGGTAATATACTGTATTGGTGCTTTTCTTTTTGGCTTACTTCACTCTGTATAATAGGCTCCAGTTTCATCTACCTCATTAAAACTGATTCAAATGCATTCTTTTTAATAGCTGAGTAATAATCCATTGTGTATATGTACCACAGCAGCTTTCTTATCCATTCATCTCCTGATGGACATCTAGGTTGCTTCCATGTCCTGGCTATTGTCAACAGTGTTGCGACGAACATTGGGGTACACATGTGTCTTTCAATTCTGGTTTCCTCACTGTGTATGCCCAGCAGTGGGACTGCTGGGTTGTATGGCAGTTCTGTTTCCAGTTTTTTAAGGAATCTCCACACTGTTCTCCACAGTGGCTGTACTAGTTTGCATTCTCACCAACAGTATGAGGGTTCCTTGTTCTCCGCACCCTCTCCAGCATTTATTGTTACTAGACTTCTTCATAGCAGCCATTCTGACTGGCATGAGATAGTACCTCACTGTGGTTTTTTTTTTTTTTTTTTCGTTTATTTTTATTAGTTGGAGGCTAATAAAAATCCATGGCTGATTCATGTCAGCATGGCAAATCCACTACAATATTGTAAATTAATTAGCCTCACTGTGGTTTTGATTTATATTTCCCTGATAATGAGTGATGTTGAGCATCTTTTTATGAATTTGCTATCCATCTGTGGGTCTTCTTTGTAAAAATGTCTGTTTAGTTCTTTGACACATTTTTTTTTTTTTTGACTGGGTCACTTATTTTTCTGGAATGGAGCTGCAGAGGTCGCTTGTATATTTTTGATTAATTCTTTGTCAGTTGTTTCATTTGCTATTATTTTCTCCCATTCTGAAGGCTGACTTTTCACCTTGACTATAGTTTCCTTTGTTGTGCAAAAGCTTTTAAGTTTAATTAGGTCCCATTTGCTTATTTTTGCTTTTATTTCCATTACTGTGGGAGGTGGGTCATAAAGGATCCTGCTACGATTTATGTCAGAGAGTGTTTTGCTTATGTTTTCTTCTAGGAGTTTTATAGTTTCTAGTCTTACATTTAGATCTTTAATCCATTTTGAGTTTATTTTTGTGTGTGGTGTTAGAAAGTGTTCTAGTTTCATTCTTTTACAAGTGGTTGACCAGTTTTGCGAGAACCACTTGTTAAAGAGATTGCCCTTTCTCCATTATATATTCATGCCTCCTTTGTCAAAGATAAGATGTCCATAGGTGCATGGATTTATCTCTGGGCCTTCTATTTTGCTCCATTGATCTCTATTTCTGTCTTTGTGCCAGTACCATACTCTCTTGATGACTGTAGCTTTATAGTAGAGCCTGAAGTCAGGCAGGTTGATTCCTCCAGTTCCATTCTTCTTTCTCAAGATTGCTTTGGCTATTCGAGGTCTTTTGTATTTCCACACAAATTGTGAAATTATTTGTTCTAATTCTGTGAAAAATACCGTTGGTAGCTTGAGAGGGTTTGCATTGAATCTATAGATTGCTTTGGGTAGTATACTCATTTTCATTACATTGATTCTTCTGATCCATGAACGTGGTATATTGCTCCACCTATTTGTGTCCTCTTTGATTTCTTTCATCAGTGTTTTATAGTTTTCTATATACAGTCTTTTTGTTTCTTTAGGTAGATTTATTCCTAAGTATTTTATTCTTTTTGTTGCAATGGTGAATGGAATTGTTTCCTTAGTTTCTCTTTCTGTTTTCTCAT
The DNA here is from genome assembly GCF_910594005.1 of Cervus elaphus. Lineage (NCBI taxonomy): Eukaryota > Metazoa > Chordata > Mammalia > Artiodactyla > Cervidae > Cervus > Cervus elaphus. The sequence continues at coordinate 4,518,069 of NC_057847.1, forward strand.
TGTTAGTGTATAGGAATGCAAGAAGTTTCTGTGTGCTAATTTTATATCCTGCAATTTTACTGTATTCATTGATTAGCTCTAGTAATTTTCTGGTAGAGTCTTTAGGGTTTTCTATGTAGAGGATCTGCAAACAGTGAGAGTTTTACTTCTTTTTTTCCAATCTGGATTCCTTTTATTTCTTTTTCTTCTCTGATTGCAGTGGCTAAAACTTCAAAAACTATGTTGAATAGTAGTAGTGAGAGTGGGCACCCTTGTCTTGTTCTTAACTTTAGGGGAAATGCTTTCAATTTTTAACCATTGAGGATAATGTTTGCTGTGGGTTTATCATATATGGCTTTTTTAATGTTGAGGTATGTTCCTTCTATGCCTTCTTTCTGGAGGCTTTTTATCATAAATGGATGTTGAATTCTGTCAGAGGCTTTCTCTGCATTTATTGAAATAATCATATGGTTTTTATCTTTCAATTTGTTAATTTGGTGTATCACATTGTGATTTTGATTTGTGAATATTGAAGAATCCCTGCATCCCTGGGCCACTTAGTCATGATGTATGATCTTTTAAATATGTTGTTGGATTCTGTTTGCTAGAATTTTGTTAAAGATTTTTGCATCTATGTTCATAAGTGATATTGGCCTGTAGTTTTCTTTTTTTATGGCATCTTTGTCTGGTTTTAGTATTAGGGTTATGGTAGTCTTTTAGAATGAGTTTGGAAGTTTACCTTACTCTGCAATTTTCTGGAAGAGTTTGAGTAGGATAGGTGTTAGCTCTTCTCTACATTTTTGGTAGAATTCAGCTGTGAAGCCATCTGGTCCTGGGCTTTTCTTTGTTAGAAGATCTCTGATTACAGTTTCGATATCTGTGCTTGTGATGGGTCTGTTAAGATCTTCTATTTCTTCCTAGTTCAGTTTTGGAAAGTTATACTTTTCTAAGAATTTGTCCATTTCTTCCAAGTTGTCCATTTTATTGGCATATAGTTGCTGATAGTAGTCTCTTATGATCCTTTGTATTTGTATGTTGTCTGTTGTGATTTCTCCATTTTCATTTCTAATTTTGTTAATTTGGTTCTTCTCCCTTTTTTTCTTGATGAGTCTGGCTAATGGTTTGTCTATTTTATTTATCTTCTCAAAGAACCAGCTTTTAGTTTTGTTGATTTTGGCTATGGTCTCCTTTGTTTCTTTTGTATTTATTTCTGCCCTAATTTTTATGATTTCTTTCCTTCTACTGAGCCTGGGATGCTTCATTTCTTCTTTTTCTAGTTGCTTTAGGTGTAGAGTTAGATTATTTATTTGACTTCCTCCTGTTTCTTGAAGTAAGCTTGTATTGCTACAAACCCTCCCTTTAGCACTGCTTTTTACTGAATCCCATAGGTTTTGGGTTGTTGTGTTTTCATTTTCATTCGTTTCTATGCATATTTTGATTTCTTTTTTTTATTTTTTTGGTGATTTGTTGGTTATTCAAAAGTGTGTTGTTCAGCCTCCATATGTTTGTATTTTCAATAGTTTTTTTTTTTTTTTTCCTGTAGTTGACATCTACTCTTACTGCATTGTGATCAGAAACAGTGCTTGAGATGATTTCAATTTTTTTTGAATTTACCAAGGCTAGATTTATGACCCAGGATGTTCTATCCTGGAGAAGGTTTCATGTGCATTTGAGAAAAAGGTGAAATTCATTGTTTTATGGTGAAATGTCCTATAGATATCAATTAGGTCTAATTGTTCCATTGTATCATTTAAAGTTTGTGTTTCCTTGTTCATTTTTTTGTTTAGTTGATCTATCCATAGGTGTGAGTGGGGTATTAAAGTCTCTCACTATTATTGTGTTACTGTTAATTTACCTTTTCATACTTGTTAGCATGTGCCTTACACACTGTGGTACTCCTTTTTGGGTACATATATATTTATAATTGTTATAACTTCTTCTTGGATTGCTCCTTTGATCATTATGTAGTGTCCTTCTTTGTCTCTTTTCACAGTCTTTATTTCATAGTCTCTTTTATGTGACATGAGTATTGCTACTCCTGCTTTCTTATGGTCTCCATTTACATGAAATATCTTTTTCCAGCCCTTCACTTTTAGTCTGTATGTGTCCCTAGGTTTGAGGTGGGTCTCTTGTAGATAGCACATATAGGGGTCTTGTTTTTGTATCTGTTCAGCCAGTCTTTGTCTTTTGGTTGGGGCATTCAGCCAATTTACATTTAAGGTAATTATTGATAAGTAGGATCCTGTTGCCATTTACTTTATTGTTTTGGGTTTGAGTTTATACACCTTTTCTGTGTTTCCTGTCTGGAGAAGATCCTTTAGCATTTGCTGAAGAGCTACTTTGGTGGTGCTGAATTCTCTGAGCTTTTTCTTGTCTGTAAAGCTTTTGATTTCTCCTGCATATTTGAATGAGATCCTTGCTGGGTATAATAAGCTGGGTTGTAGGCTTTTCTCTTTCATCATTTTAAGTATGTCCTGCCATTCTGTTGTGGCTTGAAGAGTTTCTATTAAAAGATCAGCTGTTATCCTTATGGGGACCCCCTTGTGTGTTATTTGTTGTCTTTCCCTTGCTGCTTTTAATATTTGTTCTTTTTGTTCGATCTAGGTTAATTTGATTAATATGAGCTTTGGGGTGTTTTGCCTTGGGTTTAATCCTATTTGGGACTCTCTGGTTTTGTTGGACTTGGGTGGCTATTCCCTTCCCCATTTTAGGGAAGTTTTCAACTATTATCTCTTAAAGTATTTTCTCATGGCCTTTCTTTTTGTCTTCTTCTTCTGGTATTCCTATGATTCAAATGTTGGGACGTTTAACATTGTCTCAGAGGTCTCTGAGGTTGTCCTCATTTCTTTTAATTCTTCTCTCTTTCTTACTCTCTGCTTCATTTATTTCCACCATTCTATCTTCCACCTCACTTATCCTATCTTCTGCCTCAGTTCCACTGTTGGTTCCCTACAGATTGCTTTTGATCTCAGTTATTGTATTATACATTACTGATTGACTCTTTTTATTTCTTCTAGGTCCTTGTTAAACTTTTCTTACATCTTCTCAATCCTTCTCTCCAGACTATTTACCTGTTACTCCACTTTGTTTTCAAAATTTTGGATCATTTTTACTATCATTATTCTGAATTCTTTTCCAGGTAGACTCCCTAGATCCTCCTCTTTTGTTTGGTTTGGTGGGCTTTTATCATGTTCCTTTACCTGCTGAGTATTTCTCTGGCTTTTCATCTTGTTTAGGTTGCTCTGTTAGGTTGGCCTTTCTGTATGCTGGAAGTTGGTGGTTCCTCTTTATTGTGGAGGTTCCTCCCTGTGGGTGTAGTTGGACGAGTGGCTTGTCAAGGTTACTTGGTTAGGGAAGCTTGCGTCAGTGTTCCGGTAGGTGGAGCTGGATCTCTTCTCTCTGGAGTGCAATGAAGTGTCCAGTAGTGAGTTTTGAAGTGCCTGTGGGTTTGGTGTGACTTTTGGCCACCTGTATTTTTGTGCTCAGGGTTATGTTCCTGTGCTGTTGGAGAATTAGCTTGGTATGTCTTGCTCTGAAACTTGTTGGCTCTTGGATGAAGCTTGGTTTCAGTGTAGGTGTGGAGGCTTTTGGATGAGCTCTTGTCGATTAATGTTTCCTGGAAACAGGAGTTTTCTGGTGTTCTCAAATTTTGGATTTAAGCTTCCTGCCTCTGGCTTTCAGTCTTATTCTTACAGTAGCCTCAAGACTTCTACATCCATACAGCACTGATGATATAATATCTAGGTTAATGGTGAAAATATTCTCCACAGTGGGGGACACCCAGAGAAGTTCACAGAGTTACATGGAGAAGAGAAGAGGGAGGAGGGAGATAGAGGTGACCAGGAGGAGAAGAGGGGGAATAAAAAGGGGAGAGAGTAATCTAATCTAGCCAGTAATCAATTCCCGATTTGCTCGCGACAGTCTGGAACATTCAGAGAGTTTCACAGATTTACATAGAGAAGAGAAGAGGGAGGTGGGAGATAGAGGTGACCAGGAAGAGAGGAGGGGGAGTCAAAAGGAGAGAGACCAATTTAGCCTGTGATCAGTTCCATAAGTGTTCTCCACAGCCCAGAACACCCAAAGAGATTCACAGAGTTAAGTAGAGAAGAGAAGGGGGAGAGAGGAGATAGAGGAGACCTGGGAGAGAAAAAGGAGAGTCATAAGGGGAGAGAGCAATCAAGCCAGTAATCACACTCCTAAGTAAAAATGGGTACTGAAGATTGGATTCTTAAAGGTACAGAGTTGATAAGAAATACCAAAAAGCAAAGATTAAAAATCTAGAGTAGAGGTTAGACCCTCAAAAATACAATATTAAAAAAAAAATCGTAAAAGTTATAAAAATATATATATATAAAATTTGCCTTAGAAATAGGGTCTTTTTTCAAGGTAATAATAGATTTTAAAAATGAAAATCAAAAGAGCAATAAAGAGCTTAAAAACAGAAAAATTAAAAAATAAAAAATGATAATAGTAAAATATATCTAGGAATATCTCTGGAGTTATTGAGGGCAGTGTGGGGTCAGTTCAGTTTCAGATAGTTCTTTGTTCCAGTTTATACTTCTCAAGGTCTATAGGTCCCTTCATATGTAGCCAGTGCTAACTTCAGGGTTTTAATCTGTTGTACCCGTCACTTTCAAAGTCATTCCTTGTTCTTTGTTTATTTTGACTTCCTCTGTTTGCAAGTCTCTTCAGTATCTAACCTCCACCCTGACACAAGGGGGCAAGTGGTCACTTTTTTAGGTTCACTTGTTCAATCGTGCTTTTGGAAGAGAGGAACTCTGCAAACAAACATCACTGGCGTGTGTGGGGAGTGCTCACAGTGTCTGGGCCACACTGGGTTTGCCCCCGCTCATGGCGTGTGTGCTTTCCCTGTCTACACTGCTTAGGCTCCAGGTTGCTCTGCAGGGGAACTGTCTAAAGTGTGTCCTGGGTTGTGTGCACTTCCCAGGTCTAAGCTTCTCAGGTTTAGGTTCTTGGGTACTCCACAAAGGCACAGACTTGGTTGGGCCTGCGTTTTGTGCCCTGCGCAGGTCTGAGCAGCTCAGGCGACCAGGTGCTTGGCCAGCTCACTCTCTCCAGGTGGGTGGTGCATCTTATCACCTTCCTGGTCCCAGTCCCTCGGTTTCCTGGGTGCGCAGTGGGAGTGCCATCTCAGGTGTGCCGTGTGTCTCCTCTGGGCAGCTGATCTCTGGCTGTGACCCTCCTGGTGGATGTCAACCGTCCAGGATCCCAGGAAGGCTTGGTTAACAACTGGGAGCCTGCTCGCAGTTTGGTAAAGGATGTCATGTCCAGGGATGAATTTGCCCCCTGTCTTTAAGCTCTGGCTGTCGCCCACTTGCCTCCCTGCCTCCGGCGTGGGATGGGTCAGTCTGCTAACAGCTAGCTCTCCTCTGGTATTTGCTCAGTCCATTGTTCTATGAGCGGCCGGACAGTGCCTTAGGTTAGAGCTTTTCCCAGGAAAGTTCTCTCTCTCTTTCTTCTTCTTCGTTTTTTTTTTTTTTTCCTCTCTGGCTATCCCACAGTTTGGGTTGCTATCTCTAGGTAGCTCCCTCAAATTACCCTCAGGGCATTCAGGCCTGGTTATTACCCTAAGCAATGCAACCCACGCCTCCCTGTTCAGCCCTCGCTTGCTGGTGGTGGACTTTAGCATCTGGGCTACTTCACTGGGAGTTGCAGTTAGACGCATAATCTGTGGGTTTTATCTATTTATTTTTTCTTCCTAGTTATGTTGCCCTTTGAGATCCCAAAACTCTCCACAGACCCGCCAGTGAGAGGGTTTCCTGGTGTTTGGAAACTTCTCCTCTCTTATGACTCCCTCCCCAGGATGAGACTCTGTTTCTAACTCTTTCGTCTCTCTTTTTATCTTTTATATTTTGTTCTACTTCCTTTCGAAGACAATGGACTGCCTTTTTGGGTGCCTGGTGTCCTCCACCAGCATTCAGAAGTTGTTTTGTGGTATGTTTGCTCAGAGTTCAAATGATCTTTCAATGAATTTGTGGGAGAGAAAGTGGTCTCCCTGTCCTATTCCTCAGCCATCTTAGCTCTGCTCATAGGGACTTTAAAGAGGTGATTATGTTAAAGGATTTCTTCCTAATCCAAGAGGAGATAAAACAAGATTAAGATGCAATCATGCAAAGAAGAAAAGACCATGTGAGGACACAGAGAGAAGATGGCCATCTGTAAACTGGCAGGAGACCCTGAGAGAAACCAACTCTGCTGGCCAACACCTTGATCCAGCACATCTACCTTCCAGAACTGTGAGGCAATAACTATCTGTTGTTTAAGTCACCCAGTCTGTGGTATTTATTTTGGTGGTCAGAGCTAATTAATACAGGTGGGGGAATGAAAATGAGGTGCAGTCAAGGAAGTCAAAGGGGTTTCAACTCGTGGAGGAGGCAGTGGTTGGTGCAAATCCCATGTGGATTAGACACAGGGCATCATTAGCAAATCCCGTGGTTCCCACCCCCATGACATTGTCTGGTTTTTCTAAAGAGAAATGTCCTACACATCCTACTCACTTTCCAGTTTTGGGAATGCAACTGTTTATTATCTCCATTCAGCAGCCAAGGAAACTGAGGTTTATATCTTTTGTGACTTGCCTGTAACTTTATAAATATTTAAGGACAGATCTCCTAACCCTCTTCTTAAATTCCTGCAAGGCAATTCTCCCAGATCCTCTAGTCTGAAGAGTGATTCTGAAACTCCAGAATTACTTCAGGAGTTTGCTTGCAGCAAGCTAGCTCAGTTGGTAAAGAATCTGCCTGCAATGCAGGAAACCCTGGTTAGATTCCTGGGTTGGGAAGTTGTGCTGGAGAAGGGATAGGCTACCCACTCCAGTATTCTTGGGCTTCTCTTGAGGCTCAGCTGGTAAAGACTCCGCCTGCAATGCAGGAGACCTAGGTTTGCTCCCTGGGTGGGGAAGATCCCCTGGAGAAGGGAAAGGCTACCCACCCCAGTATTCTGGCTTGGAGAATTCCATCGACTGTATAGTCCATGGGATCGCAAAGAGTCAGACATGACTGAATGACTTTCACCTTCACTTTCTGCCCCGGTCTGATAGAAGCAAAGTGAAATACAAGCTAGATTGTCATAGATGGATAGACACAGGGTCTCCTAGGTGGTTGGCTTGGCAATCCTAATTGGTAAGCATTTTTGATAAGCCAGCTGAGAGGGGCAGCTTCAGGCTGGAGCTCTGGTTCATGGTGACAGAAGCCAGATTCTCTGCCAGCACAGAGGGAGAGAGTAGGGATGCAGAGGATAAGATTCTTAGGAGAAACAGAGTGACTGAAGACAGTGGATGGTAGAAAAAGCTGCCACTCCAAATGTCACTATGGCATGTGAGTTATTTCAAACTGAGAGCAATCAAAGCCCAAAAACTCTGGAAGAAACTTTAAACTCCTCCCTAAAGCCTAGGAGAATATACCTTGAGGACCTATTCCAGGAAGTGAGTTATCAGCATAGGGTGACTATAATATGAACTAGGTGTGCAGACTGGGAGGAACTCAGCAAAGTCTGTTTGTTGAGTGCTCTCTGTGTCCCACTGTATCTGATGACCCAGTAAACATTTGTTTATCAAACATTTGTTTTTCTATTTTTATGTCAAAGTCCCAAACCCCTTTTCTTTTCATTGGAAAATACTTTGATGCTGGGAAAGATTGAAGACAAAAGGAGAAGAGGGTGGCAGAGGATGAGGTGGTTAGATAGCATCACTGACTCAATGAACATGAATCACAGCAAACTCTGGGAAATAGTGAAGGACAAGCGAGCCTGGCTTACTGCAGACCACAGGATTGCAGAGATTCAGTCATGATTTAGTGACTGAACAACCACAATCCAAACCCCTGACCCAACATTCTTTTCTGTCTTTAGCCATGGATGATTTTTAAGGTGAGGATTTCAACCATTTTGGTGAATTATTCAGTTTTCCTGTGTTTCTTCCGTGTGTGTGTGCATGCTAAGTCACTTCTGTCATGTCCAGCTCTTTGCAACCCTGTGGATTGTAGCCTGCCAGGCTTCTCTATCCATGGGATTCTCCAGGCTTGCTATGTCCTCCTCCAGAGGATCTGCCTGACCCAGGGGTTGAATCCATGTCTCCTGGATTGCAAGTAGATTCTTCACTGCTGAACCACTAGGGAAGCCCTCTGCAATGTGTATCGAAGACAACATGTTATTAAACTTTGTTTGGTTATCTTCTGCTAATTTGTGTCATGTCAATTTAGTTCTTAGACCAGCCAGAAGAACCCAGAAGGGTAGAAGAAAATTTCCTCTCCAATAACAATTTATTACCCCCAAAGTGTTAGGCTAGTGACTGAGGCTAAAGGGCCTCAGCTTCCTCCCCTACAGCATGCTTGCATGCTAAGTCACTTCAGTTGTGTTTGACTCTGTGCGATCCCATAGATGGCAGCCCACCAGGCTCCTCTGTCCCTGGGATTCTCCAGGCAAGAATACTGGAGTGGGTTGACATTTCCTTCCCTGGCATAAGTTGCTTCAGTTGTGTCTGACTCTGTGAGACCTTATGGACAACAGTCCACCAGGCCCCTCTGTCCTTGGGATTCTCTAGGTGAGAATACTGGAGTGGGTTGCCTTTCCTTCTCTTACAGAGCCTTTAGCAATTTGTGTGGAGGTCTATAATGCTTAGAACAGTTGGTGTGTGTGTCTGTGTGTCTGTGTGTGTCTGTGTGTATGCACGCACATATGTTTTGTTTCAAGACTGGTGGAAACTCCAAGAAAAGGATGGAAATGAGGTTTTGATTAAAGACAAACCAGTGGCACAGGAGCAGAAACGCTACTTCTATAAACTCCCTCCTCTCTCCAGGGCACCTTATCTGTATGTACCCCATCCCCCACAATCCTACAACACTGACACATCTTGCCCAGCTGCCCTGACCTGGGCTTCCTCCTTGGCATGGCCATATCATGTGCCTGCTTCCCCATCTTTCCTTCCCTGGGATCAAACTTTCTTCAGAAGACCTACTGTCCATTTGTTGGCCTAACTGCTACCTTAGTTCGACAATTAGTTCATAAACCTTCTCAAAATGCCCTTTCTCACCTGGACACACATGCTCCACCCCAAGTCACCCCCAAGACTTGGTTTCTATCTCGTTCCCTCCTTGGGCCAGTAGCAGTATTTTAGAATGGTTCCATATTTCACTTCTTGTGGAACCCAGAGCAAAAGCCTGGGACTACAGGAGTGGGGACGGGGTTGTTAGCAAGAGCAAAGGGATTCTTGTTCTGTGTGTTTGATTGGAGGAATCCTGCAACTTTCTGCCTTGGAGAGGGCAGGGTTTTGGAGAACCCCTTGAATCATGGATGAGAGCTGGGTCAAGACTTGTAGTTGTTGGGGAGCTCCAGGGATGTGTATAACGTGGGGGATGACCACCCAACCACAGTACATGCACTGTTTGGGAACAACATTTTAAGGAGTCCAACTTATTCCCTGTGAAAGATGGCAATTCAAACACATTTTATCTGAAAAGAAAAAGTGTGCAAAAATAAGATAAAAGCTTGAACCAGGAGAAGGAAGAGTCCTTTGTTTGCTTTTTTTCCCTATTTACCAGTATAAATGATCCCCTTTTACATTACAAACTAGTGTCAATATATAGAAACTTAATTGTATATTTGTTATGACAAAGTGATACCCATGACTGATAGAATTGCAGAGTTTAATTGGAGAGGGAGAATCAAATATCGTCTGTATCAAGCTGAATGAACATCAGTTGTAAGTGCTGACCTCAGCCTGGGGAGAAGCTGCATTTGCTGCACTTAGCCTTAGGCTGGGTCTTTGAGGCAGCGGAGCTCACTCCTTCCTGTCTTCAAGTGGGACTAGTGTCTGTCTGCTAACCACACACACAATGGGTGGTAGTCTTTCTCTCAGATCCCTGCTGTAAATGCCACCTGCAATCCTGTGCATTTTTCAAGGCCTCCAGACACTTTCCAAAAGTTTTCCAATTTTTTCCAGCTCCACCTACTTCCATGAGGAGGTGAGACTGAGGACAAAAAGGAGAAAGTACAGGTTTTTGTACCAAAATCCTTCACTAGTTTCCCTCAGTTCAGTTCAGTTCAGTTCAGTTCATTCACTCAGTCATGTCTGACTCTTCATAGTGATGCTTCCTAAGGCCCACTTGACTTCGAATTCCAGGATGTCTGGCTCTAGGTGAGTGATCACACCATTGTGATTATCTGGGTCATGAAGATCTTTTTTGTACAGTTCTTCTGTGTATTCTTGCCACCTCTTCTTAATATCTTCTGCTTCTGTTAGGTCCATAACATTTCTGTCCTTTATTGATCCCATCTTTGCATGAAATGTTCCCTTGGTATTTCTAATTTTCTTGAAGAGATCTCTACTCTTTCCCATTCTGTTGCTTTCCTCTTTTTTTTTTTGCAGTGATCGCTGAGGAAGGCTTTTTTATCTCGCCTTGCTATTCTTTGGAACTCTGCATTCAAATGGGAATATCTTTCATTTTCTCCTTTGCTTTTCACTTCTCTTCTTTTCACAGCTATTTGTAAGGCCTCCTCAGACAGCCATTTTGCTTTTTTACATTGCTTTTCCATGGGGATGGTCTTGATCCCTGTCTCCTGTACAATGTCATGAACCTCCATCCATAGTTTACCAGGCAGTCTGTCTATCAGATCTAGTCCCTTAAATCTATTTCTCACTTCCACTATTTAACCATAAGGGATTTGATTTAGGTCATACCTGAATGGTCTAGTGGTTTTCACTACTTTCTTCAATTTAAGTCTGAATTTGGCAATAAGGAGTTCATGATCTGAGCCACAGTCAGCTCCCGGTTTTGTTTTTGCTGACCATATAGAGCTTCTCCATCTTTGGCTGCAAAGAATATCATCAGTCTGATTTTGGTGTTGACCATCTGGTGATGTCCATGTGTAGAGTCTCCTCTTGTGTTGTTGGAAGAGGGTGTTTGCTATGATCAATGCATTCTCTTGGCAAAACTCTATCAGCATTTACCCTGCTTCTTTCCGTACTCCAAGGCCGAATTTGTCTGTTACTCCAGGTGTTTCTTGACTTCCTATTTTTGCATTCCAGTCCCCTATAATGAAAAGAATATCTCTTTTGGGGTGTTAGTTCTAAAAGGTCTTGTAGGTCTTCAAAGAACCATTCAACTTCAGCTTCTTCAGCATTACTGGTTGGGGCACAGGCTTGGATACCGTGATATTGAATGGTTTGCCTTGGAAATGAACAGAGATCATTCTGTCATTTTTGAGATTGCATCCAAGTACTGCATTTTGGACTCTTTTGTTGACCATGATGGCTACTCCATTTCTTTTAAGGGATTCCTGACCACAATAGTAGATATAATGGTCATCTGAGTTCAATTCACCCATTCCAGTCCACTTTAGTTCTCTGATTCCTAGAATGTCAACGTTCACTCTTGCCATCTCCTGTTTGACCACTTCCAATTTGCCTTGATTCATGGACCTAACATTCCAGGTTCCTATGCAATATTGCTCTTTACAGCATCAGACCTATCACCAGTCCCATCCACAACTGGGTATTGTTTTTGCTTTGGCTCCATCCCTTCATTCTTCTTGGAGTTGTTTCTCCACTGATCTCCAGTAGCATATTGGGCACCTACCGACCTGGGGAGTTCCTCTTTCAGTATCCTATCATTTTGCCTTCTCATACTGTTCATGGGGTTCTCAAGGTAAGAATACTGAAGTGGTTTGCCATTCCCTTCTCCAGTGGACCACATTCGTGTCAGACCTCTCCACCATGACCTGTCTGTCTTGGGTGGCCCCACACGGCATGGCTTAGTTTCATTGAGTTAGACAAGACTGTGGTCCTGTGATCAGATTGGCTGTGATTATGGTTTCAGTGTGTCTGCCCTCTGATGCTTTCCAAAACACCTACCATCTTACTTGGGTTTCTCTTACCTTGGACGTGGGGTATCTCTTCACGGCTGCTCCAGCAAAGCGCAGCCGCTGCTCCTTATCTTGGACGAGGTGTATCTCCTCACGGCCGCCCCTTCTGACCTTGAACTTGGAATAGCTCCTTTCGGCCCTCCTGCATCCCCGCAGCTGCTGCTCCTTGGATGTGGGGTTGCTCCTCTCGGCCACCGCCCTGACCTCGGGCGTGGAGTAGCTCCTCTCGGCCGCTTGGGCAGCATCAATTAACCTCATTTACTTGCCTCTAAGTTGTGAAGAAGAATGCTTATTCTAAGGGATGTTTTTATGATTAAATGAGTTATAATAATATAAAGTTCCTGGCTTAGTGGTATCCCTTCTTTTTTATAGAGTACTTTATAGAGCATTCATGCACATATGTCATATCTTACCACTTATCCATGCATATTCACCAAATTTATCTGTGTGTGCTGTTTCTTTGGGGGGAGGACATGGCCTTGCAGGCTGTGAAATCTTAGTTCCCTGACCTGGGATTGCACCTATGCCCCCAGCGCTGGGAGCTGGGAGTCTTAACCACTGGATTGTCCGGGAAGTTGGTTTACCATTTTGAAAGGCATGATGCTTCCTTTTTCACTTGTAGCCTCACAGTACCAAAGGTCTTACTGTAAAATGCAATTCACTTTAGTTGTCCTGGACTAGCCATCCCACTTGACTCCACCCCCTTTCCTGCCCCTTAGAGAATGATCTCACCAAAACATTGACTTCATTGCAGTGGGTTTATATTAATTAACTAATGTAAAGCATTATATTAATCCTAATTAGTTAGTGTAAAGCATGATTAATCCTAAAGCATGCTCAAACTTTCAGCAGAGTAAAGGCAAGTTCTTGACCTTGTGGATTTCATAGCCCAATCACACACAGGATAGTCCTGACAGGGTTTCTGGTGAATAAGAAAGAGGTGACACTCTTCGCCTGAGTTTTTCTTGTATGTTCATCTGATACACAACAATCATATCTGGATTTTAAAAATGTCAATCTTTAAAAGATAAACCAGTGGGTTGACAAAACCAGGAGCCTTGAGTTTTCACTGAGTCATCACCTAACCTCCAACGAGGGTATGCTTACCTAACATTGTGTGTATGAATTCATCACATTTCTTCTCTAATAACTCAAAATCCTCCTGTGAAATGTGGGGGTGGTCCTGCACCCTCAATGACCTTTGTGCAAATCATGCTATACCTTAGTTTGCTAAAATGAAACAAACGACCTATGTTTTCCTCTTGTCAAACATCTGGAGTTTTTCCTCATGTATTTTGCTTTTGGTGACTCATATTACCCAAAGATATCATTTCATATTTTCCCTCAGAAGTTTAGTTTTCCTTTCCTCATATAAGTCTGACATTTGCCAACTGTCCTAGCATCATCCACTGGGACACACAACTTTCCCCACTGATTTGTAATGACACTACTGCCATATATCAAATTTTTGTCTATATGCAAGACTATTTCCATCTTCTCTATCTAATTCTATTGTTTTTTCTTGCTTCTGCTGAGTTTTTAAAAATTATTATTGCTTTATAGCAAATCTTGACTCTAACACTGTATGCAATTTTTTATAATTCTTTTGCTAAAATCATCCTTGATCTTCTTTGGCTTCTGGAATTCTATGCACATATTAGGATCAGATATCAAATTTCAGAAAAAACATTCCTTTGGGATTCAGGTTAGATTTACATTGAAATTTAAAATTAGTTTTGGGAAAACTGACATGTTTAAACTATTGAATTTTGGTATATTAGCATGATATAGCTCTCAGATTATTCAACTTTTTCTTTTGCCGTTCAATTAAGTTGTAGTTTTTATACACACAAGGCTTGCCTATATTTATTTAAATTTGCTTTATATTAAATTATTTTATACTTATTTTATATAACATTTCTTTACTAATATGATGTGCATCACTAGATGATCAACAAAAATCAGATTGATTATATTCTTTGCAACCAAAGATGGAGAAGCTCTATACTGTCAGCAAAAATAAGACTGGGAGCTGACTGTGGTTCAGAGCATGATCTCCTTATTGCCAAATTCAGACTTAAATTGAAGAAAGTAGGAAAAAACACTAGACCATTCAGATATGACCTAAATCTAATCCCTTATGATTATACAGTGGAAGTGAGAAATAGATTTAAGGAACTAGATCTCATAGAGAGAGTGACTGAAGAACTATGGACAGAGGTTCATGACATTATACAGGAGACAGGGATCAAGACCATCCCCAAGAAAAAGAAATGCAAAAAAGCAAATTGGCTGTTTGAGGATACCTTACAAATAGCTGTGAAAAGAAGAGAAGTGAAAAGCAAAGGAGAAAAGGGAAGATAAACCCATTAAATATAGACTTCTAAAGAATAGCAAAGAGAGATTAAAAAAAAAAAAAAAAAAGCTTTCCTCAGTGATCAGTGAAAAGAATAGAGGAAAACAACAGAATGGGAAAGACTAGAGATCTCGTCAAGAAAAGTAAAGATACCAAGGGAACATTTCATGCAAAGGTGGGTTTGATAAAGGACAGAAATGGTATGGACCTAACAGAAACAGAAGGTATTAAGAAGAGGTGGTAAGAATACACAGAAGAACTGTACAAAAAATATCTTCACGACCCAGATAATCATGATGGTGTGATCACTCACCTAGAGCCAGACATCCTGGAATGTGAAGACAAGTGGGCCCTAGGAAGCATCACTACAAACAAAGTTAGTGGAGGTGATGGAATTCCAGTTGAGCTATTTCAAATCTTAAGAGATGATGTTGTGAAAGTGCTGCCTTCAATATGCTAGCAAATTTGGAAATCTCAGCAGTGACCGCAGGACTAGAAAAGGTCAGTTTTCATTCCAATCCCAAAGAAAGGCAATGCCAAAGAATGCTCAAATTACTGCACAATTGCACTCATCTCAGATGCTAGTGAGAGAGCCCTTTCCTAGGCAGGTTGATAGGAAGTCTAAGGGTCCCCAAGGAGAGACAGGTCTGGAATTCTCAAGGAGGAAGAAAGGACAAACTCTTTTTTCCCCTCTACATTCCTTAGGATTATATAACAATAATGTATCCTGCTTGAGGACAGTCTCTGGAAAAAAACCTTCTGGCTACTTCTGCTATCTCAAAATGTGAATTATGCGAGTAGGTCTGGTGAGGTCTTTACAACCTCCAGACATTCTTTTGATTCACTGTAATAACTTATTTGACAGTATATAACTCCATTGCTAATGCTAGCAAGGGGGTACTCTTGTGCCCCCTTCTGATGTCTATGTCAGAGGGCTTCTCTATCTCTGTTATACTTTAATAAAACTTTATTACACAAAGCTCAGAGCTATCAAGCCTCGTCTCTGGCCCCAGATTGAATTCTTCTCTTCCGGAGGCCGAGAATCCCAGTGTCTTTGTGCCGTTCAGCAACAACCTTTCACTAGTAAAGTAATGCTCAAAATTTTCAATGCCAGGCTTCAACAATACGTGAACTTCCAGATGTTCAAGCTGGTGTTAGAAAAGGTAGAGGAACCAGAGATCAAATTGCCAACATCTCCTGGATCATCAAAAAAGCAACAGAGTTCCAGAAAAAACATATACTTTGCTTTATTGACTATGCCAAAGCCTTGGACTGTGCGGATCACAGTAAACTGTGGAAAATTCTGAAAGAAATGGGAATACCAGACCACTTGACCTGACTCTTGAGAAACCTGTATGCAGGTCAGGAAGCAACAGTTAGAACTGGACATGGAACAACAGACTGGTTCCAAATAGGAAAAGGAGTATGTCAAGGCTGCATATTGTTACCCTGCTTATTTAACTTATATGCAGAGTACATCATGAGAAACACTGGGCTGAATGAAGCCCAATCTGGAATCAAGATCGCTGGGAGAAATATCAGTAAACTCAAGTATGCAGATGACACCACCCTTATGGCAGAAAGTGAAGAACTCAAGAGACTCTTGATGAAAGTGAAAGAGGAGAGTGAAAATTTTGGCTTAAAATTCAACATTCAGAAAACTAAGATCGTGGTATATGGTCCCATCACTTCATGGTAAATAGATGGGGAAACAGTGCAAACAGTGGCAGACTATTTTGGGGGGGCTCCAAAATCATTGCAGACGGTGACAGTAGCCATGAAATTAAAAGATGCTTATTCCTTGGAAGGAAAGTTATGACCAACCTAGATAGCATATTAAAAAGCAGAGACATTACTTTGCCAACAAGTGTCCATCTAGTCAAGTCTATGGTTTTTCCAGTAGTCATATATGAATGTGAGAGTTGGACTATAAAGAAAGCTGAGTACTGAAGAATTGAACCTTTTGAACTGTGGTGTTGGAGAAGACTCTTGAGAGTCCCTTGGACTGCAGGGACATCCAAACAGTCCATCCTAAAGAAAATTAGTCCTGAATATTCATTGGAAGGATTGATGTTGAAGCTGAAACTCCAGTACTTTGGCCACCTGATGCAAAGAGCTGACTCATTTGAAAAGACCCTGGTGCTGGGAATGATTGAAGGCAGGAGGAGAAGGGGATGACGAGGATGAGATGGTTGAATGGCATCACCGACTCGATGGACGTGAGTTTGAGTAAGCTCTGGGAATTGGTGATGGACAGGGAAGCCTGGCGTGCTGCAGTCCATAGGGTGGCCAAAAGTGGGACATGATTGAGTGACTGAATTGAACAGAACTTCTATTTTTTAGCCTATTGTTGCTGCTGTTCATTTGCTAAGTCATGTTTGCCTCTTTGTGACCCCATGGACGGCAGAATACCAGGCTTCCCTGTCCTCCTCTATCTCCCAGAACTTGCTCAAGTTCATGTCCATTGAGTCAGTGATGCTATCTAACCACCTCAACCTCTATGTCCTCTTCCTGCCCTCAGTCTTTTCCCAAATCAGGGTCTTTTCCAATGAGTCAGTTATTCACATCAGGTGGCGAAGGTATTGGAGCTTCAGCTGCAGCATCAGTCCTTTCAATGAATATTCAGGAATGATTTCCTTTAGGATTGACTGGTTTGATCTCCATGCTGTTCACAGGACTCTCTAGAGTCTTCTCCAGTACCAGAATTCAAAAGCATCAATTCTTTGACACACAGGTTTCTTTATGGTCCAACTGTCACATCCATACATGACTACTGCAAAAATCATAGTTTCGACAATATGGACCTTCATGGCAAAGTGATGTCTTTGCTTTCTAATACACTTTTCTTAAACTGAAGAACCTAGGGAAAACCAGTAGACCATTCAGGTATGACCTAAATCAAATCCCTTATGATGATACAGTGGAAGTAAGAAATAGATTTAAGGGACTAGACCTGATAGACAGAGGGCCTGATGAACTATGGATGGAGGTTTGTGACATTGAGCAGGAGACAGGGATCAAGACCATCCCCATGAAAAAGAAATACAAAAAAGCAAAATGGCTGTCTGAGGAGGCCTTACAAACAGCTGTGAAAAGAAGAGGAGCAAAAAGCAAAGGAGAAAAGGAAAGATATTCCCATTTGAATGCAGAGTTCCAAAGAATAGCAAGGAGAAATAAGAAAGCTTTCCTCAGTGATCAATGCAAAGAAATAGAGGAAAACAACAAAATGGGAAAGACTAGAGATCTCTTCAACAAAATTAGAGATACCAAGAGAACATTTCATGCAAGTTGGGTTTGATAAAGGACAGAAATGGTAAGGACCTAACAGAAGCAGGAGATATTAAGAAGAGGTGGCAAGAATACACAGAAGAACTGTACAAAAAAGATCTTCATGACCCAGATAATCACGATGGTGTGATCACTCACCTAGAGCCAGACATCCTGGAATGTGAAGTCAAGTGGGCCTTAGAAAGCATCACTACTAACAAAGCTAGTGGAGGTGATGGAATTCCAGTTGAGCTATTTCAAATCCTGAAAGATGATGTTGTGAAAGTACTGCACTCAATATGCCAGCAAATTTGGAAAACTCAGCAGTGGCCATAGGACTGGAAAAGGTCAGTTTTCATTCCAATCCCAAAGAAAGGCAATGCCAAAGAATGCTCAAATTACTCTACAATTGTACTCATCTCTCACGCTAGTAAAATAATGCTCAAAATTCTCCAAGCCAGGCTTCAGCAATATGTGAACCATGAACTTCCAGATGTTCAAGCTGGTTTTAGAAAAGGCAGAGAAACCAGAGATCAAATTGCCAACATCTCCTGGATCATCAAAAAAGGAAAACGTTCCAGGAAAAACATCTATTTTTGCTTTATTGACTATGCCAAAGCCTTTGACTACGTGGATCATAATAAACTGTGGAAAATTCTTAAAGAGATGGGGATACCAGACCACCTCACCTGCCTCTTGAGAAACCTGTATGCAGGTCAGGAAGCAACAGTTAGATCTGGACATGGAACAACAGACTGGTTCCAAATAGGAAAAGGAGTACGTCAAGGTTGTATATTGTTACCCTACTTATTTGAATTATATGGAGAGTACATCATGAAAAACCTTGGTCTGGATGAAGCACAAGCTAGAATCAAGATTGCCGGGAGAAATATCAGTAACCTCAGATATGCAGATGACACTACCCTATGGCAGAAAGTGAAGAGGAACTAAAAAGCCTCTTGATTTTAGTGAAAGAGGAGAGTGAAAGAGTTGGCTTAAAACTCAACATTCAGAAAACTAAGATCATGTCATCTGGTCCCATCACTTCATGGGAAATAGATGGGGAAACAGTGGAAACAGTGGCAGACTTTATTTTTTGGGGCTCCAGAATCACTGCAGATGGTGACTGCAGCCATGAAATTAAAGACACTCCTTGGAAGGAAATTTATGACCAACCTAGATAGCATATTAAAAAGCAGAGACATTACTTTGCCAACAAAGGTCCATCTAGTCAAGGCTATGGTTTTTCCAGTGGTCATGTATGAATGTGAGAGTTGGACTGTGAAGACGACTGAGCGCCGAAGAATTGATGCTTTTGAACTGTGGTGTTGGAGAAGACTCTTGAGAGTCCCTTGGACTGTAAGGAGATCCAACTAGTCCATCCTAAAAGAGATCAGTCCTGGGTGTTCACTGGAAGGACTGATGCTGAAGCTGAAACTCCAATATTTTGGCCACCTCATGCAAAGAGTTGACCCATTGGAAAAGACCCTGATGCTGGGAGGGATTGGGGGCAGGAGGAGAAGGGGACGACAGAGGATGTGATGGCTGGAATGCATCACCGACTCGATGGACATGAGTTTGAGTGACCTCTGGGAGTTGGTGATGGACAGGGAGGCCTGGCATGCTGTGATTAATGGGGTCACAAAGATTCAGACACGACTGAGTGACTGAACTAAACTGAATGGAATTTAGAAAGACGGTAACAATAACCCTGTATGTGAGATAGCAAAAGAGACACAGATGTATAGAACAGTCTTTTGGAGTCTGTGGGAGAGGGCGAGGGTGGGATGTTTTGGGAGAATGGTATTGAAACATGTATATTATCATATGTGGAACGAATCGCCATTCCAGATTTGATGCATGATACTGGATGCTCAGGGCTGGTGCACGGGGATGACCCAGAGGGATTCGATGGGGAAGGAGGTGGGAGGGGTCCAGGATGGGGAATACATGTATACCCGTGGTGGATTCATATCAGTGTGTGACAAAACCAATATAATATTGTAAAATAATTAGCCTCCAATTAAAATAAATACATTTATATTAAAAATAAAATTATGTAATTAAATAAATGTATGCTGAAAACAGTCACAATATTGTAAAGTAGTTATCCTCCAGTCAAAATTAATTAATGAATATATTATCAGATTTTTTCTGATTTACTTTAACTACTACTTAGTGTCTTTCTAACATACATTTTTTATGCATTTAAATACATTCTTAAACATTTTTGAAAATATTTCTTACAATTATAGTCTGTTAAACTACTTGAATGGAAAAGTTTTTCTTTCTTAGTGGTAGATTAAATTTGATGTGTATTATATGCAACAGCATTTCATATGAAGTGAGCTGCATTTTAGGTTTTCTAATATTTAACTATTTAACAGTTCTGATATAAACCAACTTAATATAATTTATTTGGTATCTTTGTATTTATTTCATAAGACAAGGCTATAATTTTTGCTTTCTTCTAACTACCTTATTTTATTTTATTGTATTTCATTGCAATATAGCATTATTTTCAGGTGTATGACATAATGGTTAAATATTTGTATGTATTGCAAAATGATCACCATAAGTCTACTTAACATTCATCATCATGTGTGTTATGTGTGCTGTGTGCTCAGTGGCCCAGTCATGTTCAATCGAACCCCAGTCTCTTGCGTCTCCTGCATTGGCAGGTTGATTTTTTTACCACCGCGCCACCTGGGAAGCATGCATCCTTCAACGACCATGTAAAAAAGGGCTATCTTGATGTTTCAGACAACGTGAATCTTTGAGGCATTATGCTAAGTGAACTAAGTCTGACAAAGACAGATACCATGTGATCTCATTTATTTGTCAAGAATCCTTGACAATATCCTGGATATTTGAGCACAGTGAGTCCAAGTTAACACTGTGTCACAGCCATTACAGAGCTGACTGCTTATATGACCTCATTTATATGCGGACTCTTTAAAAAATAAATAAATAAACTAGCTCATTGATACAAAGAACAGATTGGTGGTTGCCCAAAGCAGTGGCAGGGAAGGGGGATGGAGGCAGCTAAATGGGTGAAGGGAGTTAAAGATACAAACTTCCTGTTACAAAATAAGTCCTGAGGATGTAAGGTGTAGCATGTTGACAATAATTAATGTGTATGTTAGTTGCTCAGTCTTGTCCGACTCTTTGCAATCCCGTGGACTGTAGCCTGCCAGGCTCCTCTGTCCATGGAATTCTCCAGGCAAGAATACTGGAGTGGGTTACCATTTCCTTCTCCAAGGGATCTTCCCAACCCAGGGATCACCCTGGGTCTCCTTCATTGCTGGTAGATTCTTTACCATCTGAGCCACCAGGGAAGCCCCCAGTAGTTAATAATACAGTATTATGTATTTGGAAGTTGCTATAGTTACAAGTTTTCCTTTGTGATGAGAATGTTAAAGATTTCCTTTTAGCAACTTTCAAATATTTAATACTGTGTTATTAACTATTGTCAACATACTGCACATTACATCCCCTCATGTGATACCCATCTTTCAAGGTTTATTTTTATCTAATAAAGTGTTCATTTTATAACTTATAAATTAAGTGGTATGAAATAGTTCATTTATCTTAAGATTTAAAAATCTCTATAACTATAGCCCTATATTCTTCTGAGGATTTTATTTCTTCCTTTTCTTTATTTTTAGAGTCTGTCCATGTTATTAGTTTTAAAAATAGTATATACTTTTGTTTTTCATAATCTTCTCTATTACTATTTCTTTATTTTATATCTTATAAATTTTAACCTATCAACTTTTTCATTGTTCTACACTTTAAGTTTTATGTTCTGTTCTTTTTCTAATCTCTTGCTTTGCAAGTTTGGATAATATTTTTCTTTTCTAATATAAACAACTCAACTAGTCCTTAGATTTTGACCATCTAATAAAATATTGTTCAGTTCTTACTAATTTGTAATTTTCATTAGGATTTTTTCACAAATATATGTTTTTCCTTGGAAATATGAAGGCTACTTTGTGCTGTTTCTTGCTTATTTGTACTTTATTTATATGTTACAACCAGAAAAAATATAGTGCAATTGATCTGATATCTGGTTATCCTTGCTCAGCATGTGGTCTATTTTTCATTTTATTTTGTTTTATTTTATTTTTAAATTTTAATTGGAGGCTAATTACTTTACAATATTGTAGTGGTTTTTGCCATACATTCACATGAATCAGCCATGGGTGTACATGTGTTCCTCATCCAGACCCTCCCTCCCACCTCCTCCACATCCCATCTCTCAGGGTCATCCCACCCTGCATTATGCATCGAACCTGGACTGGCAATCTGTTTCACATCTGATAATATTCATGTTTCAATGCTATTCTCTCAAATCATCCCACCCTTGCCTTCTCCTGCAGAGTCCAACAGTCTGTCCTTTACATCAGTGTCTCTTGTTGTCTCACATATAGGGTCATCATTACCATCTTCTAAATCCCATATATATGTGTTAATATACTGTATTGGTGTTTTTCTCTCTGACTTACTTCACTCTGTATAATAGGCTCCAGTTTCATCCACTTCATTAGAACTGATTCAAATGCATTATTTTTAATAGCTGAGTATTGTGTATATGTATTGTGTATATGTACCACAACTTTCTTATCAATTTGTCTGCCAATGGACATCTAGGTTGCTTCCACATCCTAGCTATTGTAAACAGTGCTGCAATGAACACTGGGGTACACGTGTCTCTTTCAATTCTAGTTTCCTCAGTGTGTATGCCCAGCAGTGGGATTACTGGTATTGTATGGCAGTTCTATTTCCAGCGTTTTTAGTGGCTGTACTAGTTTGCATTCCCACCAACAGTGTAAGAGGGTTCCTTTTTCTCCACACCCTCTCCAGCATTTATTGTTTGTAGACTTTTTGAAGGCAGCCATTCTGACCAGCGTGAGATGTTACTTCATTTTTTTTCCCCTTAATGTAGGATTTTTAAAATTATTGTTTGTGACATTCTGTATTGTTGGTCCTTTATTGGACCAGAACCTGGTGGTCCAGAGTCTACAATGAGAGAGTGAAAGAAGGAAAGAAGCTAATATTCCCTGGGTTACGCAGCTGGCTTTTGAGCTCCAGGGAATCAGCCAGAAAGTGAGAGAGAGGGAGAGAGAGAGAGATATGGGGACCCAAGCTCTGATGGAGCAAAGGTGATTTAATCAACATGGTGTGGGCATATATACTGTCTTACAAGATAGTTATTCTCAGCAAAGATAAAGATTAAAATTCCAGACTTACAAAGCATAAGGTGATAAACAATCACTTTTACCGTATGGTTCACAAAAAGGAAGAGGGTACTTATCACCATAATGAAGGACATGCCTGGATTCCTCAGCCCCTGGAAAGGGGTGCCTCTCCTCTTAATTCCTGAATATTCGGGAATTAATAACGACCAGAGGATTCATGACAGATCCAAAACAGCACACAGGATGCCTCCTGTTAAATGCTTCCTGACACTGTATGTCTCATATTATTCAAAATTTCTATTGATTTTTAAAATATTACTGAGTGCTCATATTCTGAGAGATGAGTTAAATATTCACACCTATGTATTTAGATTACTCAGTTTGTCCTTGTAATTTTGTGTGTTTTACTTTTACATACTTTAAAACTACCTTAGGCTCTGGGTTGCTATAGTTTTCTGTTGAATTCGTTCATCATTTTTCATGTTCAAAATACTTTTTCTCAGTAGCAATTGTCTTTTGCTTTAAAACATATTTTATTAAACCATTTTAATTAATGCTTTTCCTGATATATCTTTTTATATTCCTTTCTTGTCTTTTCTTAATGTTTAATATTTGTGAGTTAACCTGAACATTGTTTAAAAAGTAGTCATAAGGGAGTGAAATGATGAAATTCTGATATTCTTACCCCACAATCATGATGGTGATTATATCTCCTGTCTTTCTTTCACTCAACTTGTTTCAGAAATTATGCTGGATAGGAAAAATTGTAGACTCCTCTGTTGAGATTTGAAGAACTATCATATAACATAGCCAAAACTATCATAACCTAATCTATATTTTAAAAATTATTTTTTTGCTACTGTTTTGTTCAAAACACTTTTCGATCATAAACAAGTGTCCTTGACAATATGCCAGATACCTGAGTGCAGTGAGTCCAAGGTAACCGGCGTCACAGCCATTGCAGAGCTGACTGCTGGGTTCTTTCAAGCAGTGCGTGCTCTGTGCTCGGTTGCCTCAGTTGTGTCTGACTCTTCAACCCCATGGACTATGGCCCACCAGGCTCCTCTGTTCATGGGATTTTCCCAGAAAGGATACTGGAGTGGGTTGGCATTTCCTTCTCCAGGGGATCTCTCAAACCAGGAATGAAACCCTTGTCTTCTGCGTCTCCTGTGGATTCTTTGCCCCTGAGCCATAGGGGAAGCCTGATTCTCTCTGTACCTGCAACCAAATGCTACTCTTCCCTTCACACTTCTTGAATTAGTTTCCCTGCTATTTTGCCTCCACCGACGGCAAACCCCAACGTTCCACCTATATACTTCACGGAATGCTGAACTGGAATTGCCCATCACGAGCCTCTAACATTTTGTCTTATGGATGGGGAAATGGAGACTCTGGCAGGGAGAGAGGATGGCTTAGGCTGATTAGAGCTAGACTCACGATTCCACCTCTGCCTGTGATGCGCACACTATATCTTTCTTTATTGTTTTGTGCCACTAGCAAACTTCTATTGTGTGATTGTGTGTGGGATTTTGAATTGTTTTCCAAGGATGCTGTTGTGGATAAGGAACAGTTTTCTCTGCCTCTCCATATTCACAGTGACTCATAGATATTAGATCATTATTTGCTTTTTCATAAGTTCTTGCCTTGTCTCCTGCTTTCCATAGTGAGATGCTGAGGGCTGTGAGAGGCAGAGCCTTGGGCTTGGTTGTATTTTTCCAGCTCCCATCTTAGCAGCCCATACCTGGAAGTGGTGGCTACAGTAAATATTTGTTGATTTGAAGAGCTAGTGCAGTTTATTTCCTCTCCTCCTCCACTTCTGCATTTAAACTGCTTTCTTTTCCCAAGGTGCCCTGCCTTCATTATGACTGCAGGGTTTCACAGAAATGCTGTTCTGTCTGTACCAAGACAGCACAAAGCCTCAGGGAACCCACTTCAGTGATGAATATACCCAGAGATCCTTCAAAATTGTCATCCCAAATATTTTTAAAATTCTCCAAATTATTAATCAAGATGTATTTTTTAATGCTTCTTTTTCAATATCCCACAGAAATTATATTCTTTCCTTGGTTGTTATTAAAGAAATCTCTCCTGGTTCATTTCTGAGTCTGACAAGTTCTGCATATAAAATCAATAGCTGGAGATTTTTAATAGTCATCAAGATTATGACTGCGCTCTTGCATTTTCTTTCGCCTTTCTTTCTCAGCTTGAGTCATTTGCCTCTTCTTCCAAACTTGGCAGACAAGGGCCTCTCCAAATGCAGGCTCTGAATTATTAATGCTGCTCAGGCCACCAACAGTGCCCACGCAGCTTCTGCGCAGCTCATTCTGAAAGGATGCACCAAATCATTAAATGCTGGCTGCCCCCTATAAACCCTGGGACCACACACATCTAGAGATGCTATTTTACTAAATTATTTCCCTACTGCTAGTTTTTAGATTACTTAGGCTTGGTTCAGTCATACTTATTTTAGCATACATTTGTTAGCCACAAATTGTCCCAGGAGATTGGGTCAAAAGTTGTGTTCTGAGAAGCTCTCGTAAATTAATGAGAAAGGCACATGTACAAACAACAAGGTTAGGGCACAAAGGGTATCAACTATGGAGGGAAGGTCAGTTCCTCAGAATACAGGAAGAGAAGACTCCTTGGGGAAGAAATAATTTCATCTGCTCCTGGAAAGAAGAGAACCTGGAGGATGATGGGGAAGTGTTGGGTTAGAGGGCATTTTAGACAAAGGGAAGGCTATAAGCGATATGGCCTATGTGAAAGCAAGTGATGAATATTAAATACGAAGCCCAAAGTTGTGAGGACAAGGGGAATGTTTCATAGTGCAACACAGGAATCTTTTCCATCAGGAAAGGCTGTCTCAGGTTAGGTTCACTCAGGGTGTTCCTTTAACTATAACAAAGTGACCAGAGTAAATACCTGCTTACCGCTGTTAGAAACAAAAATTGTACGCGGAAGTGAGAAAATTCAGGACAGGAAACACCCTGATAAGTCAGGGCCGAGACCTTTTAAGAGTGGCAAACAGCCACTTTTAAGCCTTTTAAGAGTGGCTTCTCTCTCCAGTTGTGACAAATGGTGGACACAAGGCAGTCTTAATTCTGTAAGACCCTAGGAAGACCTTGGTCCTTGGCAACACAGGTTGAAAATTACTGCAAACTTAGATTAACTTTATGACAGGAGACTGTGACTGTATATTTTTAATTTAAACATTACTAGAACTATGTAAAATGGAAATGAAAATTCAGTGCAGAGCTGTGGGAAATTGCAGAACCTGATGATACAAGAGAAAAAGATGCAGAGCAGACTAGACAGCCTTCTCTTAGACACACTTAGATAAGGGTTTGCATCAGCTTTTCCCTTAGAAGCAGTGGAAAGTGTCTGTTCAAACACACTTGATGTCTTTGTCCTTCAAAGTTCTGTTCGAGAAAATCCCACTCAAATTGGATTGACTTTGTTTGCTGGAACGACTGAATAGTCCAAAGTCAAAGGTTGCTTGGTTGTGTCTGGATCAGACTCCATGATGAATCAGGATGTCTTTCATCTCCTACCTGCTAGTCTCAGTCTCCTGAGTCTCCTCTGGGGCTCTGTGCTGACATCCCTCACTTGTTATGCCCAGAAGAAAGACAGTTTCTGTTTCCATCAGTGCCAGCTGAGGCCCACGCATCCCTCTTCTTGGTCCTGACTGGGACATGTGCACATCCCAGGAACAAACACTGCAGTAAATGAAGTAGATTAATGGGATCAAGGGGCTTGCTGAAGAAAAATCAGGGTGCTTGGAGTGAAGATGGGTAGTAGATGGTCATAGACTCACTCAGGCAATACACAGCAATCAGGTGATATTTTAAGACCCAACTGAAATCTCACTTCTTTTTGGGAAACCCTCTCTTACTCATTCTGCAGCATTTGCCTCTTCATCTGCTACAATTTTCTTTCCACAACCAAACTGTGTGCTCCTTCAGAGTCTGTACCCACTTTTGCAGGGTGCCAGACCAAGAACAGGGTGTGCTGAGGTGAAGGGCATAGACATGGGGTACACACAAGCATACTATTTATATGCTAGGGACATGCATTTATTGGTAGTATTTCTGCATTGATTTTTTTTTAATCTTTTTTTTTTTATTTTTTAGAGGTATAATTAATTATAAAATTACATTAGTTCTAGGCATAGATATTAATGGTTCTATATCTGTATGCATTGATTCTTTTGAGGTAAAGATCTAAACACATTACTAATTTTACCAACACTTGTAATATACCTATAATTTATTGCAAGTTGTCGTTTTTGTTGTTCAGTCACTAAGTCATGTCTGACTCTTTATGACCTCATGGACTGCAGCATGCCAATCTTCACCATCTCCCAGAGTTTGTTCAAACTCATGTCCATTGAGTTGGTGTTGCCATCCAACCATTTAATCTTCTGTTGTCCCCTTCTCCTCAATTTTTCCCAGCATCAGGGTCTTTTCCAATGAGTTGGCTATTTGAATCAGGTGGCCAAAGTATTGTAGCTTTAGCTTCAGCATCAGTCCTTCCAATGAATATTCAGGGTTGAATTCCTTTAGAATTTACTGATTTGATCTTGCAGCCCAAGGGACATTCAGAAGTCTTCTCCAGCACCACAATTTGAAAGCATCAATTTTTCAATGCTTAGCCTTCTTTATGGTTCAACCCTTTTGTGCCCAGGAGCACAAAAAGGGATTGCTTAGTTTCACTGGGAGGACTCACTGATGAGACCCTAAACCAGGTACTTAGGCTAACTTGGATGTTGATGTTCTTGATCTGATTATCTTGTAATAAGAAACACTTATAATTAAGATGTTAATAATAAATTAAACAATAAAAGATGAGTTGCACATGTCTAGGGGACTGTGGCCAACCTTCATATTCCTCCTGCATCTGGAGTCATGGGCATATTGTTAAAACACTTGTCAAGGAAGCCCACTGAGTGCATTGCTAATGTGAATTGTAATCCTTACCCTCTTCAGAACATATGCCCTCTATGTCAGAGCAAGAAGGCAAGAACCAAGAAAACATTCTTCATAAAAAAGGAGGAACTGTTACAAAGAGTTCATATCCTTTTTTCAGGTAAGAGAAACATGATAAATAGGAAAACATGTTTTCTGATGGAAAATTATATTTCATTCTCTTTTTTTGTTTGTTTGTTTATTCAGAGTAAGGGATTTGGAATAAATTAATGACTCATAAGCATATTTCTTTTCTAGATTTTTAATGAATTGAAGTCTGAGGCCCTAGAGGGGTTCCACTCTTCCAGCACATGGCTTGGGCCTGGAAATACAAATCTTTGGGCTCAGCTATGTGTTCTTTTTCTTATATAAGCCTAAGTTTTGAATGCACACCCAAGTCAGAATTGAACACAAGTGGGAGTGTGGCTGTTGCAAGTCCAGTGCTCAGACCTCAGTGTGAAAGAAGGAGAGCGGTCATCCAGAACAGCACTGCAAGAGAGAACACAGGTGCTGGGCAACCCCTCAGGAGACAGTGTGGATGGGCAGGTATGGGTGGGAAGCCCCACATCTGGGTCCTGCGTGAGGACCCATTGGTTGCCTGGACTTCTTCGGGCTCCACATGGAAGGCAGAGGGGAGGCCACAAGACTTCCAGAACCAACTCAGTGCCTGTCTCCTAGCCTTTATGATTGTCTTTGAGCCTCTTAGGTCAGGGTGAGAGTGGAGGAAGACAGCAAATATTTATTGACCAGTCTTGCTCCTGGCTGAGGAGGATGGAGGCAAGTGTCCACAAGAAACCAAAAGATCCAAATCAAAACAACATTCTCTGACATCTTGTGTGTATTTATGTATTTAGCTGCACCCCGAGTCTTGTGGGATCTTATTTCTCCAATTAGGGGTTGAACCCCAGGCCCGTGGCTTATCCTCTGCAGAGAGGCAGCCAGCCCCCAGCTGTCTTTCCCAGATATTTGGTCATCTTCTCACCAAGTCTTAAGGTGCCCATGATAATGTTCTGCTGTTTGTGAATCTGGCCCCTGAGAAAGTATTTGGAAATATTCAAAATTCCTGAGAAGGACTGCAGACACAACATAATCAGATTCCCTGCTTTTATTTGTTAATCTTTTATTCTTTTTTCTCTTCTAGTGTTATCTCTTTTTACTTTTTAATTTTTTTCTTTCATATTGGAGTATAGATTTCCAATGTTGTGTTAGTTTCATGAGTACAGCAAAGTGATTCATTTATACATATATATATAACTATTCTTTTTCAGATATTTTTTTCCCATTTAGGTTATTATAGAATATCGAGTCCCCTATGCTATATAGTAGGTCCTTGTTGATTATTTTATATACAGTAGTATGTACATGTTACTAAAGGGGTAAATTAGGAGGTTGGGATTAACATATATGACTCCCTGCTTTTATAGAGAGGATACCCAGAAGCAGAGTAACCACACCTGAGCTCTGGCAGAGCCTGGGTGTAGCTGGTTGGTCTCCAGCTTAGCTTCCCCATTCAGCTGAACTCTGAAGTCTCAGGATAGAGTGAGGGCAGGCACAAGGAGGCAGAGAGGGCTAGAATTACAGATGAGTGTGCCTGCCTCCAGCCAGTGCAGACAAACAAGGGTGAGGCCCTCAGAGCAGGAGCCCCACCTAGCATTTCAACCTGTTGCATTACTGCTCAGGGCCTGATTGTTCTGATCTTTCTGAAACTCAGTACTTCTAGGGAAATATGGTTGCTGGGCAAGCATTCTTGACTTTGTTTGCTCAAAATAATTTGGGCTTCCCAGATGGCACTTTTTGCCATTTCATGCTTTTCATAGGGTTCTCAAGAAAAGAATACTGAAGTGGTTTGCCATTCCCTTCTCCAGCAGACCAAGTTTTGTCAGAACTCTCCACCATGACCTGTCTATCTTGGGTGGCCTTACAGGGCATGGATTATAGTTTCATTCAGTTAGACAAGGCTGTGGTCTCTGTGGTCAGTTTGGTTAGTTTTCTGTGATTGCGGTTTTCATTCTGTCTGCCCTCTGATGGGTAAGGAAAAGAGGCTTATGGAAGCTCCCTAATGGGAGAGACTGACTGAGGGGGGAAATGAGTCTTGTTCTGATGGGCAGGGCCATGCTCAGTAAATCTTTAACTCAATTTTCTGTTGATAGCTGAGACTGTGTTCCCTCCCTGTTGTTTGACCTTAGGCCAAACCATGGTGGAGGTAATGAAGATAATGAAAGAGACCTCCTTCAAAAGGTCCCATGCACACATTGCCACACTCAGTGCTCCTGACCCTGCACCATGCCACCGTCAACCCACCCCTGTGCTGGAGACTCCTGGACACTCATGAGTAAGTCTGGGTCAGTCTCTTCTGGAGTCACTGCTCCTTTCTCCTATAAAGGAGAGAGTTGGACTGTAAAGAAAGCTGAGCACCACAGAATTGATGCTTTTGAATCGTGGTATTGGAGAAGACTCCTGAGAGTCTCTTGGACAGCAAGGAGATCCAACCAGTAAATCCTAAATCAGTCCTGAATATTCATTGAAGCTGAAACTCCAATACTTCGGCGCCACCTGATGTGAAGAGCTGACTCATTTGAAAAGCCCCTGATGCTGGGAAAGATTGAATCTGGGAGTAGAACGGGCCAACAGAGGATGAGATGGTGCTCCGAGAGTTGGTGATGGACCGGGAAGCCTGGCATGCTGCAGTCCATGGTGTCACAAAGAGTTGGACACGACTGAGCGACTGAACTGAAGTGAAGTAGTGTTTAAAGAAGAAAAGAAAGTGAAGTCGCTCAGTCGTGTCCGACTCTTTGTGACCCCATGGACTGTAGCCTACCAGGCTCCTCCCTCCATGGGATTCTCCAGGCAAGAGTACTGGAGTGGGTTGCCATTTCCTTCTCCAGGGGATCTCCCCAATTCAGGGATCGAACCGGGGTCTCCCACATTCCAGGCAGACACTTTAACCTCTGAGCCACCAGGGAAGCCCCAGAGGTAGTGTTTAGTGGTAAAGAATCTGTCTGCCAATGCAGGAAACAAAAGGAGACATGGGTTCTTTCCCTGGGGATTGGTAAGATCCCCTGGAGAAGGAAATGTCAACCCACTCCAGTATCCTTGCCTGGAAAATACCATGGATAGAGGAGCCTGGTGGGCTACAGTCCATAGGTTCGCAGAGTCAAACATGACTGAGTGATTTAGCACGCATGCTTGCTAAGTGCTCTTGAGAAAATAGTGTCACTTCTGGTGCCTTTTTAGTGGGAATGTATGCACATGGAAGAAAGCTGCATGTTCCCTCCAGCACCTATTCTGCTCCCATCCCACAGGTCTGCTTCTTCCCCCAGGCACCAGGACTCAAGTCTCCTTTGACTCTTCTTCATTCAGCTCCACCCTCTTCTAGTCACAGTCAGGGGTTGGCCTCTCACAAGACCCTACATTCCGCCCCCTCCCCCAACTACCTCTTCTCTTCTCTCTTCCATGGTCTAGACTGTATTCTACCTGGATAGAGGATCACCTCCCAAATTTCCCATCTCAGCCTGCCTCTCTGCACCCCTTAATGCTATGGCCAACCTTTATAAGATGTAATTTTGATCATGCATTTAATTTCCCTTATCAAATATATTTATCAATTTCTCATTGTCTGAATAATCAAGCCAGTCTTCACAGTCTCTCATCTCACACACAGTGTGGTTCTCAGGGTCTGCCACCTGGAGGCCATATCCTGTGAGGGCAGGAGGGGAGGACCACCGGCCTGCTTCCAGTCTGCTCTGAGACTTCCTTGATGTGTGACTGGTGCAGGCCGCTGACTTCCCTGGACTGAGTGCCCTCACCTGTAACACTCACTTTACAGCCAGCCTGCTATCCTCACAGGGACACTGGAGCTGGAAATGCCTCCTCACATGCAGGCGGCCCCTCCACAGCCCTGAGCCTTTTCTCCTCCTAACACAAGTCTCTACTCTGTTCCTGTCCCTTCCCTGTCCTCTAGTCTCACTTGCAAGAACTTCTCAGCATTTGTGCTTTGAAATTTGTCAGGCTGCCTGCTTTGTCTCTTCTGGTCTAAAACCTCATTTACCAAGATCTGATTTCATACTTATGTCTACCTTGGTGACCGCAGGCCAGGCCCCACCCACTGAGGTCATCCTGCAAGCCAGCTCCCTCCCCACCTTGGGTATTGAGCTGTGCTCCCAGCCTCCTGTCTTAGCACACATGTGGACATCTTTGTCTTCCTTCTAGAAGCAGAGGCAGTGCCTCCTTCCTGAGTAGGGGCCAAGTTATCCCCATGGTGTGAGTGCTCTGAAGGAAAGGCTGTTCTGTCTCACTTCATCCTCACGTCTGACATGTTGCCTGGGGCTCCGCCAAGCCTCACACAATGCCGAAACTGAGTAGCATGTGGGCCAGGAGGAGTCTGGGGCTTTGCAGACAGCTGACTCCAAACTCCCTCTGCTTCTTCCCAGCTGTGGATATTGACAAGCTACTAAGTAGCTCTCTGGGCCCCATTTTTGGCTGTTTTTAAACAATAGGGCACTTTGTTCTTTTTTGAGCTGCTGGGAGGAATAGTGACATAACCTTGGAGAGATACTTAGCCCGAGACACAATCCTTAACCCTGTGGGTCCTGCCTCTAGTTAGTCGCAGCTGCCTGGGGGTGTATGGGAAGGATTCTGGGTCCAGGTCTGGAATACAGAGAAAGTTGGAATGGTGACTCGTGTGCCTGGTACCTGCATGTATCATTTCCCTCTAGAACATCATGCTTTGAACAGCTCAGAAAAATGATGTTTGTGGTTCTTCTCCTGGAGAGAGTGAAGAGAAGCCTGACAAAGTCTCTGTCAGGCTTTCACTCTTGCTTTGAATCTGGGTCTTCCTGTTTTGTGACCCTGTCATCCCCAATGTCAGAACAAATTGTCCAGTTAATCAGTTACGGGAAGGAGAACTAATGAGGGAACTGGGTCCTGGAGATTGACAAGGAGAGGGAAATT
Organism: Cervus elaphus; assembly: GCF_910594005.1. NCBI lineage: Eukaryota > Metazoa > Chordata > Mammalia > Artiodactyla > Cervidae > Cervus > Cervus elaphus. The sequence continues at coordinate 4,550,666 of NC_057847.1, forward strand.
TTTTCACTTTGCAACTAGTTGCTTTGGCATTTTGTAGACAGCCTTGGGCTCTCGAGTTTTGTAACACACACCAGTCCATTGGAAACAATTTTTTGTGTAGTTTATAAAATATTGATTCTCCATCTTCCTTAACATTTTAATTGCATTTCAGAGAACACTGAGCTGCCGTAAATGTGGGGCAGCCTGGTTTCCATTTGCTCCCAGGGGAACAGGCACTCTGGAGAAGTAAGAATGCAGAAAGCTATCTTATAAATAAACCAGAGGAATTATAGGGAGGACAGCCATGTGTGGCCTGGTTGGAAAGGAAGCAAGCTAGTTTTAGGGGTACAGGAGAAAAATTGAACCAACTTACTGGTGTGAAGAGATTCAATGCATGTCTGAGCACATGCACTCATTCTCCTATACCCCAAATGTACCTGGGCTGCCAAATGCTGTCCAGCCACTTTCTGCTGAGCCCCCTGGGCACAAGGTAGGTGATGAACCTGGGTCACCAGCACAGTGGTCATCAGGACAGGCCAAGCAGAGGGCAGCAGTCACCACTGGGAATCAGACTCCCATTAGCCATGTGGGCCCCACAGAAAGTAGCTGTGGGAGAGAAGCCAGAAGGGCTGACAAGCCTGGGGCTAATGGGGAAGCATAGACGCAGCTCCTGTTGTGTTGGAAGAATGTGTGCTGGTGTCTGGGGAGACAAGGGTTTCTCATAGTCTACAGGATGCATCACAATCATGGAGAGCCAAAAGCCTCCTACATCCTTGGAACTGGCTGTGCATGCCTGCCCATGAGCATGCATTCTGTCCTCCCGCTATGTCAGCACCATCTCTGGGTTCTGAAGGCACCTCCCCCCAACCCCCAATCCTCGCCTCTAAAGCAGACTGCATCAATCCAGTTTTAAACCGTAGCAAAACGAGCCTAGTGTTGTAAATTAAGGACAGAATTGTAAATTAAGCAGAAGTGCTTCCAGGAGCTGCCCGAGGTATTCAGAAAGCTTCCCCAGCCCTCTCTGGGCCATGTGGTCTCTCCAGGCTTTGAGGGCAGGAATTGTGGGCTCCATTTACTCCACACCTACCATTTTCTGAATTTTTATTTATTTTATGCTGGCATCTTTTACAGCTGTTTAACTTTTTGTGAGTTGCATGTCTCCTCTTTCTATCTGTGCTACAAGTGCCTCAAAGTAGTGATTGCACCAGGAGTTTTAGAATCAACATTAGATCTCAATTCCTGAAAGGGACTTTTCTGACTCGGTTTGATTTTGTTGTTGAGGGAACTGGTTTGAGAGTTTAAAGGAGTTCCCTGAGGCCACCCAGGGTGTGGGGCAGGCCTGCTCTACAGATGAACTATTGTCAACATTGGGTGGCACTGCAAACACAGGTGGTGCCTTGCTTCCATCCTCTGCTTAACAAAATTATTGTCATCTTGTAACTGGGAAAAGTTAATTTTGAACTAATGCTGGATCTGCTTCTGTGACTAACTCGCCCCTGCCCCTTTCTTGTTACTGTAGGCATACATAATGTCCTGCCTCAGGGAGGTAACCTGAGCAGCCCACCAGTGAATGACTGTAAGGACGTGAAACTAAGTCATTCCCCTGCCATTCTAGGGGACATTTGCAAAGATTGAATAGTCTTTTTACTTTGTTTCCTCACCTGTCCCCATCTTTGATCCTATAAAAAACCTGGCAACCAGGCCCCTGGTTATTTTGGCTATTCTGAAATGCTAGCTAATTGTTCTTCTCAGTCAGCTGGTCAGCTGGCTCCTGAATGAAATCCCTCCCTGATCCCAACACCTCGACTCAAATTCATTGACTTATCTTGTGGCAGGTAGAGCAAGTTTGGATTTGGGACCAATCAGTAATCCTGTTGTACCCAGTAACACTATGTTGTTGCATTCAATTTTATGTATATGATTACATTCAATAAAGTATTACATATGAAATAAATCTTGCACTTACTAAAGAGAGATATTATACCTCGTCATCTCTACTCTTTCACTGTTTTAAATTTTCCACACATATGTAAAGTCCATGTTGAACAATATTGAAATAGCTTTAGTTTTGTGTATTGGACTTTGTGCTTTCATTGATTGTTTTAAATGTGTTGTCAAAACACAAGGGTATGAAGTACCATATAGGTTAGAGTTGCAAGCCGCCCCTTAGGAGAGTCTGGAGGTCTCTCATCTTATGACTGACACACACAGGGGTGGCTGAGATGGTGTGTGTTGGGACATACTCTGAATCAATTTCCATGTAGAATACAATGTTTACTTAAGGATAAGTCATAAAAATATGCTTATTTAAGGCTGATATTTATATTATTAAAACTTAGCAGTAACCACAGCAGTTGTTTAAGACTTAGACCAACATAAGATTTTTAAAGGTGAAGAAATATTGTTGACATTCTTCAGAATGGTGATAACAAAAAACAAATCAACTTCTAGTAAGTTTTTTATTGTTTTATAGTCCTCTACTGTCACCCCCTTCCCTGGTGGTTCAGAGGTTAAAGCGTATGCTGCAATGCAGGAGACCCAGGTTCGACCCCTGAGTCAGGAAGATCCCCTGGAGAAGGAAATGGCAACCCACTCCAGTATTCTTGCCTGGAGAATCCTATGAAGGGAGGAGCCTGGTAGGCTACAGTCCATGGGGTCACAAAGAGTCAGACATGACTGAGCACTTTCACTTTCACTGTCACTGTCACTCCATTATTCTTACTGGAAATCCCATGGACAGAGTGGCCTGGTGGGCTACAGTCCATGGGGTTGCAAAAGAATCGGACACAATTTAGTGACTAAGCAAAAACAATACCTGACAACGCTACCCCATTACCTACACCTGGAGAAGTCTACCACCACCCCACAATAGTTTGGTGCTGTTGCTATGGGTTTGTGAAAACAACTGTATTTTGCCAGAAACATGGGTATACAAACACTCACGTTTCTCCTGGTCTAGCTGTATCTTCCTATCAGGTTCTTTACAGATGGAAAGAGTGGTTAGCAAATGAACAAATGTTATGAGGTTTTGAGCCTAATACCCTAAATGGAATCACAGAGGGTGTGGCTGGGCCTCTGGAGGCTTCCTGTCTAGATCAGAGGGGCTGAATGAACCCTCTTTCAACTACCTGGATGTGTGTAACTTTTAACTCTGCTGGCCAGGAGCCTGCTGACCTTTGCAAAGCAGGTCAGCTGTTGAGAAAAGTGGAGATCAAAGGGAAGGACATGGAGCAGCTGCCATGTCTGGAGCTCCATCCTTGGGTCCTCAGGTCCCTGCAGCAGTCCTGCACCCTAATCCCAACCACCAACACTGAAGAGGGAGTTAGGCAGAGAGGGGTAAAGTTTCCCAAATGAGAGTTTGGGAAATTTGTGTGAAAAATATTTGTACTTAAAGGTGGCAAATGTTGTCACTTCTGTTGTGAAAGTAAGCTTTACTTAAAAAAATATATATATATTACTGCTTTCTAAAGAAAAGGAAAACTGGGCACTCTTCTTTCTTCTTCTGTTAGTGCTCAGTGGTTCTCAACTGCAGCTGAAGGTTGGATTCACTTCTTGTGGACTCAGATAAATTAGATGTCTGAACCAACTCCAAACTAATTACTATATCAAATGCGTGGCCTAAGATATCACCCTCTGTATCTTTAAAGTGCTCCTCAGGTTGTGTGTACTCTGGCTGAGTATGACTGAGATACCCAATAGGAAGTGATCTGATAAATCAGACAACTTCTTTGGAGCCATTCCTGACAAAGCCACCATGACATTCATGTGGCTGTTCATTGAGGTGCTGAATATGTGAGCTGTGCACACAAGGTAAATAATAAATGTCCCACCTACAAAACTATCAACTATATTACTGCTTAGAGGCAAAGAAATGAATAGATGAATGAAATTTCAGATAATTTTAAAAAGTCTGAGGCTGTGATGAAGCACGGAGAACTCAACACCACCATGGGGACATTGGCTTGGACCATGCCCTCGATCATGATACTGTTTAGCTGAGTAGAGAAAACCTCTTGCAGTTCTGGGGGCAGTATCTTTTTTGGCAAATATATGGAAGTGAAGATCATAGGAGGAACACTTTCTCCACACTCTTTATTCTTGTGTTGCAGAATGTTACTGATTCTAAATGAATCCACTCTTATTCTTTAATTTTCTGTTGAGATCATGCACAATAATTCTTTTTTATTCCTTTGGATAACCACAAAGTTTCACCCTTTTTTAAAATGATCTTTTTAAAATTCCTGAGAGTTACCAAGAGCCAAAGTGATCTGAGTATTTCACTTTAAGAGGACTTGCCTTGTTACCTTCTATGAAGTATTGTAGGATCTCCCCTTTCTTGGGAAGTTGGAGAAAAGTTTATGCAATTTAACCAAAGAACCTGCTGAAGCTACTCTCAGCTTTTCTGGCCCATGTTATTTTATGTTACTTTAATTTATAAGTAAAAAGTGCAACAGATATTCCTCTAATGCCTGAGGTGTCTTTCCTTGGCACATTAATTTGCAAGTCAGCAGGATGCTTGTGACAAAGGCCTCTTGTGTCCTTAAGCTATGATCAAACAAGACTATGACAAGTAGCAGGGTAGACCATCATGCCAGGTTGCACTGTTCTGTCTCCAGGAAAGAGCCAAAGACCTTTCCTGGTTAAGACTGGAATCTGAAAGTAGCAGATGGGTCAGAGCATAAGGGTCTTCACTGAGTTCTGCTCACCACCATCTTATAAGAGATAGTAATACACAAAGCATTCATGGCTTTATTTTTTCAACAAGCAGAAGAAAACTGAGAAAGACTTAATCATGGTAATAACCACCAAAAGCTGTATTTGTGTGATCAGAGCAACAACTTTAACACATCTATCAGAAGAAAAAGATTTCCTCAGGGCAGCACTAATTCTGTTCCAAACAAGAAGCCACTCATCTCTGTTGAATTGGGTTCCACATACAAGCAGTGACACCAGAAGACACCACTTGCCAGAATTGATTATTCTATATTCTAAAATAAAAAGCACTCACAGGGACTTCCCTGGTGGTCCAATGGTTAAGAATTCACACTTCCACTGCAAGGGACATGGTTTCCATCCCTGGTCAGGGAACTAAGATTCTGCATGGCACAAGTTATGGCCAAAAAAAAAAAAAAAAATTATAAAAAATAAAGAGCACTCGCAAACTATCCATGGCCTGCCACCTGAGGAAAACACAGCACACACAGGTAACACACGCAAGCAAGAGGTGCACTAACCCTCAGGCATGTGTGAGGGCATGGTGCTGGCCTTTAACTGGGCTGCCATAGGTCTGTGTGTATACTGTGTTTCCCTCCTAAAGGATGCTGGCATGCTCAGACCCCTGGAAAAGATGGATTTCATTCTGGGAGATATTGCCTCAGAGGCTAAGAGTAAGGGTAAGGTTGGAAGCTGGGAAGAAATGAAAGTAGGGATCCAGTTGATGGGTCCAGGAATTTGAAACCGTGGGAATGATAGCAGACTAGAACAGAACTGCATTCCATCAGATCCAGTAAAGAGAAATTTCACATATACCATTAAGTGGAAGGTGCCAGCCATTTCGGTGTGCATGTGTGGACAGAATTCTATTCTGGAGGAGACTGGCTTCCCTCCTGGGCTGGCAGCCAATGTGAGTGATGTCATTAGTTGGTTGGCAATGAGGTGACAGTGTAAATCAGCTGCGAAGGGGTGGGGACAAGCTTGGGCCAAGGATTGACTGGCGGAAAGGCTGGCAGGGAGAGCTGTCACCCAGGGAGGGAGAGGAGCTGAGTCCTGGGAAGCAGATGGTGGATGGGGCCCGAGGCGACAGATTTGAACAGATCAGTATAGCGATATAGCTTCATTTTCAGGACCACTCTGTGAAGAGATGGTTCTGGGGAACAGGTCTACCTCCCAACAGGTCCTCTTGCCTCCTGGGATGTTTTCACAGGAAGACAAATCTTGAGTTCTGGCCCCAAAGTGCTGTAAGAAAAATTTGGTCTCATTCCTCTCAGTTCTATTCTTTGTGTCATCCAAGTGGTTAAATGCTGTTTTATAGTCTGTGACATCCCAAGCTGACAGCATACATCAAACCTGACCCTGGCACCAGAGCTCCCCAGGCACTTGTTCACCTCCCATCTTCTCTGCCAGCTATCCAACCATTGTAGGAAGGCAGTTCATAACAACAAGCTAGGTTTCTTCCTACTTCCACAGGTCCACAGGAGTCCCCCACCCCCCCACCCCGGCCCCTTGCCCCTTGCCCAGCCAACTCCTATCCATTTATTCTTTGGCTTCTGCCAAGGAAGTTCTCCCTGACACACTTCCTATGGCTGCTGCCCCCAGAGCCCCTTGTGTGAACTTGAAGGCTCCCATCTTAGAATCCTGGTTCCATTTTTTCTTACCTTCCAGACTAAGAGATTTCCAAAGTGAAGGGAAAATTCTGACTAATTTTAATAAGTTTCTTTTTAAGAAATTTTAGCACTTTTCAAGCACTCATTAAGTTCATTGATGTTTAAGTATTTCCTTATTTGTGGTCAAATTTAAGCTATTTTATTTTGGCTTTTTTTTTTTTTTTTTCCATTTACAGTGTGTGAAGTCACTAAAGAAAGACTCAAAAGCCACTCATTGATCAGAGCTCTAACAACAAGGCATGAAATTATGAAATATACTGATTGTGACCAGTTATAAATACCAGCAGGAAAAGTCAGAGCGTTCTCTGAGGAACTGTCATTCCTTCATCTTTTGATTCTTAGTTCTACTTGGGGGAAGTTAGATGATACTCTTGCAGGCTTTGGAAAGTGTTTGTGATGCAAACACAGCTCCTGTAGTCTTCTGTGCCAGATGCAGCAAGGAGATCCAGCAAACTGTTCAGGGATCTATAAATCAGGCTCTAGGAGCCAGCTTCTCCAGTTCAGAGGCATTAAAAGAAAGAAGAGAGGGATGCTCTATTTTTCATCATTACATTCCTAGACTTGGCTTATAGTCAGATTCAGAGAGTAGCTAAGATTTACACTATAATTTATTGCTACATACCATAACCTTGACATTGTATTCAAGGCTTGGGGAATGGACTCTTTCCTAAACTACAAGTTTCAGGGTTGCTGCAGGGATGCTGGCCCTCTCCCTACACATGGACTAGAAAGTTGCCCACCCAAATCTTGTTAGCAATGATGTGGAAGGAAGGGGCTCTTTAATACTCAATGACTTCATCTTTGGCACTGGGTACCTAATTATAGAACCTGTCACTATTACCTAGTGGGAGATATGTTTTCATCTCATTTATCTCAACCATAAGTATAAGGACAGGGGATTTGTCTTTCTCATTATTACATTCTCTACCATTAGCAGAGGGTAGATGTCTAAGAAATGATAGCTATGAATGAATGAGGTTAGGTCAACCTCAGTGATTTTTCAGGGATTTAATGCATATTGATTATAGTTAAATGGTTAACAACTATGGGATAAATAAAGTATAAAGGGCTTTGCAAATACTATCTTCACAACAGAAGGGGAGGGAAGAGGCATTGTTATCTCCTTCTATGGATGAGGATGATCTAAGGGTGCGTATAATAAGACACAAAGGAGCTGTGCTTTGTGTCCAAGTCAGGTCTCCCTATGTGATCACTTTCCTCCTCAAAGCCATGCTCATGCCCAGAGAAAACAGTCTGCTTGACTACACACATACACAGCCCACATTCCTAAGGCACATCACAGTGTGTTGGTTTTCATTAGTCTTTTTAATGAAAAGAGTTTCTTTTTAAACACAGACCTTCTTCTATAGTACCTAGATAGCCCAGGGTTGGCTCTGGTTGGGTGGGATATTAGAAGGCCTCCTGGATCCCCAGAGAGGAGGGATTGTGGGGCCTGAAACTGTGGTTGGAAAGGGGCACTGAAGGCTGGGGAAGGAGAGGCACGTTATACATTCTCAAGCTGAAGGCATTATTCTTGTACAACGTGCATTATTTGTTTATTCAACATGGGTATCAAGTGCATTTTATATCACAAAGCACTATTCTAGGGAACTAGTTATTAATAAAATTGTTCCTGAATAAGAGATATTTTATAAGTATTATTTCCAGATGTCATGTAATTCTTCTTGACTGATATTATCACAATTTGAAAGCAAAAGATTCTGAGGTTGGACCAGGTTGAGCATCTTGCCAAGGTATCATAGAAAGAAATCAATAGAGTACATTTAAACCTGAGTCTTTCTAAAGTTCAAGCTCTAAACATGTCTGCAATTTATGAAAAAAGGAAAAACAACTTTAACGGACATGTGTTCTGACTAAATGCACTAAAGTTAGTACATTTGATATGATGGCACAATAAAAATAAGACAAGATGTAAGAGAACTACTAGAGCTAATCAGTGATAAGTTTAAGACCAGTGAAACTTGCCACAGGACAGAGAGCTATGTGGGTGGCCAGCATAGTGTGAAGAGGAAGCCCAAGTGTCTATGTACTGAGCCTACTGGGTACCTTGTTAGCCTTCAGAAATGACACAGGGCCAACTCAGAAGCAGCTCTCTAAAGAGACCCCCCCTATCTGATGTGGGCTAGACAAGGACAGAGCTGCTTGGAAGGTGTCCTGGGGCTGGAATGTGCCATTGGTAGGGTTCCATGTACCTGAAGCTGTGAGAAATGGAAGTTGCAAGTGGATACCAGAGAATCTCATGGGAAAGTCACAATGTAAAGTCTTCCTTTCAAAGTATTTTATATAGAGAGAAGCCAAGAAACAGACCCAAATGAGAAGCAAAGTGTCTTTGGCTGGGAAGGGAAATGAAGGGGTAAAAAGCAATGTAGAAAATTTCTGGACACTATGTTGAGAATATTCATAAACTTTGCATAAAATCAATGAGTAGGTTTTCTGGGGAAAGTCCTTTAGATATAGAAATGTTGACCATTTGTGGCTTGGCAGGGTAGGCTGGCATGAGCTCCCTTAATATATAAAGCAGTGAGGCCTTTGGCAGTTTTAGGGAACCTCTGTACCATGATACTCAGAGGCATTAGTGATGGTGAGTGGCTTCAGTCACCAAGTAGGTGAGCATCTTGTAGAGGTACACTGCAGTTCTGGTAAGTGCCACCTCACAGAGCATGACACCTGGGGAATGTAGCCTCTGCATTTAAATCATCCACATGAAAAAGTTTGCATTCCAAGTCTTATATGTGTTCTTCTCTTAAAACAACAACAATTAAAGATGCATTTTTTTATCCCATGGACAGAAGAGCCTGGTGGGCTACAGTCCATGGGGTTGCAAAGAGTTGGACATGACTAAGAGACTAAAAAGCAACAGCAATTATGGATCAGAATGGAATCAAACTGACACCTGAGCCCAAAATCATACACAAGTTCCCAGGGAGGGGATTTATGTGTGTGTGTGTGTGTGTGTGTGTGTGTGTGTGTGTGTGTGTGTGTGTGTGACAGAGAGAAAAAAAGATTAAAAAAAATACTATTACCACTATATGAAGTGAGTCAACACAGGGCAATCTCTAAGGTGATATTTAAAAGAAATAAACCTAAGGTTCTCCAGGATCAATCAAGATGATATCCTAAGTGAGAATGTTGAAACATTTTATCAGTTTTCCACTAAAATAACTCAACTACTGTAAAAGGCAAAATTCTGTATCACAGTGAGTAGCCATTAAAAATTGAACACTGATGTACAAAATCTCAGAGTTCATCTTAACTCTCAGTATGAATGAACGGGTCTCGCCTGTGTGAATATTTGCACAATCTAACAACCCAGGAAAACTGCAATTCCCAAATTAGAGCAACAGTGTGAGCATTTACTGCAAAAGATTCCCTGTAAAATAAAGATAACATAATACCAATACACTAAATTCTCCAATCATAAGACAAAAAGTGGCTGCATGGATACAAAAACAAAGCCCATCTATATGCTGCCTACATGAGATTCACTTTAGATGGAAAATATACACAGACTAAAAGTGAAGGTATGGAAAAAATATCCCATGCAAGTGGAGACCAAAAGAAAGCTGGAGTAGTTATACTTATATCAGACAAAATACACTTTAAAAAGACTGTAATAAGAAACAAACAGAAGCATTGTACAAAAATTAAGGGGTCACTCCAATAAAGGAATATAATACTTGTAAACATTTATGCATCCAATATAAGAACTTCTGAATATATAAAGCAAATATTAACAGACCTAAAGGGAGAAATTGACAGCAACAATAATAGTAGAGGACTTTAATATTCTGCTTACATCAGTAGGTAAATTATCTGAACAGAAATAACAATAAAGAAACATGACCCTTAAATGGCATAATAGAACATATGACCTTAATACACATATGCACATACAGACACACACAGATACACACATAGGGCATTCATCCAAAAGCAACAGAATATATGTTCTTCTCAAATGCACTTGAAACCTTTTCCAGGATAGATCATATGTTAGGCCACAAAACAAGTCAATAAATTTAAGAGGATGGAAATTATATCAAGTAAATTTTCCCACCACAGTGGTATGAAATTAGAAATTAACTTCAAAGAGAAAACTGCAAATTCACAAATATGTAGACACTAAACAACATGCTAGTGAGCAACCAATTGGTCAAAGAAGAAATCAGAAAAGAAATTTTAAAAAAATACCTCAGGACAAACAAAATGGAAATGTACCAACATTTGTGGGATGTAGCCAAAGAAATTCTAAGAGGAAAATTCATAGCAATAAATGCCTATATTATGCATTAGTGATGGGAACATAGAACAGTGAAATGGCTTTGTAAAACAGTTTGGCAGTCCTCCAAAACTAAACTTAGAATTAGTCTATGGTCCAGCACTTGTTATACTAGAATTATACTAAAAGTAACTAAAAGAATATGTTTGCATAAAGACTTACACATTGTGCCATTATTCATGGTAGCCTCAAATAAAGATGACCCAAATGTTCATCAATAGATGGACAGATAAAATGTGGTACATCCATACAATGGAAAATTGTTCAGTCATTAAAAAATGAAGTACTGATACATACTAGAACATGAATTAACTTTGAAAACATTGAGCTAAATGAACAATAACAGATACATTAACCACATATTAAACAATTCTACTCCCATGAAATATCCATAACAGAAAATCTACAGAAACCAAAAGTTGTTGCTGGTTGTCAAGAGATAGGGGAAGGGGGAAATGGGGAGTTATAGTTAATATATATGGGGCTTCATTTTGCAGTGGAATGGTGAAAATATTCTGGAATTAGATATTGGTGATGGTCACTCAACCTTGTAAATACACTAGAAAGTATTTAATTTTATATTTATAACACTTGAATTTTTGATACATTTTGATATGTTAATTATATCTCAAAATGAAAAACCAAAATAAGAGATAAAATGGACAAGCAAAGATAACTCAGAAAAAAAGACTTCAAAATATTATCCCAGTTAAGCCAGAATATGCATAAATGGTGTAAACCACCAGCAGAACTCATGGAGATTTTATTGTAGAATAAGAAACTGTGTGGAGAGGTAAGATGATGGGGTGTTCTGCTGCTACTGAAAAATCCAGGGGTTACTAGTGGTTGTCCCCATAGAAAAGAGAGGAACCTATTCTAAGGACTGATATGAGAACAAGCAGTGAAACTGTCAGAATGTAGCCTGTGTTCTGATTTTCTCAAATACACTTTAAAATATTTCCAGAAGTGCAAGATGAACTAGTAAGAAAAATAGTCAAAAGAGAATCCAAACTTAGCAAAATAGGAACAATAGGATTAATAAAAGAGAAGGTTCTGATATAAAGGATGAAACATAAAGGGGAGTCAGATCTCAGAACTGTGGAGATGACCAGATAGACAGAGTATTTGAAAACTGTTAAAACTTCCCTGTTCCATCCCTCTGATGAGGCATGAACTCCATCTAAAAGAGAAGAAACCATCTCATATTTGGTAAGCAACACTAAATGACAAATGAACTTCATGTAGTGATATTATCAAACAAATGATGAAAGTGATAAAAGTTAACTGAGTTATAATTTAATAGATAATGAAGGCATACATTAAAATTATGGTTTCATGTCAATGAATGGCAAAAACCACTACAATATTGTAAAGTAATTAGCCTCCAACTAATAAAAATAAATGGAAAAAAAAATAAAATTATGGTTCAGAGTAGATAAACCATGATCTAATATGAAAAAAGATAAAATTAAAAAAAAAATATGAAGAGAAGAAAAATAAAAACATTAAGAGAAGAAAAAAATGCCAAAGATGAGATGTAGAAAATTTCAGAATTTAAATTACTAAACAAATGAAGTATATGAAGAGAAGCAGACATGCTAAAAATTTGTTATATATATATATATACACATACATATTAATGAAGAATGAATTAGAAGGAAATGAATAGGTGATAAAGTATAGTAAGGGAATTAGAGGAATAGGACAATGAAAAAATAAAGAAAAATAAATTTTTAAATTAGAGAAAATGATAGATGTAGAAGACAAAAGAATATAACATCTATATTGATATCCATATCTAGTATTCCCAAAGGAAAAAAGAAGCAAACATAAACCAAAGCTATAATTCAAGAAATGTAGTATATATGAAATGACATCAGATACTTATTGAAATCCCACACTGTGAAACTGTGAAAATTTGAGGCAGAAAAATCAATCCTGAGATGTATTTCAATAAAGTTGTAAGGCCTTAAATGTGTAGAAAAAACTTTTTTGAAAAAGGATGAAAATATTCAATTTACAAACAAAAAAATAGGTAATTACCATGCTTCTTGAAAGTAAGATTTCATAACAGAAAACAATAAAGAAACATCTAAGATGCAAAGGAATGAAAATGAGAAGCAAGAATGTCATGGTTGGTCAGACTGACAAACAACTATAAAAGCTAAAACTAAACAGACATGTATTTTCAGGAGCACATAGAATTTCTTTTCTTTCCCAGGTGGCGCTAGTGGTAAAGAGCTTGCCTGTCGTTGCAAGAGATAAGAAATAGAGGTTTGATCCCTAGATTGGGATGAGGAGGAGGGCATGGCAACCTCCAGTATTCTTGCCTGGAGAATCCCATGGACACAGGAGCCTGGCACACTACAGTCCGCATGCACATAGGAATCAAAAGAGTAAGGTTTAGCCAACCAAGAAACCAGGAGAAGGTTTGGATTAAAGTGTGATCTTGAATATTAAATGTATTTAATTTTAGATCTAAAGATCAATGATGGTGATAAAGTGGGGAGTAAGGATATCACTTTATAATAGAGAAGAGAAAAAGAATATGGCTTGGGGATTATAGTTCACTTCATTATTTATCATACAGAGAGAACAGTAGACAGTACCCAGGGAAATACTATATGCAAAAAAAATAAATTTCTTGTTACAGCCACATTAAAGTACAGTTAAGGTCAAATATAGCTCTTATCCAGAATATATAAAGAACTACAAATCAGCAAACAGAATAGAGAAGAACTCATTGAAAAGTAGTCAAAATTCTATAAAGACATTATACAAGAAGACATATAATGCATAGCAAGCATATAAAGTTTATTACCTTCATTAGTCCTGGGAAAAATAGAAATTAAACACAAATACAAATTAAAACAATGATTTAATACCATCACACACAGATCAGAGGGGCTGAAATGCAAAAGACAATGAACAAGTATTAGAAGAAAGAACATTTGAAGAAATCATAATTGAAAACTGCCCAAATTTCATAAGACACATAAATCTATATACCCAAGAAGATAAATGAACTTCAAGTAAGATAAACTAGAACAGATTCATATAAAGTAACATTATCATGAAACTGTCTGTTATGGGCTGAGTTGGGTCCCCCTTGCCCCAACTGATATGTGAAAACCCTAACGCCTAAAACCACAGAATGTGACAATATTTGGGGATAGGGCCCTGAAAGATGATTAAACTAAAATGAGGCTGTTGGGTGGGCCCTGATCTAATCTAACTGGCATCCGATAAGAGGAGTAGATTTGAATACATAGAAAAGCAACAGGGATGGACACAGAGGAAGGGCCCTGTGAGCACACAGTGAGAAGGTGGCCATCTGCAAGGCAAAACAAGAGGCTTCAGGAGAAGTTAACTATGCTGACACCTTGATCTTGGACTTCTAGCTTCCAATACGTGAGAAACTAAATTTCGGTTGTATAAACCACCAAGCCTGTTTTGTTATGTCAGCCCTCACAACTGACACAGTATTTAGAGCCAAAGACCAAGATAGACTCTTGAAGATAGAAAAAAAAAAAAAAAAATTCATACAAGGGATTTTCAAAAATTAACTGCTGATTTATCCATAGAAATCAGGGAGGCCAGATAACAAGTTTAAAGTGCTGAAAGAAAGAAAAAAAAAAAAGTCAAGTGAGAATTCTATACACAACAAAACTATTCAAAAATGATGTAGAAATTAAATCATTCCAGTTAAAGAAAAATGGGGAGAGTTCATCACCAGAAGAACTGTCCTACAAGAAATGATTCAGAGAATCCTTCACACTGAAGTGAATGAACACTAGATAGTAACTTGGATCTACCTGAAGAAATAAGACATTACTTTTCTCCTGCAATTATTATAATTCAAAAAACTGTGGTATAAAGCAATAATGAGCTTAGAGAGAAAAAGAGGGGGGTATTTTAAGATAAAAAGGTCAATAAATCAGGTAAACATAAAAAATTACAATCATATATGAATATGAATACATGAAACACAAGCTGATAGAAAGATGTGAAGGAAGAAATTGATAATTCAACAACAAATTTGAAGACTTAAATATCCCACAATGAATAATGGATGTAACAACTGAACAGAAAATAGAAAATAAAGTAGAATATTTGAACAAAAGTATAAAACAACTAGACCTAACACAATTCCTACAGAACTTTCACCTCAAAACAGTGGAATACATATTCTTCTTAAGCTTGCATGGGACATTCTCTAGGATAGACCATATGCTAGGTTGTAAAATAAACCTGAGTAAATTTTAAAATAATTGTACTCATATAAGACTGTTCTTTGATTACACTGTAATTAAATTACATATAAATAACAGAAAGCAATTTGAAAAATTTACAAAAATATAGGGAAATGTGAAAATTAAACACCATACTTCTAAAATAACTAATGGATTAAAGCAAGAAAATTACAAAATATTTTTAGATGAATAAAACCAAGTAAATCACATACACAAATTTAGGGGATGCAGCTAAAGCAGCACTTAGAAGGAATACTATGAACAATTTTGTGACAATAGTTTAGATTATCTTCATGAAGTGGACACTTTCCTTGAAAGACACCAACTCCCAACTCTGAATCAAAAATAAACAGAAAACCTGAATGTCTATAACAAGCAAAGAGATTGAAATAGTGACCAAAAATCCCTTTCAAAGGAAATCCCATAGCCACAGTTTCACGGATGAATTCTACTAAAGTTTCAAAGCAGAAATAATACTAATTAACCACAGATGTTTTCCAAAAATAAAAGAATATTTTTAAAATTATTCTATGAAGCTAATATTGCCCAAATATCAAAACTGAATAAAGACCTCTGAAGAAAAGAAATCGCAGACTAGAGTTTCTAATGAAGATAAATGCAGAAATCTTTAACAAAATACTAGTAAATTGAAAATAACAATACATAAAAGAGATTATACATCGTAAGTAAGTAAAATTTATTCCCAAAATGCAAGGTTTATTTAACATAGCAAGATCAATCAAATATACTGTATTCACAGAACAAAGGACAGAAAACATAAAAAGCATCTCAATAGAAACAGAAAATGTATTTGACAAATACCATTATTTCATTATTAAAACAAAATCAAAACCGAAACTCAGCAAATTATAAGGAAGCCTAGTAAAAGAAATCTATAAAAACTCATTAACTAACATCGTTTTGATGGTGAGAAATGCTTTCCCCTTCAGATTAGGAAAAAGACAAGGATGGCTCTTCTGTTTGTTTTTGAATATTTTATTGGAAATTCTAGCCATGCTAATTAGGGAAGAAAATTAACATATGACATTCACATTGGAAAGCAAGGAGTAAAACTGTATTCACAGAACACATGATTTCATATACACATGAAACCATAAGTGAAAGCAAAAGTCACTCAGTCGTGTCCAACTCTATGTGACCCAATGGACTATATAGTCCATGGAATTCTCCAGGCCAGAATCTTGGAGTGGGTAGCCATTACCTTCTCCAGGGAATCTTCCCAACCCAGGGATCGAACCCAGATCTCCTGCATTGCAAACAGATTCTTTACCAGCTGAGCCACCAGGGAAACCTAAAAATACTGGAATAGGTAGCCTATCCCTTCTGCAGCAGATCTTCCTGACCCAGGAATTGAACTAAGGCCTCATGCACTGGAGGTAGACTCTTTACCAGCTGAGATACCAGGAAAGGCCATATAAAACCATAAGGAGTGCACAAAATACTAGAACTAATAAGGAAATCCAGCAAGGTTGCAGGATGCAGGATCAATATGCAGAAACCAGTTGTATTCTACACACTAAAAGTAAACAACCTGAAAATTAAGTTAAGAAAACTATTTCACTTATATTTTTATCACAGAGAATAAGTAATTAGGGATAGATTTAACAAAAATTGCAAGAGTTTTACACTCAGAAGTACAAAGCATCATTTAAGCAATTAAAAATCTGAATAAACGGAAAGAATTTCAATGTTCATAGATAAGAAGTTTGATATTGTTAACTTGTAAATACTTCCCAAACTGATATGCAGCTTCAGTTCAATTCAAAAGTTTTTGTTGTTTATGGAAGCTAACAAATTAATCCTAAAATTCATGTAGAAATACAAAGATTCCAGAATTACATGATCTTGGAAAGATAAACTTGGAGGACTCATATTTTCTGACTTTAGAACCAACAGTAAATCTATAGTTATTGCAACACTGTGTTACTGGCATAAGGCTGGAAACAAATATCTGTGGAGTATAAATGAGAATTTGTAAATAAATATTTAAATGTATGGTAAATTACTTTTCTGCAAGAATGCCAATATATTTCTGGGGGAAAAGCAGTCTTTTCAACAAATGGTGCTGGGACAACTGCAAACCACATGCAAAGAGAGAATCTGATGCTCTACTCACATGTACAGAAAAATTAACACGAATTAATCAGAGACCTAAAGTTGAGAGCACTATAAAACTTTTAGAATAACACATAAGATTGTACCTTTATGTACTTTTATTTGGCATTTAAACTTAGATATAATACTAAAGCAAAAGTAGATTAGAAAAGTGAGACTTTATCAAAAATTAAAAGCTGTTGTGCTTCAATGAACATTATCAAGATTCTAATAAAATAACAAAAAGAATAGGAAAAAACATCAACAAATCATTTACCTGATCAGAGACTTCTATTCAGAATAAATATGGGACTCTTAAACTTTGATAATAATTTACTGCTAAAGATTAGTAGCAAACCAAGACACCTACCACTGGAGAAGAGAATGGCAAACCACTTCAGCATTATTACCTTGAGAACCCCATGAACAGTATGAAAAGGTTAAAACATACGACACTAAAAGATAAACTCCCCAGGTCAGTAGGTGCTCAGTATGCTATTGGAGAAGAGCAGAGAAATAGCTACAGAAGGAATGAAGAGCCTGAACCAAACCAGAGATGATGCCCACTTGTGGATGTGTCTGGTGGTGAAAGTCCAATGCTATAAAGAACAATACTGCATAGGAACCTGGAATGTTAGGTTCATGAATCAAAGTAAATTGGAAGTGGTCAAACAGGAGATAGCAAGAGTGAACATTGACAATTTAGGGATCAATGAACTAAAACAGAGCAGAATGGGTGAATTCAACTCAGATGACCATTATATCTACTACTGTGGGCAGGAATCTCTTAGAAGAAGTGGAGTAGCACTCTTACTCAAAAAAAGATCTCAAAATGCAGTATATTGGTACAATCTCAAACATGAAAGAATGATCTGTTAGTTTCCAAGGCAAACCATTCAATAGCACAATAATCCAAGTCTATGCCCCAACCATTAAAGCCAAAGAAGCTGAAGTTGAATGGTTCTGTGAAGATCTATAAGATCTTCTAGCTGCTGCTGCTGCTGCTAAGTCACTTCAGTTGTATCTGACTCTGTGCGACCCTATAGATGGCAGCCACCAGGCTCTGCCGTCCCTGGGATTCTCCAGGTAAGAACACTGGAGTGGGTTGCCATTTCCTTCTCCAATGCATGAAAGTGAAAAGTGAAAGTTAAGTCGCTCAGTCGTGTCCGACTCTTCGCGACCCCATGGACTGCAGCCTACCAGGCTCCTCCGTCTATGGGATTTTCCAGGCAAGAGTACTGGAGTGGGTTGCCATTGCTGTCTCTGACAAGATCTTCTGGAACTAACAGCAAAAAAAAAAAAGTCCTTTTCATCATAGTGGACAGGAATGCAAAAGTAGGAAGTCAAGAGATACCTGGAGTAACAGGTAACTTTGGCCTTGGAGTACAAAAAGAAACAGGGCAAAGGATAATAGAGTTTTGCTAAGAGAATGCCCTGGTCATAGCAAACACACTCTTCCAACAACACAAGAGAAGACTCTATACATGGACATCACAAGATGGCCAACACAGAAATCAGATTGATTATATTCTTTGCAGCCGAAGATGGAAACTCTAGTCAGCCAAAACAAGACCAGGCAGGAGCTGACTGTGGTTGAATCATGAATTCATTATTGCAAAATTCAGACTTAAATTCAAGAAAGTAGGGGAAACCACTAGACCATTCAGTCAGTTCAGTCACTCAGTCATGTACAACTCTTTGTGATCCCATGGACTGCAGCATACCAGGCTTCCCTGTCCATCACCAACTCATGGAGCTTACTCAAACTCATGTCCATCGAGTTGGTGATGCCATCCAACCATCTCATCTTCTGTCTTCCCCTTCTCCTCCTGCCTTCAATCTTTCCCAGCGTCAGAATCTTTTCCAATGAGTCAGTTCTTTGTATCAGGTGGCCAAAGTATTGGAGCTTCAGCTTCAACATCAGTCCTTCCAATGAACATTCAGGACTGATTTCCTTTAGGATTGACTGGTTTGATCTCCTTGCAGTCCAAAGGACCATTTAGGTATGACCTAAATTAAATAACTTACAATTATACAGTGGAAGTGACAAATAGACTCAGGGGATTAGAACTGATAGACTGCCTGAAGAACTATGGATGAAGGTTCGTAACATTGTACAGCAGGTGCTGATCAAAACCATCCACAAGATAAATAAATGCAAAAGGCTGTTTGAGGAGGCCTTACAAACAGCTGAGAAAAGAAGAGAATTGAAAGGCAAAGGAGAAAAGGAAAGATACACCTATCTGAATGCAGAGTTCTAAAGAATAGCAAGGAGAGATAAGAAAGCCTTCCTAAGTGAACAGTGCAAAGAAATAGAGGAAAACAACAGAATGGGAAGACTAAATATCTCATCAAGAAGATTACAGATACCAAGGGAACATATCATGCAAGGATGGACACAATAAAGGACAAAACATCATGTTCCTAACTGAAACAGAACATATTAAGAAGAGATGGCAAGAATACACAGAAGAAGTACACAAAAAAGATCTTTATGACCCAGATAACCATAACCATGATGCTGTGATCACTCAGCTAGACCCAGACATCTTGGAGTGCAAAGTCAAGTGGGCCTTAGGAAGCATCACTATAACCAAAACTAGTGGAGGTAATGGAATTCCAGTTGAGCTATTTCAAATCCTAAAAGATGATGCTTTTAAAGTGCTGCACTCAATATGCCAGCAAATTTGGAGGATGCAACATGGCCACAGGACTGGAAAATATCCATTTCATTCTAATCCCAAACAAGGTCAATGGCAAAGATTGTTCAAAGTACTGCACAATTGCATACATTTCACACGCTAGCAAAGTATTGCTCAAAATTCTCCAAGCTAGGTTTCAAGAGTATGTGGACTGAGAGCTTCCAGATGTACAAACTGGGTTTTAAAATGCAGAGGAACCAAAGATTAAATTACCAACAACCACTGGATCATAAAAAAAGCAACCAACGGGTTCCAGAAAAACATCTATGTCTGCTTCAGTGACTACATTAAAACCTTTGAATGTGTGTATCACAACAAACTGTGGAAAATTCTTAAAGAGATAGGAATACCAGACTACCTTACCTGCTTCCTGAGAAGCCTGTATGGAGGTCAAGAAGCATCAGTTAGAACCGGACATGGAACAATGGACTGGTTCCAAATTGGGAAAGGAGTGCATCAAGGTTGTATACTGTCATCCGCTTATTTAACTTATATGCAGAGAACATCATGAAAAATGCTGGGCTGGATGAAACAAAAGCTGGAATCAAAATTGCTGGGAGAAATATCAATAACATCAGACATGCAGATGCACCATCTTTATGGCAGAAAGCAAAGAGGAACTAAAGAGACTCTTGATGAAAGTGAAAGAAGAGAGTGAAAAACCTGGCTTAAAACTCTACATTCAAGAAACTAAGATCGGGATGGGGAATACGTGTAACTCTATGGCTGATTCATATCAATGTATGACAAAACCCATTGAAATGTTGTGAAGTAATTAGCCTCCAACTAATAAAAAATTAAAAAAAAATAAAAAGAAACTACGATCAAGGTGCCTGGTCCCATCACTTCATGGCAAATAGATGAGGAAAAAATGGAAACAGTGACAGAGTTTATTTTCTTGGGCTCCAAACCATTGCAGATGGTGACTATAGCCACGAAATTAAAAGACAGTTGCTCCTTGAAAGAAAAGCTATGACACATCTAAACAGCATGTTAAAAAGTGGAGACATTACTTTGCCAAATGATCCATATAGTCAAAGCTATGGTTTTTCCAGTAGTCACGTATGGATGTGAGGTTTCAGACCATAAAGAAGACTGAGAACAGAAGAATTGATGCTTTTGAACTGTGGTGTTGGAGAAGATCCTCGAGAGTCCCTTGAACTGTAAGGAGATCAAACAAATCAATCCTATAGGAAATCAATCCTGAATATTCATTGGAGGGACTCATGTTGAGGCCGAAGCTCCAATACTTTGGCCACCTAATACAAAGAGCTGACTCATTGGGAAAGACCCTGATGCTGGAAAAGATTGAAGGCATGAGGAAATGGGGACAACAGAGGATAAGATGGCTGCATAGTATTACCAACTCAATGAACATGAGTTTGAGCAAGCTCCAAGGACATGGTGAAGGACAGGGAAGCTTGGTGTGCTGCTATCCATAGGGTCACAAACAGTCAGACATGACTGAATGACTGGACAACAACAAAGATATCTACCCTGAAAAGGAGAAAAACAGGCCTTAGAGTGCATGTACGGGTTTTCTAGAAAGCCACAGTCTTCTGGTGAGCCTGGCCATGGCAAGATCAAGGTCAAAGGAACGAATCAGAGGTGAGATTTATATTCCCTAGAATTAACTTATCATAGCCAACTCTAGGCCATTCCCATCAGTTATTTATAAAATCAGCACTTTTTACTTACTTTTTCTTTAAGCATAATTTTTAAAAATATCATTAAAATGGGGAGATTTGACTACATATTTCTTCCAAATAGGAATACAAATGACCAGTAAGCAAATGAAAAGATGATAAACATCATTAGCTATTAGATAAATACAAAGAAAACCATATTAAACTTCCATTCACATGTGGTAAGGTGGCTACAATAAAAAAGGTATACAATGACAAATTTTGGTGAGGATGTGCAAAAATTAGGGCCCTTATTCATTGTTTTTGGGAATATAAAATAGTACATCTATTTTGGAAAATAGTGGTAGTTCTTAAAAGTATTAAAGATTGAGTTATCATATGACTGAACAATTCAACTAAAAACCTACAATCACACAGAATCTTTTACACAATTGTTTCTAGTGAGAATATTTGGTAAAGCCCCAAATAGAAATAACCAAAATGCCTATCAACCAATTAATGGATAAATAAAATGAGACAGATCCATGATAAAAGTTCTGATCAAACCAATTTCATTTGGAAAGTGTTTTCCTACATCACCAAGCAATGCTCTGATATCAGATGGATGTCCTACCATTCAGCTCAATTCTTACACCACCTACATGGAGGTAGCATCAGACCCCACAAGTTAAGGGCTCAGTCCCACAAGACTGTCCTGTGTTTCTAATGTGTGTGAAGTCGCTCAGTTGTGCCCAACTCTTTGTGACCCATGGACTGTAGCCTACTAGGCTCCTCTGTCCATGGGGTTCTTCAGGTAAGAATACTGGAGTGGGTTGCCATTTCCCTCTCCAGGGGATCTTCCTGACCCACGGATCGAACCTGGGTCTGTTGCATTGAAGGCAGACTTTACCCTCTGAGCCACCAGGGAAGCCCTAATAGAATGCTTCTTATATCAACCACACAAAAAAAAGAAAAAAGGTGTCACCTGTGTGACTGACTGAGCAGTTTTAGACTGGAGGTTTCAGCCACTCTCTCCTTGGTTTTATTAATTTGCTGGAGTGATTCACAGAACTCAGAGAAACATTTTACCCAATAGATTACTGATTTATTACGAAAGAATATAACTCAGGAACCGCCAGATTGAAGAGACGCAGAAAGCAAGGTTCAAGGAAATGGCTTGGAGCTCCCACTGTTTCTTAGAGCACACTATTCTCCTCAAATCTCCATGCATTCAGCAACTCAGAAGGTCTCTGAGTTCAATCAGTTTACGATTTTTTTGGAGGCTTTATTAGACAGGCACACTTGGTTAAACCATTGGCCACTGATGCTTAAACTCTGTTCCTGTTCTTAGTTGCTCTAAGAATAAAGAGCCACCCTATTAATGTAACAAAAAACACATTTGGGTTTTAGTAGCTCTGTGCTGTAAAGGGGATGAAGGTCAAATATATGTTTCCTATTTTAAATCACAATATCACATATACAAAGAAATTGTCAAGGGAAAGAAATGAAGCACTGATATATTCTATGACATGGATGAACCTTGTAAACAAACGTTAGTGAAAGAAGCCAGTCATAAAAGACCACATATTATTTGATTCCATTTTTATGCATTGTCTGTAATAGACAATTGTAGGAAAAAATAAAGTAGATTAATGGTTTTCCTGGACTGGAGAGAAAGATTTAGGGAGTATTTGCTAAAAGGTTCAGAGTTTTATTACCTCAAAAGGTGATGAAAATATTCTAACATTAAATAGTGGTAAAGGCACAACTCTTTGAGTACACTAAACAACCATAAATTGTATAATTTACAATGGAGAATTTTTGGTATATGAGTACAATGCCATTTTAAAAATAGATCGCCTATTTTTGGAATTTAAATTCACTTTAAAACACTGAAAGATTTAAAAAAAAAATCATGATTTGAAGTCAGGTCAAGAGGTCCAAGGGCTTCCCAGGTGACTCATAGGTAAAGACTCTGCCTACCAATGTAGGAGAAGCAGGAGACACAGATTGGATTGCGTTAAGAAGATCCACTGGAAAAGGAAATGGCAACCCACTCCAGTATTCTTGCCTGGAAAATCCCGTCACAGAGGAGTCTGGCAGTCTACAGTCCACAGGGTCGCAAAGAGTCAGACATGACTGAGCACACAAGCATGCCAGAGTCCAATGACCACCTCCTTGTATCCATCAGTAGATGACTATGCTTGTGGTCCACATCTCAGAGGCAGGCTTCCCCTTACGTCCCACTCACACCCCCAGGCTCTAAGGTCTACAAAGTCAGGGACTCTATATGCATATTTTTTGTGTTTGCCATTCTGTACTTAACACGAAGGATGGTGCCAGGCATGCAGAGATTGGCCATATATTCTAATTAAATAAATGCCTTTTCTCCCACTCACTCATCCCACCTATACACATATACAAAGTATTATATGTGTACTAATCTTTGTGTATCACATATGCAAACGAATTGTCAAGGAAAAGAAATGGAGCACTGACACATGCTATGGCATGGATGAACCTTGTAAACAAACACAAGTGAAAGAAGTCAGTCATAAAAGACCACATATTATATGATTCCATTTTTATGCATTCTCTGTAATAGACAATTCAAGGAAAAGATAAGGTAAATTAATATAGATTAATAAAGTAGATTAAAGTAGATTTTCCTGGAGTAGTAGTAGCCAGTCCTTCTCCAGTGGATCTTCTCAACGCAATCCAACCTGTGTCTCCTGCTTTTCCTACATTGGTAGGCAGATTCTTTGCCCATGAGTCACCTGGGAAGCCCTTGGACCTCTTGACCTGACTTCAAATCATGTTGTTGTAGTTGTTTTTTTTTAATCTTTCAGTGTTTTGAATTGAATTTAAATTCCAAAAATAGACAACCTATTTTTTAAAATGATGTTTGTACTCACATACCAAAAATTCTCCATTTTAAATTATACAATTTGTGGTTGCTTAGTATACCCAGAGTTGTGCAACCTTTACCACTATTTAATGTTAGAATATTTTCATTGCCTTTTGAGATAATAAAACTCAGAGCCCTTTCCTGGATTAGTAGTAATCCAAGCTATCTACCAGGCAGGAGATTAAAAAAAAAAAAAGAGAACTAGGTCACAAAGTGCAAGCCAGAGATGGTTTGGAATCCAAAGTCCTCTTGTGAGTCTCAGACAAAGTCATCAGAAATGAGTCAGAGATGAATTTACTTGGGACTTCTGGTCCCAAGATTTCAGCTACCCTAGCCACATTTAGGCCACTCCCATTATCAACACTTATTATTTAATTTTACTTTAAATATACATTTAAATGATATTGCTCTTCTCAGTGAAAAGAAGGGAACTTACTTTTCCCTTCCCCTCAGGCATTAGTTGGTACCATCAAATGGTACTTATCCATTCTCCCTAGGCAGAAGAAATTTAACATCAGTAGAAAAACCTTTTAAAATCTGTTTTATTTTTCCATCAATCAAGTGTCCATTTTATGCTACACTGCAATGTTTTAAATCTCTTTCATTCTTGGACCATATCAAACTGGGATAAATCATAAAACTGACTCATTCAAGATACCAACAGATATATTAATCCTGTCTTATCAGTTCAGAATGCAAATAAAAAAGAGTAGATTTTTTCCTGCAATAAAGTGGTATTTTCGACAGAGGGCTGTGGTTCAGTTCAGTTCATTTCAGTTGCTCAATCATGTCCAATTCTCTGTGACCCAATGGTCTGTAGAATGTCAGGCTTCCCTGTCCTTCACCATCTCTTGGAGCATGCACAAACTTGTGTCCATTGAGTCAGTGATGCCATCAAATCATCTCATCCTCTGTGGTCCTCTTCTCCTCCTGCCTTCAATCTTTCCCAGCATCAGGGTCTTTTCCAATGAGTCAGTTCTTCGTATCAGGTGACCAAAGTATTGGAGCATCAGTTTCAGAATCAGTCCTTCCAATGAATATTCAGGACTGATTCCTTTAGGATTGACTGGTTTGATCTCCTTGTAGTCCAAAGGACTCTCAAGAGTCTTCTTGAACACCACAGTTCAAAAGCATCAATTTTTTGGCACTCAGCTTTTCTTATAGTCCAACTCTCACATCCATACATTACTACTGGAAAAGCCATAGCTTTGACTATATGGACAATTCTTTACAAAACAGTGTCTCTTGAGTTTCAGTATGCTGTCTAGGCTGATCACTGCTTTTCTTCCAAGGAGCAAGTGCCGGGACCAGCCGGCAAAGAGAACAAGTCATGATCGCAACAGCACGGAAGCCTGAGAAAAAAGCTGATAGTAAAGAATGGGGTCGAGAGGACTGAAATGCTCTTTAGGCATGTCAGTGATTTTATTGAGTAAAACAGCTACCTTTATACTAGTACAAGCAGAAAACATAGTTCATAAGAATGCCATCTGGTTTTTGTCACATCAATACAATTCTTTGTCTTAAGTGATTGCAGAAGCTTACATCTTGTTTTTGGTATTCCAAGATAAACTACTAAGTGAAGGTCACTACTATGTTTTTCTCAAGGAAGAACAAAGGAGACCCAGCAAATGTTTTACTACTTTATCATGGGGTGGCGGGACAGGGAATGGCCTCTTTCAAGGCTTTCCTAGGGCCTTTTTGGGCCTTGAGCAGGCCGGCTCCCCGCAAGCAAGTATCTTTTAATTTTGTGACTGCAGTTAACATTTGCAGTGATTTTGGAGCCAAAGAAAATAAAGTCTGTTACTGTTTCCATTGTTTCCCCATCTATGCCATGAAGTGATGGAATTGAATGCCATGATCTTTATTTTTGAATGTTGAGGTTTAAGCCAGCTTTTTCACTCTCCTCTTTCACTTTCACCAAGAGGCTCTTTATTTCCTCTTAGCTTTCTGCCTTAAGGGTGGTGCCACCTGCATCTCTGAGGTTATTGATATTTCTCCCAGCAGTCTTGGTTCCAGCTTGTGCTTCATCCAGCCTGGAATTTTTCATGATGCTTTCTGCATAGAAGTTAAATAAGCAGGGTGTATATAGTCTTGACATACTCCTTTCCCAATTTGGAACCAGTCCATTGTTTCATGTCCAGTTCTAACTGTTGCTTCTTGACCTGCATACAGGTTTCTCAGGAGGCAGGTTAAGTGGTTTGGCATTCCTGTCTCTTTTAGAATTTTACACAGTTTGTTGTGATCCACACAGTCAAAGGTTTTGTTTTCAACAGAATGCTGTGGTTACTTACTAAATTAAAGAAAATGCACGAAGCATGAAAATGCAGTGTTGGTCATAGAACAGAAGTAAGGCCAAGCAAAGTGAGAGGCCAGAGAGGTTGTTCTAGGTCTAGAGCATATAGGCATCTTGGAATAGGGATCATTCACTCTGTGCCTCTTTGAACCTCCAGTGTCCCGAGTCCACCCTGAGAGGTGCTTACCTGGCTGTGCTTGGTGAGCTCCCACACTGCCACTTTGGTTATTACATATGGTGCCAGCTTTCTTCCTTCACCCTATTCTCATCCAGTCCCCATTTCTGAGTTCCTGTTTTCCCAAGGCACCTCTGGATGACAGTCAACTACTGGGTTGATATGACACCTCTTCCTTCAGGAAAGCCATCATCTTCTAGAAGAGAACTCCATCACCTCTGATCAGTAGTTGACAGTGGATTGCAATACTTAATGTCAACAGGGCTTATGCCACACCTGGAAAGTGGAATGTGATTAATCACCACTGTCTGTAATGAGTGCTGGGATGGAGAGAATGCTACATATTTGTCATCTGTGATGCATTCCAGTGCTCTCGTTTAAAGCTAAACTCACTTCACACAGGCAATGGCCGCTCACATACTCCACATCAGTCACAGTGGTACTTGTGACTGTTCAGACTGCATTGTTTTTCAGGAGTCCACACTGTTCCTCAAAGATAGCAAACACACTCAAACCCCAAGATTTTGCCCCTGCTCATCCTCCTGCCTGCCTTTCCTTGTTCAAATATTAGTTTCCAGTGAGACCTTCCCTGAAAACTTTTGTAAAACAGTATCACCTCTCCTCTCCCATGCTTATTTCCTCCCCATGGAACTTACCATCAACTGACCCACCATATCACTCACTGATGTTACTGGTCTGTCTTCCTACCCAGTGCACTGGCATTGGGAATGGGGCGGTTTGCCTGATTTCTTCTGCGCTGTTTTCTGATTACTTCTGCTAGAGTATTGTCTAGCACAGAGCGGTCCCACACTATTTACCTGTTGAATAAAATAGTGAATTGACTATTAAGCTAGCTTTCTTCCTTTCCCCTCATGGAGTCCCCACATTGTACATTTTTCTTTATTTTTGGCTTTAATTTTTGTTCTTTTTCTGTGCCTTTGCGTTTCCTTTCTTTTTGTTTTTCTGACTTCTTGAATTTTACCTATGTCTGTTACATCAGACACATTAATTGAAGTTTTAGCAAATTTGTGAGGAGTGCTGAGAGGATGTTTTGGAGCATGCCCTCTATGGGAATTTATCTGATGTTGTTCTCACAATCAGACTGAAGTTATTAGTTTTGGAAAGGAAGACCACAGAGACATATCACATTCCAAGGGTCTATCCTCAGAGCTTGATTTATCACTATTGATGTTAAACTTGATCACAGGCCTGAGGGATTATTCATTAGCTTTCTCTACTGTAAAATTATTCTTCTCCCCCACCCCTTTCTGTACTGAACTCTCTGATAGAAAGTCACTCTGTCTGCACAACCCACATTTGTGGGGACAGTGACACTCCACATAATTAAGAGAGGAGTGTTACATACATTGTTTGGGGCTTTCTTCTGCATAGGAGGTTAGGCTCTCCTCTTTTACGTTTATTCAATAATGTGGTTAAATGAGTATGGACTGGTGTTTGTTTATTTTTTACTTTGGTCTAAAATAATATACTACTTTATTTATTGAGTTACTCAGATTGTTCCAGCTTTGGCCGCTTGGAATTCTTTCAGTTGAGTCTTCTGTCCTGTTGACTTTCTCCCACTAATGTGAGCTTGTTTTTTTTTTTTTTTTTCCTTTCTTTCTGCTTACTTTCTTACTCTGATTCTACAAGCTGCTCCAATTATGCATTATGGCCAATTATGCCACAGTCCTGAAATCCATCATTTCTACAGAGAGTTCTGATTTCTTTGGTAGAAGATCTACAGTGAAGATGCAAATACTAGTTGTCCTCATAGTAATGGAGTATGATTGCCACTAGGCCCTCTCAGCTGACATAGCAAGTGAAAATGTGTGCATATACCATGCAATGCATGCATACATATATATAAATGTTTTTGTATGAGCTATTTGTACCCATATCAACTGAAATGTGAACTGATACTAACACATCCAAACAATATAGTATCACACTGATCATTCTGAAACAAGAGGGAAAGGGGCAGACCAAAAGTTTTTGAAAGAATGACACAGCTCAAGTATACAACATAAGCTGATTAGAATCAAATGGATCCAAGATGGCAGACAAGTCAACATTGACTAGAACTTGACCCTCAGTCAGCAAGCTAAATGACACATCCAGAGGCACCATGACAGTTCCAAGGCAATATCAAAAGACCAAAAAGTGGGCAGAGGCCCAACTCCTGGAAATCTCTACCCCTTCCCCAAAATATTTGGATTAATCCTCCCACTCACTAGCCTATAAAATTACCCAGCCCATAAAAGCTAACCATGGCACATTTTGAGGCTGCCAGATTTGCCATCTGCAATGGGTCACACTCTGTCTGTGGAATGTGTTTCTCTCTAAATAAATCCACTTCTTACCTATCACTTTGTCTCATTGAATTCTTTCTGTAATGAGGCATTAAGAAACTGAGCTTCATTAGGTCCTGAAACCAAGTACCATGGGTTTTGGCTGGTTTCGAGTCCTAGTTATGTGGGTTAGAGTATTAAACTAGGTTTTGGCTGTTTTCTTGTCCCAGTCTCCTGGGTTAGAGTCCCAAACTTGACTTTGAATGGGTTTGAGTCCCAACTGAGGAAAATTATTTCAATTCTAGCCTCTTGCTTGTTTCTAACCTTCCACTCCCAAAGTAAGAAATCCTCTCATAGTCTGTCAATCATTTATGTCAGCTCTAGTACACATGATAAAATGGCTCTTCTCCCAATTTCAGAGGTGGAGTTTCTCCATCACCATCAAGATGTTCTGGGCTTCAGTTGGGTATCCTGCAATCAATTCAATTCTGACACTATCTACCTATGGAGAACATCAGTTCCCATGTGTTAAGGGCTCAGTCCTACAAGATTTTCCTTCTAAAGTGTTAGAGCTGTTACTGAGTCCAAGTTTGTTCTGCTCAATGCCTGATAGGCCAATAAATCCAGGAGACGAAGTATTGAGGCAATGGATACAACTTTATTTGGAGAGCCAGCTGACAGAGAAGCTGGCAGACTAACATCTTAAAATAACCACCTTGTCAGAGTCTGGAAGCCAAGTTCTTTTATAGGGCCAGAGAGAGGGACAATGAGGAACTAAAGTCAGAAGGCAAAATAGAGAGGGAGAGGCGGTGGGGAAGTAAAGTGAAAGGGAGAGAGAGGCAGTAGGGAAATAAAGTGAGAAGGTTTTCAGTCTTATAAAACATCTCTGTGAAGGGTAAACCTTTGGAAGAGGTGTGTTAATCTCTTCTTTCTTACAGTCATTCACAGGTCTGTGCTTAGTTGCTCAGTCATGTCTGACTTTGCAACCCCATGGATTGTAGCCTGCCAAACTCCTCTGTCCCTGGGAATTTTCCAGGCAAGAACCAGAGTGGGTTACCATGCCCTCCTCCAGGGGATCTTCCCAACCCAGGGATCAAACTCAGGTCTCCCACATTGCAAGCGGATTCTTTACCAGCTGAGCTACCAGGGAAGCCCCATTTACAGGTAGGCAGGGCCAGATTATCTATGAGCTGAAAAAAGGAACTTTAGTTTACAGTCAGGTAGAGGGGCATGGTGCAGAGTGTATAATTATAATACAAAAGCAATGAAAAGCAAGTCAAAAAACCAGTTTCCAACATGGAGCCAGAATTGGCTTCTTTGCAAAAGAGCTGCTCACAGAACACAGAGAAACATTTTACTTATAGATCAATAGCTTGTTAATAAAAGAACATAATTCAGGAATAGCCAGATGAAAGATGCTGTCTTCTAAGAGAATACACTTTTCTCCTGTGAGGACATCAAAATTGCAACTAGCTGCTGAACAATCATTGACAGGAGAATGTTGGAACCCACTAAAAAAAGATACCTTACATTCAAGGGCCAAGGAAAAGCCACAAGACCATAGGAGAGAGTGGCAGTCATGTTAAAATAAAATTCCATACCCACCAGAGACTCTTGGAGGACACAAACAAAATCTTGAGCACACCAGGAACCAGGGGAAGGGAGCAGTGACTCCTACAAGAGGCTGAGCCAGATCTGCCTATGAGTGTTTGAGGGTCTCCTGCAGAGGCATGAGTCAGCACGGGCCTGCCATGGGGACAGGAACACTGGTAGCAACAGTCCTGGGAGGTGCAGCATATTGGCATAAGTCCTGTTGGAGGAGGTCACCATTATCCCTACTATAAAGCTGCCAAGTGGGAGATCTGCAAACTAGAGAACAGTTATACTGAAGAAGCTCAACACTGTTGTGAGGTTCTAGGCCCCACATCAGACTTATCAACTTGGGAATCCAGCAAAAAGACTGGGAATCCCCAGGTAATTTGACTTTGAAGGTCAGCAGGATTTGATTACAGAACTTCTACAAGACCAGGGGAAACAGAAACACTGGGAAGGCACAAACAAAATTTTGGGCACACCAGGACACAGGGGAAAGGAGGGTGACCCACAAGAGACTGAGCCAGACTTGCCTGTGAGTGTTTTATGGTCTTCTGTGGAGGCATGGGTCAACAGTGGTCTGCTGCAGGGTCAGGAGCATTGGCAGCAGCAGTAATGAGAGGTCCATGATGGCATAATTCCTTTTGGAGGTCACATTTTACCCTACTATAGAACCTGCATACTCCAGGACTGGGCAGCCACAGGCCAGTCAACTATAACAAGGAGTCAGTACAGTTGCACCCATCAACAGAAACCCGGATTAAAGATTTACCAGAGCAGGATGCAGTCTATCCCACAGCCAGCCCCTTCCATCAAGACACTGGCACAAGCCTCTTATAAGAGCAAAGAAATATAATTCCATTCTCTTCAGAACAAAAACTACCACCACAGAAAACTAACCAAAATAATCACAAGGATCACAGTTCAGTTCAGTTCTGTTCAGTCGCTCAGTCGTGTCCGACTCTTTGCGACCCCATGAATCGCAACACACCAGGCCTCCCTGTCCATCACAAACTCCCAGAGTTTACTCAAACTCATGCCCATTGAGTCGGTGATGCCATCCAGCCATCTCATTCTCTGTTGTCCCCTTCTCCTCCTGCCCTCAATCCCTCCCAGCATCAGGGTCTTTTCCAATGAGTGAACTCATCGCATGAGGTGGTGAAAGTATTGGAGTTTCAGCTTCAGCATGAGTCCTTCCAATGAACACCCAGGACTGATCTCCTTTAGGATGGACTGGTTGGATCTCCTTGCAGTCCAAGGGACTCTCAACAGTCTTCTCCAACACCACAGTTCAAAAGCATCAATTTTTTCAGCGCTCAGCTTTCTTCACAGTCCAACTCTCACATCCATACATGACCACTGGAAAAACCATAGCCTTGACCAGATGGACCTTTGTTGGCAAAGTAATGTCTCTGCTTTTTAAAATGCCATCTAGGTTGGTCATAACTTTCCTTCCAAGGAGTAAGTGTCTTTTAATTTCATGGCTGCAGTCACCATTCACAGTAGAAAGCATCATGATGAACAAAGTTAGTGGATGTGATGGAATTCCAGTTGAGCTATTTCAAATCCTGAAAGATGATGCTGTGAAAGTGCTGCACTCAATATGCCAGCAAATTTGGAAAACTCAGCAGTGGCCACAGGACTGGAAAAGGTCCGTTTTCATTCCAATCCCTAAGAAAGGCAATCCCAAAGAATGCTCAAACTACCGCACAATTGCACTCATCTCGCACACTAGTAAAGTAATGCTCAAAATTCTCCAAGCCAGGCTTCAGCAATATGTGAACTGAGAACTTCCAGATGTTCAAGCTGGTTTTAGAAAAGGCAGAGGAACCAGAGATCAAATTGCCAATATCCGCTGGATCATCGAAAAAGCAAGAGAGTTCCAGAATAAACATGGATCATAATCTTGTGTAATTCAATGAAACTATGAGCCATGCCATGCAGGGCCACCCAAAACAGATGAATCATGATGGAGAGTTCTGACAAAAGGTCAGAAGAAATGAAATAGAGAAGAAATGGCAAACCTATTCTTGCCTTGACAACCCCTTGAATAGTATAAAAATGCTCCAATATTCTATTGAGAAAGAGCAGAGAAATATTGCCAGAAGGATGAAGAGGCTGGACTAAAGCAGAAAAGAAACTCTACTGTGGATGTGTCTGGTGGTGAAAGTAAAATCTGATGATATAACAATACTGCATATGAACCCTGAATGTTAGGTCTGGGAATCAAGGTAAATATGATGTGGCAAGAATGAACATTTGCATTTTGGGAATCAGTGAACTAAAATGAATGGGAATGGGTGAATTTAATTCAGATGATCTTGTATCTACTACTGTGGGCAACAACCCCTTAGAAGAAATGGAGTAAACCTCATAGTCAACAAAGAGTCCAAAATGAAGTCCTTGCATACAATCCAAAAATGACAGAATGATCTCTGTTCATGTCCAAGCCAAACCATTCAAGACCACAGTAATCCTAGTCTATCAATCAAAGCAGCTAAAGTCAAATGGTTCTATGAAGACTTACAGGACTTTCTAGAACTAACATCAAAAGGATGTCCTTTTCATCACAGGGGATTGGAATGCAAAAGTAGGAAGTCAAGAGATACCTGGAGAAACAGGCAAGTCTAGCCTTCGAGTACAAAATGAAATGGCAAAGACTAACAGAGTTTTCTCAAGAGAACAGTCTGGTCATAGCAAACAACCTATCACAACAAAACATAAGACAACTCTATACATGGACATCACCAGATGAGCAATGCTGAAATCCGATTGATTATATTCTTTGCAGCCAGAGATGGAGAAACTATTCAGTCAGCAAAAACAAGACCTGGAGCTGACTGTGGCTCGGATCATGAATGCCTTATCGTAAAATTCAGACTTAAATTGAAGAAAGTAGAGAAAGGCCTAGCCCTTTCAGTTATGACCTAAATCAAGTAGAGGTGACAAATAGGTTCAAGGGATTAGAACTGATAGACAGAGTGCCTGAAGAACTATGGATGGAGGTTCATAACATTGTATAGGGGGCAGTGACCAAAACTATCCCAAAGAGATAAGAAATGTAAGAAGGAAAATGGTTGTTGGAGGAGGCCGTACAAATAGCTGAGAAAAGTAGAGAAATGACAAGCAAAGGAGAAAGGGAATGATATAACCAACTGAACACTGATTTCCAGAGAATAACAAAACAAAGCAAAGGAATAGAGGAAACCAATAGAATGGGAAAGACTAGGGATGTCTTCAAGAAAATTGGAGATATCTAGGGAATAATTCATGCAAAGATGGGCACAATAAAGGTAAGAAGCAACAAAGACCTAACAGAAGCAGAAAATATTAAGAAGGGGTGGCAAGAACACAGAGAACTATATATATAAAAAAAAAATCTTAATCTTTCAGTTCATTTTTGCATAAAGGTCTGTGTCAAAGTTTATTTTATTAATATTTGTAGTTTTTTTATATATAGATCCCATGCACAATTTGTTAGATTTATACTTGAGCACTTCTTTTTCTGACACTAGTGTAAAAAATAATGTTTTTTTTTTTAAATTTCAGAATCCTGTTATTACTGATATACAGGAAAGCAACTAAGTTTTGTATATTGACCTTGCATACCCCAAATTTGTTTTACTAGCTTATTATTTCCAAGAAGCTTTTGTAGATTCCCTGGGGCTTTCTATATGGCCTATAACATTATCAAGGAATAAATGAAGTTTTCTTTTGTCCTTTTCAATCTATGTTTCCTTTATTTCTCTCTCTTGGCTTATTACTCTAAATAGGATTTCTGGGACAATGTTGAATTGGGCTGGTGATGTAAGACATCCTGCCTTTACTCCCTGTCTTAGGAGAGAAAGTGTTCAGTTGCTCATCTTTGAATATGATGTTAGCTCTATGTTTTCACATATTCCTTTGTTAACTTAGAGCCTTTTTGAAACCTATGTTTTTAAAAGTGCGTTTTTTTTTTTTTTTAATGAATTCACACAGAATACTTTATAGACTTCTTCAGTGAAACTCTCTGGGGCTTGAAAGATTCTAATTATTAATCCCATTTCTTTAATAGTATTTATATATATATTATACTTAATAGATATTCAAGTTATTCATAGTTATTCAGTAGTTATTCATTTCTCCTGGAATAGGTTTTAGTTGTGTGACTTTTTATAGGAATTAGTCTATCATCTAAGTTTTCAAATGTGTGACCATAAAACTGTTCATGTTGTTGTTTTATTAATTGTATTTATTAATCTTTAACTATAAAGAAGGATAACTTTAAAGACTGACACATCAGTTCAAGGGGAAAATCATTAATTCCAGATGTTGCAAAGTAGGTATGGGGAGAGATTTTGGTAGTTGTTATGTATAGGTAGGAGCTTCCCTGGTGGCTCAGTGGTAAAGAACCCGCCTGCCAATGCAGGAGACGTGGGTTCAATCCCTGGGTTTGGAAGATCCCCTGGAGAAGGAAATGGCAACTCACTCCAGTATTCTGCCTGGGAATTCCATGGTCAGAGGAGACTGGTAGGCTACAGTCCATGGATCTCAAAGAGTCAGATGTGACTTAAGGACTAAACAACAATGGATAGGTTGCTTTCTTCTTGCTCTGTCTTGAGATACAGTTCATACTGAGTCCAATAACTAAATGGGAATATCACCCACTTCCCGATACCTACCAGACCACAGCTAAAAATCTTTATAGAAGACAAAAACAATTCCTGATCAGTTCCAAAACAAAGTGGAAAATATTCTTACTTTTTCTGACAAGTAGTCTTGTTTGCATCTCTCTAAATCCAACAAAAGTGAAAGTGAAAGTCGCTCAGTTTCGTCCGACTCTTTGCGACCCCATGGACTGTAGTCCATGGAATTCTCCAGGCCAGAATACTGGAGTGGGTAGCCTTTCCATTCTCCAGAGGATCTTCCAAACCCAGGGATTGAACCCAGGTCTCCCGCATTGCTGGAGGATTCTTTACCAGCTGAACCACAAGGGAAGCCCTAATACCACGGAAATTATACAACAAGCAGAGAGATGATGCTAAAGAATGAAGAAGGTAAAAACATTAGGGACAAATGACTTGCAGAACTAATAACTGAGTTAAATTAGGTCATAAGATATAAAATAATCATACAACATTTGAGTTTGTTTCTGCTTAGTAAATAAGTTTTTTAAACTTTTTTTTTTTTTTAAGATTCAACATACAAGTGATATCATACACTATTCCTCATTCTCTGTCTGACTCCATTCACTCAGTATAACAATCACTAGGTCTTTCGATGTTGCTACAAATGACATTATTTTTTATTTTTTAAAGGATGGGTAATATTCTATTGCAGGTATGCACCAATTCTTCTTTATTCATTCCTCTGTTGACAGACATGTAGGTTGCTTCCATGTCTTGGCTATTGTAAAGAGCACTGCAATGAACATTGGGGTGCATATATTCTCTTAGATAATGTTTTTCTCTGGATATATATGAACTTATGGTTTCTAGGAGGAAGTGTAGGGGAGGAGGGATTGTCAGTGTGTTTGAGATGACATGTATCCACTACTATTTTTCATGTGGATAACCAACAAAGATCTACTGTATAGCACAGGGAAATCTCAATATTATGTAACAAACTAAATGGGGAAAGAATTTGGAAAAGAACAGATATATGTATATGCATAACTGAATCAATTTGCTGTATACCTGAAGCTAAAATGACATTATTAATCAATTATACTCCAATACAAAATTAAAGAAAAAATTAAAAAAAATAAACATAAAAATCAATTGTATTTCTATACACTGATGAACAAGTGGGATGAACAAGTGGAAACCTATATAGAAATTCAATACTTGCTTAAAAAATGAGCTAGAAGTATAAATATGATGAAACATGCACAGATAAAAAATTACAAATGTTAATGAAAAAAATCAAGGAAGACTTAAATGTTTCATGAAATTCAGTGTTTCAGGAGTGGATGGCTTAACATTGTAAAGAAGTCAATGCTTCCTAATTGAAATGTAGGTTTAATAAAATTAATATTGAAATTTCAGCAAGGTGTTTCTTGTAGACAAACATGTTCTAAAAGTTATAAGAAAGGGAACTACTTTAGAATAGTTAGAACAAGTTTCAAAAGTATAAACATGGAGAAATTACTCTTTCTCACATTAAGACTTGCTATCTAATTGCAGTGATCAAGTGTTGTGGTATTAGCAGAGGGATATTCAGGGATCAATAGAAAACCCAGAAACAGATCAACACAAATATTAATTTTCAACAAAGAAGCAAAAGGAACTCAATTGAAGAGAAACAGCCTTTCAATAAATATTCAACAGTAGTTGGATATTCATAAGCATAAAAGTGAATCTTGGATTCACATTTTACATTAAAATTAACTCAAAATGGATTATCAATTTTAAATGTAGAATATAAAACTGTAAAACTTCTAGAATAAAACTATTAAAACTATTGAACTTGAAACCACTTGTATTATACTTAAAAAGAAAAATTGATAAATTGAGCTTTATGAAAATTAAAAACTTTTCCTCTGTGAAGTATTCTGTTGAGTATAAAAATACAAACTACAGCTTGAGAAATATTTGCCAATTATTCACGTGATAAAAGACTCATATATATAGTTCTCTCAAAACTCAGCAATAAAACCCAAGGGATTCAAAAGAAAATGAGCAAAGAAATGCAGACAATTCACTGAAGAAGTACATTATATAAATGTCATAAAAGCAAACGAAAGGATGTTTAACATCATAGTTAGTTAGATAAATAAAAAAAAATAAAACCCACAATGAGAGATATTACATACCTATCAGAATAAAATAAAATAAAATAAAAATGATTACTATGTGCTTGTGAAGATGCCCCAAGAAACGATTTCACATACATTAATGTTAAGGATGTAATATAGTACAACTGTTCTGGAAAATAGCTCAACAGTTCCTTTACAATGTAATAATGAACTTTCCATACAACCCAGCAATTGCCTCTTGGGCGTATATCCTAGAGGAATTAAAAATTATTTCCAGGCAGATATTTATAAACAAATGCTTACAGCAGGTGTATTTGTAACTAGCCCTTAATTGGAAACCACCTAAATATCCTGCATGGATAAATAAATTGGTATATCCATAGCATGGATTATCCCTATTAATAAATATTTATATACACATGATATGGGTAAACCTCATAGAAGTTACGCTGAATGAAAAAAAAAGTCTCAAGATAATTCAAACTGCAGGATGCCTTATAGAAGATAAGATGAAATAACAAAGCTGAAGATATGAAAAACAGAGAAGTGACTGTCAGGGTAGGTGAGGCTATAGAGGATATCTGCGCGGGTACTGTAGTAATTACCCACTCCAGTACTCTTGCCTGGAAAATCCCTTGGGCAGAGAAGCCTTGTAGGCTGCAGTCCATGGGATCTGGAAGAGTCGGACACGACTGAAGCGACTTAGCAGCAGCAGCAGCAACTGTAGTAACTGACGGTTAAGCGTGTAGGTAATGGTGAAGATTCCACAAAACTGCATGTGTTAAAATTACACAGAGTCACACACATATACATAAACACAAATTAGTTCAGTTCAACTGCTCAGTTGTCTCCAGCTCTTGGTGACCCCATGGACTGCAGCACTCCAGGCTTCCCTTGACTCGGTGATGCCATCCAACCATCTCATCCTCTTGTCATCCTCTTCTCCTCCTGCCTTCAATCTTTCCCAGCATCAGGGTCTTTTCCAATGTGTCAGTTCTTTGCATCTGTGGCCAAAGTATTGGAGTTTCAGCTTCAGCATCAGTGCTTCCAAAGAATATTCAGAATTGATTTCCTTTAGGATGGACTGGTTGCATCTCATTGCTATCCAAGGACTCTCAAGAGTCTTCCCCAACACCGCTTTTCAAAATCACCAACTCGTCAGCACTCAGCTTTCTTTACAGTCAACTCTTACATCCATACATAACTACTGAAAGACCATAGCTTTGACTAGACTGATTTTGTTGGTAAAGTAATCTTTGTTTTTTAAACTGCTATTTAGGGTTTTCATAACTTTTCTTCCAAGGAGCAAGCGTCTTTTAATTTCATGGCTACAGTCACCATCTGCAGCGATTTTGGAGCTCAAAAAAATAAAGTCTGTCACTATTTCCATTGTTTCCCCATCTATTTGCCACAAAGTGAAGGGGCCAAATGCCATGATCTTAGTTTTCTGAATGTTGAGCTTTAAACCAACTTTTTTGCTCTCCTCTTTCACTTTCATCAATGGCTTTATAGTTCTTCACTTTCTGCCATAAGGGTGGTGTCATCTGCATATCTCAGGTTATTGATATTTCTCCCAACAATCTTGATTCCAGCTTGTGCTTCATCCAGCCCAGCATTTCTCGTAATGTACTCTGCCTATAAGTGAAATAAGCAGGGTGACAATATACAGCCTTGACGTACTCCTTTTCCTATTTGGAACCAGTCTGTTGTTCCATGTCCAGTTCTAACTGTTGCTTCCTGACCTGAATACAGGTTTCTCAAGAAGCAGGTCAAGTGGTCTGGTATCCCCATCTCTTTCAGAATTTTCCACAGTTTATTGTGATCCACACAGTCAAAGGCTTTGGCATAGTCAATAAAGCAGAAATATATGTGGGTTTTTTGTTGTTTTTTCTTTTTTGTTTTGTTTTTGTTGTTGTTGTTTTTTCTGGAACTCTCTTGCTTTTTTGATGATCCAGTGGATGTTGGCAATTTGATCTCTGGTTCCTCTGCCTTTCCTAAATTCATCTTGAACATCTGGAAGTTCACGGATCATGAACTGTTGAAGCCTGGCTTGGAGAATTTTGAGCATTAACTTTATAAGCATGTGAGATTCAATGGTGAGTTAGTTTGAGTATTATTTGGCATTGCCTTTCTTTGAGATTGGAATGAAAACTGACCTTTTCCAGTCCCATGGCCACTGCTGAGTTTTTCAAATTTGCTGGCATATTGAGTACAGCACTTTCACAGTATCATCTTTTAGGATTTGAAATAGCTGAACTGGAATTCCGTTACCTCCACTAGCTTTGTTTGCAGTGATGTCTCCTAAGGCCCACTTGAGTTCACATTCCAGGATGTCTGGCTCTAGGTGAGTGATCACACCATCGTGATCATCTGGGTTGTGAAGATCTTTTTTGTATGGTTCTTCTGTGTATTTTTGCCAACTCTTCTTACTATCTTTTGCTTTGTAAGGTCCATACCATTTCTGTCCTTTAGAGCCAATCTTTGCAGGAAATGTTCCCTTTGTATCTCTAATTTTCTTGAGGAGATCGCTAATCTTTCACATTGTATTGATTTCCTCTATTTCCTTATATTGATCACTGAGGAAGGCTTTCTTATCTCTCCTTGCTATTCTTTGGACCTCTGCATTCAAATGGGTAAATCTTTCCTTTTCTCCTTTGTTTTTTGCTTCTCTTCTTTTCACAGCTATTTATAAGGCCTCCTCAAACAACCATTTTGATTTTTGCATTTCTTTTTCTTGGGGATGGTCTTGATTCCTGCCTCCTGTACAATGTCACAAACTTCCATCCATAGTGTTCAAGCATTCTATCAGATCTAACCCCTTGAATCTCTTTCTCACTCCCACTGTATAATCATAAGGGATTTGATTTAGGTCATACCTGAATGGTCTAGTGATTTTCACTACTTTCTTCAACTTAAGTCTGAATTTGGCAATAAGGAGCTCATGATCTGAGCCACAGTCAGCTCCTGGTTTTGTTTTTGCTGACTGTGTAGAGCTCCTCTGTCTTTGGTTGCAAAGTATATAATCAGTCTGATTTCGGTATTGACCATCTGGTGATGTCCATATGTAGAGTCTTGTGCTGTTGGAAGAGGGTGTTTGCTATGACCAGTATATTCTCTTGGCAAAACTCTGTTAGCCTTTGCCCTGCTTCATTCTGAACTCCAAGGACAAATTTCTCTGTTTTTCCAGATATTTCTTGACTCCCTACTTTTGCATTCCAGTCCCCTATAATGAAAAGGACACCTTTTTGGGGTATGAGTTATAGAAGGTCTTGTAAGTCTTCATAGAACCATTCAACTCTGGCTTCGTCAGCATTACTGTTCGGGACATAGACTTGGATTACCGTGATATTGAATGGTTTGCCTTGGAAACGAACAGAGATCATTCTGTCGTTTTTGAGATTGCATATAAGTGCTGCATTTTGGACACAAATTAGCATGACTGGTGAAGTCTGAATAAGTCCTTTGGGTTGCATCAGTGTTAGTGTCCTGGCTTGAAAATTGAAGGATAGCTTTGCAAGATATTAACATTGGGAGAGGCTGATGAATGTTGCACAGTAATTCTCTGGAAATTTTTTTGCAGTTTCCTATAAAACTTTATTTCAAAATAAAAGAGTTAAAATACAATAAATAAAGCAATAGAAGAATTTGTGTTATCATATAATTTATGATTTAAATATTAATTGTTATTTAGCAGATGGCATAAGTGATGTATTTTGTTTCTCATAATTTTTACTGGAGTATAGTTTCTTTACAATGTTGTGTTAGTTTCTGCTGTATAGTAAAATGAATCAGTTATATGTATGCATATATTCATTTTGTGAATTTCCTTCTCATTTATGTCACCATGGATCATTCAATAGGGCTCCCTGTACTATACAGTAGGTTCTCATTAGTTATCTATTTTATACATTAAAGTGAAAGTGAAAGTCACTCAGTCACGACTGACTCTTTCAGACCCATGGCTTACAGTCCATGGAACTCTCCAGGCCAGAATACTAGAGAGGGTAGCTATTCTCTTCTCTGGGGGATCTTCCCAATCTAGGGATCATATTCAGGTTTCCCATATTGCAGGCATATTCTTTACCAGCCGAGCTACCAGGGAAGCTCATTTTATACATAGTAGTATATATATTAATCTCCAAACTATACAAACAGATTATGCAGCTAGATATCATAAAAGCAACCCGATCAAAAAATGGACAGAAAACCTAAACAGACATTTCTCCAAAGACATACAGATGGCCAAAAGGCACATGAAAAGATACTCAATGTCAATAGTTATTAGAGAAATGCAAATCAAAATTACAAGGTATCACCTCACACAGGTCATAATGGCCATTATCTAAATATCTACAAACAATAAATGTTGGAGAAGTTATGGAGAAAAGGAAACCTTCCTACACTGTTGGTGGGAATGTAAAGTGGTACAGACACTATAGAAAACAATATGGAGATTTCTTAAAAAGCTAAAAATAGAGCTACTGTATAATCCAGCAATAAGACTCTTGGGCACATATCCAGAGAAAACCATAATTTCAAGTAGATTTGTAGTAGAAAAGTTGTGATTTTATTTAAAAGAGAAAGCTCTATGCACTTTTAAAAAAATATTATTATTAGAATGGATGAGAATAGGCAAAAACATGAGGGGAGGAGTAAGACTTCAACACTGATCTCAGTCAGTCAGTTCAGTCACTTAGTTGTGCCCAACTCTTTGTGACACCATAGTCTGCAGCATGCCAGGCCTCCCTGACCATCACCAACTTCCAGAGCTTGTTGAAACTCATGTCCATCAAGTTGGTGATGCCATCCAACCATGTCGTCCCCTTCTCCTCCTGCCTTCAATCTTTCCCAGCATGAGTCTTTTCCAATGAGTCAGTTCACATCAGGTGGCCAAAGTATTGGAGTTTCAGCTTCAGCATCAGTCCTTCCAATGAACACCCCAGGACTGACCTCTTTTAGGATGGACTGGTTGGATCTCCTTGAACTCCAAGGGACTCTCAAGAGTCTTCTCTAACACCACAGTTCAAAAGCATCAATTCTTCGGGGCTCAGCTTTCTTTATGGTCCAACTCTCACATCCATGCATGACTACTGGAAAACCATAGCTTTGACTAGATGGACCTTTGTTGGCAAAGTCATATCTCTGCTTTTTAATATGCTTTCTAGGTTGATCATAGCTTTTCTTGCAAGGAGAAAGTGTCTTTTAATTTCATGGTTGCAGTCACCATCTGCAGTGATTTTGGAGCCCCAAAAGTAAAGTCTGTCACTGTTTCTATTGCTTC
Organism: Cervus elaphus; assembly: GCF_910594005.1. Lineage (NCBI taxonomy): Eukaryota > Metazoa > Chordata > Mammalia > Artiodactyla > Cervidae > Cervus > Cervus elaphus. Next base: position 4,593,297 of record NC_057847.1, read on the forward strand.
CCCGTCTATTTGCCATGAAGTGATGGGACCAGATGCCATGATCCTAGTTTTCTGAATGTTGAGTTTTAAGTCAACATTTTCACTCTCCTCTCTCAATTTCCTCAAGCAGCTCCTCAGTTCTTGTTAGGTTTCTGTCATAAGGATGGTGTCATCTGCATAACTGATATTCCCAGCAATCTTGATTCTAGCTTGTGCTACTAAAGCACTCCCTTTTGGATCCTGAACACCTAGCCAGGAGACACAAGTCCTTATCCACTTATTTTCCATTTCTTCTCAAGGAACACATTCTCCCAGAATATACACTGGTGTTTTAACTTTTGGCTCAATATCCATTGTATATATTCTCCATCCAGTACCCTCTCTGAGAAGTAAGTTCTAACATTTTGAGAACTCTTCACTTAATGCTCACTTCATTTTCATTTTCCACAGAGTTCTGACTGAGATTATATCTACCACCTCCTTGGTATTTTAACTTGGTCCAGTCCACGTAATTTTTAGGACTTTTGAGAATATTTGGGAAAGCATCTGTTTTAATGCCCCACCCTTATGTGCTCAAACCACTGTTTAGTCACGAATTCCTGGCTCTTTAATTTCTCTAAGTCTCAGTATACTTAATTACAAAGTGGCATGGTCACACTTATCCAGTGGAATGAGTTAAATGAGATCATGTATATAGAGCATTCAGTACCATGCTTGAAAAGTCATGCCACACATGTTCAAATGAAAATGCTTTCAGTCTTACCATCTCTCTTCTAATAGTCAATATTCTTTGAGTAGGGTTAACAACAATAGAAATAGAGGAAATAGAGAAATGGATATGGGATAGAATCTTTTAAATAGCTCATCAGTAAATTTGAACTTTATCAAGTAGCAAACAGAAAACTCTTTTGAATAGAAGAGAGATTAGAGAAGCCCACATGAATATGAAACTTCAGGATAACAGATAGATTGACTTCTATGTTTTAGATACCTCAGTTTTGGGTATATTATCTTAGTACAACAGTACAAAGAGATGAGCATGCACACGTCTGTGTGCGTGTGTGTTTGTGTGTGTGTGTGTGTGTGTGATGTCATATTATTTTGCTTACATCCTCATAGTTAGTGTTTCACTGTCTATTTCTGTGTAGCAAGTTGCTCTAAAACTCAGAGGCTAAAAATAATGAGCATTTACTATGCCTCCCAAGTCAATGAGGTGGCTGTGTGGTTCCTCTGGTCTCTTGTGTCTATGCTCAGTGGCAGATTGAGCAGACATGTCTGCTGTTCTTGGCTGGGCTCACTCACATATCTGGCCTAGAATGACTCAGCTGGGACAAGTTGGTCTTCTCTGTGAAACTTTTCTGTGTAAATGTCATCTCCCATTTCTCCGGTTGGATTTGGAAGAATTCTGTTATTGTTGGTTAATAGCAATGGCAGAGAAGCAAGAAATAAATGAAATACATAAGAACTTTTCAAGAATTTTCTTGTGTCAGTCTTGATACCATCATTCCTTTTGTCAAAGCAAGTTACATGGTTTGGCTTGTAATCAGAGATTATAAAATTACATAAACAAACATGCAGATACCAGAAGACCATTAATGAGATCAATCAAGCACAATTATTAAAAGGAAAAACTGAAACCCACTGAACCCCAAATCTATAGATAATATCCCCATACAACACAGATTCTCTGTACATAGTTCTTTACATTCTGAAATGAATGGTTGTGTGCTAAGTCACTTCAGTCATGTCTGACTCTTTGTGACCCTATGGACTATAGCCTGTCAGACTCCTCTGTCCATGGGGTTCTCTTGGACAGGATACTGGAGTGGGTTGCCCTGTCCTCCTCCAGGAGATCTTCCTGACCCAGGGATCAAACCTGCATCTTTCAGGTCTCCTGCATTGGCAAGCAAGATCTGTACCTCTAGCACCACCTGGGAAGCAAAATAGATGTTTCAGTACTGACAAAACAAAGTAATCAATGGCCATTGAAATTCCACCCAGAGCCCAAGCTGCTTAGAAGAATCAGAAACCTGACTCTGACAGGCTGACAAGTTAAGAAGGACACTCGCTTACCTTCTCCCTGAGTCTTGATATAGCAATACAACTTTAGAAACCTAGTCATAATTTCATTTATCGTTTTACTTCCCTGAGACACATTACAATTACACTATTGTAATGTGAAGTAGAACACATCTACATCTTAAAGACCATCTGAGCAATCTAAAACATGATTCAGACTGAAGCCCATTCTTGGATTTCAGAAGATGGCAGCTGGAAGCAAATGACATTAACTGAATTCCTTTAGATGGGTCAAAAGAAATCTTGTCTCTCAGGTAGGCAAAAATTAATGAGACATTCAGGATGCTTTTAGTCTATGTAGCAACAGTGGGGTTTCTCTGGAGACTGTAATATTTAAAGTTACATTTTATTACTAAACCTTGCAGAGGATCTGCAAATTACATTTGCTTAATTCCACAGCATTATGAAATGTCAGCCGCTTGATGTCTTTGAACACTGGCTTCAGCTGACTTTGAAAACTTGGAGGATCTTGCTTCCTTTTTTCCAGTGTTTAACTTTTCAACCAATAAGTGGCAATGGAACAAATACCCCTGATAATAGAAGCCAGGTCTGATACAGAAGCCGTTCTTTTTAGAATTCTTGGAGCTTAATTTCCAGGCAGCCTTTCCCCAGAGCAGTTTGATTTGCATGTGAAAGTTTTGTTTTTTTGTAACTTACTTTGTTCCTTTAAAGTGACTTAAAAAAAAACAAACATAAATAAATAAAGTGACTTAAGATTTGACAGAAGGTCTGTTCCTTAGTGAGGATGAAAAGTTGTCCAGTTTTCTTAATTCACAGTTAACAAACTTTTATGAAGCTGAGTCTGAAGCAGACATTCTGACACCTAGAAGAATATGTCCCAACCTGGGCATAACCATTTTATGGGATCTGGCTGCCAAATTCTTTTAGATATTAGAGATGGGGGTGTTGAAGAGACAAAATAAAAAGGCCATTAATCTTGCAAGTATCTCCTAGACTGGCAAGCCTCAGGGAGGGGATGGGTTAATTTCTTCCTTCCTGCTATCTACCTGTGGACAGGGTTCTTAACAAAGGCACTTTATTTTAACAGTTAGGCAGAGGGGCAGGATTCTCTGATGAAGGTCATTATGTATGATTATAATAACAAAAGCAAAGAAAATCAAGTCAAAGAAACTGTGAAGTCAGAATTGGCTTTTCTACCTATCACTTCTGAGGCCTCACTCACAGGGACAGGCCAGGTAAGTCATGAGTGGATGTGACAAGGTGAACCCACCAGCTCTTGACAGAGATCCTGGGATCTGGACTAGGTACCCAGACTGCCTTACTTGTGCTTTGCAGAAATGCCTTCCTCTACCATCCACCCAGTTTTTAACTTCCCACTTCTCCTTGGTGATCTGGCCCAGGTGTCAGCTTCCTTGGCAGACTGACTCCATGGTCCCCCCTTGAGGGTGGGCAACTCCCTCCCAAAGTTCAGAGAGCTTTCAAAACCCTTTTTATCACAGACTCCAGCACAAGGCCAGGCTGTAATGAGGAAGCAGCCCGGAGGCTCTTCTCATGTTTGTAGTTAAGGGCCTGGTATAAAACATGTCATTGGTGATGAAAAGTGTATGTAAAATTCAATCACAGAGCAATTCATAGTTTTTACTTTCTTTTCCTTTCCTAGACTCTACACAGGGTCCACATTGCACCTATTATTTCATCCTTATTTCTAATATAGTAACTGGCCCAGACTAGGGCCTGATAAGTGAGTTAATTAATAATGAAAATATATTCTCCACAATTATATTGTTAGAGTAGTTCCCTTTGAAGTCAAAGATTCCTTTCTTCTAAGGAAAGCTTTTACAGTTTATAAGATGTCTTCAGAATCTCTGCAGGTGGTAAAGATGAGAGGAACATCTCCAGCTATAGGTGAAAACTTTCTGAGCTCCTCCAGGGGGTCAGAGTTCTGGACTCCACACCTTCTTCTCTCCTTCTAAAACCAGCATGTAATCATATGGTTTTTATCTTTCAATTTGTTAATGTGGTGTATTACATTGATTGATTTGCGGATATTGAAGAATCCTTGCATTCCTGGGATAAAGCCCACTTGGTCGTGGTGTATGATTTTTTTTAATATGTTGTTGGATTCTGTTTGCTAGAATTTTGTTAAGGATTTTTGCATCTATGTTCATCAGTGATATTGGCCTGTAGTTTTCTTTTTTTGTGGCATCTTTGTCAGGTTTTGGAATTAGGGTGATGGTGGCCTCATAGAATGAGTTTGGAAGTTTACCTTCTTCTGCAATTTTCTGGAAGAGTTTGAGTAAGGTAGGTGTTAGCTCTTCTCTAAATTTTTGGTAGAATTCAGCTGTGAAGCCATCTGGTCCTGGGCTTTTGTTTGCTGGAAGATTTTTGATTACAGTTTCGATTTCCTTGCCTGTGATGGGTCTGTTAAGATCTTCTATTTCTTCCTGGTTCAGTTTTGGAAAGTTATACTTTTCTAAGAATTTGTCCATTTCATCCAAGTTGTCCATTTTATTGGCATAGAGCTGCTGGTAGTAGTCTCTTATGATCCTTTGTATTTCAGTGTTGTCTGTTGTGATCTCTCCATTTTCATTTCTAATTTTGTTAATTTGGTTCTTCTCTCTTTGTTTCTTAATGAGTCTTGCTAATGGTTTGTCAATTTTGTTTATTTTTTCAAAAAACCAGCTTTTAGCTTTGTTGATTTTTGCTATGGTCTCTTTAGTTTCTATTGCATTTATTTCTGCCTTAATTTTTAAGATTTCTTTCCTTCTGCTAACCCTGGGGTTCTTCATTTCTTCCTTCTCTAATTGCTTTAGGTGTAGAGTTAGGTTATTTATTTGGCTTTTTTCTTGTTTCTTGATGTAAGCCTGTAATGCTATGAACCTTCCCCTTAGCACTGCTTTTACAGTGTCCCATAGGTTTTGGGTTGTTGTGTTTTCATTTTCATTCATTTCTATACATATTTTGATTTCTTTTTTGATTTCTTCTATGATTTGTTGGTTATTCAGAAGCGTGTTATTTAGCCTCCAGGTGTTTGCATTTTTAACAATTTTTTTCCTGTAATTGAGATCTAATCTTACTGCACTGTGGTCAGAAAAGATGACTGGAATGATTTCAATTTTTTTGAATTTTCCAAGACTAGATTTATGGCCCAGGATGTGATCTATTCTGGAGAAGGTTCCGTGTGCACTTGAGAAAAAGGTGAAGTTGATTGTTTTGGGGTGAAATGTCCTATAGATATCAATTAGGTCTAGCTGGTCCATTGTGTCATTTAAAGTTTGTGTTTCCTTGTTAATTTTCTGTTTAGTTGATCTATCCATAGTTGTGAGTGGGGTATTAAAGTCTCCCACTATTATTGTGTTACTATTAATTTCCTCTTTCATACTCGTTAGTGTTTGCCGTACATATTGCGGTGCTCCTATGTTGGGTGCATATATATTTATAATTGTTATATCTTCTTCTTGGATTGATCCTTTGATCATTATGTAGTGTCCTTCTTTGTCTCTTTTCACAGCTTTTATTTGAAAGTCTATTTTATCTGATATGAGTATTGCGACTCCTGCTTTCTTTTGGTCTCCATTTGCATGAAATATTTTTTTCCAGCCCTTCACTTTTAGTCTGTATGTGTCTCTTGTTTTGAGGTGGGTCTCTTGTAGACAGCATATATGGGGGTCTTGTTTTTGTATCCATTCAGCCAATCTTTGTCTTTTGGTTGGGGCATTCAACCCATTTACATTTAAGGTAATTATTGATAGGTGTGGTCCCGTTGCCATTTACTTTGTTGTTTTGGGTTCACGTTTATACAACCTTTCTGCATTTCCTGTCTAGAGAAGATCCTTTAGCATTTGTTGAAGAGCTGGTTTGGTGGTGCTGAATTCTCTCAGCTTTTGCTTATCTGTAAAGCTTTTGAGTTCTCCTTCATATCTGAATGAGATCCTTGCTGGATACAGTAATCTAGGTTGTAGGTTATTCTCTTTCATTACTTTCAGGACGTCCTGCCATTCCCTTCTGGCCTGGAGGGTTTCTATTGATAGGTCAGCTGTTATCCTTATGGGAATCCCTTTGTGTGTTATTTGTTGTTTTTCCCTTGCTGCTTTTAATATTTGTTCTTTGTGTTTGATCTTTGTTAGTTTGACGTCAGATTGGGAGAAAATAATAGCAAATGAAGAAACAGACAAAGGATTAATCTCAAAAATATACAAGCAACTCCTGCAGCTCAATTCCAGAAAAATAAATGACCCAATCAAAAAATGGGCCAGAGAACTAAACAGACATTTCTCCAAAGAAGACATACAGATGGCTAACAAACACATGAAAAGGTGCTCAACATCACTCATTATTAGAGAAATGCAAATCAAAACCACAATGAGGTACCATTACACACCAGTCAGGATGGCTGCTATCCAAAAGTCTACAAGCAATAAATGCTGGAGAGGGTGTGGAGAAAAGGGAACCCTCTTACACTGTTGGTGGGAATGCAAACTAGTACAGCCGCTATGGAAAACAGTGTGGAGATTCCTTAAAAAACTGGAAATAGAACTGCCATATGACCCAGCAATCCCACTTCTGGGCATACACACTGAGGAAACCAGATCTGAAAGAGACACGTGCACCCAATGTTCATCGCAGCACTGTTTATAATAGCCAGGACATGGAAGCAACCTAGATGCCCATCAGCAGATGAATGGATAAGGAAGCTGTGGTACATATACACCATGGAATTTTACTCAGCCATCAAAAAGAATTCATTTGAATCAGCCCTAATGAGATGGATGAAACTGGAGCCCCTTATACAGAGTGAAGTAAGCCAGAAAGATAAAGAACATTACAGCATACTAACACATATATATGGAATTTAGAAAGATGGTAACGATAACCCTATATGCAAAACAGAAAAAGAGACACAGAAATACAGAACAGACTTTTGAACTCTGTGGGAGAAGGTGAGGGTGGGATGTTTCAAAAGAACAGCATGTATACTATCTATGGTGAAACAGATCACCAGCCCAGGTGGGATGCATGAGACAAGTGCTCGGGCCTGGTACACTGGGAAGACCCAGAGGAATCGGGTGGAGGGGGAGATGGGAGGGGGGATCGGGATGGGGAATAAGTGTAAATCTATGGCTGATTCATATCAATGTATGACAAAACCCATTGAAATGTTGTGAAGTAATTAGCCTCCAACTAATAAAAAAATTAAAAAAAATAAAACCAGCATATGGGGTTGTCCCTTTCTGTGTTTTGGGCTGTGTCTTCCACTGACAGACAGCTCTCAGCAGCAAGCAGAGCCCAGTGCATTGGTAACCGACGCCCACTGGGGCCCTACACCGCACACTTCAGTCAGCTCGGTGTCCGGCAGGGCGAGCTCACAGCTGTGCCAGCAGGCTGCCACTGCAATCTGTGAGGCTCAGTGTCGTGAGGGGCGCTAATTCTCTTCTTCCCTTGTGGACAGACACAGCACCATGATGTCTAACTAAGAAAAGTTTGATACTTAAAAAATATATTCATTTCTCTGAGATGGAAGCAACACTGAGAAGCAAATCTCACTTCTATAACCTCTTCTGCCTCACTTGCGTGCATGCTAAATTGTTTCAGACATGTTCAACTCTTTGTAACCCCATGGACTGTAGCCCATAAGGCTTCTCTGTCCATGGGATTCTCCAGGGAAGAATACTGGAGTAGGTTGCCATGCCTTCCTTCAGGGGATCTTCCCTACCCAGGGATCGAATGTGCATCTTTTACATCTTCTGCATTGGTAGGTGTATTCTTTAACACTAGAGTCACTTGGGAAGTCCCTTCTGCCTCACAACTTTTATCAAACTAAAAATTAGATTTAGAAAGATGGTAACGATAACCCTATATGCAAAACAGAAAAAGAGACACAGAAATACAGAACAGACTTTTGAACTCTGTGGGAGAAGGTGAGGGTGGGATGTTTCGAAAGAACAGCATGTATATTATCTACGGTGAAACAGATCACCAGCCCAGGTGAGATGCATGAGACAAGTGCTCCGGCCTGGTGCACTGGGAAGACCCAGAGGAATCGGGTGGAGAGGGAGGTGGGAGGGGGAATCGGGATGGGGAATACGTGTAAATCTATGGCTGATTCATATCAATGTATGACAAAACCCACTGAAATGTTGTGAAGTAATTAGCCTCCAACTAATAAAAAAAAAAATTAAAAAAAAAAATTAGAGAAAAGGGCAGAAACAGAGTCTGATATTGTAGTCTTTACCAGTAGTTCTGCCTCTGGGGGTTGTGGACCACTTAGCCTGCCTGTGCTAAGGCTGCTTACTGGGTGTTAAAGTGGTTTGGGGTGTGATGTGAGTGAGCTCAATCTATGCCTGTGGAAGTCTGATATTTCATTGAGGTACTAGGCAGTAAGTACTTTAAAGTCCAGTTTGTCCTAAACCCACAGCCCAGGGAAGGTGTTCCAGCAGAGCAGCTGCTGGTGCCCTGTTCTTGCAAGTCTAACTCCGCCCACCTTCCAGCGTACTTGGGTCCCCTGCAGTGGGTCAGTGAGGGGAACACAGAGAATCAAAACCAACTGCATGAGGAAAGCACGATAAACACCAGAGCTGATAGAAAGTGTTCAGATATGAACCCTCCCACCTGTCCTGGCTGGGGGCAGCAGTATGAGCTTCCTTCTGCATGTAAGGGGCTGCACCCTCCGTAGGCCCCTGCAAATCCTCCTGGCATAGAACCAACATGAAACACACCCTGAACCCCTTTAGCTCTTTGCATCAGGTGGCCAAAGTATTGGAGATTCAGCTTCAGCATCAATCCTTACAATAAATATTCAGAGTTGATTTCCTTTGATTGACTGGTTTGATCTCCTTACAGTCCAAGGAATTCTCAAGAGTCTTCTCCAGAACCACAGTTCAAAAGCACAAATTCTTTGGTGCTCAGCCTTCTTTATGGTCCAACTATCACATTCACACTTGACTACTGGAAAAATCATAGCTTTGACCATAGAAACTTTTGTTGGAAAATGATGTCTCTGCATTTTAATATGTTGTCTATATTGGGCATAACTTGCATTCCAAAGAGTAAGCATCTCTTAATTTCATGGATACAGTCATCATCTGCAATGATTTTGGAGCCAAAGAAAATAAAATCTGCCACTATTTCCATTTTTTCATCATCTATTTGCCATGAAGCAATGAGACTGGATGCCATGATCTTAGTTTTTTGAAACTCACAGTCCTAGAGGCTAGGAAAGCCAAAATCAAGGGGCTGGCAGATTTGGTTTCTGATGAAGGGTCTTTTCTTGGTTTATGGATGGCTGCCTTTTCATTGTGTCCTCACACAGTGAGAGGCAAGACAGAGAGAGAGGAAAGAAGGCAGAAGGAAGAGGAGGGAAGAGGAAGAAAAGAGAAAACAACATGTTGAGAGAAGAGAGGAGGGGTGTAGGATGGAAGGTGAGCTTTCTAGTGTTACTTGTTACAAGGACACTAATCCTATCAGATCAGGGCCTCACCTTTATGATCTCACTTAGCCTTAATTGCCTTCTTAGAGGCCCTATCTCCAAACGCAGTCATACTTTAAGTCATCACTTCTACAAACCAACTTCATAGGGATATGTTCAGTCCACAACACCCTCTTAGGGGCATAGAGTCTAGAGTTCCATGGTTTTCTTTAAATTCCACTTCTGCCTATTAAAACTGGGGTACCTTGGTCAAGTCACTGAACTTCTCTAGGTCTTAGTTTCTCATCTTTAAAACAGGGATAATAGTAGTTCTACTTCTGGGATTGTTATGAGAATTAACCTACACAATTTATGGAAGTGTTTGGAATGGACCTAGTGTATGGGTAAGCTATTACTATTACTCTTTAAAACTGCATGCTATAAAATGTTCTAAAATCATTATTATTGTATTTACTCACCTACTGAAGAGTGAAAAAAGTGAAAGTGTTAGTTGTTCATGTGTGTCTGACTCTTTGTGACCCCATGTAGCCTGCCATGCTCCTCTGTCCATGGAATTCTCCAGGCAAGAATACTGGAGTGTGTAACCACTCCCTTCTTCAGGAGGTCTTTCTGATCTGGGGATCAAACCCAGTCTCTTGCGTTGCAGGAAGATCTGAGTCACCAGGGAAGCACTCACTGCCTATGGAACATAAATTAGTAAAATGTGTCAACTAAGAGACATTCTTTGAGGTCAGTAATGCCAACGACTTGCTGTTGCTGAGGGCTCCCCATTCCACGGGTTCTGGTGCAATCCTTATGGCCCTCATCTCACATAGTCTGCACAACTCCTGAGATCCTATTCTTAACTTTGTCTGACAGAAGTGACCGCTGCCATCACAGAGGGCCAATGATTCTCTCAAAGTTACTCAGCTATAAAGGAAAGGTTTGGGTACAATTTCTCAAATCCCATACCTTTTACTGTTAATTGTATTGTAATACAATACAATGTAAGATTTATTTTCTACAAGTTATCAGTTTCCTCAGTAAAAATTGCATCTGGTTTGTACTTGTCCTGGTGCCTGTGATGGGCTGTGAAAACACTCACTCCAGTCAGGTGTAATCCAAGGAGACCAGTGAAACCTCAGCGTGACAGTTTATCAAGCCTGGGGGTGGGAGGTGCGGCGTGCCCTGTGACTGCAGAGATCGCCCGAGGCTGCGCAGAGAGAGCCTCTCCAGGTGAACCACGAAGGAGAGCTGGATGGAGGCAATTAGGGGAGGGACTCTGCAGCAGATCGCTTAGATGTAGGACACTTTTTCTTCGTACTTCCTTCAACTTCATGAAGTTTTAGGGCACCTGCCACATGCCAGGTGCCCTGTTGGATGTCAGTGGTAAAATACTACCACAGGAACACAACTGTGCATGTAGTCTTTACGGAGGTAGAGTCCAGTGGGAGAGTCAGATTTGGGGATGTTATTAAAATACACGGTGGACATGAGGCAGGCAGCTCTTCAGAGCAACTTATATGACCCATGTGACCATGGGCTTCCTGGAGACTTTGCACCAAACTGATCACAATCAGAGGGGAGAATGGGTGAGGGATGTGCTTTCCAAGAAGGGGCGCAGCTGACCTGAGGCCAGAGACAGCTCACTGCTGAGTATTTGGTGAACCCGTGCTTTATTGTCTAGACAACAAGAGGACTTGGGGACTGGACAGAGATGGAAGAGGCACACCTTGCCTCTGATTTTCAGTTTGTGGCTGTGTGGTTGGACTTTTCACAAGAGCAGGGACCCAGGAAGGCCAGCTGGCTGGAGACACTAATGGTCAGTTTCAGACAGATTGTGGTGAGGTTGGTTAGGCATTTGAAACCAGGAGCTATAGAAATCATTTCCAGTCTGAAGGAGAGCTAGTGCTCGGGCTACCTGTCTGTTTCCTTGGGCTGCTGATTCCCCAGGGTTTGTATTTTATGGTGGATGTTGGCAGTGTGGATCCTACTCTTGGCATCTGGCTTTCACGAAATCTGATTATTTTCAGATGCAGCCTGAACTTTTGCCTCCCCCACTACTTCTTGCCAACCCACTCCCACCTGCCTATTGCTCTAAACACAAGCACTGGCCATAGATCTCTGTGCTGGCATCTTGGACTTGGAAGTTGGAAAACCAAATCACTCCTCTCCTGAAGTGGAAATAAAGCATAAGTGTTGTTGGCAGCTCTATTTTTACATTTTTGGTGGTGTAGAGAAAGGTAATCTCAAGTGAATTAAAATTAGAATGGTATCCACAGCCTGCAGAGGTGAGAATTAGACTGCAACACAGTGATATTGGCCCTGACGCTGAAGCTTGGGACTGGTCATCTTCCAGTGGAGAGCCTTCCCTTCTCTTTCTGTGGTTTGTTGTAGTTTAGTGTTTTGTGTGATTCTTTGTGACCCCATGGACTGTAGCCCACCAGGTTCCTCTGTCCTTGGGATTTTCCAGGCAAAAACACTGGAGTGTGGTGCCATTTCCTTCTATATTCCCTGACTTCCATGTTGATTTTGTGAGCCGATACCTCCCCTTTTCAGTTAAGTCCAGTGAAAGATCTGTAGAAGTCTTTTTGGGTTTTGGTCCATTTATATGTTGTGTTCACAAAACACATAATCCTTATTGTAATCTTGCCTAGGATTAATGGTCACATGGCACACACTAGATTCAAATTTAGAACAATTTGACCATTTATACAGCAGATTTATATCAATAACTGCTATAATTAGCAGCCTGCGGATTTCAATGGTTTATTCTCATGAAGTTTCATTCTCACCCATGCCACTGTGGATGTCCCTAGATAGGCAGACCAAAGGTTCTCACATCTAATATTGAACAACTTCAGCCTAAGAATTGTTCACATCATCTCCACTGGACTGCTCCAGCAAGAACCAGTGATGTGATTACACATGAATGAAAAGAGAGCTGGGAGGTGAGTGTTTGGATAGGCAGTTCCGTTCTAGCCACGGTTACCACAGGAGGGGAGCATTGATTATTGGTATCTTTCCTGTCTTTACCACAGATCCCATTCAATCCACCAGGGTTCAGTGGAAAGGCAAAGGGACTGAGCTCTCCAGAGTACTGAGACTGACCTGAGGAACAAGTCAGGTGATGTTGGGTCATTGTGTACAGAAGGAGAAGTGAACCCCATTGCCTCATAAACATCTGGACACAGACAAAGATGTTCTTTGCCATGCACATGCCCTTGGTCTCCACGGTACTAGGTGGCGGGGCTGTGGGGGCTGGTGCACACCCTCGAGTACCACCTACCTCCATGCTTTTTTCCCTGTGAATGAGAGTCAGCGAAGGAAGCAACAGGTAAACATGGGGAGAAGTCAATCACACGAAATTAAAGAGCAAGGAATCAGTCATAGAATATGGACCCTGCCCTCTAAACCTGGGAGTGAGAATAACGGGCCAAGGGTTGATCTTTTATCTTCTAGCTTGCTGGTCATGTGATATCACAATAAACAGACATTTTACCCACCCCCTCCCCAATTAAAGGCCTGCTGTGCCTCATTTATGGGATCTTAGAAGAAGTGCTATAGGAGCCCAGGGTATACTTTTGGGTATGGTAGCAGCATGGGGTATCCCATGAACTTTCCAAGGTGGAGTGAATGGACTCGTGCAGACTTCAGAGGTATATCCAAGACCTGGCAACTGCCCCTAAGACACCCATTTGTACACACATGCACACACAGTCACATGCACACTATAGTCTGCTTGGACCTATATAGAAATAAACCGCCTGGCCCCTAGGGTTGTAAGCATGCCTCATAATATAGTGAAAAGAATAAAATTAGCTTGCAGAGCATTTCCTGTTTTCTTTTCAGTGCACAGAAGAATGGTGTGAGTCCTGCTCTGCTGATCTCTGAAATGGTTCTTTACCTTGAAACAACATTAAAGTCACTACTGTCTGAGAATCTAGGAGTATGTTTACAATATAATTAGCATGGTAATCAAAAGCAGTCAATGAAACATAAAAAAACCAATTACTTGTGGCTTTAAACTGTTTGCCATTAAATAATACAACTAGAAACAACAACAAATCCTCTTTTGTGATGCTTTGAGGTAAAAAAAAAAAAAAATCAATTCATCTCTGTCTGAGACTTTAGCTTATTATAGACATCTGCTGATGGCAAAAAGCCAAGACCACTATTACAAGGTTTCCACTAAAGCAAAGACATTTTTATGCTATTCACAAGGAAGAAAGGTTGATTTATTTATTTCTGGGGCAAACATCTCTGTATGTTTTTCCTTTCTGCTAGATTTTTACTTCTGAAGTATTCATAAAAATAATTGGCAGCACTCAGTCAAGAGCTGGTCTCCATTTCAGTGTTTTCTTAGGTACCCTGCCTTGAGTCGGGCCTGGTCTGGCAAGAGTCTCTCTGGGTCCAGATCATTCGCCATGATGGGGCCAACTGGGTGGGTGGCCTCACCCGGAACTGCTCCTGCACAGGGTCGGGAAGAAGACAGCAGGTGCCTAAGGGGCCTTCATGCAGACTGACAAGATGCAGTGGGTACACATGGTGGTCACTCAGCTCTATTGGCAAAGCCAATGGCACCCCTTTCCTGGCTGGTATATTCCTCGCTCCAGTGAGAGAGGAGAATTGCTTCCAATCATCAGTGGAAAGGACATGATCAGAGAGAGTGGTAAAGTTGCTTGCTGATGTCCCCAGCAAGTAAGATACTGACTCCATATCCCACACTCTTTCCACTGCATCAGACACCCTCTGGACCTGATCTGAGAGTGCTGTTCTCCTAGATGGTTACTTTTTGCAGAGGAGAGACCGTCAATAACTCATTTCCCTAAAGAGCATCCACAGCAAGAAAAATATAATTCAGGATGTTTTGTTAGCCATCAGAAGGTGACAGTCATCATTTCCTAGTTCTAAGTTTGATATATCTGCATTATTGCTCCCTTGTTGGATTTACTTTACTTATGGTCCCCAGACCATTTGCTCCTTTTTTTTTTTTCCTTTAAATACTGTAGATGGAAGCCTGACTTCTAGTTAGGCTGCTCATTTTTTGTTTATCCTGTTGCCCCATCTAATTCAACATCCATACTACTTTAAACAGATCATAATTACATCAACACCAACCACTCATTACTGGATACTAGTTTTACAAATGGGAGTGCTAGAGGTAGGTAATTCAGATTACTGGCTATGTCTTCCACCAAAAACACTGATCCCCTTAAACAAACACATCTTGCTTGATTTTACTAACATACATCAGGGCTTTCATTTGCTTTAATTTTAATTTATAAATATAAACATGCTATATATATTAAGCCATGGTAAACCAAAGTTGACTTTCCTTCCCTCACTATTAGCAATCACTCTGGGAAATAAAAACAAAATAGAAATTTCAACAAAATGAAAAGCTTAATTTTACCTTGATTGACAAGTGATTTTACTTTGGAGTTGTATTATTATCTTAAAAAATTAGATGCAGAAAATAAGGAGACTGCCTTTTTTTATCATTAAAATTTTTTTTTGCCCTTAAAGCAAACAAAACATCTACAAACTGATATCCTTCATGAACATATATTCAAAAGTTCTAAACAAAGTTTTATCAAATGGAATCCAACACTACAGTAAAAGGATCCTTACCTCATAACTATATACAACATTTAACTCAAAGTGGATCATACACCTAATGTAAAACCTACATTATGAAACTTCTAGAAGATAACAAAAAAGAAAAAAAAAATGTGACCTTGGATTTTAGTAACGACACCAAAGGCACAATCTATGGAGTATCGGAGAAATGCAAATTAAAACCAAAAGTCACTGTAAGTATGATTAGATTAAATTAAACAGTCTGACCATATGTATTAGTGATGAGAATGTAGAGGAACCAGAACTCTGCAGGTGGAAGTGTAAGGAAAAAAAGGAAGGAAGGGAGGAGGGGAGGAGGGGAGGAGGGGAGGAAGGAAATGGTACAACCATCTTGGGAAAGTTTGGCAGCTTCCTAAAATATACACCTGCTAAACGATCCAGGTTTCATCCTCAGATGTTTGGTATGTGGTGGTGTTGTCATTACCTTTTTTTTTCCCCCCATGCAGGAGGGTTTCTGTTTCATTATTCCAGCTAAGTATGAATCTGCAAGCAGTTTTTAGAGATGGAACTTTATCAGTAAGCACGCAAACACGGCAACAAAACTGCCACCAGGGGCTTCCCATTGGCCACCAAATCCACACTTGTATTTCCCTTGCTGGCTAATTCTGTGTACTTTTCTATTATCCTCAAAGTCTGAGGTCATCTCCAGTTCCTAAAGAGATCTAGTCATGGTCCTGCAATTTCATATTAGTGGCTGCATTTCAGTTTGATTAAACTGTCTTGAGCTCATGCTTTATACCAAGCTCTATAGAATGTACTGGGAACAGAGAGAATTTCATCACAGTTCTCAGTGTGGAGAAGAGCCATGTCATCCATGTCATCCATGAAATTCTAGGTCAGTCTGGATGTTCAGAAAAGGCATTCCATCAAATCTTTAGGGTATCAGCCCCTCAACATGTGCCTAATCCTACTTTAAGCTATATATTCATAGCATTCCAGCCCATTGGTTCTGCAACCCTATAACACCAAAATCAGACCAGAAGATCGTCTCATTTATCTCAACAACATAAGTAGATATGATTAGTCACATTTTCTGTAAGATGAAATTAATACTTAGAAAATTTAAAGACTGCTTCATAATCATTCTTTTAAGCATTGGTAAAATAAAATTAAGTAAAAAGTAACATATTTCTATCCTATACAATATCTGTTTTTCTGTCACTTACTGTAGATCCAAAATACAAGACACAGGGCCTAAAACATATCAGGTGCATGTTCTATGCAAGTTATAGTAATACTAGCAGTGAAACCAAGTGGATGGAAAAAATGTAATTATGCCCATAAATCCCATAGTTGTTGATGTTGTTCAGGAAGCTCAGCCAAGTCCAACTCTTTGTGACCCCATGAACACAGAATGACAGACTTCCTTGTCCTTCACTGTCTCCCTGAGTTTGTTCAGACTCTTGTCCACTGAATCAGTGATGCCATCCAATCATCTCATCCTCTGTCACCCCCTTCTCTGGTCCTCAGCCATTCCCAGCATCAGGGTCTTTTCCATTGAGTCAGTTCTTCATGTCAGGTATCCAAAATATTGGAGCTTCAACTTCAGCATCAGTCCTTCCAAAGAATATTCAGGACTGATTTCCTTTAGGATTCACTGATTTGATATCCTTGAAGTCCAAAGGACTCTCAAGAGTCTTCTCCAACACCATAGTTCAAAAGCATCAATTCTTCGGTGCTCAACTTTCTTTATGGTACAACTCTCACATCCATACATGATTAGGAAAAACCATAGCTTTGACTAGATGGACATTTGTTGGTAAAGTAATGTCTCTGTTTTTTAATATGCTGTTTAAGTTTATCATTGCTTTTCGTCCAAGGAGCAAGCATCTTTCAATTTCTTGAAAGCATTCACCATCTGCAGTGATTTTGCAGATCCAAAAATATATCCAAAAAAAAAATGTCTCTCACTCTTTCCCCATCTATTTGCCAAGTGATGGGACCGGATGCCATTATCTTAGTTGTATGAATGTTGAGTTTTAAGCCAGCTTTTTCACTCTCCTCTTCCGCTTTCATCAAAAGGCTTCTTAGTTCCTTTTCCCTTTTGGCCATGAGGGTGGTGTCATCTGCATATCTGAGGTTATTGATATTTCTCCTGGCAGCTTGATTCCAACTTGTGCTTCACCCAGCCCAGCATGTTTCATGATATGCTCTGCATAGAAGTTAAATAAGCAGGGTGACAATATACAGCCTTGGCATACTCCTTTCCCAGTTAGGAACCAGTCTGTTTGTGCATGTCTGGTTCTAACTATTGCTTCTTAACCTGCATACAGATTTCTCAAGAGGCAGGTAAGGTGCTCCGGTATTCCTATCTCTTTAAGAATTTTCCACAGTTTGTTGTGATCCACACAGTCCAAGGCTTTGGCATAGTCAGTAAAGCAGAAGTAGATGTTTTTCTGGAACTCTCTTGCTTTTTTGATGATCCAACAGATGTTGGGAATATGATCTCTCATTCCTCTGCCTTTTCTAAATCCAGCTTGAACATCTGGAAGTTCTCAGTTCACGTATTGTTGAAGCCTTGCTTGGAGAATGAGTGTGAGATGAGTGCAATTGTGTGGTAGTTTGAACATACTTTGGTATTGCCCTTATTTGGGATTGGAATGAAAACTGACCTTTCTCACTCTGTGGCCACTGCTGAGTTTTCCAAATTTGCTGGCATATTGAGTGCAGCACTTTAACAGCATTATCTTTTAGGATTTGAAATAGCTTAGCTGGAATTCTATCACCTCCACTAGCTTTGTTTGCATTGATGCTTCCTAAGGCCCACTTGACTTTAAACTCCAGGATGTCTGGTTCTAGGTGAGTGATCACAGCTTCATAGTTATCTGCTTTATTAAGATCTTTTTTTGTATAGTTCTTCCGTGTATTTTTGCCACGTCGTCTTAATATCTTCTGCTATACCATTTCTGTCCTTTATTGTACCCATCTTTGCATGAAATGTTCCCTTGGTATCTCTAATTTTCTTTACGAGATCTCTAATCTCTCTCAATCTATTGCTCTCCTCTGTTTCTTTGCATTGTTCTCTTAGGAAAGCGTTCTTATCTCTCCTTGCTATTTTTTTGGAACCCTGCATTCAGATGGGTGTATCTTTCCTTTTCCAACACATATTTTTTATATAGTGGTCCCCATCTTGAGGCTTCCTGGCTGAAACATAACTTTGCTTCTCTATGAAGGCATTTTAAGTATAGCAAGATTACCATGTCTATAGTCCTCCAAAGAAAGTAGAAATCCACCTACCAGTCTGAGTAATGCATGATAAAACAGTTTTCTAGCCACTTCTTTTAAATATTCAGATAAACACTGCAAATACTTCAAGGCCAGTTTGTGAGTTTCCTGGGAGGGTTTTGTATAATTATTGAAGATCTCCACCCAGATATCAAGCCGCATCAGTTAGATGATTTATTTCAGGGATTCATACGTAGTATAAAATAATGCAGTGTGTGTGTGTGTGTGTGTGTGTGTGTGTGTGTTTCCAAATGCCACAAGACCCATACAGTTATTTATGTCACTTTCTTTTACCGGTAGCAGTTCCCCAGGATAGTAAGCAAAGGTCCCAGAGTACCAGAAGCAAGTTTATAAGGGCACTCTGTCCCACATCAGTCTACGTGCTGGTGGGGACAAAGCCACAGCAGTCCAGCTCCAGCCCGGCTTCCGCTGAGCTCAGACCATGCTACCTTTCCTGGGGCTTTGTTCTCAACCTTGCAACTGGTTATGTTTTTTTCCCAGAGAACTCTCTTCACTTGGATCTGCAAGATTATTTCTTGCCGGTGTGTTCTCTCTCTTTCTCCCCACTGATTCCCAAAGACTGTTCTCGTTGACTCCCCCTTCAAGGCAGCTGGTAGCCAAATCCTGCAAGTTCTCTTCAGAAAAAAGGCTGAGAGCTCCCTGCTCACCTACTCAGAGAACCAGCAGTGTCAGAGCAGTGCTTACAGATGGATGCCCTGCAGAGTGGGCATGTTAGGACACTTCTACATCCTAGAGAGTCACTCTCACTGGTGGTGGGTGGTGGCAACAACATAAGTTCATCTGGAGCAGTGCTGGAGCAGAATTCTCTGAATGAACAGAGGGAATCACATGAGAATGCCCATGAACTCTGAGATGAGGGGGCAGGATGTGACCACTGCTGCACTTTTGAAACATAATTCTGCAGCTTGGCACTTTCCAAAGCCAAAGGACAACCTCCGGTGAAGGAGGAGACTGAAGAGCCCAGGAGCTGAACTAAAAGCACAAAATAAAAACTGGAAGTCTTGGTTAAGTCTCCTTGTCCTTTATAGTGTGTGGCTCAAATAGACCTTTGTGTTCTTGTCTGTTCTTGCTTGTATATAAAGAATCTGTGTTGGGATCCTTAACTGTATTAAGAAGGTACTTATGTAGCAAGATCCCAAACTCGACCCTAAAATGGAGTACATGGATAGGCCAAGGGAAGTCTATTTTCACAGTGTCTGAAAGATGGCAGGGAGAAGGAAAAAAGGCTCAAGGTACAAGGAGACTGGTCTAGCAGTCCAGGCAGAGGCAGATCATAGCCCCTGCCCATGTTCCCTGTGGATTTGGGCTGGGGTTCACAGGGTACAGTGTAGCGGGACTTAGGTTCTGCTAAAAACTAGAAGGGACACAAGGCCCTGAGTGGTGAGACCCTGAGACCCTGCCTACAAAGGGAGAAATCTTTACCACAGCACATTGAAGTCTACTCTGGGTAGAAGACAACAACAGTACTTTGGAAGTAGAGGACACATAATCGTGTATGAGGCTTGGGGACTCCTATATGGCATCAGTCAGTCAGTTCAGTAGCTGTCATGTCCCACTCTTTGTGACCCCATGGACTGCAGCATGCCAGGCCTCCCTGTCCATCATCAACTCCTGGAGCTTGCTCAAACTCATGTCCATAGAGTCGGTGATGCCATCCAGCCATCTCATCCTCTGCCATCCCCTTCTCCTTCTACCTTCAATCTTTCGCAGCATCAGGATCTTTTCAAATGAGTCAGCTCTTCGCATGAGGTGGCCAAAGTATTGGAGTTTCAGCTTCAACATCAGTCTTTCCAATGAATGTTCAGGACTGATTTCCTTTAAGATTGACTCGTTTGATCTCCTTGCAGTCTAAGGGACTCTCAAGAGTCTTCTCCAAAACCACAGTTCAAAAGCATCAATTCTTCAGTGCTCAGCTTTCTTTATAGTTCAACTCTCACCTCCATACATGACTACTGGATAAACCATAGTTTTGACTAGATGGCAGAGGATGAGGCTTTGCAAGTCTCAAGGATTTAGGGAGAACAAGTGAAGGGAGGAGTTAGGAACAATGTGAACCTGACCAACTCAGGGAGATTGTTCTTCAGTACAGTCTTCTTTTAATGGTCAAACATATCCTGTCCTTGAGAGGATTTTGGTGCACAGAACATAGGCTTGGGGATTATACAAACACAGGGCTGGGTACCTGTGCCATTTAGTTAACTTCTCTCAGCTTCAGTTTCTTCATCTTTAATACAGGAATAATACCTGCTTCTCAAAGGAGTCATAGGGAATGAAGCATCCATGCATGTGCAGAGATTAAACCATCCCTTTGGTGTTCACCCAGGGTTCAGTGAATGCTCACAGGGGGAAAACAAAGAAAAAAAAATGAATGCAGCATTCTTTGAAAGTCCCTGTTTGTTGTACTAGGATTCATCTTTCTCATTCTGCACTGACATTTCCTATAAGATTCATGGGCTTGACTTGTTTGCTGGGTATCAGGAAGTGAAATTACAGTGACCTGAAGGTCATTGTAAAGGTCCCTCCATAGTGTTTAGGTCAACAAAAAGTGATCCCCACCATGAGCAGTAGCCTTTGGGCTTTGCCTGAGAGCCTGGCTGAGCACTGAAGCAGAACAATAAAGGTTATACAGGATGATCCTGGCTCTGCCTAGAAGGGCTCTCTAATCATGCACAGGTGATTAGATACTGCACAGGTGGATGGCAGATACATTTCAGATAGGTCAATAAAGCAGAGTTGCCTTTTATTAAGGTGACTTACATAAGATTATTTCAATCATGCACTGTCTGCATTTCAGATTACATAAATATACCAACTTAGGCACCAATGTTATGCTGGATTCATTCTTGCATTCCATGGCTACTCACTGGTGCTAATCTTTACTGGATATTGTAATGATATCTAGGGATAAAACATTGAGTAAGCACCATTCCTGTCCTTTCTTCCAGTGATGAAAAAAGTGAAAAAGTGAAAGTGTTAGTCACTCAATGGCGTCCAACTCTTCAAACCCATGAACTGTAGCCCACCAGGATCCTCTGTCCATGGAATTCTCCAGGCAAGAATATGGGAGTGGGTAGCCATTCCTTTCTCCAGGAGATTTTCCTGACTCAGGGATTGAACCCAGTTCTCCTGCATTGCAGGTAGATATGAGCCACCAGGGAAGCCCTCTTCCATTGATGAGAACAGATAATTACACCAGAGTGAGATGAATGGTGGAGGGAATTTGTGTTAAGTCCATACAAGAACCACAGGGGACTTCAAAAAGTGAGGTCCCACCTGAACTGAGGTCAGAAAGACAAGTAGGAATTGGGCAGATGGAAAAGGGGGAAATGGGAAGCTCTTCATGCAATCATTCCAGATGTTCAAGCTGGGTTTAGAAAATGCAGAGGAGCCAGAGATCCAATTGCCAGTGTCTGCTGGATCATAGAGATAGCAAGGGAATTCCAGAAAAACATCTACCTCTGTTTCATTGACTATGCCAAAGCCTTTGACTGTGTGGATCATAGCAAACTGGGAAAATCTTAGAGACAGAAATACCAGACCATCTTACCTGTCTCCTGAGAAACCTGTATGTGGGCCAAAAAGCAACAGTTAGAACCTTGTATGGAACAACAGACTGGTTCAGGATTGAGAAAGGAGTATGATAAGGCTATTTACTGTCACCCTGTTCATTTAACTTCTATGCAGATGACAACTTGCAAAATGCCAGGCTGGATGAGTTACAAGCTAGAGTTAAGAATGCCAGGAGAAATTTCAATAACCTCAGATATGTGGGTGATACCACTCTAATGACAGAAAACAAAGAGGAAATAAAGAGTCTCTTGATGAGGGTGAAGGAGGAGAGTGAAAAAGTTAGCTTAAAACTCAATATTAAAAAATCTAAGATCATGGTATCTGGTTCCATCACTTCATGGCAAACAGAAGGGGAAAGGGAAGCAGTGACAGATTTCCTCTTCTTGGGCTCTAAAGTCACTATGGATGGTGACTGCAGCTGTGAAATTTGAAGGCCATTGCTTCTTGGCAGGAAAGATATGATAAACCTAGACAGTGTGTTAAAAAGCAAAGACATCACTTTGCCTACAAAGGACTGTATAGTTAAGGTTATGATCTTTCCAGTAGTAATGTATGGATGTGAGAATTGAACAATAAAGAAGACAGAGTGCTAAAGAATTGATACTTTTGAATTGTGGTGCTGGAGAAGACTCTTGAGACTCCCTTGGAAAGCAAGGAGATCAAACCAGTCAATCTGAAAGGAAATCAACCTTTTTTTTGGAAGGATTGATGCTTAAGCTTAAAGTCCAACACTTTGGCAACCTGATGTGAAGAGCTGACTCATTGGAAAAGACCCTGATGCTGGGAAAGATTAAAGGCAGAAGGAAAAGGGGGTGAGAGAGGATGAGATGGTTGGATGGCATCACTGATTCAATGGGCATGAATTTGGTCAAACTCTGGGAGATGAGGCACAGAGAAGCCTGGTGTGCTGCCGTCCATGGAGTCATAAAGAGTCAGACATGACTTGGTGACTGAAAAAATAATCATTCAATAATTACTGGTTTAGCACTTCTCTGTTGTCCTGTGCTCCAATTACAAAATGATGAATAAGACAGAACCTTTGTCCAAGGAGGCAGTGAAGGCATGTAGTCACACGTGCTTCTAAAGGGGAGGTGGAAGTTGCTAAAGAATGACCATTGTATCTCTAACCTGGTTGGCAGGGGCAGGGTGGAGGTGTATTGGGAATGTCTTAAAATGAGACTTGAATGCTTGGCAGGAATTAGGTGGTGTATGTGAACAGAACAGCATTTCAGGTGGAAGGGAGAGCATATGTGAAGGATGAGAAACTAGAAAAATGCTGGTACTTTCAAGGAAGTGAAAGAATTTCAGCCCATGTACTGCCTGGAAAGTGGAAGGAGAGGTGAGAATGGAGAAGTGAGAAGGACCTGGTCATGCCAGGCTGTGGGACTCAGGTTAGACAGGATGGACAGTTGAAAACATTTTAAGGGTGGTCATAACATTTATAGTTCAGACTGAGAAAAAGCAGAGCTTTTGGTTATGATATGGAGAATGGGTTGAAAGTGGGGCGGGAAATAACTCTCCTCTCTAGAATAGGTCTGGTGGGACCAGGGGAGCTGAGAATCCACTTAAGAGTTCATTTTAGTAACTCAGACAATGCTGCTGTGAACATCAGGAGAGGCAGTCAAAATTGAGATTACATATGAGTTATATAGGCAACATGGTAGATTGTTTTTCTCAGTAGGTTAAAGCAAGTTTTGTAACCTAAAGTTGGATATCAAAAATTATTTCTGATCAGTAGGGTAAATTCTTCCTCAACTAGCCAATTGCTTGGTCTCAGAAGGAAGAGGGTCCAGACTTCCTGGGCACAATAGGTAATATTGGCACCAACTTCCCACCTACCACATCTCCTTCTAACTTTGCTCCCATTGCAAGACTTTCTTGAGGCCCCAAATGGGCGCAAAAGTCAGGAGATGGCCTGAGACCATGACTGCCCTCAACATCAGGTTTTCAGTGGTTAGTTCCACAGAATGACTCATAAAAGGTTAAATTATCATCAAATATCATGTGAGCTGCTGAAACAAGGAACAAATAAGTCCCAACACTGGTGAAACTCAGGCTTCCTTGTGCTTCTCCCTCCAGCTCCTGATGGTCAGAACAAGGCAAGTGGCTAGGACACTGTCTTTCAGAGGTGCTGCAGTGAGGCAGGGCTCCCCAATCTCTTCAGTGAATCCAGAGGTGCTGCAGTGAAGCAGGGCTCCCCAGTCTCTTTAGTGAAGCAGGGCTCACCGTTTCTTCTAAACCCTCATCAAAGCAGCAAGGCACTGTATTTTTATCTTACTAAAGACAGTCAGATTTAAATGACATTTAAACTCTTTATGCTCAGGACTGATCAACTTAAGAGTTCTTTCCAGTTCATATGGCCATTTAAACCAAAACATGTTCCTCACAGAGATCGTTGAAGATGTCCATTCCCAGCCTCCATCATTACTTTACAAGTGGGTAGTGGGTTTTAGCCATATTGATGTAAACCAGTTCCACATCTGGACCTTAAAGCTCTCCCACCTTTACTCCAGCTGTTTCTTCTTCTTCTGTGATGAAGACACAGTGTGAACAGGGAACAAGAGTCCCACCTAACACCTTTGGACTTTGCTTAAGTAAGGAATAAGTCTTTTCTTTGTTAAACCAATGGAGTTTGGGGTTTTACTGATTAATGTGGTAGAGCACATAGAGCCTCTAATATATTCATCTTGACTCTTGCATCTTTTCTGAAGCAAATGCTCATCAGCAACTTTGAAAGTGCCCATAGTCAGGCTGCAAATGCTCTCTGTGCCCCATCTGGAAAAGGACATGATTGTGAAGAAAACTTCTTAACCTCATACAGGACACTTAGGAAGTAAAATCACAAAACTTGGATATTTTTTGAATGTGATGATGGAGAGGGGCAGAAATAATGAGATACTGCTAGATGGCAGTGTCTTGGAGAGGGGAGAATTGAGAGGCAGAGCATGTTGTATTCTGATTTGTTTTGTTTTAATTTTGTGGGAAGTGAGAAGAAATAGTCCATTCTGTGTTGGACTTGCTGATTTTAATGTACCTGTGGACATCCAAGTTGAGAATCCAGGGGAAAATTGGATATACCTAAGATGTCCTTTTCATTATAGGGGACTGGGATGCAAAAGTAGAAAGTCAAGAAACACCTGGAGTAACAGGCAAATTTGGCCTTGGAGTACAGAATGAAGCAGGGCAAAGGCTAATAGAGTTTTGCCAAGAGAACACACTGGTCATAGCAAACACCTTCCAACAACACAAGAGAAGACTCTACACATGGACATCACCAGATGACCAACACCGAAATCAGATTGATTATATTCTCTGCAGTCAAAGATGGAGAAGCTCTATACAGTCAGTGCTCAGTGCTCTTCAGTGCTCAGCTTTCTTCGACTCCAAAATCACTGCAGATGGTGACTACAGCCATGAAATTAAAAGACGCTTACTCCTTGGAAGGAAAGTTATGACCAACCTAGACAGCATATTAAAAAGCAGAGACATTACTTTGCCAACAAAGGTTCATCTAGTCAAGGCTATGATTTTTCCAGTGGTCATGTATGGATGTGAGAGTTGGACTGTGAAGAAAGCTGAGTGCCGAAAAATTGATGCTTTTGTACTGTGGTATTGGAGAAGACTCTTGAGAGTCCCTTGGACTGCAAGGAGATCCAACCAGTCCATCCTAAAGGAGATCAGTCCTGGGTGTTCATTGGAAGGACTGATGTTGAAGCTGAAACTCCAATACTTCGACCACCTGCTGCAAAGAGTTGACTCATTTGAAAAGACCCTGATGCTGGGGGCGGATTGGGGGCAGGAGGAGAAGGGGACGACAGAGGATGAGGTGGCTGGATGGCATCACCGACTCGATGGACATGAGTTTGAGTAAACTCTGGGAGTTGTTGATGGACAGAAAGGCCTGGTGTGCTGCGATTCATGAGGTCACAAAGAGTCAGACATGACTGAGCGACTGAACTGACTGACTGACTGACTGAGAGTTAGTTCTCTGTAGTCTAGGGTCTTGGAGTCAGTGCTCCCACTCCAAAGGCTCAGGGCTTGATCTCTGGTCAGTAATGAAGATTCCACAAGTGTTTTGTTATGGCATTAAGTGAGATTAAAACAAATATCCCAAAATGAGAAACCAAAGATGAGCCCCAGGCAAATGGCAGTTACAACATCAAGCAAATAATAATTATAATAATGGGATATACTCATATACATATACACCCATAACTGATGTCAAACCAGTCCAACAACAATAAACACAGTATATTGACCCAGTGAACAAAGGAAATAAAAAAAAACCTTATATTTACCAGTTAAAAACAAAACTAACTAAAACACAAACTGTAAAACAAAACTAAATCAAGGTGCCAAGTGGGGAATAAAGCAATGAAAACAAAACTAACAAATATGTTGAGAGGAAAAGAAAAAAAGAAAAGAAAGAAAGAATAGATATGCAAATTTAAGTAGAGATAGATGAAGAAGATTTATATACATTAAAGATTAGCTGAAAGGGGAAAAGAACAGTAGGAAAGGCAAAGGAATAAATGTAGAAAAAATATAATAGGCTTAAAGAAATAAAAAATTAAAAATACAGAAGAGAGGAAAAAAGAAAAAAAGGAAAACTCCACCGAACTGCAAAAGCCCAACATAGAGGCAGAGGTTTATAACAACAATAAAAAGTGTTACTGAATATACACATATACTTATCTGTGCATAAGCAAAATCAAAACAGTCCAACAAAAGTAAAGTACAGTAGATTGAACCAGTGAACAAAGGAAACCAAAAATTATATCTACCAGTTAAGAACACAACTAACTAAAGCAAAACTGGAAAATAAAGCTAAAGCAAGTTGACAACTGGGGAATAAAGCAATGAAAATAAAACTAATAAATACATTGAGAGGAAAGGAAAGAAAGAAAAGAAAGAATATATATGCAAAGTTAAGTAGAAGTAGATGACAAAGATTTATATACTTTCAAGATTAACTGCAAGGGGGGGAAAGAACAGTAGAATAAACAAACAAAGAAATGAATGTAGGAAAAATAATAATAGGTTTAAAAAATTAAAAGAGAGAGAGAGAGAGGAAAAGAAAAAAGAAAAAAAAAATCTCCACAGAACTGCAAAAGCCCAACATAGATGCAGAGGTTTATAACAACAGTAAAAAAATGTGACACATAAAAACAAAAGCTCAAAAGCTTAATTAAATTTCATAGTGCCAATAAAGTTGAAAACTACAATGGGGGGGGTGAGAAAAAAAAAAGAAAAAAAATCCAAAATAATCTACAGAACAGGTTAAAACATAAGAATAATAAATGTTTCTCTTGAGTCACTGCTGTCAGAGTCCTTTCCCTCGCTGGGAGTCACAGTCCACCTCAGCTCCCTACGATGCCCTCCAACACTGTGCTGGTGTCTGGACCTGCTGTGGGGGCAGCTCAGACTCTAATCTGGTCCTACTCCTGTGTGTTCTTGCCTCCGATGTCCACAGCTGTCAGAGCTAGTGTGCTTTCTTCTGTGTGAGCTCTCAGTGCCCTTTTATAGATTCCAAAGACACAGAGTCTGCCTAGTTGATCCTGTGGGTTTAATCTGCAGCTTGTACAGCTGGTGGGAAGGTTTGGGTCTTCCTCCTTAGTCACTCTGCCCCTGGGTTTCAATTGCGGTTTTATTTCCACCTCTGCCTGTGGGTCGTCCACTGGGGTTTGCTCCTGAGGCTGCCCTGGAGGACTTGGGTCTGTCCCTGTGAGGGCAGGTGTGGAGGCGGTGCAGCTGCTTGAGTGACAGGGGTTCTGGAAGCACCAGGTCCTCAGGGGAGTTGGTGTCTAGGGAGCAGGAAATATAGTGCTCTAGAATGATATGGCAACTAGGATTGGCCAATATGCTCCAGTGTTCTTGCCTGGAGAACCCCGCTCCCTGACAGAGAAGCCTGGCAGGCCACAGTCTACAGGGTTGCAAAGAGTTGGACATGACTGAAGCGACCCTGTGTGCGCAGATGCAAGACTTTTGCTGTGGCAGCTCTGCCCCAGTGAGAGTTGAGTGTGAAGGTGGCACAGCTGTTTGGCTTTCGGGAACCCTGGAGGCTCCAAGTGTGCAGAGGCACGGACTGCCTTCACCACAGGAGTTATGGCCCTATAGGAGTCTTTTTTTGAGCCTCTTGTAGCTGGCGATCAGAAGGCCTCTTTGGCCAGCCTTTCTCCGCAGCTCTGCCCGTTCAGGCACTTAGAGGGCTCCCTTGCCTGGGGTCCTTCTCTGCTGTTCAGTGCATCAGGAACATAGAGGGGCTCCTATGGCTGGGGTCCTACTCTCTAGATCGGCACATCAGGCATTTAAAGGGGCACCCTGGGTGGGGACCTCCTCTGTTGTTCAATGTGTCTGACTTTTAATGGGCCAGTCTCTCTATTGTTCAGCTGCCAATGTGATGCTGGCTGTATGGGGAAAGAGAGGCTTTGGTGATGGCTCTGCCCTCTATGTATGACTGAGTGTATCACCTTGCTTCCATGGCTGCCTGGCTTTCCTCCATGGGCATTTCCCACCACAATCTCCTCCCTCACATCCCCTCGATCCCTCTTTCCTCAGTCAACAGCAGCCCTCACCCTGGGATTGCTCCACAATCCCTAAACACCAGCTCCCAGCTGCTGCACCTTCCAGGGCACCTGTGTCCCTACCCGGGGTATGTATGGCTGCAGCAAGTACTGTCTGATTCTCATTCCATTTAGGCTGCCACAGAGCAGGTCTTTCACTGTCAGCCTTAAATGTTTCTCCTCTGACTCAGACAATTGCCCTGATATGAAGATTGGACCCCTGTTTTTTTCCCCCACACACCAAGGCAGGTCAAGTCCTACTAACACTCCTCTTTTCCCGCCTAGTTCCTTCATTCTCCCAAGTTTGTGTGGTTCTATATATTCTTTTCCGCTGGTCAGGTCCTCCTGTCCACTCTCAGCTGGTGTTCTGCATGCCCTTCTGTGTCTAAAGGTGTATTCCTGATGTATCCATGGAGAGAGATGTACTCCATGCCCACCTACTTCTCTGCCATCGTGCTCTTTCAAGAACCATAGTACTTTTTTAAAAAGTCTTTTTGTAGAAGCTGATGTGACACTTCAAATAAGAGCCTTTTGGTTCCCTCATGACAGTTTTTACCATTCTCTGGGTGACAGAAAGCCAGTAGTCCCTGCCCCAGAGCACACAAACTTGAGTAGGCAGGGCAAAGTGGGGACAAGAGCTGGTTTAACAAGTCTAAATGAGCCTGCAGAAAGGTACATCAGGGTGTAGAGCCTGAACATGTTAAAAACTGGTCTTCTTAAGACAGAACCACTGAGGCCTGGAGTGAGGCAGGGTTTGGGCTTCAGTGGCACAGCTGTTTATTCAGTGTCTCTGCATGGCTCTTTCCATGACGACTGAGGAGTGGACCCAGTGTTTTTCTAAGGTGATCGCAGAGTGATTCTACAAAATTCAGTATTTGCTATTCACTTACATCATATTGGAATACCATTTACCTTGTCTTGGAAATAAAGCGGTGTATAAATGGCAGGAAAAAAAGTTGACTGTGTAGGGTATAGTGCTCTTAATGACCCAGACAACCTTGATCACTCACCTAGAGGCAGACATCCTAGAATGTGAAGTCAAGTGGGCCTAGGAAGTATTACTATGAACCAAGTTAGTGGAGGTGATGGAATTGCAGCTGAGCTATTTTAAATCCTAAAAGATGATGCTATTAGAGTACTGCACTCAATATGCTAGAAAATTTGGAAAACTTAGCAGTGGCCACATGACTGGAAAAGATCAATTTTCATTCCAATCCTAAAGAAGGGCAATGACAAAGAATGTTCAAACTATTACACAGTCAGACTCAATTCACATGCTAAGAAGATAATGCTCAAAATCCTTCAAGCTAGGCTT
Organism: Cervus elaphus; assembly: GCF_910594005.1. Lineage (NCBI taxonomy): Eukaryota > Metazoa > Chordata > Mammalia > Artiodactyla > Cervidae > Cervus > Cervus elaphus. The sequence continues at coordinate 4,623,058 of NC_057847.1, forward strand.
CAACAGTACATGCACTGAGACCTTTCAGATGTACAAGGTAGATCTAGAAAAGGCAGAGGAACCAGAGATCAAATTGCCAACATTCATTGGATTACATAGAAAAAACAAGAGGATTAAAAAAAAACAAAAAAAGAAAAAACAAAAACAAACAAACAAAAAAAACCTTCTGCTTCATTGACTATGCTTTTGACTGTGTAGATGAAAACAAACTGGAAAATTCTTAAAGAGATGAAACTACCAGACCAGCTTACCTGCCTCCTGAGAAACTTGTATGCAGGTCAAGAAGCAACAGTTAGAACCAGACATGGAACAATGGACTGGTTAGAAATTGGGAAAGGAGTATATGTCAAGGCTATATATTGTCACCCTGCTTATCCAACTTACATTCAGAGTCTATCATGTGAAATGCCAGGCTGGATGAATCCAGCTGTAATCAAGATTTCTGGGAGAAATATCAATAACCTCACATATGCAGATGACACTGACAGTGTTAACAGCCTCTGTAGGGAGGCCAGAAATCCCTAAGGGGCGCAAGGAAATAAACTGCAAGTGATAGACCTTTTTGCCTTTTCTGTTGATGATACCTTGTTCTGAATTAACTTAACTTTTCTCAAACTTTGAGCTAACCAATGCATTTTTCTTATGGAAATGCTTTCCTTAAGATATGTTAATGAAGCTATTTATTTGCTTTGGAATCTTCCTTTCTTCAAGTTGGTTCCAGTTCTGCCTAAGACTATTTTTTTTTTTTTCTTTTCTCAAACCTTGGGCTGATAATGGCTCAACAAACCAGTATCCATGTCAATTTTTTTATGACCTGGAATGACACACCTTTTGCCATTCTATCTCAAAAATGCATATTGTGGGAGAGGAGCCTGGTGAAACTCCCTCAGCCTAGAGGTTTCTCTCTTCTCTGGTCAGCAGCTTGCTAACAGACATAAAGGGGCTTCCCTGATAGCTCAGTTAAAACGCCTTGCTAAAAACTAGCAAGCAGGCACTCTTTCTGTCCCCTTCTGATGTCTATGTCAGAAGCTTTCTCTATCTCTATTATACTTTAACAAACTTTGCTACACAAAAAGCTCCAAGTAGTCAACCTCATCTCTGGCCCCAGATAGAAATCCTCTCCTCCGGAGATCACGAATCCCAGCATAGCACATACCTCACAACCACAACAGTTCAACACCACCTTTATGGCAGAAAGCAAAAAAGCATTAAAGAGCCTCTTGATGAAGGTGAAAGAGGAGAGTGAAAAGGCTGGTTTAAAAATCAACATTCAAAAAAAATCTAAGATTATGGTATCCGGTCCCATCACTTCATGGCAAATATACGGGGAAACAATGGAAACAGTGACAGACTTTTTTTCTTGGGCTCCAATGTCACTGTGGATGGTGACTGCAACTATGAAATTAGAAGAGGCTTGCTCATAGGAAGAAAAACTATGACAAACCTAAACAGTGTATTAAAAAGCAGAGACATAATTTTGCTGGCAAAGGTTCATATAGTCAAAGATACGGTTTTTCTGGTAGTCATGTATGGATGTGAGAGTTGGACCGTAAAGAACTTATACTTTTGAACTGTGGTCCTGGAGAAGACTCTTGAGTCCTTTGGACTGCAAAGAGATCAAACGAGTCAAGTCTAAATGAAATCAGCCCTGAATATTCAGTGGAAGGACTGATGCTGAAGCTGAAGATTCAATACTTTGACCACCTGATATGAAGAGCATTGGAAAAGATCCTGGTGCTGGGAAAGATTGAGGGCATGAGAAGGAATAAACAGAGGATGAGATGGTTGGATGATATCATCAGCTCAATGGGTATGAGTTTGAGCCAACTCTGGGAGACAGGAAAGGATAGGGAAGCCTGGTGTGCCACAGTCCATGGGATTGCAGAGTCAGACACAACTGAGCGACTGAACAACAGCATGTGTGCTTTTGTAAATTCTATCTTAGGGATTTCAGTAGAAAAACAATACAAAGAAAAACTCACTGAAATTTCCAAGTTGTGGCAATGAGTAAAAAGAAAGAACATATTCATTTGAGTACTTTAATTCAAGGCAATAAAGTGAAATTAGACATTTAAAATAAGCTGATAATTTAAATAACTCACCAGAGCTTACCAAGTTCTAAATTTTGTATAATAATGGAATTTTAGGGGACTTTTGATATATGCCTTATCAGACAAGAATGAGAGTTCTTAGAATAACTTTCCTGCTAACAAAGAAAACAAGAATAATTTACATTGCAAACTAGGAATATAAGACTTACATGACTTGTTTTAAAAAAAATCTATAAATACCTATAGCTAATTCATACTTAATGATGAGAAGCTGTATGATTTCACCTAAAACAGAATAAAGTAAGAATGTTTCTTCTCACCTTACCTATTCAGCATTGTACTAAAAGCCCTAGTGGATGCAAAACAAACAAAACTAGAAAGAAAGAAAACATATACAGACTGAGGAGAAACAAACTGTACTTGTTCTCAGATTATTATCCATGTAAATAATCCCAAAGAATCAACAAAAAGCTTCTGGAATTAATAAGTTATTATCTTAGGTTACAGGATATAAACATAACATAGTAGAATGAGTTCCTCAGTTTTGTCTGTTTCCCTGCAACGTAGCTATCAGGCTCCTCTGTCCATTGGATTCTCCAGGCAAGAATACTGGAGTGGGTTGTCATTCCCTTCTCCAAAAGATCTTCCTAACCCAGGGATTGAATCCAGGTCTCCTGCATTTCAGGCAGATTCTTTACTGTCTGAGCCACCAGAAGCCCATAAGCATAACATTCATTAAGCCAATTGCTTTCTTATATACCAGCAATGAATAATACAAATTTGAAATTATGATTTAATTTCATTTACATTATACTTAGGTATAACTAACAATTTGTGTATAAAATCTATATGAAGAAAACTACCAAGTCTGATGAAAGTAAACAAATATTTGAATAAATGGAGATAAGCTCCATGTCCATGGATAAAAAGACTCAATACTGTTAAGATGTTATTTTTTTTCCCACCATGATCTAAAGATCAAAGTGATTCTAATAAAAAGTCCAGAAAGTTATTTTGTAGATATTGGCAAACTTTTTCTGAACTTGATATGGAGAGGCAAAACACCCAGAAGAGCCAACAAAATATTGAATAAAAAGGACTAAGTCAGAGGACTGACACTACTCAACAATTCAGACAGTGTGATATTGGCCAAAGAGTAAACGAAAGATAAATGAACCAGAATGAGAGCCCTGAAATAGACCTATATGAAAATAGTCAACTAACCTGTGACAAAGGAATAAAGGTAATTAACTAGAGAAAGGCTTGTCTTCAAAAACTGATGCTAGAGCAACTGGACATCCCCATGCTAAAGAAAAAAAAAAAAAAAATCAGACACAGACATTGTACCTTTTACAAAAATGAACTCAGAATGGATCATAGACAAATGAAAAACATACATCTATGAAACTCGTAGCATACAAGATAAAACCTACATGACTTTGGGTAGGTAATGGCTTTTTAGATACAACACCAAAGGCATAACCCTTGAATGAAAAAATTGATAGCTTGGGCTAAATTAAATTTAAATACTCCTGAACTGTGAAAGAGATTGTTAAGGAAATGAAAAGACAAACCATCAACAGAGAGAACAAGTTTGTAAAGCATATACGAGATAAAGGACTGGTACCTAGCATATGCAAAGAAGTTTTGAAACTCAATAAGAAAGCGAATAACCCAGTCACAAAATGGGCAAAGGATGTGGACAGATACTTACCCAAAAAGATATCCATATGACAGATAAGCACATGGAAAGACACTCAACAACATGTTATCAGAGAATTGAAAATTAAAATAATAATGCCACAAAACTACACATCTGATTTCAGAATGGCTAACATCCAAAATACTGACAACCACAAATGCTCTTATTCATTACTGATAAGAATTCAAAATAGTACAGCCACAATAGAAGACAGTTTGCTAGATTCTAACAAAATTAACCATATTTTCACCCTATGATCCAGAAATTGTCCTTTGTATTTACACAAATAAGTTAAAAAAGAAAATCTTGTGTCAATACTGCAAAGTTACCATGATCAAAACACTATGTATTGGCATAAAAACAGACATATGTACCAATGGAAGAAAATAGAGAGTCCAGAAATAAACCCATACATCTACGGTCTATTAATCTTCAACAAAGGAGGCAAGAATATACAAAGCCAGCCTCTTTAGCAAGTGCTGTTGGGAAAGCTGAAGAGCTGCATGTAAATCAATGAAGTTAGAACACAACCTTACACCATATACAAAAATAAACTTAAAATAGCTTAAAGACTTAAATATAAGACATAACACCATAAAACTCTTGGAAGATAACATAAGCAAAGCATTTTCTGACATAAATTGCAACTGTGTCAGTATCCCAAGGCAAAATAAGTAAAAGCAAAAACAAATAAATGGAACCTAATCAAACATAAGTTTTTGCATAACAAAGAAAACCATAAACAAAATAAAGACTTAGTCTATAGACTGGGAGAAGATATTTGCAAACAATGTGACCAAAAAGGGCTTAATATCCAAAACACAAACATCTCATACAGCTCAAGATAAAAAGTTTTTAAAAATCCATTCAAAAAATGAGCAGAAGACATACAGACATTTCTCCAGAGGACATCTAGATGACCAAGAGGCACATAAAATAATGCTCAACATTGTGAATTATTAGAGAAATGCAAATCAAGCCTTACAATGAGCTATCATCTCACACTAGTCAGAATAGCCATCATTGAATTGTCAATGAATAATAAATACCAGAAAGGATCTGAAGAAAAGGGAACCCTCCTATGCTTTTGGTGGGAATGTAAATTGGTAGAGCCACTGTGTAGACCAGTATGGAAGTTCCTTAAAATATTAAAAATAGAAATACAATATGATTCATCTATCCTCCCCCTGTGCTTATATCCAGGAAAGACACAAGCTCTAATTTGAAAAGATACATACTTCCCAATATTCATGTAATGACTATGTACAATAGCCAAGGCATAGAAGCAATTTAAGTTTTCATGAACAGATGAATGACTAAAGAAGATGTGATACATATATACAATGGAGTAATACTCAGCCATAAAAGAGGATGAAATAATGCCATTTGCAGAAACATGGATGGACCTGAAAATTATTGTACTAAGTGAAGTAAGTCAGACAAAGACAAATATTATATGGTATCACTTACATGAAATCTAAAAAACAATAATACAAATAACCTATTTACAAAATAGAAAAAAAAACCTCACAGATAGAAAACAAACTTATGTTTACAAAACTGGAAAGGAGGAAGGGATAAATTAGGAGTTTGGGATTAACAAATACATACTAATATATATAAAATAGGTTAACAAGGTCCTATTGTATGGTACAGGGAACTATATCAAGTATCTTGTAATAATCTAGCACAGGAAGGCCGAGAGGATCTACTCCATATTCAAGGTCAGGAGGGGCGGCCTGAGGAGATACCCCTCGTCCAAGGTAAGGAGCAGCGGCTGCGCTTTGCTGGAGCAGCCGTGAAGAGATACCCCACGTCCGAGGTAAGAGAAACCCAAGTAAGACGGTAGGCGTTGCGAGAGGACATCAGAGGGCAGACACACTAAAACCATAATCACAGAAAATTAGCCAGCTTGATCACAGGACCACAGTCTTGTCTAACTCAATGAAACTAAGCCATGCTGTGTGGGGCCACCCAAGACGGACGGATCATGGCAGAGAGGTCTGACAGAATGTGGTCCACTGGAGAAGGGAATGGCAAACCACTTCAGTATTCTTGCCTTGAGAACCCCATGAACAGTATGAGAAGGCAAAATGATAGGATACTGAAAGAGGAACTCCCCAGGTCGGTAGGTGCCCAATATGCTGCTGGATTTCAGTGGAGAAATAACTCCAGAAAGAATGAAGGGATGGAGCCAAAGCAAAAACAATACCCAGTTGTGGATGGGACTGGTGATAGAAGCAAGGCCCGATGCTGTAAAAAGCAATATTGCATAGGAAACTGGAATGTTAGATCCATGAATCAAGGCAAATTGGAAGTGGTCAAAAAGGAGATGGCAAGAGTGAATGTCGACATTCTAGGAATCAGCAAACTAAAATGGACTGGAATGGGTGAACTGAACTCAGCTGACCATTATATCTACTACTGTGGGCAGAAATCCCTTAGAAGAAGTGGAGTAGCCATCATAGTCAACAAAAGAGTCCAAAATGCAGTACTTGGATGCAATCTCAAAAATGACAGAATGATCTCTGTTCATTTCCAAGGCAAACCATTCAATATCAGGGTAAACCAAGTCTATGCCCCGACCAGTAACGCTGAAGAAGCTGAAGTTGAATGGTTCTATGAAGACCTACAAGACCTTTTAGAACTAACACCCAAAAAAGATGTCCTTTTCATTATAGGGGACTGGAACGCAAAAGTAGGAAGTCAAGAAACACCTGGAGTAACAGGCAAATTTGGCCTTGGAGTACAGAATGAAGCAGGGCAAAGGCTAATAGAGTTTTGCCAAGAGATTGCACTGGTCATGGCAAACACCCCCTTCCAACAACACAAGTGGAGACTCTGCACACGGACATCACAAGATGGCCAACATCGAAATCAGATTGATTATATACTTTCCGGCTAAAGATGGAGAAGCTCTGTACAGTCAGCAAAAACAAGACCTGGAGCTGACTGTGGCTCAGATCATGAGCTCCTTATTGCCAAATTCAGACTTAAACTGAAGAGAGTAGGAATAACCACTAGACCATTCAGGTATGACCAAAATCAAATCCTTTATGACTATACAGTGGAAGTGAGAAATAGATTTAAGGGACTAGATCTGATAGACAGAGTGTCTGATGAACTATGGGCAGAGGTTCGTGACTTTGTACAGCAGACAGGGATAAAGATCATCCCCATGGAAAAGAAATGCAAAAAGGCAAAATGGTTGTCAGAGGAGGCCTTACAAATAGCTGTGAAAAGAAGAGAAGCAAAAAGCAAAGGAGAAAAGGAAAGATATTCCCATTTGAATGCAGAGTTCCAAAGAATAGCAAGGAGAGATAAGAAAGCTGTCCTCAACGATCAATGCAAAGAAGTAGAGGAAAACAATAGAATGGGAAAGACTAGAGATCTCTTCCAGAAAATTAGAGATACCAAGGGAACGTTTCATGCAAAAATGGGCTCAATAAAGGACAGAAATGGTATGGACCTAACAGAAGCAGAAGATATTAAGAAGAGGTGGCAAGAATACACAGAAGAACTGTACAAAAAAGATCTTCATGACCCAGTTAATCACAGTGGTGTGATTACTCACCTAGAGCCAGACATCCTGGAATGTGAAGTCAAGTGGGCCTTAGAAAGCATCACTATGAACAAAGCTAGTGGATGTGATGGAATTCCCGTTGAGCTATTTCAAATCCTGAAAGATGATGCTGTGAAAGTGCTGCACTCAATGTGCCAGCAAATTTGTAAAACTCAGCAATGGCCACAGGACTGGAAAAGGTCAGTTTTCATTGCAATACCTAAAAAGGACAACCACAAAGAATGCTCAAACTACAGCATAATTGCACTCATCTCACACGCTAGTAAAGTAATGCTCAAAATTCTCCAAGCCAGGCTTCAGCAATACGTGAACCGAGAACTTCCAAATGTTCAAGCTGGTTTTAGAAAAGGCAGAAAATATAGGGTTATCATTACCATCTTTCTAAATTCCATATATATGTGTTAGTAGGCTGTAATGTTCTTTATCTTTCTGGCTTACTTCACTCTGTATAATGGGCTCCAGTTTCATCCATCTCATCAAGTAATTATCCTCCAACTAATAAAAATAAATGAAAAAAAAGAAAAAAAAAAAAAAGAAAAGGCCGAGGAACCAGAGATCAAATTGCCAATATCCGTTGGATCATCGAAAAGCAAGAGAGTTCCAGAAAAACATCTACTTCTGCTTTATTGACTACGCCAAAGCCTTCGACTGTGTGGATCACAATAAACTGTGGAAAATTCTGAAAGAGATGGGAATACCAGACCATCTGACCTGCCTCTTGAGAAACCTGTATGCAGGCCAGGAAGCAATAGTTAGAACTGGACATGGAACAACAGACTGGTTCCAAATAGGAAAAGGAGTACGTCAAGGCTGTATATTGTCACCCTGCTTATTTCACTTATATGCAGAGTACATCATAAGAAACGCTGGGCTGGATGAAGCACAAGCTGGAATCAAGATTGCCGGGAGAAATATCAATAAACTCAGGTATGCAGATGACACCACCCTTATGGCAGAAAGTGAAGAGGAACTGAAAAACCTCTTGATGAAAGTGAAAGAGGAGAGTGAAAAAGTTGACTTAAAGGTCAACATTCAGAAAACTAAGATCATAGCATCTGGTCCCATCACCTCATGGGAAATAGATGGGGAGACAGTGGAAACAGTGTCAGACTTGATTTTTTGGGGCTCCAAAATCACTGCAGATGGTGACTGCAGCCATGAAATTAAAAGACGCTTACTCCTTGGAAGGAAAGTTATGACCAACCTAGATAGCATACTAAAAAGCAGAGATGTTACTTTGCCAACAAAGGTCCATCTGGTCAAGGCTATGGTTTTTCCAGTGGTCATGTATGGATGTGAGAGTTGGCCTGTGAGGAAAGCTGAGCACCAAAAAATTGATGCTTCTGAACTGTGGTGTTGGAGAAGACTCGTGAAAGGCCCTTGGACTGCAAAGAGATCCATCCAGTCCATCCTGAAGTAGATCAGCCCTGGGTGTTCCTTGGAAGGACTGGTGCTGAAGCTGAAACTCCAATACTTTGGCCACCTCATGCAAAGAATTGACTCATTGGAAAAGACCCTGATGCTGGGAGGGATTGGGGGCAGGAGGAGAAGGGGCTGACAGAGGATGAGATGGCTGGATGGCATCACCGACTCAATGGGCATGAGTTTAAGTAAACTCCGGGAGTTTGTGATGGACAGGGAGGCCTGGCGTGTTGCAATTCATGGGGTAGCAAAGAGTCGGACTTGACTGAGCGACTGAGCTTAACTGACTGATAGTGGCAATAAATGGAAAAAGAATATATACAAATACAAATTTATTTATTTATATATGCACATATAAATGTATGTATACATATTTTATACAAGTTTGCCTTTGTATAAAATATATACATACATACAAATATATATGTATAAGTAGATATTTTATAAGCAGTGAAATTATGTCAGTCATGCCCAACTCTTTGCAACTCCATGGACTATACAGTCCATGGAATTCTCCAGGCCAGAATATTGGATTGAGTAGCTGTTTCCTTCTCCAAAAGCTCTTCCCAACCCTGGGATCGAACCCTGGTCTCCCCATTACAGGCAGATTCTTTACCAGCTGGCTACCAGGGATGCCTGCATATGTAAAATATATATTTATTTATGTGCTGTGTGCGCTAACAGGTTGTTTCAGTCATGTCTGACTCTTTGTGACCCTATGGACTATAGCCCACCAGGCTCCCTCATTCATGGGATTCTCCAGGCAAGAATACTGGAGTGGGTTACCAACCCCCCTCCAGGGGACCTTCCTGACAGGGATCAAACCTGTGTCTCTTAAATCTCTTGCATTGATCGGCAGTTGGGTTGTTTACCACTAGCACATAGATGGCAAATAGATGGGCAAACCACTTGGGAAGCCTATCTATCTATCTAAGTAGATTGATAGATATACACATCACCAGATGGTCAATACTGAAATCAGACTGATGTGTTCTTTAGGCCAAGATGGAGAAGCTCTATACAGATAGCAAAAACAAGACTGGGAGCTGACTGTGGCTCAGATCATGAATTCCTTATTGCCAGATTCAGACTTAAATTGAAGAAAGTAGGGAAAACCACTAGATCATTCAGGTATGACCTAAATTAAATCCCTTACAATTATACAGTGGAAGTGAGAAATAGATTCAGGGGATTATATCTGATAGATAACAGTTCCTGAAGAACTATGGACAGAGATTCATGACATAGTACAGGAGGCAGGGATCAAGTCCATCCCAAGGAAAAAGAAATGCAAAAAGCAAAATGGTTGTCTGAGGAGGCCTTACAAATAGCTGTGAAAAGAAGAGAAGCAAAAGGCAAAGGAGAAAAGGAAAGGTATACCCATTTAAATGCAGAGTTCCAAAGAATAGCAAGGAGAAATAAGAAAGCCTTCCTCAGTGATCAATGAAAAGAAAAAAACAATAGAATGGGAAAGGCTAGAGATCTCTTCAAGAAAATTTGAGATACTAAGGAAACATTTCATGCAAAGATGGACACAATAAAGGAGAGAAAAGGTATGGACCTAACAGAAGCAGAAGATATTAAGAAGAGGTGACAAGAATACACAGAAGAACTGTACAAAAAAGATCTTCATGACCCAGATAATCACGATGGTGTGATCACTCACCTAGAACCAGACATCCTGGAATGTGAAGTCAAGTGGGCCTTAGGAAGCATCACTACAAACAAAGCTAGTGGAGGTGATGGAATTCCAGTTGAGTTATTTCAAATCCTAAAAGATGATGCTGTGAAAGTGTGTGTGTGTGTATTTTATATCCTGCCAATCTTGCTGGACTCATTTATTAGTTATAGGAGATTTTTGCTGATTTATTAAAATTTATATGTAGACAATGATGACATTTTCAAACAGAGATAATTTTTTACTTGTGTTCCATTTACTATTATTATTATTGGGTTCATGTCTGCCATTTTGCTGTTTGTTTTCTACGTGACACATGCCTCTTTTAGATTTCTCTTCCTCTTTTTTTGCCTTCTTTTCTTTAAGTGAATATTTTCTTGTGTGATATTTGAATACCTTATGAGTTTTTACTTTATAATTTTTAAGTAGTTTTTAGTGGTTGTTCTAAGTCTTACAAGATATATATCATCAGGATTTATCACTTATTTTCATTATTTTAATTTCAGTGATTTTGAAAAAAGCTAAAATTTTATTCCTCTCTAGCTGCATTCACTTTTCCTTTTTTTCTGTGCCTCTTCTTGCTTAACTATTTTGTTTAATGTATGTTACAGATTATTTAATATGCAGTTATAATTATTGTTGTATTTAAACATGTGCTTGTTATAGCAATACAAAGAAAGAATATATATGTATAAAGGTATATAGCTAGGTAGATAGATAATAGAAAATTTGTAATAGTCTCTTCATTTCTTGACTAAGACCTGTGTTACCTTTGGGTATCTTTTCTTTACTCCAGTATAACTTTGGCTCCATTCTTCTCCTTTTGTGCTGTTATTGTCTAATATATTGCATTTCTACATGACATAGGTGCACAATGTAATAATATACACATCATTTTATAAAATTAAATCTGGTAAGAAAAGAGAAGATATCAAGGAAAGTCCATCAGGATTCCTTTCCTCCCCATCCATCCTCACATCACCAAGATGGTGTGGAAGGTCTTCTGCCTCATAAAACTAGACACTTTCTTAGGAAAAGATTCAGGAAGAAGAGATGAGACCTGGGACATTGAACATTTGTGTTTCAAGACAAATTGAACAGAGGGATTGCACACTTTATTTCATTAAACTTTAAATTGTGAAAAACTAGAAGTAAATATTTCATATTTTATTAAACATCAGGTGGAGGTTTGCACTTTGGCTAGAAGAAAAACAGTCCCTTTTCAGAGTAGCTACACCTAGTCTGGCAGAACAGTAAGGTCAAAGGTCTTCTGAAGTCCGATGATCATTGGAGAGATATAGGCCAGGTAGAAAGGGCATTTTCACAAGAGTATGGCTGCCATCTCCATGAAGAAGCCTACCAGATGGAGGACACAATCAAGTTTCATACCTCTTCTTCTCAATCCCACCCCACTTTGGTTCAGAAGATTTCATGGTGGAAATGCTGTGAAATGAATCTAAAGGAGCTTGATGGATGGCAGTCAAAGAAGCAGTTCTATCTGTAGCCTCTTCTTTCTTGTTCAGTGGCTAATCTCTAGTTTATAGAAGAGCTCTCAGGAGTTGAAAGACCGAGACCAGCGTGTATAAAGAATGCTGCAGTTTCTGACACAGTAATCCAGTAAGCCATGCTTGTTCTTTCCTTTCTGCCCTTTCCGTAGGCTCTTGTCCAGTTATTTACTTGATACACTTTGGTCCCATTCAGTTTTGTTTGTTTGTGCAGCTGTCTCTAATGGGCCAGGTATCAGGCCTCTTTCTCATCTCCATAGGATGTGGCATTAAGAATCCTCCTGCAAATACTTCACCCAGTCAGCAACTGCCATGTCATTATTTCATGCTACTATGGGAAACATCAGCTGAGATTTCACAATGACCCCAAATAGTTCAAGTGTTGGCAGTAAAAAAAAAAAAAAATTAAAAAAGAGGCAAATATGTAGTCCTTCCCATCATTTCAAGCTCAGCCCAGGAGGAGATGCAGACATATTAAGAGATCACTATGAACAAAGCGTGGAAGCTCCTGCTGTAGAGGTGCCTCCACTGGGATTGCTGTCTCCTCCATGGAGAACTCTATGGCCTGTATATAGTCCATGGGGTCACAAAGAGTCAGACACAATTGAGCGACTTTCACTTCACCACTTCACCATGAGCATGGGGGATAGTGGGAGATGTCTTGACAAATATTTTCCACCTCAGGAACCCAGAGCCAAACCTAAATACAAATGTTTGCTGAAAGGATGTGTGGGTGGCTCTTCAAACTGATAGATGAACTAGGAAAGATGGGAGTTCAAGAGTAAGCTTCAGCAATCTAAATGTTTATTAACAGAGCAAAGGATAAAGAAGAAGTGGTACATACATACAACGGAATATTACTCAGCCATAAAAATGAATGAAATTGGAACATTTGTAGAGACATGCATGGACCTAGAGACTGTCATACAGAGTGAAGTAAATAAGAAAGAGAAAATAAAATATTATATATTAATGCATATATGTGGACTCTAGAAAAATGGTACTGATGAAACCTATTTGCAGTACAGGAATAGAGACAGAGATGTAGAGATAAAACATGAACTCCAAGTGGGAGGAGAGGAGTGTGGGATGAATTGGGAGGTTGGGATTGACATATGTACACTATTGATACTATGTATAAAATAGATAACAATTGATAACTTCCTGTATAGCACAGAAAACTCTACTCAATACTCTGTGGTGACCTGTATGGAAAGGTAATCCAAAAAAGAGGGCATATGTATATGTGTAGCTGGTTCATTTTACTGTACAGTAGAATCTAATGGAACATTGTAAAGCAACTATACTTCAATAAAAATTAATTTTAAAAAAAGAGGGAAAAAAAGAAAAGAAAAACAAAAGAAAGAAAAAAAGAGAAAAGAAAAGAAAGGGGAAAAAAAGAGGAAGCTTCAGGAATATTTCCTTAAACCGGATCATGACCAGTGGGGAAAAGGAAACAATGGAGCCACCATCAAGCATTAGAAGCTTCACTAATTCATTTCCTAAGTCATTCATACATTCAGGAAGACATGCTTGTACACCCACTGTGGGCAGGCAATGTTTCAGGCTCTGCACATTAAGCAGGGTGTGCAACCACAGTTTGACCACTAATTATCATGAGCAACAGTCCTGTTTGCCTGTCAGTGCTACCACTGCCAGTTCTCTGTCCTTTCTCTTTGGACGCACAGTCTTATGAAGCCATGGATGTGGCTGGCAAAGTCTTCAAGGGAAACTTAAAGACCAAATAGCTAGCATTTCTCTTCTTCTTTAAAGAGAGGTGTGTCTGCAATTCACCTGGACTCAACAACTGGAGGATCACCCAACCACAAAACAAGGTTTGGTTCCTGTTCCTACAAAATGAGAGGCAAACCACCACCAGGAAATGTGTCACAGCGTGATAGATAAGGGAACTAAGTCTTGCAGGATGAGCGGTGGTGTCAGGTGGTGAAGGAGGCAGTAGGGGCAAGTTTCTGTGCTGAGGAAAACACTCGAGTCAGGCAGAGACAGCCCTGGGCCTTCAGGTGGCTCAACTTATCTGCACCGTCATCAACATCATCATTTTAAAACAATTACAAGTAAAACAAAGGATTTAATTTTGCCTTTATTTACTGCTTTTCTGTCATTCTTTCTGCATGCATGTCCAGAATTTCTGACCCCTATAATTATCTTTCTGCTTGAAGAACTTATTTCTTTAGTGTTTAATTATCTGCTAAAACCTCTATTTTTACTTCACTTTTAGAATTATAAGTTGTGATTTTTTTCTTTCATTACTAAATATTTCATTCTGTTCTTCTTGCTTTCCTGGTTTCTTGTAAAAAGTCCACTGTAATTCTTGTCCTTTCTCTCTATAGGTGAAACTATTCTCTGGCTTCTTTTAAGATTTTTCTCTGTGTCTTTGGTTTTCTATAGTTCAAATATAATTTATGCCTAGGTATGATTTTATTTTTTTAAATTTATCCTGCTCAGTGTTCTCTGAGCTTGACCATCTGATTAAACCTCAGTCTTTTGATATCTATCATTAAGTTCTGAAAGTTCTCAGCCATTAATATATCAAATATTTGACATATTAAAAATATTTGACATTAATATTCTCCTTCTTGCATTCCTATTATGATATGCTACACCTTCTTGAAATTGTTACACCATTCTTGGATGTTCTGTTCTGGTTTTCATTTTTTTTTTCTCTTGGATGCTTCAGTTTGGGAAGTTTTTATTTTCCTGTTTAATTTCATTGATTCTTCCTTGTTGTGTCAAGTTTACTCATGAGCCCATCAAACACATTTTTCATTTGTCTTACAATAAGTGTGATACCTAGCATTTTCTTTTGATTTATTTTCCTGGAGTTTCCATCTCTCTGCAAACATTGCCCATCTATTTGTTCTTTTACTTGGGAACTTTTTTTTTTTAATTTATTAGAGCCCTTAACAAACTTATCATAGTAATTTAAAATTCTCTGTCTGATAATTTCAACATCTGTATGGTATATGAGCCCAGTTCTGATGATAGCTTGTATCTCTTCACTCTGTCTTTCGTTTTTTGTTGCCTTTTAAAAGATTTTTACAATTTTTGATTGAAAGCTGGATATGATGTATCAGGTTACAGGAATTTTTATAACAGGGTGAGAACTTAAGTTATGGGAATTGGGCCATGTTTAATGTTTGCTGTAGCTATAGTGTCAGAGACTACAGATCCCTCTGCTATCTCTGTTTATATATATCTCCTCTTGGTTTAGGGACTTATCTTTGTGCTATTCCTCTGAGTAAGTTTGTGTTTTACAGTACTTTCATTCTGTAATGCACTGTTATTATGCTGGAAGCTTGTTGGTTTGGCCATAAGGTGTGGGGTGGGGGAATATTCTAACCATCACATGAAGTCTCTGTTACTCCATGAGCCTGTTGCTCATTAGTGTGGCCTTTAGAAGTGTCTCTGTTGCTCTATTTCCAATTTATATCCTTAAATTCCGGTCCCCTATTGAGTATGTTTAATTTTTCTTTTTTCCCCTAAGTGAGACAGAAAACCTAGAAGGGACTGGTTTGGGTCAGAATGCCACACCCTGGTCCACTGGATTAAGCTTTTGGTGCTGTCCTCTGGTCACTCCTGCTCACCACATCCCCAGCCACCAGAGCCATAAGGGGGTCTTCTGGGCTTCTCCCTGAAGGACCTATTAAGGTTTCTGGAGGCACAGCCTGGGACCATGTTGCCCACACCTGGACTGTAAGAGCCGCCCTCAGAATTTTCTCGCTATTGTCAGTGTGCGCTCAGTCTTCAGCACTGTCGTGATCACTAGTCAGGTGTCTGTCAGTCCTGTCAGTGCCTTCTTGTCCAGGTAAAGAGTCTGGGAGCTCTGTCTTTCTGGGTGCTGCCAGCCCTACAGATTTCAGGGTAGCCTGTCTTATACCTTTGGGTCTCTAATGGACCCAAGAGAAATTGTTGATTGCCAATTGGTCCACATTTTCCCTGTTGTAAGGACTAAAGTAATGGCTTCCAAGTTCTTTCCTTATTGAGGCCACTATGAAAAGTCCAGTCATTATCATTTTAACCAGCGGTATTTCATTGTGGAGGGCTGAGAGAGGTATCTCCTAGTGGGGTTGGCTGGAGTGAAGATAATCTACTTTTTTTCTGATTTTCCCCTCAAGACTAGGGAAAGTCTCACCAGGACCATCATAGCTGACTTAAAGCAATCATACTAGTAGTCAGAAAAAATTGCACATTTCAATTAATCCAACATTAGGATTAGGAAGGAAACAGAACATTAGGACAGAAACAGAACAGAGACAGGAGTTCGTCATCAGTACCAGATGAATTGTCTCAAGATTTCCAGGGCAGCGATGGAAAGTGAGACGTTCCAGGTTTTGAAATCAGACGTTTAGATTATTAATAATAGCTCTTCTTTTCACTCTGTAGTTTTCCTTCATAGTCATAAGTTCCTCATTTTTAACCAGAGGATAACAATACAGAATTTATAAGTTACCGCAGGGATTAAATGAGGTCATTTAGTTAATGTCCTCATCCAGATCCTGCCACCTGGTCAAGACCTGTTGACCTGAAGCCACTGGCATCTCACTGTGCCTTCTCTCCACTGGAGCCTCCCCAGCCTGAGCATTTTAACCACTAGAGAACGGGGACACAGGCACTTGTCCCTGACTTGGCCAAAGCCTTCTGCTCTACTCCTTCTGCTTTCTGAGTCTGTGAGACATGGCAGGTTAGCTCCAAGTTCAGGCAAGGGCTTTACCTTCTAATTAGTAACGGCAGAGCTCCCGTTAAATTACTGGCAGATCAAATGTCTCACTGCTTTTTATTCATTACTGGCTTCTAATTATTCTAAATTGTTTCCTCTTCTTCTTCTTCTTTTTTTGTAAATTGTTTCTTAATTAGATTCTGTCCAGTGGAAATTGAATGTGAAAGAACAAGACACAGGGTGGACCTCCAGGGTAAAGCATCCCTCAGGGATGGTGTTTGTCATCAGAAGCAAATGCTGTATCTGAAGGTCCTAGTTTCTTGCCAGGCCCACCTTTTCAAGCCCTGAAGAAAACACCATCTCTCCAGGGCTCTCAGTAAGGACAGGCTGCAGTCTATAAGGAGCAAATATCCCCAGGAGACTCCCAGTCTTGAGCAGGAGTTCTCTGTTGGGGAAGGGTTAATAGAACCGGACAGTGTCTGCCCTGACAATTTTGTCTTCTTGGTGGTCCTCTTGTTCAGAAGATTCTTTCCCCAACCCATTTGCAATCTAAAGCCTTCATCTTTCTCCCTCCCCTAGTGGAATGCGACACAGACAAGGCATTGCTTTTGGTCCCTTATCCTTCCCTTTGCATTATGGATCCTATTCTTGCTAGGAAACTAAAGATGCTTCTTACAAGTCTCTTCTTTTATTAAAAATGAAAGATATTTCTCTTACAGAAATGCAAGCTATCACTTTGATAGCATGCAACAAAGATCTAAAAAATTATAGTCATTATCTCTATTTCTGAGAATTTGATCTAAGAAAATAATGCAGACAAAGCTTAAGCTGAAAAATACTGTTATGGGTTGCATGTGTCCTGCCAACACTCATTTGAAGTTCTAAATCTCAGTACCGCAGTAAGTGATCTTATTTGGGGACAGAGTTTTTAAAGAAATAATTTAAATGAGGCCACTAGGGGCTCTAACATTATAACTGGTGTCCTTATAACAAGGAGGAATTTAGACACAGAAGTAAGCACACAAGATGATGTGAAGAGACGCAGGGAGAAGATGGGCAGCATTTGTAAGTTAAGAAAAGACGCCTAAACTACAAGATTCCGTGTGATGCTGCAGCAAATACTGAAGATCCCATGTGCTATAAATAAAACCTGGTGCTGCCAAACAAACAAACAAACAAATGCAAGTAAATATATTTTAAAAACAACAAAGACATACACATTTTCCCACCTAAATTATATTAAAAGATTAAGCTACTTTATTCTGAGGAAATCCAATGATACTAGTTTTCTTATATGCTACTGATGGAGTGTGGGTTGGGATAAGTTTTCTGAAATCAATTTGGCTAAAAATTGAAGAACTTTAACTTTTCTGTGCTTTATGGGCTAATATATCAATTTCTAGCTTATTCTTAGGAAACAGTTGTGGTTTCTAATAAAGGTTTTTGGTATATGATTTTTTGGAATAGGTGGTTCATAATAGAAAAAACAAATAGAAGCAACACAAATGCCCATAGTAAGAAAAATATTATATAACTTCTGATATGCTTGTAAAATTATGTATTATTACACAATTAGAAATGTTTTTAAGACTACATTTCATACTATGAGAATGCATTAGCTATATTATAAAATTAAAGCCACTAAATGTATTTTTAAAGAAATGAACTGAGATTTTATACAAATTATCTTTAATTATAATAATGTGTTTTTTTGTTATTCCATATATAACTTGAAATTAAAATACATAATTAATTATATTCTGTGACTACTTTAATACTTTTGGAAAAAAGAACTGTAAAGCATCATTAAGAAGATGTAATAATGTGTGGGATGTGCAGGTGGATGTGAGCCTTTCCAATATTCCTAAAATAAATTATGAATGTGGTTGACTGCCTTTAATTCACCTTTCTGGACCCCAAATAAAACCATGGTTGTTTCACTGGGGAACAAGATTAATAGGCAGGAGACAGTAATATTCAATAGAGTGCAAACCAGAGAAGAGCAAAACTTTAGTTTACCCACTCTAGAGAGGCAGTAGGCAGGCTGTGTCAATCAAGGCAGGAAAGCCTATAGGACATGCAGACAGGACTCAGTGAGTGAGCATCAGCTGACACCTTTTCAGCTGAAAATGTGAATAAAAAAGTGTAGGAGGCTGGACCTGGACTAGATAGATGCTTACTCCTTGACACTTAGGGTCAAATGCTTTGCTAGCTCACTTTTAAGGAAGAATTAAAACATTATCCTACAGAGGAGAAGTTCTCAAATCTTTTAGTCTTTGATTACTTTTATTCTCTCAAAATTATCTTACACACCCAAGATCTTGTCTTTTGGTATTTTCTATATTAGACATGAAAACTGACATATATTAATATCTTTATTATTCATTTAAAATAATAACAAACCCATTTGATAGTAAATTAATTCTGTTTTATAAATATTAACTAAAATTTCCTTAAAAAGAAAAAAGTAGTGAGAAAACTGGCATTGTTTTACTTTTTCACAAATCTCTTTACTGTCTGGTTTAATAGAAGATGGCTTTATCCATTCCTCTGTGATGGACATTTAGGTTGCTTTCATATGCTGCCTACTGTAAATACTGCTGCGAAGAATATTGGGGGTGCATGTGTCTTTTCAAATCATGGTTTTTTCCAGGTATATGCCCAGGAGTGGGATTGCTGGATTGTATGGCATTACTACCTCTATTTCTAGTCTATTTATCTTACTTTTTAACGGATAAAGATGTGGTATATATTGTGCTGTGTGTTCGGGTGCTTCAGCCATGTCTCTTTGCGACCCTATGGACTGTAGCCTGCCAGGCTTTTCTGTCCTTGGGATTCTCCAGGCAACAATACTAGCCTGGGTTGCCATGCTCTCCTCCAGGGAATCTTCCCAATCCAGTGATCGAACCCACATCTCCTGCATCTCCTACAATGCAGGTGGCTTCTTTACCTGCTGAACCACCTGGGAAGCCCACAATGGAATATTACTCAGCCATTAAAAATGAAATAATGCCATTTGCAGCAACATGGGTGGACCCAGAGCTTGTCATAGTGAAGTAAGTCAGATGAGGACAAATATCAGTATGATATTGCTTTCATGTGGAATCTAAAATAAAAAAGAGTAGAAATAAACTTATCTACAAAACAGAAATAGAGTGACAAATGTAGGAAATAAACTTAGGTTTACTAGGGAGGATGGGGGAGGGATAAATTGGAAGATAGAGATTGACATAGATTAATATGCACAACTATTTATGAAATAGACAACTAATAATGATCTATTGTATAGCACAGGGAACTGTACTCAATACTTTGTAATGGCCTGTACAGCAAAGAATCTTAAAAGGAGTGAATATGTGTATACGTATAAATGATTCACTTTTGCTGTACAGCAGAAACTAGCATAACATGGTTAAATCAACTATACTCAAAAAAAAAAAAAAAAGAAGAAGATGGCTGAACTCTACTTTGGATTGCAGCTCACCAGGCTTCCCTGTCCATCACCAACTCCCGGAGCTTGCTCAAGTTCATGTCCACTGAATCAGTGACGCCACCCAACCATCTCATTGTCTGTGTTCTCCTCTACTTCTGCCTTCAATCTTTCCTACATTCAGAGTCTTTTCCAGTGAATCAGATCTTCACATCAGGTGGCCAAAATATTAGGGTTTCAGCTTCAGCTCAGTCCTTCCAATGAATACTCAGGACTGATTTCCTTTAGGATTGACTGGTTTGATTTCCTGTAGTCCAAGGGACTCTCAAGAGTCTTCTCCAACACCACAGTTCAAAAACATCAATTCCTTGGCATACAGCTTTCTTTATAGTCCAACTCTCACATCCATATATGACTGCTGGAAAAACGATAGCTTTCACTACACAGACCTTTGTCTGAAAATTAATGTCTCTGCTTTTTAGTATGCTGTCTAGCTTGTTCATAGCTTTTCTCCCAAAGAGCAAGCACCTTTTAATATCATGGCTATAGTCACCATCTGCAGTAATTTTAGAGCACAAGAAAATAATATCTATGACTGTTTCAATGTTTCACCATCTATTTGCCATGAAATGATGGGATCAGATGCCATGATCTTAGTTTTTTTGAATGTTGAGTTTTAAGCCAGTTTTTACACTCTCTGCTTTTACCTTCATCAAGAGGCTTTTTAGTTCCTCTTCACTTTCTGACATAAGGATGTTGTCATCTGCAAATCTGAGGTTGCTGATATTTCTCCCAGCAATCTTGATTTCAGCTTGTGCTTCATCCAGCCTGGCATTAGCATAATGTACTCTGCGTATAGGTTAAATAAGCAGGGTGACAATATACAGCCTTGACATACTCCTTTTCCTATTTGGACCAGTCTGTTCCATGTCCAGTTCTACCTGTCACTTCCTGACCTGCATACAGATTTCTCAGGAGGCAGGTAAGGTGGTCTGGTAGTTCCATCTCTTAAAGAATTTTCCATAGTTTCTTGTGATCCACAGTCCAAGGATTTGGCATAGTCAATAAAGCAGAGGTAGATTTTTTCTGGAATTCTCTTGCTTTCTTGATGATCCAGCAGATTTTGGCAATTTGATCTCTGGTTCTTTTGCCTTTTCTAAATCCAGCTTGAATATCTGAAAGTTCATGATTCACGTACTGTTGAAGCTTGACTTGGAGAATTTTGAGCATTACCTTACCAGCGTGTGAGATGAGTGCAATTGTGGGGTAGTTTGAGTATTCTTCGGCATTGCCTTTCTTTGGGATTGGAATGAAGACTGGCCTAGTCCAGTCCTGTGGCCACTGCTGAGTTTTCCAAAGTTGCTGGCATATTGAATGCAGCACTTTCACAGCATCATCTTTTAGGATTTGAAATAGCTCAACTGGAATTTCATCACCTCCTTGAGCTTTGTTTGTAGTGAAGCTTCCTAAGGCCGACTTGACTTCACATTCCAGGATGTCTGGCTCTAGGTGAGTGACCACACCATTGTGGTTATCTGGGTCTTGAAGATCTTTTCTGTATAGATCTTCTGTGTTCTTGCCACTTCTTGTTAATGTCTTCTGCTTCTGTTATGTCCATACCACTTCTATCCTTTATTGTGCCCATCATAGCACGAAATATTCCCTTGGTATCTTTAATTTTCTTGAAGATATCTCTAGTCTTTCCCATTCTATTGTTTTCCTCTATTTCTTTGCACTGATCACTGAGGAAGGCTTTCTATCTCTCCTTACTATTCTTTGGAACTCTGAATTCAAATGTGTATTTCTTTCCTTTTCTCCTTTGCTTTTCACTTCCTGTCTTTTCACAGCTATTTGTAAGGCCTCCTCAGACAACCAATTTGTTTTTTGCATTTCTTTTTCTTGGGGATGGTCTTGATCACTGCCTCCAGTACTATGTCACAAATCCCCGTTCATAGATCTTCAGAAACTCTGTCTATCAGATCTAATCCCTTGAATCTATTTCTCACTTCCACTGTAAAATCATAAGGGATTTGATTTAAGTCATACCTGAACGGTCTAGTGGTTTTCCCTACTTTCTTCAATTTACATCTGAATTTGGCAATAAGGAATACACGATCTGAGCCACGGTCATATCTCCCCATTTTGTTTTTGCTGACTGTATAAAGCTTCTCCATCTTTGGCTGCAAAGAATATAATCAATCTGATTTCAGTGTTGACCATCTGGTGATGTCCATGTGTAAAGTCTTCTCTTGTGTTGTTGGAAGAGGGTGTTTGCTATGACTGGTGTGTTCTCTTGGCAAAACTCTATTAGCCTTTGTCCTGTTTCATTCTGTACTCCAAGGCCAAATTTGCCTGTTACTCCGGGTATCTCCTGACTTCCTTATTTTGCATTCCAGTCTCCTATGATGAAAAGGACATTTTTTTGGCTGTTAGTTCTAGAAGGTCTTGTAGGTCTTCATAGAACCACCCAATTTCAGCTTATTTAGCATTACTGGTAGGGGCATAGACTTGTATTACTGTGATATTGAATGGTTTGCCTTGGAAATGAACAGAGATCATTCTGTCATTTTTTTTTTTTTTCATTCTGTCATTTTAAAGATTGCAACCAAGTACTGCATTTGAGAATCTTTTATTGACTATGATGGCTACTCCTTTTCTTATAAGGATTCTTGCCCACAGTAGTAGATAAAATGGTCACCTGAATTAAATTTTCCATTCCAGTCCACTTTAGTTCACTGATTCCTAAAATGTCACTCTTGCCATCTCCTGTTTGGCCACTTCTAATTTACCTTGCTTCATTGACCTAACATTCCAGGTTCCTATGCAATATTGCTCTTTATAACATAGAACTTTATTTCCATCACCAGTCAGATCCTCAACTGGATATTATTTTTGCTTTGGCTCCATCTCTTCATTCTTTTTGGAGTTATTTCTCCATTGATTTCCAGTAGCATATCGGGCACCTACTGGACTGGAGAGTTCATTTTTCAGTGTCCTATCTTTTTGCCTTTTCATAATGTTCATGGGGTTCTCAAGGCAAGAATACTGAAGCGGTTTGCCATTCCCTTCTCCAGTGGACCACGTTTTGTCACAAGTCTCCACCATGACTCATCTGTCTTGTGTTGCCCTACATTCCATAGCTCATAGTTGCACTGAGTTAGACAAGTCTGTGGTCCATATGATCAGTTTGATTAGTTTCCTGTGACTGGTTTTCATTTGTCCACCCTCTGATGGAAAATGATAAGAAGCTTGTGGAAGCTTCCTGATAGAAAACCTTACTGAAATATTCTGAAAGTTTCCTGCACCAACGTTTGATAACCAATAGCTATTGACAAAGCTGAAATAATTGATTTTAGGCTGCTAATAACCCAACCTACATTCTATGCAGTGTGTTCAGCCATCCCTAAGGAATTCTTCCTTTATTTTTCCCCAGCACATGAAATCAGTGCATCAGTGATAGCTCTTGGAAGGAAAAGGCATGCTCCAAATGAAAGACATATTAAAAATAGGAAACAAACAATATTCTCTATACAGTAAAACAAGCATCAGAATGTACATTCCAACATATGAAGATGGAGCACCTGCTGTAGCAGGGATAGAGATTCTGGCTCAGAGTCAGTGCTGTCACAAGCAGGGGGCCTGAACTGAAACATCCTACAGTTGTTGTGTAACTGGTGACAGCCAGCCTCTGCAAAAGATCCAGAACCCAACAATCACCCACCGAGTACTGGGGCATGGCTGTGTGGGCTTGGAGAGTTGGAACTGTGACTCAAGTAGCTGGCATCACCCCTGAGGTTGAGGTGTCCTCACCCCCAGAAGACAGGCTCTGGCAAATGCCCTGGTGCAGTCTGTCAAGTGCCTCCACAGCAATCATGGAGGTGGGCAGGTTGGGGAGGGGCTGCCTGTGACAGAGGGATCAGCAAGAAAGCATGGATGCTCTAATACAAAGACAAGCAGATGTTCAGGAATCTTCCAGCCTTTGTTGAAAATTGCACTATGAAACCTCATTTCCATAGTCAATCAGAAGTAATCATTTGTTGAACAAATACATACTGATCAACAATCATATGCCAATGTTGATAAAGTTTGATTCATTCAACTATTCTTCTATGATGAACATTTAGATAGACCTTATTTTTGCTGATCCCTATAATCCTCACTAAAATTAACATCTTTGCAAAAATTAAAAAAAAATTGTTGACATTGGCTATTTACAAGGCGTTAATGCACTATTTCAAAATTGTACATACATTTTAAAAATCTAAGTCTCAGAGCTTTCTTTGGGTTGATATTATCATTTGTGTATATTTGAGTAGACATATTCACCAGGATTCTTGGTGTAAGGGAACTGCTTAATGTATGAAGAATGCACATTTTAAATTTTATTAAATTTGACAAATAGTCTTCAGGATATTTGTATAAATTTACTTTTGTACAAAGTATATCACTTAATTTACACAAAACTACACTTCTGGCAATAGTAGGTGATAGCTCCAATTTTCCTGCTAAGATTGAGTTAATATAAGTATTCTTTTTAGTTTTTGTCTATCCAGTCAGAAAAATCTTGTTATTGTTGCCATTCAGTCACTCAGTCATGTCTAACTCTTTGCAACCCCATGGACTGCAGTACTCCAGGCTTCCCTGTCCTTCACCATCTCCTGGAGCTTGCTCAGACTCAAGTCCATTGAGTCAGTGATTCATCTCGTCCTCTGTTGTCCCCTTCCTCCTGTCTTCAATCTTTCCCAGCATCAGGGACTTTTCTAATGAGTTGGCCCTTGGCATCAGGTGGCCAAAGTATTGGAGCTTCAGATTTAGCATCAGTCCTTCCAACAAATATTCAGGTTTGATTTCACTTAGAATTGATTGGTTTGATCTCCTTAGAGTCCAAGGGACTCTCAAGAGAATATTACTCTGGTTTAAATTTTTATTTAAATATTTATTTTACCTAAATTTTTATTTGATTATTAGTGAAGTTGTATCATTTCAGATGTTTATTGGACATGTGTGTTTATTTATATGTAAATTATGTGTTCATAACCACTATCAGATCTTTTTTTTCTTTTTTCAGTGTTGCGTAAGTACTCCCTATATCATAAATATTAATTCTTTGTTCATAACATGTATTTCCAATATTTTCCCCATGTTGTCTCTAAACCATTTATATAATACCTTTCAAAGTACCAAATATTTTAATATTTATGAAATCAAATCTTGTAGCCTTTTTCCTTAGTGACATCTGGCTGGGATCTGTTTCATGCTTAGAGTTTTGATATAATTTTCAATTTATTTTTCAATTTATATTTTACTTTTCTAAAAAAAAAAGTTTATTTTATATTTGGAGAGACCCATATTTTAAATATTCACATTTCCACATTAGTGGGACCGAAATCACAGGTCTCCTTATGCCATAAAACCTAATTCTTTTCTTGGTTCGAGATGACATGTCAGCTTCACACGAAACTAGTGACTTCATGAATCCATCCACAGCTTTTAAGAATCCTCTTGGTTGAATATTGCCAGTCAGAGAGATTGATGTCACCATCAGTGTCATATACTAGAAAGTGTTGGCTATACACATACTCTTTTTCCACACAGCTCGTAGGAGAGAGGTGGAGTTCCCTCCCTGCTCCCGCAGATAAGCACCACTATGATCCTTATCTCCAAGGAGGTTTAGTGAGGAGTGGAGAAAAATGCCCTCATTAAATGACCATTTGCTAGGGCAGAAGCATGTAAGTATTCCATGAACACATCTTTCAAAGCTTCTGGTTGGCCAGGCATGATGGAAAGGAATTTCACTTAAGGTGTCACATACTCCCAGTATAGATCAGCCCAAGCATTAGAGGAGACCAGCAAAGAAGCTTCCATGGACATGGGACAGAGGAGGCTTTGGAATCATGATTAATGTTTTTTCCTGTTAAATTAGACAACAGTATGATGCCCCCTGCCTTGCCCTTGCTGCACTTCTTCACCCCTACCTGGCTGTGGTGACATTTATGCACTTTTTATAGTTCACTTACTTCTCCAGTTAGAAGAACTTAATGACCCTCATGATTTAGGATTTAGGAGCTCTCACTGTGCAGCTTATCCATGAATACATCAGTTGAGGAGAAAACTCAAAGCAGCATAAGCCTTTCCACTAAATGAGACTCCATTCACAGAGAACCTGCAGCATCAGCTAGGCATTCAGAAAGACAAGGGGATAGATGGTAGTAATTTACTTCCAGGAGCTTTTCTTCAGATATAGGTGGGTTACAGGAAACTTTGCTCAAACTATTTCTTTCAACCTAAGGCCTGGAAATTTTATATCTTGCTTATGCATTGATGAGGTTCTTGTGGAACTGGAGTGAAATGTATAACCCAGAATTCACTACAAGTAGTAGCTGACTTATGAATTTGGACTGAGGATGGGTAGTAGAAATGTAGGGTCAGGGAAAGCTACAGAGACCAGAAGCCTGTCTGTGTAGAGGAAGATTGATGGTGTTCTCTGCCCTCATTTGTGTCTAGTGCTCACTACCTTGCTTTTTTTTCATTGTTTAACTTTATTTTTAAATAATTTTAGATCTGTAGGGGAGTTGGGATGATACTGATGTTTCCTGTATACCCTCTTTTTACATTAGCATCTTACAGAACCATGATACATTTACCAAAACAAAATAGTTACATCAGTACAACACTATAAGCTGAACTATAGACCATATTTCACCATTTTTTGCACTAATGTTTATTTCTCTGTTACAACATTCAATCCACACACCATGCTGCATTTAATGATTATGTCTCCTTAGTTTTCTCCTATCTGTGATTCCGCCCCTCCCCCCCCCCAATTGTTCCTTGTTTTTCATGACCTTGCCACTTTTGAAGAATACTTGCCAGATATAGTTGTAGAATCTACCTTAATTTGGGGTTGTTGGATACCTTCTTATAATGAGACCTGTACCTTCCCATCTCATAACATCAGGGAATACATGTCAACATGATTTTCCACTGGTGATGTTCATGTTGATCTCTGAGTTATGGTAGTTAGGGTAGTTTCTGCCAGGTTTTCCACTGTAAACCTGTCAAGTTATTTTTCCCTTTCCACATTATACCTAGGAGTGATTTTATTACCTAGGACATACTCAATAACATCTGAAGACCTGTTGTCACAGATGAATGAAGGACCTATTGACACCTAGAGATGCTAGCATAGTAATTAAATATTTTGCAGGAGATATGGAGGCTGTGAAAAAAATCCCTATTTCTCCTTAAAGTACTACCCAATGATTTTAGTATTCATAATAATCTTCTATTTCCCTCATTTCTTCTGCATTTATTATTCCTGACTCGCTCTTTAATTAGCTTTTCATGTAGCCATAATTCGAGTTAAAAATACATTTCCTGTGTCACTAGTAGAGTTGGCTTAAAATATATGTTCTTGCCTTTTTCATTTATACCTTATATATTTATCCATTCATTTATTTTAATTGAAGTATGTTGATTTATGATATAATTGTAAATTGATTTACAATATTATATTAGTTTTAGATGTACAACATAGTGATTCAATATTTTTATAGATTGTACTTAAAGTTATTACAAATAAAAGCAGTGTTTCCCTGTGCTGAACAATAGATCCTTGTTGCTTGTATATTTTACACATAGTCATTTGTATTTCTGAATCCTCTAGCCCTATTTTGACCCACCCCTCTTCCCTCTACTCACTGCTGTTGTTCAGTTACTCAGCCCTCCCTACTCTTTTCGACCCCATGGACTGCAGCACCCCAGGCCTCTCTGTCTTTCACCATCTCCCGGAGCTTGCTCAAACTCATGTTCATTGAGTTGTTGATGCCATCCAACCATCTCGTCCTCTGTCGTCCCCTTCTCCTCCTGCCGTCAATCTTTCCCAGCATCAGGGTATTTTCTGATGAGTCGGTTCTTCCCTTCAGGTAACCAAAGTATTGGAGCATCAGTTCAAGCAGCAGTCCAGCCAATGAATATTAATGGTTGATTTCCTTTAGGATTTGATCTCCTTGCAGTCCAAAGGACTCTCAAGAGTATTCGCCAACACAGTTCAAAAGCATCAATTTTTTGGCACTCAGTCTTCTTTATGATCCAACTCTCACGTCCATATGTGACTATGGGAAAAACCAAAGCTTTGACTTTGTCAGCTAAGTAATATCTCTGCTTGTTAATATGTTGTCTATTTTGGTCATAGACTCGTTTCCAAGGAGAAAGCGTCTTTTAATGTCATAGCTGCAGTTACCATCTGCAGTGATTTTGGAACTCCAAAAAATAAAGTCTGGACTGTTTCCTCTGTTTCCCCGTCTATTTGCAGTGAAGTGATGGCACTGGATGCCATGATTTTTGTTTTCTGTACATTGAGCTTTAAGCCAACTTTTTCACTCTCCTCTTTCGCTTTCATCAAGAGGCTTTTTAGTTCTTCTTCACTTTCTGCCATAAGGGTGGTGTCGTCTGCATATCTGAAGTTACTGATATTTCTCCCATCAATCTTGATTCCAGCTTGTGCTTCATCCAGCCTGGCATTAGCATGATGTACTCTGCATAGAAGTTAAATAAGCAGGGTGACAATAAACAGCCTTGACGTACTCCTTTTCCTATTTGGAACCAGTCTGTTGCCTCATGTCCAGTTCTAACTGTTGCTTCCTGATCTGCATACAGATTTCTCAAGAGACAGGTCAGGTGGTCTGGTATTCCTCTCTCTCGATGAATTTTCCATAGTTTATTGTGATCCACACAGTCGAAGGCTTTGGCATAGTCAACAAGGCAGAAATTGATGTTGTTCTGGAACTCTCTAGCTTTTTCAATGATCCAGCGGATGTTGGCAATTTGATCTCTGGTTCCTCTGCCTTTTCTAAATCCAGTTTGAACATCTGGAGGTTCAAGCTGCCTTGGAGAATTTTGAGCATTACTTTACTAGTGTATGAGATGAGTGCAATTGTGTGGTAATTTGAGCATTCTTTGGCATTACCTTTCTTTGGGATTGGAATGGAAACTGACCTTTTCCAGTCCTGTGGCCACTGCTGAGTTTTCCAAATTTGATGGCTATTGAGTGCAGCACTTTCACAGCATCATCTTTTAGGATTTAAAATAACTCAACTGGAATTCCATCACCTCCACGAACTTTGTTTGTTGTGATACTTCCTAAGGTCCACTTGACTTCACATCCCAGGATGTCTGGCTCTTGGTGAGTGATCACACCATTGTGATTATCTGGGTCATGAAGATCTTTTTTGTACAGTTCTTCTGTGTATTCTTGTGGCCTCTTCTTAATATCTTCTTGCTTCTGTTAGGTCCATATCATTTCTGTCCTTTATTGAGCCCATCTTTGCATGAAATGTTCCCTTGGTATCTCTAATTTTCTTGATGAGATCTCTAGTCTTTCCCATTCTACTGTTTTCCTCTATTTCTTGCACTGATCATTGAGGAAGGCTTTCTCATCTCTCCTTGCTATTCTTTGAACCTCTGCATTCAAATGGGTAAATCTTTCCTTTTCTCCTTTGTTTTTTGCTTCTTTTCACAGCTATTTGTAAGGCCTCCTCAGACAGCCATTTTGCTTTTTTGCATTTCTTTATCTTAGGGATGGTCTTAATTCTGTCTTCTGTACAATATCATGATCCTCCACCCATAGTTCATCAGGCTCTCTGTCTATCACATCTAGTTCCTTAAATCTATTTCCCACTTCCACTGTATAATCGTTAGGGATTTGATTTAGGTCATACCTGAATGGTCTAGTGGTTTTCCCTACTTTCTTCAATTTATGTCTGAATTTGGCAATAAGGAGTTCGTGATCTGAGCCACAGTCAGCTCCTGGTCTTGTTTTTGCTGACTGTATAGAGCTTCCCCAACTTTGGCTGCAAAGAATATAATCAATCTGATTTTGATGTTAACCATCTGGTGATGTCAATGTATATGAGGCTTCTGTTGTGTTGTTGGAAGAGGGTGTTTGCTTTGACCAGTTCATTCTCTTGGCAAACTCTCTTAGCCTTTTTTTTTTTTTTTTTAACAGTTCTTTGCCCTGTTTCATTCTGTACTCCAAGGCAAAATTCTCCTGTTACTCCAGGTGTTTCTTTAATTCCTACCTTTGCATTCCAGTCCCTGATAATGAAAAGGATATCTTTTTTGAGTGTTAGTTCTAAAAGGTCTTGTAGGTCTTCACAGAACCATTCAGCATCACCTTCTTCAGCATTACTGGTTGGGGCCTAGACTTGGGTTACTGTGACATTGAATGGTTTACCTTGGAAACAAACAGAGATCGTTCTGTCATTTTTGAGACTGCATGCAAGTACTGCATTTCAGACTCTTTTGTTGTCTATGATGGCTACTCCATTTCTTCTAAGGGATTCTTGCCCACAGTAGTAGACAATGGTCATCTGAGTTAAATTCACCCATTTCAGTCTATTTTAGTTCACTGATTCCAAAACGTTCACTCTTGCCATTTCCTGTTGGCCACTTTTAATTTGCCTTGTCTCATGGACCTTACATTCCAGGTTCCTATGCAATATTGCTCTTTACAGCATCGGACCTTGCTTCCATCACCAGTCACATCCACACCTGTGTGTAGTTTTTGTTTTGGCTCCATCTTTTCATTCTTTTTGGAATTATTTCTCCACTGATCTCCAGTAGTATATTGGGTGCCTACCGACCTGGAAGTTCATCTTTCAGTGTCCTAGCTTTTTGCCTTTTCATACTGTTCATGGGGTTCTCAAGTCAGGAATACTGAAGTGGTTTGCCAACCCCTTCTCCAGTGGACCACATTTTGTCAGACCTCTCCGCCATGACCTGTCCATCTTGTCTGGCCCTACATGGTATGGCTCATATTTTCTTTGAGTTAGACAAGGCTGTGGTCCATGTGATTAGATTGGTTAGTTTTCTGTGATTGTGGTTTCTGTCTCTCTGCCCTCTGATGGCCCCTCTCAGAGCACACCACGTTTACTGGGTTTCTCTGACATTGGACATGGGGTATCTCCTCATGGCTGCTCCAGCAAAGCGCAGTTGCTGCTATTCTTGTTTGCCACGGGGTATCTCCTCGTGGTGGCTTCCTGGTCCACTGCCATGCAGCTGCTGGGCGGTGCTGCAGCACCGCCCACCGCCCAGCAGCCATTTCACTGTTACATAAGTACTGCTAATCGTCTTGACTGTGCCCAAAACTCTGAAACTTGCATTCCTGATGTAACCTGGCTCTCTGCTTCCTTGTCTCCCATTCAAGGAAGTGGACAATCTATTGTGAATTAGTGTGTCTAATAAGGAACTCAGAAATAATACTCTCTGGATCTGCTTTGTAAATTTCCTCTTTCATCTGTTTCATCTCCAACTCTACCATCTCTCCCAGTTTTGCTCATGATGTATATTATACAGAAGCATTAAATGACAGTAGGCACTGGTGAGATGATTCAGCTATTCAATCTCTAGCTTCTATTTGTTCAGAGGCTGTAACATTAGCACATAAAATAATGTGTCCCTGGGCTTATGCTGGCCAGACGTGGAAGCTATGGATTATCCAGCACCTGCCAAATAGATTATATAAAGCATCCTTCAAATGAAATTTTCTTGTCAGCATTTTAACAAAATTGTATGGAAAACCTAAGACTATGCTAAAGAATGCCAATCCCCCTGCATAGTTTTTGTTTTACCTTATAGTTTTTCCATAGATATAATATGCAGAGTAAAATACATGCATTTCCAGCACACCTTGGAAGAAAAGCTATGAAAATTTTTGTGTATTAAAAAGCAGACCTTTGCCAACAAATGTCCATATAATCAAAGCTATGATTTTTCCAGTAGTCATGTACAGATGTGAGAGTTGGAAAATAAAGAAGGCTGAGCACCAAAGAACTGATGTTTTTGGACTGTGGTACTAGAGAAGACTCTTGAGAGTCCCTTGGATATCCAGGAGATCAAAACAGTCAATCCTAAAGGAGATAAACCCTGAATATTCATGAGAAGGGCTGATGCTGAAGCTCCAATACTTTGGCCACCTGCTGCAAAGAGCCAAATCATTGGAAAAGACACTGATGTTGGGAAAGATTGAGAGCAGGAGGAGAACAGGGCAACAGAGGATGACATGGTTGGATGGCATCATTGACTCAATGGACATGAGTTAGAGGAAACTCCTGGAAATAGTGAAGGATAGGGAAGCCCAGCATGCTGAAGTTCATAGGGTTGCAAAGGGTCGGACACAACTGAGTGACTGAAGAATTAACATCCTGTTAATTTAGCCTTTACTCCTGACTGAGTGGTTCCCAAATGAAGGCACTGAACTTTTTATTTCCGTAGATGTTTTCCTCATGGCTTTTCTCTCTCAACTCTCACTCCCCAACCCCCAACTACATGTCATCTCTTTCTAGCTTCCATCACTGTGTGTCTGTTGATATAAAAGTTTAGAGTTTATAAATACTTTATGTAAAAGAAATCAGTATGTATGCATCTTATTTCTGGCTTGTTTTATTCTATATAATGTTTCTGAGAGTCATTCACACTGTGTAGCGATCATTTCTTTTTG
This sequence comes from Cervus elaphus, assembly GCF_910594005.1. Taxonomy (NCBI): domain Eukaryota; kingdom Metazoa; phylum Chordata; class Mammalia; order Artiodactyla; family Cervidae; genus Cervus; species Cervus elaphus. The sequence continues at coordinate 4,655,606 of NC_057847.1, forward strand.
TTCTGTGATGTTTTCCTTGTCATTGTCTTGTATGTCATTTCCTTGTATGCCATTGTGTAAATATACACCATTTTGTTAATCTACTGTCTTTGTTGGACATTTGATTTTCATTTTTGATGATTATGAATTAAACAGCTGAATACATTATTGTATTTTGGTGGATATATCATTCACTTCTGTTGGAAATTGTTATGGCTTGAACTGTGCCTCCCCTAATTCATTTTGTTGAAGTCCTAACATTCAGTATCTAAGAATGAGATCTTATTTGGAAACAGGATCGTGCAAACATAATTAGTTTAGATGAGGTTATACTGGAATCACTTCAGTTCAGTTCAGTTCAGTCGCTCAGTCGTGTCCGATTCTTTGCGACCCCATGAATCACAGCACGCCAGGCCTCCCTGTCCATCACAAACTCCCGGAGTTTAATTAAACTCACGCCCATTGAGTCGGTGATGCCATCCAGCCATCTCATCCTCTGTCGGCCCCTTCTCCTCCTGCCCCCAATCCCTCCCAACATCAGGGTCTTTTCCGATGAGTCAACTCTTCACATGAGGTGGCCAAAGTACTGGAGTTTCAGCTTCAGCTTCAGTCCTTCCAATGAACACTGAAGACTGATCTCCTTTAGGATGGACTGGTTGGATCTTCTTGCAGTCCAAGGGACTCTCAAGAGTCTTCTCCAACACCACAGTTTAAAAGCATCAATTTTTCAGCACTCAGCTTTCTTCACAGTCCAACTCTCACATCCATACATGACCACTGGAAAAACCATAGCCTTGACCAGACAGACTTTGTTGGCAAAATAATGTCTCTGCTTTTTTCTTTTCCATTTATTTTTATTAGTTGGAGGCTAATTACTTTACAATATTGTAGTGGTTTTTGTCATACATTGATGCTATCTAGGTTGGTCATAACTTTCCTTCCAAGGAGTAAGCGTCTTTTAATTTCATGGCTGCAGTCACCATCCGCAGTGATTTTGGAGCCCAAAAAAATAAAGTCTGACACTGTTTCCACTGTTTCCCTGTCTATTTCCCATGAGGTGATGGGACCAGATGCCATGATCTTAGTTTTCTGAATGTTGAACTTTAAGCCAACTTTTTCACTCTCCTCTTTCACTTTCATCAAGAGGCTTTTTAGTTCCTCTTCACTCTGTGCCATAATGGTGGTGTCATCTGCATATTTGAGGTTATTGATATTTCTCCCAGCAATCTTGATTCCAGCTTGTGCGTCTTCCAGCCCAGGGTTTCTCATGATGTACTCTACATATAAGTTAAATAAGCAGGGTGACAATATACATCCTTGATGTACTCCTTTTCCTATTTGGAACCAGTCTGTTGTTCCATGTCCAGTTCTAACTGTTGCTTCCTGACCTGCATACAGGTTTCTCAAGAGGCAGGTCAGGTGGTCTGGGATTCCCATCTCCTTCAGAATTTTCCACAGTTTATTGTGATCCACACAGTCGAAGGCTTTGGCATAGTCAATAAAGCAGAAAATGATGCTTTATTCTGGAATTCCCTTGTTTTTTCAATGATCCAGCGGATATTGGCAATTTGATCTCTGGTTCCTCTGCCTTTTCTAAAACCAGCTTGAACATCTGGAAGTTCTCGTTTCATGTATTGTTGAAGCCTGGCTTGGAGAATTTTGAGCATTACTTTACTAGTGTGCGAGATGAGTGCAATTGTGCAGTAGTTTGAGCATTCTTTGGGATTGCCTTTCTTAGGGATTGGAATGAAAACTGATCTTTTCCAGTCCTGTGGCCACTGCTGAGTTTTCCAAATTTGCTGGCACATTGAGTGCAGCACTTTCACAGCATCATCTTTCAGGATTTGAAATAGCTCAACTGGAATTCCATCACATCTACTAGGGTAGTCCTACTCCCATATGGCCAGTGTCCTTATATAAAGGGGAGATTTTAGACACACATACACACACAGGGGGATTGCCTTGAGAAGACTGCAGTGCTTCTACCAAGCAGTGTTGAAAATGTTAATATTAAACCACTGTATCATACCTGCTATCAATTTTATCTTGAAGCCATTTGCTTTAAGATGAGGATCGGACAGGTAAATTGATCCACTGTATCTCTGGTCATCTGCTGTCATTTTATGTAAAATCTCTAAATAATGGGATCCATTAAAAAGACTGAAAAAGAAAAAAAGAAAGAAAATATTAGTCACTCAGTCATGTCCAACTCTTTGTGACCTCTGTCCATGGGATTCTACAGGAAAGAATACTGGAATGAGTAGCAATTTTCTTCTCCAGGAGATCTTCCTGTCGCAGGGATCAAACCTGGGTCTCCTGCATTGCAGGCAGATTCTTTACTGTCTGAGCCACAAGGGAATCCTAAACACCCTGAACACAACTGATCTTGTCTACCAGACAAGGAACTACCTAAAAGCTATGACAGTGATCTGAAACATCTTTCTTTGGTGCCATCAGAGGGAGCAGTGGTCCTGTTGATACCTTGGTCTCTGACTTCTAGCATCCAGCATGGTGAAATAATACATTTCTGTTGTTTCTGTCATTTAATTTGTGTATTTCGTTATGACAGTTCTAGAATACTAATATAGGTATACACTTAGAAGTAGAATTTCTGAGACACAGGGTAAGAATCAGTTAAACTTTATTGTAAACTACCAGTTTCCTAAATTGTTACACATTTTACCGTCCCAAAAGCAGTGTACATTTGCTTTATTCTTAGCATTTGGATTATCTGTATTTTTCATTGTGGCCATCCCAGTGAATGTGTAATGATTTTTCATAATAGACTTTCTTTTTGCATTTCTCTGGTTAATTAATTAATATGAGCATCTAATCATAAGTTTATTGGCTTATGAATATTTTCTTCATGAAGTTTCTGTTCAAGTCTTTTGTTAATTTTTGAACTCAGTTGTGTTTTCATTGATGTTTGTACATGTTTGTTTCTTCTGAATAAACGTTTTATTATATATATATATATATATATATATATATATATATATATATATAATATATTGAATACATTTTTCCTCAGTCTATGCTTGTTTTTCTCCCATATTTTAGGTGATGTATTTGACAAGCAAAATATTAAATTTTGCTGAAAATTGAAAAGTGAAAGTAAAGTCTCTCAGTTGTGTCTGACTCTTCGCAACTCCATGGACTGTAGCCTACCAGGCTCCTCTGTCCATGAGACTTTCCAGGCAAGAGTACTGGAGTGGGTTGCCATTTCCTTCTCTAGAGAATCTTTCTGACCCAGGGATCAAACCCGGGTCTCCAGCATTGCAGACAGATATGTTTCCGTCTTAGCCACCAGGGAAGCCCAAAATTTTGATGAAGACAGTTTTATGTTTTTATTCTTCTTTGGTTAATGCTGTTTGTATTTTTTTTTTTAAAGAAACTTTTGCTTACTCCAGGACCAGGAAAATATTTTCTTATGTCTTTAAGCAGAACTTTATGGTTTTAACTCTTTTCACATGTAGCTTTATAACTTATTTCAAATTAACTTTTGAGCATAGCCAAAATCTCAAGGTTTGTGTTTTTTTTTTTTTTCACTTTTATGTCCAGAAACTGTCCTTTTGGTCAGGTGGGAGACCCAAAGTTCAGTTCAGTTCACTTGCTCATTTCTGCCCAACTCTTTGTGACCCCAAGGAGAGCAGCACACCAGGCTTCCCTGACCATCACCAACTCCCAGAGCTTGCTCAAACTCATGTCCATCAAGTCAGTGATGCCATCCAACCATCTCATGCTCTGTCATCCCCTTCTCCTCCTGCCCCCAATCTTTCCCAGCATCAAGGTCTTTTCAAATGAGGCAGCTCTTCGCATCAGGTGGCCAAAGTATTGGAGCTTCAGTTTCGGCATCAGTCCTTCCAATGAATATTCAGGGATAATTTCCCTTAAGATTGACTTATTTGATCTCAGTTCAAAAGCATCAATTCTTCAGCACTCAGTTTCTTTATAGTCCAACTCTCACATCCATGCGTGACTACTGGAAAAAATCATAGCTTTGATTAGATGGACTTTTGCTGGCAAAGTAATGTCTCTGCTTTTTAAAATGCTGTCTTGGTTGGTCATAGCTTTTCTTCATGGCTGAAGTCACCATCTGCAGTGATTTTGGAGCCCGTCAAAATAAAAAAACCTTAGACTTAATCAAATGTAAAGGAACTTAAGAAGAAGATAGAGATGCCAAAGTAAAGGGGCTTAAGGAGAGGGTGGAGATGCACTAGGAATACTTTATTTCAGATTCAATCAGAAGATTCAATTAAATTTAGCCACACAGTGGCTGCAAAAATTAAGTTTATTTTTAAATCAGTGGAAGAGCATTTGTGAGACAGTGGGAAGCATGTGAAGCAGAAGCCTGTGGCTAGACCCTCACTCTGTCTCCATCCCCAAACCAAGGTGTACATGTTACTGCAGCACACAATCTGTGTGTGTGCACACACACGTATATGTGCTTTTGTGTGCATGTACATATGTGTGTATGTGTATGTGTGTGAGTGAATGTGTGCTATGTATTCATGTGCATGTGTACTCTCCAGAGTATCTGTCAGGCCATGTTGTTGGGTGCAATCCCTTACAATTCCAGAACTCCTACAGAATAAATGGACTATGTGCTCACTGTGCATCTTCAAAATTTACCTTTTCTTATTTATTTTTACCTCCTCATCATTTGTCATTTATTCAGCATTTTGCTTACTTGCTTTTGTTTCAACTTTCAATGTTTTTGGAGGAGGAGTGGAACATTGCCTTTTTTTTTTTTTTTTTTTAATTCTAAGAGCTTCCTTCTTCCTTCCTTGCCTCCTTTTTTCTATTCTTTCTTCTGCCTCCTTACTTCCTGCCTTTTCTTATCTTACTATCACTCTTCTTTAAATAGCCTGTCACTGTTTTATGGAAAGAATATAATTTCAAACTTCACTAAGGATTCTAGACTTTAAAAATGTTAATGTACCTTCCATTTTCCCAATTACCTGTTTGTTCCACTGTCAGATTTTGTTACTTTTTCCTTGGCCAGTCGTTCATTCAGCAAATATTCATTGAACATCTTCATTGTGCATCAACAGTTCTAGCCCTTGGGGTACATCAGTGATCTTTCTTTAAATCTCTGGTGTTCTTGGTTGTCATTTTTAATTTCATATCTAAAAATGAAGCAATAATAAACATGACTGGGAGCCTGTGCACATTGGTAGAGATTGTCTGCTGGAGCCCTTTACCTTGAAATGAGCAGATTAAGCCTCAGCCAGCCTTACTGAATGGAGGAAATGTCAGGTCCATAAGGCTGCATGCTTCTCTCAAGTCTTCTAATGACCATATCAGACACTCTAAATCTTGAGCAGCTTGTTCATACCTCTCTGCCTGGAGAGAACCAGTCTGGCCACTGAGATTCCTTTGTGTCTGTTGTTTGTGGGTGATGACATGGTAATAGGAATCTACTATTCCTTATAAAAATTTAATTCTCGACCTTCCCAACAACCCATCTTGCAAACGCTCCATAGAGCCAAAACCATTCAGAGTTGAGGACAGTTGGCACCTTTCAGTAATTCTGAACTTTCCCAAGCAACCATGTTGCAACTTCTGAATTCTAATTTTTTGTGAACATTCTTTTATCTTCTCTATGTCTTCTTGAACTCAGTTTAGTTCTTTCTTCTGCAAATGTCATCTTCTTGAGTCTTCTCATTGCCTTGCTTTCCTTTAAATGAAATCCTGATAGGGAGAGAATATAAATGCAGGAGGTCAGTCTACTATTTGGGACTAAAAGCTTGATTGGAAATTTTTGAATGTGTAGGCCAAGAAGAGAATAACCAGTGTTTTTACAATATAGAGCTTTCCCAGTTAGAAGCATAGTATGCCTTTCTATTTGTTCAGATATATTTCATATTTCACATTTTTGGATTATCTTGATATATTTCTGAGATTAATTTTTCACATAACTTGTCTTTCTTTTTGCTAGTGTGACTGATGATTTTTCCCCCTGTAGGCAATTTTGTTGTCGGTTCCTGATGCTACATAAGAAATTTCATTAATACTTATACTAATTTTGATTTGACTTTTTAAATTTAGCTCATATTAATTCAATTAATCTTTTAATTGGTTATATTATATTTATAAGGTAAACTATCTTGAAAAGTGAAATTGAAGTCACTCAGTCATGTCTGACTCTTTGTGACCCCATGGATTGTAGCCCAGGCTCCTCCATTCATGGTATTTTTCAGGCAAGAATACTGAAGTGGGTTGCCATGCTCTCATCCAACTGGTCTTCCCAACCCAGGGATCAAAACCAAGTTTGATTTGTCGTGTGATCATATGCTTTTTTCCGTCTTTAATTTGCTAAAATGCACTAAAGACTTAACTATCTTTACTATATCTCAATTTAATTGATCTATTCAAGTTTTCTATTTCTCTTTGAGTTGGTTTTAATCATTTATTTTTTTTGAAATATAACATTTATTTTGCATCAGTTTTCAAATTCACATATAAACTAAACATAGTATTTTATGCTCTTCTATACTTTATTGCCTCTATTTGTGTTCTTGTGGTTCTTCCCCTTCTGGATCACAGCATTATCATGGTGAAGGGGCTTGCTTAACCCAATGAAGCTATGAGCCATGCTGTGTAGGCTACCCAAGAAGGACAGATCACAATGAAGAGTTCTGACAAAACATGGTCCACTGGAGGAGGAAATGGCAAACCACTCCAGTATTCTTGCCTGGAGAACCACAATGAACTGTAAGAAAAGGCAAAAAGATATGATACCAGAAGATGAGACCCTGAGGTCAGGAGGTGTCCAATATGCTACTGGGGTAGCTATGCTACTGGGCTATTACTAACAGCTCTAGAAAGAATGAAGTGGCTGGGCCAAAGCAGAAACAACACTCAGTTGTGGATATATCTGGTGGTAAAAGTTTAGTTTGATGCTGTAAAAACAATATTGCATAAGAAACTGGAATGCTAGGTCTAAGAATCAAGGTAAATTGGATGTGGTCAAGCAGGAAATAGCAAGAGTGAACACTGACATTTTAGGAGTCAGTGAACTAAAATGGACAGGAATGGACAAATTTAATTCTGGTGACCATTATGTCTACTACTGTGGAGAAGAAGCCCTTAGAAGAAATGGAATAGTCCTCGTAGTCAACAAAAGAGCCCAAAATTCAGTACCTGGGTGCATTTTCAAAAATGACAGAATGATCCCTGTTCCTTTCCAAGGCAAACAATTCAATATTATAGTACTCCAAGTCAATACCCCAAATACTAATGTCAAGGAAGCTGAAATTGACTGGTTCTATGAAGACGTATAGCATCTTCTAGAACTAATCCTAAAAAACAATGCCATTTTCTTCATAAAGGGATAGAATGCAAAAGTATTAAGTCAAAAGATTCCCAGAATAAAAAAGAAAGTTTGGCTTTGGAGTGCAAAATGAAGCAGGGGAAAGGCTAATAGAGTTTTATCAAGAGAACACATTATTCATAGCAAACACCCTCTTCTAACAATACAACAGACAACTCTACACATGGACATCATCAGATGATCAGTACTGAAATCAGATTGATTACGTTCATTGCAGCTGAAGATGCAGAAACTCTATACAATCAGCAAAACTAAGACCTGGAGTTGACTGTAACTCAGAACATAGCCCGTTATTGCAAAATTCAGACTTAAATTGAAGCAAGTAGAGAAAGGCCTAGGCCTTTCAGGTATGACCTAAATCAAATCCCTATGATTATACAGTGGAAGTGAAAAATAGATTCAAGAGAGTAGATCTGGAAGACAGAGTGCCTGAAGAACTATGGAGGGAGGTTTGTAACATTGTGCAAGAGACTGTGACCAAAACCATCCCAAAGAAAAAGAAATGCAAGAAGGCAAATTGGTTGGGCTATGTTCTGAGCTACAGTCAACTCCAGGTCTTAGTTCTGCTGATTGTATAGAGTTTCTCCATCTTCAGCTACAAAGAATGTAAGTACTGATCATCTGGTGATGTCCATGTGTAGAGTCACCTGTTATATTTGGAGGCTTTACAAATAGCTGAGGAAAGAAGAGACATGAAAGGCAAAGGAGAAAAGAAAAGATATACCTAACTGAATGTAGAGTTCCAGAAAAAAAGCAAGGAGAGATGAGAAGGTTTTATTAAATGAGCAATGCAAAGAAATAGAGAAAAACAATAGAATGGGAACTAGTGGAGGTGATGGAATTCCAGTTGAATTTTTTAAAACCCTAAAAGATGATGCTGTGAAAGTACTGCACTCAATATGTCAGCAAATATGGAAAACTCAGCAATGGTCACAGGACTGGAAAAGGCCAGTTTTCATTCCAATCCCCAAAAAAGGCAATGACAAAAAATGTTCAAAGTACAATACAGTTGTGTTAATTTCACATGCTGTGAGTTAATGCTCAAAATCTTCCAAGTTATACTTCAGCAGTGTATGAACTGAGAAATTCCATATTTATAAGCTCAGTTTTCAAGAGACAGAGGAAACAGAGATTAAATTGGCAACATTTGTTACATCATGGAGAAAACAAGGGAGTTCCAGAAAAACATCTACTTCTGCTTATTTGACTATGTTAAAGCCTTTGACTGTGTACATCATAACAAACTGTGGAAAATTCTTAAAAGTTATGGTAGTACCAGGCCACCTTACCTGTCTCCTGAGTAACCTGTATGCAGGTCAAGACATAATAGTTAGAACTGGATATGCAACACAGACTAGTTCAAAATTGGGAAAGGAGTGCTTTAAGGCGGTCTATTGTCACCCTGCTTATTCAATTTATATGCAGAGTAAATCGTATGAATTGATGGTCAAGATAAATCCCAAGCTGGAAAGCTGGAATCAAGATTGCTGGGAGGAATATCAGCAACCTCTGATATGAAGATGATACCACTCTAATGACAGAAACTGAAGAGAAACTAAAGAGCCTCTTAAAGAGGGTGAAAGAAGAGAGTGAAAAAGCTAGTTGAAAACTCAACATTCAAAAAGCTAACATCAGGCATTCAGTCACATCACTTCATGGCAAATAGACGGGGAAAAAGTGGAAACTAACATAGTTTCTTTTCTTGGTCTCCCAAATCACTGCAGATAGTGACTGAAGCCATGAAATTTAAAGACACTTGCTCCTTGGAAGGAAGGCTATTACAAACCTAGACAGTGTAATAAAAAGCAGAGCTATCACTTTGCAGACAAAGTTCTGTATAGTCAAAACTGTGGTGTTTCCAGTAGTTATATATGGATGCGAGACTTGGACTCTAAAGAAGGCTGAGTGCCAATGAATTGATGCTTTCAAATTGTGGTGTTGGAGAAGATTCTAGAGGTCCCTTGGATTGCAAAGAAGTCAAATCGGTTAATCTTAAGGGAAATCAACCCTGAATATTCATTGGAAGTTCTGATGCTGAAGCTGAAACTCATATTTTGGCCACCTAAGGTGACGAAGGGACTCTGCAAAAGACCCTAACGCTGGGATAGATTGAGAGCGAAAGATGGGGGTGTCAGAGGAAGAGCTGTTTAGATAGCACCATTGATTCAATGAACATGAATTTGAGCAAACTCTGGAAGATAGTGGAGGACACAGGAGCCTGGCATGCTGCAATCTGTGGGGTTGCCAAAAGTTGGACATGACTTAGGGCTGAACAATGACAACAACAACAATTTATGTTCTTTGTCCCCTTATTCAATTCCAAGTTTTAAATTTAGTTCTTCTTTTCAAGTTTTTTTTTTTTGTATTATATTTGCTAATTTTATTATATTGGTTTCACAAAATCAGATTTTTGCTTTTTTGATCAAAAGTATTATTTTTCTATTATTCATTTTTATTAAATTATGCTTTTTTAAAGATTAATTTCTGGTGTGTCTTACCATATTTTACTTTTCTTGTGTTCCTGTGCACTCCTTTTCCACAGCTCACGGGTTTTGAACCTCCTGCCAGGACAAAAGGAGGAAGCACTCAGGTTTTCTTATTAATTTAACCAGATGTTGGGAAGAAAGTGAAGGGGGGCAATAGGATTTTAAAGCAGTCATCAGACAAACATTAAACATAGAGTCACCCTCGTTAGTAAAGATGCATAGATTTTTGTGTCTCTAAGATAAATGCCCAGGAGATTATGTTTAGTTTCATTTTTTTAAAACATGTTGTCAATCTACAAACTCCTTTTCAGAGTAGCTGTAACATTTCACATAGCAATATACAAGAACTACAGTTTCTTTGCAGACTCACCAGTATTTTTAATTGTGACCATTTTTTAAACTACTCATTAGTCGTATATTGTTATGTTAGTGTGATCGCAATTTCTATCTCCCTAATGATTAGTGATGTTAAACATACTTCCATGTGCTTATTTGTCATCTGAATATGCCTTTTGGTGAAATGTCTCTACTTTTTTTTTTATTATTATTTTTAAATTGGACTGGTTGTTCCTTTAATGTTGAGTTTCTTTCTTATACTTTAGATCTGAGTCCTTTGCCAGAAATGCAGTTTGAAATATTTTCACATAGCCTGTCGCTGATCTTCTCATTTCTTAGGAGGGCTGTTTGCAGAGGGAAATTTTTAGTTTTTATGAAGTCTAAGAGTTTGACATGAATATAGACATTTCTTTATTTTGATCCTGCTTGATTTCTTTCATAAGTATTTTATATTTTTCGGGATACAAATTTCACATATGTTTTGATAGACTTGCACCTAAATATTTTCTTCTTTTTTTTTGACCAACTAAGTAGTATTTTGTTTGTAAGTATAAAAAATATAGTTGAATTTTTAATGTAAATAGTGTGCTCTATAAGCTTGCTGAACTCACTGATTAGTTCCAGGAATTTTTATTTGTTTGTAGAATCATTGTCATGTCATTTCATCCACAAATAAAAACTTTTTTTTTTCTCTTTCTAAACTGTATGTCTTTTGTTTTCTTTACCTGTGTTATTATACTGACTGGAACTCCCAGTACAGTGTTAAATTACAGTGTTAATAAAAGAGATCCTTGTCTTTTTCTCAATTTAAAAGGGATAGAACATTGACTCTTTCATCATTAAGTGTGATGTCAGTTGTAGTTCTTTTATAGATGGTCTTCATTAAATTTAGGAACATCCCCTAGATATTCCACTCTATTTATAGTTTGCTAAGAGTTTTTGAAATCACATATGGATGTTAGATTTTGCAAAGTACTTTTGTGTATCAACTGATAAGATTGCATGGTTTCCCTTTAATTTGTTGACATGGTGAATTACATTTTCTGATTTTGGAATGCTGAACAACTTTTGTATCTCTGGAATAAAGTCCACTTGGCCATGATGTATATTGTTTATACATTGTTGGATTCAGTTTTCTAGTATTTTGTTAAGGATTTTTCCACATCAGTTCAAGAGGAATATTGTATATTTTTTCTTTTCTCGTTTTAGTACTGTTTCTGGTTTTGATGCCACGGTACTACTAGCTCATAGAATAAGTTTGGAAATTATGCATCTTATTCTATTTTCTGGATGAGATTTGTGTAAAAATTAGTTTTAATTGTTTAAATGTTTGGTATAGTTTGCCTTATGAAACTCATGGGTCAAGATTTCTTTTTTTTCTAGAAAAGTATTTCATTATAAATTCAATTTCCTTGATAGCTATGGGAGCATTCAAGTCATTTATTTCTTACTGGGTGAAGAGTGATAGTTTAAGATAGATTTTGAGGAATTAGCCCATTTTACCTAACTATTCAAATTTATGATTAGAGTTGTTTATAGTATTCTATTATTATCATTTTGAAGTCTATGGGAACTGTTGAGGCATCACCTGTTTCATTCTTAATATTGGTGATTTGTGTCTTTTCTCTTTATACATCGTCACTGTTGCTAGAAGTTTGTCAATGTTATTGATCCTTCCAAAGAACTGACACTTTAATTCATCAACATCCCTGTTGTTTGCTTTAGTTTTAACCGATCTGCTCTTATCTTCATCATTTCTTTCCTTCTCCTTGTTTTTGGTTTACATTGCTCTTCTTTTTCCAGCATCTAAGGAGTACAAGTCCCTGTTATTAATGTTTATATATAATTTCCCAGCCCCAATCACAGGCAATTAAAAAGGCCTTACCTGCTCCCCCCGCATAGGCTTGGTGCTCAGCTACTGCAATGCAGCCTCTGAAGGGAGCTGCAGTCAGGCCTCTTTCTCTAACTCATGTTCTTTCCCAGCCCAGACACCACCATTCAGAGGCCTCTTGATCTGGCTCTTCAACCAACATCTTCCTCAAATCTTCCCTCTCAATCTTCCTCAGGCCCTTGGGTCTATGAAATGCAGGAGCATTTTGTTTAGGGCTTCCTTTAATGGTGAGACAATCTGTGTGTGTCATCTATCTGATCTAACATGGACAACATCCCCTTGGGACATATAACAAAAGATGGTCAGCACTTTCTCCAGTGCAGCCTCCTGCTTATATTATTGCAGTTCAAATTAAAAATTACTATTATTTTCATTTTACTGTTGTCTAACTTGCTGCTCCTATATCTGGCCCCTCTGCTCTCTCTCCAGCTGATCTGAGTCCTTGACAAACATCAAACAGGATAGTCAATTAAGCACAATGTCATTATGGAAGAGTAAAAAGCTTGAAGATATCATAAGGCACCTTTGGAGGGGGCTAACAGAGAATGTGGGGTATTCTGGTGGGGTACTACTAAATCATTTGCAAGAATATGAAAGTTCTACAAAGCACTTTGCCAACAGATCTTGGAAAGTACTAGAGCATCCCATGGGGCATTTTATTAGCCAAACTACTGAGTCCTGGGGAGTGCTAATAAAGTCACAGAGCATTGTTGTAGGATGCTAAGGAATTGTTTACATAAGTTATTTGGTTCCCAGGGGGAACTTTTGATCCTTCTGTTTAGCCTGGAGTTCCTCGATGAGTTCCTCTTGTAAGTTAACTTAGACATACAACAGAGGAGTTCAAAAAGTAGAGACGAACTGTCCCAGCACTGCCTGCAGCAACCTGACAGTGGAAACAGAGGGTGGGGAGCCTTCATGAATTGAGGAACTCCGAGCCGTTATCAAACACAGATAAATGCTTTGCAACACAGCAATTGTTGAAATTTCAGAAAGGATAAAAGAATGTAGAGCCATTTGAAATCACTTTGACCAGTGACCCTAAAGAGACCTTAGAGACTTAATTAGATGCTCTTCAGAGATAATTTTGCTAAATTTAGTAGAGTAGCATGATGTGGAGTGCACTACTAAAATCCCCTACTTCAGAGTGCCCCGACAGTGGCTGATGTCAGGAAAACAGAAGTCAAACAGAAGTTTCAAGAGCCTCTGCACTCAGAAGTGCAGAAGTCTGGGCTCTGCTGGAATAAGCCTATGCTATGCTATCCCTGGAGTCCTGGCCGGGAAACAGCTGTCTACCCCACCTTGGTTCTCCACCTGGCTCTCTACACTTTCCCCTAGCCCCAGAAAACTTGTGACCAAAGCTGACAGATGACCTTATAGAGATTTGTACTTTGGCAAATTCTGTGATTGATAAAGGGGCTGTGTCTTCTGCATCTTCCTATGGATCTCTAGATAGGTTGGAGGCAACAATTTCTGTTGTTCAGAAAAAAGCAATATTAGTGGTTTGCTAAGACAATGTCCCTCTGTCCCTACGAGAGATCAGAGGCCCTATGCCAAGACTTAAAGTCCATGGAGAGAGAGGGAAACTGCACTGCTCAGGTCCTTTAGAAGCTGGTACACACCATCCCTCCCATCAAGATGAGGTGGAAAATAGCTCTCTGCTTTGGGGTCTGAGGTCACCAACACCAGAACACTTGGCCAAGCCTGATTATAGGTAGGTTCTTTTGGGTATCTACAAAACTTTATTGCTATTGCCCCTACTACTGAATTTACTATGGGAATTGTCTATGTACATCCCTCTTACTCTCCACCCCCCTCCAAAGCCTTCGCAGGAATTACTGCAGTTATGACCATTTAGTGTAGTGTAGAGGAGCACTATGAACTTCATAGGCTACTGTTAATGGCCTGGCCATTTGACAAGACACACTGGCAAGCCTCAGGCTGACATACTAAAAAAAAGTAAACATTGAGTGCTATAAATTTAATGCTGCTCTTAATGCTCCTCTGAATGCTGCTCTATGTTTGAGGGGAACATTTTGTACATTGTCTTTTTGTTTTCATCCAGATCAATGTAATTTTAATTTCCCTTGGGACATCTCATGAATAATGGGTTATCTAGAAGTGTGCTTTTTACCTCCTAATTATTTGGAAATTCTTCTGTTACTGTTATATTATTGACTTCTAGATTTATAGTCAGATAACTCTGCATGATTTCAGTTTTTTTATTTGTTGAGGTTTGTTTCATGGCCAAGAATATACAGCTGGTCCATGAACAATGTGGGGGTTAGGGAGTCTCAACTCTTTGTGCAGTTGAAACTCTGCACATAGAGTTGGGCCTCTGTAGCCAGGGCTCCTTATCCATGGATTCAGTCAATCATGGACTGTGAAGTACTATAGTATTTATTGGAAAAAAAAAACAAAACCACTGCATATAAGTGGACCTACACACTCTAAACCTGTGTTCTTCAAGAGTAACTGTGGTCTATTTTTGTTATATGTTCAGTGTATTATTGAAAAGACACTTTTTGGGGAGTGTAATGTTCTATAATGTTGATTAGTTCACTTTGGTTGATGGTGTTGAGTTCTCTTATTTGCTTGATTTTCTGTCAAGTTGGTCTACCAATTGTTGAGAGAGAGGTGTTGAAGTCCCCAAATGTAATTGTAGGTTTTGTAATTCTCTTGTTTCTCTGTTTTTTCTTTGCATAGTTTCTAGATTTGTTGTGTTCTTGGTGCACACAGCATACTTTTAGGATTGCTGTGTCTCTCTGGTATATTGAATGTCATCATTAGGTCTCTCTATACACATTTTTTTTTTTTTTTGGCTCTGAAGACAAATTTATATATTAGTATAGTCACTTACTTTTTTTTTTTTTTATTAGTTGGAGGCTAATTACTTCACAACATTTCAGTGGGTTTTGTCATACATTGATATGAATCAGCCATAGATTTACACGTATTCCCCATCCCGATCCCCCCTCCCACCTCCCTCTCCACCCGATTTCTCTGGGTCTTCCCAGTGCACCAGGCCCGAGCACTTGTCTCATGCATCCCACCTGGGCTGGTGATCTGTTTCACCATAGATAGTATACATGCTGTTCTTTTGAAATATCCCACCCTCACCTTCTCCCACAGAGTTCAAAAGTCTGTTTTGTATTTCTGTGTCTCTTTTTCTGTTTTGCATATAGGGTTAGCATTACCATCTTTCTAAATTCCATATATATGTGTTAGTATGCTGTAATGTTCTTTATCTTTCTGGCTTACTTCACTCTGTATAATGGGCTCCAGTTTCATCCATCTAGTCACTTACTTTTGATTGATGTTTGCACAGTATCTTTCTCCATACTTTTTCTTTTAACCTATAAATATCACGGTATTTTAAAGTGTGTTTCTTGTAGACAACATATGAGTTGGTTACATTTTTGTTTTCTTGCCAATTTCTGACTTTTAAGTGCTGTATTTAGACTATTTACATGTAATGTAATCATTTATTTTTTAGGGCATTGTTTTCATTGTTCTGTCACTCAGCCATGTACAACTCTTTGCAACCTCATGGACTACAGCACTCCAGGCTTCCCTGTCCTTCACTATCTCTATGAGTTGCTCAAACTCAGGCCCATTGAATCAGTGATCTATTGAAACATCTCATCCTCTGTCGCCCCCTTCTCCTCCCTCCCTCAGTTTTTCCCAGCATTAGAGTCTTTTCCAATAAGTTGGCTCTTCACATCAGGTGGCCAGAGTATTGGAGCTTCAGCTTCAGTATCAGTCTGTCCAATAAATATTCAGGATTGATTTGCTTTAGGATTGACTGATTTGATCTCCTTGTAGTCAAAGGGGCTCTCAAGAGTCTTCTCCAGCACCATGGTTCAAAAGCATCAATTCCTCCACACTCAGCCTTCTTTATAATCCAACTTTCACATTCATACATGACTACAGGAAAAACCATACTTCGACTATACAGACATTTGTCAGCAAAATGGTGTCTCTGCTTTTATAATACACTGTCTACGTTTGTCATAGCTTTACTTCCAAGGAGAAAGTGTCTTTCAATTTCATGGCTACAGTCACTGAGAGCAGTAATTTTGGAGCCCAAGAAAGAAAATCTGTTACTGCTTCTACTTGCCCCCCTCCATTTTCCATGAAGTGATGGAAACAGATGCCATGATGTTGTTTTTTTTTTTAATTTCATTGAGTTTTTGAAGTTTATTGAGTTTTAAGGCAGCTTTTTCATTTTCTTCTTTCAGCCTCTTCAGAGGTTCTTTAGTTCCTCTTCAGTTTCTGTCATTAGAGTGGTATTATCTTCATACCTGAGGTTATTGATTTTCTCCTGGCAATCTTGATTCCAGTTTGTGAGTCATCCAGCCTGGTATTTCACATGATTTCACTCTGAATATAAGTTAAATAAGAAGGGTGATGATGTACAGCCTTGTCACACTCCTTTCCCAATTTTGAATCAGTCCATTGTTCTACGTCTGGTTCTATTACTTCCTGACCTGCAAACAGGATTCTCATGAGACAGGTAAGTTGGCCTGGTATTCCCATGTCTTTAAGGATTTTCCACAGTTTATTGTGATCTACACAGTTAAAGACTTTAGCATAGTCAATGAAGTAGATTAGATGTTTTTTCTGGAATTCCCTATCTTTCTCTATTTTCCAACATATATTGGAAATTCAATCTCTTGTTCCTCTGCCTTTTCTAAATCCAGCTTGTATATCTGGAAGTTCTTGGTTCATATACTGCTGAAGCCTAGCTTGAAGGATTTGAGCATTACCTTGGTAGAATGTGAAATGAGTGCAATTGTACAGTAGTTTGAATATCGTATGGTATTTTGAACACTTGTTGGCATTGCTCTTCTTTAGGATTAGAATGAAAACTGACTTTTTCCAATCCTGAGTTTTCCAAATTTGCTGGCATATCAAGTACAGCACTTTAATGGCATCATCTTTTAGAATTTTAAATAGCTCACCTGAAATTCCATTACTTCCACTAGTTTTGTTTGTAGTAATGCTTCTTAAGACCCACTTGACTTCTCACTCTAGGATGTATGGCTGTAGGTGAGTTATCACACCATTGTGGTTATTGGGGTCATTAAGACTTTTTTTTTTAAATAATTCTGTGTATTTTTGACCCTTTTCCTTAATCTCTTCTGCTTCTGTTAAGTCTTTTCCATTTCTATCCTTTATTGTGCCTATCATTGCATGAAATGTTCCCTTGATATTTCTGATTTTCTTGAAGAGATCTCTAGTCTTTCCAATTCTATTGTTTTCCTCTATTTCTTTGCATTTAAGAAGGCTTTCTTATCCTTACTTACTGTATTTTGGAACTCTTCATTCAGGTGGGTGTATCTTTCTGTTTCTCCTTGCCTTTTGCTTCTCTTCTTTTTTCAGCTATTTGATAAAACCTCTTCAGGAAACCATTTTTCCCTCTTGCACTTCCATTTATTTGGGGATGGTTTTGGTCACTGCCTCCCATACAATGTTATAAATCTAAGTCTGAATTTTGCAATAAGGAGCTCATGATCTGAGCCAGAGTGAGCTCTGTCTTGTTTTTGCTGACTGTGTAGAACTTCTCCATCTTCTGCTGCAAAGAATATAATCAATCTGATTTTGGTGTTGACCATCTTGTGATATTCATGTATATAGCTGTATTGTGTTGTTGGAAGAGGGTATTTGCTATGACCAGTGCATTCTCTTGGCAAAATTCTGTTAGCCTTTCTTTGCTCTGCTTCATTTTGCAGTCCAAGGTCAAACTTGCTTGTTACTCTAGGTATCTCTTGACTTCCTCCTTTTGCATTCCAATCCCCTATGATGAGAAGGACATCTTTTTCTGTGTTAATTCTAGAAGGTCTTGTAGGTGTTCAGAGAACCATTCAACCTCAGCTTCTTTAGCATTAGTGGTTGAGGCATAGACTTGGATTACTGTGATGTTGAATAGTTTTCCTTGGAAACGAACCAAGGTCAGACAATAGACCTTGACAAGCTATGTATATGTAATATGCATATTATTATACATATATACACAAGTCATGTATATGCAATATATACTTATATACAGATACATACACACATATTACATATCATAACTTGTCAGAGTCTATTTTTGTTGACATTTTGCTAATTAAAGTGGAGTCTAGATTTTTTGTCCCATTAAGCCCTCCATTATAATATAATGATGTTAAATATTTCCTCCACCTTTATTGATAAACACATAAGACAATGTAATTCTTTCATCTAACACAATTTATAAAACTCAAGGGAAAAATTCAAGAAGAAAAACAAAGTCTAATGTATTTATTTCTCTTTTTACTCTGACTACTTTTCTTTCTTTTTTCTGATATTTTCAGATTCCTATTTTTATTGTTTCCTTTCTAATCAGAGATATTTCCTTAGGCAGTCTTTTGGTGTAGGGCTTATGATAGCAAATTCTCTTAGTTTCTTTTCACCTGACAATGTTTTTATTTCCCTTTCATTCTAAAGGGTATTTTTACTGGCTATAATATCTGGGTTGAGAGTTTCCTTTTAATTCCTGAAAAATGTGCTACTTCTGACCTCCTTGATTTCTCATGGGAAATGAATTTCATTTGACTTGATTTTTCCTTACAGTTAATATTTATCATTTGCTGTTTTCAAGATTTTTTGTACTTAGTTTTCAGAAGTTTTACTAAGATGTGTCATAGGATGATTTCCTTGGGTTTATACTGTTTGAAATATGCTCAGGTTCTTGGATATGGAGGTCTATACTTTTGTAAAATTTAGAAATTTTGTTTTCCTTATTTATTCAAATAGTTTTTGGCCCTACCCTTGTTTTCCTTTCCTTCTAAAATTCCAATGATATATACATATATATCTTCTGTTACAGTCTCACAGGTCCCAGAGGCTTTGTTCATCTTTTTGTCCAGGCTATTTGTACATGGTTGTTCAAACTGGATAATCTCTGTTATTATAGCTCCAAGTTTCTCTTACTTTCTCCTTTTTGTTGCTGTGTTTTCCTCTTATGAAGTTCTATTTTGATTATTATATATTTCAATTATAAAGATTGAATTTGTTTTTTCTTTATATCATTTATTTGCTGAGATTTTTAATTTATTTATGAGGCTTTCTATTTTTAATTTGTTTCAGGTGGGTTCTCAAGTGCTTGTTAAAGCTTTTTCTATTAAGGCCATTTAAATTTTTGTGAGATAACTATAACTTTTGTGCCCTTTTAATATTGACATCTGTTTATTCAGTGTGATGTTTCTTGGGATGATGAGTCATTTTTATTGCTAGTCTGAGCATTTTAGATATTATATTGTAAGACTTTGGATCTTATTTAATCTTGTTTTAGCAGTTTTCTTATGGCACAGCTTCTTTGGAAGAAGACAGCTGCTTCCTTATTATCGCCATATGGGAAGTTCAAGTTCAGGTTCACTACTAAGATTGCATTGCTACCATCTGTCATTCTTTGCATCCTGACGTCCCTGGCCAGTTGTTCTATCTACCTTTTAGAGTATTCTTACGTTTGTTCTAAGTAGACTCTAGGTTTTTATGAATCCCACTATTACATAATAAGGTCAGTGGCTCGTGTCTTCTTGGTGGGCTTGGCCCTCAGCACACTGTCTGATAGCAATTGAGCAACTACTCCTTTTTTGTTCACTTCATCAGTAAATCTATGCTACTGTCTTACAAACTTTCTTATATGTTTTCCCTTTGTTTCCCTCCTACTCTATTTGCAAAAAAAGAAAAAAAAAAAGCATCCCAATGCAGGTTTCTATGTCTTTATAAAAGAAATTCAATTAATATAATTATATTTATAATCAATATGGTTATTTTGGTTATATTTATAATTAACACGGTTAGGTATATGTGCCTGTGTGCTCAGTCACCCAGTTAGTCTGACTTATTGTGACCCCAAGAATGCCTCTGTCCTTGGAATTTTCCCAGCAAGAATACTGAAGTGAGTTGCCATTTCCTCCTCCAGGAAATCTTTCCGACTTAAGAACCCAACACCCATCTCCTGCGTCTCCGACATTGCACATTGCAGGCAGAATCTTTACCGCTGAGCCACTGCGGAAGCCTGGTTAGATATGTTCCTTTTATTTATTTCACAGTTGCCATTTGTAGTATTTCTAGTTTGTTTACCTCCTTAAATTTTCTTCTTATTTTTATTAAATTGATCTTTTAAAAAATCTTGCTTTCTTTTTTGTAAAATGGCATGTTCTTTTCTTGTCTTGTTTTACCAGTGGTCATCTTGCAGTTTGTTTTGGTTTAAAGATTAATGACTTTATTTTGAGGGTAAAAATTCCAGCATTTTAGGAAAGTGAAAGGACAAACCAAGTACCACCACCCAACATTAATTAATGTTTATTAAATATTATTCTAGATGCCATCCAATGAGACTGGTTGAATAATATCTTGAAATAAACTTAATAGTTTATATTTTTAAATGTTGAAACAAAAATCAAGTAGGAGGCATTGTTGATTACTGTCTTTATCAAAGGAGATATGAGATTCTAAACAACTCAGAAATTAAGAGGAGAAAACAGAAAAAGATAAAAAGAAATAAGTGATTGTTTATGGTTATTTATTGCCATTCTGTGATTTGAAAACTATTTCACCTTTAAAAAGACTACGGTTGCCCTGCAATTATTGATGAGGACATCAGCTCTTCCACACTTTCCTTGCTTCCCCCCACCACCTCTGGTTCGATCTCCAGGGGTTCTAATCTCCCTTTACCTCTACAACCACAAAGATCTCCTGGAGCAGCTAAGAGTAGGGCTCCTCCTGCCTAGAGAGCCTTCATCTTCATGTGTGTTCCTGAGTGCTAGAGGGAGGACAGTTTGTGGAGTTTCCTTGGTGAAGAAACAGGAAATGCAGGGGGTCAGAAGTGTGTCTTCTGACCGTCAGAACTGTCTACCCATCTCTGTGCTCTTTCCAATGTGCTAATACTTCAGTTTAATCCCTACTCCACATTAACTATTGCTGTACCATTGGGCATGTTCTATCAAGTATCTAAATTTTCTATACATCTATCCTATTCTACTTTCCAGGCACTTTCAGGAATAATCATACTTGCAAAAGGGATATTAAAGGAACAAAATTTGATGCACATTTAAAGATGATCACTCTTTTAATTATTTTTTCTCTAGTCTCCTTTATGTGTTTAAAATCATTTTGTATTGAAGCAAAATTGATTAACAATGTTGTGTTAATTTCAAGTGTACAGCAAACTGATTCAGTTATACATATCATGTACTTTTTTTCAAATTCTTTTGTCATTTAGGTTATTGTAGAGTATTGAGCACTGTTCTTGTGCTATACAGTAGGTCCTTGTTGGTTATCTATTTTAAATATAGTAGGTTGTACATGTCAATCCCAAACTACCAATCTATATATATTTTTAATAATAGGCAACTGTTAAATAACAGGCAACTCTGGATTTCTCTTCTTCTCAGGATTCTTATAATCATACCAATCCAATCTGTTTCATCTCTTTTTATTTCACTTTTAATCATAGAGTAATCAAGAACTTTCAAACTTTACCATTTTCTTCCTGCAGCCTACAGTCCCTCAGTATGTCTCCTTTGCAGCAGCCTTGGGATCTTCATCACACAGCTGCTGTCAGCTGTGATTTTCCACTAGAGAGGTCCTTTTGTATTTCACCCTGATAGTCATGGTGTGTGCCTTTTCAGCTCTTTTAAGTGCAAGAGTTCTCAAATAGCAGTCATTCTTTTCAGGAGAATCATTAGTGAGGCTGATGTTTAAATCTGGTGAATGAGAACATGCAGGCAATGAGCTGAAATCTTTTGCTAAAGGTCACATCCTGAGTCAAGGGCAGATATGGAAACAGATAAAAGCACACTGAAAGTTTGATGTCTTTAGGAATATGACAGCTTTTATGGAGAATATTGTTGAAATTGTTGATCGTTGCTATTTCCTTCCTTCACTTTGACACTTTTTAGACACTTCCTAAGAATATATACATTTTAGTCTCAAGCTTATCAACAGTCTTCATTCTGTAGCCATATTCAAGCATAAGAACCTAGTCCTAAGTTGTTTCCCAACTCATCTGGATCCTCACTCCTATTCTCAACACAACCACCACTCCCACCAACATCACCATGACCAATAAAAAACAACCACAGCTCTGAACTATCATCTCCACCACCAAAACTCTGACTAAGACCAACATTGCCAACACCACCACTAATAGTGCCACCAACAATATTGGTGTTACAAGTACTGCCACCGCTACCTCTAACACCATGACCATCATCATCCCCATCATGATCATCATTGCTCCCACCTCTTTCATCCTCACACCAACACCTCCAATACCACCAACACTGCCACAATCTACCATACTAACCAGCAATTACCACTACTACCAGCAAACATCACAGCCATGAACACCATCACCACCACTACTAAAACTATGTAGATGAGATGACTGGTATAGAGAACTTCTTTTATTGAGCTTTGCATTTGTGGATAACTGTAAATTCACTAACAGTTGAAACATTAATAATGCAGAGGTCCTATATTCCTTTAACCCAACTTCTCTTGTAATAGCACCTTGAAAAACTATAGTTAATTATAGTAACTAGGCTATTGACATTGATACAGTCATGATACAGAATATTTTAATAAATTCTCACAAAGATACTATAACTGGCCTGCCTTTTAACAGCGACACATATTTTCCTCCTGCTTCCGTTACCTCATTAATCCTCATCTCCATTTCTATAATTTTCCCATTGCAAAAATGCTATTTAAATGGAATCATACAGAATGTATTCTTTTGAGACTGGCTTTTATTCATTCAGCATAATTCTTTGGATAATCATCAGGTTGAGGACTTCACTAGTCTTTTATTTTCATTGCTAACTACTGGGTTGTTGTATGGATGCATATATATATATATAGCATATATATATATAGCTGTTATATATATATATATATATAACATATATGCATATATATAACTATGTATGAATATATAACTGAAGTATATATACATATATGCTGCTGCTGTGACTAAGTCACTTAGTCATGTCTGACTCCTTGCGACCCCATAGACGGCGGCCCACCAGGCTCCCCCATCCCTGGGATTCTCCAGGCAAGAGTAATGGAGTGGAGTACCATTGCCTTCTCCATATACATATATATGGCTAGGGTTAGGGTTGGGGTTAGGGTCGGTAGGTGCCCAATATGCTACTGGAGATCAGTGGAGAAATAACTCCAGAAAGAATGAAGGGATGGAACTAAAGCAAAAACAATAGCTGGTCGTGAATGTGACTGGTGATAGAAGGAAGGTCTGATGCTGTAAAAACCAATATTGCATAGGAACCTGGGATGTTAGGTCCATGAATCAAGGCAAATTGGAAGTGGTCAAACAGGAGATGAAAAGAGTGAATGTTGACATTCTAGGAATCAGTGAACTAAAATGGACTGGAATGGGTGAATTGAACTCAGATGCCCATTATATCTACTACTGTGGGCAGGAATCCCTTAGAAGAACTGGAGTAGACATCACGGTCAACAAAAGAGTCAGAAATGCAGTACTTGGATGCAATCTCAAAAATGACAGAATAATCTCTGTTTGTTTTCAAGGCAAACCATTCAATATCATGGTAATCCAATCCTATGCCCCAACCACTAACACTGAAGAAGCTGAAGTTGAACGGTTCTATGAAGACCTATAAGACCTTTTAGAACTAACACCCAAAAAAGAAGTCCTTTTCATTACAGGGGACTGGAATGAAAAAGTAGGAAGTCAATAAAAACCTGGAGTAACAGGCAAATTTGGCCTTGGAGTACAGAATGAAGCAGGGCAAAGGCTAATAGAGTTTTGCCAAGAGAACGCACTGGTAATAGCAAACACTGTCTTCCAACAACACAAGAGAAGACTCTACACATGGACATCACCAGATGGTCAACACTAAAATCAGATTGATTATATTCTTTGTAGCCAAAGATGGAGAAGCTCTATACAATCAGCAAAAACAAGACCGGGAGCTGACTGTGGCTCAGATCATGAACTCCTTATTGCCAAATTCAGACTGAAGAAAGTAGGAAAAACCACTAGACCATTCAGGTATGACCTAAATCAAACCCCTTATGACCATACAGTGGAAGTGAGAAATAGGTTTAAAGGACTAGATCTGATAGACAGAGTGTCTGATGAACTATGGATGGAGATTCATGACATTGTACAGGAGACAGGGATCAAGACCATCCCCATGGAAAAGAAATGCAAAAACGCAAAATGGTTGTCTGAGGAGGCCTTACAAATAGCTGTGAAAAGAAGAGAAGTGAAAGGCAAAGAAGAAAAGGAAAGATATTCCCATTTGAATGCAGAGTTCCAAAGAATAGAAAGGAGAGATAAGAAAGTCTCCCTCAGTGATCAGTGCAAAGAAATAGAGGAAAGCAACAGAATGGGAAAGACTAGAGATCTCTTCAAGAAAATTAGAGATACCAAGGGAACATTTCATGCAAAGATCGGCACAAAAAAGGACAGAAATGGTATGGACCTAACAGAAGCAGAAGATATTAAGAAGAGGTGGCAAGAATACACAGAAGAACTGTACAAAAAAGATCTTCATAACCCAGATAATTATGACGGTGTGATCACTCACCTAGAGCCAGACATCCTGGTATGTGAAGTCAAGTGGGCCTTAGAAAGCATCACTACGAACAAAGCTATTGCAGGTGATGGAATTCAAGATGAGCTATTTCAAATCCTAAAGGATGATGCTGTGAAAGTGCTGCACGCAACATGCCAGCAAATTTGGAAAACTCAGCAGTGGCCACAGGACTGGAAAAGGTCAGTTTTCATTCCAATCCCAAAGAATGTTCATACTACCACACGATTGCACTCATGTCACATGCTAGTAAAGTAATGCTCAAAATTCTCCAAGCCAGGCTTCAGGAATACATGAACCAGATATTCAAGCTGGTTTTAGAAAAGGCAGAGGAACCAGAGATCAAATTGCCAAAGTTTGCTGGATCATCAGAAAAGCAAGAGAGTTCCAGAAATACATATATTTCTGCTTTATTGACTATGTCAAAGCCTTTGACTGTGTGGATCATAATAAACTGTGGAAAATTCTGAAAGAGATGGGAATACCAGACCACCTGACCCACCTCTTGAGAAACCTATATGCAGGTCAGGAAGCAACAGTTAGAACTGGACATGGACCAACAGACTGGTTCCAAATAGGAAAAGGAGTACGTCAAGGCTGTATATTGTCACCCTGGTTATTTCATTTATATGCAGAGTACATCATGAGAAACGCTGGGCTGGAAGAAGCACAAGCTAGAATCAAGACTGCTGGGATTAATATCAATAACCTCAGATATGTAGGTGACACCACCCTTATGGCAGAAAGTGAAGAGGAACTAAATAGCCTCTTGATGAAAGTGAAAGAGGAGAATGAAAAAGTTGGCTTAAAGCTCAACATTCAGAAAACTAAGATCATGGCATCTGGCCCCATCACTTCATGGAAAATAGATAAGGAAACAGTGGAAAGAGTGTCAGACTTTATTTTTGGGGGCTCCAAAATCACTGCGGATGGTTACTGCAGCCATGAAATTAAAAGACACTTACTCCTTGGAAGAAAAGTTATGACCAACCTAGATAGCATATTAAAAAGCAGAGACATTACTTTGCTAACAAAGGTCTGTCTGGTCAAGGCTATGGTTTTTCCAGTGGTCATGTATGGAGGTGAGAGTTGGCCTGTGAAGAAAGCTGAGTGCCGAAGAATTGATGCTTTTGAACTGTGGTGTTGGAGAAGACTCTTGAGAGTCCCTTGGACTGCAAGGAGATCCAATCAGTTCATCCTAAAGGAGATCAGTCCTGAGTGTTCATTGGAAGGACTGATGCTGAAGCTGAAACTCCAATACTTTGGCCTCTGCATGCAAAGAGTTGGCACATTGGAAAAGACTCTGATGCTGGGAGGGATTGGGGGCAGGAGGAGAAGGGGCTGACAGAGGATGAGATGGCTGGATGGCATCACCAACTCTATGGACTTGAGTTAGTAAACTCTGGGAGTTGGTGATGGAAAGGGAGGCCTGGCATGCTGTGATTTATGGGGTCACAAAGAGTCGGACACAACTGAGAGACTGAGTTGAACTGATGTATGAACATATAAGTGTAGTATATATATATATATAACATATATATAGCTATATATGAATATGACTTTAGTATATATATATAACATATATAGATATAACTAAATATGAATATATAACTGTAGTATATATATAACATATATATACAAATATATATGAATATATAACTGTAGTATATATATAACATATATATAACTGCATTAATATATAACTGTAGTATATTTATAAAACTCTGTATTAATATATAACTGTAGTATATATATATATATAACTCTATATAAACATATAAGTTTAGTATATATGTAACATATATATAACTATATATGAATATATAACTTTAATAAATATACATAACTATATATTAATATGTAACTGTACTCTCTCTATATAACTATATATGAATAGATAACTGTAGTATATAATTATAACTTTATATTAATATATAACTGTAGTATATCTATATAGCATATATATAACTATATATGAATTTATAACTGTAGTGTCTATATATATAACAAATATATAAGTTTATATGAATATATAACTGTAGTATATATATAGCATATATAACTATATATGAATATATAACTATTATATATATATAACATATATGTATATAACTCTATATAAATATATAACTGTAGTATATATATATATCTATAAAATATATATATAACTCCATATGAATATATAACTGTACTGTATATATATATAACACATATGTATATAACTACATGAATATATAACTTAGTGTATATATATATAGCATATATGTATATAACTATATATGAATATATAACTGTAGTATATATATATAACTATATATTAATATATAACTGTAGTATATATATATGTAACTATGAATATATAAATGTATATATATATAGAGAGAGCATATATATATAACTATATATGAATATATAGTTGTAGTACACCTATATATATCACTATATATGAATATATAGCCGTAGTTCAGTTCAGTTCAGTCGCTCAGTCATGTCCGACTCTTTGCGACCCCATGAATCGCAGCACGCCACGCCTCCCTGTCCATAACAAACTCTCGGAGTCTACACAAACCCATGTCCGTCGAGTTGATGATGCATCCAATCATCTCATTCTCTGTCGTCCCCTTCTCCGCCTGCCCTCAATTTTTCCAGCATCAGGGTCTTTTCCAATGAGTCAGTTCTTTGCATCAGGTGGCCAAAGTATTGGAGTTTCAGCTTCAACATCAGTCCTTCCAATGATCACCCAGGACTGATTTCCTTTAGGATGGACTGGTTGGATCTCCTTGCAGTCCAAGGGACTCTCAAGAGTCTTCGCCAACAACACAGTTCAAAAGCATCAATTCTTTGGGGCTCATCTTCCTTTACAGTCCAACTCTCACATCCATATGTGACCACTGGAAAAACCATAGCCTTGACTAGACGGACTTTTTTTGACAAAGTAATGTCTCTGCTTTTTAACATGCTGTCTAGGTTGGTCATAACTTTCCTTCCAAGGAGTAAGCGTCTTTTAAATTCATGGCTGCAATCACAATCTGCAGTGATTTTGGAGCCCCCCAAAATAGTCTGACACTGTTTCCACTGTTTTCTCATCTATTTCCCATGAAGTGGTGGGACCAGATGCCATGATCTCAGTTTTCTGAATGTTGAGCTTTAAGCCAACTTTTTCACTCTCCTCTTTCACTTTCATCAAGACGCTTTTTAGTTCCTCTTCAGTTTCTGCCTTAAGGGTGGTGTCATCTGCCTATCTGAGATTATTGATATATTACCCGGCACTCTTGATTGCAGCTTGTGCTTCACCCAGCCCAGCGTTTCTCGTGATGTGCTCTGCATAGAAGTCAAATAAGCAGGATGACAACATACAGCCTTGACGTACTCCTTTTTCTATTTGGAACCAGTCTGTTTGTCCATGTCCAGTTCTAACTGTTGCTTCCTGACCTGCATAAAGGTTTCTCAAGAGGTGGGTCAGGTGGTCTGGTATGTCTACCACTTGAAGAATTTTCCACAGTTTATTGTGATCCACACAGTCAAGGCTTTGGCATAGTCAATAAAGCAGAAATATGCATATTTCTGGAACTCTCTGGCTTTTTCAATGATCCAGCGAATGTTGGCAATTTGATCTCTGGTTCCTCTGCCTTTTCTAAAACCAGCTTGAATATCTGGAAGATCACGGTTCATGTATTCCTGAAGCCTGGCTTGGAGAATTTTGAGCATTACTTTACTAGCATGTGACATGAGTGCAATCGTGTGGTAGTTTGAGCATTCTTTGGGATTGCCTTTCTTTGGGATTGGAATGAAAACTCACCTTTTCCAGTCCTGTGGCCACTGCTGAGTTTTCCAAATTTGCTGGCATATTGTGTGCAGCACTTTCACAGCATCATCCTTTAGGATTTGAAATAGCTCATCTGGAATTCCATCACCTCCACTAGCTTTATTTGTAGTGGTGTTTTCTAAGGCCCACTTGACTTCACATTCCAGGATGTCTTTCTCTAGGTGAGTGATCACACCATTGTGATTATCTGGATTGTGAAGATCTTTTTTGTACAGTCCTTCTGTGTATTCTTGCCACCTCTTCTTAATATCTTCTGCTTCTGTTAGGTCCATACCATTTCTGTCCTTTTTTGTGCTGATCTTTGCATGAAATGTTCCCTTGGTATCTCTAATTTTCTTGAAGAGATCTCTAGTCTTTCCCATTCTGTTGCTTTCCTCTATTTCTTTGCATTGTTTGCTGAGGAAGGCTTTCTTGCCTCTCCTTGCTATTCTTTGGAACTCTGCATTCAAATGGGAATATCTTTCCTTTTCTCCTTTGCTTTTGGCTTCTCTTCTTTTCACAGCTATTTGTAAGGTCTCCACAGACAACCATTTTGCGTTTTTGCATTTCTTTTCCATGGGGATGGTCTTGATCCCTGTCTCTTGTACAATGTCATGAACCTCTGTCCATAGTTAATCAGGCTCTCTGTCTATCAGATCTGGTCCCTTAAATCTATTTCTCACTTCCACTGTATAGTCATAAGGGGTTTGATTTAGGTCATACCTGAATGGTCTAGTGGTTTTCCCTACTCTCTTCAGTTTAAGTCTGAATTTGGCAATAAAGAGTTCATGATCTGAGCCACAGTCAACGCCCGGTCTTGTTTTTGCTGACTGTATAGAGCTTCTCCATTTTTGGCTGTAAAGAATATAATCAATCTGATTTTGGTGTTGACCATCTAGTGATGTCCATATGTAGAGTCTTCTCTTGTGTTGTTGGAAGAGGGTGTTTGCTATGACCAGTGTGTTTTCTTGGCAGAACTCTATTAGCCTTCTTCCTGCTTCATTCTGTACTCCAAGGCCAAATTTGTCTGTTACTCCAGGTTTTTCTTGACTTCCTACTTTTTCATTCCAGTCCCCTGTAATAAAAAGAACTTCTTTTTTTAGTGTTAGTTCTAAAAGATTTTGTAGGTCTTGATAGAACTGTTCAACTTCAGCTTCTTCAGCGTTAGTGGTTGGGGCATAGGATTGGATTACCGTGATATTGAATGGTTTGCCTTGAAAACAAACAAGATATTATTCTGTCATTTTTGAGATTGCATCCAAGTACTGCATTTCTGACTCTTTTGTTGACCATGATGTCTACTCCAGTTCTTCTAAGGGATTCCTGCCCACAGTAGTAGATATAATGGTCATCTGAGTTCAATTCACCCATTCCAGTCCATTTTAGTTTGCTGATTCCTAGAATGTCAATATTCACTCTTTTCATCTCCTGTTTGGCCACTTCCAGTTTGCCTTGATTCATGGACCTAACATTCCAGGTTCCTATGCAATATTGCTCTTTACAGCATTGGACCTTCCTTCTATCACCAGTCACATCCACAACTGGGTATTGTTTTTGCTTTGGCTCCTTCCCTTCATTCTTTCTGGAGTTATTTCTCCACTGATCTCCAGTAGCATATTGGGCACCTACCGACCTGGGGAGTTTCTCTTTCAGTATCCTATCATTTTGCCTTTTCTTTTCTTTTTTTTTTTTTCATTTATTTTTATTAGTTGGAGGCTAATTACTTTATAATATTGTAGTGGGTTTTGTCATACATTGACATGAATCATTTTGCCTTTTCATACTGTTCATGGGGTTCTCAAAGCAAGAATACTGAAGTCATTTGCCATTCCCTTCTCCAGTGGACCACATTCTGTCAGATCTCTCCACCATGACCCATCTGTCTTCAGTGGCCCCATGGCATGGCTTAGTTTCATTGAGTTCAACAAGACTGTGGTCCGTGTGATCAGATTGACTAGTTTTCTGTGATTATGGTTTCAGGTTTTTTGCCCTCTGATGAGCTCTTGCAACACCTACCGTCTTACTTGGATTAGCTGTAGTACATATATATATATAACAGTTGATTTCCCTGATGCATGGCTACTAGTTTGTTTACAGTTTATATTTTAAAAATAAAGCTGCTATAAGCATTTGTGTACAGATTGTTACATAGATGTTAATTCTTTTTTTCTCTTGGAATTTATTTCTTTGGGAATTTTCTCAGTGAACTTGGTGAGTCATATGGTAGTTGCATAGTCAGTCATTTTCATGAAACTCCTAAACAGTTTTCAAGTGACTGGACCATTTTATATTCCTACAAACACCATGTCATTGATCCAGTTTATTTTTATTCTTGCTAATATTTTGTTTGTCACTATTTTGTATTTTAGGCATTTTATTAACTGTGCTTTGATATCCTGTTGTGGTTTTGGTTTGTATTTTCCTGATGTATATTCATGACTAATGAACATGAATATATTTTAATGTGCTTATTTTTCATCTGTATAGCCTCAATGATAAAACGTCTTTTCATGGTGTTTTGTCCATTTTTCTGACTTGAGTTTGATACATGTATTCAATAGTTTCTAGGTTCTAGTTGCTTATATGATTCATATGTGGTTTACCAATATTTTATCTTGGTTAATAGTTTATCTTTTCATTTTCTTAAAAGGATTTTCCACAGACCAAAATATTTAATTTTGATGAGATTGGATTTATTATTTTCCCTTTAATGGATTGTGTTTTTTAAATTAATTAATTTATTTTAATTTGAGGCTAATTACTTTACAATATTGTAATGTTTTTTGCCATACATAGACATGAATCAGCCATGGGATTGTGTTTTTTCTATCAAATGAGAGATCTCTTTGCTCAGCCATAAGTGCCAAGATTTTTGCATATTTTTTTCTAATATATTTATAGTTTAAAATTTTATATTTAAATCTGTGATACATTTAATAACATTTTATATAAGGCATAAAATTTAGGTTGGGAGGTTCATTTTTCTTTGCCTATGATGTCATGTTGCCTTATTTACATTTGTCAAAAATGTTAGAGGAAACACTGAGAGAAACAGCCCACCCTGGCCAGGCACCATAGTAATCATTTGCTTGAGTTATTTTTCAGTGGGAGATCTTGGTAAGGAACACAGAACGAACAAGCCACTACCAGCCAAAAGAATTTGAGAAAGATCAAAAGGAGATGCCATATGTCCTACCAACTTCCCAGAATTCTCCTCATGGGAATCCATCTTGGCTGAGCAATGATTGGTCAGAGACAGTCTGGAAACTAATATCATCACCATAAAACCCAAAACTTCAGCCATGTGGCAGAGTAGTCCTCCAGGTTTCCCTTACCCTTTTGCTCTCCACCTGGGTTCCTCTTCCCAGTAAAGTCTCTTGCTTTGTCAGCATGTATGTCTCCTTGGACAATTCATTTCCAAGCATTAGACAAAAGTCCATTCTCAGCCCTGGAAGAGTCCCCCCACCCCAAAACAAAAGGGTTGGTTTTTCTCCATTGAATTTTTTTTTTAACTTTATATAGATAGATAGATAGATGATAGATAGATAGATAGATATAAACTAACAAAACCTGAATAGCATTATAAATCAGCACTATATAATTGACATTTATAAAATATTCCATATGACAACAGCAGAATGCATATGCTTCTCAGGCTTATGTGAAACATCCACTAAGATGTATCCCATGATGTACTTCATCAAGGTCCTGAACTGTATATTATATTTAAAAGAATAAAGATCAGACAAAGTATGTACTCAGATCACAGTGGAATTAAACTAGAAATCAATAACTGAAAGATAGTTCAAAATTGTACAAATATTTGGAAATTAAGTAGCACCTTTTTAAAACTATTTTTGGCCACATTGAGCAACATGTGGGATCTTAGCTTCCTGACCAGGGATCAAATCCATACTCCTCTCAGTGGAAGCACGGAGTCTTAACCATTGGACCCCCAAGGAAGTCCCAGGAGCACCCTTTTAAAGCACACTTGAGTCAGATATTAATCTCTGTGTGGCTATTCCTCTGTCAATATCACAGTTTTGATAGTGTACCAAATAAGAATTCTTGACAGCAGGTAGGCTGATTCCTTTCATTTTGTTTTTATTTCAAAATTATTTTAGCTATTTTAATTCTTTTGTCTTTCAATATAAATTTTAGAATAAATTTGTCTGTATGAATTTTGTACAGGGATTTTGATAAGGAATTGCTTTTACCTTGTGTATTGGGAGAACTTACACCTTTGATATGCTGTCTGCTAATTCATGATCACTGTATAGCTCTCTTTTTATTTAGATCCTCATTGGGTCATTGAATCAACATTTTGTAGTTGTCAGCATACAAGCACTGCACTTGCTTTGCTAAATTTATACTATACATTTCATGTTTTAAGTGATTTTATGATTTTATTATTTTTTGAAATTTAATTTCAGTCTTCATTGTTCATTGCTAATATGTATGTGTCTATGTACAGTTAATTTTTATGTTGATCTAATAAATTGCAACTTCACTGGAATCACTTAATAATTCTAGGGGTTTTGGGCAGACTCCTTGGGAGTTTTTATGTACACAGTCATGACAATTGCAAGTAGTGGTAATTTTATTTATTCCTTTGTGATCTGAAGATTTTTTTTGTTTTCATGTGTTGCTTTCTCACACTGTCTGAAACTTGATGCACTACACTGAATAAGAGTGAAGAGAGTAGACATCTTTACTTTGTTCAGTCTTTTACCATTAAGTATAATGATAGCAGTAGATTGTACATGTTGTTTAACAAACTGAGAAAATTTTCATTTGTTCCTATTTTCTGAGAATTTTTATCATGAATGTTACCTTTTGCCAAATGCTTTTTCTGCATCAATTAATATGATATGTTTTTTATTCTTTAGTATGTTAATATTAATTCATTTCAAATATTTTATGCCTGACATTCCTGGAATAAATTGCACTTTATCACAGTGAGTAATTTTTAGAAACTGCTATTTTTTTTTTGTTAAGAATTTTTGAATCTATATTCATGAATAATATTTCTTTTCTCTTTTGGATCAATTGCACTTTTTTCTCTCACAAATTTAAATATTTTCTCTTAGTTTTAATTTTTGGAACTTAATGATTTATCTTGGTATGGACTTCTTTATTTTTTTTTAATTTATTTTATTGAAATACGATGTATTTAAAATGTGTTAATTTCTACTATACAGCAAAGTGACTCAGATATATATATATATATATACATACACACACACACACACACACACACACACGTTCTTTTTCATATTATTTTCCATTCTGTTTTATCACAAGATACTCAATACAGTTAGTTCCCTGTCCTGTACAGTAAGACCCTGTTGTTTATCTATACTATATATAATAGTTTGCATCTGTTGATCCCAAACTCCCAATCCATCCCTCCCCGACCCACCCACCCCTTGGCAATCACAAGTCTGTTTTCTGTGTCAGCGAATCTGTTTCTGTTTCATAGATAAGCTCATTTATGTCATATTTTGGATGTGAGTTTCTTTAATTGTGTTTGTGGTTAACCAGAGTCATGAATCTGTAGTTTATACCTTTTTTTCTCTCCAAATTTGAGAGGTTTCCATCCAGTATTTCTCTTGAGTACAGCCTCAGTCTCCTCTCTAGAGGAGAATCTTTGGGCACTAGAGGACTCCATTCTTCTCATGAATGCTTCTGCAGGGTTGGACCAGACCATGTCAAGAAGAGAGGTAAGAATAAAGAGATAAAGCTATAAAGGATAAAGGTAAGGATAAAGATACATCCTCTCTTGACAGCTGCGTGTATTGTGCCTGCTTCACACTGGCAGCTTCACAGGACATAAATGAGTCAGATGCAGGACCTACAGTGACAAAGGCCATTTCTCACTTCTTCACAACATTGAAAGGTGAGCTGACACAGCATCATGACCATTTCTATATAGCTACGTGACCCGTTCCAGGTTGTATGACATTTGGTAGTAGAGATTCTCCATCAACGTGCCTGGTTCACAGCCCTTTGGGAAGGTCTATTGATACCAAGGGTGTTAGAAACTAAACTGGGGATGGACAAAGTGCTCAAGGAATGCTCTTATTACCACTGTCCATGTTTCTGAATCTCTGAAGACTGAAAATAAATGCTCTTACATCCAGATTAGATGACCCAAAAATCACAAATCCAGCAGTGGGTATTAATTACTTTATTCACTGATGCATGTGCGATTCTCCACTGACTTGAAGTAGGTGGTAAGAGTGGGAGAGCAGCTATCATCTGAAAATTGAGTCAAAAATGTGGAGAAAGAATGCTATCATGAGAAGCTCTCCAGAAATGTCATTAACTAAGTGGGATTTCTAACTGCCTGTGCCAAGGAATTCTTGTCCCTTTGGGCCTTACCTCACTATTATACCTATCAGTATTTAGGAAAAATGAAAAAACTTTAACATAGTCCATTTCTTTAGAAAATAACTCTAATGGAAACAACCTAGATGCCCATCAGCAGATGAATGGATAAGGAAGCTATGGTACATATACACAATGGAATATTACTCAGTCATTAAAAAGAATTCATTTGAATCAGTTCTAATGAGATGGATGAAACTGGAGCCCATTATACAGAGTGAAGTAAGCCAGAAAGATAAACACCAATCCAGTATACTAACGCATATATATGGAATTTTAAAAGATGGTAATGATAACCCTATATGCAAAACAAAAAAAGAGGCACAGATGTACAGAACAGACTTTGGGACTCTGTGGGAGAAGGCAAGAGTGGGATGTTCTGAGAGAATAACATTGAAACAAGTATACCATCAAGGGTGAAACAGATCACCAGCCCAGCTTGGATGCATGAGACAAGTGCTCAGGGCTGGTGCACCAGGAAGACCCAGAGGGATGGGATGGAGAGGGAGGTGGGAGGAGGGATGGGGATGGGGAACACACATAGATCCATGGCTGATTCATGTCAATGTATGGCAAAAACCACTACAATATTGTAAAGTAATTATCCTCCAACTAACAAAAATAAATGGGAAAAAAAAAAGAAAGAAAGAAAATAGCTCCATTCCCAGAGCCACTATTGATAGAGTTACTGCTGCACAGTAATGCCTATGGCCACACTCCAATTTCAAATTGTACCCTGAGGTGAAGAAATGTCCTGATTGTTCATGAAACAATATGGTATCTAAGACGCTAGTTTGCTACTTTATGCGTGTCCAACAAGGTCATGCCTTTGCTTTCTGACTGTCCAGGTGTGTGCAGGCATACACAGATGCTTACACACATACGCCCACTCACACAGCTGGAATGACATTGCTCCTGATTGGTCTCATTCCCATAAAGGGACACAAGCCTGGCAAGAACCTTATTGGCCTAAATTGCTTTGGTAGGAGACTGGATGCTGAGAGACCCTCCCAATGAGCTGATATGAGTCTTTCTTCACTGAATCTCCTGTCTTCTCTTTCACCCAGGCCCCCTATGCCTGAAAAAAATTTACTTCTCACTGTGACTCTGAGCAAGATGGGAGAAGCTGATCCTGCTTCTCATTCCCAGAGGATTTCATCTTAGTTATACCATCTGAAAGCCAATATTTCCTATATTTTTGATAATTGTTTTCCTTCAATAAAATCCCAGTCATGAGGTGTTGGCTGTCTTGTTTGGCAGGGTATATGCAGGTGGTCTTTTCTGCTGCCATGAAGGAAAGAGCTGGTCAATGGTGGCCTCTGGTCTGGTATTCCCACAGAGGACAGTAAGACCTCACCTGCCAGGCCCTTCAAAAAACCATCTGCAGGAGGAAGCTCAGGACCAGTTCTTGAAGGATGAGTTGGAAATAGTAGACTTGGAGGATGGAGTCTACATAGGTGGTGATCTGCTCCCACGTGTGGTCTCCCCACCTACAGGCATGCCAAAGATCCGCCTGGCCAAGACACCCAAAGGTGAACCCTTGGGCACTGACCTTAACTCCTAAGGAGAAAATATTCCTCCTGAGAGCATAGGAAAGCTATTTCCTCCAGGGTGAAGTGGACGAGTCAAGAGAGTCCACCAGGTAAAGATGACAAGTGCTCCCATAACCAGTTGTTAAGTTTGTTTCTAAAATAAGAATAAAGAGAATCTGAAAGAGGCTTGAGCATTTCTTCATAGCAAATAGCAGGTGTTTTTGACAACTTAGATGCCTGGTCTTGACTTTTCCAGTTTTTCTCAGTTTCTTCCTGAAGAAATAAATGAGGTCTCATTGCACTGTGGGTGTGGGTGCTTTGCTTGTTTTTGTTTGTTTGGGAGTTTGTGACAATTCCCATTTTATCATCCACCATCTCTAGTAAGAGGTCGGTCAGCTCATATTCTGGTAGAATTTGATGTTTTGTGTTATACACTTCATTCTCATTTAATTCAGTCTGGATGAATTTAACTTTCAACCATCACAAAAAACAAGTAAGAATACTTTTATTTATACAGAATAGGTCATTTATTGGTGAACTGCTTATTTATAAAGAAAAAATAAGTATATCATTATACAATTGATAGATATAATTAATTGATTATATAGTTTTGAATCCACAAGAAAAAGCATTTAAAAACTAATGGCTTTGACTTAAGAAGCATATAAATAATAATATTGATGAATTAAGTTACTTCTATTGAGATTTGAGACAACTATGCTCTCAGTTTTCTTTCATTTTATGTTCTAAGGTATAAGGCTCCCTCAGTCATTCTCACTATCTAGTAATTGGCTTCAATTAAAGCAAGTAATAATCATAAATGGTGACTAGTTGGACATGATCTCTGCCTGACTCAAGAATTGTAGACACTGCCAGTTGTTATGGGGAAGCCATGACTCCAAGGACCACGTCTGCTTTATTTGCTCTCAATGCTGTATCTTCCGATATTCAACACAGACAGGGTCTTCCAGGACAAAATGCATTCAGTCAAATCAAATATTTGCCTCAACTCTATGAAAATAACATGTTGAGTAAAAGCAGACCCAGAAATATATATATGCAAAAAGCAAAAACACTATTTCAAAAAGATAAATGTGACCCAATGTTCATAAGAGTGTTATTTGTAACTGCCAATATATGAAAACAACCTAAGCCTTCATTAACAGATGGATTGATAAAGAAGATGTGGTATATATACAATAGAATACCACCAAGCCATAAAAAAGAGGGAAAAATTGCCATTTGTAGAAACATAGGTGGACTTGAAGGGCATTATACTAAATGAAATAAGTCAGGCAGAAAAAGACATACAGCATGATATCATTTATATATGGAATCTGAAACATACAACAAACTAGTGAATATAACAAAAGAGAATCAGACCTACAGAAATAGAGAACAAACTAATGGTTACCAGTGGGGACAGAGAAAAAGAACGGCCAATATATGGATAGAGAATTGAGGGGTACAAACTATTACATATAAAATAAATAAGATACAAGGAAATATTGTACAACACAGGAAATATAGCTGTTTTAATAATAAACTGAACTGAACTGATAAAAAGAACATAATATTTTAAAATTGTGAATCACTATATTGTACATCTGAAACTTATATAATATTGTATTATGACATATAATATGTATTATATTTATATCACAGTGATTATGTATTATAAAGATACTGCAGTTTTTAAAATTAAAAAAAAAAAAACAAAACAGCTCAGAAAGAATTGACAGGACCAGTAACAGAACAGTGCTGTACAGATGGGCCAGGTCTTCTTGGTTTACCTCTCAGGCCCTTAATAAAGAAGCACATAAATCCAACATTTAATGGAACCTCAAGGAATATCTGAATTGTGAATTGTATGAACTTATTGCACATTACTCACCAATTTCTACCTTTTATATAAAGGTTTTAGATATGTCTTGAAGTTATAAGCCATGCTGAAATGAATATCCATACATGTCTCCTTTATTCATATGTGTACTAGAGTTTCTTTAAAATCTAGTCACAGATGAGGAGTTTTAAGCTGAAAGTCTTGCACATTTTTATTATTCATGGGCATAGACAAATTATTCCTCAAAGTTGTGTTCCAGGGTTCCTTTATGCTGGTAGTGTATGATGAATTGAGTCCTGAATTTAAGGTGAATGGGGAGCACATTTACTAAATTCCTTTTAATGTCATCACATGAGGGTATCAGACCTGCTAGCTTCCTTCCAAATGCCCATTTTCTTCCTTTACTAAAGAGTTTAAATGTTGAATACAGTCTTCAGCAACGTTCTTAGCTTTAAACTCTCATTTTCCAATTGTAGGGTGGATGACAGATCAACGTTCTACTAGCAAATGAAATGTTGGTAGAAATCCCTTAGAAGCGAATGTATTCATGAACAAAAATGTGCAGGCTTGTTGGGAAAAAGTCTCTCTGCCCATTTGCACCTTTAGAGTCTGCCTGGAAGGGAATGTGAAGCTAGGAGGCACAGCAGCCACCTTGTAACCTTTAGGTAACATGCATGAGGATGAAACCTTGCTAACTGTAGTGGACAAGACACCTTTTTGAGGATTCACACACCAATAAGAGCTGAGAATACATTTGCATCACTGGTTGGGAATTTAGCTTTACCTATGGGAACTGCTCACTTAGAGTTACCTTCCCTGCCCTCCATGGGAAAGGTGATGGCAATGATCTCTCCAATGATCTACCCAATGAAAGTGATGGCTAAAGCAGAGTTATGGAGACTCCACTGCTGTATCTTCATTTGGGATAAGAATATCCTAGTTCCAGAACTCTAGTAGGATTGACTGAGTCATCAATTGCAAACATTTTTGCTGTTCAGCTTCTCCCTTTGCTTAGACCTGCTTTCCTCATGACCTTACTGTTGCATCTCCCCAAAACTCTCCCCAGTGAGCCTGCTGCAGTCTGAGCTTATTTCCAGGCCACACAATCTAAGATACATACAAAGCATGCCGAGCACAAATATTGAAAGAGTACAATGCCAGTGGTTGGATATCATAACTGCCCTGAACTGCACTCAGGTGTTTTGCAATACAAGACAAATAAAATGAAATGTATTTAAGCTTCTGCCATTTGAACTTCTATTCCTTTTAGCAGAATCCAGTTCTAACTGGCAACTGTAGTCTCACATGCTTGGAAAGTGGTCAAGGTCCTGTCAAACTTGGGAGTGTTAAGAATATAATGCTTTCCCTCACGTTATGAGGTTATGTAAATACAAAGAAGGTGAAAACAGTCCTCAGCTTTCCCTCCTCTCACTCTCCCAAAACCACTCCTATTCTATGCTTTAACAATATGGAAGTACCTTTAGAACTCAGATTCTGCTTTATTCCTCTTTACCACATGCTGTTATTTCCATCTGAGAATATTTCCCTGAATCTTCCCCTGAAAGGGCTTCCCTAGTGGCTCAGACAGTAAAAAATTCCCCTGAAATATAAGAGACCTTTGATCCTTGGGTCCAGAAGATCCTCTAGAGAAGGGAATGGAAACCCACTCCAGTATTCTTGCCTGGAAAATTCCATGGACAGAGGACCTTGGTGGGCTATGGTCCATGGGGTTGCAAAGAGTTGGACACTACTGAATGACTAATCCCCTAGAAACATGTCATTCTTCACAACCCAGAACTGGCTCATTAGCATCATTCCCTGGATGTCTTACACTTCTGCTATCTTCCTGTGGTAGACATAGCTCCTTGCCTGCACAATACCTATTATCCCTTCTATCTTGATGGTGTAGTTTTGAACTATGCTCACTTAGCTAAATTGGAACTAACTTTCCCAAATTTCTTTCTGTATGGTTTTGGATAAGGGTTAACCAGAAAATAACTTGTGTAAGATTTAAAGGCAGAGGTGAAACATAGGGCATTGTTTAGGCTCTGAAGTTTGCATGGAACACTGGTGCTGTTGTTCTCATATGTGTTGTCTCTGCCTTTTTGGCCCACCTTGCTAGCTTGTGGCTCCTGCAGCTCCACCAGATTGCCTTCCCCAGCTTCTC
Source organism: Cervus elaphus (assembly GCF_910594005.1). NCBI lineage: Eukaryota > Metazoa > Chordata > Mammalia > Artiodactyla > Cervidae > Cervus > Cervus elaphus. The sequence goes on from NC_057847.1 coordinate 4,695,985, forward strand.
TGTGTTTTGGGAAAGGTGTGTGCATCACTCCTTGGCAACGGGCACTAACTTTTCCCATAGGTCACCCATGTCATTAAGGTTAGAGGCAGTGAGAGACATATGTAGGTTCCACTTTGTTCTCATAGCTTGCAGGCTGTCCTCATGCTTAGTTCACAGGCTTTGCTTTGTCATTGCAATGACCCACCTCACATCCACCTTTTTTGTCTCATGGCCAGGCTAGGTTTAGGCTCAGAACCAAAACTGGACATATAGGCAAAAGTCTACATACTTTACTGTCTGCAACTTCAAATGATCTAATGCTGCTAATAAATCTCTTCTTCTATACAACATAATGATTCTGTTTCTGTTATTGAATCATGACTGATACACTTAAGAACAAAATTTCTGATTTATTCAGTGTTAATATGATCAGCTACAAAACTCAATTGCCTATACATTGCGTAAGACTGGCTAATGATTTGTGAGTGTATACCATTGGATGAGGTTTCTGGGAAACTGAGCATGAGTGTTCTTTTTGTTCCTTGACCTTCCTCTACTTCCCTTTTGGAACTCAGATATAAAGTTGGAGCTTCAGCAGCCATATTTCAACTTTGAGAAAGGAAGACAGAAACCAACATAGTGAAGCAGAAGGAAGGAGCCTGGGTTTCTTGTGTCTTCCTTCAGCTTATAACACAGCCCTGGATAGTCAACTCTAGGCTTCTTTATCTGAAGGAAGAAATCTACAATTTAATGAAACAACAATAATAAAAACAACAAAAACACTGGAGTTGTGAGTCTATAGTCACTATAAGGTTGCCCAGTGGACAATTCACAAACCAGAGAACAATTATACCAAAGAAGCTCTCAAACTGTTGTGAAAGTTCTAGGCCCTGCAACAGGCTTCACAATCTGGGGATCTGACAAAAGGACTGAGGATCCTCATGGAATCTGATTTGAAGTTCAGCGGGACTTTATTACAGAATTCCCACAGGACGGTGGAAATAGAAACTCTTGGAGGGCACACACACACACACACACACACACACACACACACGTGTGTGCACCAGAACCCAGGAGAAAGGAGCAGGGACCCCAAAAGAGACTGAGCCAGACTTTCCTGTGAATGTTTGGGAGTCTCCAGCAGAGGTGTGGGTTGACAGCGGCCTGCCTTTGGTCAGGGACACTAACAGTGGCAGTGCTGGGAGGTGCAGCATGTTGGCATAAGTTCTTGGAGGAGGTCGCCATTAGCCCTATCATAGTGTGGCCCCAGGCCAAACTACAGGGAGGGAACACAGCCCTACCCATCAGCAGAAGACTGTATTAAAGATTTACTGAGCGTGGCCTTGCCCACCAGAGCAAGACCATTTTCCCCACAGCCAGTCCCTCCTACCAGGAAGCTTGCACAAACCTCTTATCCTCATCCAACAGAGGGCAGACAGAATGAAAACCAAAATCACAGAAAACTAACCAAAATGACCACGTGGATTACAGCCTTGTGTAACTTAATGAAACTATGAGCCATGCTGTGTAGGGTCACCCAAGATGGATGGGTTATGGTGAAGAGTTCTGACAAAATGTGGTCAACTGGAGAAGGGAATAGCAAACCACTTCAGCATCCATTCCTTCAGAATCCTATCAGCAGTTAAAAAGAAAAAAAGGGCAAAAAAGATATGACACTGAAAAAAGAACCCCCCAGGTTGGTAGGTGTCCAGTGTGATACTTGAGGAGAGTGGAGAAATACCTCCACAAGGAATGAAGAGGCTGAGTCAAAGCAGAAGCAGTGTGCAGTTGTGGATGCATCTGGTGGTGAAACTTAAGTCCAATACTGTAAGATACAGTATTGTGTAGGAACCTGGAATGTTAGGGTCAGGAATAAAGGTAAATTGGAAGTGGTCAAGCAGGAGATGAAAAATCAACGTTTTAGGAATTAGTAAATGAAAATGGATGGGAATGGGTGAATTTAATTCTGATGACCATTATATCTACTAGTGTGGGCAAGAATCCCTAAGAAAAATAGTCAAAAAGAGTCCAAAATGCAATACTTGAGTGCAACCTCAAAAACGACAAAATGATCACAGTTGAAAAAATTACATTGTCTTATGTGGTTATCAATAAACATAGAGGAAATATTTAACATCATTATATTATAATGGGGGGCTTAAAGAGACAAAAATTTCTAGACTCCATTTAAACTGGTAACATGTCAATAAAAATAGACTCAGAAAAGTTATGTATATGTAATACGTGTGTGTATGTGTGTGTTTGTGTGTGTGTGTGTGTGTATATATATATATATGTATGTATGTATGTATGTATATATATATATATATGTATGTATGTATGTATGTATATATATATATATAACATATGCATAAGTTGTCAGAGTCTATTATATGATTAGAGTTCATTTCCAAGGAAAACTATTCAACATCACAGTAATCCAAGTCTATATCTCAACCACTAATGCTGAAGAAGCTGAATGGTTCTATGAAGATCAATAAGATCTTCTAGAATTAACACCAAATAAAAGATGTCCTTTACTTCATAGGGGACTGGAATGCAAAAGTACGAAGTCAAGAGTAACAGGCAAGTTTGGCCTTGGAGTATAAAATTAAGCGGGTCAAAGGCTAATGGAGTTTTGCCAAGAGAATGCACTGGTTATAGCAAACACTCTCTTCCAACCATACAAGAAATGACTCTACACATGGACATCACCAGATGGTCAATACCAAAATCAGATTGATTATATTCTTTGCAGCCAAAGATGCAGAAGCTCTATACAGTCAACACAAACGAAACTGGAACTGACTGTGGCCCAGATCATCTATCCCTCACTGCAAAATTCACACTTAAATTGAGTAAAATAGGGAAAACCACTAGGCCATTCATGTATGATCCAAATCGAGCCCCTTAAGATTATACAGTGGAAGTGACAAATAGATTCAAGGGATAAGATCTGCTAGACAGAGTGCCTGAAGAACTACAAACAGAAGTTCATAACATTGTACATCAGGTTGTGATCAAAACCATCCAAAAGAAAAAGAAATGTAAGGCAAAATGGTTGTCAGAGGAGGCCTTACAACTAGTAGAGAAAGAAGAAAAGTGAAAGACAAAGGAGAAAGGAAAGACATAGCCATATGAATGTAGAGTTCCAAAGGATAGCCAGGGGAGACAAGAAAGTCTTCTTAAGTGAACAATGCAAAGAAATAGAGGAAAACAATAGAATGGGAAAAGCTAGAAATCTCTTCAAGATAATTAGAGATACCAAGGGAATATTTCATGCAAAGATGGGTCCAATAAAGGGCAGAAATGGTATGGGACTAACAGAGGCAGAAGATATTACGAAGAGGTGACAAGACTACACAGAAGAGCTGTACAAAGAAGATCTTAATCACCAAAGAAGGCTGAGCATCGAAGAATTGATACCTTTGAACTGTGGTGTAGGAGAAGTCTCTTGAAAGTCCCATGGACTACCAGATCAAACCAGTTGATCCTAAAGGAAATCAAACCTGAATATTCATTGGAAGAACTAATGCTGGCCACCTGATGTGAAGAGCTGACTCATTGGAAAAGGCCCTGATGCTGGAAAAGATTGAATGCAGGAGAAGGGGATGACAGAGGATAAGATGGTTGGATGGCATCATCAACTCAGTGGACAGGAGTTTGAGCAAACTTCTGGAGATGGTGAAGCACAGGGAAGCCTGGAATGCTGCATTCCATGGGGTCACAGAGAGTTGGACATGGCTGAGTGATTGAACAAAGACTTGTACAATCATAATGGTGTGATCACTCACTCAGAGCTAGACATCCTGGAGTATGAAGTCAAGTGGACATTGGGAAGCGTTACTAGGAACAAATCTAATGGAGGTAATAAAATTCCAGGTAAGCTATTTCAAATCCTAAAAGATGATGCTGTTAAACTGTTGCACTCAATATGCCAACAAATTTGGAAAACTCAGCAGTGACTACAAGACTAGAAAAGTCAGTTTTCATTTCAATCCCAAAGAATGACAATGCCAAAGAATGTTCAAACTGCCCCACAATTGCATTCATTTCACAGACTAGCAAGGAACTGCTCAAAATCCTTCACACTAGCCTTCAGTAGTATGTGAACCAAGAACTTCAAATATATAACCTGGATTTAGAAAAGGCAGAGGAACCAGAGATCAAACTGCCAACATCCATTGGATCACAGATAAAGCAGGGCAATTCCAGAAAAACAACTACTTCTGCTTCATTGATTACACTAATGCTTTTGACTGTGTGGATTTCAAGAAATTGTGGAAAATTCTTAAAGAGATAGGGATACGAGAACACTTTACCTGCCTCCCAGAAACCTGCATGAGGCCAAGAAGCGACAGCTAGAGCCAGGCATTTAACCATGGACTGGTTCCAAATTGGGAAAGGAGTATGTCAAGGCTGTATATTGTCACATTGCTTATTAAACTTATATGCAGGACACATCATCCAAAATGCCAAGCTGAATGAAGCTCAAGCTGGCAGCTAAGTTGCAGGGAGAAATATCAATAACCTCAAATATGAAGATAACACCACTCTAATGGCAGAACTGACTCATTGGAAAAGACACTGAAGCTGGGAAAGATTGAAGGCAGGGAGAGAAGGGGGTGACAGAGGATAGGATGGTTATATGGCATCACTGACTTGATGGATATGAGTTTGAGCAAGCTCTTGGAGTTGGTGATAGACAGGGAAGCCTGGCATGCTGCAGTTCATGGGGTTGCAAAGAGTCAGACACTACTTAACTGAAGTGAATGGCAGAAAGCAAACAGGAACTAAAGAGCCTATTGATAAGGTGAAAGATGAGAGTGAAAATTCTGGCTTAAAACTCAATATTCAGAAAACTAAGATCATAGCATCTGGTCCCATCACATCATGGTAAATAGATGGGGAAAAATGGAAACAGTGATAGACTTTATTTTCTTGAGCTCCAAAATCACTATGAACGGTGACTGCAGCAGTGAAATTAAAAGACAGTTGCTCCTTGGAAGAAAAACTATGACAAACCTAGACAGTGTATTAAAAACAAAGACATCACTTTGCCAACGAAGGTGAACATAGTCAAAGCTCTGGTTTTTCCAGCAGTCATTTATGGATTTGAGAGTTGGACCATGAAGAAGGCTGAGCATCAAAGAATTGATGCTTTCAAATTGTGGTGCTGGAGAAGATTCTTGAGAGTTCCTTGGACAGCAAGGAAATTAAACCAGTCAATCCTAAAGGAAAGCAAACCGAATATTCATTGGAAGGACTGATGTTGAAGGGGATGCTCAAACTTTGGACACTTTGGCCACCTGATGTGAAGAGCCAACTCATTGGACAAGACCCTAAGGCTGAGAAAGATTGAGGGCAGGAGGAGAAAGGGATGACAGAGGAAAAGGTGTTTGCATGGCATCACCAACTCAAAGGACATGAGTTTGAGCAAACCTAGGGAGATGATGAAGGACAGGAAAGCCTGGCATGCTGCAGTCCATGGGGTTGCAAAGAGTCGGACATGACTGAGTGACTGAACATCAACACGTAGTAAGCATGCAGAAATATCTCTTAACTATGACTGAGCTAAATATTGACAAGGTTATTAATTCTCCTTGAAGAAACTGAAGTCCATTGAAAGAGGAAGCAATTTGGAAATCTCCTACTGATGCAGCCTATCATGAATCATTTTCTTCCCCATCCATTTTTCCAGTGTCTACCTTTCCTAAAAGAAGTCTAAAGTAATTACATTTTAGGTTTATTACCCAGCACCTTACTCTTTACATGAGTTCATCTTCCTCTTCATCTGTGCTCTTTCTTCAGTGATGTTTCTGGGGTTTTTCAAAATGTTACAGTCAAAGGTCATGTTCCCCTAAGTTTGGCCCCAGTGTCTTGGGGAAAACAAGATCTGGGTACAAGATAATTCTACAACTTAGCCACTGTAAAGATAAAATAAGGGAAGGGAAGCAAGGAAAACTTCATCCACTGGCCAAAAGACCAATAAATGGAAAACCCAGTGGGGATGTGAGGTAAAACTGTTACCAAATCCAAGATCACACTGCTTTCCACAAAAAGACAATAAATTGAGAGGCAAGCTCTTGAGACCAAGAATAGTGACTTTATTTGGAAAACCAGCAGACAGAGAAGCTGGTGAACTCATGTCTCAAAGAACCATCTTGTCCAGGTTTGGATGCTAGTTTCTATTATAGAACAGAGGAGAAGATAAAAAGGTAAAGTAAAAACAGTGATAAATTGTTGCAAGTATTTCCTGGTTCCAGCCATACTCAGAGAGGATGTATTAACATTTTCTTTCCTGCAACCATTCACAGGTAGGCCTAGTCAGAATGTTTCCTGTGAGCTAAACAAAGGCATTTATCTTAACACTCAGACACCCTTAACAGGAGGGAGGGTTCCTAAAGATGGGCCATTATATATACTTTAATCTATAAGAAACAAACCTCTAGTAATTAGCTTGTAGCAAAAGCAATAGAACACAAATGTAAAGGTAAAAGAAATGGATTCAATATGTTTTGTTCTTCTCTATTATAAAACCTTCTGTTAGAGGCAGCGGCAGCTTATCTGTACACTAGAGCATTTCAAGTGGAACCCAGTCCGATTCTCCCCCAGCCTCCCACCCACTTGCTGCAACTAGTTTGATTTGCTCAGAATGGAAAAGTCAGAACATTGGAGGGTTTCCAAGCCTGCACACTAAAGCAAGGTGACTCGTGCTGAAAGAGCAGATTTAAACAGGATCAAGAATCCAGTAATATAATATCTAAAATATCCAGAACACAGTAAAAAGTCATTGATCACACCAAGAACCAGGGAAATCACGACTTAAATGAAAAAGGCAGTCAAGAGATACCACATTAAGATGAATTTGAGAAGTTGGATATGTCTGTCAAAGATATTTGAGCAGCCATTACAGAAGTGGTTAAACAAAGTAGATAAGAACTCCCTTGGAACAAATGGAAACAAAAAGAAGAGTTCAGCAAAGAAACAGAATTTAAGGAAAAAAGAGTCAAATAGACATTATAGAACCTAAAAATATAAAAGCCAAAGTAAAGAACTTGCTGGAATGGCTCAATAGGAGCATGTACATGAGAGCAAGTACATATATAGCTTGAAACAGAATGTATTCAATCTGAACAAGAGAGCAAATTGACTAAAATGGGCAATGACAATGAAAACAGAGCCTCAGTGACCTGAAAAACAATCATAAAAGATCTAAGATCTATATTATAGATCTGTATCATTAACCTAGAAAGAGTGGAGATGGTAGACACAAAAATAAAGTCAAATGGATTAAATATATAAACGTAAGACTGGGTACTATAAAATTCCTAGAGGAAAACGTAGGCATGACACTTTTTGACATAAATCACAAGAGCATCTTTGTTTGGATTGGTCTCATAGAGTAATGGAAATAAAAACAAGAATAAACAAATGGGACCTAATTAAATGTAAAATCATTTGCATAACAAAGAAAACCATAAACACATCTAAAAGATAATTGGGAGAAAATATTTGCAAATGATCTGACTGACAAGGAATTAATCTCCAAAATATACAAATAGCTCATATACCTCAATATATTAAAATACACAACAACAACAAAAAAAACAACCCAATTAAAAAAGAATAGAAGATCTAAATATTTTTCCAAAGAAGATATACACATGGCCAAAGTGCACATGAAAAGATGCTCAACATCACTAATTATTACAGAAATGCAAATCAAAACTACAATGAGATATCACCTCACACTGATTAGATGGCCATCATCAAACTATCTACAAATAATAAATGTTGGAGATGTTGGAGAGGATATGGAGAAGAAGGAATCCTCCTGCACTGTTAGTAGGAATGTAAATTGGTAGAGTCACTATGCAGAACAGCATGAAGGTCTCTTAAAAAAATTAAAATAGAGCTACCATTTGATCCTTAAATTCCACTCCTGGGCATATATTTAGAGAAAACCAAAATTCGAAAAGATACATGCACCCTAATGTTCATAGTGGCACTGTTTACAATAACCAAGACATGGAGTCAATCTAAATGTCCTAAAGCAGATGAATGGATAAAGAAGATGTGGCATGTTTATGCAGGCTTCCCTGGTAGCTCAGCTGGTAAAGAATCTGCCTGCAATGCAGGAGACCCCAGTTCAATTCCTGGACCAGTAAGATCCCCTGAAGAAGGGATAGGCTACCCACTACAGTATTCTTGGACTTCCCTGGTGGCTCAGACAGTAAGGAATTCACCTGTAATGTGGGAGACCTGGGTTTGATCCCTGGGTTGGGAAGATCCTCTGGCAGAGGGCATGGCAACCCACTCCAGTATTGTCCATGAGAATCCCCATGGACAGAGAAACCTGGCAAGTTATAGTCCATGGGGTCGCAGAGTCAGACACGACTGAACAACTAAGCACAGCATAGTAACAACATGTTTATACAATTGAATATTACCCATCCATAAAAAAGAATGAAACAATGCCATTTGGAGCAACATGGACGGATCTAGATATTACCATATTAAGTAAACGCGACTGAAAGGTAAATATTTTATCACTTATATGTAGAATCTAAGAAACAAAAATGGCACAAATGAACTTATATACAAAACAAAAATAAACCCACAGATATAGCAAACAAACTTATGATTACCAAAGGGGAAAGGGAGAAGGTGGGATAATTAGGAGGTTGGGGTTAACATATACACACTATACTTAACAGGAAACTATACTCAACATCTTGTAATAACCTATAATGGAAAAGAATCTGAAACACACATACACACACACACATACTTTACTGTACACCTGAAACTAAACACAACATTGCATATCAACTATACTTCAATAAAAAAGAGAAAAAGAGAGTGTAGAAAGAATAAGGGGCTAAATATATATTTGGAGAAACAATGCTTTAAAATATCTTGAATTTGGAATAAGACAAACCCAAAGAATCAGAAACTTTCTCACACCCCAAGCGGGCTAAACCCTGAGTCAGGAAGATTATCTGGAGAAGGAAGTGACAACCCATTCCAGTATCCTTGCCTGGGAAATCCCATGGACAGAGGATTCTGGTGGGCCCAATAGTCCATAGGATCGCAAGAGTCCAACATGACATAATAACTAAACCACCACCACCAAAGAACTTCATACCAAGACAAACTATGTTTACACAAGCCACAAAACTCCTCAAAGAAATTACTCTAAAACTTACCAGAGAGAAATGACATATTTACTATAGAGGAACACCAATTTAAATAACAGCAGATTTCTTGTCAAACAGTATAGAGAACAGAAGGAAGTGGCATAATATTTTTCATGTGCTTTATGAGCTTTTACTTTCTTTTCTTTTATATTTAAATTTTTTGCATGAAAAATTACTTTAGTTATACTCATTCTACCTTATTTAATAGTAATAGTATTCCTGGACTTGAACATCTTGTTAAGTATAGCTTTGATTTCATACCAAGTTTTTGATACATAATACACTCTTTTTACTTTTGCTATCACCTAAGTATTCTATAGCATATTTTATTCTTCTTCACTTGAGTCTTTGAACGATCATTAAAATAACTTTTATTAATTTATGGTCTAAGTTCATTTTAGTTTTACATAACCTTCAAGTACATGATCAATTTTAATATAATATTGAAAGTGATTCATATACTTTATGAGCAAGTAAAATGATTTTGTTCCATAGAAGACTGCCTGTTAGAGAATCAACCTGCACTTTTTAAACTTACTTGGTTACCCCTGGTAGGATGAATCACTCCAGAGAAACAATTTATTCTCACATACAATTATAGTAAACGACTCTGGTCTAAAGTACCTGTATTACTTGGAGTTGGTCAAATCCTATTATTAAGGAAATATTAAATGATATTAAGGTTTAATGGGCTTCCCAGGTGGCTCTAGTGGTAAATAACCCAGTGCCAATGCAAAAAATGTAAGAGATGTGGATTCGATCCCTAGTTTGAGAAGATCTCCTGGAGGAGGATATGGCAACCGACTCCAGTATTCTTGACTGGAGAATCCCATGGACAGAGGAGCTCGGTGGGCTACAGTCCGTAGGGTTGCAATGAGTTGGACTTGACTGAAGCACCTTAGCACACTGGCAAAGTTTAACACATTTCAGATCTAAGATGTAGAGAGCTGAAAAGCATGTCACTCTTACCCTCACCATAAGAAAAAAGCTGGAAAACTTCAAATTAATGACTTTTTTTGAGCAAATCAGAGAATGGAGGTCTTAGGGCAAAAGCGTGCATGTGCATGCAAAGTTACTTTGGTCATGTCTGACTCTTTGCAACCCTATGGACCTTAGCTCATTAAGCTCCTCTGTCCATGGGATTCTCCAGGCAAGAATACTGGAGCTGGTTGCCATGCCCTCCTCCAAGGGATCTCCCTTCCCCACCCAGGGCTCAAACTTATGTCTCTTACCTCTCTTGTCTTTGGGAGGCGGGTCTTTACAAATAGCGCCACCTGGGAAGCCCAAGAGGGCAAACAGCCTTAAACCAACCTACAGTGATAGTACGTTGCAAGGAGACAAAGACAGATGAGTTACCTGGACAGAAAATATGGAATGCTAAATATGTCTGTAAGAAAATCAAAGTAGATGTTCTAATACAGTTTCTAAAGGCCAAACGTGGGCTGGCATGAGAGTATGACAGACTCTAGGGGCTGAAGACAGGAATCTTCACACAAACTTGCAGACTTCCCAAGAACTCCATCAGGCTCCCACAAAGAAGAATGGAGAGACCTGGGAGAAAACCACGGCCCTAGATGGGGGAGGGGAAAAAGCTGCCACAGCGAAAGCTGCCAAAACTCCTCACAACTATGAATGAACAGTCTTTCCTGGTGGCTCAGCTGGTAAAGCATATGCCTGCAATGCTAGAGACCCAGATTCAATCCCTGGGTCAGGAAGATTCCCTGGAGAAGGAAGTGGCAACTCATTCCAGTATCCTTGCCTGGGAAATCTCATGAACAGAGGAGTCTGGTGGGCTATAGTCCATAGGGTCACAAGAGCCCAACATGACTTAATGACTAAACCACCACCACCAAACTTTAGGGGAAAGGTAAAAATTATGTAGCTTAAATATACCTCTGACAACTCATTACAGCTGGGGGAGAGAGAGTGGAGAATGGAGGGGATAGGCCTCTGCCCCGAAAGAGGGGCAGGTATATAAACTAGGCCTAGAATTTACCTAGTGGGGGAGGGGTGCTTGTAAAGACCACACCCCAAGCTGCATGTTCACAGTGCCTGCTTGAGACTGAGGCTTAAGGAAAATATCAGAAAACATAGGCACAGTATGTCAACAGGGATTAAGTTAAAATAGGAGATAAGAAAGCTAAGAGAATCTGATGGCACTATCAGAACTTAAAGGCTTATGTATGTTTTGTCATAAGTATTAGTGAGAATGAGGAACACAGCTGCTGACAGCATCTACCTGCTGCCTTCAAATTTTCCTCTTCACCTTTGGTTTTCAGTGGTTTGAAATTTGTTATAGATAGATATATATAGATATAGATATAGATATTGATTGGTTGATTGATTGATTGATTTCTGAGCTTCAATGATCTCTGGTTTAGTATATGTTGCTAGCTACTAATTATGAAATATTCTGTTTTTTCTTCAAATATGCATATCAAATCTATTTTCTTTCTTCTTTATCTGGGATTCTATATAGATAATTTGTGACTATATCAGTTCACATTTCCATCAGCAGTGAATTAATTTTCTACTTTGAAAATATGCCAATTTAAAAAAAAAAAAAAGATAAATTGAGCCATCTTGGTAGGTGTGCAGTGATATTTTATTGTGAAATTTTTATATTATTTTCCTGTTAACTAAAAGGTTAGAAAGTTGTACAGCATGTGTAAAATGTTTAAAGAATGTTTATTAAATGAATGACTAAAGAGCACAATAAATGAAGTACAAGGAAAGGCATGACTTCAATTAAAAGTACATATTACCTGTTTTGTGGCAGGAGAATTCCTCTGATCATTTAGTCCTATGCTCCCATGTGTGTGAAGGTGGATCAGCAATGGGATTTAGGATTGTCTGAACTTGCCATTCCTTGTGCAGTGGCAACCAGTTCCTCCTTCCCATGTGCTTGAGGACACCAAGTGACAGAATGTTCTCATATCTATCTTCCAGTTCTTCAACTCTGTCTTTTTGTGGTATTTACTTGTTTAGTCGGGTTATGATAAAAATAGGACACAGGAACTCTGTGAAGTACTGGCACATGAGTTCCTAGTGAGGTAGAAATTGCTAGGCAGTCAGTGTAGGACTCTGAGACCTTGGTCTTGTTTTCAATAAACATCTTACTCCTTTAAGCTAAAACTATACCCTTTGTCCTGAATTCCTGGAATGTGTCCTTGGTCTGAAAAATTGTCAGCATTCAGAAGGGCAATAATAATTAACTTCTGTTCTATATGCCTGAGGGAAAAATAACTGGTGATCATTAATCTTTAGCCCATATATCTGGTTCATTGTAAAATGGCCATGGGGCATGAAAAAGGTAAACATAAAGATGTTAAACATTTTGACCTCTACACTGATTGGTTAAATATGATATATTTTAAGGACTGGAGCCAACCAAAAATGTAGAGATTAATACTGTTAAGGATATAAACTGCTCCAAGTCCCACCTTTGCAGGACTCTACCCCCTTTTAGTGTTTATGCTGAGAGTTTTGTACTTTCTTTCTGTTTAATAAATCCTATTCTCTTGCTACTGTGAGTCTTAGTGTGTTCATGAAGTTCATTCTTCAGCTCCATGAACAAAAGCTCAGATTCCTGCTTCACTAGTGAGCACACCACTGGAGTCTGACTGAACCATTGCAGTGAGTCTTAGTGGAGACAGCCAAGAGTGAAGAATGCCAGAGATCAACTTAATGAAGCCAGGGTTTGTGGACACACCAACTGTCATAACTGAGGCGCCCAGTGTAACTATTAGTCTCAAAGGGCAGGGGCCTGAAGAGGATCAAAGTCAGGCATTCCAGACTGTGAGCACAAAGGGAGTCAGAAAATATTTGATGTGCTGAGTGGTAGGTGAACAAAGAAGACCCTTCCATGCTACTGTCTTCAGCAGAGTCTTGTGCTGGGTAAGCTCAGTGGCTGCCAACCATGGTCCCACTGAGCATATCTCATCTTTGTGTCCACGCCATCCTGATGAGAGTGCTTTATGTCCTCTCTGATGCTTAATGAGGCTGACAGTGAGTCAGCCTTTCTTTGAAAGAGGACTTTCTTTGAAACAGGAAAACATTGTTTGCTGAGAACATAATTACTGGTATCAGAATCAGTTCAGTTCAGTCGCTCAGTCGTGTCCGACTCTTTGTGACCCCATGAACCGCAGCACGCCAGGCCTCCCTGTCCATCAGCAACTCCCAGAGTACACCCAAACCCATGCCCATTGAGTCAGTGATGCCATCCAACCAGCTCATCCTCTCTCGTCCCCTTCTACTCCTGCCCTCAATCTTTCCCAGATTCAGGGTCTTTTCCAATGAGTCAGATCTTCGTATCAGGTAGCCAAAGTATTGGAGATTCAACTTCAACATCAGTCATTCCAATGAACACCTAGGACTGATCTTCTTTAGGATGCACTGGTTGGATCTCCCCGCAGTCCAAGGGACTCTCAAGAATCTTCTCCAACACCACAGTACAAAAGCATCAATTCTTTGGTGCTCAGCTTTCTTTAGAGTCCAACTCTCACATCCACACATGACTACTGGAAAAACCATAGCCTTGACTAGACAGACATTTGTTGACAAAGTAATGTCTCTGCTTTTTAATATGCTGTCTAGGTTGTTCATGACTTTCCTTCCAAGGAGTAAGTGTCTTTTAATTCCATGGCTGCAATCACCATCTGCAGTGATTTGGGAGCCCAAAAAAATAAAGTCAGCCACTGTTTCCCCATCTATTTCCATGACGAGAATCAAGACCATCCCCAAGAAAAAGAAATGCAGAGGAGGAGCTAAGATGGTGGAGGAATAGGACAGGGAGATCACTCCCCCCACCACAAATTCATAGAAAGATCATTTGAACGCTGAGCAAACTCCACAAAACAACTTCTGATAGCTAGCAGAGGACATCAGGCACCCAGAAAAGTGACACATTGTCTTTGAAAGGAGGTAGGACAAAATATAAAAGATAAAAAGAGGGACAAAAGAGTTAGGGACGGAGATCCATCCAGGAAGGGAGTCCTAATAGAGAAAGTTTCCAAACACCAGGAAACCCTCTCACAGGCAGGTCTGGGGGAAGTTTTTGAATCTCGGAGGGCAACCTAACTGGGAGGAAAAATAAATAAAATCCAGAAATTACATGCCTAAAAGCAACTCCCAGCAAAAAGTACCCCAGACCCTCGCATCCGCCACCAGTAAGTGGGGGCTGAATGGAGAGGAGTGGGTGGTATTGCTTAGGGTAAGGGCTGGGCCTGACTTTTCTGAGGGCAATCGGAGGGACCTAATGTGAGATAGCAACTTAAACTGTGGGATAGCGAGAGAGAGAGAGAGAGAGAGAGAGAGAGAGAATTAACCTGGGAAAAGCTCTAACTGGAGGCACTGCCGGCCATTTGCAGAACAAAGGAAGGACTGAGCAATTCCAGAGAAGAGCTAGCTGGCTGTGGACCAGCCCATCCCCCGCCGGAGGCAGGAGGAAGTGGGGAGGGGAAAGGGGCAAATGCGGCCCCAGAGAGGGCATCCCCTATCAAACTGCAAACAGGCTTCCAGTTTCTAACCAAAGACTTCCTGAGATTCTGGATGGTTGACATCTGCCAGGAGGGTCGCAGCCAGAGATCAGCTCCCCAGAAGGGACATAGGCACACCAGACCAGCGCGCCTGGAAACTGAGGCTGGGACCATGGAGGGGAGAAGTCGCGCTGCACCCGGGGAGAGTGTGCTCGTCAAGCTCCTGATTCCCTGAGCTGTTCCACTGGGGAAGGCATAAAATGCAGGCCCAACCGAGTCTGTGCCTTTGTGGAGTACCTGAAAACCTGAACCTGAGCGGCTTGGGCCTGGGAAGTGTACGCAACTCAGGGCCCGCTCCCTGTAGAGCAGCCTGGAGCCTGAGCAGTGTAGACGGGGAAAGCACACACGCTGCGAGCGGGGGCAAACCCAGTGTGGCCGGAACACTGCGAGGGCTCCCCACACAGGCCAGTGACATTTGTCTGAAGTGCTCTTCCCTCCCCACAGCACGACTGAACAAGCGAACCTAAACAAGAGACCACCTCCTCCCCTCCCACTTGTATCAGGGCGGAAATTAGACATTGTAGAGACCTGCAAACAGAAGCCAGATAAACGAAGGGAACCACTTTAGAACTGACAGGTGCAACAGATTAAAATCCCTGTAGTTAACACTGACTACACTGGAAGGGGCCTATAGATATCAAGAAGTGTAAGCTGGAGCAAGGAGCTATCCAAAACTGAACTGAACCCACACTGCCCACAACAGCTCCAGAGAAATTCCTAGATATATTTTTACTATTATTATTTTTTTAATAAAAAAATTTCTAAGTCCTCTATTACTCCTTAATTTTCATTTTTATAACCCACTATAACCTTGCAAAGAAAAAGGGGAGGACCCTATTTTTACAGCGAATTTCATATATATTTCTTTTTTTTTTTTTTTTTTTTTTTTTAATATTGTATTTTTAAGAGGCTAACCTCTATTCTAGATTTTTAGTCTTTGTTTTTCAGTATTTGATATCAATTTTGGACATTTAAGAATCCAACCTTCAGTACCCCTTTTTACTCAGGAGTGTGATTACTGGTTTGATTACTCTCTCTCCCTTTTGATGCCCCTTTTTCTCCTCCAGATCGCCTCTATTTCCTCCCTCCTCCCTCTCTTTTCAATCCAATTCTGTGAATCTCTGTGGGTGTTCTGTGCTGTGGAGAACACTTAGGGAACAGCATACTGCCTAGATCTGCCTCTCTTTTCATGAAGCCCCCCTTTTCTCCTCCTTCTCACCTCTATCTTCTTCCTCCCTCTCCTCTCCTTCATGTAACTCTGTGAACCTCTCCGGGTGTCCCTCACGGTGGAGAATCTTTTCACCATTAACCTAGAAGTTATTGGAGCTGTATGGATGGAGAAGTCTTGAGGCTACTAGAAGAATAAGACTGAAATCCAGAGGCAAGAGGCTTAAGCCCAAAACCTGAGAACACCAGAGAACTCCTGACTACAAGGAACATTAATTAATAAGAGATCATCCAAAAGCGTCCATACCTACACTGAAACCAACCACCACCCAAGAGACAATAAGTTCCAGAGCAAGACATACCACGCAAATTCTCCAGCAAAGCAGGAACATAGCCCTGAGCGTCAACATACAGGCTGCCCAAAGTCACACCAAACCCATAGACCCATCTAAAAACTCACTACTGGACACTCCATTGCACTCCAGAGAGAAGAAATCCAGCTCCACCCACCAGAACATCGGCGCAAGCTTCCCTAACCAGGAAACCTTCATAAGCCAATTATCCAACCCCACCCACTGGGAGAAACCTCCACAATAAAAAGGAACCACAGACTACCAGAATACAGAAAGGCCACCCCAAACCCAGCAATCTAAATAAGATGAAAAGGCAGAGAAATACCCAGCAGGTAAAGGAACATGAAAAATGCCCACCAAGCCAAACGAAAGAGGAGAAGATAGGGAATCTATCTGAAAAAGAATTTAGAATAATGATAATAAAAATGATCCAAAATCTTGAAAACAAAATGGAGTTACAGATAGATAGCCTGGAGACAAGGATTGAGAAGATGCAAGACATGTTTAACAAGGACCTAGAAGAAATAAAAAAGAATCAATTAAAACTGAATAATGCAATAAATGAGATCAAAAACACTCTGGAGGGAATCAACAGTAGAATAATGGAGGCAGAAAATAGGATAAGTGAGGTAGAAGATAAAATGGCAGAAATAAATGAAGCAGAGAGGAAAAAAGAATCAAAAGAAATGAGGACAGCCTCAGGGACCTCTGGAACAATGTGAAACACCCCAACATTCGAATCATAGGAGTCCCAGAAGAGGAAGACAAAAAGAAAGGCCATGAGAAAATACTCGAGGAGATAATAGCTGAAAACTTCCTTAAAATGGGGAAGCAAATAGTCACACAGGTCCAAGAAACCCAGAGAGTCCCAAACAGGATAAATCCAAGGCAAAACACCCCAAGACACATATTAATCAAATTAACGAAGATCAAACACAAGAAACAAATATTAAAAGCAGCAAGGGAGAAACAACATATAACACACAAAGGGATTCCCATAAGGATAACAGCTGATCTTTCAACAGAAACTCTTCAGGCCAGAAGGGAAAGGCAAGACATACTTAAAGTAATGAAAGAGAATAACCTAAAACCCAGATTACTGTACCCAGCAAGGATCTCATTCAGATATGAAGGAGAATTCAAAAGCTTTACAGACAAGCAAAAGCTGAGAGAATTCAGCACCACCAAACCAGCTCTTCAACAAATGCTGAAGGATCTTCTCTAGACAGGAAACACAGAAAGGTTGTATGAATGCGAACCCAAAACAACAAAGCAAATGGCAAAGGGACCATACTTATCAATAACTACTTTAAATGTAAATGGGTTGAATGCCCCAATCAAAAGACGAAGACTGGCTGAATGGATACAAAAGCAAGACCCCTATATATGCTGTCTACAAGAGACCCACCTCAAAACAAGGGACACAGACTGAAAGTGAAAGGCTGGAAAAAAATATTTCACACAAATGGAGACCAAAAAAAATCAGGAGTCGCAATACTCATATCGGATAAAATAGACTTTAAAATAAAGGCTGTGAAAGAGACAAAGAAGGACACTACATAATGATCAAAGGTTCAGTCCAAGAAAAAGATATAACAATTATAAATACATATGCACCCAACATACTGCTACTGCTAAGTCACTTCAGTCGTGTCTGACTCTATGCGACCCCATCTCTGGGATTCTCCAGGCAAGAATACTGGAGTGGGTTGTTATTTCCTTCGCCAATTCATAAAAATGAAAAGTGAAAATGAAGTCGCACAGTCATGTCCGACTCTTCGCGACCCCATGGATTGCAGCCTAGCAGGCTCCTCTGTCCATGGGATTTTCCAGGCAAGAGTACTGGAGTGGGGTGCCATTGGAGGACCACAATATGTAAGGCAATTGCTAACAAATGTGAAAGGGGAAATTAACAATAACACAATAATAGCGGGTGACTTTAATACCCCACTCACACCTATGGATAGATCAACTAAACAGAAAATTAACAAGGAAACACAAAGTTTAAATGGCAAAGTGGACCATCTAGACCTAATTGATATCTATAGGACAATTCACCCCAAAACAATCAATTTCACCTTTTTCTCAAGTGCACACGGAACCTTCTCCAGAATAAATCACATCCTGGGCCATAAATCTAGCCTTGGTAAATTCAGAAAAATTTGAAATAATTTCAGTCATCTTTTTGACCACAATGCAGTAAGATTAGATCTCAGTTACAGGGAAAAAAACTATTAAAAATTCAAATATATGAAGGCTAAATAATATGCTTCTGAATAACCAACAAATCATAGAAGAAATCAAAAAAGAAATCAAAATATGCATAGAAAGGAATGAAAGTGAAAACACAACAACCCAAAACCTATGGGACACTGTAAAAGCAGTACTAAGGGGAAGGTTCATAGCATTACAGGCCTACCTCAAGAAACAAGAAAAAAGTAAAATAATAATAACCTAACTCTACACCAAAAGCAACTAGAGAAGGAAGAAATGAAGAACCCCAGGGTTAGTAGAAGGAAAGAAATCTTAAAAATTAGGACAAAAATAAATGCAAAAGAAACAAAAGAGGCCATAGCAAAAATCAGCAAAGCTAAAAGCTGGTTTTTTGAAAAGGTAAATAAAATTGACAAGTTGTTAGCCAGACTCAGGAAGAAACAAAGGGAGGAGAACCAAATCAAGAAAATTAGAAATAAAAATGGAGAGATCACAACAGACAACACTGAAATACAAAGGATCATAAGAGACTACTACCAGCAGCTCTATGCCAATAAAATGGACAACTTGGATGAAATGGACAAATTCTTAGGAAAGTATAACTTTCCAAAACTGAACCAGGAAGAAATAGAAGATCTTAACAGACCCATCACAAGCATGGAAATCGAAACTGTAATCTGAAATCTTCCAGCAAACAAGAGGCCAGGACCAGATGGCTTTACAGCTGAATTCTACCAAAAATTTAGAGAAGAGCTAACACCTATCTTACTCAAACTCTTCCAGAAAATTGCAGAAGAAAGTAAACTTCCAAACTCCTTTTATGAGGCCACAATCACCCTAATACCAAAACCAGACAAAGATGCCACACAAAAAAGAAAACTACAGGCCAATATCACTGATGAACATAGACGCAAAAATCCTTAACAAAATTCTAGAAAACAGAATCCAATAACATATTAAAAAGATTATATGTCATGACCAAGAGGGCTTTATCCCAGGAATGCAAGGATTCTTTAATATCCACAAATCAATCAATGTAATACACCACATTAACAAATTGAAAGATAAAAAGACATATGATTATCTCAATAGATGCAGAAAAAGCCTTTCACAAAATTCAACATCCATTTATGTTAAAAACTCTCCATAAAGCAAGAATAGAAGGAAAATACCTTAACATAATAAAAGCTATATATGAGAAACCCACAGTAAACCTTACCCTCAATGGTGAAAAATTGAAAGCATTTCCCCTAAAGTCAGGAACAAGACAAGGGTGCCCACTGTCACCATTACTATTCAACATAGTTTTGGAAGTGTTGGCCACAGCATTCAGAGCAGAAAAAGGAAAAAAAAAGGAATCTAGATAGTAAAAGAAGAAGTAAAACTCTCACTGTTTGAAGTTGACATGATCCTCTACATAGAAAACCCTAAAGACTCTACCAGAAAATTACTAGAGCTAATCAATGAATATAGTGAAGTTGCACAATATATAATTAACACACAGAAATCCCTTGCATTCCTATACACTAACAATGAGAAAACAGAAAGAGAAATTAAGGAAACAATACCACCCACCATCGCAACAAAAATAATAAAATACTTAAGAGTATATCTACCTAAAGAAACAAAAGACCTATATATAGAAAACTATAAAACACTGATGAAAGAAATCAAAGAGGACACAAATAGATGGAGAAATATTCAATGCAATCCTTATCAAGCTACCAACGGTATTTTTCACAGAACTAGAACAAATAATTTCACAATTTGTATGGAAATATAATAATTTCAAATAGCCAAAGTAATCTTGAAAAATGAGAATGGAACTGGAGGAATCAACCTGCCTGACGTCAGGCTCTACTACAAAGCCACAGTCATCAAGAGAGTATGGTACTGGCACAAAGACAGAAATATAGATCAATGGAACAGAATAGAAAGCCCAGAGATAAATCCACGTACCTATGGACACCTTATCTTCGACAAAAGAGGCAAGAACATACAATGGAAAACTGGTCAACCATTTGTAAAAGAATGAAACTAGAACACTTTCTAACACCATACAAAAAATAAACTCAAAATGGATTAAAGATCTAAATGTAAGACCAGAAACTATAAAACTCCTAGAGGAGAACATAGGCAAAACACTCTCCGACATAAATCACAGCAAGATCCTCTATGACCCACCTCCCAGAATATTGGAAATAAAAGCAAAAATAAACAATTGGGACCTAATGAAACTTAAAAGCTTTTGCACAACAAAGGAAACTATAAGCAAGGTGAAAAGACAGCCTTCAGAATGGGAGAAAATAATAGCAAACGAAGAAACATACAAAGGATTAATCTCAAAAATATACAAGCAACTTCTGCAGCTCAATTCCAGAAAAATAAATGATGCAATCAAAAAATGGGCCAAAGAACTAAACAGACATTTCTCCAAAGAAGACATACAGATGGCTAACAAACACATGAAAAGATGCTCAACATCACTCATTATCAGAGAAATGCAAATCAAAACCACAATGAGGTACCATTACCATTACATGCCAGTCAGAATGGCTGCTATCCAAAAGTTTACAAGCAATAACTGCTGGAGAGGGTGTGGAGAAAAGGGAACCCTCTTACACTGTTGGTGGGAATGCAAACTAGCACAGCCACTGTGGAGAACAGTGTAGAGATTCCTTAAAAAAACTGGAAATAGAACTGCCATATGACCCAGCAATCCCACTCCTGGGCATACACAGTGAGGAAACCAGATCTGAAAGAGACATGTGCACCCCAATGTTCATCACAGCACTGTTTATAATAGCCAGGACATGGAAGCAACCTAGATGCTCATCAGCAGACAAATGGATAAGAAAGCAATGGTACATATACACAATGGAATATTACTCAGCCATTAAAAATAATACATTTGAATCAGTTCTAATGAGATGGATGAAACTGGAGCCCATTATACAGAGTGAAGTAAACCAGAAAGCTAAATACAAATACAGTATACTAAAACATATATATGAAATTTAAAAAGATGGTAATGATAACCCTATATGCAGGACAGAAAAAGAGACATAGATGTATAGAACAGACTTTTGGACTCTGTGGGAGAAGGCAAGGGTGGGATGATCTGAGAGAATAACATTGAAACATGTATATTATCAAGTGTGCAACAGATCGACAGCCCAGGTTGGATGCATGAGACAAGTGCTCAGGGCTGGTGCACTGGGAAGACCCAGAGGGATGGGATGGGGAGGGAGGTGGGAGGGGGGATCAGAATGGGGAACACATGTAAATCCATGGCTGATTCATGTCAATGTATGGCAGCGACCACTACAATATTGTAAAGTAATTAGCCTCCAACTGATAAAAATAAATGAAAAAAAAAAAGAAAGAAAAGAAAAAGAAATGTGCAAACAAGCAAAATGGCTGTCTGAAGAGGCGTTACAAATAGCTGTGAAAAGAAAGGAAGTGAAAAGCAAAGGAGAAAAGGAAAGATATATACATTTGAATGCAGAGTTCCAAAGAATAGCAAGGAGAGATAAGAAAGCCTTCCTCAGTGATCAATGCAAAGAAATAAAGGAAAACAATAGAATAAGAAAGACTAGAGATCTCTTCAAGAAAATTAGAGATACCAAGGGAACATTTCATGCAAAGATGGGTTCAATAAAAGACAGAAATGGGAGGGACCTAACAGAAGCAGAAGATATTAAGAAGTGGTGGCAAGAATACACAGAAGGACTGTACAAAAAAGATCTTCATGACCCAGAAAATCTTGATGGTGTGGTTACTTACCTTCACACCCTGCAATGTAAAGTCAAGTGGGCCTTACGAACAAAGCTAGTGGAGGTGATGGAATTCCAGTTGAGCTATTTCAAATCCTGAAAGATGATGCTGTAAAAGTGCTGCATGCAATATGCCAACAAATTTACAAAACTCAGCAGTGGCCACAGGACTGGAAAAGATCAGTTTTCATTCCAATCCCAAAGAAAGGCAATCCCAAAGAATGCTCAAACTATCACACAATTGCACTCATCTCACAGGCTAGTAAAGTAATACTCAAAATTCTCCAAGCCAGGCTTCAGCAACACATGAACTGTGAATTTCCAGATGTTCAAGCTGGTTTTAGAAAATGCAGAGGAACCAGAGATCAAATTGCCAACATCTGCTGGATCATTGAAAAAGCTAGAGAGTTCCAGAAAAACATCTATTTCTGCTTTGTTGACTATGTCAAAGCCTTTGACTGTGTGGATCACAATAAACTGTGGAAAATTCTGAAAGAGATGGGAATACCAGACCACCTGACCTGCCTCTTGAGAAACCTGTATGCAGGCCAGGAAGCAACAGTTAGAACTGGACATGGGACAACAGACTGGTTCCAAGTAGGAAAAGGAGTATGTCAAAGCTGTATATTGCCACCCTGCTTATTTAACTTATATGCAGAGTACATCATGAGAAATGCTGGGCTGGATGAAGCACAAACTGGAATAAAGATTGCCACAAGAAATATCAATAACCTCAGATATGCAGATGACACCACCCTTATGGCAGAAAGTGAAGAAGAGCTAAAGAGCCTCTAGATGAAAGTAAAAGAAGAGAGTGAAAAAGTTGACTTAAAGTTCAACATTCAGAAAACTAAGATCATGGCATCCTGTCCCATCACTTCATGTTATCAGAATAGTGGAGACTGATTGATTATTGACATATGCGGAGATGCTGATAGTGCCTTGCATCTAAAGTCTTGCTCTAAATTAGCATCTAGTAGATACTCAGGTAACATTTGATACATTAGTCAATCTAAGGTATTTATTGCTCAGCTGTTCAGATGTGTATGACTCTTTAAAACCCTTCAACTGCAATCAGGCTCTTCTGAGATTTTTCAGGCAAGAATCCCAGAGTGGGTTGCTATTTCTGTCTCCAGGGGATCTTCCCAACCCAGCGATCGAACTCATCTTATTGCAGGTGAATTATTTACTGCTGAGTCATTGGGGAAGCCCAATCTACAGTATACATAAATGAAAAGACTTATGATATATTTTCTGATGTATAATCATAGTGATGACCACAGGAAAACCAAGCTTCTCTTTTACCCCTTCCCTCCCTCTCTTTCTCTCATCCACATGAGACAGCTCAGTGACAGAAAAAATATAAACTCCATAGTTAATCAACTCATAACTTAGAATCTTTGCTCTGCCAAGTACTAATTTTATTATCTCATATAACTTAAACTGAATCTGAATTTATCTGTTGATGTGTATTGTATACCTGTGTTCTAGTGTTTAGGAATTACATGAGATGTTAAAGCATAAAATTAGTGTTCAAGAAATAATAATTCTTCCTCCTTCTTTCTTCTTTGGGGCCTTATTCTAATTCCCTGTTGACAGATAAAAGCCATCACCTCTAAAAGGAATGATGATCCAATAATACAGTTTTAGACCCTGAACAGCAAAATTCTGGAACCCAATCTGTTAATACCAGGTGAGTCCCAGCCTGCATATATTTTTTTTCTGCCACAAACTTCTAGTCAATGGTGAAATTTAGACATACAAAGTAAACCCAATGACAGGGAAAAAGCAACCTCTTAATCTCATTGCCTCATTTTTGGACAACTGCAATGTTTTCCAGCATATGGCCTTGCTTTCAGGCTTTTCCTCTACCCTGTCTCTACCAGATTAATCTTCCTCCAGTTTTCCTCTCATAATCCCTCTTCTTGCTCACAATCCTTCCATGGTTCCCTGTACCTGAGGATGGACGTCCCAGCTTGTTCACTTGCCATATCAGAACTCTTTGCATTTGGTCAAATCAACTTTCTTACTTTTCATCATCTTTTTTTATTCAAATGTTACGCGTTTTCAGGAGTGAAGACTCCAGCCTACATTAAATGTTCTTGTTTCATTGTCTCTGCTAATGTAATATGTAATAGACCCTGAAATTTTAACACTCCATAGACTCACTTGACTTTGATTCTGCCAGGTATCATAACAGAAGCTGGACAAATGGATTCTTGGATCAAGAATGTCTATTAGGAATGATGTAACTTCTAAAAAGGTGACAATTGTATTGTTAACTCAAGCAGTTCCACCCAAAATTCTAAATACTAGACATTTGGATAATTAATGGAAACTTTTCATCTCTTCCACTGGTATTTAATGGCAATCCCTGATTACCTTATCATGATGGTAATAATTGCTTTACTCCTACCTGAACCCTTTCCTCCATGTATTTACCTCTGCTAATCCACTTCTATGAGTCCTTAGTGAACACAAATCTTCACGACTATAGTCTTGGCATTCTATCTAGTGAAAGATTACATTTTAATATATTTCTCATTTTAACAACTGATTATTAATAGTTCCATTAAAGCAGTTCATGTTGGGTTTGGTGAACCTGAATTTTGACGTTCCTATTTCTGCCATGATTTCATCAAGTAGTATATGCATGTGAAGAGTGTACATAGTAAACAAAGTTTTCCAGTTTAACTCATGATTAAAACTAAAACCTCCAGCAACAGCTTGTGTTCCTTTTTTGCTTATCCTCTCCAACCTGTAGCTAAGAACTCCCTTCTGGGGGACAGCATGCAGAAAGTTTGCTGCCAAAATGAACTGTGACTAGACCTAATGGCTAGGGACAATTGATTTCTTGCTGTCTCTGTGGTGGGTGGTTGGAGAAGTAGTCAAAGTTGCTGCTCCAGTCAGTCTCTTAAATGTCCAAAGTTTCACCATGTTCAACTAGTCAGTAAGATCTGTGGGAAGTGTGTAACAATAGATTGAAAACATCCAAAATATGATGAGAAGAATATACACTGAAGAATCTTGTCACTGAGAATGTACAGTAGTCTGAATGCTCTTAATGTGTTTTGCACCTTGCAAGCTTAGTTGTTAATTATATTGTTTGGTAATACTGTTTTTAAAAGTTTAATATATCCTTTCAGTAGCAGTAAGTCAAAATTTTAAAATGAATGTTTAATCACAAAGTACTAAAATTAGTTTTTCAAGAATGTTAATAAACATGTACAAAATGCAGGTGTAACCATTATGAGAGCTATAGTGTTATTAGTGAAAGGGAAAATTGCTCAGTTGTGTCCGACTCTTTGCGACCCCTGGACTATACAGTCCATGGAATTCCTCAGGTCAGAATACTGGAGTAGGTAGCCTTACCCTTCTCCAGGGGATCTTCCCAACCCAGGGATCAAAGCCAGGTCTCCCGAATTGCAGGCAGATTATTTACCAACTGAACTACTAGGAAGCCCATAGTGTTATTAAGAACCACACAAAAGCAGAGGCTAGAAGTCTGATGAAGATGCATCAATATTTATTTCAAAAGTCAGTTCTTATTTAAGAAGATTGCACTTAAAGATAATGTTTTAGCAAATTATCTCCAGAAGGAACATTTACATATTACTCAGTAAAGCACAATTTTTCTCTTAGATCAATTGACTCATTTTCTAAAATAATGTATTTTTAATTCTAATATTTCTTGCACACATGCTAAAAAGAGTAGTTGCTGAAAATGAATTGGCTCTGTTATAAGAAAAACTTCCATCAGTTAAATAATATGAAAAACAGAGAGGATTTCTAACAAACAGACCTGTACCAATAAAAGAAATCTAAATGGAAAAAAAAATTAAAAAAAAAAAAGAGGTTTGAGCACAAGGATAGTGACCCCACAGGGAAACAGAACTGTGGGAAAAGATAAAGAACAATAGAAGAGGTATATGCAAAAAAAAAAAGTGTGTTTTTAGATTTTAGAACTATTGAAAAAAAATTAAAATTACTAAATGTTCTTATACTAAGTCAAAATAACATGCCTTTAGAATATCTAGGATTAATTCTGAATGAATAATGAAAGAATGTATCAGTCATAAGTTAATAGAAAAATGATACTGATGAAAATATCTAATTAATTTAGAAGGTAAAAAGATAAAATGGAACATTGAAAAGATATTATAGAAAACAAATAGTAATACAGTAGATAAAAGACAAAATGAGTCAATGTTTATATAAAATTGATTTTATATAAAAGAGCATGCTTTCAGAAATGATTAAAACAGAATTTTGATAACTGGGCGTTATTAATACAAAAAAACCCAAACTGTTGCTCTGCAAAAACTCACATAGGTAGGATGAAAGAAAAACTACAGACTAGGTGAAAACATTTGCAAACCACATATTCAGCAAAGTACTACTATATATAATATATAAAGGACTCCAAACATTTAACAGTTTAGAAATTTAAAATTAAAATTAGAAAATGACCAAAGTCGTGAACAGAAATTTCAACAAAGAGATATACAGATGGAAAGTAAGCCCATGAAATGATGTTTAGCATAATTACCCACCAAGGAGATGCAAATTAAAATCACAATGAGATATCAATATAGACATATCAGAGCAACTAAAGCAAAATTTTTAAAAAATAGTGACAACATCAAATACTTTTTGGGCAAAGGAAAACTGAACCCCTCCTGTATTGTTATTGGGACTATAATACGATCCATCATTCAAGAAAACAGACCACCACCACTTATGACAAATGTGATACTCCAGTGCAATATGTAAAAGTTATTATATTTAACATACTGTTTTAATTGGCTTCCACATGGGAAGAATAATGTATCTTGGCCCCTACTTCCCAGTTTACACAAAAATCAATTTCAGGTGGATTGCTCATGTAAATATAGAAAGCAAAACTGTTATACTCTAAGAATACAACATAAAATATATCTCCATGGCTTGATGGTAGGAAGATATTCTTAAATAGGGAATAGAAGTGCTAATATTTTAGAAAACTACTGCTAACCACACTAAAATTGAGAATCTGCATTTATCAGAGGACATTGTTAAGTGTTAAAAGGCCAGTGCATAGAGCAGAGATTATATATAATAAATACATCTAGCAATGGTCATTTATCCAAAATATATAATACATAGTTTCACAGGGCAAAAGACAAGAGCAATCATTGAAAGGGCCATAGAAAGTAATAAAAATGACAAAATCCATTAATCATCTGGGAAATGTAAATTAACACGCAATAATTGCAGCTATATTGTTTGCAAAGGAGGCTTCATTAACTTCTTAGTTTCTGTAGGCATGGATTTTTGAAATGAGAATTAGTTTTTCCTTCCATGAGAGGATAACATGAATTTCCACAAGACTGACAAGCTTCCATACAAGACACCAGAAGGCCTTGAATCTGAAATGACCTTGTAACTCACTTTGACCAGTAGAACGTGGAAGAAGTGTTGCTGAAGACCTCCTAGGAATGCTGCAGCCACCATGCAAAGAAGCCCAGGCCAGCCCCCTTGAAGATGAGAGAACATCTGGAGAGGGAAGCAGAGCCAGTCATGACTATGAAATATCACACATGTGACTGTAGCCATGATGGCCCAGTACCAGTTTAGCCTCTGGATGACTACAGCAGCATGGGTGTTCCCTGGAAACACTAGCAAAAGCACTGCCCTAAACAATAGGCCAAAACTTTTGACCCATATAATTGGCCCATGTAGTAAAATAGTGGTTATTTAAGCTTGTAAGTTTTGGTGTATTTTGTTACACAGCAATTGCTAACTAAAACAATGATGCAGCACTGCCCACTTACCATAGTTGCTAAAATGAAAATCAAAGACAATACCAAATGCAGAGCATCGGGAACTCTTACACCATAGAGGTGAACAGCACTTGACAGTATCTACTAAAGTCAGATATACACATACTCCAGCACCCAACAATTCCACTCCTTAGTTACATGCTCAAGATAAAATGCATCTAAAACCCATGTAAAAATGTTTATTGCAGCACTATTTATAAACGTGAAAACTGCAATAGCTCAGATATCCTTTTAAAGTAAAATGGATAAAAAAAAGTAATTGTGATATATTCCTACATTATTATACAGACATGAGAACAAACCACAATTATATACAAATACACAGCTATACATATAAGCATCAAAAGCATAATCTTAAGAGAAACATGTGCAATTGAATTTTTATAAAGTTCAAAAGTGAGCAAAGTAGTCCATGTTGTCAACAGTGAGGAGAGTAGTTAAATTTGAGTGGGAAGTGTGGGGAGGCAACACAAGGAGGCTTTTGGAGTGCTAGTAACACTTAATCTCTTGCTGCGAATGCTGGTTGCGTGCTTGCTAAGTCACTTCAGTCGTGTTCAATTCTTTGCCACTCCATGGACTGTAGCACACCAGGCTCCTCTGTCCATGGAATTCTCAGGCAAGAATACTGGGTTGCCATTTCCTCCTCCAGGGGATCTTCCTGACCTGGACTTATTTACTTTGTGAGAATTCATCAAACTCTACACTTAACAATCAGTGATCATCAGTGTGTGTGTGTGTGTATATGTATATAAAATATATAGTAACATATATATATTATTTTTCAATACAATTTACAAAAGGTAAAACATACAATGAAAGAGAATACCTTCTTCAGAAAAATAGTAGTGTCTTGTTATTAGAAAGATATGACTGAAAAGTTGGTTGAACTGCATGAATAGAAACCAAGGATATAAGATGTCCACATAATTGATATAAATTTGTTTTTGTAATTTTTGTTTTAAAGTTAATTTATATAGATTATATTTTAAATTATTTTAAAATAGATTTTGAATAGGACAATTTTGTGGCTTCAACAATACAATACAACTAATTTGTAATCAATAAATAGTTTTTAAACCTTAGATATTTTTAATGCTTTCTCTCATGCTCAAATGTTTCCAATTTTGAAACAAAAATTATATGGTTACACATCGATCATGTGCCACATGTTTTTTCACATACTAACATCTGGGGTTTTATTTCTATTTGCTGATGGTTGCTCTTGAGTTTATTTTTAAATAATTTTTCTATAAATGTTTTCTCTGTCTAATAAATTTCATGACTATTTGCTTCACTTGCTAAACCAGATGGTTTGGGGTATACAGTTCAGTTCAGTTCATTTGCTCAGTTGTGTCCAACTCTTTGTGAGCCCATGGACTGCAGCATGCCAGGCCTCCCTGTCCACTACCAACTCCCGGAGTTTACCCAAACTCATGTCTATTGAGTCAGTAATACCATCCAACCACTCATCCTCTGTCATCCACTTCTCCTCCAGCCTTCAATCTTTCCTGGCATCAGGGCCTTTTCCAATGAGTCAGTTCTTCCTATTAGGTGGCCAAAGTATTGGTGTTTCAGCTTCAGAATCAATACTCCCAATGAAAATTCAAGACTGTATTCCTTTAGGATGGACTGGTTGGTTCTCCTTACAGTCCAAGGGACTCTCAAGAGTCTTCAACACCACAGTTCAAAAGCATCAATTCTTTGGCTCTCAGCTTTCTTTATAGTCCAAATCTCACATCCATACATGACTACTGGAAAAACCATAGCTTTGACTAAATGGATCTTTTTTTGAAAAATAATGTCTCTGCTTTTTAATATGCTGTCTAGGTTGGTCATAGCTTTTCTTCCAAGGAGGAATCATCTTTTAATTTCATGCCTGCAGTCACCATCTGCTGTGATTTTGGCCCCCCAAAAATATAGTCTGCCACTGTTTCCACTGTTTCCCCATCTATTTGCCGTGAAGTGATGGGGCCAGATGTCATGATCTTAGTTTTCTGAATGTTGAGCTTTAAGCCAACTTTTTCACTCTCCTCTTTCACTTTCATCAAGAGGCTCTTTAGTTCTTCTTCACTTTCTGCCATAGGGTGGTTTCTGCCTATCTGAGGTTATAGATATTTCTTGTGGCAATCTTGATTCCAGCTTGTGCTTCCTCCAGCCCAGCATTTCTCATGATGTACTCTGCGTATAAGTTAAATAAGCAGGGTGACAATATACAGCCTTGATGTACTCCTTTTCCTATTTGGAACCAGTCTGTTGTTCCATGTCCAGTTCTAACTGTTGCTTCCTGGCCTGCATACAGGTTTCTCAAGAGGCAGGTCAGGTAGTCTGGTATTCCCATCTCTTTAAGAATTTTCCACGGTTTGTTGTGATCCACACAGTCAAAGGCTTTGGCATAGTCAATAAAGCAGAAGTAGATGTTTTTTTCTGGAACTCTCTTGCTTTTTTGATGATCCAACAGATGTTGGCAATTTGATCTCTGGTTCCTCTGCCTTTTCTAAATCCAGCTTGAACATCTGGAAGTTCATGCTTCACATACTGTTGAAGCCTGGCTTGGAGAACTTTGAGCATTACTCAAAATGGTTTGGGGTATGCTCTCCTTCTAGTCACTGTTTCTTAACTGCTCAGAATTAGAGCCTTCATCACAAATCTCTTGAGAATTCTGCATCTCCTCTTTGAGAACAGTGTCCCATCTCTTCCACTCACACACATTTTCTTGCAGTGTCAGGGATCATTACGAGATCCGATCTGAAGGGATCCTCTGGTGGTCTTTAAGCCAGGTGCTGTTGTGTGGCCCATTTCCTGAGCTGGGAAGACCCACTTTCCAGCACAGCCTGGAGGTTATAGGAGGGTGTGCCCCTCTACATGTTGCCTGGTGACCTCCTGGGTGGCCTCCCACCACATCGCATGGTGGCCTCACCACTTCCATATGTGGGGCTGGCTCTGCATCTTGTCACCTCTAACTGCCCTCCTGCCTCCACTCCTTAGAGATTCTGGAGAAACCCCACCGGCACCTTGAACTCTCACTTAGCCTATGTGGAATCCTCTCTTTCCTCTGATTTTCTTAGCCACTTGGACCTTGATGAATTTACCTCTGTTTTTTTGTATTACTTATTTTTATCTGTAGCTTTCCTATCTCACCAAGAATATTACATATTTTCTAGGTTTATGGCCATGATTTGAGATCAACCCATTTCAACAAGATAATCACAATATAAAAAAAAAAAAATTGTGGGGGAGGAGCCAAGATGGCGGAGGAGTAGGACGGGGAGACCACTTTCTCTCCTACAAATTCATCAAAAGAATAACTGAATGCAGAGCAAACCTCACAAAACAACTTCTGATCGCTAGCTGAGGTCATCAGGCGCCCAGAAAAGCAGACCATTGTCTTCGAAAGGAGGTAGGACAAAATATAAAAGATAAAAAGTGAGACAAAAGAGCTAAGGACGGAGACCCGTCCCGGGAAGGGAGTCTTAGGCGGCCTTGCTTGGGCTAGGGTCCGGGCCTGAGTGCCCTGAGGACAATCGGAGGGAGCTTCTGTGAGGTGCCAACTTGAACTGTGGGAGACCAAAAGAGAGAAAATTAACCGGCCGGAACACACTGCCGGCCGTTCGCAGAACAAAGGGACGGAGAAAGTCCCAAGAAGAGGTCGCAGGCTGCGGACCCGCCCAGCCCCGCCGGAGGCAGGAGGCAGGGGGGAGGGGAAGGTCGCGGCGAGACACAGGGCGCAGGCACCCGACCCGACCGGCGCGGGCGGGGACTGGGGCTGGGGACGCAGAGGGCGGAAGGCGCGCGCTCCCGACTGGCGTCAGCGGAAACTGAGACTGGGTCCGCGGAAGGGAGTGAGTGCGCCACACCTGGGGATAGTGCGCCCAGCAAGCCCCTCGCTGCCTGGACCGCTCTGACGGGGAAGGCACAGAGAGCAGGCGCAGCTTTTCCTTCCGCGCTTTTGTGTAACACCGGAGGGCTGGAACCTAGCGCAGCGCGGGGCGCGCTCCATATAGAACAGCCGGGAGCCTGAGCAGCGCAGACGGAGAAAGCAGCGTCAGCCCCTACCGGCAGCGCCAGCCCGCCCCCGCAGGGCCAGCCCCTCCCCGCAGCGTCAGCCCTGCTCCGCAGCGCCAGCCCATCCCCGCAGCGCGACGGAACTAGCTACCTGAGTTAGAGTCCACCTCCGCCCGCCTGTGTCAGGGCGGAAATGAGGCTCTGAAGAGACCGGCAAACAGAAGCCAAATAAACAAAGGGAACCGCTTCAGAAGGGACTGGTGCAACAGATTAAAATCCCTGTAGAAAACACCGACTTCACCGGAAGGGCCCTGTAGATATCGAGAAGTGTAAGCTGGAACGAGGAGCTATCTGAAACTGAGCCGAACCCACACTGACCGCAACAGCTCCAGAGAGACTCCTAGATATATTTTTACTTTTTTTTTTCTAAGTAAGGAAAAAAAAAAAATTTTTTTTCTTTTTATATTTTTTCTTTTTTATTTTTTCTCTTTTATTTTCCTTTAAAATTCCCTATTACTCCCCCATTACTCCTTAACTTTCATTTTCATAGATTTTTACGATTTTTTTAATTAGGGGAAAAAAAAATTTTTTTTTTCTTTCTTTCTTTCTTTTTTTTTTTTCTTTTTTTCCTTTTTCTTTTTTTTCTTTTTTCTTCTTTTTTTTCCTTTCCGTTTTCTCTTTTATTTTCTATTTTTCTTTTTCTCTTATTTCTTTTAAAGTCCTCTAGAACTCCTCTACTACTCTTCATTTTCATTTTCACTACACTATAACCTTACCAAAAAAAAAAAAAGAGAAGCCCTATCTTTAAACTGAAGATTATTCTCTCCCAATCTTGACTCTCTGTTTTCTACCTCAGAACACCTCTATTTCCTCCTTTCCCCTTCTCTTCCCAATCCAATTCTGTGAATCCTTGTAGGTGTCTGAGATACGGAGAACACTCTGGGAACAGACAGCTGCGTAGATCTGTCTCTCTCCTCTTGAGTCCCCCTTTTTCTCCTCCTGCTCATCTCTATCTCCCTCCTCCCTTTTCTCCTGTTCATGTAACTCTGTGAACCTCTCTGGGTGTCCCTAACAGGGGAGAATCTTTTTGCCATTAACCTAGAAGTTTTATTATCAGTGCTGTATAGTTGGAGAAGTCCTGAGACTACAGGAAGAATAAAACTGAAATCCAGAGGCAGGAAACTTAAGCCCAAAACCTGAGAACACCAGAAAACTCCTGACTACATGGAACTTTAAGCAATAAGTGACCGTCCAAAAGCCTCCATACCTACACTGAAACCAACCACCACCCAAGAGCCAGTAAGTTTTAGAGCAAGACATACCACGCAAATTCTCCAGCAACACAGGAACATAGCCCCGAATGTCAACATTCAGGCTGCCCAAGGTGACACCTAACACATAGACCCATCTCAAAACTCATTACTGGGCACTCCATTGCTCTCCAAAAAGAAGAAATCAAGTTCCACGCACCAGTACACTGACGCAAGCTTCCCTAACCGGGAAACCTTGACAAGCCAATTGTCTAACCCCACCCACTGGGTAAATCCTCCACAATAAAAAGGAACCACAGACCTCCAGAATACAGAAAGTCCACTCCAGACACAGCAATCTAAACAAGATGAAAAGGCAAAGAAATACCCAACAGGTAAAGGAACATGAAAAATGCCCACCAAGTCAAACAAAAGAGGAGGAGATAGGGAATCTACCTGAAAAAGAATTTAGAATAATGATAATAAAAATGATCCAAAATCTTGAAAACAAAATGGAGTTACAGATAAATAGCCTGGAGACAAAGATTGAAAAGATACAAGAATTGTTTAATAAAGACCTAGAAGAAATAAAAAAGAGTCAATTAAAAATGAACAATGCAATGAATGAGATCAAAAACACTTTGGAGGGAACCAAGAGTAGAATAACGGAGGCAGAAGATAGGATAAGTGAGGTAGAAGATAAAATGGTGGAAATAAATGAAGCAGAGAGGAAAAAAGAAAAAAGGATCAAAAGAAATGAGGACAACCTCAGGGACCTCTGGGACACTGTGAAACGCCCCAACATTCGAATCATAGGAGTTCCAGAAGAAGAAGACAAAAAGAAAGGCCATGAGAAAATACTCGAGGAGATAATAGCTGAAAACTTCCCTAAAATGGGGAAGGAAATAGCCACTCAAGTCCAAGAAACCCAGAGAGTCCCAAACAGGATAAACCCAAGGCGAAACACCCCAAGACACATATTAATCAAACTAACAAAGATCAAACACAAAGAACAAATATTAAAAGCAGCAAGGGAAAAACAACAAATAACACACAAAGGGATTCCCATAAGGATAACAGCTGACCTATCAATAGAAACCCTCCAGGCCAGAAGGGAATGGCAGGACGTCCTGAAAGTAATGAAAGAGAATAACCTACAACCTAGATTACTGTATCCAGCAAGGATCTCATTCAGATATGAAGGAGAACTCAAAAGCTTTACAGATAAGCAAAAGCTGAGAGAATTCAGCACCACCAAACCAGCTCTGCAACAAATGCTAAAGGATCTTCTCTAGACAGGAATTGCAGAAAGGTTGTATAAACGTGAACCCAAAACAACAAAGTAAATGGCAACGGGACCACACCTATCAATAATTACCTTAAATGTAAATGGGTTGAATGCCCCAACCAAAAGACAAAGATTGGCTGAATGGATACAAAAACAAGACCCCCATATATGCTGTCTACAAGAGACCCACCTCAAAACAAGAGACACATACAGACTAAAAGTGAAGGGCTGGAAAAAAATATTTCATGCAAATGGAGACCAAAAGAAAGCAGGAGTCGCAATACTCATATCAGATAAAATAGACTTTCAAATAAAAGCTGTGAAAAGAGACAAAGAAGGACACTACATAATGATCAAAGGATCAATCCAAGAAGAAGATATAACAATTATAAATATATATGCACCCAACATAGGAGCACCGCAATATGTACGGCAAACACTAACGAGTATGAAAGAGGAAATTAATAGTAACACAATAATAGTGGGAGACTTTAATACCCCACTCACAACTATGGATAGATCAACTAAACAGAAAGTTAACAAGGAAACACAAACTTTAAATGACACAATGGACCAGCTAGACCTAATTGATATCTATAGGACATTTCACCCCAAAACAATCAACTTCACCTTTTTCTCAAGTGCACACAGAACCTTCTCCAGAATAGATCACATCCTGGGCCATAAATCTAGTCTTGGAAAATTCAAAAAAATTGAAATCATTCCAGTCATCTTTTCTGACCACAGTGCAGTAAGATTAGATCTCAATTACAGGAAAAAAATTGTTAAAAATTCAAACACCTGGAGGCTAAATAACACGCTTTTGAATAACCAACAAATCATAGAAGAAATCAAAAAAGAAATCAAAATATGTATAGAAATGAATGAAAATGAAAACACAACAACCCAAAACCTATGGGACACTGTAAAAGCAGTGCTAAGGGGAAGGTTCATAGCATTACAGGCTTACATCAAGAAACAAGAAAAAAGCCAAATAAATAACCTAACTCTACACCTAAAGCAATTAGAGAAGGAAGAAATGAAGAACCCCAGGGTTAGCAGAAGGAAAGAAATCTTAAAAATTAAGGCAGAAATAAATGCAATAGAAACTAAAGAGACCATAGCAAAAATCAACAAAGCTAAAAGCTGGTTTTTTGAGAAAATAAACAAAATTGACAAACCATTAGCAAGACTCATTAAGAAACAAAGAGAGAAGAACCAAATTAACAAAATTAGAAATGAAAATGGAGAGATCACAACAGACAACACTGAAATACAAAGGATCATAAGAGACTACTACCAGCAGCTCTATGCCAATAAAATGGACAACTTGGATGAAATGGACAAATTCTTAGAAAAGTATAACTTTCCAAAACTGAACCAGGAAGAAATAGAAGATCTTAACAGACCCATCACAGGCAAGGAAATCGAAACTGTAATCAAAAATCTTCCTGCAAACAAAAGCCCAGGACCAGATGGCTTCACAGCTGAATTCTACCAAAAATTTAGAGAAGAGCTAACACCTATCTTACTCAAACTCTTCCAGAAAATTGCAGAAGAAGGTAAACTTCCAAACTCATTCTATGAGGCCACCATCACCCTAATTCCAAAACCTGACAAAGATGCCACAAAAAAAGAAAACTACAGGCCAATATCACTGATGAACATAGATGCAAAAATCCTTAACAAAATTCTAGCAAACAGAATCCAACAACATATTAAAAAAATCATACACCACGACCAAGTGGGCTTTATCCCAGGAATGCAAGGATTCTTCAATATCCGCAAATCAATCAATGTAATACACCACATTAACAAATTGAAAGATAAAAACCATATGATTATCTCAATAGATGCAGAGAAAGCCTTTGACAAAATTCAACACTCATTTATGATTAAAACTCTCCAAAAAGCAGGAATAGAAGGAACATACCTCAACATAATAAAAGCTATATATGACAAACCCACAGCAAGCATCACCCTCAATGGTGAAAAATTGAAAGCATTTCCCCTGAAATCAGGAACAAGACAAGGGTGCCCACTCTCACCACTACTGTTCAACATAGTGTTGGAAGTTTTGGCCACAGCAATCAGAGCAGAAAAAGAAGTAAAAGGAATCCAGATAGGAAAAGAAGAAGTGAAACTCTCACTGTTTGCAGATGACATGATCCTCTATATAGAAAACCCTAAAGACTCTACCAGAAAATTACTAGAACTAATCAATGAATATAGTAAAGTTGCAGGATATAAAATTAACACACAGAAATCCCTTGCATTCCTATATACTAACAATGAAAAAACAGAAAGAGAAATTAAGGAAACAATACCATTCACCATTGCAACAAAAAGAATAAAATACTTAGGAGTATATCTACCTAAAGAAACAAAAGACCTATACATAGAAAACTATAAAACACTGATGAAAGAAATCAAAGAGGACACAAACAGATGGAGAAACATACCGTGTTCATGGATTGGAAGAATCAATATTGTCAAAATGGCTATTCTACCCAAAGCAATCTATAGATTCAATGCAATCCCTATCAAGCTACCAACGGTATTTTTCACAGAACTAGACCAAAGAATTTCACAATTTGTATGGAAATACAAAAAACCTCGAATAGCCAAAGTAATCTTGAGAAAGAAGAATGGAACTGGAGGAATCAACCTGCCTGACTTCAGACTCTACTACAAAGCCACAGTCATCAAGACAGTGTGGTACTGGCACAAAGACAGAAATATAGACCAATGGAACAGAATAGAAAGCCCAGAGATAAATCCACGGACCTATGGACACCTTATCTTTGACAAAGGAGGCAAGGATATACAATGGAAAAAAGACAACCTCTTTAACAAGTGGTGCTGGGAAAACTGGTCAACCACTTGCAAAAGAATGAAACTAGAACACTTTCTAACACCATACACAAAAATAAACTCAAAATGGATTAAAGATCTAAATGTAAGACCAGAAACTATAAAACTCCTAGAGGAGAACATAGGCAAAACACTCTCCGACATAAATCACAGCAAGATCCTCTATGACCCACCTCCCAGAATATTGGAAATAAAAGCAAAACTAAACAAATGGGATCTAATGAAACTTAAAAGCTTTTGCACTACAAAAGAAACTATAAGTAAGGTGAAAAGACAGCCATCAGATTGGGAGAAAATAATAGCAAATGAAGAAACAGACAAAGGATTAATCTCAAAAATATACAAGGAACTCCTGCAGCTCAATTCCAGAAAAATAAATGACCCAATCAAAAAATGGGCCAGAGAACTAAACAGACATTTCTCCAAAGAAGACATACAGATGGCTAACAAACACATGAAAAGGTGCTCAACATCACTCATTATTAGAGAAATGCAAATCAAAACCACAATGAGGTACCATTACACACCAGTCAGGATGGCTGCTATCCAAAAGTCTACAAGCAATAAATGCTGGAGAGGCTGTGGAGAAAAGGGAACCCTCTTACACTGTTGGTGGGAATGCAAACTAGTACAGCCACTATGGAAAACAGTGTGGAGATTCCTTAAAAAACTGGAAATAGAACTGCCATATGACCCAGCAATACCACTTCTGGGCATACACACTGAGGAAACCAGATCTGAAAGAGACACATGCACCCCAATGTTCATCGCAGCACTGTTTATAATAGCCAGGACATGGAAGCAACCTAGATGCCCATCAGCAGATGAATGGATAAGGAAGCTGTGGTACATATACACCATGGAATTTTACTCAGCCGTCAAAAAGAATTCATTTGAACCAGTCCTAATGAGATGGATGAAACTGGAGCCCCTTATACAGAGTGAAGGAAGCCAGAAAGATAAAGAACATTACAGCATACTAACACATATATATGGAATTTAGAAAGATGGTAACGATAACCCTATATGCAAAACAGAAAAAGAGACACAGAAATACAGAACAGACTTTTGAACTCTGTGGGAGAAGGTGAGGGTGGGATGTTTCAAAAGAACAGCATGTATACTATCTATGGTGAAACAGATCACCAGCCCAGGTGGGCCTGGTACATGAGACAAGTGCTCGGGCCTGGTACACTGGGAAGACCCAGAGGAATCGGGTGGAGAGGGAGATGGGAGGGGGGATCGGGATGGGGAATAAGTGTAAATCTATGGCTGATTCATATCAATGTATGACAAAACCCACTGAAATGTTGTGAAGTAATTAGCCTCCAACTAATAAAAAAATTTAAAAAAAAAAAATTGTATTTAGTGCTTCATGGATGTCCAACATTATACTTGATTTAAAAAAATTTCCCTTGTGCCAACTCCTACTGTGTTGAAGATATTGGCTATGGATGAAGGAAGTGTTAAATACAGAGGCTCAATGACTTGCCTAAGATCTCTTGGCATGATGTGACAGAATTAAAATAGGTACTCTGGTCTGGTATGGGACTCTAGCACATGCCTTGTTCTAGCCAGCTTCTTAGGCCATGGCTATGTCTAGTTCTGACAGTAAA
Source organism: Cervus elaphus (assembly GCF_910594005.1). Taxonomy (NCBI): domain Eukaryota; kingdom Metazoa; phylum Chordata; class Mammalia; order Artiodactyla; family Cervidae; genus Cervus; species Cervus elaphus. Next base: position 4,735,066 of record NC_057847.1, read on the forward strand.
CCCAGCTGACTGTGGTGAATTCTTTTTTTTTTTCTTCCTGCGTTTATTTCTTTTTGTTTCTCAATACACCACAGCAAGCATCAGTTTGGCATCATGTGTTGAAAACTTTTTAATCTCTAGATTTACATGATACCTATTCAAAACTCAGATAAAATACAGTGATTTTTTTAAACTCAGATAAAATACAGAGAATTGATCATCTCTTATAGAATTATTTATTTAAAAAAAGCCAAATGTACACATGTACAGGTAATGCACATATTAAAGATGGGGGAACTTTAAAAATCTGATCTCATGGAGCCTGCCTCATTATGGGCTCCCTGGGTGCCTGCTTGGAGGTGTCCACATATACATGTTACTGAACTCTAGTCCCACTACTTGCTTGATGATTGATAATTGATACCTGTGGGGCAAGTATTGTTTATTGCTTTTAATCAGGAAGCCAGCATCTTGGAAGAAGGTGAACTCTGTCTAGTTCAGTTCAGTCGCTCAGTCATGTCTGACTTTTGTGACCCCATGGACTGCAACATACCAGGCAACATACCAGGCTTCCCTATCCATCACCAACTCCCAGAGCTTTCTTTTTTTTTCCCTCCCAGAGCTTTCTCTAACTCATGTCCATCTAGTCGGTGATGTCATCCAATCATCTCATCCTCTGTCATCCCCTTCTCCTCCTGCCTTCAATTCTTTCCCAGGATCAGGGTCTTTTCCAATGAGTCAGTTCTTCACATCTGGTGGCCATAGTATTGGAGTTTCAGCTTCAACATCAGTCCTTCCAATGAATATTCAGGACTGATCTCCTTTAGGATGGACTGGTTTGTTCTCCGTGCAGTCTGCACTGGTTCTAGGGCATGTGGGCTTCAGCAGTTACAGCATACAGCTCAGTAGTTGTGGCACATGGGCTTAGTTGCCCCACGACATGTGGAATCTTCCCAGATCAGGGAATATGTGTCCCCTGCATTGGCAGATGGACTTCCTTACACTTTACCACCAAAGAAGTCCAAGGTGAACTCAAATCCCCAAAACTCTGAAGATTCTGCTCAGCCACGAAAGTTTTTAAAGGGAAAGCAGGAAGTAATCTTAGCTAATTATTGAGATAAGGGATCAAACTCATAGTCATCTCCCAGTGTTTGCATGCTTGTTGACTCCTAGTAATCTTTCCTTAGATGCCATCTTGTTCACACAATGTGTACACAAGCTACCTTGTTCACACAGTCTATTTGCAAGATGACTGCTTGCTTGGTCATCTGTTAATTACTTATTCTTCATTTCTACTTCTTTGATGAAGGAAAGAACCAACAAATTAGGCAAGGTACAGTGTGATCAAAAGATTCAAAAGTTGTGCTTGGGCTGGAGATGAGCAGAGCATGGCCTGCTGTTTTAAGGTTGGTTACAATACAGATCTGCTAAAGTGACAAGACAAAAGGAGCTTCCTGCAGATAGCTCTTTCACCCAAAAAAAAAAAAAAAAAAGCTGCTTGCATCCACTTTACAAACAAAGGTGAGAACCATAGAGAAGGGGCCATTTCATGGTAAATAGAAACTTCAGTACCTCTGCCATTGTTTCTTGGGGTGAAATATTTCAACATAGGACAGAAATAACTGTGGTCCCACAGAGATGCTGCAGAAACCTCTTCTTTTCTATTAATAGCTACTTTTAATGGTTTGCTTTCCTGGAGCATTTTCCTCCTGTAGGGGGAGAACACTCTTCATGGAAAAACCAGCTGCTAGACAGACACTCAGGGCTTCACAGGTAGTGCTAGTGGTAAAGAATCTTCCAGTCAGCACAGGAAATCTAAGAGATGTGGGTTCAATCCATGGGAAGGGAAGGTCCCCTGGAGGAGGCAATGGCACCCCACTCCACCATTCTTGCTGAGAGAAGTCTGGCAGGCTTCAGCCCATGGGGTCACAAAGAGACAGACACTTAGAAGAAGCTGAGTCTCAGGCTTCCTCTCTTCATCAAACATGCAGTACAGTACAGTGGTTCTAACTCAGGGGGAAAAGCCTGAAAACAATATTAAAATTAATCTTCTTTTCTTCTTAATAAACTCTGCAGAAAATTCTGTGGGATTAGACAGATAACAAAACAGCATGTAAAATACACAATAAATGTTCAACGTAGAACTTGGAGGTGAATTATGGAGGTCCTAAAAAGGTATATATAAATCAGATCTGGCAAAAGGCAGAGATGAGTGGGCACCAGCCATTTGTGGCTCAGAGACCATGTGAAAGACCAAAGCCTGTAGGAGACTGGGAACCCTGCTGTCATCATCTACTTTCCCGGTGAAAATATTCAGAACCTTCCCTCCAAGTGCAAGACAAAGCAGCAACTACCAATGCAGATTCCAGCAATGGGATAATTTGCTGGCTGTGTGATCAAGGTGCATCTCGTTACTGATCTTAGTCCCTGTTTTGTACTTGGAATATCTGGCTGCTATGCTCCGGGGTCGTGGGAACAATTAGACAGGAGGAGATGCAGTCTATTACAGCAATGAGTCTGGTGTGTTATTGCCCAGTAAAGAATAACTATGATAGTGTTACTACCTGAGGGTATCACACAGTGAAGTTTTTTAACACTGGATGTAAGTGACTTGCTGCTCTACCATACCAGAGATGCCACAGTTCCTCCAAAGGGTGTCTCCATTTAAGGCCCAACGGTCAATGTAAAAACAAAAGACAGGACACAAAGTCTGACCCCATCGTTTAGCATTCTGGAGCAACCAAAAGCTCCCCTCCAACCCAATCATATTTGCATCAGCGTTCTTAAATTGCATGCTGTTTTCTGAGGATCATCATGATTCAAATTTTAATAATCTTGTTGAAAAACAAATCAAGAAACGAAAAGAAAAATGAGCTGGAGATATTGTATTTCTCTGGAAGGCTACCACTAATTAAGACATCGAAAGCAATTTTAACACCATTTCTCACCACTGTGACAAATCTGACAGGTTTACAAATTAGCATTCTGGGACTCTCACACTGAAAATCCATGTTTTGTCAGATTCTGTGATGGATCACAAACGGGCTTGGTAATTGCTGCAAGTTGATACAATACCTTGCATAAAGTAAAGCACATTCTCAGGTAATTGCAGGAAACTGGCCTTTTCATTTGCATTAAAAACTATTGTTTTTGGCAGTTATGAGAATAAATGAATAACATTTTGTAAGGCTAAGTTACTAATTCTTTTTTAGATAAATTTCAGGTTCAAAAATGACTATATACCAGTCTCTGTGCTAGAAATCCAAGCCACATGGTCTACTTAGTAGGATCCTTCCAGGATATTTGGAACCCAAGATACAGATGGGAAATATTTCACAAAATGTGGGGTGACTCCAAATCAGTACTTTTCCAGCAAATAAGCTGCTCAGAATAATTTCTCATTTTATGCACGGCAGCTGCTACTGGGCTCACTGAATCCCTGTCTCCCACAGGAGAGGAATATTTCAAGGGCTGTTCTGAAAGGTCACTTCTGGCAGGAAATTTTTGATAAATCAGCAGACGTAAACCCTGGGTTGGGTTGCAATAATTTTTTTCTTTTCTTTACCTTTCTTTTTGTTTTCTTCTCCTACTCATCCTCACCCCCTTCTTTTCTTCTTCTTAATATAAAGCTATCTTGTGTAGGTAGATTGCTGAGCAGGAGGAGAGATTCAAGTTGAATTTCTATAATATCTCGGGTTGAGCTTCAAAGATTTTGAAGGTTGAGTTTCAAAATAATCTTAGATAGAGGAACCAGAAATAGAAGCATCCCTTTTCTAAATATTGCCCTTTTCCAATACATAGATCATTCTTCCTCTTTAGCCCAAGATAAAGACTTATAATCTTAGCACTGAGATCCAGCATAATTGGATTCTAGCCATGAGTTAGGAAATTACATCCATTATCTTGTTTACTTCCATCAGTTACCAAGTAAATAGGTTTATTTATTTATTTATTTATTTATTTTATTTCAGAAGAAAACAAAGAGGCTCAGAGGAGTTAAGTGACTGGTTCAAGGTGATACTAGCAATAAATCAGTGTTCAGCTCAAGCCTGTGTGCCTCTGGCTGCACATTTATTCCTGTTTCACTGTGGCTTGGTTACTTTTATGGGGCTTCCCTGGTGGTGTAGCAATAAGGAATCTGCCTGCAACGCAGGAGACCCGGGTTTGATCCCTGGATCAGGAAGATGCGCTGAAGAAGGAAATGCAACCCACTCCAGCATTCCTGCCTGGGAAATCCCATGGACAAAGGACACTGATGGTTACTTTTATCTGCTAGTCTGTGGAAGACACAGATCATGTCTTTGCTCTGCTTCATAAATGCCTGTGCAGTGAACCTACAGCAGTTGCTCAACATGGGTTTATTGAAAGAATAAACAAACGAATAAGCAAATGAGTGCATGAAGCTACTATTGCTCCAATCACTTGCTCAGCATTTCTCGATTTAATATCTGCAATGAACCAGGTCAGTGTCCCCAGAAGCACATCCTGAGACAGAGAGTGCACTTGATTTGTTGAGAGAGTGATCTCAGGAGAAAGAAGATAAAGGAAGAAGGATAGAACCAGGCACGGAGCTAAAGGTGTGCTCTCAACTGGAGTCTGACTTCAGCCTGATCCCACAGGGGGTTCTGGAGTGGAGACTGGACCACAGAGTGCAGTTGAACAAGGAGCAGACTTTTCTCAGTCAGTTAGCTGTGAGCTGCCCATGTGGGAGGGGACATAATCTCCCAATCAGACAGTTCCTATCAGCCAAGGGTGATTCTCTGGAGAAAAGGGCAGCAGGAGCTGGGAATGAGTACTCGAGGTGAAGGGGACTGGCAGGAGCCAACAGCACCTTTTTGGGCAGACATTATTACAGTGTTACGAACATTTCCCCAGAGAAACCTCCATCAGTTTGCACTTCCAACGCCTGCAGCCCACTCTGACATTGCCATTCAGGGCCCATTCTAAGACCAGCCTCCCTCTGGATGACTCCCTGGACCACTCAACACAGCGATCTTTCCTTTTCAGAAGTCCTACAAGTGCTTTCCTGAACCAAATGCTTATACAGTTAACCATTGCCTTTAAATGCCTTGAGACTGATATATATATATATATATATATATATATATATATATATGCATATGATTATGTCTTTATTAAACCTGAAAATTCCTCCAAGGCATAGATTGTGGCATCAAATGGCAACCCTTACGTTGATGTACTTGGCCATGTTAGATGTTGTCAGGGATATAGTAGAAGGCGTTGGTCCTGCATCGTAATGAATAATGATAGACTGACAGTAATAAATAATAGTGTACACTCTGTAGTGCTTTCTATTTGTCAAGCAGTGTGCTAGCACTCCAGTATCATTTCATATAATCTCCACAAATTTCTGTCAAGTAGTCTATCGTTAGGAATGCTAAGATAAGAGAAAACCTGGATACAGAGTGACTCACACAAGTTAGGGATTTTTTTCATCCTGTATCTGGGAAATCTGGAGAGTATTCCTGACCTCGGTTTCAAGGCTCTCTGTGATTCTCTTGGACTTTTCTAAGTGCCTGTTACCCCATGCTCACACAGTGGCTAATGCTGCTCCCATAAGCGTCCGTTTGATTCAAGACAGGAAGGATAAGTTGTTGCTGGCTGCATCAGACAAAGTAAAACCCTTTCCAGGAGATGCAAGGAAACTTCTGCTTCCATGTAATGGCCAAAATTATGTTATAGGGCTATCCTTTCAGCAAGAAAGGCTGCAACTATGCATTTCTTTTTCTCAGATTCTTTCTCATCACAGTGGGATGAACTGCAATAAGAGAGAACAAGAATTTGGAATGTCTGTCAGGTCAACCCACAGACATTATCTGCTGCATGCAATTGCTAAATTCATCTCCATTTCACAGAATAGGAAACTGATACAATGAAGTAATTATCCAAGAACTGGTAAGCAGTGGGTCCAGTATTCATATTCAATTATGACTGTATAGTTTGCACTTTTGACTACTATTCTGTATTGACTCTAGTTACTATATCTGAGAACTACATTTCTATCTCAAAAATGATAACTCCAGGATAAGGATAATTTAGAGCACTACCTTAGAGCATTCATTATTAACAACAAAAACATATAAACCCTGGGTTAATATCTAACTCCATAAAAGACTAGTCGTGAGGAAGCTGGGTTTAGGTTGATAAGGAGAAGCTCTTATGATGTGAGTACAAAGAGGATGATGACCTGTTAAGCACAGTGATGGAGCAGACACACATGTTGAATCTTCCATGCTTAATATAGAAGACATCCAAAAAAGCCTACTTTTTTTTTTTTTTTTTTAACCTAGGAAAGACCACCACTATTTTTTGATCTCAGAAGGCCAAGGTGTTTTATACATCCTCATTTTGGTAGTTTAAACCTTCCTGGGTGAGACAATTCATTTAATTTTTATGTTTTTTAATCTCTGTGCAAATAAGACACAGAACAAGGTTTCTTGGCAGAAGGTGTGGTATAAATGTGGAATTCAGGAAAGGTAGGGGTCCTAGCCACTCACTCTTTAATTTACAGGTAGAACCAACTCCCAGGACACAAGCAGAGACAATACAGTTGAGATGGTGTACTGGGGTTTGCTCATACTGCTGCAACAGAGTCCATTGCTACCATTTCTTCCCAACTCTGTGTTCAGTGATGTCACATTGATACTTAAAATCATGCATGGTGGAAGTATCAATACTTCTAGCACACATGTGACAAACAACACAAACAACGGATTTTTTTCCCCCCTCTGAGAGCCAGTTGTTAAACATTGACTAGCACACAGACTCATTAAACTCTTCAGACAAGTAAAATCAAGTTCCAAGACAAAAAAAAAAAAAAAAAAAAAGAAAAAAGAGGAAGGGAAACTGAATGAAACAGTATCTAATTTGTCTAGGATTTGAGGAACTCCTCAGCTGTGCACTCCCAGCAGCTGCCTGGACCCCATTATTGATATGAAAGTGATATCATATTTCTATCAGCGGCCTAGGGCTCTGGGTGGGGGGTGCTTTTTGGGCGACTGGCTTGGATTCCTTTAATCAGCATTTGTTTCTTGCTTTACATAACTGTTATTACCTATCATAAATCCAATGGCATGTGGTTATATTTATTATAAATTCTTTAAATATTAGGGACAAATTTAAATATTATCAAGTTCTTGAAGGCAAGCTTACAGACCAGTTCGCCTTGTGTGTTGGAGCTCTGCTCTCCCATTCATTATCCCTCTGATGCAATGACTTTTCACAAGCAATCAATAGCTAACCTAATAAATGGGAGGGCTCCTTAAAAATCCATTGCTTGATTGCTGAGACTGAATGTTTTATTCATTGACAGCTGTGATTTATCATTTAGTGGCGAGGAGGAAAATGTTTGTTCCAGCTGTTCTCACCAATGTTGCCCAGCAGTCGGGCTTTCTGTCTGCTTCCACAGAGCAGATTGACTTTCAGTTGGGGAACCACAGCTATATTTAGAACGTCAGGTCATTAACTATCTGTAAACAATCCAGATGCATTATCCTTCTCATTGTTCATAATTAAACTCCTCATCGTGGGAATTGTAGTGCAGAGTCTTTGATCTCATATTCAGGTTCCAAAAACTATGAAGTATTTCTATCCATGTGGAAATAGCTCCTGGCACTAGGGAAATAGTCCAGTTCCCTAATGGCACAGTGATAGCTACCATCATTTGAGGACCTACTATATGCTAGACATTAGATTAGGTCTTTATTTGCATTTTATGTTTTAAAATCTTTATAGTAACTATGAATGACTTTCATTATTGATGCCCATCTGATTCTCTGCAGGGGTGCACAGTGACAATATCAGTCAGAGTTCAATATAAGGAGTAGAACCACTAGGAGTGATGAGGAGTAAGGGATTGATTACAGGGACTTGATCCTATGCCTTTATGAAAGCAACTTAGCAGCTTAAGTATGGCTCTTTATTCTGCATCTGATGTTTTATCTGCGGTCAGCAGGGCTTCAGCAGGCAGTAGGGAAGGGAAGATGGGCATGCAGTAGAAGAAAGCAAAGACAAATGGAAACTTGCAAAAAGCAGTTGGATCCTATGGAAATGGCCTGGAAGCCGCTTTTGATGATGATGGTGTCCTACAGAAAATCTGGTGCCATTATTTATGGAGCTACACATGAATCTAGCCCAAGTGTCCAAGGAGAAGACTTCAAAGGAGCTGGTGGAGCTGTGAGCCCATTTGTGGCCACTGGAATGGGAGCAGCCTCAGGAGTCAGCAGGGACTGGGGAACTGGCTGCATCTTCATGTCAATGAGTGAGCCAGCAGACCTGCAGCAGCATTCAGGAGCTGCAACGCACACTGTGCCTCTGAGGTGTAATTCTAGACTGGCTCCTACTGCCTGCAGCTATTTGCCTGTGTGCTGGTTCTCTCTCCCATGATGGCGGGTAACAAACCTTCTAACTCCCATTGTTCAAGAAAGCTCTTCTCTTCTCAGGCCCCAGAAGCAACCTGGCCATAGGCACAAGGGACTCCAGGAGTGGAGCAGGAGCACAGACTTGGGAGCCTAAACAGAGTTTACATCTGACTTCAAGTCCTCATGATGATCTCAGGCTTCTTAACTGAGCCAAGTTACTTCAGGTGAAAAATAAGTTGTTCATCAGTACACCTCTGGCTTGTGAGAGGATTTCATGAGAAAAGGTTGAGTGCATTGATATGAATCAGCCATAGATTATATCAATGTATGACAAAACCCACTGAAATGTTGTGAAGTAATTAGCCTCCAACTAATAAAAAAATTTAAAAAAAAAAATAATAATGAATAAAAGAGAAGAAAAAAAAAAAAAAAAAAAAAGAAAAGGTTGAGTGCAATATGTTGTAATACGCATCAACACATGCTGGCTCCTTTCTCTTTCCACTGTATCCGGAATGGCCTTGGGTCCTTATCCTGACACCATAACCTTGCCTCACTGCCTGTTCTTAAAGAACAAGTAGTTCTGTTCTCTTCTCACTGGTGCCCTGATTTGGAGCAGAGTCCTCCCTATCCATAGGTCAGAGAATCCTGCCTGGTTGATGGAACCCTTTCTAGGGAGCTGCCTTCTTGGAACTCTTAGAGTCTTTCCACTGATCTCATCAGTGCCCTTGTTCCCTGGTGCATAACTGAAAACATGAGGAAGGAGGGTTTTCTGAGCCCTATGAGAACATGACTTCCCATGAAGAGTATAATGATGACATGGATGTGGATTCTGTTGAAGGAGAGGGTGAAGAAGATCTCAGTGGCTCTGCTATAGACCCTTCAGTACCACCCCTCTCTGCTGTCCCCACAGGTCTCTGTACATGGTCAGACACCCTCTAGGCACCTGCAGTGGGCTCTGACCCTACCACAACCCCTTTCTAGGACGGGGTCCCTTTTCAAGATCTAGATCATGCACTCTTGGTGTGTTCCAGGCCAAGCCTATATGTCACCTATGTTTATAAACAACAACTAATACTTGGGAATTTCCTAGTTATAAAATATTTTCTCCAAATTTTCTTTACCCATAGATTTTAGGCTTTCATACAGTGAGCCCAACTTGGATATCTTACTCTTCCCTTTGTTCACTCTTTGCTTCCTGAGGGTAGTTGCTCCCATCTCAGTTAACTCTGCCAGTAACCTGTTACACAAGTCATTCCAAATGTCACATTTTCTGTTCACTGACTTCCTGCAACCCTCTGAGTACTCTTTCGAAAGTTCTCTGTAGTCCATCTATTCTTATTTTGCAATTTAAGAAAGACTTTGATATTGAGTTCCACAAACTGTTAGGAAAAAAAGTTACACATTGTCTGCTCATCTCCAGTTTTGTAGATGAGGGAATCAGGAATCAGAAAAACAATGGGCTTGCCCCACTCTTGTGGTTAATGAGGTTCAATAACAGATCTTTTATCCCCTTAGTCAATTGACTCTAGTCAGAGGTAACATTCACTTACCTCTAATCTTAAACCAGCGCACTAGGGACTAAGTCCAAGGTCTCCCTGCAAGCATACCTCTTCTTACTTGCTTTATTCTCAGTAGATGCAAAGAGAAGCAACCCCTTGAGTACCATGTACTCTCCCTTCCCAGGTATCTGTGATGCCCCTTGACACCTTTGATGCTTTTAGGGAATCAGGGTGAATATCTGAAGTATAAGATATTTTTCCAGCATGATTCAGGCTTTCTTGCCCCTTTTCCTGTAACTCCCAATAGAGAGGTGTCGTCAAGACACAAAGACCCAAGGAGGAGCAGTGATGGGCGAATTAGCATCTGGTTCCAAATGTCCTGTATGGGGTCTTATCCAGGACTGGTTGGATCATGTCACTTAGACTTGTGTGCGGTTTCTTGCTCCCAGTATCCAGGCCTGCTTTCTAGTGGACCCTAATCCCAAGAGAGGACTGGCAGTTCCACAGTGCTGCAGGTGGGAGGAAGCAAACTGCAGGCACAGTGGCCAGCCTCGCTCCAAGGAAAAAGACACAGAACAGGGGTGGGGGGTTGGAGGGAGAGCTAGAGAAGACAGGAGGAATAGGGAAAGAAGACTTGACCTCCCCATTTGTCCCCTAAGTTCAAGAAGACACATCTTTTGAACTTCTCTGGTGGTCCAGTGGCCAAGACTCCACATGCTTCCACTGCAGACGGCACAGGTTCGATTCCTTGTTGGGGAACTAAGATCCAACATGCCACAATGTGCAGCCAAATAAATAAGTCACATTAAAAAAAAAAAGACAAATTCTTGAATAGAAGTTCTTTTAAAATGCTCCATGACAGTGGAAGATTTGAGTGCAAGTGGTCTACCAAAAGTCTGAAAAGCAGAAAGAAACGAAGGGCAGAAAAGAGAGGACGATATAAAAGGATAAGAGAAGACAAGAAAAAGAAAAGTAAGGGGAGAGAGAAGAGTAGATGGCAGAGAGGGCAGAGGGAGGGAGTGGAGGAGTGGGGGAGGGGAAGGGGAAGAGCTACTACAGTGTCTGACACACTGCCAGTGATGGTGGTGGAGGTGTGCTGGGGGTGGACGCCTCTGCAGGCGGGAGCTTACTTTCTAGCGGAAACAGGGATTAGCTGCTGGCATTGTCATTTTCCTTCTATGGTCTACTCTTTGTGTAACACTGTCAGCCACCTCCTATTCTAGGATGAAGCACATCTCTGTGATCTCTATAACCAACAGAGTGCCTGGAAGAGAGAAGATGCTCAGGTGGGAAAAGGAAAGAATGATGGATTTTGCTCAACACCTAAAGTAAAAGACTAACAACCACAGACTGGGATAGATTAATCCTTTGCAGATGAAGCCTGACTGTGCTCTCTGTTTGGCATCAAACCATAGCAGGTGGGATTCAAGGTCAATAAAAGGTCACTTCACTCTTCTCAAGACTGTTTCTTTAGTAACACAGGTGAGAGAAAGTGAGATCCACACCTGGAAAGGCCCCTCCAAAGGCTTCCTGGTAGCATAGGGGAAATGGCATGGGTTAGAAGCTGCTTTCTACATGGTTGACCCCCATCTCAATTCTTTAGCCAGAGAGACCAGCACAAGTCAGACTAGACCACCATCACACTTCTTGGCCCCAGCTGGATTCTTCATGTTTAGAAAAAAACAAAGAATGAACTAATCTTAGTCCCAAGGTCTCCTTATCTTTGGAGCAGCAGGCCAGGTTCAGGGTTCAGGCTGCAGTCTCTGAGCTTTACTTGCTCCCCAAGATTCTTGCTCTTCATGTCCTTCAGGACCCCTTGACTGCAGCCTCTCTCTTGGTATTGCACTTGAGTGTCCCTGGGTCATGGGCACTTCATTGCAAGGTCTGCAAAGGGTCCTTATACTCCTCACCAGTAATCCCTGATCTGATTAATGGTGCAAGAGCCAAACTGCACTCTCTGTGGTAACCCCGCATTCTTTTATTTTTTCCCCATTTATTTTTTTTTAGTTGGAGGCTTATTACTTTACAATATTATAGTGGTTTTTGCCATACATTGACATGAATCAGCCATGGATTTACATGTGTTTCCCATCCCGATCCCCTTTCCCACCTCCCTCTCCATCCCATCCCTCTGGGTCTTCCGAGTGCACAAGCCCTGAGCACTTGTCTCATGCATCCAACCTGGGCTGGTAACCCCACATTCTTACAAAGAGGAAGAGTTTTAAAAATTTGTGTGAAGGAGACTGGCAACATTACTACTTAGTTATACTGCTAATTAACTTTCAACTCTTTGTATAGCACATAAGTAATAACACTGCTTATATATGCAAGAGAAGGCTGGTCACTGAAATGTGCATGACAAAGAGATTATTTAAGTGAATGCCTTTAAAATGTACCAATTTAATAAATAGCAAAAATATCATTTGACCTTTATTTTTGTAGGCCACCATTACAGACCACCACATCCTGCTGCCAGTTGTGAGACTTTCTTCAAGCACAGCTGCCCTGGATAATCTAACAAGTATATATGTCAGACATCTACATAGCATGTATCAATTTTTTCAAGCCTCACAACAACCCCTCAGAAGAAGTTAAATCCCTTTTACAAGTGAATTTCTTAATGCACAAATCAATTAAACAGCTTGGAGCATATGAGAGACAAAACTGAGACAAAGCTACACTGTGATGTGCTCTGGAGTTCATGCTCTGCTCTCTGGACTGGGCCCCTCTTTCCTATGCTATTAGTCAGCATCTTTCCACTTACAATTAGTGTGAGTCTGTATTCTCATCTCCAGAGCTTCTGGAATGACAGTCTCTGGATGGCACAGTGCTACTCTTAGGGTAATTAATTTTTCTTTCATTAGTTCATTTGCACTCCATAGACTTGGACAATAAATACTTCAAAGAAAAACTCCAAAATGACATTTTGGGGATTTTCAAGGAAATTCTATATTCTACAACTTAATTTTGTATTTCTAAAATAATGTCTGTTAATGACTGCCTTTTGTTACGCTATCAATGTTTTTAGTGACCACTCCTTCCCATAAAACAACGCATTAAGATTTGAAGCAAACTGGAGGGAGATCTCATATTGAATAAGAAGAATGAAAAAGATGCTCAGACCTGCAAATTCAGGATACAGAATAGAGAACATGGATTCTGAAATATCCTGTTCTGCCTGTTGTGGTTACAAACAGCATCAGTATTTAGTGGGATGGGAGGCATCCTGTGATGGTGAGTCATGTGAGAGAAGTGTGTTATTGATGGAGTGGTCATAACATCTCTCAACTACAGTGGTTTCCTCTGTTAGCATCCCAATAATTGAGTATTTCTAATTTAGTTAGTTCACATTTTGTACCCTTTCTGTGCACAAGATAAATTACTGTAGGCTTGAAAAGCAGAGAACCTGGAAACATATTGAGTATAGAGATTTGACAAACATGCAGCCAGAATGGGGCTGGCTGGCCATGGGCAGGTCTAATCAACCTCTGTCACAAAAGGGCTATTGTCTCTGACCTTGTGTATGTGTTGCATTCCAGTCCACTATTCAGGCAGTCCTACACAATTTGTGTATAAATAAATTAAATAAACAGATATCCAGGGAGCTCACTCCCTGAACAGAAGAATTCTGTTAGCTTCAGTGTTTATATGCTGGCCAAGAATTAAACCACTGCTACACAGTAACCCATTTCAGAATACTGAGGGTTTGTAGGCTAGAAGAGTTTTTCCATAAGAAAACTGAAGCTCAAAGAGGAAAAGGAAGATTTGCTCAAATTCCTGTAAATGGTTGTTGGTAGGGGCAGGACAATTCAGGTCTCTTGATCAAATTCTCTTTTCAATCCCTCTGTGATCCCCAACATCAATGTTAGGTAGTATTCCTGGGTATTCAGTTCAGTTCAGTCACTCAGTCATGTCCAACCCTTTGTGACCCCATGGACCACAGCACGCCAGGCCTCCCTATCCATCACCAGCTCCCGGAGTTTATTCAAACCCATGTCCATTGAGTCAGTGATGCCATCCAACCATCTCATCCTCTATCGTCCCCTTCTCCTCCTGTCCCCAATCGCTACCAGCATCAGGGTCTTTTCCAATGAGTCAACTCTTCACATCAGGTAGCCAAAGTATTGGAGTTTCAGCCTCAGCATCAGTCCTTTCAATGAACACCCAGGACTGATCTCCTTTAGGATGGACTGGTTGGATCTCCTTGCAGTCCAAGGGACGCTCAAGAGCCTTCTCCAACACCACAGTAAAAAAGCATCAATTCTTCAGCGCTCAGCTTTCTTTATAGTCCAACTCTCACATCCATAGATGACTACTGGAAAAGCAATAGACTTGACTAGACAGACCTTTGTTGACAAAGTAATGTCTCTGCTTTTTAATATGCTGTCTAGGTTGGTCATAACTTTCCTTTCAAGGAGTAAGTGTCTTTTAATTTCATGGCTGTAATCACCATCTGCAGTGATTTTGAAGCCCAGAAAAATAAAGTCAGCTACTGTTTCCACTGTTTCCCCATCTATTTGCCAAGAAGTGATGGGACCAGATGTCATGATCTTAGTTTTCTGAATGTTGAGATTTAAGCCAACATTTCACTCTTCTCTTTCACTTTCCTCAAGAGGCTCTTTAGTTCTTCTTCACTTTCTGCCATAAGGGTGGTGTCATCTGCATACCTGAGGTTATTGATATTTCTCCCGGCAATCTTGATTCCAGCTTGTGCTTCTTCCAACACAGCGTCTCATGATGTACTCTGCATATATGCTAAGTAAGAACAGCTTTCACACACTTTAAATTCACCTAATGAGGTGAATCTGAGTTGGGTTCTAGACCTCTGGAAAGGCGGCTCCTAGAACTCCTCCTGGAAATGTCTCATTGTCCTTGTCCCCTCTTGGAGCGGTATGATGCCAGCTATGCTAAGTTGCTTTAGTCATGTCTGACTCTTTTCAGTCCTGTAGACCATAACCCACTAGGTTTCTTTGTCCATGGGATTCTCCAGGCAAGAGTACTGGACTGGATTGCATTCCCTCTCTAGGTAGTCTTCCCCAGCCAGGGATCAAACCCATGTCTCTTACATCTCCTGCATTGACAGGTGGGTTCTTTACCACTAGCGCCATCTAGGAAGCCTCAAGTATGGGCAACAGTTTACTTCTAATTCTCCTGTCTGTTTTATCCCTATTCAAAGCAAAGAGAAACCCAGGAAACACTAAAACAAAAGTTTTGAGAAGAAATCCATTTGATTCTATTTAGACAGATCATGCTGTAATAACTAACAACCACCAGACTTCAGTCTTACATAAAAAAAGTTTACATCTCATCTCACTCATGGGAAGTCCATTCTGGAATACAGGCAGCTCTCTGGGACTGCTTTTACTGCTTCAGCAGGAAGAGACACCTGTGCCTAATGCTCTTATTTCATTGACCAGACCTATCCAGGACTCCACTTAGTGCACACTGCAAAGAGCTGTGACTATAGCCACTTGTGCGCTTGGTCAGGAAACAGGCCTGTATACTGTGAGTGCTTAAGTCTGTATTTGCACAGACTAAGCTTAAGTTTCCATCCTCGGACTCTGTTCCTACCCTTGCACAGCCTCTCTTGTGAAGGTTGCCTTATTCCAGCATCCTAAAAGTGTTGACCTTTGCCACAACTCTTATTTTCCACATCTGATGGGAAAACTGGTCTTGTCAATCTCACCCTTTTAATACCTTCAGTGTACACCTTTGTCTTTATTGCTAATAAGTCCTCATCATGGCTAGAAAGTACCTCTTTTAGTAATGTTCCCTTCCAATCTATTCTCCATCTACAGCAAGGATAGTTATTTAATATAAATCTGATTTTGTCATTCATCTTCTCAACAACCTTTAGGGAACACCTATAGTTTTAGGTTCCTTGGAAGGAAAACTATGACAAACCCAGACAGTATATTATAAAGCAGCACCATCACTTTGCCAAGAAATGTCTATGTAGTCAAAGCTGTGGTTTTTCCAGAAGTTATGTACGGATGTCTTCAATGAACACTGAAGAATTGATGCTTTTGAACTGTGGTACTGGAGAAGATTCTTGAGTGTCCCTTGGACTGCAAGGAGATCAAACCAGTCAGTCCTAAAGGAAATCAAACCTGAAGACTCATGGGAAGGATTATGCTGAAGCTGAAGCTGAAGCTCTAGCTCTGATACTTTGGCCACCCAATGTGAAGAGCCAACTCATTGGAAAAGACTCTAATGCCAGGAAAGATTGAGGGCAGGAGGAGAAGGGGGCAACAGAGGATGAGATGGTTGAATGGCATCACCAACTCAATGGGTATGAGTTTAACCAAATTCTGGGAGATAGTGAAGAACTGGGAAACCTGATGTATTGCAGTCCATGAGGTCACAAAAAGTTGGACATGACTTAGCTACTGAACAACAATAATAATAGATTCAGACTTTGGTCCCAACTCCTTAGCAATTAGGCCCCCATGGCACTCCCTTTCATGGCCCAGTCTCATCCTCCACCACACCACAGCCTGCCCTTTAGTCTGGGCACATGGAATGGATTGCAGGTGTGAAAACCCTTTGAAAAGGACAATGCCTTTGCACAAATCTCCTCGATTTGGTAGAGAGTTCCAAATCTTTTCTCTACCTCATTCTTGAAAACCCACCTCATACATCAAACCTTTGTCTAGCTGCCAACCTGAAGGCACTTACCCTTTCTCTGCGATCCTTTTCTTTGTTAGTCACTGTTATAAATTTGTCCAACTACATTTTAATCATTATTTCAAAGGCCTCCTCTGATGAATCCAAGGAGACAACTTGAAGGCAGGGCTGATATTTACAGCCATGTGTCTCACAGGATGAGGCAAATGACTTCCCACATGGCAGGAAGTCAGTGAATGACTGTGGAATGAAAAGCTCTGGAACACCATCTATCAAAGGGAGCAAGACTTTAGAGTAATTACAGCCTCATGTGTCTGTGTGTACCTGTGTGTATTGTTTATGTAAGCATCTAGGTGTAATCAAATTTTTCTTAACTTCCTAAATCACTGTGAGGTGCCCATCTTGGGAAGGTATCTTCAGAACTGTGGTCATGGAAGGAGAAAAGACAATGGCCTTCAAACCTTGTGCTTATCTAGGGAGGAATTAGATAAAGGCCCTCCAAGAGAGGCCTTCCAGGAAATACCCACAGTTCTGTTTCTGGGCAACTGGATCTCATTGGGACTGTAGATAAGAAACGTTTGTCAAGTTGAGAATTGTGTCATTCCACACTTGGACTTTAAGTCTCTGTCAGCAAGCCTGGGAAAGTTGCTCTAAGTTGTTCTAGTCAAATTTCCTGAGGTCTCCACTGGACTAAGGTATGGCAAGGCTAGATGACAGGAGAGCAGTGCTCCAGCCAAGCAGAGGGACAAGGGCAGGGAGTGAATTGGAGTCTTCTTCTGCCAGGAGCCTCCTACTATGAAGCACGAGCAGTCACAGTTCTGCTCATGAGTCTCCACTGACCGTTTCTTTCCTCCCACGCCCCTCTTTCCATCCCCTTACTCTGAACTCTGGCATTTCCTCAAAATATGGTGCACCAGTCATGCCTTTCCTTGCCTTCTCCTTCCTTACTTAGTGGCTCAGCTATTGATTCAAAGCCTCTCTCATGCCTGTCCCAGACTGGTTACTTTTCTCTCCTCTGCTCCTGTCCCCCTAACTCCTCCCCCATCTTCATGTTCTTAGTAATGCTACCTATGTTCATCTACCACTGGCCCAGAAGCCCTTCTCATCCAGTTACCATATCTGATTCATCTGTCTCTCACAACAAAACCCACAGCTCCCACAGAGTAGTTGGTCAGTAGCCTTTTGTGAGAGAAGGAGAAGGGGTTGGGTGTGGACAGCTTTGTGAATGTGGGAGTGGGTGTAGGTCCACACGGGTGGATGAATGGTGGTAAGGAAGTGGGTGAGTAGCTTAGTATGTGGGGAGGGTGTGTTCATGAGTTAGGCAGAAGTGCGTGAGTGCAGGGGTTAGGAGTGAGTACACGGGTGAGCTGGAGTGGGCAGTGAGCAAGCGGGCAAGTCAATGGGGGAGTGGGGGTGTCAGTGGGCATCTGAGTGATTTGGGGATTGAGTAGGTGGGTCAGATGTGGAGGGCAAGAAGACAGTGGAGTGGAGAAGAGAGCAACATGACAAAACCAAAGTGGGAGCCAGAGCCCTCTCTCTCCGCACTTATGCTGCCCCTAACCCTCTCTCTGAATATTAGCTCCTATCACTTCACACCCTTACTGTCCTCCAGTTTATTCAAATATATGCCAAAGACTCATTCAGAAGCAGAAGGTGCAGACCACGTGGAACCTCCTTCAGCCCAGAGACTGGAGCAGAGGAAGGCAGCTTCTGCTGGACCCCTCACCACAGTCCCTGGCACAGAAGAGGTGACAGGGCTAAGGATGAGCATCTCCTTTCTGGCAGAGCCCTTACATTCAGCTGTGGCACCAAGAGAGGCCTGTAGGCGATGGGGTACATGCGCTACACAGGCCCACTGATGTGACTTTTTGAGAGCAGAGGCAGTGTCCTATTCATCCATGAGTCCTCAGGACCCAGCTCAAAGTTGACAGACGGAGGCTCAGAGACTAGGAAGTGAAGGGTTGAAGGGAGAGGATTGTCAAATGCACTGGCCAAAATAACCACTTCTCTGAACTTAATGTTCACATTCACAAGCTGAGAACCCTGAGAGGACCTAGAACTGTATTACTTTTGGATTTGAAAAATAAATTGTAACTGAAAAACTGACGGCATTAAAAGAATTATAGCAAGTTGGGTGGTTCTTGGAGTCTTAGTTCATAATCAGACTGAACTCACAAGCAATGTCAGTGGGTGAGAATCCTATTTCCCTAATGGTAGAACCTTAAGGAAAACACATTTTGAAAGTTAATGAGCCGGGAAGAGACAAAAAGAAACATGATTTGTTTAAAAAACATATGGAGGAAGAATTCTCAACAGATTCACAGCATTAGTAATTCTGTTTGTCTGATATTTGTGTGGCAAGGACAGACCACTGACTGATTTATGAAGTCATATTAATGGGCAGTTACAAATTTCATTGCTTTTATTAACTGCTTGAAATGTTATTTACCTGATTGAATTACAGTTCTGGCCATTAACACTTTGAAATAACAGCCCAGTTAATTAACACGGCATTACCATGGCAGTGCCATGACTATCCTTGGAGGATTACGTCAGCACCAAAGCACCTGGGGTGACGGATGCACCTGAGGTAAATGCCACCAGAACCAGCAGTGTTGGGGTATCACTGCACATCTTAGCTTACAGGACTTCTCACCAATACATCTTCTATTCAGGGAATAAGACCTTCTTCAGGGCTCTTAATGTCCCTCCAGTGGCCCCCAAGTCTAAAAGAGGAGGGACCCAACATTATCTGATGTGCACCAGGTGACCTAGGTAAGGTATCTCCTTGTAACTTTGTTACAGGAAGATGCATATTTCTAATCTATATTTACAAATGGGAAAATGAATGTTAAAGTGACTCACTGACATGCCCACATATTACAGCTATTAAGGGGTAGAGTGGAGTTGGACTCACATTACTCTGACCCACAAGCCACCCAATCTGTCATCTTTCAGGAGCTTTCTGAAGCATCAGAATAGGAGGCTACATTGAAGGGTGTGAGTGTTCTGTTTCCACAGTGCAGAAGTGCCATGACCTCTGCCACCAGCCAAGTTGCCATGGGAGTCTGTGGGCATGTTTTGGATCACATATCAGACCATCAGACTCCTCGCAAGGAAGCTTCCCTCTGGTACAGAGTGAAGTCATGGGTTGCCTGATAAGCTGAGCCTCTCTTTTGATGAACAGCTTCTGCTACAGTCACTTTTAGACTTCTTTTTTTTTTTTCATTTTTACAAGAAATGCACAGTGTAATAACCATCTAGCTCCTTTATTTCTCAGTGGAGCTGTGTGTGTTCAGCACTGACCTCACTGGCCTTGCATTTGGCTAGAAGCAATGCTCTTATTAAATCAGAAACCAAAGAGGACCCTTGCCCCATAACCCTGACCCCAAGACAAGCCTGAGGCTGGCCTCATCCTGACATCACCAAGGAGTCTGGCATTTAAATGCCAACATCTCTCCAAAGATCCGTGATGAAAGCAGTAGGCCATGCACAAATTTTTATACTTCATTTCCCATTATAGGAAAAAAAGGGAAAATGTCAGAGGAAATTCAGTTCTGAAACCCAAGGCAAACTTCATTGGGCAGAGAGGGATACTGCCATGAAGTGACTTTAAGAGACATTGGAGCCCTCCAAAGTCACCTCGTGTCAGACTGCTGTCTGCAATCTTGCCATCAAAGTGGCTTGCTGTTGCTGAGTATCTGCTATGCGCCAAGTACTGTGCCTGAGCTTTGCATGCTCTTTCTCTGTTCCTCTACCTCCTTACCTATCCTGAAAACCAGGTGGCGTAGCAAGTCTGAGAAAGATAGGCTTGGCAAAATGGGGAGAAATCCAGATTCTGCCAGGCATGTGGCCTTGGTGTGGTGATATCCCCCCTGTCCAGACACTGGTGAAGAGCCTGGAGCTTCAGAAATAGAGTTCAGTGAATGGCGCCTTCACTCATTCAGTAAGTGTTTGTTGAGTACCCCTTTGGAAAGCTACTTGTCTAACTTCTGAGGACTTACTGGTGCATAATGGAGGAGTTTCTCTTCTGGTAGGGAATCTGCAGGCCAAAAAAAGGTAATCGCAGACCACAGTGCTTGCTTGAAAACAACAGTATAGATGAGAGAGAGAAGTTAGGTGGGATGAAGGGGGACAGGTGTCAGTTATCAGCTCCTGGAATGACATCCAGAGTGTCAGTTCATTAATTCACTGGGAGAACAAAGTGCAAATAGGCCTAGACCTTGTGGTGTTCCCAGTGTTTTCTCTGAGATAGATCAATGAACTCAAAATAGTGGTCAGAAAGTGCTTGACCAGTTGGAACTCGAATAGATGAGTTCAGTGTAGGAATAGCATGTCCAACTATGGCATATCTGCCGAGCCAGCCTGGGGTCTGTGTTACCAACTTGGGAATATCTGAAGTTCCTCTGGACCACACTGACCTTGGGGCTCCTGCGTTTGTCCTTTTGACTCTGCTTTTGTGACTCTTTGTGCCTCTCTTCTGACTGGCCTCACCTTTCTATAAGCTACTTTACTTATTGTTTCCCTAGCTTGGCTTCTCAAGAAATCAGGGGCTGGAAATACAAATTTGCATGAGGAACAAGAAGGTAGGAAAATGTCTCAGAGAAGAGAAAGCCAAGTCAAGGATGAGTGTGGAGCTAGCTGTTATGAGTACAGGAATCCAGGGAAGTTCCTGAAGAGTTCTACGAACACTTTCTCAACTCTCGACCCAACTTGGCAGAGGGTGGCTCAAGGTATTAATTCTGTGACGTTTCTAGGCTGTACAAGCATCAAGGCTAAGGTGCACAGATGCCCCAGCTGCAACAACAGAAGAATCCCAAGGCATAAAGGGGGGGATCCAAAACACAGGTCAGAGGTAAGGATCCACTGAGTAGCACCTGCTAAAGGGGCCCTAACAGTAGTGGCTGGAGTGAGATGCGACTTGAGGACCTCAGTGGGGCACAAGAGATGTCCTACACTTACTAGCAAAATTCTTCATTTTTAAGTCAAAATATTGACTTAGAATTTGACCAATATCCTACTTTAACCAGTAACTCTTCAATTAGGTTTTACTTGCTTGGCAGTTGTTCCATGTCTTGAAGCTGCTTGGCCCATCCCTGCCTTTTACACATAAACTTAGCAGTTTATTTCTATTAGGGCAACTGGAGTCTCCAATTTATAAATACCCCATTAAAACAGATAAATAAACATTTATAACAAGGTTCAGAAACAAGGAGCTTGTCTCAATTCACCATACCCATTGATACTGAGAGAGGCCTTGAACACAGAGTTTGCTACATTTTTGGCCACATTATGCTGCCAAGAGGCCTGCTAAATTCTGAAATTTTACATATTTTTATTTGGATTGCTTTAATAAATTCTTTTTTTTAAAATCAACTTGTTTTATTGTTTGTTTTAATAAGTCTTTTAATGCTTCTTCATTGCCTGTAGAAGAGATTGTGAACACCTTACAATGGCTTTCAAGATTCTCCAAGAACTCCCCAAACAACATTCCCTTCCTAATAAACAGTCAGTGGAATGACTGACAGCTCTTAGACACTTTTAAGACCTTCACAGTCCCTGCCTTTACTATTTCTCATACTTGGCATTCCCTCTACTTCTATATCTCCTAAAATAGTGAATGAGATTAGTCAGTGGGTGGAGGCTGAATGAATTTGAAAAGCATAATGGGAAAAGCCAAGGTTACTCAGAACATAGTGTTAAATATGGAACCCTGCTGAAGTGAATGAGGGGAACTTTAGAAAAAGTCCTCGATTGTCTTAGAAAAAGCCTGAACTTCAGTGAAGAGACTGTTAATAGACATCTGTGTTTGGAGGATACTAGAAGTGAGGATTCAGAAGGAAGTAAGGGACATGTGATTGGAAACTGAAGGAATTGTTATGCAGTGGTAGAATTCTTAGCAACACTGTACCTTGCACAATCTCAGAGAGATTTAAAGAGTTAGGAGGATCAGTAAACTACCCCTGGTTTGAAGATGGATGTGTAGTATGTTGGGGAATGCAGTTGAAAGAAAACCCCACCTGATAGCCACAGGCATGGGGTTCTATAGGTACAAGGGATTGAATTCTGCCAGAAAACCTAATCAACTTAGATAAGAACCCAGGCTGGTCAGCATCTTGTTTTCAGCCTTGTTAGACTCTCAGGAGAGGAACTGGATGAACTCAACCTACAGGACTGTGTTGTTTTAAGTCCCTGAAAGTGAAAGTTGCTCAGTCATGTCTTGATTATTTGCAACCCCATGGACTGTACAGTCCACGGAATTCTCCAGGCCAAATTACTGGAGTTCACTTCTCCAGAGGATCTTCCCAACCCAGGACTGAACCAAGATCTCCCACATTGCAGGCAGATTCTTTACCAGCTGAACCACCAGGGAAGCCCAATTAAAAGTCAACTGATTGGCTAGGTTCCTGTCAGTTATTTCTGCAGCCTTGAGGGCAGTGCAGTGCTTGTGCTCACTTATGTCCAGCTCTTTGCGACCCCATGGACTGTAGCCTGCCAGGTTTCTCTGTCCATAGAATTTTTCAGGCAAGAATATTAGAGTGGGTTGTCGTTTCCTCCTCCAGGGGATCTTCCTGACCCAGGGACAGTACCCGCATCTCCTGTCTCTTGCATTGCAGGAGGATTCTTTACCCACTGAGCCTTGGGGAAAGTCTCTGGTATTGGGTAATTTGTCCCAGCAGCAATGGATAAACACTACACTAAAACACATTGCACTTCTTAAATCTGTTGTGTGTATCTTTCTTGTTTTGGGGACAACTCTCATCCACTCTCCCATATGTTTCTTCTAACCCATTCTTCATGTCTCCCCTTTTGTTTTCAAATTAAATGTATGCTAGATATTTTCACTGTGTTATTTTGTTGTTGTTTGTTTGTTTTAATGCAAGTTTATCTTTTCTTCCCCCTTACTAATATTTAGACAAATAGGTAATAAAAGTTTATTCTACTAGCTTATCTTTCAGTTTAACAATCCTACTTTCAACTTTGTCCAACCTACTGAGTTCTTAAATTTCATTTTTGTATCTCAGTTTTAGAAATTTCATTTGATTTATTTTGATATATTCTAGTCCTCTAATGAATTTATCCATCTTACTGTCTATTTTCTTGACCCTCATATTATAGTCAAGGTTATATCTTGGTATATTTTCCATTGTTATATTCCTATTGTTGGATATGTGGTTATTTTTGTTGTTGTTGTTGTTCTTCTTCCATCCTTAGAGGTCTCCAAGGGATCTGCTAAGTCACTATTTTCTGCTTGACTTTCTCCTGGGCTGCTACTCCTTTAACCCACAGCATTTAAACAGCATAACCTCCATGATGTTGAACTTAGAGACTTTTTCAGGATGTTAGACACTAAAGTACAGGCTCCTTGGAAACCTTTTATTCCACCTTGCAGAGAAGGAAACAGGAGGACCTTTAGTCATATAAGGATTTGATGGGCCAAGCCCAGAAGTAAAACACACCATTTTTGTTCATAATCCATTGGATATATGTGATCACCTCAATGACGAGGAAGGATGAAAAGTGTGGTCTATACTGGTGCCCAGAAAGAAAGAAGACAGAGAACCTGTGTGGTGTCATGGTCTAGACTTAGTAGGTATTTGGTGAGTTTAATAACAATGGGCGTTGCAAGATAAACCAAATGATGTTTGAATATGACTTCAGGCTCAGTCATCCCTGTTCAATTCCTGAATGTGATTTATTTAAGAATTTCCTACAGCAAAATGATAAACAAAAATATAAAAAGATAAAGACATTCTGCTCATTCTTTTAGGAATCAAATGCTGCATTCATAATAGCAGTGAATTTTCTTATCTGAAGTGCTAAGATAGTCCTTATGACTTAGAATTTACAATGGATTCTCTTAAAAATATCATTCCTGCACAAATTAATTCAACCATTCCTCACAATATTCAGGTTCAATGAGCTGGAATATATGTTCACTGGGTATTGGATAACTCAAAAGTTTTATCTAACATAAGGCTAAAATGCTTTCATATCCAAGGAGAATATGAATTTATTTCAAATTTTCATCTTTGTTAAATTATGGTTTAAGTATGGTTTAACTCAATTCATTTACCACCTCAGGGCTTTTAATAAGTATTTGGGGAATGCAAGAAAAGCAAAATCAAAGTACCTTTTCTTGAAGGTACCATGGCTAATGTAACCTAGGAAATTATGATGAAATAGTACAGCCAGAAAACATCAGCATTTGGATCTGAAAACAAAAATCATGCAAGGAGGGTTTATTATTAGTGATCAATTTTAGCTTTAGAGAAAAACTGAGCAGAAAATTTAGATAGCTTTCATAGACTTTCCTCTTCCTAGTTTCTACTATAATTAATGTCTTACATTAGGGGGGTACATTTGTTATAATGGATGAATAGATAGTAATATATCATTAATTAGAATCTATAGCTTGCATAAGGGTTCATTCTTCATATTTTAAAGCTAGGTTGGCTTTGGAAAATGTGTAATGTCATGTACCCACAATTTATGGTATCATAAAGAATTGTTTTACTGTCCTAAAAATCCCCTGTGCTCTTTCTGTTCATTTCTCCCTCCTTCTCCCATAGAAGCCCTCTTGAAAAATTATGTATATAAAATTATCCCTGTGGTTTTGCCTTTTCAAGAATGCCATGTAGTTGGTATTGAGAGAGTAACAGGCAGGAAGGCCAGGGGTCTCCAAACGAGGAAATAGGCTGCAAGTGTCAGACATTTTTCTCTCTCTTAAGCAGTAGGAGGAAACAAACTACAAGTGTTAAGATATTTTCCCCTTCTCTATATAAATTTTAAAAGAAATTTCACTTAAAATTCTGCCTTACCATGATGACATCTGGCTCCACCTGAACTTAACTTTTCTCAAAGCATGAGCTAACCAATGCATTTTTCTTGTGGAAGTGTTTGTCTTAAGCTACATTAATGGACTATGTATTTACCCTAGACTCTGTCTTCAAATCGGTTTTTGCCTAAGACTAAGAAACGACTTGACAATGGATAAAAAAGCTGTGGTACATATACACAATGCAATATTACTCAGCTATTAAAAATAATGCATTTGAATCAGTTCTAATGAGGTGGATGAAACTGGAGCCTATTATACAGAGTGAGGTAAGTCAGAAAGAAAAACACCAATACAGTATATTAACACACATATAAGGAATTTAGAAAGATGGTAGCGATGACACTATATACGAGACAGCGAAAGAGACACAGGTGTAAAGAACAGACTTTTGGACTCTGTGGGAGAAGGTGAGGGTGGGATGATTTGAGAGAATAGCACTGAAACATGTATATTATCATATGTGAAATAGATCGCCAGTCCAGGTTCGATGCATGAGACAGGGTGCTCGGGGCTGGTGCACTGGGATGACCCAGAGGGATGGGATGAGGACGGAGGGAGGTTCAGGATGGGGAACACCTGTACACCCATGGCTGATTCATGTTAGTGTATGGCAAAAACCACCACAATATTGTAAAGTAATTAGCCTCCAATTAAAAAAAAAAAAAAAAAAAAAAACTGACTTGACAAGCCAGTATGTTTTACTCAGGAAAATATTCTCTTAAGCTATGTTAATGAGACTTGTATTTGCTTGGAAATCTGCCTTTCTTCAAGATTCATGCCAATTGTTTTATGGCCTGGGATGACTCACCTGGTGCCACTGTTATCTCAAAATTACATTTTGTGGGTGAGGGGCCTGGTGCCAGTCTCTGAGTTTTGAGACATTTCCTTTCTCTAATTAGCAGAGTGCTAGTAGCTATACAACATCCAGCTAAAGACTAGCAGGGGGGCACTGTTTCTGCCCCCTTCTTATGTCTATGTCAGAAGCCTTTTCCATCTCTTTTATACTTTAATGAAACTATTACACAAAAGATCTGAGCAATCAAGCCTCATTACTGGCCCCGGATTGAATTCCTCTCCTCCGGAGGCCAAGAATCCTGGCATCTTTCGTGGTTCAGCAACAACCTTTCAGTATTAGAGCATCTAACCTTTTAAGACTGGCTTCTTTCACTTACCAATATTATCTAAGGGTCTCCCATGTTTTCTCGTTGCTTGATACCTCATTTCTTTTTATTATTGAGTAACATTTCACTGTGTGGATGTACCCACAGTTTGTTTATCCATTTGCTTATTGGTGGACAGTTTTGTTGCTATCAAGTTTCAGAATTGTTATACAATTTGTTTGCAAGTTATTGTGTGAATATAGGCTTTCAACTCATTTAGGTATATCAAAGAGTGCAATTACTGGATCATATGGCAAAACTATGTAACTTTTCAACTAACTGGTGTGCTGTCTTCCAAAGTGGCTACATCATTATGCATATGTACCAACATCAAATAAGAGTTCTTATTGCTCACCAGCATTTGATGTTGACTGTGTTTTGGATTTAGGCCATTCTAGTAGATGTATCTCATTATAGTAGTATCTACTTTTAATTTGCATTTTTCTGATGCTTTCTTATGCTGATTCCCATCTGTTTATCTTCTTTGACAAGGCATCTATTAAGGTCTTGGGCCCATTTTTTTTAAATGGCTGCTTGATTTCTTATTGTTGAGTTTTAAGTGCTCTTTGTATATTTTGGATGACAGTCTTTCATCAGATATGAATCTTTCAAACATTTTTTTTCCCCAGTCTGTTGATTGTTTCTTCATTCTCATAACCATGAGTTCGCAGACCAGAAGTTTTTATTCTTATTGAAGTCCAGTTTATCAGTTTTTTTTTTTCTTTTGTGGACTTTACTCTTTATTGTATCTAAAAAATCATCACCAAACCTAACCTCATTTAGATTCCCTCCTATATTATCTTCTAGGAATTTTATAGTTCTATTTTACATTTAGGTCTGTGATCCATTTTGAGTAAATTTTTGTGAAAGGTGAAAAGTCAAACTCTATTTTATTTATTTATTTTGCACTTGAATATCCAGTTTCTACAGCACCATTTGTTAAAAGAATTTTATTTTCTCCATTGTATTGTCTTTGGTTCTTTCTCAAAGATCAGTTGGCTATATTTATGTGGATCTATTTCTGTCTCTATTCTCTGTCTCATTGTCCTATTTATCTATCCTTTCACTAAGTGTTGCAATGAATCACCCTGTCTTAGTGACTGTGGTTTTACAGTAAGTTTTGAAGTGAGGTAGCGTCTACCACCCCCCAACTTTGTTCTTTGATTAGTGATTTTCTTTTTCTTTCTTTTATTCCTTTATTTCTATGGGAGTGGATTAGAGTGTAATTTTAAATTTTATTTCCAGGGCACATGCAAAATTACTTAGAGATATTCTTTCTTTATAGGATGAAGTCCAGATGCCTGAGTATTTAAAGATATTTATAGTCTATATATATATATAAAATATATAAAAAAAAAATATATATATATATATATATATATTTTAAACTTCATCTATTACTACAGCCATACCTACCCAGTCCCTGTTCCTCAAACTCC
This sequence comes from Cervus elaphus, assembly GCF_910594005.1. Classification (NCBI taxonomy): domain Eukaryota; kingdom Metazoa; phylum Chordata; class Mammalia; order Artiodactyla; family Cervidae; genus Cervus; species Cervus elaphus. Next base: position 4,762,993 of record NC_057847.1, read on the forward strand.
CCTCAAGCTCTCATAACCTTCATTTTGAGCACATTGTTCTGTCTGGTTGGAATGCCCTTCTGTTTGTGTCCACCTGGATAAATCATTTGATCCTACTGAGTATATCTCTGAGCCATTCCTATAAATGTGTTTTTTTGAAAATATTTAATTATTTATTTAGCTGTGTGAGGTCTTAGTTGTGGCATGTGAACTCTTAGTCACAGCATATGGGATGTAGTCTTCTGACCAAGGATTGAATTTGGGTCTCCGGCATTGGGAGATTGGAGTCTTACCCACTGGACCACCAAGGAAGTCCCTATAAATGTGTTTCCTCATCTTTCCTAGTCTGATGTGATACTGCTCTCTATTTATTCTTCGATCACAAACACTGTGTTATAGAGTTACTTTTGGGATACAATAATCTATCCTAGGATAAACCTTCAGTCTTTATAAAAGACCAACTAGAAATGTTTAAATAACACAAACCCAGGTTATGTTATGATAATCATTATAAAGAAGAAGAAAAAAAAAAAGGAGGATTCTAGTTCAAGATGGCAGAGTAGAAGGATGTGTGCTCATTTCCTCCTGCAAGAGCACCAAAATCACAACTAGCTGTGGAACAGTCAACAACAAGAGGATGCTAGAACCCACCAGAAAAATATGCCTCATATCCAAAGAGAAAGAAGAAGCTGCAATGAGATGGTAGAAGGGGCGCAGTCACAATAAAATCACATCCCATGCTTGCCAAGTGGGCAACCCACAAACTGGAGAACAATAATACCAAAGAAGTTCTCTGACTCTTGTGAAGTTTCTGAGCCCCATGTCAGGCTTCCTAGTTTGGGGATTTGGCAAACGGACTGGGAATCTGACCTTGAAGACCAGTGGCATTTGATTATGGGAATTCCACAGGACTGAGAGAAACAGAGACTCCACTCTTGGAGGACATAAACAAAATCTTTCATGCACCAAGACCCAGGGGAAAGGAGCAGTTACCCCACAGGAGACTGAACCACACCTATTTGCTAGTGTTAGAGGGTCTCCTGTGGAGGCATGGGTCAGCAGGGGTTCACCACAGGGACTGGGGCACCGGCAGCAGCAGTCCTGGAAGTTCCCCTTGGCAAAAGTCCTGTTGGAGGTCACCATTAACCCTACCATGGAACCCATAGATCCCAGGGCTGGGTTGCGACAAGCCAAACAACTGACTGGGAGGAGTACAACTCCACCAATCAGCAGAAAGTTGGATTAAAGTTTTACTGAGCAAGGTCGCAGGAGAGCTGAGAGGAGCTACTCCACATTCAAGGTCAGGAGGGGTGACCGTGAGAAGATATCCCTCATCCAAGGAAAGGAGCAGTGGCTGTGCTTTGCTGGAGCAGCTGTGAAGAGATACCCCACATCCAAGGTAAGAGAAACCCAAGTAAGATGGTAGGTGTTGCGAGAGGGCATCAGAGAGCAGAGACACTAAAATCATAATCACAAAAAAACTAGCCAGCTTGATCACAGGACCACAGCCTTGTCTAACTCAATGAAACTAAGTCATACTATGTGGGGCCACCCAAGACAGTCGGGTCATGGTGGAGAGGTCTGACAGAATGTGGTCCACTGGAGAAGGGAATGGCAAACCACTTCAATATTCTTGCCTTGAGAACCCCATGAACAGTATGAGAAGGCAAAATGATAGGATACTGAAAGAGGAACTCCCCAAGTCAGTAGGTGCCCAATATGCTGCTGGATTTCAGTGGAGAAATAACTCCAGAAAGAATGAAGGGATGGAGCCAAAGCAAAAACAATACCCAGTTGTGGATGGTACTGGTGATAGAAACAAAGTCCAATGCTGTAAAAAGCAATATTGCATAGGAACCTGGAATGTTAGGTCCATGAATCAAGGCAAATTGGAAGTGGTCAAACAGGAGATGGCAAAAGTGAATGTCAACATTCTAGGAATTAGCAAACTAAAATGGACTGGAATGTGTTAATTTACCTCAGATGACCATTATATCTACTACTGTGGGCAGAAATCCCTTAGAAGGAATGGAGTAGTCATCATAGTCAATAAAGAGTCCAATATGCAGTACTTGGATGCAATCTCAAAAACGACAGAATGATCTCTGTTCATTTCCAAGGCAAACCATTCAATATCACGGTAATCCAAGCCTATGCCCCAACAAGTAATGCTAAAAAAGCTGAAGTTGAACAGTTCTATGAAGACCTACAAGACCTTCTAGAACTAACACCCAAAAAAGATGTCCTTTTCATAATAGGGGACTGGAATGAAAAAGTAGAAAGTCAAGAAACACCCGGAGTAACAGGCAAATTTGGCCTTGGAGTATGGAATGGAGAAGGGCAAAGGCTAATAGAGTTTTGCCAGGAGAACGCACTGGTCATAGCAAACACCCACTTCCAACAACACAAGAGAATACTCTACACATGGACATCACCAGATGGCCAACACTGAAATCAGATTGATTACATTCTTTGCAGCCAAAGATGGAGAAGCTCTATAGAGTCAGCAAAAACAAGACTGGGAGCTGACTGTGGCTCAGATCATGAACTCCTTATTGCCAAATTCAGACTTAATCTGGAGAAAGTAGGGAAAACCACTAGACCATTCAGGTATGACCTAAATCAAATCCCTTATGACTATATAGTGGAAGTGAGAAATAGATTTAAGGGACTAGATCTGATAGACAAAGAGCCTGATGAACTATGGACAGAGGTTCGTGACATTGTATAGGAGACAGGGATCAACCATCCCCATGGAAAAGAAATGCAAAAAGGCAAAATGGTTGTTCAAGGAGGCTTTACAAATAGCTGTGAAGAGAAGAGAAGCAAAAAGCAAAGGAGGAAAGGAAAGATATTCCCATTTGAATGCAGAGTTCCAAAGAATAGCAAGGAGAAATATGAAAGCCTTCCTCAGGGATCAATGCAAAGAAATAGAGGAAAACAATAGAATGAGAAAAACTAGGGATCTCCAAGAAAATTAGAGATACCAAGGAAGCATTTCATGCAAAGGTGGGTTTGATAAAGGACAGAAATTGTAGGGACCTAACAGAAGCAGAAGATATTAAGAAGAGGTGGCAAGAATACACAGAAGAATTGTACAAAAAAGATCTTCATGACCCAGATAATCATGATGGTGTGATCACTCACCTACAGCCAGACATCCTGGAATGTGAAGTCAAGTGGGCCTTAGAAAGCATCACTACGAACAAAGCTAGTGAAGGTGATGAAATTCCAGTTAAGCTGTTTCAAGTCCTGAAAGATGATGCTGTGAAAGTGCTGCACTCAATATGCCAGCAAATTTGGAAAACTCAGCAGTGGCCACAGGACTGGAAAAGGTCAGTTTTCAATCCAATGCCTAAGAAAGGCAATCCCAAAGAATGCTCAAACTACCATACAATTGCACTCACCTCACACGCTATTAAAGTAATGCTCAAAATTCTCCAAGCCAGGCATCAGCAATACGTGAACCAAGAACTGCCAGATGTTCAAATTGGTTTTAGAAAAGGCAGAGGAACCAGAGATCAAATTGCCAATATCCGATGGGTCATCGAAAAAGCAAGAGAGTTCCAGAAAAAAACCTATTTCTGCTTTATTGACTATGCCAAAGCCTTTGACTGTGTGGATCACAATAAACTGTGGAAAATTCTGAAGGAGATGGGAATACCAGACCACCTGACCTACCTCTTGAGAAACCTTTATGCAGATCAGGAAACAACAGTTAGAACTGGGCATGGAACAACAGACTCGTTCCAAATAGGAAAAGGAGTACATCAAGGCTATATATTGTCACCTGCTTATTTAACTTATATGCAGAGTACATCATGAGAAATGCTGGCCTGGAAGAAGCTCAAGCTGGAATCAAGATTGCTGGGAGAAATATCAATAACCTCAGATATGTATGTGACATCACCCATATGGCAGAATGTGAAGAGGAACTAAAAAGCCTCTTGATGAAACTGAAAGAGGACAGTGAAGAAGTCGGCTTAATACTTAACATTCAGAAAACTAAGATCATGGCATCTGGTCCCATCAACTTATGGGAAATAGATGGGGAGACAGTGGAAACATTGTCAGACTTTATTTTGGGGGGCTCCAAAATCACTGCAGATGGTGACTGCAGCCATGAAATTAAAAGACGCTTACTCCTTGAAAGGAAAGTTATGACCAACCTAGCTAGCATATTAAAAAGCAGAGACATTACTTTGCCAACAAAGGTCTGTCTGGTCAAGGCTATGGTTTTTCCAGTGGTCATGTATGGATGTGAGAGTTGGACTGTGAAAAAAGTTGAGCGCAGAAAAATGATGCTTTTGAACTGTGGTGTTGGAGAAGACTCTTGAGAGTCCCTTGGACTGCAAGGAGATCCAACCAGTCCATCCTGAAGGAGATAAGACCTGGGTTTTCATTGGAAGGATTGATGCTGAAGGTGAAACTCTAATACATTGGCCACCTGATGAGAAGAGTTGACTCGTTGGAAAAGACCCTGATGCTCGGAGTGATTGAGTGCAGATGGAGAATGGGACGACAGAAGATGAGATGGCTGGATGGCATCACCGATTCGATGGGCATGAGTTTGAGTAAACTCCAGGAGTTTGTGATGGACAGGGAGGCCTGGCGTGCTGAGACTCATGGGGTTGCAAAGAATCGGACACAACTGAGCGACTGAACTGACTGACTGAGTGACTGAGCCAGGTCCTGCCCTCCAGAACAAGATCCAGTTTTTCCCACCCAGCCCTTCCCATCAGAAAGCTTACACAAGCCTTTAAGTCTCATCCACCAGAGCGCAGACAGAAGAAGCAAGAAGAAACACAATCTCACAGTGGCTAGAACAAAAACCACATTGAAGAAAGTTATCAGGATAAAAAATCAGGTAGTTATGTCCCAGATGAAGGGACAAGATAAAAGTCAGAAAAATGAAGTGAGATATGCAACTTTACAGAAAAGGAATTCAGATTAATGATAGTGAGAATGATCTAGGATCTCAGAGGCAGAATGGAGAAAATTCAATAAACATTTACCAAAGACTTAGACAAACTAAAGAAAAAAACAAACTGACATGAACAATATAGTAGAAGAAATCAATAGCAGAATAACTGAGGGAGAACAAATAAGTTACCTGAAAAACAGAATGGTGGAAATCATTGCCACAGAACAGAATATAGAAAATTTTGAAGACAGCCTAAAAGACCTCTGGGACAACATTAAACACTCATTATAGGGGTATCAGAAGGAAAAGGGGCTTCTCTAGTGGCTCAGAGAGTAAAGAATATGACTGCGATGCAGGAGACCCAAGTTTGATCCCCAGGCCAGGAAAAACCTCTGGAAAGGAGAATGGCTACCTTCTCCACTATTCTTGTCTAGAGAATTCCATGGATTGTGGAACCTGGAAGGCTATGGTCCATGGGATCACAAACAGTCAAACATGACTGAGTGACTAACACACAGAAGGAGAAGAGAGAGAGAAAGGCCTCAAGAAAATAGTTGAAGAGATAATAGCAAAAGCTTTCTTAACATGGAAATAGAAATAACCAAGTCTAATGCTGAAGAAGCTGAAGTTGAACTGTTCTATGAGGACCTACAATTTAGAACTAACACCAAAAAAAAGATCTCTTTTTCATCATAGGGGACTGGAATACAAAAAAAGGAAGTCAAGAGACACCTACAGTAACAGGGAAGTATGGCCTTGGAATACAAAATGCAGGGCAAAGGCAAACAGAATTTTGCCAAGAGAATGCACTGGTCATAACAATCACCCTTTTCAAGCAATACAAGAGGCGACCCTACTCATGGATATCACCAGATTGTCAATACCAAAATTAGATGGATTATATTCTTCGTAGTTTAAGATGGAGAAGCTCTATAAAATCAGCAAAAATAAGACCAGAAGCTGACTGTGGCTCAGATCATGAACTCCTTATTGCCAAATTCAGGCTTAAAAGGAAGAAAATAGGGAAAATCATTAGACCTTTCAGGTATGACCAAAATCAATTATGATTGTACACCGGACATGACAAATAGGTTCCAAGGATTAGACTTGATAGACAGAGTGCCTGAAGAACTATGGACAGAGATTCATGACATTGTACAGGAGATGGTGATCAAGACCATCCTCAAGAAAAAGAAATGCAAAATGGTTGTCTGAAGAGGCCTTACATATAGCTGAGAAAAGAAAAGTGAAAGACAAAGGAGAAAAGGAAAGATATACTCATTTGAATGCAGAGTTCCAAAGAATGGCAAGGAGAGATAAGAAGCCTTCCTCGGGGATCAATGCAAAGAAATAGAGGAAAATAATAGAATGGGGAAGACTAGAGATCTCTTCAAGAGAATCAGAGATACCAAGAGAATATTTCATGCAAAGACGGACACAAAAAAGGACAGAAAAGATATGGACCTAACAAAAGCAGAAGATATTGAGAGGTGGCAAGAATACACAGAAAAACTATACAAAAAAGATGTTAATGACCAAGATAATCATGATTGTATGATCACTCACTTAAAGCCAGACATATTGGAGTGCAAAGTCAAGTGAGCCTTAGGAAGCATCACTACAAAGCTAGTGAAGGTGATGGAATTTCAGATAAGATATTTAAAATCCTAAAAGATGATGTTATTAAAAAGTTGCACTCAGTATGCCAGCAAATTTGGAAAACTCAGCAGTGGCCACAGGACTGGAAAAGGTCAGTTTTCATTTCAACCCCAAAGTGAGGCAATGTCAAAGAATGTTCAAACTACCGCACAATTGCACTCATCTAACATGCTAGCAAAGTAATGCTCAACATTCTCCAAGCGAGGCTTCAACAATACATGAACCAAGAACTTTCAGATGTTCAAGCTAGATTCAGAAAAGGCAGAAGAATTAAGGATCGAATTGCCAACATCCATTGGATCATCAAAAAAGCAAGAGAGTTCTAGAAAAACATCTACATTTGCTATATTGACTATGCCAAAGGCTTTGTTGTGGATCACAACAAACTGTGGAAAATTCTTAAGAGATGGGAATACCAGATCACCTTACCTGCCTCTTGAGAAATCTGTATGCAGGTCAGGAAGCAACAGCTAGAACTGGACATGGATGAATGGACTGGTTCCAAATCAGGAAAGGAGTATGTCAAGGCTATATATGTCACCCTGTTAATTTAACTTATATGGAGAGTACACCATGCAAAATGCTGGGCTGGATGAAGCACAAGCTGGAATCAAGACTGCTGGGAGAAGTATCAGTAACCTCAGATGTGTGGATGACACTACCTTTATGGCAGAAAGTGAAGAGGAACTGAAGAGCCACTTGATGAATTTGAAAGAGGAGATTGAAAAAGCTGGCTTAAAACTCAACATTCAAAAAATGAAGATCATGGCACCTGGTCCCATCACTTCATGTCAAATAGATGGGGAAGCAATGGAAACAGTGACCAGTTTTACTTTCTTGGGCTCCAAAATCACTGTAGATGGTGACTGCGGCCATGAAATTAAAAATCACTTGCTCCTTGGAAGAAGAGTTATGACCAACCTAGACAGCATATTAAAAAGTAAAGACATTACTTTGCCAACAAAGGTCTGTCTAGTCACGGCTATGATTTTTCCAATATGGATGTGAGAGTTGGACCATAATGAAAGCTGAGCACTGAAGAATTGATTCTTTTGAACTGTGGTGTTGGAGAAGACTCTTGAGAGTCCCTTCAACTACAAGGAAATCAGACCAGTCAATCCTAAAGTAAATCCTGAATATTCATTGGAAGGACTGATGTTGAAGCTGAAACTCCAATACTTTGGCCACCTGATGTGAAGAACTGACTTATCCTGATACTGGGAAAGATTTAAGGCAGGAAGAAAAGGGGATGACATAAGGAGATGATAGGATGGCATCAGCAACTCGATGGACATGAGTTTGAGCAAGCTCTGGGAGTTGGTGTTGGATAGGGAAGCCTGGCATGCTGCAGTCCATAGGGTCACATAGAATTGAACAAGACTGAGTGACTGAACTGACTGAAGTCAACTGTACATCAGTAAATATATATATTAAAGAAAAAATGAAGGACAAAGACAGAAACTAAAGGACAAAGGAGATCCTACTTTAAGAAAGAATTAAAGACATTTCTGAGTAGGATCCTTTTGTATTTACTGGAAAAATTGTCTCACTGAAAATGCATCTCATGAAAAGTCTTGTACTCAGGGAGAAGAGAGCTCCTTGCACGGAAGAGCAAGTATGGGTGGTGGTAGTGAACAAGGGGTGGAGCATGAGATGAAGCTGGACATGTAGTCAACAGTCACACTAGGCAGAGCTTTATTTATATATATATATATATTTTTCATTTATTTTTATTAGTTGAAGGCTAATTAATTTACAATATTGTAGTATTTTTTGCCACACATTGACATGAATCAGCCATGGATTTACATGTGTTCCCCATCCTGATCTCCCCTCCCACCTCCCTCCCCATCAGCAGACAAATGGATAAGAAAGATATGGTACATATACACAATGAAATATTACTCAGTCATTAAAAAGAATACATTTGAATCAGTTCTAATGAGAAGGATGAAACTGGAGCCCATTATACAGAGTAACGTAAGCCCATTAGGCAGAGCTTTACATACTGTAGTATGCAGGATCAATTTTATTCTAGGCACAGTGGACCCAATGAAGGGCTTTATATAGGGCAGTGAAATTATCTGATTTATACTTAAATTCTCATCAACTGCTGTATAGTGAATTATATGAAAGCAGTACTAGGGTTGCCAAGTAATTTATCACCCACTGGAACACTTTTCAGTGTGAAATGGGCATTATTAATAATTATGCTGAGTCAATAGAAATATACTGGGACATGCGGAAGCCCAAGCAATAATAGACACAAGACAAAGCTAATAGTGGTTGCTAGATTCTGAACAAGGTGATGGCCTAATAAATAATAAATAAATATTAAAAAACAAATTATTTCATGATATGTTTTGGAGGTAGAATCAAGAGTATTATTGCTGATATTGATCTAAAGGATGGAGAGTAATCAAGACCTTTAGTCTCTGATTTAAGCAACTATATGAATAGAATTTCCTGAATTGGGAAAGGAGTTTGGGGGAAAAATTGTTTAGGATAGAAGCAGAGAAAAAGTATATATATATTCCATAGTAAACCTCTAAAATCAGTTGTTGCTAAAATATTTGGTGGAGACAGTGGGTGGGACATTTGTATACGTGTATTCAGGAACTTAGAGGTGAATAATGGATAAGAGATATATGTCTGGGCATCATCAAGTAAACGAATTTGAATAAATACTAGTGGAAGTGGTCAGATATAAAGTGTGAAGAAAATGAATACAAAAGAGCATAGGTTCAGGTCCTATGAAACAGAAGTATATGGCAGAAGAGAAGAGAAGAGAGTATGTGAAGCTGAGAAGAAACAGCCTTTGAAATGTAAGATGATTCAGAAGACTGTAGACATGGAATTCAAGAGAGGAGAGTGTTTCATGAAGGATTTAACTCTGTAAAATGATCTTGATTGAAGTAGAGGGTATAAGGACAAGGAAGTACCTACTAAATTATGAGTCATTGTGATCTTAAGAACAGCACTTTCTTTAAGTGGAGCCAGAATAAACCTGGTTGGAAAATAATGAAGAATGAACTGCAGGCTTGGAAGAAAGGGCAATTTACTTTTTTCAATTTAGATATATAAATAAAGTAGATAGATAAATAGACAGATAGGTAGATAGAAATAATTTCAATAAATTTGTCATAGAGGGAAAGCAATAATGAGATGGAGGCCATAGCTGGATGGGGACATGAAGCTTAAGGAAAGTTATTTATTTATTTTTTTTTAAGATGAAAGTTAAAAGAATATATTTGTATTCTAATGGGTGTGTGTTAGGGGAATTAAATGAATAGTCTTGTTTAGGCTTCAGAGACAAAGTAGGGCAGGCCTCTGACCTTGCTTCTAACCTTCCTGGACACTTCCTTGACTGGGAGTGACTGCCACTGTGAGTGCAAGACTTGCAGCACCATAGATAAGATGTGGGAGGAATCCTGAGATTGTTGAGACCCTGGAGGGGGTCTAGCCAACCAAGCCCCAGTTTAGCTACATTCCAAGTTTTGCACAACAAAACAAATAGCATTAGCAGGAAACCAGGCTTGCAATTTGGTCACAGATTGGTGATAATATCAGTTTTCATCCATTCTGGGATTATAAGCTGTAACCTGAATTGCAGTCTTTGAAGTCTCACCCACGAGCGAGCGGATGCGCCACCTGGGACGCTTTCCCAGTTGGGACTCCAGATGTGCTGTGACACGGGACTTCCCAGTGCTGATTAAGTCTGGATGTTGGTCAAAACCCAATTTGGTGACGTACTCTCTGCTCTATTTCTCTTTTCTTTTAATGTTAGTATATTGAAAGTAAGCTAGATAATTCTCAAATAAATATTTGCATTATTTGTTTGTATATAACGAGTGGCTTATTTTGTGAACGAATCCTTTGTACCTGAGATGAAAGTGAAAAAGTGAAAGTGAGTGTCCCTCAGTAGCGTCCAACTCTTTGTGACCCCATGGACTATACAGTCCATGGCATTCTCCAGGCCAGAATACTGGAGTGGATAGCCTTTCCTTTCTCCAGTGGATCTTCCCAACTCAGGGGTTGAACCCAGGTCTCCTGCATTGCATGTGGATTCTTTACCAGCTGAGCCACAAGGGAGGCCCAAGAATACTAGTGTGGGTAACCTTTCCCTTCTTCAGGGGATCTTCCCAACCCAGGAATCCAATCAGGGTCTCCTGCATTGCAGGTGGATCCTTTACCAACTGAGCTACCAGGGAAGCTATGAGGGAAGAAGAAAACTTTTGGCAAAAAAAATATTCTCCTTTCAAATACCCACAGCAAACTATTTACTTGGTTGTTTTCTCTACTTCCTTTTAAAAGTGATTTATTACAAGGCTTCAAGGATCTACTAGACAGCCCAATACAAAACAGTCCCTCAGTGAATGGCACTGAATGAGGACTAGTGCCTGAGAGCACCAGCGTTTGTTATCGGTTTTCTTTTTGATAATAGCCACTCTGACAGGGGTGCAATGATATCCCATTGAGGTTTTGATTTGCATTTCACTGATGATTAGTGAAACTGAGCATCTTTTCATGTGTTTCTTGACCATCTGTGTGTATTCTTTGGAAAAATGTCTATTTAAATGCTCTGCCCACTTTGTACTCAGATTGTTTTCTTTTTTGATGCTGACCTTCTATTAAGTCTTCCACTGTGGCTCAGACAGTAAAGAATCTGCGTGCAATGCCAGAGACCTGAGTTTTATCCCTGAGTCAAGAAGATCCCCTGGAGAAAGACATGGCTACCCATTCCAGCATTTTTGCCTGGAGAATCCCCTGGACAGAGGAGCCTGGTGGATTACTGCCCACAGGATTGCTCTATATTTGGGACATTGATCCCTTATTGGCTATATTGTTTGCAAATATCTTCTCCCATTCACTATATGTCTAGTTGTCTTGTTGATAGTTTCCTTCACTGTGTGAAAGAGAGCTTTTTAGTTTGATATAGTTCCACTTATTTATTTTTGCTTTTGTTTCCTTTGTGTGAGGTGGCATATCCAAAAACATTTACTAAGGCCAGCGTCAATGAACACACTGCCTGTTTTTTTCTGCATATGCTTTGTATGATCTTACATTTGTCTTCAATCCATTTTAATGCATTTTTCTTCACAACATGAAAGTGTAGTCCAGTTTTGTTTTTTTTTTTTTTTGTATATACTGGTCCTGTTTTCCCAAGACTATTTATTGAAGAGGTTCTCTTTCCCCATTTAATATGCTTGCTGCCTTTGTCATAGATTAATTGCCCGTATAAGTGCAGGCTCATTTTGGGCTTTGTATTCTGTTCCATTGATCTATATGCTTGCTTTTTCTTTTTTGCCAGTACCATCCTGTTTGGATTACTGTAGCTTTGTATTATAGTTTGAAATTAGAGTGTGTGATACCTCTAATCTTCTTCTTTCTCAAGATTGTTTTGGCTCTTTGGGGTCTTTTGAATTTCCATACAAATTTTTGAATTATTTGCTCTAGTTGTGTGAAAATGCCATTGGTGGGTTTTTTTTTTTTTCCATTTATTTTTATTAGTTGGAGGCTAATTACTTTACAATATTGTAGTGGTTTTTGCTATATATTGACATGAATCAGCCATGGATTTACATGTGTTCCCCATCCCGATCCCCCCCTCCTGCCTCCCTCTCCATCCCATCCCTCTGGGTCTTCCCAGTGCACCAGCCCTGAGCACTTGTCTCATGCATCCAACCTGGGCTGGTGATCTGTTTCACCCTTGATAGTATACTTGTTTCAGTGCTATTCTCTCAGAACATCCCACCCTCGCCTTCTCCCACAGAGTCTAAAATTCTGTTCTAATAGAGATTGCATTAAATCTGTAGGTTGCCTTGAGTAGCATTATAATTTTAATAATATTAATTCTTCCAATCAAGAATATGGTATATCTTTCCTTGTGTTTGTGTCATCTTCAATTGCTTTAATCATTATCTCATAGATTCCCAAGTACAAGTCTTTTACCTCCTTAGGTAGGTTTATTCTTAGGTATGTACTCTTTTTGATGCACTCCTGAATGGGATTGTCTCATTAATTTTTCTTTCTGATAGTTCACTGTTAGTGCATAGAAATACAACAGATTTCAGTATACTAACTTTGTATCCTACAAATTTACAGAATTCCTGATGAGATCTAGTAGTGGCGAGGTCTTTAGTGTTTTCTATGTATAGTATCATGCCATCTACAAACAGTGACAGCTTTACTTCTTCATTTCCAATTTGAGTTCCTTTTAATTCTTTTTCTTATCTGACTTTTATGCTAGGGCTTCCAATACCATGCTGAACAAAAGTGGTAAAATTGGGCATCCTTGTCTTGTTCCTGATCTTAGAGGAAATGCTTTCAATTTTTCACCATTTAATGTGATGTTAGCTGTGAACTTATCATATACGGCTTTTAATATGAGATATGTTCCTTCTCTACCCACTTTTTCTTGAGAGTTTTTATCATAAATGGATGTTGAATTTTGTCAAATGCTTTTTCTGTACCTATCAAGATGATCATATGATTTTTATTCTTTAATTGTTAATTTGATATAGCGCACTGATTTGTGATTGTTGAGCCACAAATCATTGTATCTGTGGGATATATGCCACTTGATGATCTATGATCCTTTGATATATTGTTTAATATAGTTTGTTAATATTTTGTTGAGGATTTTTACACCTATGTTCATCAATGATATTGGCCTATTGCTTTTTTCTTTCTTTTTTTAGTATATTTGTCACTGGTGGATAAGGCTGATTTCTGAGGCTGGTGCAGGCCCACTGGTAGGTGGAGTGAAGTCCTGGGTCCCTGATAGACAGGGTCAGGTTCTGGGGTTGTTATGGGCTTAGAGAGTCTTACCACAACTGACTTGCCAACTAGTGGAGCTGTTTCCCTGCTCCACTATCCCTGCTCAGATAGTTGTTTGGCCTGAGATAGCCCAGTAATGGTGGTAAAAGGCCAGTGGTAAAACAGGTCCCAGCACCAATAAGCTAGAGGGAGGATTCCAAAATGGCACCAGCACCCATGTCCTTGTAGTAAAATGGGCTCCTTGGTATGACTGCCACCGGTATCTGTGTCCCCAGGGTGAGCTGCAACTGACACCTGACTCTCCCAGAGGCTCTCCAAGGTCAGCAGGTGGGTCTGAACAGGTCCCATTCAAATTACTGCTTCTGCCTTGGGTCCCAAAGCATGTGAAAATTTTTGTGCACACTTTACTAGCCTTCAAAGCTGAACATTTTGGGGGTTCATCTTCCTGGTGCAGAGCCCCCAGGCTGGAGAAGTTAATGTGAAGCTCAGATCTCTTGCTCCTTGAAGAAAACTTCTGCAATTGCAATTCTATTTCCATTTGTAGGCAACTACCTAGGAGTATGGATTCTGATTGTATTGTTTCCTTCCCTCCTATCCATCTCTTTATGGTTCCTTTTTTATATCTTTGGTTGTAGAAGATCTTCCCTACTAGATTCTGGTCTTCACCATCAATGGTTGCTCTATAAATAGCTGTAGTTTTAGTGCATCCAAGGGAGGAGGTGAACTCAGGGTCTTCCTACTCTGCCATCTTAGCCACCAGTCTCCTCTTTTACACTAAATCATATATAGATTATTTATAATACCAAATACAAGGCAAATGTTGTATAAATAATTGTCAACATGTGGTAAATTCAATTAAAATTAATTTAAAATTTATTTAAACTAATTGTAATTAAAAAAAATTCAATCCATTGTTAATTGAATCCCCAGATGTGAAACCTAAAGATATGGAGGGCCTACTACATGGCAACACACTGCAGTGTTTTCTCCTGGAAAATCTCTTGGACAGAGGAGACTGACACCTACAGGTGCACAGGGTCACAAAAAGTCAGACATGACTGAAGTGACTTAGCAAACAAGCACTGCAAATATAATTTTTATTCACTTACACCAGAAGCACACTAAGATAAGGTTGTAAAAGTCATTCCAGCTTTTCTGAAGAAATAGACAAGTGATGACTTGGTCAGTGAGGAAAACTGTGTACTTCTGTACAAACACATCTTTTTCCCTGATAAGAGTTAGGATCAGAATAAGGGCAATCCTTGACAGGTGGGAGCAGAAAATGCTTTTGCTTTAAAGTAAGAAGAGTCAGAGTTGTTTGATTAAGCATGAAGATGAGTTTATCTTGACTTTCTTTTTTAGCAAGCAGGAGCTCCATTAAGGAAGTTCCTGATAGAGTGAGCATGGGTTCTCCCTTCAGATCTGACCCCAGTCATAGTGGATTGTGACCCCATCTAAGAGGAATGATGAGCAAGCAGTCTTAGTTGGGGGTGTCAGAGAATGTCCCAGGCTGACAAAGCAACCATAGACAATGGCTTTTCTCTCCAGTTCATGGATGACACAGATCTGATCTTAGCTGTTACATTTTTTTTTTTCCTGGCCTTCCTAGCTTGCAGCAACTTTCCTCTTTGTAGCTAAAACAAAAGTAATGACTTTAATCTTAATTTTAAGATTTTAAGCTTTAAGGGAAAAGTTTAATTTTAAGCCTTAAGGGAAATGCAGTTCATTAGTAATAAATACAGTACAATTAGGTTATGGTATGTGAAGCTGAAGATAGGACTTCATATTCAATCACAGTGGCCACTCCTCTGACAGCTAATTCCTAGATTTTTCCTAAATTACATTGAGACCCAAGAAGGATGGAAAAAAATAAAAAAATAAATAAATAAATCCAGATTAAAAAAAAAAAACACTGTAATTAAACTGCAAGAGTATCAATAAAGAAATGACAACCAGACTAAGGCTTCTCTTTACAGTAACAGAAACCAAAAAACAGTATCTACAAAGTGGTCATAAGTAATTGAAGGTTATTGAAATAATTTTTTTTTCAAATAAACAAAGGCTAAGTTAACAATCAACAGACTACAAGAGCTAATAAGATATATACTTCATGGAGAAAGAAATTAAATCCTGAACAAAGAACTGAGATAAATAAGAAAATAAAGAATAAGAAAGTGACCCAGATAGGATACATTGAATAAGATCTAGCTATGGAAACACAGTGGAAGGGAAATGGTAAGAACGTGCAAATGGGAGGGGTGAATGTTCAGAGCTTCAAGAAACAGGTTTCAAACGTCTTACATTTTTTTTCTGACTAAAGGTGAAAATTACAGGTCAACTTTATACATTTTGAAATGAAGTATACCTCTTCAAAACTCAAATATGACCACAAAAAGAACAAAACTCAGATTTCTAACAACGAAAGCAATAGAAGTATAGAGTAAATATAAATACTTTAATCAATCTAGTAGAAGGTGGAAAAAGAGAAAAGGAGGAGTAATCATAGAAATTTCAGGGAAAATAGCTCAGAATAGCATAGTTATAAGAATAGATATAAAATTATCAGTAATGAAAATAAATTGATTATACTTTCTAGTTAAAAATAATGTCTTATATATTAAACCAAAATCTATTTGCTAGTTATGAGACATACTTAAAACATAAGGACAAAGAAAGGTCAAAAGTAAAAACATGGAAAAAAGTATTCAAGTAAAATATCAATAAAATCGCTGAGCAGTGCTAATACCAGCAAAATATACTTTATTTTAAGAAAAACAACATTAAGGATAAAGACACTTGCTAGCTGATAAAAGGATAAAATACTCAGGAAGATATAAGAATTCTGAACTTCATTTGTTAATTTGCATAACATTCAATTGGACAAAGCAAGCATTGGTAAGTTTAGCAGAAAATTATAGGTCCAACATCATATGAGTAATTTAATGATTCTCTCAGTGATTGATTTACTTCATGAGAAAAAAGTAGCAAATTTATGGGATTAAAAATATAATAAAAAATCTTGATTTAAAACCATCTCACCTCAATAATGTGAGAATATAGCTTATTTTTAACTATGCTAATTAAACACTTAATCGCAAAGTCCCCATATTAACTAAGGAATTGGTATTTGAGGTATCTTATAGACCATTTCATCTGACTAACATACAATTAAGTAGTAAATCAAGTTTAAAAAATCCCACATGTTCAGACCAAAGGGAAAAAAAGAGAGAGAGAGACAACATAGCTTCTTCATAAATCTTGGGTCAAAGTAGAGATGATAGGAATTAGAAAATAATACAAGGGAAATTTTGCAAAACCTCTTCCACATTATTAAATCCAGTAGTCAATTCCAAATCTTCATTTTGTTTTCTGTTGACAGGATCACTCACTTCATTGTAAAATTTTCTCTCCTGTCCTTCCATCCCCTACTTCTCATCAACCCTTCTTCTCAGTCTCCCTTGCTGCTTCCTCCTCTTATAACTTCTTCCCATGGGAGCACCTCAAAAGTTGGCTGTTTTCAATTTGCATTTCTCTGATAATGAGTGATGTTGAACATCTTTTTATGTGTTTGTTAGCCATCTGTATGTCTTCTTTGGAGAAATGTCTGTTTAGTTCTTTGGCCCATTTTTTGATTGGGTGATTAATTTTCCCTCTACTAACCCTGGGGTTCTTCATTTCTTCCTTCTCTAGTTGCTTTAGGTGTAGAGTTAGGTTACTTATTTGACTTTTTTCTTGTTTCTTGAGGTAAGCCTGTATTGCTATGAACCTTCCCCTTAGCATTGCTTTTACAGTGTCCCATAGGTTTTGGGTTGTTGTGTTTTCCTTTTCATTTGTTTCTATGCATATTTTGATTTTTTAAAAATTTCTTCTATGATTTGTTGGTTATTCAGAAGCGTGTTATCTAGCCTCCATATGTTTGAATTTTTAATGTTGTTTTTTTTTTTTTTTTCCTGTAATTGAGATCTAATCTTATTGCATTGTGGTCAGAAAAGATGACTGGAATGATTTCAATTTTTTTTTAATTTACCAAGGCTAGATTTATGGCCCAGGATGTGATCTATTCTGGAGAAGGTTCCATGTGCACTTGAGAAAAAGGTAAAATTGATTGTTTTTGGGTGAAGTGTCCTATAGATATCAACTTACACACCAGTCAGGATGGCTGCTATCCAAAAGTCTACAAGCAATAAATGCTGGAGAGGGTGTGGAGAAGAGGAAACACTCTTACACTGTTGGTGGGAATGCAAACTAGTACAGCCACTATGGAGAACAGTGTGGAGATTCCTTAAAAAAACTGGAAATAGAACTGCCATATGACCCAGCAATCCCACTCCTGGGCATACACACTGAGGAAGCCAGATCTGAAAGAGACACATGCACCCCAATGTTCATCGCAGTACTGTTTATAATAACCAGGACATGGAAACAACCTAATTGCCCATCAACAGATGAATGGATAAGGAAGCTGTGGTACATATACACAATGGAATATTACTTAGCCATTAAAAAGAATATGTTTGAATCAGTTCTAATGAGATGGATGAAACTGGAGCCCATTATACAGAGTGAAGTAAGCCAGAAAGATAAACACCAATACAGTATACTAACACATATATATGGAATTTAAAAAGATGGTAATGATAACCCTACATGCAAAACAGAAAAAGAGACACAGATGTATAGAACAGACTTTTGAACTCTGTGTGAGAAGGCGAGGGTGGGATGTTCTGAGAGAACAGCATTGAAATAAGTATACTATCAAGTGTGAAACAGATCGCCAGCTCAGGTTGGATGCATGAGACAAGTGCTCAGGGCTGGTGCACCGGGAAGACCCAGAGGGGTGGGATTGGGAGGGAGGTGGAAGAGGGGATCGGGATGGGGAACACATGTAAATCCATGGCTGATTCATGTCCATGTATGGCAAAAACCACTACAATATTGTAAAGTAATTAGCCTCCAAGTAATAAAAATGAATGAAAAAAAAAAAAAAAAGTTGGCTGTTGAGCTAATTTCCTTCTCTCTCCTCTTGGGCATCTCACCCACAGCATGTCTTTAAATGTTACTTGTATACCTACAACTCTCACCTTGCTTTTCCAGCTGGACCAATTCCCAGGTCTCACCTTCATATCTACTCCACGTGGATGCCTAAGAGGCACCTTGAAACTTACTGGCTACCACATGAGTCCCTGACCTTTCCCCACCTTAGTCCACTTATAGACTCCCATTTCAGTTCATAGAAAAGCTATTCTTTTTGTTACTCAGGCCATAAACCTAGAATCTTTATGGATTATTCTTTTGCTCATATATTCTATAATGAATCTCCAGAAAGTCTTGCTGGCAGTTGTTTCACAATATATCCAGAATTTTATATTTGCATTGACTGCTACTACCCTGTTCTAAGCCTCTCTCTTGACTTACCACATATTCCTGTCTTGCTGCTTTTACTTTTCTAACCTTTAGTCTATTTCCCATGAAAATTTAATTTTAGTACTCTTGCTCAAAATCCTCAATGGCTCTTCATTCTGCTCAAGGTAAAAGTCAAAAGCCTTGCACTATATCACAAGGCTCTAAAAACCTCCCTCATCCCATTCTGCTTTTGATCTCCTTTGTTGTTGTTCAGTCACTAAATTGAGTCTGACTCTTTGCGATCCCATGGACTGCAGCACGCCAAGCTTCCCTGTCCCTCACCATCTCCCAGAGTTTGCCCAAGTTCATGTCCATTGAATTGGTGATGCCATCCAACCATCTTATCCTCTGTCACCCTCTTCTTCTGCCTTCAATCTTTGCCAGGGTCTTTTCCAATGAGTCAGCTGTTCACATCAGGTGGCCAAAGTGTTTTAGCTTCAGCTTCAACATCGGTCCTTACAATGAGTATTCAGAGTTGACTTCCTGTAGGATCAACTGATTTGATCTCTTAGTTGTCCAAGGGATTCTAAAAAGTCTTCTCCAGCACCACAGTTCAAAAGCATCAATTCTTCATCACTCTGCCTTCTTTATGGTCTAACTCTTGTATCCATCCATATATGACTACTGGAAAGACTTAGTCTTGATTATACAGGCCTTTGTTGACAAATTGATGTCTTTGTTTATTAATACACTGTCTAGGTTTGTCATAGCTTTCCTTCCAAGATGCAATTGTCTTCTAATTTACTGTCACCATCTACAGTGATTTTAGAGCTCAAGAAGAGGAAATCTGTCACTCCTTCCACCTTTCTCCCCTTCTATTTGCCATGAAGTGATGGGACCAGACACCATGATCTTAGTTTTAATTTTGAGTTTCACGCAGGCTTTTACACTCTCCTCTTTCACCCTCATTAAGAGACTCTTTATTTCTGCCATTAGAGTGGTATCATCTGCACATCTGAGGTTGTTGGTGTTTCTCTCAGCAGACTTGATTCTAGCTTATGACTCACCCAGCCCAGCCTTTCCCATGAAGTGCTTTTTCCTCTAAGTTACACAAACAAGGTGACAAGGGACAGCTTTGTCACACCCCTTTCTCAGCATTGATCTAGTCAGTTGTTATGCAAGATTCTAACTGTTGCTTCTTGACTTGCATACAGGTTTCTCAGGAGACAGTTAAAATGGTTTGGTATTCCCGGCTTCCTAAGAGTTTTCCACAGTTTGTTATGATCCACATATCTCCCTGGTTGTCCTCCGAAGTGGCAGGCACAGTCTTACCTTCACAGGCCTTTGTGTCTGCTGTTCCCTCCAGTTGGATCCTCATCCCCTAGATTTTGCTCATCCCCATGCCTCCTTCAAATCTGTGCCCAAATATCATATGCTTGTTGAAGCTTATCCTCCTGAACCCAGAGCTCCTGTTACCCTTGCTCTACACCATTGTTTCTATCTGGTGTTTATCACCTTCTAACAGAGGACGTGAATGAAGCTCCTTGGGTCATTGTCTGATTCCTCCTCTAGAACACAAACCCTGGGAGAGCAGAAGCTTGGGTATCTCTTTCACCAGCTATATCCTCAGCACCCAGAGCAACACATCCAGCCCATAGTAAGCATGTAAGTAATACATGTTAATAGATTAATAGAGAATAATGAAAATGTAATATAAAAATGAATGGGATAGTTTCTAGAATGAAATTTTCTTCAATGCTTATATTAACAATGAAGGATACTAATAAGAGATGACTCATTGGAAAAGACCCTACTGCTGGGAAAGATGGAAGGAAAAAGGAAAAAGGGGTAGCAGAGGATGAGATAGTTAGATAGTATCATTGACTCAAAGGATATTAATTTGAGCAAATTCCTACAGATAGTGAAGGATAAAGGAGCCTGGCATACTGCAGTCCATGGGGTCATAAAGAATTGGATACGACTTAGTGACTAAACAACAACAAATACTAATAAGATAAACATCCAAATTCAAGAAATAATAAAAATAACAGATGAAATTAATGGAAAAAGTGAAAAGAAAGAAATGTTTAAAAAAAAGCAGATAGATATAATGACAGTATCAAGAAAACCAAAATTGGTTCTTTGAAAATCACTGCCTAATAGTACTTTCTATGATGTAAAAATGTCCTGTGCTATATAATGTGGTAGCTGTTGGTTGATTAAAATGAGCAACTTAAATGTGTCTCAGAGTCTGACTGAAGATTTGAATTTTTTTAATTTGATTTAAATTAATTTCAATAGCCATATGCAGTTTGTAATACTGCATTGGATGGCACAGTTCCAGAGTATTCTTATATAGTGTTATGTATATATATATGGAACACTGTGCCAGCTGGGAAGCCCTAAGTGTGTTTGTGTGTGTATGTGTGTGTGTGTGTGTGTGTGCGTGTGTATGTGAATGTTTATGTATACTTCCCAGCTGTGCTTCCTGGGAAGCCCTAAGTGTGTTTGTGTGTGTATGTGTGTGTGTCTGTGTGTGTGTATATGTGAATGTTTATGTATACTTCCCAGCTGTGCTTCCTGGGAATGTAGATGTGTGCTTCCCAGGTGGCACAGTGTTCCATATGTGTGTATACACACACACACACACACACATACATGCACACACACACACACACACAAAGGGGCTTACCAGGTGACATGGTGATAAACAATCCACTTGCCAATTCAGAGACGCAAAAGACTCAGATTTGATTCCTGGGTTGGGAAGATCCCCTGAAGCAAGAAATGGAAACTTACTCCAGTATTCTTGCCTGGAAAATTCCATGGACAGAGGATCCTGGTGGGGTACAGCCCATAGAGTCTCAAAGTGTCAGACATGACTGAAGTGACTTAGCACGTGCGCGCGCACACACACACACACATATAAATAAGAATTCTTATTAAAAAAATGGGAGATAGCTAGAGACACCCTAAATGACTGTCAGTATTTGATTATATAGATAAGGTGAAATAAATTCATACAATGTTATTTTTACAATGTATTAATTAGATTAATTCCATTGAATGATATGCAGTGTTAACACTATACTAAGTCTGAGAAAACAGTAGTTTCAAAGATTTAAACATAATGCATCTATGAATATTTTGTTTATTATATATTCAAAATATTCTTTTGAGTAAAAACTAAATGCAAAATAATACTTAGAGTATCATACTATGTATTTAAAATTTTTTAAACTGCAAAATTAGTACTTTGTGTTTTGAAGATAGTAATATTTACAAGAAAGCTGTTTATTGGTATTTGACACATCTCTATATTCACAGAAATTTCTACCTCTGTGATGGAGGTCAAGAATGGCCTCAAGGAGGAATAAGCAGGACCCTTCATTATTTCATTTCAGTTCTCTACAGCTTCTCACACAATTGCAATACTTCATAATAAAAAAGAGAAAACAATGAAGAGAAGGAACATGAATATAAACTCTAAAGTCTCTGATTCTCTGTTTTCAAAACTGTTAATGAGATCCTCCCCATGAGGGTCAGCAAGGCCCCTGCTGTGGAGATACACCAGATGCAGCCTGTGGAAAACACATCTTACTTAGTTTCCTACTGAGCCGAATCCTTTGAAGGGTTAGGAAGGGCATGAGCAAGTGGCAGGGCAAGGCTGGACAAGCTGGACACCTCCTGCATCTCCACCCAAGGTGTTTTTTTGGAAGACCACAGGGAGACTTCATGTCACCTGGAAGAATTTCACATGGCAGTTAACAACCTAGCCAGGCCTGATATCAACACGGGGGAATCACCTCCATCATAAGTGGCTTGACACCCTTAACCTATAATGCACTCACCTTCCAGTGACACCTAACCCAAGCTGTTTCCTTTATGAAATCAGTTTCTGCCCTGTAGGCCTCTCCTTTCCTCAAAGTTTCTGAAGTGTCTGTTTCACCTCCATTTGTCAAAGGCCCCTGGCCCACTACCCATCCCACTGTGGGGACAGTGGCAAAGCCAGCTCAAAGCCACATCCCTTGCTGTGACAGGGCTCACCCCACCATCTGCTTTTTCCCTTTGGTTTAGTTCCTCAGTCTTGTTTTCTCTGGACAGGACATATGCCCCTGAATGAGAGAAAGCCATGTGGATGGACATCAGAGTGTCATCTGGCAGTGACGGAGCTGCTGATGAGGG
This sequence comes from Cervus elaphus, assembly GCF_910594005.1. Taxonomy (NCBI): domain Eukaryota; kingdom Metazoa; phylum Chordata; class Mammalia; order Artiodactyla; family Cervidae; genus Cervus; species Cervus elaphus. The sequence goes on from NC_057847.1 coordinate 4,785,863, forward strand.
CTGTTCTCACACTGAATGGTAGGTGGGATCAACCCACCAAGTCACAGTAAGGAGCAAAGCTTCAGGACTCCCTTCCTGGGCAGCACCTGTGTCTCCATTTGGGTGGAGCCAAATGAAGGTTCTCACAGGTGGCCAGTTCCCAGGAGATAAGAAAAAGAAACTGAACCACACGTGCTCCATTCCTGCTCCAAAGTTTACCAGTCAGCTAATTCACTTCTTTCATCGCAGAGAGGGGGTGAACTCCTAACTCAGTGCAGGTCCTTATGCAAGGAAGGAGCAGTTAAGAGCTTTCCTCCAAGAGATCTCATGAGATTGTTAAGAGGAAAAATGAAATGGTGAATGTAACGAACTTGGAATGGTGACTAGTACACAGTAAAAATTCAATAGTGACAGAATTGTTGTCATTGTTGTTGTTGTGTACTATGACCAGGACAAAAAAGTGAAAGCGAAAGTAGTGTCTTCCCAACCCAGGGATCAGACTCAGATCTCCCGCATTGCAGGTGAAGCCCAAGTGAAATAAGCCAATCACAAAAGCACAAATATATGAAGCACCTACTTAAATTCTGTACCCATTAAACACTCCCTATTTTTCCCTCAACCTAGCCTCTGGCAACAACCATTCTACTTTCTGTCTCTATGAATTTGACTAATCTAGATAGTCACATGTTTATTGCTTTTCTGTTCATCTATTAATGGGCATTTGGGTTACTTCCGCATTTTGGTTATTGTGAATAATATTACTGTGAACCAGGGTGTATCTGTTTACTTCTTTTGTATTATGCATATATGCAGAAGTAAAATTCCAGTAATTTCATGGTAATTCTAGGTTTAAATTTTGGGGTATTACCATACCATTCACCACAATGACTACACCATTTTATATTCTTATCAGGCATTCACGAGTGTTCCAGTTTCTCTATATCCTCTCTTACTATTTTTGTTTGTTTGTTTGTTTTAATATTTGTAGCAATCACCCTTAATGGGTATAAAATTGTATTGAATTCTGATTTTGAAGATGTTAAACTTTTTAAAGTGTATAATTCAGCAGCATTCACAATGTACATTCAGTACATTCACAATGTGGTGCAATCATTACCACTATTTAGTTCCAAAATATTTTATCATGTGAAAAGGAAACTCACTACCCATTAGCATCACTTTCAATTCATGTTACAACTACTAATCTGCTATCTATCCCTATGAATCTGCCTATTCTGGGTAATTTATAAAATGGAACCACACAATATGCAATTTTTCTGTCTGTTTTTTTTTTAATTTAGAATAATATTTTAAAGATTCATCCATGTATAGCATGTGTAGCACCTGAGACTGCTAATTTTATGTATCAACTTGGTTAACCACAATGCCTTCCCAGGTGGCTCAGATGGTAAAGAATCTGCCTGCAGTGTAGGAGACCTGGGTTTGATCCCTAGATTGGGAAGATCCCCTGGAGAAGGGAATGGCTACCCACTCCAGTATTCTTGCCTGGAGAATCCCATGGACAGAGAACTCTGGCGGGCTACAGTCGATAGGGTTGCAAAGAATCAGACATGACTGAGTGACTTTCACACTTCACACTTGATTATACAACAGTACCTAGATATTTGTTGCTTAGAAGGTATTTTTCAGATGAGATAAGTGTTTAAATCAGTAAACTTTGAGTAAACAAAAATGTATTTTAAAAATTTATTTTTAATTGAAGGATTTCACTGAAGCTTTACAGTATTGGGTTGATTTTAGCCAAACACCAACATGAATCAGCCATGGGTATACAAAAGTCACCTCCTTCTCATATTGCTTTTAAACATGGATGGGTGACATCCAACCAATTTAAGGCATTAAGGAAACAGCTGACTTTTGTTGAGGAAGAGGGAATTCTGCCAGCAGAATTCTCACTTCCCAATTTCCCAGTTCAGTTATTCAGTGATGTCCAACTCTTTGAAATCCCATGGACTGCAGTACACCAGGCTTCCCTGTCCATCACCAACACCTGGAGCTTACTCAAACTCGTTTACATTGAATCAGTGATGCCATCCAACCATCTCATCCTCTGTCATCCCCTTCTCCTCCAACCTTCAATATTTCCCAGCATCGGGGTCTTTTCCAATGAGTCAGTTCTTCGCATCAGGTGGCCAAAGGATTGGGGTTTCAGCTTCAACATCAGTCCTTACAATGAATATTCAAGACTGATTTCCTTTAGGATAGACTGGTTGGATCTCCTTGCAGCCCAAGTGACTCTCAAGAGTCTTCTCCAACACCACAATTCAAAAGCATCAGTTCTTCGGCACTCAGCTTTCTTCACAGCCCAACTCTCACATCTATACATGACTACTGGAAAAACCATAGCTTTTACTAGATGGACCTTTGTTGGCAAAGTAATGTCTCTGCTTTTAATATGCTCTCTAGTTTGGTCATAGCTCTTCTTCCAAGGAGCAAGCATCTTTTAATTTCATGGCTGTAGTCACCATCTGCAGTGATTTTAGAGCCCAAGAAAAAACAAAATAAAGTCTCTTACTGTTTCCATTGTTTCCCCATCTATTTGTCATGACGTGACAAATGTCATGATTTTAGTTTATATATTGAGTTTCAAGCTGGCTTTTACACTCTCCTCAACCAGAGACTTTTTATTTCTGCCATGAGGGTGGTATCATCTGCATATATGAGTTTGTTAATATTTCTCCCAGCAAACTTGATTCCAGCTTGTAACTCATCTAGCCCAGCATTTCACACAATGTACTCTGCATATAAGTTAAGTAAGCAGGGTGACAATATACAGCCTTGTTGTACTTCTTTCCCAATTTTGAACTAGTCTATTTTTCCATGCCTGGTTCTAACTGTTGCTTCTTGACCTGCATACAGATTTTTCAGGAGGCAGGTAAGGTGATCTGGTATTCCCATATCTTTAAGAATTTTCCTTAGAAAGTTTTTCTAAGAAGAAATGTTTTCAAAGTCCAAACATTTGCAGCATATAAGTACCTTATTCATTTTTATTGTTAAAAGGCATATAACTATATGGATATACATCCATTTTATTTACTCATTCATGAGTTGATAGGCTTTTGAGTTTCTTCCAATTTTGTGATATTATGAAGAATGTCTGTAAGTTTTGTGTGGACATATGCTTTCATTTCTATTGAATACATACCTAGGAGTGGAATTTCTGGTTCATTTGGTATATCTATGTTTAGCACTTATTAATAGCTGCACCACTTGAATTCTACCAGCAATATATGAGGATTCACGTTTTGATCTTTGCCAACACTTGGTATTTTATGCCGTTATTTATTTTAGCCATCTTAGTGAATGTGCAATGGTATTCCATTGTGATTTTATTTGCTTTTCCCTAATTGTTGCAGAAAAAGTGGGATGTGAGAGGAAGATCATGTCTAGGTACTGGGTGAGTCCCTGAGATGGGCTGGCTTCAAGTAGGAAAGAATTCAAGAACAAACTAGAGTAAACTGAAAGTAAGTTTATTTAGAAAGTGTACACACTCATTAGAATCTCAGAAGGCTGAGAGGTAGCCCCAGGACATGGGGTCATCTTGGAAAGTGAGAGCACACCCAAAATATGGGATGATTAATTTTGGGGGGCTGGGAAGTTTCATAGGCTAATGAATGGGAGGATTACTCCAACTATTTTGGGAAGGGTTGGGAGTTCCAAGCATTGGACTACAACCCACATTTTCAGCTTTCCTGGTCAGTCTTGGAACTGTCATGGTGCCTGTGGGTGTGTTGCTTAACTAATGTATTACAGTGAAAACATGAGATGCTCAAGGTCTACTGGAAGTAGAATCTTCTGCCATCTTAGGCCTAGTTCTTCTGCCATGTTAGGTCTTGTTCATTCTATCCACTCTACATGCTATCCTGTTTTCAATGATGATATCATTCTTTTAACAGTTTTGCTCTATCTCCTTCCTTTTTATCTCATAATGACAATGAGAGTAAGCATCTTGTCATATCCTTATTGGCCATCTCTGTATTTTCTTTCCAAATTTGCTGGCACATTGAGTGCATCACTTTTACAGCATCATCTTTTAGGATTTGAAATAACTCAACTGGAATTCCATCACCTCCAGTAACTTTGTTCATAGTGATCCTTCCTAAGGCCCACTTGACTTCACATTCCAGGATGTCTGGCTCTAGGTGAGTAATCACACCATCATGATTATCTGGGTCATGAAGATCTTTTTTGAATAGTTCTTCTGTGTATTCTTGCCACCTCTTCTTAATATCTTCTGCTCCTGTTAAGTCCATACCATTTCTGTCCTTTATTGGGCCCCCCCTTTTTTTTTTTTTTTTTTAATTGGGCCCATTTTTGCATGAAATTTTCCCTTGGTATCTCTAATTTTCTCAAAGAGATCTCTAATCTTTCCCATTCTATTGTTTTCTTCTATATCTTTGCATTGATCACTGAGGAAGACTTTCTTATTTCTCCTGTTATTCTTCGGAACACTGTATTCAAATGGGTATATCTTTCCTTTTCTCCTTTGCGTTTCACTTCTCTTCTTTTCACAGCTATTTATAAGGCCTCTTCAGACAATCACTTTGCCTTTTCAAATTTCTTTTTCTTGGTGATGGTCTTGATTCCTGCCTCTTGCACAATGTCAGGAACCTCCATCCATAGTTCTTCAGTCACCCTGTCTATCAGATCTAATCCCTTGAATATATTTCTTACTTCCACTGTATAATCATAAGGATTTGATTTAGGTCATACCTGAATGGCCTAGTGGTTTTTCCCTACTTTCTTCAATTTAAGTCTGAATATGGCAATGAGGAGTTCATGATCTGAGCCACAGTCACCTCCCAGGTCTTGTTTTTGCTTGTTCAGCAGTGGCCACAGGACTGGAAAAGGTGTTTTCATTCCAATCTCAAAGAAAGGCAATGTCAAAGAATGCTCAAACTACTGCACAATTGCATTCATCTCACACGCTAGCAAAGTATTGCTCAAAATTCTCAAATCCAGGCTTCAACAGCACGTGAACTGTGAACTTCCAGATGTTCAAATTGGATTTAGAAAAGGCAGAGGAACCAGAGATCAAATTGGCTAATCTCTGGTTGGATCATCCATTGGGTTATCAAAAAAGCAAGACAGTTCCAGAAAAACATTTACTTCTGGTTTACTGATTATGCCAAAGGCTTTGACTGTGTGAATCACAAAAAACTGTGGAAAATTCTTCATGAGAGGGGACTACCAGGCCACCTTATCTTTCTTCTGAGAAATCTGCATGCAGGTCAGGAAGCAACAGTTAGAACTGGACATGGAACAATAGACTGGCTCCAAATCAAGAACGGAGTATACCAAAGCTGTGTATTGTCACCCTGCTTATTTAACTTATATGCAGAGTACATCATGAGAAATGCTGGGCAAGATAAAATACAATCTGGTATCAAGATTGCCAGGAGAAATATCAATAACCTCAGATATTCAGATTACACCACCCTTATGGCAAAAAGTGAAGAGGAACTATAGAGCCTCTTGATGAAAGAGGAGAGTGAAAAAGTTGGCTTAAAACTCAACATTCAGAAAACTGAGATCATGGCATCTGGTCCAATCACTTCATGGCAGATAGATGGGGAAACAGTGGAAACAGTCACTGATTTTATTTTCCTGGGTTCCAAAACCACTGCAGATGGTAACTGCCACCATAAAATTAAAAGACACTTTCTCCTTGGAAGAAAAGTTATGACCAACCTAGATAGCATATTAAAAAGCAGAGACATTACTTTGCCAACAACTATCCATCTAGTCAAAAGTATGGTTTTTGCAGTAGTCATGTATAGATGTGAGAGTTGGACTGTAAGGAAAGCTGAGTGACAAAGAATTGATGCTTTTGAACTGTGGTGTTGTAGAAGACTCTTGAGAGTCCCTTGAACTGCAAGGAGATCCAACCAGTCCATCCTAAATGGCAACCCACTCCAGTACTCTTGCCTGGAAAATCCTATGGATGGAGGAGCCTGGTGGGCTGCAGTCCATGGGGTCGCAAAGAGTCGGACACGAATGAGCAACTTCAGTTTGTGCATTGGAAGAACTGATGCTGAAGTTGAAACACCAATACTTTGTCCACCTGGTGCAAAGAACTGACTCATTGGAAAAGACCTGGCATGCTACAGTCCAGGGGGGTGCATAGACTTGGACACGACTGAGCAACTGAGCTGAAATGAACTGAACTGTTTCTTCATTGGAGAAATGCTGATTGACCTTTGCCAACTGATCAATTGCCAATTGGCCTTTGCCAATAATATTGAGTTATCTATTTTACTATTGAGTTGTGAGTTTTCTTTATATATTGTTGGTAAAAAGTCTTTGTCAAATACTCCTCTTATTCTATTGGTTGTTTTTAACTTCCTTTGGTGGTATAATTTGCATCACATTTTTTTTTTTTTAATTTTTACAGAGTCCAAAATTTTAGGTAGCCCCCAGATAAGTTAGAAAAGATTACAAAAAATAGGTTAAAGTTGAATGTTTATGAGTAAGAGCTAGAAGGTAACAGACAAATTAAAATTTGATTTAATTAAATGACAGACTTGTAAGCAACTTTTGCTTTGAATTTGTGTTGTTTATTTTTTTTACAATAAAGTTTAAAAAAAAAGAAAAGAAATACACAATAGTTTATGGATAATGTTTGCACTATTTCCTCTGATTTTATGTGAGGAATTGAGAACTGGGCTGCTGCTGCTCAAGACCAAGACCACCATGGCTATGCTGTGAGAGATTGAGGCAAGGGAGAGTAAATACACACATAGCTTTTGATTGGGGATCTGCTTAGTTGCTGTATGCCTTTGATTGTTTACCAAAGACCTTACAAAGTTGGCCTAGATGGCTTTTTGTCTAAGAAGGAGAACTTGGAGCTTTCTTTTTTTTTTTAACTTGGAGCTTTCTAGCTCACCACTTTGATGAAGTCTTAGTCCTCCAGTTTGGATATCCTTTTTTCATATTGTTTTGACTATTAGATACCCCTTGACTTTTCCATATAAATTTAGGAATCATTGTGTCTATTTCTGCAAAAGCAAAACAAAACAAACCCAAAACAGCTAGTTTTTTGGTAAAGAAATACTGCATCTAGGATCAATTTTGAAAAAAATTTCTCTCTAAACAATTTCAAATCTTATTTAGATCTTTAACTTCTTTCAGTGATATTTTAGACTTTTGAAAGTATTAGCCTTGTGCTTCTTTGGTAAATTAATCCCTTGTTTTATTCCTTTTGATTCTATTATAAATAAAATCATTTCCTTTATTTCATTTTTGGATTGTTCATCGTTAGTGTATAGAAGTACAACAAAATTTTTATTAATTGCTGAACTTGTTGGACTTGTTTTTTTTTTTTCTGAATTCATTTCTAGTAGTGATTTAGTGCACTATTTAGAATTTTTTGTATATAAGATCATGCCATATAAAAACATAGATACTTTTGTTTCTTCCTTTCAAATGTGGATACATATTATTTGCCCATAACTTATTGGAACTGTTGAGTATTGGCAAGAGTGGACATCCTCCTTTTATTCCTGATCTTCAGTCTTTCATCATTAAGTATGATGTGACTCTGGGTGGATGCTAAGTTGCTTCAGTCATGTCCATCTCTTTGAGACTCTATGGACTGTAGTCTGCCAGGCTTCTCTGTCCATGGAATTCTGCAGGCAAGAATACTGGATAGGTTTGCCATGCCCTATTCCAGGAGATCTTCCCAACCCAGGTTTCAAATTCATGTCTCTTACATCTCCTGTATTGTCAGATACTTTGTTTTTACTGCTAGAGCCAGGTGGGAAGCCCTGATGTAGCTCTGAGATTTTCATATATCTTTCTTATCATGTAGAGAAAGTTAATTTTTATGTTTGCTGATTTTATTTTTTAATGAAAAGGTGTTAGATTTTTTTGTTAGATTTAGATTTTGATTTTGATTTAGATTTAGATTTTGTTAGAAAGGGTGTTAGATTTAATTGTTTCATAGATCTATTGAGGTAATGACATGGTTTTTTGTGCTTATTCTACATTTATATATATAGGGTTATATATATATAGATAGATATTTATAGATATAGGGTATTACATTAATTGATTTTTAGGTTTTAAACACACTTTGCATTCCTGGTAAATTCCATTTGGTAATGGTGTAAGACCTTTTTTTTAATATGTTGCTGGAATTGCTTTAATAGTATTACACTGAGGATATTTGCATAAAAATTCATAAGGGTATTGGTCTGTAGCATTTTTTATTGATATATTTTTCTCTGGTTTTGATATTGGGGTTATACATTGGTTTTGACATTGGTATTAATACAATTAAATGGAAAGTATTCAGTCTTCTTCCACTTCTTGGAACGTGCTGTAAAGGATTGTACTAATTATTCTTTAAATGACCAGTACCACTAATGTGTTTGCCTTGGATTTTCTTTGTGTGGATATTTTTAATTATTACTAATCAGTTTCTTTCCTTTTTCAAGGTTATTCAGATTTTCTATTTCTTCTTAAGTTTATTTTGTCATTATTGTCAAATACATTACATTTTACACACACAATAGTCATTGCTTTCTAAATCAGTAAGAGAATAATGAAGAGGAAATATGCAATGATATTATTTTTTATTAATTATGTTTGCTAATATTCCTTGTTTTGTTATTTAAATTAAAATGACTCTCTGGGTTACTTATTTCTTTCTAAACAGTGTTTATTATTTCTGAAAGATACATCTGCTAGAAATGTCTTCTGTCAGTTTTTGCCTATTTGAGAATATTTCTATTTTGCCTTCAATTTCTCAGAAATAATTTTAGTACATATGATTCTTGTCTGACAGCCACATCCCCCCACAACTTTAAATACGTCATCCCATTGCTTTTGGTCCTCCATTGTTTCTGATAAGTCAACTAAATAGCTATTTGATTTCCCCTGTATATTACAAGTCAAGGTTTTCTTGTTACTTTCAAGAATTTTTCTCTTTGTTTTTGTCTTTCAATATTTTGCTAAGATGTTTCTGGGTGTGTATTTTATTTTATTCTACTTCAAATTGATTAAACTTGTTGAGTGTGTAGTTTATTACAAATACAATTTCTTAGCCATTATTTTTGAGTATTTTTTTCTGTTCTTATCCCTCTCTCTTTTTTGTTCTGGTTCTTCCCTTATGTTAGTGCACTAACCACATTCCCTATTTCTCTTGTACTCTGTTCATGTTTCTTTCTTCCTATTCTCTATTATTCCAATTATACAATCTCTGTTGATATGTGTTCAAGTGTGCTGACTCTTTCTTAATGCTAGATCATATTTACTGTAGATCCCCTCCAGTGTATTTTTCATTTTGATTATCATATTTCTCAACTCCAGTATTTTAACTTTTGAGTATTTTCTATCCTTTAATTTATATTCTCTATTTGATGAGACATTGCTATTCTATCTTAATCATCTTTAAGAATTATTTTATTTGGTTCTTATACTAAACTTTTAGCTTGAGTATAATGTTTATTGATATAATGAAAATACCAGATTCCTCTTAATACCACCATATTTATTGTTTTTTGACACTGACTGTAGGGTTGAACTTCCCCATGCTCTGGTCCAAGTAAATTCAGTTTCTTTGGGAAGAGTTACTGAGGTCTTTGTTCTTATTGCCTCTCTCTCCCACTGTGCAAATCCTCTGTGCCACTGTTACAGAAACGGGGATAATGGCCCATTTCTATAAAAGTAACATGTCTTTTTACCATCAGGGAAGTAAGCAGGGAAAATAACCTCTGGTCTTCTCAGCCTGCTATTTTCAGCATAGAAACTCTACCCTATGAGGAAGATGGGGCATGGGGTATTGGTGCCCAGTATACTTATTTGGGATGGAGCTTTCAAGTTCCAACTTGGGGGGTTGGTAGATTAAGAGATTCTCAGATCTCTTGGAAACTCTTGGTTGGTATAAAGCTTCTCTAACATAGAGCAGTGTGGATGAGAGATTCTGGTGGTCTACTTCTCTAAGGAAGACACTATAGTCCTAGACTTGGAATTGGGTGAGAGGAAGCCCTGTGTTCTTGGTTGATAGATAGAACTTCCAACACATTGAACTAGTGGGGTGGGAGTGTGTCATGGCTTAGATGTCACACTCTTATTTGCTTAATGAGACTTAGTAGATATTCTTGAATAAATGTCCCCCCATTTCCCATATGTCCTTAGGACAACTTCCACAGTCTTTAAATGTTTTCTAAAATAATTATCACCATTTATGGTAAGTACACAGAACTCCTCATACTGTCATTCAGGAAGTCACCTACACCCTTATAGATAATTTTTACTTCTTACTAATACTTAAAAAATAAGTTCTAACTTTTCTACAGTAAGCAGAATTTATATTTTGAAAGAAAATTCCAATTAGAAACATAAACATTAAAATCTAGGCATTTTCTGTGGAGGGAGTCTGCAAGGACAAACATAGACTTTATAACCAATTCATTAGAAATATATCTGTGCATTTAACCTGAGCTATAGGAAGGGCTTGGTCTCTTTTGAGGAGGGAAAAAAAAAAAAATCCATCACTTGCAACAGCATGAAAAAGTCTGATCAGAATGTAACTATGGCTACCATAAAATGGTTAAGAGGTTTGATGCACTGAAATTCTTATATCATGTGAATCTAGATCTTGGTGGGATGTTATTTAAATATAACCTACACCAATTTACTCATCTTACATGTGAAAATTCTGTGTAGTCTTAGTGAGATTGCCATGGCTGGGGTCAGGCCTCCAGATTCCCAGGTCTGGGTGTTCCCAATGGGAATAACATTTGACCTATTATTAGCTTCATCCCTGAAATACATATGATTCTCTGAACAAAGCACATAAATTCTGCAAAGACTTGAAATGTTTAAGTCTAGATTCTGGCACCTACTAGTTGAGTTATTAACTAGGTGAGCTACTCCTCTGAGTTGGAGAAAATACTCAGTTTTCGGTATCTAAGGCTCAAATAGAAAATTGTAATAGAAAATAACTTTATAAACTCCAAAATACTTATCTATTCCAGGATTTCTAGCCACGAACAACAGAACTTGGGCTAGCTAGCTTAGAAAAGTGCTGATTGAATAAGACTGCATAGTGTAAAGGATGAGTGGGAAAGCTGGAAAATCACACCCAGCAAACAGGGGGCACAGGTGGAGGCAGGGCCAACCAGGAGCAGGAGCTGTCACAATCTGGAGACCATCCAGCTGAGGATCATACTCCTGACCCCAACCAGATCCTCACTGCTACATCTTGTTCTCCTCATCACCCTACTTCTCATTATTGCTACCACACCTGTATTCTGATCTTCCTCAAGATTTCAACCATCCAAACCTATCTTTTGGTGAGTGATGGGGCAGCAGCATCCAGCATCTCCAACCCCCACGGTGGGAATGGAATCTAGATGTTGAGCAGCCAAATGATAAAGATCCACTGTAACCATTATTGCTCCTGTGATCCATGTGATCTCCCCTCATTCCTGAGAACCAGTCCAGGAACTTCCAACCTGGCTTGCAAAACAAAAACATTGAAGCCACAGAGACTGAGTGTGTTGCTCATGCCACACAGCCAGGGACTCATGGAACAAAACCAGGAGGACTTTGACCCTGGTATTTTCACTGCCCTCTCTTTGATTCTCAAATCTATGCAAATCCATATAATCTCTGAGTTGGATGATGAAATGCATATTGTGAATTGTGCAGACATTATATTCCACAGTTTGTTACTAACCCTACACATAAAGACATGCATTTTTACAGTTCTGTAAGTGCCATAATTTTGCCGTTTTCTAGTGTCTTCATTGCTATAGGACAGCTAAGCAGATGACTAATTTATTGAGACATATCATACCCCAAGAAAGCCAAGAGGGGAATGAAGAGGGGGTTGCTGAGTCTCTTCAAGCTTAGGAATCAAATATTTATCATTCTACTAAGGTTTTACTTAGTGGCTCTTAGGAATCCAGCATAAGGATTCACCAGCTGAGGGGAGACAGAGACAGAAAATATGACCCTTGTATAGAAGCTCAGTTTTGGGGGAAATATAATCTAGATGGAAAAAATGAACAAATCATTTCAGTGATTACTGGGGACCCACAGCTAAGAAGGTGAAAAAAGAAAACACAATTTAAAAAAGTAGTTTCTCTTAAATTTATTCAAAATTGGAAAACATGTACAACAAGGCTGCATATTGTCACCCTGCTTATTTAACTTTTATGCAGAGTACATCATGTGAAATACTGGACTGGATGAATCACAAAGTGGAATCAAGATGTCCAGGAGAAATATCAACAACCTCAGATATGCAAATGATGCCTTTCTAATGGCAGAAAATGTAGAGAAATTAAAGAGCCTCTTGATGAGGGTAAAAGAAGAAAGTGAAAAGGCTGACTTAGGAGATGGTGTTGAGAAAATGGAATGCTCTCGCACTATTGGTGGGAACGTAAATTGATACAGCCACTAAGGAAGATGGTGTGGAGATTCCTTAAAAAACTAGGAATAAAACCACCATATGACCCAGCAATCCCACTCCTAGGCATATACCCTAAGGAAAACAAAATTGAAAAAGACACTTGCATTCCTTTGTTCATTGCAGCACTATTTACAATAGCTAGAACATGGAAGCAACCTAGGTGTCCATTGACAGATGAATGGATAAAGAAATTGTAGTACTTATACACAATGGAATATTACTCAACCATAATCAGGAACATATTTGAGTCAGTTCTAATGAGGTGGATGAACCTAGAACCTATTATACAGAGTGAAATAAATCAGAAAAAGAAAGATAAATATTGTATTTTAACACATATATACAAAATCCATAAAAATGGTACTGAAGAATTTACTTACAGGGCAGCAATGGAGAAACAGACATAGAGAATAGACTTATGGACATGGGGAGAGGGGAGGAGAGGGTGAAATGTATGGAAAGAGTAACATGTAAACTTACATTACCATGTGTAAAATAGATAGTGAATGGGAATTTGTCGTATGGCTCAGGAAACTCAAACAGGGGCTCTGTATCAACCTAGAAGGTGGGATGGGGAGGGAGATGGCAGAGAGGTTCAAAAGGGAGGGGATATATGTATACCTATGGCTGATTCATGTTGAGGTTTGACAGAAAACAACAAAATTATGTAAAACAGTTATCCAATTAAAAAATAAATCCCTGAGGCTGGTGATTGTAGCCTTGAAATTAAAAGACACTTGCCCCTTGGAAGGAAAGCTATGGCAAGCCTAGACAGCATGTTAAAAAGCAGAGAAATCACCTTGCCAACAAAGGTCCTTGTAGTCAAAGTTTTTCCAGGAGGCATCTCAGGTTGTGCTAGTGGTAAGGAACCCATCTGCCAATGCAGAAGACGTAAGAGACAGGGTTTGGACCCCTGGGTTGAGAAGATCCCTGGAGGAGGAAATGGCAACCCACCCCAGTATTCTTGCCTGGAGCATCCTATGGACAGAGAAGCCTGGAGGGCTACTGTCCACAGTGTCACAAAGAGTCCAAACGCTCGGAAGACACAACTGAAACAACTTAGCACATAGGCATATGGTTTTTCCAGCAGTCAGGTATGGATGTGAGAGTTGGACTCTAAAGAAGGCTGAGCATCAAAAAATTGATGCTTTAGAACTGTGGTGCTAGAGAAGACTCTTGAGAATCCCTTGGACTGCAAGGAAATCAAACCAGTCCATCCTAAAGGAAATCAACCTGAATATTCATTGGAGAGATTGATGCTGAAGCTGAAGCTCCAACCCTGGCCACCTTATGAGACAATCTGACTCATTGTAAAAGATCTTGATGCTGGGAAAGATTGAAGGCAAAAAGAGGAGGGGGCAACAGAGGATGAGATGGTTAGACAGCATCAATGACTCAATGGTCATGAATTTGAGCCAACTCCTGGAGATAAGGACAAGGAAGTCTGGCAAGCTGTAGTCCATGGGGTAGCAAAGAGTTGTACAAGACTTAGTGATTGAACAAGAAATTTACTTCCTTTGTATTCTTTTTAGCACATATTGAAAATAATATTTAATTTAAAAGCTCAACTTTTAAAATTGAATAGCTTTCTTTTCAAATTTAAAATCTCAAGTCTTTAAAATACAAAGTCTTAGGTACCATTTGAGATTTTTATTTCTGAAACTAGGCAATTCCTAGATCTTATCTACCAGGCTACTGATCTTTTCCTTTGTAGAGACCTAAACGCTGTCATTAATGTTTTTATATCATCTCTAACTCAAAGCAGCCAAATTTAACATGCATTTAATATCATTTCCTTCAAGATTTAACTCATCTTTTGGGGCTTGAAGTTCTGAACACAACACATCTGACCTATTTCAAATATTGTGAGCATTTTTTCTCATGAGAAATTTTAGAATTCAATAAAATATTCACTGTGGTGAAAAAGGATGTAGAAGCAGCAATGACCAAGTGTAGCATTGCCCTCAGTCATACTGGCAAGGAGTGCAACTACAGCCATTTCCTTTTTGTTGACCCAAAGGGGACCTTTCTTTCCAAGGAGACAGATCTACATTGATGTGATTAAAGTCCCACCCCAGGGTTCCTCTAAGGCTCTTTACAGTAACTGTGTTCCAACTCAGGTTGAAGTTGATGTGCTCTGGGATGGCTCCTAAAGTGGGTTTCATTCTCAGAGTATACACAGCAAAGAGCTCAATGTTATTTTGATTTTGACGTTTCCCCCAATTGCACTTTACCAAATGTCATTTCTGTGGTGACATTTCCCCTCCTCTTTGCTTGGGTCTAACTCTTATGATCTTAGGAAAAGGGACTATGGGTCAGAGAAACCAACTCTTCTTAGATTGTTTGCTACTTATTTTGATGGAAAGCCATTTTGGTCTTTTTGAGTTGTCTTTTTTATGTGGTACTGGTCATTCCCCATATAGATGTTGTGTGGGATGACTTTGAGGGGAGTGTTGTGTGTTATTTGTCCCTCTCTGTCACTGAATCAGCACTTCACTCTTAGAAAAGTCTGGGGGAGGTACCAAGGACCAATTTAGATCATGAGAGCTTAGTATTTCTGTATTTTCTACTGTGGACTCTGGTCACCAAATGCAGAGAAAAGGCCCACTCAGCACCATGACACAGATGTACACTTTGTAACAGATGGCTTGCTTTTTATTATAACTACTGAAGGTTCTCAAAGGAAAGAGAGTTGTGTAGGATCTGGTGCTCAATCAAAGTTTTTTAGAGGAGTTCGACAGACTACAGACTTAAAAACTGATTTCATAATCCTGAAGCAACCAAACCCCTATAAAACTTAATCAAATATCTGGGCATATTTTAGAGTTTGTAGGTTTTTGGCATTTTCTGAATGTACAACCTAAAATAGATAGTCCTGTTGTCAAGTGTGTAGTGTGACAGTTATTATTCCTCTGACTCATGAGTTTGCTAAATTAATAGATAGTGAATATTACATATTCAAGAGAAAATGGAAAACACTTGCAGAATGGTATGGTAAGGACTAATGAAAATCTATTTCCCCATAAAGCAATGAGAACACTGGAAAAATGTTTGATGGCAACTCTGAAAACCCTGGAGAATAATCCAAAATTAACACAAAAAAAGGAAAATGGCTAAATGTAAGTAATAACAGAGAGTTTGTGTAATTTTAATTTACCTTATTTCCATCTTGCCCTACTTAGTAACCTTGAAAACTGACAGACTTGCCATCATAATAGTTTTGGTAAACAACAGGCTAACAGCTACAAGGCAGAACAGATTTTGAGCCCCGTCCCCCAAAGCCTCATTTGCATAGAATTATCATTACCTAAAATATCTAGCAGTTCCCTTGAAGAAGCTTACTAACAGGCTTCTTTGTTTGACTTGACCCAGAGCATATTTGATGCAAATAGCTTTTTCCCAAAGTCATCTATCAAATAATCAGTGTAAATTGAATAACATTGCAGCTGCTTTCTGTGGTAATGATAGTTGGAACTAACACAAAACCAACAAAAACTTTAAGTTTGGTTTAAGTTCAGTTCAGTCACTCAGTCGTGTCCGACTCTTTGCAACCCCATGAATCACAACACGCCAGGCCTCCCTGTCCATCACCAACTCCCAGAGTTTACTCAAACTCATGTCCATCGGGTCGGTGATGCCATCTAGCCATCTCATCCTCTGTTCTCCCCTTCTCCTCCTGCTCCCAATGCCTCCCAGCATCAGGGTCTTTTCCAATGAGTCAAATTTTCGCATGAGGTGGCCAAAGAATTGGAGCTTCAGCTTCAGCATCAGTCCTTCCAATGAACATGCAGGACTGATCTCCTTTAGGACTGGTTGGATCTCCTTGCACTCCAAGGGACTCTCACAAGTCTTCTCCAACACCATAGTTCAAAAGCATCAATTTTTCAATGCTCAGCATTCTTCACAGTCCAGCTCTCACATCCATACATGACCACTGGAAAAACCATAGCCTTGAATAGACAGACCTTTGTTGGCAAAGTAATGTCTCTGCTTTTTAATATGCTAGCTAGGTTGGTCATACCTTTCCTTCCAAAGAATAAGTGTCTTTTAATTTCATGGCTGCAACCATCCTCAGTGATGTTGGAGCCCCCAAAAATAGTCTGACACTGTTTCTACTGTCTTCCCATCTATTTCCCATGAGTTGATGGGACCAGATGCCATAATCTTAGTTTTCAGAATGTTAAGCTTTAAGCCAACTTTTTCACTCTCCTCTTTCACTTTCATCAAGAGGCTTTTTAGTTCTTCTTCATTTTCTGCCATAAGGGTGATGTCATCTGCATATCTGAGTTTAATGATATTTCTCCCAGCAATCTTGATTCCAGCTTGTGCTTTTTTCAGTCCAGTGTTTCTCATGATGTACTTTGTATATAAGTTAAATAAGCAGGGTGACAATATATAGCCTTGATGTACTCCTTTTCTTATTTGGAACCAGTCTGTTGTTCCATGTCCAGTTCTAACTGTTGCTTCCTGATTTGCATACAGATTTCTCAAGAGGCAAGTCAGGTGGTCTGGTATGCCCATCTCTTTCAGAACTTTCCACAATTTATTGTAATCCACACAGTCGAAGGCTTTGGCATATTCAATAAAGCAGAAATACATGCTTTTTTCTGGAACTCTGTTGCTTTTTCGATGAACCAGCGGATTTTGGCAATTTGATCTCTCATTCTCCTGCCTTTTCTAAAACCAGCTTGAACATCTGGAAGTTCACGGTTCAAGTATTGCTGAAGCCTGGCTTGGAGAATTTGAGCATTACTATACTAGCATGTGAGATGAGTGCAATTGTGCGGTAGTTTGAGCATTCTTTGGGATTGCTTTTCTTAAGGATTGGAATGAAAACTATCCTTTTCCAGTCCTGTGGCCACTGTTGAGTTTTCCAAATTTGCTGGCATATTGAGTGCAACACTTTCACAGCATCATCTTTCAGGATTTGAAAGATCTCACCTGGAATTCCATCACCTCCACTAGCTTTGTTCATAGTGATGCTTTCTAAGGCCCACCTGACTTCACATTCCAGGATGTCTGGCTCTAGGTGAATGATCACACCATTGTGATTATCTGGGTCATGAAGATCTTATTTTTGTACAGTTCTTCTGTGTATTCTTGCCACCTCTTCTTAATATCTTCTTCTTCTGTTAGGTACATACCATTTCTGTCCTTTATTGAGCCCATTTTTGCATGAAAATTTCCCTTGGTATCTCTAATTTTCTTGAAGAGATCTCTAGTCTTTCCCATTCTGTTGTTTTCCTCTATTTCTTTGCACTGATCGCTGAGGAAGGCTTTCTTATCTCTCCTGGCTATTCTTTGGAACTCTGCATTCAAATGGGAATATCTTTCCTTTTCTCCTTTGCTTTTCACTTCTCTTCATTTACAGCTATTTGTAAGGCATCCTCAGACAACCGTTTTGCCTTTTTTCATTTCTTTTCCTTGGGGATGGTCTTGATCCTTGTCGCTTATACAATGTCACGAACCTCCATCCATAGTTCATCAGGCTCTCTGTCTATCAGATCTAGTCCCTAAATCTATTTCTCACGTCCACTGTATATTCATAAGGGATTTGATTTAGGTCATACCTGAATGGTCTAGTGGTTATTCCTATTTTCTTCAATTTAAGTCTGAATTTGGCAGTAAGGAGTTCATGATCTGAGCCATAGTCAGCTCCCAGTCTTGTTTTTGCTGACTGTATAAAGCTTCTCCATCTTTGGCTACAAAGAATATAATCAATCTGATTTCGGTGTTGACCATCTGGTGAAGTCCATGTGTAGAGTCTTCTCTTGTGTTGTTGGAAGAGGGTGTTTGCTATGATCAGTGTGTTCTCTTGACAAAACTCTATTAGCCTTTGTCCTACTTCATTCCGTACTTCATTTGCTTCCTTTGGAAGGCCAAATTTTCCTGTTACTCCAGGTGTTTCTTGACTTCCTACTTTTGCATTCCAGTCCCCTATAATGAAAAGGACATCTCTTTTGGGTGTTAATTCTAAAAGGTCTTGTAGGTCTTCATAGAACCGTTCAACTTCAGCTTCTTCAGCATTACTGGGTGGGGCATAGGCTTGGATTACCATGATATTGAATGGTTTGCCTTGGAAACGAACAAAGATCATTCTGTCATTTTTGAGATTGCATCCAAGTACTGCATTTCAGACTCTTTTGTTGACTATGATGGCTACTCCATTTCATCTAAGGAATTCCTGCCCACAGTAGTAGATATAATGGTCATCTGAGTTAAATTCACCCATTCCAGTTCATTTTAGTTCACTGATTCCTAGAATGTTGACATTCACTCTTGCCAACTGCTGTTTGACCACTTCCAGTTTGCCTTGATTCATGGACCTAACATTCCAAGTTCCTATGCAATATTGTTCTTTACAGCATCAGACCTTGCTTCTACCACCAGTACCATCCAAAACTGGGTATTGTTTTTGCTTTAGAATGGGAGAAAATAATTGCAAATGAAGCAACTGACAAATAATTAATCTCAAATATATACAAGCAACTCTTGCAGCTCAATTCCAGAAAAATAAAAGACCCAATCAAAAAATGGGCCAAAGAACTAAACAGACATTTCTCCAAAGAAGATATTCAGATGGCTAACAAATACATGAAAAGATGCTAAACATCACTCATTATCAGAGAAATGCAAATCAAACCACAATAAGGTACCATCTCATGCCAGTCAAAATGACTGCTATACAAAAAGCTACACACAACAAATGCTGGAGATGGCATGGAGAAATGGGAACCCTCTTACACTCTTGGTGAGAATGCAAACTTGTACAGCCACTATGGAGAACAGTGTGAAGATTCCTTAAAAACCTGGAAATAGTACTGCCATATGACCCAGTAATCCCACTGCTGGGCATACACACCAAGAAAATTAGAATTGAAAGAGACACAGGTACCTCAGTGTTCACCGCAGCACTGTTTATAATAGCCAGGACATGGAAGCAACCTAGGTGCCCATCAGCAGATGAATGGATAAGAAAGCTGTGGTACAGATAGACAATGGAATATTAGTCAACCATTAAAGAGAATACACTTGAATCACTTCTAATAAGGTGGATGAAACTGGATCCTATTATACAGAGTGAAGTAAGTGAGAAAGAAAAACACCAATACAGTATACTAACGCATATATATGGAATTTAGATAAATGCTAACGATAATCCTATATGTGAGACAGCAAAAGAGACAGAGATGTATAGAAGTCTTTGGACTCTGTGGGAGAAGGTGAGGGTGGGATGATTTGAGAGAATAGCATTGAAACATGTATATTAACATATGTGAAACAGATCACCAGTCCAGGTTCGATGCATGAGACAGGGTGCTCAGAGCTGGTGCACTGGGATGACCCGGAGGGATGGGATGGGGAGGGAGGTGGGAGGGGGTTCCAGATGAGGAACACATGTAAACCCATGGCTGATTCATGTCAATGTATGGCAAAAACAACTACAATATTGAAAAGTAATTAGCCTCCAATTAAAATAAATAAATAATAGATAAAATACCTCCTAAATATATATATATATATATACACATATATATATGTATGTATAAAAGCAGAGACATTATTTTCCCAACAAAGGTTCATCTAGTCAAGGCTATGGTTTTCACAATAGTCATGTATGGATGTGAGAGTTGGACTATTAAGAAAGCTGAGTGCCAAAGAATTGATGCTTTTGAACTGCGGTGTTGGAGAAGACTCTTGAGAGTCCCTTGGACTGCAAGGAGATAAAACCAGTGCATCCTAAAGGAAATAAGTCCTGAATATTCATTGGATGGACTGATGCTGAACCTGAAACTCCAATACTTTGGCCGCCTGATGCGAAGAACTGATTCATTTGAAAAGACCTTGATTCTGGGAAAGATTGAAGGTGGGAGGAGAAGGGGACGACAGAGGATGAGATGGTTGGGTGGCATCACTGACTCAAAGGACATGAGTTTGAGTAAACTCTGGGAGTTGGCAATGGACAGGGAGGCCTGGCGTGCTGCAGTCCATGGGGTCACAAAGAGTTGGACATGACTGAGCGACTGAACTGCACTGAACTTTCTCAACAGGATTCTTTGAATTAAGATCCACATTATTCATTTGACTCCCAATCCCTCAATTCCTATTTCTTTTATCCATGAAATTTAATTATTGAAGAAAGACCAGTGATCCTACTGAGTTTCCACATCCTAGATTTTGCTAATTGCATCCTTGTGATGTCATTGAGCATGTGCTTTTGTCAACTGAATTTCCTACAAACTGGAAGAGGGATATAAAAAATAATACACATCAAAAAACTATATATAAAATTTGATTTGATACACATTTAACATTTTGCTGTGTTTCCATAGATATCTTGGAATGCACTCAAAAGTTTTTAATGGTTTCCTTGATTTATTTATTTTAGTTTACTTTATTTTGGCTCATTTCTTTCTTTACTCATCCCTTGACTAAATGTTGTTCATATTATATTTTCCAAATAGTTCCAATGATTTCTGAGTCTCTTCTCATTTTATTCAACTCATTTGTTTTTCCTTTGCTATTTAGATTTAATAATTAGCTTGAATCTGTTTTCAAGATTTTTTCTATTCTTTCCATTCTACTATTGAGCTCATCTAGCATTTCCTGTCACAGACTATAGTTTCAACTTCTGATATTTATTTTATTTTGTTTTCATAGTTTTTATTTCTTTTCTAAGAATATTTATTTTTCTATTCACTTCAAAGTGTTTTGTTTTGTTTGCATTTACCAAATATGGGACAAAGTAGTTCTAGCCACCATATAATTTTTTGTCTCCATTTATCCATTGAGCACTTAAGTTGTTTCCATGTCTTGGCTGTTGGAAATAATGCTGTAATGAACATTGGAATGTGGATATCTCTTCAATATCTATATGGTATTCCTGGATCTTAAGGTAGTTCTATATCTATTTTTTGAGAATTCATAATGTTTGGGTTTCCTTGGTAGCTCAGACAGTAAAGAATATGTCCACATATTCTTTATGTGGACATAAAGAATGTCCACATAAAGATATGTCCACATATCTCCACAATATGGGAGACCTGGGTTCAATCCCTGGGTTGGGAAGATCCTCTGGAGAGCAATAACAAAACATTTTTTCCATGATAGCTACACCAATGTACACTCTCAGTAACTCTCAGTACACTCTCAATGCACAGGGAGACTTCCCTGGTGTTCCAGGATTTAAGACTCCATGCTCCTAATACAGTAGGCCTGTGTCCTATCCTTGATCAGGGAACTAGATCCCACATGCCACAACTAAAAGTTTTGATGCCACAACTAAAGATCCTGCTGGCCACAATGATGATCAAAGATTCCGCTGCTGCTGCTGCTAAGTTGCTTCAGTCATGTCCGACTCTTTGTGACCCCATGGACCGCAGCCTACCAGGCTCCTCTGCCCATGGGATTTTCCAGGCAAGAGTATTGGAGTGGATTGCCATTGCCTTCTCCAAAAGATCCCGCGTGCTACAGCTAAGACCTGGCACAACCAAATAAATAAATAAAAGAATATTTCACAAAGATCTCTTTTTTTCCATATCATTTCCAATACTTGTTATCACTTACCTTTTTGATAACAGCCATTCTAACAAATGTGAATTGATATCTCATTGTGGGTTTGATTTGTATTTCTGATACCTGATAATTAGTGAAGTCAAGCATCATTTTTACGTAGCAGTTGGACATTTGTATGTCTTGTTTGGAAAAATGTCTACTCATATTCTCTGCTCACTTTTGATTGTAGTGCTTGCTGTTTTGTTATTGAATTGTGCGAGCTCTGTATATACTTTAGCTATTAACCCCTCATTTTTTTTTATTTTTGTATTAACCCCTTTGATTTCTTGTAGGAGATTTTTGTTATTGTTGTTTCAGTTCTTACATTTAAGTCTATAATTTATTTTAATTTGTCTTTTGCAAACAGTGTAAAATAGGCATCTAATTTTATGCTCCTGCATGTGATTATTCAGTTTTCAAACCACCATGTATAAGACGCTATACGTTCTCTAATTAATATTCTTGACTTCTTTGTCAAATATTACTTGACTGACTATGTGAGATTTTATTACTGGGTTCTTAACTTTATAGCATTGGTAAATGTGTCTATTTTTTTTTTTTTTTATACCAAGGGCATATGTATTTAGATTATTATAGTAGTATAGTTTGATATCAAGAATTATAATAAATCCAGAATTTTTTCTCAAGATTGCTTTGGCTAGGCAGGGTATTTTGTGATTTTATACAACTTTTAGGATTTTTTTTTCTTGTTTTAGAAAATAGCATTCAGATTTTGATAGGGATTGCATTGAACTTATATATTACTCTGGGTACTTTGGACATTTTAGCAATATTATTTTCAATCCATGAACATTGAATATTTGTCGGTGTACAGATCTTTCAAATTCTTGGTTAAATTTATTCCTAAGTATTTTATTACTTTTTTCTATTAAAATGCATTTATTATCTACTTTGTGATTAATAAAGGCTTCTCTGGTAGCTCAGCTGGTAAAGAATCTGCCTGCAAAGCAGGAGATCCTGATTTGAGTCCTGGGTCAGGAAGATCCTCTGTAGAAGGGATAGACTACCCACTCCAGTATTCTTGGGCTTCCCTCGCGGCTCAGCTGGTAAAGAATCTGCCTGCAATGTGGGAGACCTGGGTTCGATTCCTGGGTTATGAGATCCCCTGGGGAAGGGAAAGGCTACCCACTCCAGAGAGCCAGACATGACTGAATGACTTTCACTTCATTTGTGATTAGTATATGGCAACAATAAAAAAGAAAACTAGTCGCTGACTCCACCGGTCAGCAACATGGTGGAGCAAAAGCCCCTTTTGTCTTTCCCTTCAAGCTACAACCAGTAAATGTGACCAGTTAGTGCAAGTAAGAAAAACCAAAAGCCTGTGCTGGAGCACCACTTTCTGGAAAGCAAGAGGTCTCTAGTTTCTCACCTGTTGGTACTTCAAATGTGCTTGTAGAAAACACATCAAGCACTATGGTGAACCATAGTGTAACTGTAACATTGTACCGCAAAAATAGAATGACATTTTGTTTATCATTTCCTTTGCTGTGCAAAACCTTTTAAGTTTAACTAGGTCCCATTTATTTATTTTTGGTTTTCTTTTCATTAGTCTAAAAGATAGATCAAAAAAGATCATACTGTGATTTATGTTAGAGAGTGTTCTGCCTATGTTTTCCTCTAAAGAGTTTTAGAGTATCCAGCCTTATATTTAGGTATTTAGTCCATTTGGAGTTTATTTTTGTATGGTGTTAGGAAGTGCCTTAATTTCATTCTTTTACATGTAGCTGTACAATTTTCCCAGCACCATTTATTGAAGGGGCTGTCTTTTCTCCATTGTATATTTTTGTCTCTTTTATCATAGATTAGGTAATCATAGGTGAGTGAATTTATCTCTGAACTTTCTCATTCCATTGATCTATATTTCTGTTTTTGTGCCAGTATAATACCATTTGATAACTGTAGCTTTTTAGAATAGTATGAAGTCAGGGAGCCTGACTTCTCCAGCTTTGGTTTTCTTTCTCAAGATTGCTTTGGCTATTCAGGGTCTTTTCTGTTTCCATACAAATTGCAGTTTTTTTTGTTCAAATACTTTAAAAAATGCCATTGGTAGTTTGATCGGGATTACACTGAATCTGTGTAAACCATAAACAAACTGAAAAGACAGCCCTCAGAATGGGAGAAAATATTTGTAAATGAGGCAACGGATAAAAGATTAATCTCCAAATTATACAAACTCCTGTAGCTCAATTAACAAAAATAAAGATAAAATCAGCGGAAGATCTAAGTAGACATTTCTCCAAAGAAGTCATACACACAGTTAAAAAGCATGTTAAAAGGTGTTCAACATCACTACTTATGGAGAAATAAAATCAAAACTACAATTAGGAGGTATCATCTAACACCCACAAGAATGACCATCAAGAAATCTACAAACAATAAATGCTGTGAGTGTGCAGAAAAGGAAGCCATCTACAAGGTGTATAGGAACAAATTGGTATAGCTACTATGGAGAAAGTTAGAGGTTCCTTGAAAAAAAAGAGCTACCATATGATCCTGCAACCACACTCCTGGGCCTATATCTAGAGAAAATCATAGTTACAAATGATGCATGCACCCTAATACTCATTTTAGCACTATTTAAAATATCCAGGACATGGAAGCAAACTAAATATCCATCAGGAGAGAAATGAATAAAGAACTGGTGATACATATATGCAATAGAATATTCCTCAACCATAGAAAAGAACAAAAGAATACCATCTACAGGAACATAGATGGACCTAGAATTTTTCATACTGAGTGAAATAAATCAGGTAGAGAAAGACAAATATCATATTATATTGTTTATGTGTGGAGTATACTTTTAAAAAAGATACAAATGAACTTATCTACAAAACAGAAATAGAGCTACAGATGTAGAAAATGAGGGGGGAAAGGGGAAGTGATAAATTGAAAGACTGAAATTAACAAACACATAAAATACTATATATAAAATAGAAACAATAAGGATTTACTGTACAGTACAGGGAGTTTGCTTCAATAGTTTGTAATGACCTATATAGGAAAAGAATCTGAAAAAGAGTCAATTTAGGTATATATGTATAGTATATTCACTTTGCTGTATAGTAGAAACTAACACAACATTGTAAATCAACTATACCTCAATAAAAAGTTTAAAAAAAAAAAAAAAAGAAATTACCCCATGAGTCCATTAGCACTTTTCAGTATAAACCCTATAGACAAAGAGGGAGTGGAATGCCATTCTTAAAATACAGAAAGATAAAAACTGTCACCCAAGAATGCTCTATCCAGCAAAGTTGTCCTTTAGGTACAAAGAAGAAATAAAGGCTTTCTAAAACAAACAAAAGCTGAGGAAGTCCATCAACACTACACCTGCCTTACAAGAAATAACTGAAAGGTGCTCTTCTATCAAAAAAATAAAGGCAAAAGTAAACAAGACTTTGAGTAAGGTGAGAAATAAACAGAATCAGAAAATTGTAATTCTTCAACAAAATAGGCTATTAAACATTTTATTATAGCATAAAGATTAGAAAGGGGGAGATGAAAAGAAACGAATAACTGTAGCTCCTTCAATTTGGTAACAAACTCACAAAATAAAAAGAGATAGTTTTACATAACAAAAACAAAAGGGGAAGAAGAAAAGGATGGAACCTGAATGAGTAATGAAAAAGATACAATCTTATTGGTAGGCTAGAGATAGGTTTATCTATTAGATGATTTACACTTCTCCTATTGTTGTTCAGTTGCTAAGTTGTCTCTGATTCTTCAACCCCTGATTCTACAGCAAACCAGGCTTCCTTGTCCTTCACCATCTCCCAGGGTTTGCTCAAATGCATGTCCATTGAGTTGTTGATGGAATCCAACCATTGAATCAGGTGGTCAAAGTATTGGAGCTTCAGCTTCAGCATCAGTCTTTCCAGTGAATATTCAGGGTTGATTTTCTTTAGGATTGACTGTTCTATCTTCTTGCAGTCCAAGGGACTCTCAAGAGTCTTCTCCAGCACCACAGTTCTAAACCACCAATTCTTTAGCACTCAGTCTTCTTTATAGTCCAACTCTCACATCCATACATGACTACTGGAAAAACATAGCTCTGACATACAGACCATTGTTGGTAAAGTAATGTATCTGCTTTTTAATATACTGTTGAGGGTTGTCATAACTTTTCTTGCAAGGAGTAAGCATCTTTGAATTTCATGACTTCAGTCACCATCCACAGTAATTTTAGACCCCAAGAAAGTAAAGTCTATCACTGTTTCCATTTTCTCTCCATCATGAAGTGATGGGACCGAATGCCATGATCTTAATTTTTTGAAAGTTGAGTTTTTTTCACTCTCTTCTTTCACCTTCATCAAGAGGCTCTTTGGTTCCTCTTCACTTCCTGCCATTAAGATGGTGTCATCTGCATATCTGAGGTTATTGGCATTTCTGCCAGCAATCTTGACTCCAGCTTAAGCTTCATCCAGGCCAGCATTTCCCATGATGTACTCTGCATAGTATTTACATAAGCAGGGTGACAACATACAGCCTTGATGTACTCCTTTACTCAATTTTGAGCCAGTCTGTTGTTCCATGTCTGGTTCTAACTGTTGCTTCTTGACCTGCATACAAGTTTTTATGGAGGCAGGTAAGATGTTCTGGTATTCCCATCCCATTAAGAATTTTCCACCGTTTGTTGTGATCTGCACAGTCAAAGGCTTTAGCATAGTCAATGAAGCAGAAGTAGATATTTTTCTGGAATTGCCTTGCTTTTTCTATGATCCAACGAATGTTGGCAGCTTGATCTCTGGTTCCTCTGCCTTTTCTAAATCCAATTTGTACATCTGGAATTCCTGGTTCACATACTATTGAATCCTAGATTGAAGGATTTTGAACAATTCCTTGCTCACATGTGTAATGAATGCAAGTGTGCAGTAGCTTGAACATTTTCTAGAATTACCTTTTTTTGGAATTGGAATGAAAACTTATCTTTTCCAGTCCTGTGGCCACTGCTGAGTTTTCCAAATATGCTGGCATATTGAGTGCAGCACTTTCACAGCATCAACTTTAGGATTTAAAATAGCTCATTCGGCCTCTACTAACTTTGTTTGTAGTAATGCTTCCTAAGGCCCACTTGACTTCACCTCCAGGATGTCTGGCTTAAGGTTAATGATCACACCATCGTGGTTATCCAGGTTATTAAGACCTTTTTTGTACCATTCTTCTGCGAATTCTTGCCACCTCTTCTTAACCTCTTCTGCTTCTGTTAGGTCCATACCATTTCTCATTTATTGTGCCCATCTTTATGTTAAGTATTTCCTTAGTATCTCTAATTTTCTCCATGAGATCTCTAGTCTTTCCTTTTCTATTTTTTTTTTCTTCTATTTCTTTTCATTGTTCAGTTAAGAAGGCTCTCATATCTCTCATTGCTATTCTTTGGAACTCTGCCTTCAGATGGGTATAACTTTCCTTTTCCTCTTTGCCTCTCATGTCTCTTCTAAAAATCTCATGGTAACCTCAAAATGCAAATCTAGAGCAGAGACAGAAAGTATATTAAAGAGGAAACTGAGAAAAATTTCATGGAAAACTATGAAACCAAAATGTCAGGCAGAAACAAAAGGGAAAAGAAATAATGAAGATACAGAGCAAGCAGAAAACAAAACACTGAATGGCAGAACTAAATCCCCATCACCTTAAATGTAAATAGATTGAATTCACCAATCAGAAGGTATAAAATGGCTAAGTGGATTTTTAAAAAAGAAAAAGCAAAATATACACTGTCTCCAAGAGAATCACCTCTAAAGATCAGCTCTAGAGAAAAGCATGGGCTTAAAGAGGAAGGATGGAAAATGATATTGCAAGCTAACTGCTGCCAGAAGAAACTAGGTGTAGCCATACTCATATAAGACAAAATAGACTCCATGTCAAAAAATGTAACAAGAGACCAAAATGGACATTTCATCAAGGAGACATAATAGTGAATAATATGTATGCAGCTAACATAGCAGCACCAAAACATACAAAGCAATTGTTGAGACCTTTAGGGAGAAATTGACAGCAGCACTATGATCATAGGAGAATTTAATACTCCACTTACATCAATGGATAGATTATTCAGACAGAAAGTCAACCATGAAACAGCAGCCTTAGATAAAACTTTAGACCAGATGAACTTAATAGATTTATACAGAACATTTCATACACATGCAGCTTAATACACATTCTTCTCAATTTCACATGAAATATTCTCAAGAATAGTTCATATGTTGAAACATGAAACAAGTCAAAATAAATTTGAGAATTTTTAAATCATATCAATCATGTTTTTCCGATCAGGAAGATATGAAACTAGAAATCAACTACAAGAAACTGGAGAAATCACAAATATGTGAAGACTTAACAACATGCTACTGAATAATTATTGACTCAAGAAAGAAATTAAAGGAGAAGTAAAAATTCATCTAAAGACAAATAATAATATAATACCAATGTATTATATGTATGTATGTATGTACATACATTATATGTATGTATGTATGTATGTATGTATGTATGTATTATATGTATTATATGTATGGGATAGAGCAAAAACAGTACTAGGAGGGAAGTTTATCATACTACAGGTCTACCTTAGAGAAACAAGAATCTCAAATAGACAATCTCATCGTATACTTAAAGGAACTAGACAAAGAGTAATAAAGTCCAAAGTCAGTAGAATGAAAGAAGTTATAAAAATCAGAGCAGAAATAAATGAAATAGTCTAAAAAATCAATGAAATTAAGAGCTGGTTCCTTGAAAAGATAAAATTGACAAAACGTTAGCTAGACTCACTAAGAACAAAAGAGAGAAAGCTCAGATAAAATCAGAAATGAAAGAGAAGTAACAATGGATACCACAGAAGTACAAAAGTTTATAAGAGAATATGAAGAACTGCTATACGATAACAAGTAGGCTTCCCTGGCGGCTCAGTGGTTAATTCTGACTGCCAGTGCAGAAGATGTGGGTTTGATCCCTGAGTTGAGAAGATCCCCTGGAGAAGGAAATGGCAACCCACTCCAGACTCCAGCATTCTTGCCTGGGAAATCCCATTAACAGAGGAGCCTGGTGGCCTACAGTCAATGAGATTGCAAAAGAGTCAGGCATGATATAGTAACTAACTAATTGGACAACTTATAAGAAACACAGAAATTCTTGGAATCATACAACTTTCTAAGACCAAATCATGAAGAAATAGAAAACCTGAATAGACTGAGTTATTGAGAGGGGCATTAGTAGTGTCTGACTCTTTGCAACCCTATGAGCTGTAGGCTGCCAGACTCTTCTGTCCATGATTTTGTCAATGGGATTTTTTAGGCAAGAACACTGAAGTGGGTTGCCATTTCCTCCTCCAAGGGATCTTCCTGACTCAGGGATTGAACCTGCATTTCTTATGTCTCCTGCATTGCAGGCAGATTCCTTATCGACTGGGCCAGTGGGGTAACCCCAAAAGAGATTGAAATAGTAATCAAGAATCTTCTTTAAACCAAAAGTTCAGGACCAGATACCTCTATAGTCTTCAGTTCAGTGATCTGTGATGACCTAGAGAGATGGGATGGGAGGAATAGGAAGAAGGCTCAAAGAGGAGAGGATATATGTATGCATATAGCTGATTCACTTCTTCATACAGCAAGACTCGGCATTATAAGGCAACGAAACTGCAATAAAAAAAGAAATAGTAAAAAGAAGAAGTGAAAGCCCTTATGCATCTGTGGGTGGAGGCATGCTGGGGTATGCTGTGGTCCTGCTCCAGTGGTGCTGGGTGCCGTGTTCAGTGGTGTGTGGCAGCACTGGTCCAGGAGGGCGGGAGGTCTGGATCAGGATACTGGGGTCAATAACATCAACTGTGTGTATTTGTTGAACACTAGGGGGGATCCACAGAAACTGCCAAGGCTGTTAGGGTCTTCTGTGGCACGTCTGTGTCCAACAGCTAGGGACCACAGCAGGAGTGTGGGAGCCCAGAGCTGGCGTTGCACCCACGCTGCTGCAGCAGTAGGGCCAGCCAGAGACGGCTGGGTGTTATCAGGGGCTGGCTGCTGACACACGTGTAGTGATGGGGACCAGGTTGGGCAGCAAGGGCGGGGGCCAACTGCAGACACAAGAGTACCAGGGAGCATTGCTGTTGACATGTACTACAGCGACTGCTGAGTCTCACCACCAGTGCATTGCTGTGTGGGTTGGTGACAGAGGTTGAAGAAGGGCCATGTGGGCACCCAGCTGCAGTTGAGTGCAGGGGGATAGGCCAGTGACAGAGAGAAGGTACCGATCTGGGCCAGCAAGCCACTGTGAGTGGCCTGGCTGCTGGCTGCACAGCCTCCTACTGTGTGCATGCACACAGTGGAAACTGACGAATGTGTCAGAACAGCAGCATGCATGTCTACAGCTAGAGGGATAGCCTAGCATATGTGTATGGTGCTAAAGGTCACCTGTTTTTGCTTGTGGCTAGCCATCAACTGCTGATCTTTATGGCGAATTGGGAGCTAGGGTCTTGTTGATGTCACTCCAGAACTGGAATATATTTCTTCTCCTAAATGGTAGCTTCAGATCAGAAGTTTTGCCTAATTTGAATTTAGTATTTTTTTAAAGCTTTTGCTGTGCTACTGTGGCTCTGTCCCACTCAGGCTGTAGTTTGACTAGTATTATGGTTTAAATTCTATTTCATTTCTCAAAACCTCCATGCTGGTTTGGTTTTACTACGCATGTGGTGTTCAGGGGTGACACTGAGACACTGATTGTGGATTTATGTAGTGAGCAGTGGGTTCCTTTCTCAATACTTTCCTATCAGGGACCACTCCACCAATGCTCTCAGACCACAGAGCTTTCTGTTGAGAGTTCTAATTTCTCATCCTTCTGCACTGCCTCACAACTGGGCCTGCCATGGGACAGAGTTGTGAGAAAAATGGCATCTTCAATTCCATGAAGGTCGCTACTTTATGTTTTAATTCTCTTCCACATTTTTCCTGCTTTAGTTTACTTTTATTAGTTCTTAGGTAGCTGCTTTATGTGGATCGTCCTGAGATTTTCATTTTAGTGAGCAAGAAATGTATACTGTTATGTATTTATATGATCATAGCAGGACTGGAAATTCTCTGGCTGCCATTTAAATGTTCTTAGTCATATTTTTAAGAGAAATTTTTCTACTCTTGTTAGTACACAAAACTTAAATATGTATATCTATGTCAACAATTTTAGAATATTTTTATACCTTCTGTCTTCAATTTTGCTTCCACCCCTTTCAACTGTCTTATGGGAAGATGATAGCTCATATTTTAGACTTTCTCACTGTATCTTCTGCTTTCTATCATTTCTTTTCTATTTTTCATTACTTTTTTCCTCTTTGTCCTTCTAAGTAGTTTTTGTTTTTCTTTTCAGTTGGGTGTAAACATTTACGAAATCAGTCCATTGAGTCTGTCATTTTAGTTATTCCATTCTTCATTCTCAAATTTCTATTTGGTCCTACTTATGGTCTCTAATTCTGTGGTTAAATTTTAATGTTGCTATTTTTATTTATTTGAATAAGTGGAATTTCTGTTTGAGTCATTTATATTGCTTGTCTCCTCATGTGCAAGCTTATTTTTTGTTTGTTTCTGTGGCATTTATTTTGTTAAATGATTTGTAAAAATGATTTGAAGCCCAGGATGGTGTTATATGGGGCTTCCTGGTGGCTCAGAGAGTAAAGAGTCTACCTGCAATGTGGGAGACCCAGGTTCGATCCCTGGGTTGGAAAGATCCCCTGGAGAAGGAAATGGCAACCCACTCCAGTATTCTTGCCTGGAAAATCCCCATGGGCAAAGGAGCCTGGTGGGCTACAGTCCATAGGGTCGCAAAGAGTTTGACATGACTGAGCAACTTCATTTCCTTTCTTTCTACAATGTTATATTATCCCAGGAAAAAAAAATTGCATATTCTATTTTACTTTCCAAGTAATATGCTAAGTCCAATTTCAAGATCTGAAATTGTTTATAGCATATTTTTAGTCTCAGCTTACTTTTAGTTCATCATGATCACTACTATGTATTCCTTTAGTGTTCCCATTCAAATTGATGGGGTTTATTATGGCTCCAGGCTCCCCAGGTGGCCCTAGTGCTTTAAAAAAAAAAAACTGCCTGCCAATGTAGGAGATGCAAGAGACTCAGCTTGGATCCCTGGGTCAGGAAGATCCCCTGGAGGAGGGCATGTCAACCCAGTCCAGTATCCTTGCCTGGAAAACCTCATAAACTGAGGAGCTTGGAAGGCTACAGTCCATGGTGTTGCACAGAGTCACATGTGACTGAAGTGACTTAGCATGCATACACACATCATAGTTCCAACTTGAGTGACTGTAAAACAAACAAACAACAACAACAAAACTGGAAAAACACCAAAAACCTTCTGTGAGTCACCTAAGTAACCTCTTTGAAATGAACAAACAATTCCAAGGAAAAAGATGCCCCAAACTCTATGCTTACTTCCCTGAGCCTTCATCTTCCCCGGGATCATTACATAGAGGTTCTTCACTATTTCAATCTCTCTAATGTGTTCAAGCAGCCTTTAAAGATACCTTCTTTTGCTTTTATGTTGTCCTTAGTGGCAGCTTTGATTCATATTCCTTAGTGCACCATAGCTGCAGAAATCCCCAAGATTAATGTATAAGCTGCCAGGCAAGTATGCAGAATGAAGGATGTTGAAAATAAACCTGAAAACCAACCACTTGTTTTATTCAGGGATCAATGGTTGGTTAATGTTTCTCTTCTTTCCTTAACATGAAATCTTCCAAATATTTTATGGACAACTAAAACATCTAATTCCCTTTCCTTTTCAGCTACAAATACAAGGATTTTGAGTCATTTTGTAGAAGGGAATGGCCAAGCCTTCCTTCCTCTCATCCCCTCTTCATTGGCCAGAATGTGACTGTGGTGTTGAGCCATTTTTCATTATCCAAGGCAACACTAGAGATGCTGTGAAACCATCATACTGGCCTTAAGCTATATACCCAGATGTTGCATGAGAGAGGATATATTTTTATTCTATTCAAGCCATTGTAGATGAAGACTTTTTGTTTCCAGTCTGATCTGTTCCACTATAATCTGATTAACATAAAATTTACTACCAAGAGTGGATTGCTGCTAAATTAACCAAATGCATA
The DNA here is from genome assembly GCF_910594005.1 of Cervus elaphus. Taxonomy (NCBI): domain Eukaryota; kingdom Metazoa; phylum Chordata; class Mammalia; order Artiodactyla; family Cervidae; genus Cervus; species Cervus elaphus. Next base: position 4,818,964 of record NC_057847.1, read on the forward strand.
TGTACAAATGTACAAATATATTTTTGTACATATTTTACAGTTGGTCAGTCATATCCAACTTTTTGCGACCCCATGGACTGTAGCCTGCCAGGCTCCTCTGTCCATGGGGATTCTCCAGCAAGAATACTGTAGAAGGTTGCCATGCCCTCCCACAGAGGATCTTCCCAGCCCAGGGATAGAACCCAGGTCTCCTGCATTGCAGGTGGATTCTTTACCATCTGACCCACCAGGGAAGCCCAAGAATGTTAGTGTGGGTAGCCTATCCTGTCTCCAGGGGATCTTCCCAACCCAGGAATTGAACCAGGGTTTCCTGCACTGTAGGTGAATTATGTTGCAGCTGAGCTACCACGGAAGCCCTATGCACATGTAGCATTACCTTAGTGCAGGTAACCTATAGAAATCGGAGATGACTAGAAAATGCATTTCCCTTTGGAGACTCCAGAAAGGTTGGCAGGGTTTGTAGTCCTGCCAATATCTTGATGTTAGCCCTGTCAGATATTCCAGGTTTCTGACCCTCCAGAACATTAAGATAATAAAGTTGTGTTGTTTTTTAGTCACCAAGTTTATCATAATTTGTTAGTTGTGTAAGAACTGAGGTAGGAGATGGATGGGCTCCAGGTTAAGAATTTATAGCTAGCCTCCTGTTTACATATCCTGAGGAAGGAAGCAGGTGGCTTTGATATTCACAATCCACCTCTTGTTTACATTTCAAATAGCAATAACAATAGAAATAGGGTAAATAACCAGCCTTTGACTCCTGTGGACACAGTAAGATAACAGTTATGACAGAAACAGAGTGTAAAAGATCAAGATGTCTTATTTCCCATCCTTGGGGCAAAGGAGACACTGCAGATTCACAGAAAGACTCTTTGGGGATCAAAAATGAGGGGGTACCACCTGAGAATAGGTGATGCCAAGGCCTGCCTCATAGGTCTCTGGGCTGGAATCCATGCAACGTGCAGAGTGGGAAGAGTCTTAAGGCAGGTCAGTTGTGGAAAAGGAAATCAGACAATTGGCCAAAGGTAAACAAAGACCTGGAAGAACTGCCCTATATACGTGATTTAACCTTCTCTTTACTGTACTCCTCATCACTAGGGAGGACACTCACATGCTTACTCCCCAAGTGTGCATCCCTGTATTGCTTCTGGCTTAAATAAACTATTTCTCTATGTGCTCTCACATTTGTTGTGCTGTGTCTCTGATAATAAACTTTGCATCTCTCTTAGTTTTTGCCTCCTTGGAAATGCCTTTTTCAACGGATGCAAGGGCCAAGGGAATTTTGCTTCTAGCCTCTAACCCCTGGTGGACTAGTAATTATGATTGCTGGTTTTCATACAGGCTACCCAGGTTCAATTCCTGGGCAGGTAACTAAGGTCTTGCTTAAAGCTACAGCTCACTGTTGCCTCTCTGAGGTCATTATGAATAAACTGAGGTAGGCTTCAGATCCACATCATCTAACTCCTGTTCTAAACTATGTCTTTTGCTTAGTGACTTTCATTATATCATAGAAAATCATTTCACAAAATTTTCTCTTGCAAAACCTTGAAAAGGAGACCACAATTTCATCTTCACTAAAGCCTTCAAGGAAGAAAAAATTGAGCCTTTGAAGAAAGGTTTCTGAACAAGGTACTTTTCAGTCAACAGATTGTGGCTTGAAGGCATTATGTAGCAGTTTAGGTTAAAAACCCTTAGCTAGGCAATGGGGCTATCACTGTGGCATAAATCATAAAAGGGATGTTAATTCCTGTCCAAGCCTCTGGTTTCAGATGACCCCAAGATAGGTACCTCTGTGTGTGTGTGTGTCTGTGTGTGTCTGTGTATGTGTGGGAGTGTGTGTGTGAGAGAGAGAGAGAGAGAAACAAGGAGAGGAAAGAGGGGAAAGTTAATTAATCAAAGACCAGATGTTTCAAGACTGCATATTTAGAAGGGATCTCTTGGGCTATAGATGCAAACATTGTAGATACATAAACAGTGTTTGAAGAAATTGATTTCAGAAGCAATTCCAAGTTTAGTCTTAGACATCCAGGATGCCAACATTCACCTCTAGGAAACTGCCTATGAAAGGTTAGCAATCCAGCAATCCCCCAAAAGGGCCTTGTCTCTGATGTCCATTTCATACCAGGGTTTGGAGATTAATAGACAAAGAACAACTTCTCAGAGGGAAAAACTTGGCATGGCCTGATGGGCATTCCATTCCTAAGTGATTGTGATTCCTGAAAAGTGTGATCCTTGCAGGAACTGAATGGGGATTTGGGTTTTGTTCCTTTCAGAAGGAATGAGTATGGTATCTGGTAGGAACAAGGGTACTCGTGGGTATTTGAGTGTGTTCTAGGAGGTGGACTGACACCCTCTCCATAACAGAACTCTTGACTTCCCTACCCTGGTTGCCCTTGCAGTTAGGTGTGGACACCTAACAACATTCTGCTCAACCATGTGAGCATGAGTGACCTCTCCTCATTTCTTCTCCACTCTCCTACGGCTAGAACGTGGCTAAGGCTATGAGCCATCCTGGGCATTGTGAATGAGTGCAATGTCTTATCCCTGCAGAGATCCAGGAAAGGAGACTGAGGTTCAGCACCACTGATCCATCACATTTGCCATGGACTGACTGTCTCGATAGTTATTCCATAGAAAATAAATCTCTGCCTTGTTTAAATGTCTGCCTTTGAAGTCTCTTGTTAACAGTAACATCGTTTGTAATTTAACAACATCCACAAATTAACAAAATGTTTCCTACTTTTGATTCAGTAATGAAGAAAATATTTAAATCTGAGAATGCATAAAACTGGAGTCAGTAAATGTATGCTTTTATTCAGCGTCCTCTTCCAAGAAATGAACAGTAAGTATAAAATTCTGCCCTGCCATGTAAAAGTATTCTGGCTGTCAGGAAGAAAATTGTTTATGTTACTTTATAGAATGAGGACAAAGATAAAAGAATATTTCTTCCTGATACTGAAAATGTCAGCAAAAGCCATTTATATAGTTTTAAGAGGTTTGTTCAAGTTTCAAGTGTTATATCACATCAGTAGATTGAGTAGCTTGAAAAGCCTCAAACTATCACTTATAGAGCTGAAGAACCTGTAAAGCAGAAGATAATCAGATTTTGTAAGACTAAAATGTAGTCCCAACTGCTCAGTCATTGGATTTGCCTCATCCTCAGCACTTAATGTTTCCTTTTCTCTTCTGATAAAGAAATTAAGGATGTCTTCAGAAATATGTAAAAACCACATCCAATTCCTGCAGCAAATCAAGGAAATGAGGCCTTTTGCTTAATGTAATCACACAGGGGGACTAAGAATTAATCTGCTACTCTATTTCAATCTCCCAGCCCCCTTTGTAGTGCCTGGTGAACTCTCAAAATAACGTTTTAAGAATGGCTTTTATGTAACGTTGAGCAGATAAAAGTTAGGGTTTGTGTGAGTGTGTGTGTCTGTGTTAGAAGGCACCATCTTATTTAACCTAATTACAGAAGGGGCATCTTATTATCATTTCCCTCTAGAAGTAAGCCCTATCCTACATTTTATGTTTAAATTTTCCTTATTATTTCTTCATAACTTTATTTTGAAAGTGTTTATATTTTTCATAATATATTGCTTTTCTTGGCACATCATGGTTTAAACTTTGTATACATCTAAGCATACTGCATACTATAAAACTTCTCTGACTTAAAAAAAAAAATATCGTGTCCCTGAAATATGTTTGTGCTGTTATGTCACTGTTGAATACTATTCTATTGTATGATCATTCAATTGTGACATATAGGCTAATATTCAATTTATTCCCAGTTCTTTGCTACTACAAGTGGTTAAAGTCAACAGTCCTTTATGCTTCTGGGTACATGTACTCCAGGGTTTCTCCAGGTAGTAGAACTGTTGGGTCATAGAGACTGCACATTTCTAGCACTAACAGATTATGACAAGTTGTTTTTTCAAAGTGGTTGAACAATGTATAACATCCACCAGCTATGTATGAGGGTTCTACATGCCTTTGACAAAATTTAGTAATGTCAGATTTTTCAATTTTGTTTCTAACCTGGTAGGTATTAAAAAGCATCTCACTGTGTTGTTAACTTACATTTACTGATGGGGTTGCTGCCTGTTGGACTGTTGCTTTCTACTTTGAAGGCCATGTTTTGTTCTTTCCATCTTTAGATGTTTTCACTGGTTGCTTTTACTTTTTAGTTAATTTATAGGAGTTCATCTTTCAGTCCATGGCTTACTATTTTACTTACTTTCTGAAGCATTTATATTTATGTGATAGCATTTATGTGTTTTTATCTTTAGACTTCGCACTTTTAAAATTCTTATTTAAGAAATTCTCACTCCCCTACCCAAGATGAAAATATAATCTTTCAAATGTTATTATATTGCCTTTAATACATAAGTCTTTTAACCATCTGGAATGGTACAGATGCTGTGGTATGGGTATATCATGTGATATGGAGGTCCAAGTTATTTTCTATATGGGTAATCACATGGATCACCACCATTTATTAAGAACTCCGTCTCTTCATCATGGTTCTCCCATAAAAAAGTTTTCCTGTATGATGGTGTCTGTTCTGATGGTCCAATTGTCCATTTCTGTTCTAATATCACTCCATGTAAATTATTACAATATTTAAGTTTTGATATGTTATTTGTTAGGAGTGCTTAGACTATTCTTATGATTCTGTGTTTCCATGTAAATTTTAGAGCTAATCTTGCAGGGTATATACACACATACACACATACACATCCAAAACATCTTCAATATGCTGATTTGAGTTTCCATTAAATTTGTTTACTAATTCAGGGATGATTTGCATTATCTGGAGTTGAGGGTTTTTTTGCACACAGTATGAATTTTTATTTATTTAAAATGTAGTAATAACTGCAAATAATTATATATATTTATATATATATTTCCATAACATCTTACATTTATTTTGTTAGATTTTTTCTTTAATTAAATATTCTTGCTAAAGTGAAGCTCTTTTCACTATGCAAAAACAGTTCATCCTTAAAATATGTTCATGCTTAAAATCTATTGTCTTATATAACTAAGACAATGGTTTCTAACCTGGTAGGTATTAAAAGGTATTAAAATGTAAATTAACAACACAGTGAAATGCTTTTTAATACCTACCAGGTTAGAAACATTTGTCTTAATACCTTTTAATACCTACCAGGTGAAGCAGCTTTCTTCTCTGCTTATATTTTTTGGATGGTATTATAAACAGGCTTTATATATATATATAAATATAATATATATATATATATTCTACCTATTTTTTTGTGATGTAGACAGATGCAATTGATCTTGCACATTGATTTTGTATCTAGCAGCATTACTAAAATAATTTCATTTATTCTAACATTTTATCCTAGAATGTTTGGGGATTTGCTATATGGACAATTAAAAGATAGATGCCTAATGACAGTTTTCTTATTTTATAATATTAAAGTCTTTGATATCTGTTTTCATTTTGCTCAACTTGCCAGGATATTTAGTATAATTAGAAAAATAAAACATAATAATAGCAAAAAATCTTTCTAATCATAAGGGTAAGCTTTTACACTTGTACATAAGATGTTTATCATACATTTTAAATAAACTTTTAGCTTTAGAATAGGTTTAGATTTACAAACAAATTGTGTTTCTAGTACAGAGAGTTAACAAATACCTCACACTCAGTTCCCCCAATTGCTAACATTTTATGTTAGTTTCACCTATATCACTCACAGTGGCTCAGGCTTTATTTTAAATCACTGTTACAATTTTGAGGAGGACTAGTCAGGTATTTTGTAGCATTATCTCCAGCTGGGTTATTTTTCTCACGACTAGACTGGTCATTCATTTATCTATTGAAAGATATCTTCATTCCCTCCAGTTTTTTTGTAATTATGGATAATACTTCTATAAACTTTTGGCTGCTGGTTTTATGTGAATATGTTTTAACTTACTTTGGCAATGCCTAAGAAATACAACTGCTGAATTCTATAGTAAGTTTATATTTAGTTTTGTAAGAAACTGCCATATTGTCTTCCAAAGTGGCTGTACCATTTGCATTTCCACTTGCAATGAATGAAAGTTCCTGTTGCTGCATATCCTTGCCAAAAGTTAATACCATCAATCAATATTTTTGTAGTTCAGCTATTCTAATAGATGCATGGTGGCATTGTATTATTGTTTTAATTTTCAATCCCCTAATCATAAATGAGGGCTTCCCTTATGATTCAGTTGTTAAAGAATCTGTCTGTGATGCAGGTAACTGCCTGAAATGCAGAAGACCCAAGTTCAATCCCTGGGTCAGAAAGATCCCCTGGAGGAAGAAATGACAACCCACTCCAGGACTCTTGCCTGGAAAAATTCCATGGACAGAGGAATCAGTCAGGATACAGTCCACGTGGTTGCAAGAGTCAGACAAGACTTAAGGACTAAACAGCCATCACCAATCATAAGTGATGCTGAGCAATTTTCACATACATAATAACCATGAGATGTACGTTCAGTTCTCTTGCCCATTTGCAATTAGGTTGTTAGTTTGTTGTTGTTGTTGTTGTTGTTTTACTATAGTTTCTTACTCTATACATCTTTAATAGATTCCTTATTGTTTTTTACTTAATGGGTTTTGAATTATGCCAAAAGGTTTTTGTTTATGAAAATCACTGAGTTGATTATATAATCAATTTTCCTTCAATCTGACATTGAAATGGATTATATCAATTTGTTAATAAAAACTAAAGTGTGTTACCAAAATAATTTTAACTCAATGTATTATATTTTCACACACTGGTGAATTGGGAAGGGATAAATTCAGAGGTTGACATAAGCTAATACGTAATACTTGGATGCAATTTCAAAAACGACAGTATGATCTCTGTTCATTTCCAAGGCAAATCATTCAACATCACAGTAATCCAAGTCTATGCCCCAACTAATAATGCTGAGAAGCTGAAGTTGAAGAGTTCTATGAAGACCTAAAGGATCTTCTAGAACTAACACCCAAAAAAGATATCCTTTTCATTATAGGGGACTGGAATGCAAAAATAGGAAGTCAAGAAACACCTGGAGTAACAGACAAATTTGGCCTTGGAGTACAGAATGAAGCAGGGCAAAAGCTAACTGAGTTCTGCCAAGAAAACACACTGGTCATGGCAAACACCCACTTCCAACAACACAAGAGAATACTCTACACATGGACATCACCAGATGGTCAACACCGAAATCAGATTGATTATATTCTTTGCAGACAAAGATGGAGAAGCTCTATACAGTCAGCAAAAACAAAACTGGGTGCTGACTGTGGCTCAGATCATGAACTCCTTATTGGCAAATTCAGACTTAAATTGAAGAAAGTGGAAAAAACCACTAGACCATTCAGGTATGACCTAAATCAAATCTCTTACGACTATAGAGTGGAAGTGAGACATAGATTTAAGGGACTAGATCTGATAGACAGAGTGCCTGAAGAACTATGGACGGAGGTTCGTGACATTGTACAGGAGACAGGAATCAAGACCATCCCTAAGAAAAAGAAATGCAAAACAGCAAAATGGCTGTCTGACGAGGCCTTACAAATAGTTGTGAAAAGACAGGAAGCAAAAAGCGAAGGAGGAAAGGAAAGATATATCCACATTTGAATGCAGAGTTCCAAAGAATAGCAAGGAGAGATAAGAAACCTTTCCTCAGCGATCAATGCAAAGAAATAGAGGAAAACAACAGAATGGGAAAGAATAGATATCTCTTCAAGAAAATTAGAGATACCAAGGGAACATTTCATGCAAAGATGGGCTCAATAAAGGACAGAAATGGTATGGACCTAACAGAAGCAGAAGATATTAAGAAGAGGTGGCAAGAATACACAAAAGAAATGTACAATAAAGATCTTCACGACCCAGATAATCACAATGGTGTGATCACTCACCTAGAGCCAGACATCCTGGAATGTGAAGTCAAGTGGGTCTTAGGAAGCATCAATACAAACAAAGCTAGTGAAAATAATGGAATTCCAGTTGAGCTATTTCAAATCCTGAAAGGGATGCTGGAAAGTGTTGCACTCAATATGCCAGCAAATTTGGAAAAACTTAGCAGTGGCCACAGGACTGGAAAAGGACAGTTTTCATTCCAATCCCAAAGAAAGGCAATGCCAAAGAATGTTCTAGCTACTGCACAATTGCACTCATCTCACATGCTAGTAAAGTGATGCTCAAAATTCTCCAAGCCAGGCTTCAGCAATACATGAACTATGAACTTCCAGATGTTCAAGCTGGATTTAGAAAAGGCAGAGGAACCAGAGATCAACTTGCCAACATCCACTGGATCATCAAAAAAGCAAAAGAGTTCCAGAAAAACATCTATTCCTGCTTTATTGACTATGCCAAAGCCTGTGACTGTGTGGATCACAACAAACTATGGAAAAATCTGATAGAGACAGGGATACCAGACCACCTTACCTGTCTCTTGAGAAACCTGTATGCAGGTCAGGAAGCAACAGTTAGAACTGGACATGGAACAACAGACTGGTTCCAAATAGGAAAAGGAGTACATCAGGGCTGTATATTGTCACCCTGCTTATTTAACTTATATGCAGAGTACATAATGAGAAAAGCTGGGTTGGAGGAAGCACAAGCTGGAATCAAGATTGCTGGAAGAAATATCAATAACCTCAGATAGGCAGATGACACCACACTTACAGCAGAAAGTGAAGAAGAACTAAAGAGCCTCTTGATGAAAAAGTGAAAGAGGAGAGTGAAAAAGTTTGCTTAAAGTTCAACATTCAGAAAACAAAGGTCATGGCATCCAGTCCCATCACTTGATGGCAAATAGATGGGGAAACAGTGGAAACAGTGTCAGACTTTATTTTTTTGGACTCCAAAATCACTGTGGATGGTGACTCCAGCCATGAAATTAAAAGATGCTTACTCCTTGGAAGGAAAGTTATGACCAACCTAGATAGCATATTAAAAAGCAGAGACATTACTTTTTCAACAAAGTTCTGTATAGTCAAGACTATGGTTTTTCCAGTGGTCATGTATGGATGTGGGAATTGGACTATAAAGAAAGCTGAGCCCCGAAGAATTGATGCTTTTGAACTGTGGTGTTGGAGAAGACTCTTGAGAGTCCCTTGGATTACAAGGAGATCCAACCAGTCCTTCCTAAAGGACATTAGTCCTGGGTGTTCATTGGAATTACTGATGTTGTAGCTGAAACTCCAATACTCTGACCACCTGATGTGAAGAGCTGACTCATTTGAAAAGACCCTGATGCTGGAAAAGATTGAGGGCAGGAGGAGAAGGGCATGACAGAGGATGACATGGTTGGATGGCATCACTGACTCAATGGTCATGAGTTTGAGCAAACTCCTGGATTTGGTTGTGGACAGGGAGGCCTGTTGTGCTGCAGTTCATGGGGTTGCAAAGAGTTAGACACGACTGAGCAACTGAACTGAACTGATCTGCTATATATAAAATAGATAACTAATAACATAGCACAGTGATAAAGAGTCCACCTGCCTGTGAAGGAGATGCAGGAGACATGGTTTCCATCCCAGTTTGGGGAGATCCCCTAGAGAAGGAATGGCAACCCCTCCAGTGTTCTTTCCTGGAAAATTCCATGGACAGAGGAGCCTGGTGGGCTATAGTCCATGAGGTCACAAAGAGCTGTAGACAACTGAGTGACTGAGAACATGTGCAGGCACACACACACATATACACACACAATAAAGACCTACAGTATGGCACAGAGTTCTTCTACTCAATACTCTACTGGACTATGTGAGAAAAGAATCTTAGAAAGTGGATATGTATGCATATGTATATGTTTAACAGACTCAGTATGTTGTACATCTGAAACTAACACAACATTGTAAATTAAACATACGCCAATAAAATTTAAAATATATAGCTTTTTTTTTTATTAGAAAAAAAATAGTACCTCTAATGGTTATAGACATTTTTAGATTTTTTACCCTCACTTCTTGTGTCAATTTTGGTAAGGTATTTCTGGAAATGTGTTTATTTCATCTAAGTTAAAGCTTAGATATGATTACATGAAACTGGCCAACATATCTTTATTTTAAGACTTTTTACACGTTTGCTTATTTAGTGACATTCATCTTTATTGTGTCCCTGTTTATTTGACTTATATGAAGAGTATATCATGCAAAATACCAGGCTGCATGAAGCACAATCTAAAATCAAGTCTGCTGGGAGAAATATCAATAATCTCAGGCATGCAGATGACAGCAAACTTATGGCAGAAAGTGAAGAACTAAACAGCTGATTGAGGAAAGTGAAAGAGATTTAAAAAGTTGGTTTTAAACTCAACATTCAAAAAACTAAGATCATGGCATCTGGTCCAATCACTTCATAGCAAATAGATGGGGAAACAGTGGAAACAGTGACAGACTTTATTTTTTTGGGCTCCAAAATCACTGCAGGTGATGACTGCAGCTATGAAATCAGAAGATATGTGCACCTTGGAAAGAAAGCTATGACAAATCTGGATAGTATATTAAAAAGCAGAGATATCACTTTGCCAACAAAGGTCCGTCTAGTCAAAGCTATGGTTTTCCCAGAAGTCATGTACAGATGTGAGAGTTAGACCATAAAGAAGGCTGAACACCAAAGAGCTGGACATGACTGAGCAACTGAAATGAAACTGAAATCTTTGTATGTTTTTAAATCATTGATAGGGGGAGGAGCTAAGATGGCAGAGGAATAGGATGGGAGACCACTTTCTCCCCTACAAATTCATCGAAAGAACATTTGAACGCTGAGCAATCTTCACAAAACAACTTCTGATCGCTAGCAGAAGACATCTGAAAAGCAGCCCATCATCTTCGAAAGGAGGTAGGACAAAATATAAAAGATAAAAAGAGAGACAAAAGAGCTAGGGACGGAGATCCATCTGGGAAGGGAGTCCTAATAGAGGAAGTTTCCGAACACCAGGAAACCCTCTCACTGGCGGGTCTGGGGGAAGTTTTTGAACCTCAGAGGGCAACCTAACTGGGAGAAAAAATAAATAAAACCCACAGATTACATACCTAAAAGCAACTCCCAGCAGAAAAGTACCCCAGACGCCCGCATCTGCCACCAGCAAGTGGGGGCGGAACAGAGAGGAGCGGGCGGCATTGCTTAGGGTAAGGACCAGGCCCGAATGCCCTGAGGGCAATCAGAGGGAGCTAACGTGAGATAGCAACTTAAACTGTGGGATAGCAAGAGAGAGAGAGAGAGAAAATTAACCAGCCTGAACACACTGCCGGCCATTCACAGAACAAAGGGACTGAGCAAGTCCAGAGAAGAGCTAGCCGGCTGAGGACCGGCCCATCCCCAACTGGAGGCAGGAGGCAGGGGGGAGGGGAAAGGGGCAAACTTGGCCCCAGAGACAGCACCCCCTACCAAATGGCAAACATGCTCCCAGTTTCTAACCAAAGACTTCCTGAGATTCTGGATGGTTGACATCCACCGGGAGGGTCGCGGCTAGAGGCCAACTCCCAAGAACAGACACAAGGCGCATGCACCCGACTGGTGCTCGTGGAAACTGAGGCTGGGACCACGGAGGGGATAATGTGCACCACACCGGGGGAGAGTGCACCCGTCAAGCTCCTGGCCGCCTGAGCTGCTCAGGCCAGGGAAGGCACAAAATGCAGGCCCAACCGAGTCCGCGCTTTTGTGAAATACCCGAAAACTGGAACCGCACGCAATGCAGGGCCCGCTCCCTATAGAGCAGCCAGGAGCCTGAGCAGTGTAGACGGGGAAAGCACACACCCGTGAGCGGGGGCAAACCCAGTGTGGCCGGAACACTGCGAGTGCTCCCCACACACGCCAGTGACATTTGTCTGCAGCGCCCCTCCCTCCCCACAGCAGGACTGAACAAGCGAACCTAAACAAGAGACCACCTCCACCTGCTTGTGTCAGGGCGGAAATTAGACACTGAAGAGACCAGCAAACAGAAGTCAAATAAACAAAGGGAACCGCTTCAGAAGTGACAGGTGCAACAGATTAAAATCCCTGTAGTTAACACCGACTACACCGGAAGGGGCCTATAGATATCGAGAAGTGTAAGCTGCAACAAGGAGCTATCTGAAATTGAACCGAACCCACACTGACCGCAACAGCTCCAGAGAAATTCCTAGATATATTTTAACTTTTTTTTTAATTAAAATTTTTTTTTCTTTTCTTTTTTTTATTTTTTGTCTTTTATTTTCTTTTAAAATTCCCTATTACTCCTCCATTACTCCTTAACTTTAATTTCATTTTCATATATTTTTACTATTTTTAATTAGAAAAATTTTTTTTCTTTTTTTATTTTTTTCTCTTATTTTCTTTTAAAGTCCTCAATTACTCCTCTATTACTCTTTAATTTTCATTTTCATTTCACTATAATCTTGTAAAAAAAAAAAAGAAGAGGCCTATTTTTAAACTGAACTTCATATATATTTCTAAAATCTTTTGTGTTTTTGTTTTTGTTTTTAATATTGTATTTTTAAGAGTCTAACCTCTACTCTAGATTTTTAATCTTTGTTTTTCAGTATTTGATATCAATTTTGGACATTTAAGAATCCAATATTCAGTACCCGTTTTTACTCAGTAGTGTGATGATTACTCTCTCCCACTTTTGACTCTCTGTTTTCTCCCTCAGATCACCTCTATTTCCTCCCTCCCCCTTCTCTTCCCAATCCAATTCTGTGAATCTCTGTGGGTGTCTGGGCTACGGAGAACACTTTGGGAACAGAGAACTACATAGATCTGTCTCTCTCCTCTTAAGCCCCCCTTTTTCTCCTCCTGCTCATCTCTATCTCCCTCCTCCCTCTCCTCTTCTTCATGTAACTCTGTGAACCTCTCTGGGTGCCCCTCACACTGGAGAATCTTTTCACCATTAACCTAGAAGTTTTATTATCAGTACTGTATAGTTGGAGAAGTCTTGAAACTACTGGAAGAATAAGACTGAAATCCAGAGGCAGGAGACTTAAGCCCAAAACATGAGAACACCAGAAAACTGACTACACGGAACATTAAGTAATAAGAGACCATCCAAAAGCCTCCATACCTACACTGAAACCAACCACCACCTAAGAGCCAATAAGTTCCAGAGAAAGACATACCATGCAAATTCTCCAGCAATGCAGGAACATAGCCCTGAGCATCAACATACAGGCTGCCCAAAGTCACACCTAACACATAGACCCATCTCAAAACTCACTACTGGACACTCCATTGCACTCCAGAGAGACGAAATCCAGTTCCACGCACCAGAACACCAATGCAAGCTTCCCTAACCAGGAAACCTTGACAAGCCAATCGTCCAACCCCACCCACTGGGTGAAACCTCCACAATAAAAAGGAACCACAGACCACCAGAATACAGAAAGCCCACTCCAGACACAACAATCTAAACAAGATGAAAAGGCAGAGAAATACCCAACAGGTAAAGTAACATGAAAAATGCCCACCAAGTCAAACAAAAGAGGAGATAGGGAATCTACCTGAAAAAGAATTTAGAATAATGATAATAAAAATGATCCAAAATCTTGAAAACAAAATGGAGTTACAGATAAATAGCCTGGAGACAAAGATTGAGCAGATGCGAGAAATGTTTAATAAGGACCTAGAAGAAATAAAAAAGAGTCAATTAAAAATGAATAATGCAATAAATGAGATAAAAAACACTCTGGAGGGAACCAACAGTAGAATAACAGAGACAGAAGATAGGATAAGTGAGGTAGAAGATAAATCATTGACAGCATTTACATGTAATGTTCTCTTTCTCTTTGATTAGACTCACCATAGGTTTAACAATTTTCCTGGCTGTTTTCAAAGAACATTCTTTAGATTTCCTGATTCTATGTGTGCTTTCTTTTTATATAAACACTTTATGGTCTAATGTTTATATTCCCTTCCTTCTACTTTCTTTGTGTCTTTTTAGGTTATTTTGCTAAGTTTTAAATTAGACATTTTATTGTAACTTTCCTTCTTTTTATACTATAACATTTAGTGTTAAAAGTGTCCAGCTATATCCTAAGAGATTTGAAACATAATGTTTTACATTCAAATTTAAAATTTTAATTATCATTTTAATTGAATTGTGATTTCTTTAAAAGTATGTTTCTTAATTTCCAAATGTATGAGGTTTTGAAAGATCTTTTACTATGCACTTCTGACACGTTAATTTTTATCTGACAGCATGCTTAGTGTGCACGGTGGTTATCTGTGACAGAATGATGTTGTGTAATAAACTTCCCCCAAAATAATTGGTTTATCATAAGGTTTTATTTAGCTTCTGGCTCTACAGGGTAGCTGGGAAGTTTTGTTGGCCTTGATTGGGTTTTGTCACATTTTTGGAGTTTAGGTAGCTGTCATTTTTTTAAGATGACCTTCACTTGGATGATAAAGCTGATACCTCTCTAGCCTGTAAATATATTTCACCTTTCAGTAAGTACTCATGGTGATAGCAGAAGACAAGGGAGAAGGTAGAAATATTACCAAAGGAAGGCACAATATCAGCCCACATTTAAGAGGTAGCGGATGGAGTTCACCTCTTTACTAAGAGGATTGATGAAAGGTACAGGGAGGGATGAAGTATTAAGCTATTAACATAATCAATCTACACACTAAGTTACAAATCTTATAAATATTTTTAAACCTTGGTTTATGAATAAGTGATCAATTTCTATAAATGTCCTACAACTTTTAAAAAGTATTCTGTAGTCTTTTTTGGGAGGTGTATGAAATTCATAAATGTCTATTATATTCAACTTGCTGAATGTCTTTTAATGCATTTTTGTAAAAATGTATATAAAAAGCATTTTTGAATGCTTTAAACAATCACTTTATTTTCTAGTTTGATTAAGGTATTGAGATATAATTGACATAACCCTGAGTACATTTCAAGTGTATAACAATGATTTGATATCTGCATATTTTGAAAAATGATTAGCACAAAAAGTTTAGATAACATGAATCACTGCACAGTTACATTTTTCTTGTGATGAGAACCTCTGAGATCTACTCTCAATAACTTTCAAATATGCAACGCAGTACTGTCAGCTAGAGTCACCATGCTGTATGTTACATCCACAGAATGTGTGAAGATGGTCAAAAGTTCAAACTTTCAGTTTTAATGTATTTATCTTATACCTGGAAGTTTGCATTCTTGATCACCTTCACACATTTCATCCATACCCCACCCACTGCTTCTGGCAACAATCATTATAGAGTATTTGCTTTTCTCTCTCTGACATCTCACTTGGCATAATGTCTCCAAGTTTCATTCATGTTGTCACAAATGACAGGATGTTCAACTTTTTAAGGCTGAATAACATTTGTGTGTGCACGTGTGTGCCACATTTCTTTATGTGTTCCTTTTTTGATGGACATAATTTCCATGTTTTGATTATTATAAATATATTAAAATGAACAATGGGTGGCAGATATCTTTCAAAATAATGGTTTCAATTCCTTCCAATAAACACCCAGAAGTGGGATTGCTCAATCATATGATAGTTCTATTTTTAACTTTTTGAGAAAACTCCATATTGTCTTCCACATGTGACTGAATCAATTTACATTCCCACTAATGGTATACAAGGGTTCTCTTTTCTCCAGATCCTTGCCATCACTTGTCTTTTCAATGACAGCCATTCTAATAGGCATGAGGTGATATCTCATGTAGTATAAATCTGAGCTGCAAAGTGGCATAAGGGTCTCACTGTAGTTATGGGTTCTTTTTTTAAAAAATCACTTAGCACAAATATCCTAGGCAGAGAATTCTCCTAGACTTTGGTGTGTTTGGAGGAGGTTTTATTTAGTTCACACTTAACATCAAGTTTTGTAGCCCCTTGGTTGGGGTCCCAGAAATATAAGAATCTCTTATTAGATATCCCTACCTGGGATTTCCCTGAGATTTGTGTCTAAATCCTGAACCCTGTATGACAACAAAAATTAATCCTCAATTTGCTAAAGATTTTTCAAATCTCTCAGAGTAAAAGCCTGATTCATTGCACATTGCACCTCTCTAATTTGTCTTTTTCTTTTAAGTTTCTCTTGTAATGAGACCATATTCTTTCTTTTTTCCTGCTAATTCATCAAAACCTCTAAAATGTGACCTTTAAAAAAGCTTAACCTAGAATTCTATTGTTTTAATGGATCACTTATGGTGTGAGTGAAAGTCACTCAGTCGTGTCCAACTCTTTGCGACCCCATGGACTATACAGTCCATGGAATTCTCCAAGTCAGGATACTAGAGTGGGTAGCCTTTCCCTTCTCCAGGGATCTTCCCAACTCAGGGATCGAGCCCAGGTCTCCCACATTGCAGGCAGATTCTTTACCAACTGTGCCATAGAGGAAGCCCAACAATACTGGAGTGAGTAGCCTATCCCTTCTTGACACAGGAATTGAACCGGGGTGTCCTGCATTGCAGGCTGATTCTTTACCAATTGAGTTATCAGGGAAGCCATTATAGTATGAAATTCATAATAATTATAGAGAAATATATCTGAAGTAAAATTCTAAGGAGTTATATTTCCATAATTTCAGTCCCATATTCCAAATAAATATCCAGAACTAACAGGAAAGATTTCTAAGCTCTAGTTGCAGTTTAAAGAAAAGAAAGAAAAAAAAAAGAAAAACTGTAATTCTGCTCTTGTTGTTGTTGTTTAGTTATTAAATCATGTGTGACTCCTTGCAACCCCATGGGCTGTAGCATGCCAGACTCTTCTCTACATGGGATTTCCCAGGCAAGAATATTGGAGTGTGTTGCCATTAAAATTATAAGATTTTCTAATTCTGTGGAAATTAAGTGTGAGGAAAGATACATTCAGCCCTTGAATCCCATAGTCCTGGACTGGAAGATGTCTGTGATATCCTTGCTGAAGTTTGGGGAAGCATATAAGAAATAGCATCTCTGAGGAAGCACAGGACCAAACCATGGAGAATCACTCACAATGTTCATTTTGAGGCAATGAAGGACTAAGAAGATTCAGGTAAGATGGGAATGAAGAGGCAGATTGTGTGGAAGCTTTGCAGCTGGGAGTGTGGTGCCTGGTCAGGAGAATTTCCTGTGACAATAAGTAAACACAGAGTTAGTAAGAAATACAGGACTCAGACAATGGATTCCTGATATGAACACTACCACTTCTAATAGCACACATTATGAAGAATATCACATTAAGAAGAATGGTGGAAAACTGCAAGAGTTTTCTATTTCACACTATGTGATCCTTAAAAACCTTTAATTCTGCAAAATCACACCTATAACAAGGAAATATGTTGGGTGAGACCTCTGAAAATGTGTATTTTAAACCAGATCTTACAAAATAATAACAACAATCCAGTTAAAATACTAACCTCATTTTAAAGACATATTAGCTTTCTAATGGAACCAGAGATCACATTGCTAACATTCAATGAATCATAGAGAAAGCAAGGGAATTCCAGAAAAAAAACATCAACTTCTGCTTCATTGACTACACTAAAGCCTTTGACTGTGTGGATCACAATAAACTGTGGAAAATTCTCAAGGAGATGGGAATGCCAGACCACTTTACCTGTCTCTTGAGAAATCTAGACACGGGCAAGGGCTTCCCCTGTGGCTCAACTGGTAAAGAATCTGCCCACAATGCAAGAGACCTGGGTTCACTTCTTGGGTTGGGAAGATCCCCTGGAGAAGGGATCCCACTCTAGTATTCTGGCCTGGAGAATTCCAAGGACTGTATAGTCCACGGGGTCACAAAGAGTCAAACAGGACTGATTGACTTTCACTTTCACTGAGAAATCTATATGTAGGTCAAGAAGCAACAGTTAAAATTGAACATGGAACAACAGACTGGTTCACAATTGGGAAATGTGCACCTCAATGCTGTAAATTGACACCCTGCTTATTCAACTTATATGCAGAGTACATCTGCAAAATGTAGGGTTGGATGAATCACAAGCTGCATTCAAGATTGCTGGGAGACATATCAACCTAATATATGCAAATGACACCACCCTTATGGCAGAAAGCAAAGAGGAACTAAAGAGCCTCTTAATGAGGGTGAAAGAAGAGAGGAAAATAGCTGGCTTGAAACTCAACATTCAAAAAAACTAAGATCATGGCATCTACTCCCATCACTCAAATTCAAAGAGAAGGAAGGGGAGAACGTGGTGCCAGTGACAGATTTTATTTTCCTGGACTCCAAAATCACTGGGGACAGTAACTGCAGCCATGAAATTAAAAGATACTTACTCCTTGGAAGGAAACTTATGACAAACAATGTTTTAAAAAGCAGAAACCTCACTTTGTCAACAAAGTTCTGTATAGTCAAAGCTATGGTTTTTCCAGTACTCATATATGGATGTGAGAGGTGGACCATAAAGAAAGTTAAGCAGTGAAGAATCCATGCTTTTGAACTGTGGTGCTGGAGAAGACTCTTTGGAGTCCCTTGTATTGAAAGGAGATCAAATCAGTCATTCTTAAAGGAAATCAATCCTGAATATTCATTGGAAGAACTGATGCTGAAGCTCCAATACTTTGGCCACCTGATGTGAACAGCTGACTCATTGGAAAAGATCCTGATGCCAGGAAAGATTGAACGCAGGAGGAGGAAGAGAAAGGGGTGACAGAAGATGAGATGATTGGATGGCATCACTGACTCAATGGATACAAGTTTGAGAAAACTCCAGGAGACAGTAAAGGGCAAGGAAGCCTGGTGTGCTGCAATCCTTGGAGTCGCAAAGAGCTGAACATGACTTAGTGACTGAACAACAAAGACAGTAAAACTTTTTAATGAATAAGAGAGCTACAGTTGATAAAATTTCACTGTAATAGAACACGTGAGAGTAATTTGATGGAAGCAGGTGTAAGATACAGCTGAAGCTGTGGAGTTAATAGAGATACAGTAATGATATGCCCTCATTATCAGAAGATTCAGGTGCAAAGCAGGAGCTGGTTTTGTACAACATGCAACCATCCAGAGATGGCTGGCTTTGACTCGTTGATACATGCTGGTTTCTTAGGGTACCATGAGACCATTTAATGCAAAGCAATGGCCAAACTCAACTAGAAGGATGACTTCAGGGAATAGCTACTCCATGGAGCATATATCCCCCGTGGCTTGCTGTGTCCAAGTTTGTTTTTTTGTTTTTTTTAAGCATCAGTAATGCTCATCATTTTTTTTTAGCATCCGTAATGCTCATTCTGCTATGACTTGGTGATGCAAAACAATACTAAAGCACCTTGAGTTTATACTGACAGTTGCTTATGTACTAATTATGTATGAGCTAATTTTCTTTACAAAAAGACATCTGTAACAAAATAGATAGTACATAATTAAAAACCTGAGCCCTATGATTTTTAAGCATGTATTTTTAAGGTTATGCTTTGAAATAAAATAGAATGAGTTAGTAGATATAAATACCCAGTATGTATCTGCATTGCTATCTTATAAACTTAACATGTATTAACATTTATTTTATTTTTCCCCTTTACCAAATCTGAGCTTCTTGAGTGTGGGGTCATGTGACACTCTTATTGGTATTCCAACACCTCTCATAGAGCCAGGCAGAAGTGTTTAGTAAAGTGTTTGCAGAATGAACACATGTATAATCACACATGTGATTCACTGAATGGGCAGCCTTGGTCCCCCACCATACATAAATCTATCTTCATGATAGTGGTGGAGGGTGTCCAGGTGCTTCCTAATAGGGTGCAATTTCCTGGGTGCCCTTATTTATAGAACAGCTATTGTATACCATGTGATAATGTAGACATACTACCTAAAATTCCCTCCACAGACCTCGATCTTCAAGTTTTAGAGGAAGACAGTGAGTCTTAAAAAAAGGCAAAGTAGCTTGTCCTCTGCCCTATGGTGGTGAGATGTGAGCTGAGAACCTTTTTCTAGTCTGCCTGGCAGCACGGCTTCCGTCTTAATTGCCCATCTGGAAACATTCTTAAGATGTTTTTTATTTCTCTGTTAATGATTTTAAAAAATCAGTTAATAAGAGTTTCAGTTCAGTTCAGTTCAGTTCAGTTCAGTCGCTCAGTCGTGTCCAACTCTTTGTGACCCCATGAACCGCAGCACACCAGGCGTCCCTGTCCATCACCAACTCCCGGAGTCCACCAAAACCCATGTCCATCGAGTCGATGATGCCATCCAAACATCTCATCCTCTGTCATCCCTTTCTCCTTCTGCCCTCAATCTTTCCCAGAATCAGGGTCTTTTCCAATAATGAGGTTACATAAATACTTTAAAGAATGAGACAAGACCATGTAGTGAAAAGAAAACAGAATATAAACACAAAAGTAGGTTTGAATCCCAGGAACTTTTCCAAACTATGTGTTTTTCATGTGTTTATACACACACAGTTTCCCTTCACACTTATTTATGGGATGAAGGGAAACCCATGGAAATGAAACAATAATAGTCTCCTCAGAAGAGGAAGTTGAAAAAATTTACATATGCATGTAAATTTATATGTGTACATATATATGCATATGTTATGCATGAATGAATATATGTATACAAATATGTATGTATATTATTAATATGTGTCATACATGTATGTATATTATACATATTACTTATGTATATACTGTATGTATATATCTACATAATGTATGTAAATTTACCCTATCTGCTCTTCTGAGGGATCTTCCCTGGTGGCTCAGTAGATAAGAAATCTGCCTGTAATGCAAGAGACCATCTACAATGCAGGGTACCCAGGTTTGATCCCTGGTTCTGGAAGATCCCCTGAAGAAGGCAATGGCAACCCACTCTGGTGTCCTTGCCTGGGAAATCCCATGGACAGAGGAGCCTGATGGGCTACAATCCACAATGGCTGCAAGAGTTGAACATGCCTTAATGACTAAACCACCATCATCACTCCTCTGAGGGGGATATCATTGTTTCTTTTCCATGGGCTCCTCTTGGTCACCCCATAAAGTCATTGGGTCAGGATTCAACCCCAAGCCTCCCTATCCTTGAGCATGCTCTTTAAACTCTACTACAGGGTCTTTCTGGAGGCATCTACTGTGCCAACATTCCTATGAGCATCTTGTTGATGGGTGGCTATATCCTGGCACACATCTGATTCCTTGTTTCTCCTTTAGCATGTGTCACTACTAACTTCAGTTGTGCTAGTCAACAGAGAAATGGAAGAAAACTGGGTCTGTAGACTTTCATTCTGCTCTCTTCTCATAATTTCCCAACTGGCTGAATGACAGAGATAACTCAAGTGTTTTCTGGTTTATTTGTTCATTCAAGTAAGAGTCTAAATGGTAAGACATCAGTCATGATATGTTTGCTTAAAGCACAATTCAAAAGCAGGACTTCCCTCATGGTCCAGTGACTAAGAATCTATGCTCCCAATGCAGGTGCCCCGAGTCTGATCCCCGGTCAGGGAACTAGAGCCCACATGCCACAACTAAAAAGATTCTGCATGCCACAAAAAAAAAAAAAAAAAAAAAAAAAGATTGAAGATCCAATGTGCCACAATTAAGATTTGACACAGTCAAATAAATATTTTTAAAAAGCATAGTTCAAAAGCAGTATCATGATAGAATTACCAAATCATAAAGCTAAGCCCAACAGCATGCAGAGAGAAATGAAGAGTGAGGCAACACTGACAGGTTCCCTGCAACGAGAGTGTGATACTGTTCACATGAAAAAGTAAGGCTCGTCTGTCTGTTACCAGCAGTGCTAATTAGAACTGATGGTGCTGAGTCATACGCAGTGACTCTGCAGGGCTTTAGTGGCAGCCCAGAAAATCTACCGTGCTATATGATGGAAGGAAAATCAATAATAGCCATGATAGGGTTTGATTTCAAGTAAAGCACCAACATTGTAAACAGGTACCAAATTCATTGTATTCTTATAGAACAGGCTGAGTTTGCAGCGCTTCCTAACTGGTCCTGTTATCCCCTGACCTGGGGGTAAAGTGTGAACCAGAGATGATACCAAATCTGTCAGAAGATTTATTACTGATTTCTGAGACCCAACAGTTAACTAGCCATGCAGGTGTGTCACATATATACAACTTAAGGACTGTGCTCACACTCAGAAGAAGAACGCTCCAATCTTCCCAACCTTGTCTCACACTTCAGGATACGATTGTCTTTATTTTCTTTCAGACCCTCTAGTGGGCCATGTTCTCATTTACCTCCATGCCATTGCATATACTCCTCCCTATGCCAAAAATTTTCTCCCTGTATGCTTTTCTTTACAGCCTCCATAGCATAAAACTTCTGGAAGTTCTCACTACCTCTGGAGTTTATTTCTGGCCTTCAGAATTGGATTTCAGGCATTCCTCCTCTGGTATCTCATTTTTCTTTTAATTCATTACTATCTGTACTCATTCCTGCGGGCTACCATAGCAAGTTACCGCAAACTTGGTGACCTCCTAGAAATTTATTATGCATTTTATTCAGTTTTGGAGCCTGGAAGTCCAAAATTGAGCTGTGGATGAGATCACTGTGTTCCTGAAGACTCTGGGAGAGGACAGGATTCTCCCTCTCCCTTCCAGCTTCTGGCAGTCAATGTCAATTCTTAGCTTTCCTTGCTTTGTGGACACTTCACTCTGACATCTGCCCGCCTGATCACAGGGAGTTCTCCCCTGTGTGTCTCCATATTGTCCTCCTCTGTGTATCTGTGTCCACATCTCCCTTTCCTTAATAAGAACATCAGTCTCTGGATTAGGGTCACTCTAATCATTTAAGAATACATCTCAACTCAATTACACTTTCAAGACTATTTCCAAACAGAGTTAGTATTTTTGAGGTTCTGGATAGACACAAGTATTAGGTGGCAGTATTTGATCTAGTGATGTATCAGTTATATTATATTTTCTTATTCACTTGCCCTGCTCTACCAGATCATACTGTTTGTTAGGGCAGAATTGGGGTTTATTACATTGACTAATGTAACCAATGTGCTTACAATTCTTGGTACATCCTACATGTTCAGTCAATGGTGACTGAATGAATAAATAAATGTGTATCAATCTTAAGGCAATATCTCTGAATAGAAAGTCATACACTGGACCTCAAGAGTTATAATTCAGTGATTCTGGTGAGGTGATCTAAATGCAAATCCCAAATCTAGGAGGTCAGACCAGAAACAGCACATGGAGGTGCAGCAGAGACCAGAGAGCAGGTGAAAACTGGATCAAAGTGGGAATACTTGAGTACGCAATAAAGGTTTAGCAGGTATAGTTTGCTCAAAGCCTGCACATTCAAAATAAGGCCTTGGCCCTTGACTGGCCAAGGTTCAGGATTGGCCCTTGACCATCTCCTGGGAGATAATCTCTGAGCCCTTGGAATGTGTGACCTGAAGAGACTGCTTTGTATGTTTCAAGCCTCAGGCTGTGCTGTATCAGTTTTGTCTCTCCTGGACTGGAGACTGAGTAGCCAATGTCAGTCTTGTAAGCACTGCATGCTTATGTGAAAGAAAAGTGTTAGTGACTCAGTTGATTCCGACTCTTTGCAACCTCATGGACTATAATCGCCAGGTTCCTTTGTCAATGGAATTCTCCAGGCAAGAATACTGGATTGGGTAGCCATTCCCTTCTCGAGGAATCATCCTGACCTAGGAATTGAACCCGAGTATCCTGCATTGCCACAGGTTCTTTACTGTCTGAGCCACCAGGTGAACAACCCCCAAATAAAAAGTCCAATGCCATGCCGCAGTAAGCCTCCCTGTTGAGAACATGTCACGTGTGTGGTCATGTATCATTGCTGGAGAATTAACTGTGTCAATATGCAACTCCACTGAGAGTCTAGAAGTCTCTCCTGGGCATTGCCTCATACATCCTTCCCTTTGTGAATTTTGATTTATGTCTTTTACCTGTAAAAAAAATAATAATGACTATAGTGGCTTCCTCAGTCCTATAAGTTCTAGCAAATTACTAGGCCTAGGAGAGATCATTATAAGAAACGTGACACTTGGCACACAGTATGTGCCCAATAAAATATTAGCTGAATGAGTGAATATCTGTGGTGCATTCGTAGGTCACCTTTCCTGATACTGGGGGATGAGCTGAGATTTCTCTCAGGCTGATATTAAAGTCTGGTCTCAGGCAGGCCCCACTCCTGCCTTCCTCCAGGCTACAAGAGCACCTTCACATATTCCCTTCTCTCTGGGTTCCTCTCTGCAAAAAAAAAAAAAAAGTTTCTCACACCTTCAAGCTTCCTGAGAACAGGGGCAATGGCATCTCCTGCTGGATCTACCTAGTGCTGCATCGAGCACAGAGTCAGTGCTGGGGGGAGCTGGTCTGTTTGCCTGCAGTTATCTGTTTGCCTTTTCCCCGATCTATCTGTATGGGGCCTGGGAATCTCTGTGGGAGCCCTGGAGCAGAGAGACAGAGGAAGGAAGACACCGTCCACCTTATGTGAGTGCAAATTGGCAGAAGTAGCTTCGGTTCTCAAAGTGGCCCATGGTTGCTGGGCTTCAGCCACACAATTCTTGTCCTTTTTTCCTTGAGGCTAGAGGCAGAGGCAGTGTCCTGCTTAATAAATCTGGGTTGCCCTGTCTCCCGGGTTGCTGAAGAAATTTAGCAATTCAGAGTTATTTCTCTTTTACTGTGGGGTCCCAGCTGATACACAGTCCATCTCGAGGCCTGTAGGACACTCTGGCTGTCCTGATGGGTGGATTATAGATAGCAAAAAAAAAAAAAAGGCAGAATTCAGTTCACTTCAGTCCAGTTCAGTTCAGTCTCTCAGTCATGTCAGACTCTTTGTGACCCCGTGGACTGCAGCATGCCACGCTTCCCTGTCCGTCACCAACTCCCAAAGCTTGCTCAAACTCATGTCCTTTGAGTTGGCAATGCCATCCAACCATCTCATCCTCTGTCGTCCCCTTCTCCTCCTGCCTTCAATCTTTTTCAGCATCAGGGTCTTTTCCAAGGAGTCAGTTCTTTGCATCAGGTAGCCAAAGTACTGGAGCTCAAGATTCAGCATCAGTCCTTCCAATGAATATTCAGGACTGATTTCCTTTAACATTATTGGTTTTATCTCCTTGCCGCCCAAGGGAAGCTCAAGAGTCTTCTCCAATACCACAGTTCAAAAGCATCAATTCTTTGGTGGTCAGTTTTCTTTACGGTCCAACTCTCACTTCCATACGTGACTACTGGAGAAACCATAGCTTTGACTAGATGGATCTTTGTCAGCAAAATAATGTCTCTGTTTTTTAATACGCTGCCTAGTTTGATCATAGCTTGGGCTTCCCTTGTGGTTCAGCTGGTAAAGAATCCGCCTGCAATGCAGGGGGCCTGGGTTCAATCCCTGTGTTGGGAAGATCCCCTGGAGAAGGGAAAGGCTACCCACTCCAGTATTCTGGCCTAGACAATTCCACGGACAGTCCATGTGTTCGCAAAGAGTCCAGCTTGTGATTCATGCAGTCTAGCATTTTGCACGATGTACTCTGCAATAAGTTATACAAGCAGGGTGACAATATACAACCGTGACGTACTCCTTTCCCAGTTTGGAACCAGTTCATTGTTCCATGTCTGGTTCCAACTGTTGCTTTTTGATCTGAATACAGATTTCTCAGGAGGCAGGTCAGGTGATCTGGTATTTCCATCTCTTGAAGAATTTTCCACAGTTTGCTGTGATCCACATAGTCAAAGGCTTTGGCATAGTCAATAAAGCAGAAGTAGATGTTTTTCTGGAAGTCTCTTGCTTTTTCTATGTTGAGCAGATGTCAGCAATTTGATCTCTGGTTCCTCTTCCTGTTCTAAATCCAACTTGAACATCTGGAAGTTCTTGGTTCATGTACTGTTGAAACCTAGCTTGGAAAATTTTGAGCATTACTTTGCTTGCGTATGAGATGAGTGCAACTCTGTGGTAGTTTGAACACTCTTTGGCATTGCCTTTCTTTAGGATTGCAATGAAAACTGACCTTTTCTAGTCCTGTGGCCACTGCTGAGTTTTCCAAATTTGCTGGCATATTGAGTGTAGAACTTTAAAAGCATCATCTTTTAGGATTTGAAATAGCTCAGCTGCAATACCATCACCTCCACTAGCCATGTTCATAGCGATGCTTCCTAAAGCTCACTTGACCTCTTAGGGTTAGCGTATCCTAAGTACATCACCCAGGACAGGGAACATGGGCAGTCATGGGTAGATTTTATTTTGTCAACAGTAGGGAGTTGGCCAGGGACAAATTCTCACCACTTCCTACCCCTTTAAATGACTATCACTGTAAATTCCAGATATAAAAACAGGCATGTGGGTGAAAGGGCATGAGAAGAACCTGAGTCCTTGGTCTCCTGTGGTGGCTGTGACTGTGCCATCTGAGCTAGGCTGGACCCACAGCCACCATATTCCACTCGCTGTAGGAATCCCAGTCAGCGTTCCCCTCAAGGGACATTTTGCAGTCATATTCTTAAGCTCTGAAGATGGGGATAAAGATGCAGCTCCTGCCTGCTGGCATGGTCTGCTGATGCCAGCTGGCAGCCAGGAAGCAGCACTCAAATCCGCATGGTATCTCCGGTCTCCATGGAGTCTCTTCCTTCAGCTTCTGAAGGCTTAGGCCAGGTGCAGGGCCATCTACGTGGCAAAGGCAGCCATGTTCCCCTATAGGTGCCTACAGTGTCGTAGGAGGTGAGAGGCAGAACCGCATTCCAGTGTGACCTTCCTGGTCTGCTTCCCTCGATCTTTGGCCTTGTCTACAGGCAGTTTCTTGTTTTTCACCACTGCCCTATTGGGCAGCCTCAGGCCAATAATGCATGTAGTAGTCTGCCCAGACTATGCTACCATCCCCACACAGTGTAAGCCATAGTTCTTATAGTAAATCCCTAATTTACACCATGGGTAGTATTTCTGCCACTCAGATGGAAGCCTGTTTGATGCAGAATGAAAAACTGTTTAATTGGGATGGAGTACAGGTTGTATGCATGGACAAATGGATAAACTACAGGGAGAGGAGTCATCAGATGCAGGCCAGGACAGCTCCTAGGGATGCATGTGGTCAGGACTGTGGAAATGTCCACTTCACATTTCTCTTTGTGCCCTGATCCAGCACACGTGTACACTTCTCTGGAGAGCTCCCCAGAGCTCCTGTCAGGAGAGCTTACTCCTCACAAGTGACCTATGGCTTAAAGGGAGCTCAAAAAGTGGAATCACAGATGAAGAAGGGCTGTCGTGGACTCTGAGCTTGGCCCATATGTTTTACTTAAGCTCAGAAATGACTCAGAGCCCAGAGGGGACCTATAATGGATGAGCTATGTCAACCAGCCTGCTTTCTCTCTGCAAATGGGCTCTGCTTGGAAGGCTGATTTATTTGTGTTTTATGGCTTATTTTGTGGTGAACAAAAATCAATAAAGGCATTCATTTTCACATTTTAAATGTGCCAGGCAAAATCAGACCATTGTCACATGTGTGCTTTACACACTCCATTTTCAAAGGTGAATGGCTGTGAATGAAATTAAATGTTGACTTGGAAGTTACCTGCAGGCTTTTCTCTTACTCAAGTTCTACTAGTTCATAGCAGCAGCCTGGAGGGTGACCTCGCACTTGATACCTGGAGCTTCAGCCTGTCTGCCTAGGTCACTGATGTGTGTTGTGGCCTTCGGCACTGAGCCTGCTCTTCTCCACTGTCACCTGGATGCAGAGAGCAGGACAGAGGGCCTATTCCTGGGCTCTGTACCTAGGAGTAGAGCTGGGACTCTAGTAACCTGAGGACCAGGAGACGAGCAGTGTATTTAAGGCTGGGCAGGACATGATGTGATGCCCACAGAGATAACCCATTGTGTCAAGGCCAGGAGTACTGTTACCTCACTTCTGCCCTAGCCCACCTGAGAAATGACAAGATCCAATGACAGCAATGGCAAGGAGGGCAGAGAAGAGGAGCTGAGAAGTCAAAGTAATTCATATTCCAAATACTCAGGGCATGGACATGAAGGCAAGGAGAAAAAGAATGGGGGCAGTCTGAGAAAAGTTGGAGACTTCCGCCTGGTGAAACTAGGTGGGTGGTAAAAACAAGTATCATCTCATGCTCTACTAGATATCAAAGGACTTTCTTTGGAATTATTTATTTATTTATTTTTAATGTTTAAAAAATGTATTTATTTTTTAATTGAAGGATAATTGCTTTACAGAATTTTGATGTTTTCTGTCAAACCTCAGCATGAATCAGCCATAGGTATACATATATCCCCTCCCTTCTGAATCTCCCTCCCATCTCCCTCCCCATCCCACCCCTCTAGGTTGATACAGAGCCCCTGTGTGAGTTTCCTGAGCCATACAGCACATTCCTGTTGGCTGTCTATTTTACATCTGATATTGTAAGTTTCCACATTACTCTCTTCATACATCTCACCCTCTCCTCCCCTCTCCCCGTGTCCTAAGTCTGTTCTCTATGTTTCTCCATTGCTGCTGGAATTATTTAATGTAATTGTTAAAATCACTTCACAAGTTAGGTCTTAGAGAAAATGTAAGCTCTACAGAAATATAGTTTATAGGACATGTGATCCATGGGAGATATTCAGAAACACATGTCCAAAAGGGTCAGGACATGAAGGTCCATCCATAGCATATCCAGGTAGTCCATTAGAGGCAGATGTCAGGATCCAGATGCTTGAGCAGAAGCCAGACTGGATGTGTATGTCTGAGGTTGTGAGTCTCTAGGCAATGTGGAAATCATGAATGCACTTGACCTCACAAAGGTTGCTGAGGGACAAAAAATGACTGAAGCTAAGACCTTATGCGGGCTTCCCTGGAGGCTCAGATGGTAAAGAATCTGCCTGCAATGGTGGAGACCCGGGTTCAATCCTGGGTTTGGGACAATCCCCTAGAGAAGGACATGGCTGCCCATACCAGTATTCCTACCTGGGGAATACCATGGGATCATAAAGAATTGGACACAATTGAGCAACTAACATACACACACATACACCTGATTCAGTGTCCCTTTGAGCAGACAACACAGCAGAAACAAAAAGAGCTGGGGGAGAACTGGGATAGAGGGACTGGGAGAAGAAAAGTTTCAGGGGACAGCATGACAGGCACTTTACCTGAAGCCTGCCAGAGTCATGTGGCAGGTCCATGTACAGATGTACTTGCTATTCATCTGATTTATCTGGAGAGAGGTGTGTTGCAGGTGTAGCCAAGGGAGGACGCCAATTCCACATGGATGGTGGTAATCAACAGTACCACAAGTTGGATATTAATTTTATAATCACAGGCTAGAAAAGCACAGATATCTAAAAAACAATGACACAACAATACTGAAAGTGAAGCACTGCCCATGTGTGAGTGATCTCCCTCAAACAGATGAAGCTGACTCAAATGTCAGGTTACCAGGAGACATGTAGTTCACCATCTGCGGTGTGGCAAAGGCTATTTCTGACACTCAGCTCAGAGGTGCAGGACTTGTGCGTTTGGCAGACTGAGATGTCCCTTTGCTGAACAGGCACCGTGTTTTACATAATACAAAGGATGCCGTCAATCTTCATCACCCCATTCATCCCACTTATTGTCATTACATCTCACCCCATTCACCAAGTCAGAGGAAGTGACCCAGCCACAGAGCTTTGCTTCCTGGGAGAAGAAAATTGAATTAAATACAAATTGGAAGATTTGATGTATCTGTGTACTGGGCATGTAGCTCTTCGTGTCCTTTTGGCCCAAAAATCAAGGTCATGATGAGACTAGGAGAAGATCCTCTCAATCACCAGGGCCTTTCCCATGACTTCTGGGACTGGACCAGGAGCGGCATACCCCGGTACGGCCCTTAACTCTAGAGATGGAGGGGGTTTGAGATCATCCAAGTAAGCTAGAGAAGGGATGGGCAAACAACATAGCTTGGCTGTTGATCCAGATAAAGCTCTTCTCATTTAAAAATCAATAAATTACCAAAACAGTAGTTTCTAAAATGACAAAACAAGGGATACAGAGAAAATATAAATGACTGCATTTTAGAAAAATATTTACCTTTTCAATAGGGTGAAAGAAGAAAGTTTCTATGAGTCTGAGCAAAACATTCAATAGGAAACAAGTTGAACTTTTTAAGACCACAGGATGAGCTGAAAGGGAAAGTGGGTGGAATGCTTAAGATTGCAAAGAAATGAATACATGTTACCAATGAATATATCTTTGAGGTAACATAATGCAAACTTAACATTTGGGATAGCTAAGTGATGTCGAATACATGCCTGAGTAGCTTTTTCAGAAGGAAGAACTAAGGGATAAATGCTCAGAAATGATAAGAGGGAAGATGAGATTCAAGTAGGACAAAGGACAGAAATGTGACATACAGTCAGGAGCCTTTCCACCCAAAATCAAGATAACCAGAGCAGCACCCTTGCTGACCTGACAAAAAGTTTGACTGTGAAAATTGAAAATATCATTTTAATTTCACACTCTGAACATCTCTTAAAAAATATTTTGTATTAAAGATGTTTAAGGGGGAAAAAGAATAACCTTTTAGTCACTTGGGCAGAAAGAGGAAAATAGGCCATCTACAAGGGGACCACACTGAGACTGGCACTACCCTACTTGCTCCACAAAAGCTGGAAGGAAAAGGGTCATTCACATGGGGTCTTGTGCTGGTTTCAAGAGTGAAAGGCTGTACTAGTCTGGGTAGTGTTCATTTCAAATGATTTCTCAGATATGCAGGAGTTCAATTTATACTAACTACCCAAGTCACATCCTGAAAAAAGTTATCTGAAGCGAAACTTCAACTGACTAAATGAATGAAGAGTTATTCTGAATCATCAGAGTGAATATTGTTGCTATGCACTGCCAATGCAGAACATTATTCTTGGCAAAGCAGAATCTAATGTAAGAAAAATTAATAATAGCATTTTGAGGCTAACACTATGTCTTACAGCATATTAATAAAAACTGCAAAGTAGAAAGAGATTTGGGGGAATAAAATTCTGTTAAATATCCTGTCCTACATTGGGAAACTCAAAATATAATATTTGATTTTTGTCTTTGATATGTATACAAGTGTTTTGAAAACTTGATGATAATCACGATATTGAAAAAAGACAAATCTACTTCAAATATCAAAAGGAGATAGTGACAAAAATGGCATTGTTTATTTATCAAAATATATAGAACAAATGAAAGAAGTCCAAACATTTTAGTTTTAAGGAATTTAATTCTGTAAATCAAAGACAGATATCAAATTGCTATAGCAAAACTAAAAATCCAACATCATACATCTTGCAAAAGGCATGGTTGAAACAATATATTGGAAATTTTAAATATAAAATTTGGCAGTATAGGCACTAAAACATAAGCTATGTGGAAGCTTATGGAAGTCATGGGAGTATAATTTAGACAAAGATACTTGGGAAGCTCTTTTTATACTACAAGAAGGTGTGACTCACAGGGAATCTCTAATAGGCTTTAAATTTAGTTGTCCAAACACAGCTCTGCACTTAGCCTCAGTACTGAGGTACTGAGTGCTAGGGCATAGAACCATGTCACTCTTCTTGGGTTGTGTCCATTTGAACACAGCTACTTCATCACACACATATTTGATTGTCTTCTCCAGTAAATAAAGGTGCAATTAATTTTGCTCTTAGAAATATTTGGTATTTGTAGCCTCAATTAAATTACTATCTCACATATACTCAACAGACTAGCGGTGCTCAGTGCCCTTAGAGTATCTGGTTCAGAAGAGACCTAGAAAATTAAAGAACTTACAGAACCCTGGGTATTGCTTCAAATTCCCAGGCTCCATGGTAGAAATGCAGGAAGAATGTTAGAATGAAAAGCAAATCATAGATTGACAACTGAGGAAAGTGAGCTGCATTTTCCTTACATGACCTTGTCCCCACCTCCATCTCCTTTGCTTCTTCTTCCTCCTTTTCCTCTCCTTCCTCCTCCTCCTTCTCCTTCCTCCTCCTCCTCCTCCTCCTTCTCTTCTTTCTTTTCTTCTTTTCACTTTACCTTCTTCAGTTAAAGTACATATTTTCCAGTAAACTCTATATTGTGTCAAGGGGTCATGTGAGTAGAAAGGTGGACAGTGGGGTTTCTGTGGAACTGACAATTTTCTGTTTCTTGACTGGGTTCTGGTAACAGTGATATTTTCAATGTGTTTCTTTTTACGTTTGCTGATTATATATATGTTCCACATTTATATTGTTTCTCCATATATTTTTAAAAAGCAATTTCCATCATTTAGCAAATGGGATATTTCACATCATAAATGGAACCTCCAGCTTGTCTTGAATCAAATGATGGTACGGTTGAACTGAGCTTTGGAGGATTGAGTAACTTGTGCCTTCACAAGGAAGGTGACCTTTCTTGCTTGTCTGAGGTCCAGTTGGTTAACTTTATTCCCTCTGGAGTATAAACAGTCATTCCTCTGTGGTCAGCACAGATCTGCTTCAGTGCCACCTCCCTCCCTTCCCAAGTCTGTACACAAAATGTGTAACTGTTCCCTTTATTCTAAGAAGTGTAATCCTGTAAACAGAGGCTCTATTTCCATGTTTTGAATATTTTTTTACCAGTTTACATAAGACATGTCCTTGCAATTTGTATTTATATCTGTACCAAACAACCAGATTTCTCTGTAGTTTGTCAAATATAGTCACCAACACAGTAAATAATCCCAGTTCACCCCCAAGGACACACCAAATTTGATTCATTTGTCTTGATGGGATTGTACACTTCTCTCAGGCCCATTAAAAACCATCACGTTAGAAGGAGCCTTGGGAGTGTGGTTAGGGAGACAGAATAAATAGGGCTTTCTTCACCTCTTACCTTTGTGATGTAACACCTACCCCTGACACCTCCTAATCCCATTCTGGGCCTGCTTATGAGCTGACCACTTATCAAGGGAAGCCAGTTTCAGACATTACACATTGCCCAAGCACAGAAAACCAGCTTATCTTACCAGCTGCTTTTGTTGGACTAATGATTGAGAAGAGAAGCCCCACTATGGACAGAACATCTACTGGTGATGAGGCCCAACGTCTTTCATGTACTGCTCACCATTAAGTAGATGGCTCATCTTCACTGGAAAGAAACCTTCTTTTCAAGTTCTGTGTTCAGGAGTTGTGTGTGTTGGCTTACAAGGCATCTGAGTGGGTCTCTTGGTGGTTTGACACCAGAAGGACTTGTGCCTGTGTGACAGTTTGAAGGAGCCAGAGGGGCCTGGTGAGCTTACCAAGAAGGTGAGGCTGAGACTCCCCTGCTTCATTGGTTAAGACTCTGCTCTTCCAGTGTGGGGGAGCAGGTTGTACTGCTGATTGGGGAACTAAGATCCCACCTGCCACAGAGAGCTGCCAGAAAGAAAGAGAAGTGAGACAGCCTGCACATTTCTCACACAGTCTCTGTGATAAAAGAATCTTCTCGCCTAAATGGGAAAAAAAAAAAAATCTCTTAACTGACAGCATTTGGAATAGTTGCTTTGTATTTTGGCACCCCAAGTGAGGGGGAAAACACACACCATCTCATCCAGATGAGCTGAATAAATCTTTGAAAAAGAACTTCTCAAATGTCCATGACTGGAATAGTAACCTAAGGAGGGAGAAAGAAAGAAAAATGTGTTTTGGCCAAAGACCACTAGCTTCCCTGGTTAGATAAAGCCAGTTCATGAACTGATTTAAAAATAAATTGCCAATGGGAGGAGGAGGGGCTGCCTGCCAACATTAAGAAATATGCATTGTACATCACAGAAAAGTATACAGTTTGTATAATAAGCTCTCAACTCTTGCTCTAAAAATCTACAGAAGTGGGGAAATAGATGTAATTCATCACACCTAAGTATTAGTCCTAGATGACAAGTTTTATGTAGTAGATAAACAGATAATTTTTGATAGACTATGTTTATGACACGTACTGGGCTAGGCAGTCTTAACCATATTTTTCTAAAGTATTTTAATACATTCCTATCAACAATATTGTTTTATGCCTATAAATTTATAACCACTTCTATTATTGTCTTTAGTCTAAATATGAAGAAACTGAGAGTCTTGTATTTTAAATAATTCCAAGGACAAATACCTAATACAGGTAAATCCAGGGTTGGAATTTGGGTTGTCTTGAGAGAAATATTGAAAAGCACAAAAATAGTAATGTATTTGGGCTTCTCCTTCCACCATTCCACACTACTGGTTAATTAGTAAACTGAAAACATATACAGAAAATTGCTTTCAATCACTGAACAAACACAAAAATATGATCACTAAGATAAAGAGAAAAAATGAAGTGACATCTAAGTTTTCCCAGTTTTCTGCTGGGGATACTTTCCAGATAAGAGCAGAGAAAGAACACCCCAGGGCACCATGGTCTCAATGAACTGAGAAAATAAATGGAATTGTAAAGTGGATATGGCTAAAACTTATAGAATTAAGTAATGGAGAGTGGTCATGTTGTTTGTTATTGAATACAAAGCTATGCTTGGGTTGGATAAAATGCCATCAGGCCAAGCAAGAAACTTTCAGGGTGATGAAGGCTGATAGTTCGTGTAACTCACACAGTATAAAGAGACTTTAAATTCCAAAGAGCCAAGGTGGAGTTACCTTGTTAAAAAACCCAGGACAATCTGTCAAAACTGAAGAAAAATCACATCTTAACAGTAAAAGTAAACTCTACCTATAATAGAAACTATTCTACACAGGACCAGATTAAAACAAGCCTCATATGAATTGTGATTTTTGTTTTTGTTTTGGTTCTGTGAAAAATGTCATTGGTAATTTGATAGGGATTGTATTGAATCTGTACATTTCTTTGGGTAGTATAGTCATTTTCACAATATTAATTCTTCCAAGAACATGGTTTATCTTTCCATCTGTTTATGTCATCTTTGATTTCTTTCATCAATGTCTCATAGTTTTCTTTGTGCAGCTCTTTTGTCTCCAACAATCTGTGTTGCACAACAAACTGATCTTCAAGTAAATTGATAGCCAAAACTTAAAATCAATAATCTTTAAAAATGACCTCCCCTCAATCCAGATGCTCAACAACATAAGAATCACAATGTCAGTATCCAACAAAAAGAATTAATAAACATAAAAAGAAGAGAAAAATGTCAACTATATCCAGAAGAAAAATCAGTCACAGACTCAAATTATATAGATGATAGAATTAGAAGACAAGGACCTTAAAACATCCATTATAAGAAGCGAAGTTGCTCAGTCATGTCCAACTCTTTGCAATCCCATGGACTGTAGCTACCAGGCTCCTCAGTCCATGGCATTTTCTAGGCAAGAGTCCTGCAGTGGGTTGTCATTTCCTTCTCCAGGGGATCTTCCCAACCCAGGAATTGAACCCATGTCTCCCGCATTGCAGGCAGATGCTTTACCATCTGAGCCACTAAATGTTTAAAGTAAACATAAAACATAATGAGAAAGAGATTAAAAATGAAAAATTAAATGAAGTTTTCAGGGATAAAGAAAATGACAATATCTGAAGTTTAAAGTTTAACTGGTGGACATAATACAAGACTAGACACTACATAAGAAAAGATTTGGAAAGTTAAAACATTACAGTATTATCAAGGGTGAAACAGATCACCAGCCCAGGTTGATGCATGAGACAAATGCTCGGGGCTGGTGCACTGGGAAGACCCAGAGGGATCAGGTGGAGAGGGAGGTGGGAGTGGGGATTGGGATGTGGAATACATATAAATCCATGGCTGATTCATGTCAATGTATGGAAAAAAATGCTACAATATTGTAAAGTAATTAGCCTCCAACTAATAAAAATTTTAAAAAAATTACAATAGAAACTATTCAATTGAAGCACACAAAGGAAAAAAATTAAAAATAAGCAAAGATTTAGTGACTTTGGGATAGCTTGAATTTTCAACAGATGTGTAATAAAGAGTTCAAGAAGGAAGGGGTGAAGAAAAAGTTCCTCAACAAACAAAAGCCAAAAAGCTTTCAAATTTGGTATAAATTATCTTTCCTGGCAGAGAAGACAATGGCACCCCACTCCAGTACTCTTGCCTGGAAAATCCCATGGACAGAGGAGCCCGGTAGGCTGCCGTCCATGGGGTCTCTAATAAGAGTCAGACAGGACTGAGCAACTTCACTTTCACTTCATGCATCCAAGGAAATGGCAAGCCACTCCAGTGTTCTTGCCTGGAGAATCCCGGGTACGGGGGAGCCTGGTGGGCTGCCGTCTATGGGGTCGTACAGAGTCGGACACAACTGAAGTGACTTAGCAGCAGTAGCAGCAGCATCTTGCCTGGAGAATCCCATGGACAGAGAAGCCTGGTAGGTTACAGCCCACGGGGTCGCAAAGAGTCGGACACAACTAAGCCACTTCACTTTCCCTTTTTTTTTCATAAGCCCGTAAATCTAAGAAGATAACAAAATTCAAGTAAGATTAACACAAAGGAAACCAAACAAAATCACTTCAAAATACAAATGCCGATAAATCAGGACTTATTAGGATCTTATCAGGACTTATCTGTGTTATGCCTGATGTCCGAATCCCCGAGCGGGAACAGAGAAGGCCTCCAAGGCAATGCAACTCGCAGAAAGGGAAGTTTATTACTGACTCGAGCCAGGACTCTCTGCCACAACCAATGCAGTGGTGCAAGTCAGAGAGCCCTGAGCCCAAGCTGTTACACAAATTTATAGGGTGAGAAGCGGATTGGTTACACGTTTGCAAAGCAATTTCATTGGTCAATACTTTCGCGCCCATGGGACTTTCCTGGGGGTTTCCGCCCTGTTCCTAATTTCCTAATTGGCAAACAGCGGTCAGTGTTAAGTGAAAGCTAATTGGTCCTAATTGGCAAACAGTGGTCAGTGTTAAGCGAAAGCTAATTGGTTGTATCCAGGTGGCCTGATAATCTTACCAAGCAGGAACGCTTACTCCTAATCTAAGCTGAGTTACATCTGCTCGCCTGACAATCTGGGTTTCTCCAATGGCTCAGATGGTAAAGAATAGGCAGGAGAGACCCACGTTCAATCTCTGGGTTGGGAAGATCCTGTGGAGAAGGAAATGACAACCCACTCCAATATTCTTGCCTGGTAAAGTCCATGGACAGAGGAGCCAGGAGGGCTATGGTCCATGGGGTTACAAAGAGTTGAACATGACTCAATGACTAACAATTATCTAGTATTAAATACTTATGTGAATTAAATACTTATATGAAGTCAATGACTTAAATTTCTTTTTTTTTTTTTTTTATTAGTTGGAGGCTAATTACTTCACAACATTTCAGTGGGTTTTGTCATACATTGATATGAATCAGCCATGGATTTACACGTATTCCCTATCCCGATCCCCGCTCCCACCTCCCTCTCCACCCGATTCCTCTGGGTCTTCCCAGTGCACCAGGCCCGAGCACTTGTCTCATGCATCCCACCTGGGCTGGTGATCTGTTTCACCATAGATAGTATACATGCTGTTCTTTTGAAATATCCCACCCTCACATTCTCCCACAGAGTTCAAAAGTCTGTTCTGTATTTCTGTGTCTCTTTTTCTGTTTTGCATATAGGGTTATCGTTACCATCTTTCTAAATTCCATATATATGTGTTAGTATGCTGTAATGTTCTTTATCTTTCTGGCTTACTTCACTCTGTATAAGGGGCTCCAGCTTCATCCATCTCATTAGGACTGATTCAAATGAATTCTTTTTAACGGCTGAGTAATATTCCATGGTGTATATGTACCACAGCTTCCTTATCCATTCATCTGCTGATGGGCATCTGGGTTGCTTCCATGTCCTGGCTATTATAAACAGTGCTGCGATGAACATTGGGGTGCACGTGTCTCTTTCAGATCTGGTTTCCTCAGTGTGTATGCCCAGAAGTGGGATTGCTGGGTCATATGGCAGTTCTATTTCCAGTTTTTTAAGAAATCTCCACACTGTTTTCCATAGCGGCTGTACTAGTTTGCATTCCCACCAACAGTGTAAGAGGGTTCCCTTTTCTCCACACCCTCTCCAGCATTTATTGCTTGTAGACTTTTGGATAGCAGCCATCCTGACTGATGAGTAATGGTACCTCATTGTGGTTTTGATTTGCATTTCTCTAATAATGAGTGATGTTGAGCATCTTTTCATGTGTTTGTTAGCCATCTGTATGTCTTCTTTGGAGAAATGTCTGTTTAGTTCTTTGGCCCATTTTTTGATTGGGTCATTTATTTTTCTGGAATTGAGCTGCAGGAGTTGCTTGTATATTTTTGAGATTAATCCCTTGTCTGTTTCTTCATTTGCTATTATTTTCTCCCAATCTGAGGGCTGTCTTTTCACCTTACTTATAGTTTCCTTTGTAGTGCAAAAGCTTTTAAGTTTCATTAGGTCCCATTTGTTTAGTTTTGCTTTTATTTCCAATATTCTGGGAGGTGGGTCATAGAGGATCTTGCTGTGATTTATGTCGGAGAGAGTTTTGCCTATGTTCTCCTCTAGGAGTTTTATGGTTTCTGGTCTTACATTTAGATCTTTAATCCATTTTGAGTTTATTTTTGTGTATGGTGTTAGAAAGTGTTCTAGTTTCATTCTTTTACAAGTGGTTGACCAGTTATCCCAGCACCACTTGTTAAAGAGGTTGTCTTTTTTCCATTGTATATCCTTGCCTCCTTTCAATGACTTAAATTTCTATGTTGATAAAATAGAAAACTAAACACGAAGTACAGCGAAGGAATAATAAAACAAAAGTAGAAGTCAATTGAAAACCAGAGAAATAAGAGAAAAAATAAATCACAGTGGAAAAAATATGAAAAAGACTACATAGTATGAATCACTTTGCTGTCCATTAGAAACTAACACTTTGTAAATCAACCTAAGAATTTAATGACACTAAAAAGTGTTTCTTTCAAAATAGCAATGAAATTGTTAGACTTATAGCTAGACTTTTCCAAGAAAAATTAAAGGAAACAAAAATACCACATCAGGAGCAAGAATAAAAAGACTATCACTATATATTTGTCAAGTATTAAAAGAATATTAGGTAGATATTATTTTATTAATAACTTTATGTCAACAAATTTGACAATACAGATGAAAGAGTCACATTTCCTGAAAAAAAATGACTTACAGAAGTATGAAATAGAAAATTTGAATAGACATATTTTAAATAGAAATATGTAAAGATGGGCCTTCGCTAGTAGCTCAGTTGGTAAAGAATCCACCTGCAATGCAGGAGACCCAGGTTCGATTTCTGGGTTGGGAAGATCCCCTGGAGAAGGAATAGGCTACCCACTCCAGTATTCTTGGGCTTCCCTTGAGGCTCAGCTGGTAAAGAATCCTCCCATTTCTTGAAATGAAATGGCAACCCACTCCAGTATTCTTGCCTGGAGAATCCCATGGACAGAGAAGCCTGGCAGGCTACAGTCCATGGGGTCGCAAGAGTAGGACACGATGTACTGACTAAACTACCATAAATAAAGATAAAGACATCTGTAAAGAAAATATAGGCCCAGATAATTTCACTGATAACTTATACCAAATCTTAACAAAAGAAATTCTCTTCTACAAAAAAATATTTTTGAAAAACAGTAAAAGAGAAAAATCTTACAAATTTATTTTATGAGGAACTTATTACTCAGGCATCAAAGCAAAACAATTGAAGTCAAAAAGTCTTATAAGCATAGAAACAAACATTATTTAAAATATTACTGAATTTATTTCATGATACATTGTGAGAAACTTGAGTTTGTTCAAAGAATACAAGGTTGATTTAATCGTTGAAAATCGATCATTGTAATTATCCACATAAACAGAATAAGAAGAAAATATGCATTATATGTATATATATATATATATATGTTAATATATATATATATAAACATCAATTAATATATGCAATCAACAGCAATTCATGATAAAAACTGTCAGAGCACTCAGGATAGAGAGGAATTTTGCAACTTAATGAAAAGCATCTTAAAAAAAAAAAAAACCTTTAACTTACATAATAATGAGGAAGGAACGCTAGTCCCTGAAAATTGTTAATACTCCCAAGAAGTTCTATACTCAGCATGTGTATTCAAAATTGCAACTCAATCAAAATTCTAACAAGTTTTCTGTTGAAAATGACAAGTTTTTACCCAAACTTATAGGACAATTCAAAACCATCTTAAAAAGGAGGATTGAAGGATTATACTATTTCATATCAAGAATTTTTAATATTATAAAAGTACATTATTCACCTAGAGCCAGACATCCTGAATGTGAAGTCAAGTGGGCCTTAGAAAGCATCACTACGAACAAAGCTAGCGGAGGTGATGGAATTTCAGTTGAGCTATTTCAAATCCTGAAAGATGATGCCATGAAAGTGCTGCACTCAATATGCCAGCAAATTTGCAAAACTCAGCAGTGGCCACAGGACTGGAAAAGGTCGGTTTTCATTCCAACCCCTAAGAAAGGCAATCCCAAAGAATGCTCAAACTACCACACAATTGCACTCATCTCACACTCTAGTAAAGTAATGGTCAAAATTCTCCAAGCCAGACTTCAACAATACATGAACCGTGAACTTCCAGATGTTCAACCTGGTTTTAGAAAAGGCAGAGGGACCAGAGATCAAATTGCCAATATCTGCTGGATCATCGAAAAAGCAAGAGAGTTCCAGAAAAACATCTACTTCTGCTTTATTGACTACGCCAAAGCCTTCAACTGTGTGGATCACAATAAACTGTGGGAAATTCTGAAAGAGATGGGAATACCAGACCACCTGACCTGCCTCTTGAGAAACCTATATGCAGATCAGGAAACAACAGTTAGAACTGGACATGGAACAACAGACTGGTTCCAAACAGGAAAAGGAGTACATCAAGGCTGTATATTGTCACCCTGCTTATTTAACTTATATGCAGAGTACATCATGATAAGCGCTGGGCTGGAAGAAGTACAAGCTGGAATCAAGATTGCTGGGAGAAATATCAATAACCTCAGATATGCAGATGACACCACCCTTATGGCAGAGAGTGAAGAGGAACTGAAAAGCCTCTTGATGAAAGTGAAAGAGGAAAGTGAAAAAGTTGGCTTAAAGCTTAACATTCAAACAGTGAGAGTTTCACTTCTTCTTTTCCTATCTGGATTCCTTTTACTTCTTTTTCTGCTCTGATTGCTGTGGCCAAAACTTCCAACACTATGTTGAAAAGTAGTGGTGAGAGTGGGCACCCTTGTCTTGTTCCTGATTTCAGGGGAAATGCTTTCAATTTTTCACCATTGAGGGTGATGCTTGCTGTGGGTTTGTCATATATAGCTTTTATTATGTTGAGGTATGTTCCTTCTATTCCTGCTTTTTGGAGAGATTTAATCATAAATGAGTGTTGAATTTTGTCAAAGGCTTTCTCTGCATCTATTGAGATAATCATATGATTTTTATCTTTCAATTTGTTAATGTGGTGTATTACATTGATTGATTTGTGGATATTAAAGAATCCTTGCATTCCTGGGATAAAGCCCACTTGGTCATGGTGTATGATTTTTTTAATATGTTGTTGGATTCTGTTTGCTAGAATTTTGTTAAGGATTTTTGCATCTATGTTCATCAGTGATATTGGCCTGTAGTTTTCTTTTTTTGTGGCATCTTTGTCTGGTTTTGGAATTAGGGTGATGGTGGCCTCATAGAATGAGTTTGGAAGCTTACCTTCATCTGCAATTTTCTGGAAGAGTTTGAGTAAGATAGGTGTTAGCTCTTCTCTAAATTTTTGGTAGAATTCAGCTGTGAAGCCATCTGGTCCTGGGCTTTTGTTTGCTGGAAGACTTTTGATTACAGTTTCGATTTCCTTGCTTGTGATGGGTCTGTTAAGATCTTCTATTTCTTCCTGGTTCAGTTTTGGAAAGTTATACTTTTCTAAGAATTTGTCCATTTCATCCAAGTTGTCCATTTTATTGGCATAGAGCTGCTGGTAGTAGTCTCTTATGATCCTTTGTATTTCAGTGTTGTCTGTTGTGATCTCTCCATTTTCATTTCTAATTTTGTTAATTTGGTTCTTCTCTCTTTGTTTCTTAATGAGTCTTGCTAATGGCTTGTCAATTTTGTTTATTTTTTCAAAAAACCAGCTTTTACTAGAGCTAATCAATGAATATAGTAAAGTTGCAGGATATAAAATTAACACACAGAAATCCCTTGCATTCCTATATACTAACAATGAAAAAACAGAAAGAGAAATTAAAGAAACAATACCATTCACCATTGCAACAAAAAGAATAAAATACTTAGGAGTATATCTACCTAAAGAAACAAAAGACCTATACATAGAAAACTATAAAACACTGATGAAAGAAATCAAAGAGGACACAAACAGATGGAGAAATATACTGTGTTCATGGATTGGAAGAATCAATATTGTCAAAATGGCTATTCTACCCAAAGCAATCTATAGATTCAATGCAATCCCTATCAAGTTACCAACGGTATTTTTCACAGAACTAGACCAAAGAATTTCACAATTTGTATGGAAATACAAAAAACCTCGAATAGCCAAAGTAATCTTGAGAAAGAAGAATGGAACTGGAAGAATCAACCTGCCTGACTTCAGACTCTTCTACAAAGCCACAGTCATCAAGACAGTATGGTACTGGCACAAAGACAGAAATATAGATCAATGGAACAGAATAGAAAGCCCAGAGATAAATCCACGAACCTATGGACACCTTATCTTTGACAAAGGAGGCAAGGATATACAATGGAAAAAAGACAACCTCTTTAACAAGTGGTGCTGGGATAACTGGTCAACCACTTGTAAAAGAATGAAACTAGAACACTTTCTAACACCATACACAAAAATAAACTCAAAATGGATTAAAGATCTAAATGTAAGACCAGAAACTATAAAACTCCTAGAGGAGAACATAGGCAAATTCTCTCCGACATAAATCACAGCAAGATCCTCTATGACCCACCTCCCAGAATATTGGAAATAAAAACAAAACTAAACAAATGGGACCTAATGAAACTTAAAAGCTTTTGCACTACAAAAGAAACTATAAGTAAGGTGAAAAGACAGCCCTCAGATTGGGAGAAAATAATAGCAAATGAAGAAACAGACAAGGGATTAATCTCAAAAATATACAAGCAACTCCTGCAGCTCAATTCCAGAAAAATAAATGACCCAATCAAAAAATGGGCCAAAGAACTAAACAGACATTTCTCCAAAGAAGACATACAGATGGCTAACAAACACATGAAAAGATGCTCAACATCACTCATTATTAGAGAAATGCAAATCAAAACCACAATGAGGTACCATTACTCATCAGTCAGGATGGCTGCTATCCAAAAGTCTACAAGCAATAAATGCTGGAGAGGGTGTGGAGAAAAGGGAACCCTCTTACACTGTTGGTGGGAATGCAAACTAGTACAGCCGCTATGGAAAACAGTGTGGAGATTTCTTAAAAAACTGGAAATAGAACTGCCATATGACCCAGCAATCCCACTTCTGGGCACACACA
This sequence comes from Cervus elaphus, assembly GCF_910594005.1. Taxonomy (NCBI): domain Eukaryota; kingdom Metazoa; phylum Chordata; class Mammalia; order Artiodactyla; family Cervidae; genus Cervus; species Cervus elaphus. The sequence continues at coordinate 4,862,236 of NC_057847.1, forward strand.
CTGAGGAAACCAGATCTGAAAGAGACACGTGCACCCCAATGTTCATCGCAGCACTGTTTATAATAGCCAGGACATGGAAGCAACCTAGATGCCCATCAGCAGATGAATGGATAAGGAAGCTGTGGTACATATACACCATGGAATATTACTCAGCCGTTAAAAAGAATTCATTTGAATCAGTCCTAATGAGATGGATGAAGCTGGAGCCCCTTATACAGAGTGAAGTAAGCCAGAAAGATAAAGAACATTACAGCATACTAACACATATATATGGAATTTAGAAAGATGGTAACGATAACCCTATATGCAAAACAGAAAAAGAGACACAGAAATACAGAACAGACTTTTGAACTCTGTGGGAGAATGTGAGGGTGGGATATTTCAAAAGAACAGCATGTATACTATTTATGGTGAAACAGATCACCAGCCCAAGTGGGATGCATGAGAAAAGTGCTCGGGCCTGGTGCACTGGGAAGACCCAGAGGAATCGGGTGGAGAGGGAGGAGGGAGGGGGGATCCGGATAGGGAATACGTGTAAATCTATGGCTGATTCATATCAATGTATGACAAAAAAAAAAATTAAAAAAAAATTAAAAAAAAAAAGCTTAACATTCAGAAAACTAAGATCGTGGCATCTGGTCCCATCACCTCATGGGAAATAGATGGGGAGACAGTAGAAACAGTGTCAGGCTTTATTTTTTGGGCTCCAAAATCACTGTGGATGTTGACTGCAGCCATGAAACTAAAAGACGCTTACTCCTCGGAAGGAAAGTTATGACCATCCTAAATAGCATATTAAAAAGCAGAGACATTACTTTGCCAGCAAAGGTCCATCTGGTCAAGGCTATGGTTTTTCAGGTGTTCATGGATGTATGTGAGAGTTGGACTGTGAAGAAAGCTGAGTGCTGAAAAATTGATGCTTTTGAACTGTGGTGTTGGAGAAGACTCTTGAGAGTCCCTTGGACTTCAAGGATATCCAACCAGTCCATCCTAAAGGAGATCAGTCCTGGGTGTTCCTTGGAAGGACTGATACTGAAGCTGAAACTCCAATACTTTGGCCACCTCATGTGAAGAACTGACTCATTGGAAAAGACCCTGATGCTGGGAGGGATTGGGAGCAGGAGGAGAAGGGGACGACAGAGGATGAGATGGCTGGATGGCATCACCGACTCGATGGACATGAGTTTGAGTCAACTCTGGGAGTTGGTGATGGACAGGGAGGCCTGGTGTGCTGCGATTCATGGGGTCGCAAAGAGTCAGACACGACTGAGCGACTGAACTGAACTGACATCTGAAGGCAGTGGAACTTTTGTGTATCAATAGATATAGCTCATTAGATCATGACTGACTTCTAACAAAAGCTTCAAGGCAATTCAGTGGGAAGAAATTATACTTTTCAGAAATTTGTGCTTTGATTATGGGATACCCATATGAAAGGAAAAAAAAAAAAAACTTTACACACTACTTCATGGCATTTACAGTATTTAATTTTTAAGGTTCTTATATATAAATTGAAAGCTAAAACTATTAAGCTTCCAGAATAAAATGTCAGAAAATCTTCAGAATTAACAAAAGTCACGGACCAGATTGCTTCACAGGGAAATTCTACCAAACATTAAAAGAAGCTAAGAACCTTCACAAACTATACCCCCAAAATTGAAAAGGAACACTCAAGCTCATTGTCGAGGCCAGCACAACCCTGATACCAAAATTAGACAAAGGAACTATAGAAAAATAAAATTACAGACCAATATCACTGATGAACAGATGCAAAACTATTCAACAAAACATTAGAAAATCAAATTCAATAATGCATTTGAATGATCATACATCATTCTGAAGTGGGATTTATTGTAGGGATGCAAATATTTCAGTATCCACAGATCAATAAATGTGATACAGCACATTAAAAAATAAAAGATAAACAATTACATGATAATTTCAATAGAAGGAGAAAAAAACATTTGAAAAAATTCAAGATCCATTCATGATTAAATTTCTCATCAAAATGTTTGTATAGGAAACATATTTCAGTGTAATAAATGTTATTTATTACAAGTGTACAGCCAACACAATACTTAATGGTGAAAAGCAAAAAGCTGCTCTTCTAACATCAGGAAGAAGACAAGGGTGCACACTTTTGCCACATCTATTTAATATAATATTGGATGTTCTAGCCACAGCAAATCAGATAATAAAAAAAATAAAAGGCCTCCAAATTGGAAAGGAAGAAGTAAAGCTGTCACTAATTGCAGATGACATGATACTATATATAGAAAAGCCTAAAGATCCCCACAAAATATTAGAACTCATATATGAATTCAGTAAAACTGTAGGGCACAAAAATTAATATACATAAATCTGCCAATTTCTGTACACTAATTGTGAACTATAGAAAGAGAAATCGAGAAGTGTTGGTGAAGTAAGTGAGAAAGAGAAAAGCAAATATTATATTTTAATGCATATATATGGAATCTAGAAAAATAGTATAGATGACCTTTTTGTAGGGCAGGAGTAGAGATGCAAACATAGAGAACAAATGTGTGGACATGGTGGGGGAGGGGTGGGGTGAATTGGGAGATTGGGATTGACATATACACATTACCATGTGTAAAATAGCTAGTGGAAACCTACTATATAGTACAGGGAGCTCAGCTCAGTGCTCTGTGTTGACTTAGGTGGGGGAGTAGGGAGTGTGGTCCAAGAGGGAGGGGATATATGTATACATATAGCTGATTCACTTTGTTGTACTGAAGAAATTAACACAATATTGTAAAGCAACTATACTTCAATTTGAAAAAAAAAGAGAAAAGAGAAATCAAGAAAACAATTTCATTTGCAGTTGCATTAAACAGAATAAACACTTAGAAATGAATTTAACCAAAGAAGTAAAAGACATGTACTAGGAAAACAATAAGAAATTGAAGATAGTATGAATAAATGCAAAGGTATTTCAAGTTCATATGACATACTTTATACGTGGACTCTAAAAAAGAAGTGATACAAATGAACTTATCTACAAACAGAACCAAACTCACAGACTTGGAGAACAAACTTATGGTCGCCATGGGGGAAGAATGGGGGAAAGGGATAGTTAGGGAATTTGGGATCAACATTACACACTGCTGCATTTAGATGGATAACCAACAATGCCCTACTGTATAGCACATGGAACTGTGCTCAATGTTATGTGGTAGCTTGGATGAGAAGAGAGAATGGGTGAAAATGGATATGTATATATGTACGGCTGGATCCCTTTGCTGTTCACCTGAAGCTATCACAGCATTGTTAATTGGCTATGATCCAATGTAAAGTAAAGTTGCTTTTTTTTAAGTAGAAAGAAAATGAAAACATTAATTCAAAAAGATGCAAGCACCCTAATATTTATCGCAGCATTCACCATGCAGCCTAGAAATTCCACTTCTTAGTATTTAACCAAGCTAATTATAAACATATGCACACACAAAACTCAAATATTTATGTCAGTTTTATTTGTAATGTCTCAAAACTAGAAACCACTGAGATGACCAACAAAATGTGAATAAGTAAATCGTGGCATGTCCACAAAGTAGAATAATACTAAAAAATAAAAGATATAGACTTGAATAACTAAGAAAACAATTGTGAATAAAACATAAAAGTGGAAGTATCAATGTATCCAATCTCAGCACTAATATGCTTCAGTAATCAAGTTTGTGTATTATTGAGGCAGAACTAGACACAAAAGTCAATGGAACTGAGTAAAGAACACAAAATATGTTTTGTTTGTTTTATTTTGACAAGTGTGCATAAGAAATCAATGAAGAAAAGACAGTCATTTCAACAAATGTTGTTGGAAAAAATGGATATCCATGGGAGAAAAAACAAAGCAAACAAACAAACAAAAAGATATAAAACAAACAAACAAAAAAAAACCTTAGACCTCATGCTTATAAGAAAATTCAGTCAAATTAGAGCATAAGCTTTTGTTTGTTGTCATTCAGTCACTATGTTGTGTCTAACTCTTTGTTACCCCATGGACTGCAGCATATCAGACTTCCTTATCCTTCACTATCTTCCAGAGTTTGCTCAAACTCATGTCCATTTAGTAGGTGACGCCATCCAACCAGCTCATCCTCTGTCATCCCCTTCGCCTCCTGCCTTGAATCATAGACATAAAGCAAAATTTTTAAAAATAGGGGAAAATCATCAACACCTACAACTAGGCAGAGTTATTAGACTTAATATCAAAAGTGAAAGTGTGAAAGTGTTAGTCATTCAGTCATGTATAACTCTTTGTGACCCCATGGACTGTAGCCTGCCAGGCTCCTGTGTCCATAGAATTCTCTAGCAAGAATACTTGAGTGGGTAGCCATTTCCTTCTCCAGCAGATCTACCTGACCCAGGGATTGAACCCAGGCCTCTTACATTGCAGGCAGATTCTTTACCATCTGAGCCACATGATCCATAAAAGAAAAAAGAAGTGGACCTCATCAAAATTAAAAATTTCTCCCCAGGGAAAGATCTAGTTAAGAGAATGAAATAGAAGAGACAAACAGGGAAAAAACATTTGAAGACCACATATTTGATAAAAGACCAGTATTTGAATTATGTAAAGAATTCTCAAAAAGTCAACATAAAATAACAGAGTTCAATTTGAAAATGGACAAAAAACATCAATTGGGATTTTATCAAAAAAGTCTGTACAGGTGACAAAAGAGCATATGAAATACAGACTATAACCACAATGAACTACTGCCACACACCTATCAGAATAATGTAAAACTTAGTGGTAATACTAAATCCTAAAATGAACACAGAAACTATTAATAGAGCACTAATATATTGCTGGTGGTAATGTAAAATGATGCAGCCGCTTTGTTGAAATTTGGTAATTTCCTGGACAGTTAAGTATGCAACAACTATTAACGTAGCAACTTCTGTCTTGAATATTAATCCCAGAGAAACGAAAACTTATATTTACACAAAATCCTAGCTTTACTCTTATTTGCTAAAAATTAAAATCAACCCAGATGAACTTATTTGGGTTAAACAATCTGTGATATGTCCATAAAACAGAATACTCAGCACAGAAACTGAATATTATATGACTCTCCAGGAATTGTTGTGGATGTAAGAAAGCCAATCTCAAAAGGATACACTGCATTATTCCACCTATATAACATTCTAGAATAATATCAGAGAAATGAAGTTATTGTGGCTGCCAGCATTAACTAGTGGAGGAGAGCAATAGGGAGCAGAGTGTTACTGTAAAAGGACCACGTGAATGATATTTGTAATGAATATATTCTCTATCTTGCCTGGATTAATGTCAGTATCATGGTCATAATATTATGCTATGGTTTTTTAAGAGGCTAACATTAAAGAAAACAGTACAGGCTATAAAGGCATATTTGTACTATTTCTCAAAATGGTATATTACTAATAATTTATGGTGATCTCAAAATAAAAATTTTAATTAAAAAACATTGCCCCCAAACCTGATTTGTTTTAATATATATGGACACTTAGCTAGATACAAAAACTTACAGTTGGTCCTCCATATCCATGAATTCCACATCTGCTGATTCAAAAATCTTCAGATCAAAAACTTGAAAAAAAAAATTCCAGAAAGTACCAAAAACAAAACTTAAATTTGCCACACATGGACAACTATTAATATATATATAGCATTTGCATTGTATTTACTACTATTTGCAAAGCATTTGCATTGTATTATATCTTAACAATCTAAAGATTATTTAAAGTATATGGAAAGATGTAGCTTGTATGTAAATACTATGCCTTTTTATGAAGGAATTCAAGTATGCATGGGTTTTGGTATCTTTGAAGGGTTCTGGAAACAAATCCCCATAGATATTGAGGGGAGATAGTATTAGTATGAACATATGCATAATATATTGGAGAAGGAAAGGGCAACCCACTCCAATATTCTTGCCTGGGAAATTCCATGGACAGAAGAATCTGGTGGGCTACAGTCCATGGGGTTGCAAGAATAGGTGACTTAGTGACCGAACCACCACTACCATGCATACAATATATGCACACACACACACACATACACACACACACACACACACACATATATAATGTACATAAATATATTCTAGCTCTGTCCACTGAAAGGACCTCAAAGCGGTGACAATTACAGTAACGGTGAGCAGCGTCAGAGCCCAGATCTTAATTCCTAATTACCATCCTCCATTAAAATGAATTAAGGTTTCTTGGAGAAATGGACTATTCTATGGCTAGGTCTTAGTAAACACATACTGAGCCTGGGGCATCTTATGCCAAAAATTAAGGAGGAACTTTAAAAAAGGTATGTAATGCCAGCCTGAAAGAGTTCCAAAGACCAAAATTAAAAGAAAAAAAAATACGGGCAACAAAATAAATAATGTGGTATTGGATTATAATTCAAAGTAAAAAATAAATATATGCCAATGCTAATTTAAATAAGTGATTAAATGTATAAACTGGGAGAAAGAATAGATCTTTCTTACAGATGAATTTCAAATAATAAATGTACATGGAATGTGGGAAATAGAAAATCACCCTTAAAATACCATTGTAATAAATACTCTTGGCAAGATCCACTAATGAATTCTAAAATTAGAAAACTAAACTTTAAGAAGAAACAGAACATCTGTACAGTTTTAAAGTATTAAAATGGTTATTAATTATTCTGATGGTTTAAATGTGTATCCACAATTATTTGATATACCTCTATCCAAGAAGTGGAGTTAATTCCCCCTATTTAAAAGTGGACTGGTCTTAATGGCTTCTTTCTAACTACCAGAGTGTGGAAAGGAGATAGTTTCTTTACAGTGGAGACAGCTGACAGGTAATAACTGAGGTCAAGGTTAGTATCACCAGTAATAAGCCATACTGACATCTCATCCTTGCTGATGTGATGAGGTATGACTGGCACCTCACTTCTGTGGTATTATTGCATAAATTCTATCACTCCAGCACATATGAAAATGTATCAGCTGAATACAAATGGAAATACATACTATATAATACCTGGGTAAAGTTTCAATGTGTCGGTTCACAAAAACACAAAGAAAGACTGAGAAACTATAAACATTGGGGAAGACTAAGGAGACTTGATGGCCAAGTGCAATAATGTCTTCTTCTAGATTAGATTTTGAAATAGAAAAGAAAAAGACATTATTCAAAAAAGTTGCAAAGTATGAATAAAGTCTATCAATTCAGTTCAGCTCAGTTGCTCAGTCCTTTCCAAATCTGTGACCCCATGGACTGCAGCATGCCAGGCCTCACTGTCCATCACCAACTCCCAAAGCTTGCAGAAACTCATGTCCATCGAGTCACTGATGTCATCCAACCATCTCATCCTTTGTTATCCCCTTCTCCTCCTGCCTTCAATGTTTCCCAGCATCAGGGTCTTTTCCAATGAGTCAGTTCTTCACATCAGGTATCCAAAGTATTGGAGCTTCAGCTTCAGCATTAGTCCTTCCAATGAATATTCAGGACTGATTTCCTTTAGGATTGACTGATTGGATCTTCTTGCAGTCCAAGAGACTCTCAAGAGTCTTATCCTACACCACAGTTCAAAAGCATCAATTCTTCAACACTCAGCTTTCTTTATAGTCCAACTATCACATCCATACATGACTTCTAGAAAAACCATAGTTTTGACTAGATGGAAATTATAAGTCTCTGCTTCTTAATATGCTGTCCAGGTTGATCATAGCTTTTCTTCCAAGGAGGAAGTGCCTTTTAATTTCATGGCTGCAGTCACCATCTGCAGTGATTTTGGAACCCAAGAAAACTAAGTCTCTCATTGTTTCCACTGTTTCCCCATCTATTTGCCATGGAGTGATGGGACTGGATGCCATGATCTTAGTTTTCTGAATGCTGAGTTTTAAGCCAACATTTTCACTCTCCTCTTTCACTTTCATCAAGAGGCGCTTTAGTTCTTTGCTTTCTACCATAAGGGTGGTGTCATCTGCGTATCTGAGGTTATTGATATTTCTCCCAGCTATCTTGATTCCAGCTTGTGCTTCATCCAGCCTGGCATTTCACATGATATACTCTGCATATAAATTAGGTAAGCAGGGTGACAATATACAGCCTTGACATACTCCTTTCCCAGTTTGGAACCAGTCTGTTGTTCCATGTCCAGTTCTAACTGTTGCTTCCTGACCTGAATACAGATTTCTCAGGAGGCAGATCAGTTGGTCTGGTATTCCCATCTCTTTCAGAATTTTCCACAATTTGTTGTGATCCACAATCAAAGCCTTTGGCATAATCAATAAAGCAGAAGTAGATGTTTTTCTGGAACTCTCTTGCTTTCTCAATGATCTAATGGATGTTGGCAATTTGATCTCTGGTTCCTCTGCCTTTTCTAAAACCAGCTTGAACATCTGGAAGTTCACGGTTCATGTACTGTTGAAGCCTGGCTTGGAGAATTTTGAACACTACTTTGCTAGTGTGTGAGATGCATGCAGTTGTGTGGCAGTTTGAGCATTCTTTGGGATTGCCTCTCTTTGGGATTGGAATGAAAACTGTCCTTTTCCAGTCCTGTGGCCACTGCTGAGTTTTCCAAATTTGCTGGCATAAGTGCAGCACTTTCACAGCATCATCTTTTAGTATCTGAAATAATTCAACTGGAATTCCATCACCTCCACTATCTGTTCATAGTGATGGTTCCTAAGACCCACTTGACTTTGCATTCCAAGATGTCTGGCTCTAGGTGAGTGATTACACCATCGTGGTTATCTGGGTTATAAAGATCTTTTTTTTTATAGTGCTTCTGTGTATTCTTGTCACATCTTCTTAATATCTTCTGCTTCTTTATAAAGTCTATAGTTTAGATAATAATTTTATGTAAATTTTAGTGGGGTTTTTGGATAACTAGACATCACACACACACACACACACACACACACACACACACACACACACACTCACCCCTCTTGTCTTAGAAAGATACCTTTAAAAAGGCAAACTATAGAGTGAGAAAAAATGTTATTCTAAATAATTGCATCCTACAAGGATTTTGTGTTTAGAACATGCTGCAAAATCTTAGAGCTCAATGGTAACACAAAAAGATCAAAATGGGAAACACTTTTTGAACAGACAGCTTCAGGAAAGTAGAGGTACAGATTGCAAATATGTTCAACATCTTTGTCATCAGGAAATGTAAAATGAAACCACAGTAAGATGTAATGACACATCAATAAGAATAGATAAAATTAAAACACTTTTTAATACTAAGTGTCAGCCATATACTGAAGAACTGAAACTCTCATACACTGCTGTTAGTAATATAAAATTGTACAAATATATTGGAAAACAGTTTGGCAATTTCTCACAAAGATGAATATATATTTCTCATACAATCTAGTAATTCCACTCTAAATACCCAAGAGAATAAATACCCAAGAGAATAAATGCATCAGTTCTGTTCTGTTCAGTTCAGTCGCTCAGTCATGTCAGACTCTCTGTGACCCCATGAATCGCAGCACGCCAGGCCTCCCTGTCCATCACCAACTCCCGGAGTTTACTCAAACTCATGCCCATCGAGTCAGTGATGCCATTCAGTCATCTTATCCTCTGTTGTCCCCTTCTTCTCCTGCCCCCAATCCCTCCCAGCATCAGGGTCTTTTCCAATGAGTCAACTCTTCGCATGAGGTGGCCAAAGTACTGGAGTTTCAGCTTCAGCATCAGTCCTTCCAGTGAACACCTAGGACTGATCTCCTTTAGGATGGACTGGTTGGATTTCTTTGCATATATCTACACAAATACTTGTGCACAGATATTTATAGTAGCTTTACTAATAATAACAAAAACTGGGAAACAATTAAAGTGTCCTTCTGCTCATGAATGCATAAGCAAATCGTGTCTATACATATGACAGACTACTTCTCAGTAATATAAAGACATGAATATCATACTTGAAGCAATATGGAAACATTTCAAAAAACATTATGGTAAATTAAATAACCCAGTCCAAAAAATGAGTATGTACTATACAATGCTATTTGTGTGAAATTCCAGAACAGGCCACATCAAGCTATGTTGACAGAATCCCTTCCAGTAGTTGCCTAGAATGGGGCTGACTGATGAAAAAAGAACACTTTATGCTGTGATGGAAATGTTCTCTATTTTGACTGGTTTGATTTATTCATGGATGAATAGAATGTGAATACTCATTTAATTGCACTTAAAATGGATGAAATATGTCTTATCTAAATCATTGCTCAATAAGGTGATTTTTTAAAAGTCTTTGTATTTCATTTTCTGCAAGATAGTTTTCAGTGAAAATGCAACAGTAGTTCACACTTAAGTGACATAAACTGTAGGTTTAGAATGTTTTCAATGTGTGATTTCAAAATGAACATTTATTCAAGTCCCAGAGAATGAGAGGGTAGATGATCACAGTGAATGTCCCTGTGCTTATAATAGGGCTTAGAGGGATGCAAGGGCATGCAAATATGTTCAAAATATCCAAAATGGAGTGGGTAGACTTTCCCTTCTTCAGGAGATCCTCCCAACCCAGGAATTGAACCAGGGTCTCCTGCATTGCAGGTGGATTCTTCACTAGCTGAACTATCAGGGAAGCCCTGATCTACTTTTTCAAGTAGTACTTTAAAACCAAGTAACTGTGAAAAGCCATGACAAGCTTTGCAAAAGAGAACAATGAATGAGAAAACAAAATATTATTCTTGTTAAAAAAAAGTCACAAAAAAATGCACCAAGTATCTCCAGAACATGTATTCCTGAACATGTAGCTCTGATTTATCAGGCGGAAACCCCCATATCTCATCTCTATCACAGAATCTAGTGGGATCAGACTGCTGAATTGTTCAGAATTGCCTCTACCTGTTTTGATACCTCTTAAGGTGCCCCCTTTCTTGGAAGGTATTGCCAAGCTCTGCAAAGATCTGAGTGTGAGAATGAGATCCTCTATCTTAGATCCGGGCTCTATCCTTACTGAGATGTCATAGGGCAGAGTCCTGGGCCAATTCAACCTTGGGAACGACAGCCACACCTGGCAGAGTTATTTCAAAGAAAAAGAATGAGTACTTCCTTAAAGGCTGTCTGAAGTAAAGCCAAGGGGAAGAGTTTGAGATACAAGTGGAATGAGGATAGAAGGATGATAAAAAAAAAAAAGGCTGCAGACAAAGCTCCAAGGTCAGAGCTCAGTGCAGACCTGAAGCAGGTCTCTATGTGAGACCAGGCTTTCAGGTGTGAGAGCACAGGCTTGAAGTGAGGTGCTCATCACAGAATACGATTTCAGTACATCAGTTGAGCAGCCCCCTCTCTTTTCATATATTTTTATTGCCCAAAGACATATCCAGCAGCTCTGGAAGGTCATTTCTCTGTACATTCAGGTGATGCATCAGATGTGCTGTCAGTCTCAGGAGGAAAACAGAACCAGAAAACTGACAGGCACACGGTAGCTCTGATGACCAGGAGCCAGGCCTGAGATGACAGCCAGGAAGGTAAACTCTGCTTGCATAGCTGAAGCCTGGCGGTGAAACCGAGCAGGGGATGAGCCTTCATGTTCATCTGGGGAACGCGTCTATCTTAGAGCCCCACAGTGAGGTGATGGTCCCAGTCTACTCTGCCTTGTGTTTCTGAGAATTAGCAGAGTAAATCAAGACAGAAGGGAGCTGAGAAAAGCAAATCATTCTGGCTGGATGGGTCAATCTAGAAGAAGCATTTACTTGAATATACCCCTGGGGCACTGAACATAGGAGGAGGATTATGATTCTGGAAAGAGCTGGGACAGAAGAGGATCCCAGGGGTATCAATCCCAAAGGAAATGGAGAGGATGTTGTCATAGCGAGATGAAGGAAGGCTGTGCAGGGCAGCATGGGAGCCCATTGTCAAGTCCTTGGAGCTTTCATAAAATGTTCAGGTACATAAAAATCCAAATGTGTTTTAATTTTTGGTGCTAAAAAATAAGTGAAAGGTCATAACCTTAGGTGTGTGTTTGACTTGGGTTTAAACCTAAATAAAGCAGCTAATTAGGCTGAGAATCCCTCTGGAGGGACCAGACTTACTGTGTGCACCATTTTCTGAAACCCTCAGTTGGCAAAGCAACAGCAACAGCAAACCTCAAAGAGGAGGAAGGCCCTCTGGGGCCTTAGATTTCCTTTGAAAAGTTGTCCCAAGTTTCTAGACTGAGCTGTGGATCCAGCTACACCTCATTTTGTAGCTCTGTTTAAAATTGATGTGGTAAACATTTATTCATACTTTCACTTCTAAAACGTAAAACTCCTTATTTTAAGGGGATTTCATTTAGGCACTATATACTAAAGTCTTGCTTTTTTATTTAATCTGAAATTCTCTGCCTTTTAATTGAATATCTATACTATTTACATTTAATATGATTTTCTTGTTTTTATTTTCCATCTGTGCTTTATCCCACCCTTCCTATTTTTCTGTTTACATTCATATTATTTGAAAGACTTTATAATTTAATTGTATCTTTTTGGTGGACTCCGTGATTCTTTGATGTAATATTCAGCGGTTATATTAGGGTTTATACATCTTTGACTTGTCACATGACTTATCACAGTCCACCTTCAAGTTATGTGACACTATTTTGTGTATAGTATAAGAATGTCATGACATGATACATTTTTCTCTTCAAACTTTTGTTCTGTTGTTATACATTTTATCCTAAACCTCATAATACATTGTTATTGCTTTGGTTTAAGTAGCCAATTATCTCTTAAATAAATACAAAACTGATTCCTGTGTGTAGTTACCATTCCACATGCAGTTACCTTTCCTGCTACTTTTATTTCTTTGGTTAACTTCAGATTTCTACCTGGCATCATTTTCCTTCTGCTTAAAGGAATTCCTAAATTTTCTGTAGCACTTGTCTACTGATAATAACATTTTCTAGATTTATATATTTATAGAAAGTCTTCCATACTTCTTTTGGAAAGCTATTGCTCTGGTTAAAGATATTTTGGTTGAGAAGTGTGTTTTATTTGGCTTTGTTTTCTGGTTAGTACTATAAAGATATTATTCCTCACTGTTTTCTAGCTTACATCATTTTTAGTAAGAAATCTGCTACCATCCTTATCTCAGTTCCACTTTTAACTGTACACAAAGTGTATATGTTTTTCTCTGCTTTATAACTTGTCATAATATATTTGATTACTATGTACTTTGGCACCCCTCTTTCCCCTGTTTCTTATATTTCAGTCACTGATCATGGATGCACGGATTTATAAATTTTTATTAATTTATACATTTTAGTCACTATTTCCTCATATGTTTTATGCCCCCACTGAACTGGCAATTCAAATCATGTAAATCCAGATCCTTGGAGTTTTCCCACAGTTCACCAGTCCTCTGCTCTGCTCTCCCATTCTTCTTTCTTTACGAATTTCATGTTGTATAGTTTATATTGCTATGTTTTCAAGTTCATGAAACATTTCTTCTGCAATATCTAAATTGTTCTTAATTTCATCCAGACTATGTTTCATTCTGAACATTATAAAATGTTCATCAACAGTTTGATTGAAGATATTTTTAACAGCCTATTCTCATTACCTAACATGTACAAAATTATCTCTTGTTTACTGAATATATGAACTGAAGTGAAAACAATTGATTTAATATCCTTGTCTACTGAATTCTGAATTCTATGATTGTTATCCCTAAGTCGGTTTTTATAGCTTATATTTTGGAATTGTTTGTTTGAAAATTATTTTAGATTTATAAAAAGTGACAAGTATAGAGAAGTCCTATGAATTCTTTACCCAGTTTTCCCCAACTTTACATAACTTACATAAAATACATAATTTATAAAATACATATTTTACATAGTTATAATACAATATCAAAATTAAAAACTTGACATTGGTACATCACCATTTTACTAGATATGTAGATTCCTATAGGGCTTCCCTGGTAGCTTAGTGGTAAAGAATCTGCCTGCCAATTCAGGAGACGCAGGTCCGATCCCTGTGTCAGGAGGATCCCCTGGAGAAGGAAATGGCAACCCACTTCAGTATTCTTGCCTTGGAAATCCCATGGACAGATGAACCTTGCAGACTACAGTCCATGGGGTCGCAGAAGAGTCAGACTTGATCTAGCAACTAAACAACTAGATTCCTATAGGTACATAAAAAAATACAAAAATAATCCACCATCATAATAATCTACTTGTGTTACCCTTACACACCTACACTTGGAAACCTCTAATTTGTAATTCATATCTTAAACATTGTAATTTTGAGAATGTTATAGAAATGCTTTACTGCTTTATTAAAAATGGCTTGTAGTCATTTCATGTAAGCTTCACAGGTGGCGCTAGTGGTAAAGATCCTGCCTGCTAATACAGGAGATGCAAAACACAAGGTTTGATCCCTGCCTGGAACCTTATATTCCAAGGGTCAGGAATATCCCATGGAGAAGGGCATGGCAACCCACTCCAGTACTCTTGCCTGGAGAATTCCATGGACTAAGGAGCCTGGTGGGCTATAGTCCATAGGATCTCAAAGAGTCAGACACGACTGAAGTGACTCAGCACATAGAAATGGAATTGGAGAGGGACTCTTTCTGGCTTATAACACTAATTCCATTGAGATTCAACCAAGTTGTTGCATAAATTGATAGTTTGTTCCTTCTTATGGCTGGGCAGTATTACATGATATCAGTTCAGTTCAGTTCAGTCGCTCAGTCGTGTCCAACTCTTTGCAACCCCATGACTCTCAGCACGCAAGGCCTTCCTGTCCATCACCAACACCCAGAGTCCACCCAAACCCATGTTCATGGTGTTGGTTATGCCATCCAACCATCTCATCCTCTGTTGTCCCCTTCGCCTCCTGCCCTCAGTCTTTCCCAGCATCAAGGTCTTTTCAAATGAGTCAGCTCTCTGCATCAGGTGGCCAAAATATTGGAGTTTCAGCTTCAGCATCAGGCCCACCAATGAACACCCAGGACTGATCTCCTTTAGGATGGACTGGTTGGATCTACTTGCAGCCCAAGTGACTCTCAAGAGTCTTCTCCAACACCACAGTTCAAAAGCACCAATTCTTCGGCGCTCAGCTTAAAACCATAGCCTTGACTAAATGGACCTTTGTTGGCAAAGTAATGTCTCTGCTTTTTACTATGCTGTCTTCAGTTCAGTTCAGTTCAGTTCAGTTCAGTTAAGTCGCTCAGTCATGTCTGATTCTTTGCGATCCCATGAATTGCAGCACACCAGGCCTCCCTGTCCATCACCAACCCCCGGAGTTTACTGAAACCCATGTCCATTGAGTCGGTGATGCCATCCAGCCATCTCATCCTCTGTCATCCCCTACTCCTCCTGCCCTCAATGCCTCCCAGCATCAGGGTCTTTTCCAATGAGTCAGCTCTCTGCATCAGGTGGCCAAAATATTGGAGTTTCAGTTTCAGCATCAGGCCCTCCAATGAACACCCAGGACTGATCCCCTTTAGGATGGACTAGTTGGATCTCCTTGCAGTCCAAGGGACTCTCAAGAGTCTTCTCCAACACCACAATTCAAAAGCATCAATTTTTCAGTGCTCAGCTTTCTTCACAGTCCAACTCTCACATCCATACATGACCACTGGAAAAACCATAGCCTTGAATAGACGGACCTTTGTTGGCAAAGTAATGTCTCTGCTTTTTAATATGCTGTCTAGGTTGGTCATAACTTTCCTTCCAAGGAATAACCGTCTTTTAATTTCATGGCTGCAATCACCATCTGCAGTAATTTGGGAGCCCAGAAAAATAAAGTCTGACACTGTTTCCCCGTCTATTTCCCACGAAGCGATGGGACCAGATGCCATGGTCTTAGTTTTCTGAATGTTGAGCTTTAAGCCAACTTTTTCACTCTCCTCTTTCACTTTCATCAGGAGGCTTTTTAGTTCCTCTTCACTTTCTGCCATAAGGGTGGTGTCATCTGCTTATCTGAGGTTATTGATGTTTCTCCTGGCAATCTTCATTCCAGCTTGTGCTTCTTCCAGTCCATTGTTTCTCATGATGTACTCTGCATATAAATTAAATAAGCACGGTGACAATATACAGCCTTGATGTCCTCCTTTGCCAATTTGGAACCAGTCTGTTGTTCCATGTCCAGTTCTAACTGCTACTTCCTGACCTGCATATAGGTTTCTCAAGAGGCAGGTCAGGTGGTTTGGTATTCCTGTCTCTTTCAGAATTTGCCATAGTTTATTGTGATCCACACAGTTGAAGGCTTTGGCATAGTCAATAAACCAGAAATAGATGTTTTTCTGGAACTCTCTTGCTTTTTCAATGATCCAGTGGATGTTGGCAATTTGATCTCTGGTTCTTCTGCCTTTTCTAAAACCAGTTTGAACATCTGGAAGTTCACAGTTCACATATTGCTGAAGCCTGGCTTGGAGAATTTTGAGCATTACTTTACTAGAGTGAGAGATGAATGCAATTGTGTGTTAGTTTGAACATTCTTTGGGATTGCCTCTCTTTGGGATTGGAATGAAAACTGTCCTTTTCTGGTCCTGTGGCCACTGCTGAGTTTTCCAAATTTGCTGGCATATTCAGTGCAGCACTTTCACAGTACCATCTTTCAGGATTTGAAATAGCTCAACTGGAATTCCATCACCTCCACTAGCTTTGTTCATAGTGATGCTTTCTAAGGCCCACTTGACTTCACATTCCAGGATGTCTGGCTCTAGGTGAGTGATCACACCATTGTGATTATCTGGGTTGTGGAAATCTTTTTTGTACAGTTCTTCTGTTTATTCTTGCCACCTTTTCTTAATATCTTCTGCTTCTGATAGGTCCCTGCCATTTCTGTCCTTTATTGAGCCCATCTTTGCATGAAATGTTCCCTTGGTATCTCTAATTTTCTTGAAGACATCTCTAGTCTTTCCCATTCTGTTGTTTTCATCTATTTCTTTGCATTGATCACTGAGGAAATCTTTCTTGTCTCTCCTTGCTATTCTTTGAAACTCTGCATTCAAATGTGAATATCTTTCCTCTTCTCCTTTGCTTTTCACTTCTCTTCTTTTCACAGCTGTTTGTGAAGCCTCCTCAGGCAGCCATTTTGATTTTTTGCATTTCTTTTCCTGGAGATGGTCTTGATCCCTGTCTCCTGTACAATGTCACGAACCTCCTCCCATAGTTCATCAGGCTCTCTGTCTATCAGATCTAGTCCCTTAAATCTATTTCTCACTTCCACTGTATAGTCATAAAGGATTTGATTTAGGTCATACCTGAATGGTCTAGTGGTTTTCCCCACTTTCTTCAATTTTAATCTGAATTTGGCAATAAGGAGTTCATGATCTGAACCACAGTTAGCTCCTGGTCTTGTTTTTGCTGACTGCATAGAGCTTCTCCATCTTTGGCTGCAAAGGATATAATGAATCTGATTTCAGTGTTGACCATCTGGTGATGTGCATGTGTAGAGTCTTCTCTTGTGTTGTTGGAAGAGGGTGTTTGCTATGACCAGTGGGTTCTTTTGGCAAAACTCGATTAGCTTTTGCCCTGCTTCATTCTGTACTCCAAGGCCACATTTGTCTGTTACTACAGGTGTTTCTTGACTTCCTATTTTTGCATTCCAGTCCCCTATAATGAAAAGGACATCTTTTTTGGGTGTTAGTTCTAGCAGGTCTTGTAGGTCTCCATAGAACCATTCAACTTCAGCTTCTTCAGCATTACTGGTCAGAGCATAGACTTGGATTACTGTGATGTTGAATGGTTTGCCTTTGAAAGGAATAGAGATCATTCTGTCGTTTTTGAGATTGCATCCGAGTACTGCATTTTGGACTCTTTTGTTGACCATGATGGCTACTCCATTTCTTCTAAGGGATTCTTGCCCATAGTAATAGATACAATGATCATCTGAGTTAAATTCACCCAGTCCAGTCCATCTTAGTTCACCAATTCCTAGAATGCTGATGTTCCCTCTTGCCATCTTGTGTTTGACCACTTCCAATTTGCCTTGATTCATGGACCTAACATTCCAGGTTCCTATGCAATATTGCTTTTTACAGCATCAAATCTTGCTTCTATCACCAGTCCCATCCACAACTGGGTGTTGTTTTTTCTTTTTCTCCATCCCTTTATTCTTTCTGGAGTTATTTCTCCACTGATCTCCAGTAGCATACTGGGCACCTGCTGACCTGGGGAGTTCATCTTTCAGTGTCCTATCTTTTTGCCTTTTCATACTGTTCATGGGGTTCTCAAGGCAAGAATTCTGAAGTGGTTTGCCATTCCCTTCTCCAGTGGACCACATTCTGCCAGACCTCTCCGTCATGACCCGGCCATCTTGGGTGACCCCACATGGCATGGCTTAGTTTCACGGAGTTAGACAAGGCTGTGGTCCTGTGATCAGATTGTCTAGTTGTCTGTGATTGTGGTTTCAGTTTGTCTCCCCTTGATGCCCTCTCTCACAGCTATATCTTACATGATATAGATGCATCTTTTTTTTTTTTTTTTAATTAGTCAACTATTGAAGGGTGTTTTGGCTGTTTCCAGTTTGGGTTATCACAAATACTTCTGTGTATAGGTTGTTGTTTAACATGTTTTTACTTCTCTGGGATAAATGCCCAGAACACAGTGTTGCATGATTGTCGCATATTTAGCTCTTTAAGAAACGGCCAAACTGGTTTTTACTGGCCCTGCAATTTTATACTCCCACTAGGAATATATGAGTGATCTAGTCTTTCTGCATCTTCCCCAAGAATTTGGTGTTGTCAGTAATTGCTGTCACCCATTCTGACAGGTACACGGAGATACCTCTGTGACTTTAACCTGCATTTTCCCAATCAGCCAATAATGTTGAACATATTTTCATGTGCCATTTTTTTCATGCCATATGTATTTCATTGCCATCTGTAAATCACTTCTGAAGTGCAAGTTCAATGCATGAAGCAGGGCTCTGGGAGAATCCAGAAGGACAGGGTGCGGAGGGAGGTTACAGGGCGGGTTCAGGTTGAGGGTTACATCCACATGTATGCCTGTGGATGATTCATCTTAATATATGACAAAAATCATCACAATATTGTAAAGTAATTATCCTATAATTAAAATTAATTAACTAATTTAAAAAAAAGAAAGAAATGCCTCCTCATATCTTTGGCCCATTTTGTAGTTGAATATTTTTTACTGTCAGTTTTGAAAGTTTTTAATATACTCTTTTTCAGATACATTGTTTGTTTGCAAATGTTTTCTCCAAAAATGCAATTTGTCTTTTTATCCTCTTATCAGAGTATTTCAGAGAGCAAAAAATTTCAACTGAGGGCCCAATTTATCATCTTTTTCTTTTATCAGTCATGCTTTTAACATCATATCTAAGAATTCTTCACCAAGGAGATTTTTATCCTATGTTTTCTTCTAAAAGTTTTATATTTTTTCAGTTTACACTTGGAACCATGACCTATTTTGAATTATTTTTTGTATGATGTGTAGTTTCTCTTTGCCTGTGGATAGCCAATCTGTCTCTCTGCATTTTGTTTTGTATAGTCTTCTTCCAGCACCATTTGTTGTAAAGGTTAACCTTCTTCTATTGAATTGCCTTTACACCTTTGTCAAGAATCAATTGACTGTAGTTGTGTGAGTCTATTTCTGGGTTCTCTGTTCTGTCTCACTGATGTCTATGACTATCTCTCCAATACCACACAGTCCTGACTACTGTAGCTGTGCAATGTCTTGAAATCAGGTACGTGAATCCTCCTATTTTATGCTTCTTCACAAAATCATTTTATCTAGTTTAGTTCCTTACCCTTTACAAATATATTTTAGTATAATCTTGGCAATATTTATCAGAATAACCCCAAACACTTACTGGCATTTAATTTTAAAATGTGGTAAACCTATATATTAGTTTTGAGAATATTGACCTGTTTAGTACGTTGAATTATTCAGTCCATGAAAACCATATATCTCTCCAATAATTTAGCTCCTCTTAGATGGTTTTCATTAACATTTTGCAATTTTCAAAATATAAATCATGTATATGTATTAGATTTATATATTTTTCCTTTTTTTAGTCATTTTAAATGTTTTATTTTTTAATTTTCATTGCTTGTATGTAGAAAGCCAGTTGTTTTCATATTGAAAACATATCCTGTGACCTTGCTGAACTCACTCATTAGTTTGAGGTTTTTGTTTTTGGTCTTTTTTTGTTTGTTTTTGTAAATTCCTTGAGATATCCTATATGAACTATCATGTTATCTGCAAAGAAGGACAGTGCAATAGATCTACTATTCTGAACCCTATGTGTTTTATTCCCCTTTTCTTGCTTTACTTTTCCGTGTAGGACTTCCAGCACTAGATCTACTATTCTGAACCGTATGTGTTTTATTCCCCTTTTCTTGCTTTACTTTTCCGTGTAGGACTTCCAGCACTAGATCTACTATTCTGAACCGTATGTGTTTTATTCCCTTTTTCTTGCTTTACTTTTCCGTGTAGGACTTCCAGCACTAGATCTACTATTCTGAACCGTATGTGTTTTATTCCCTTTTTCTTGCTTTACTTTTCCGTGTAGGACTTCCAGCACTAGGTTGAATACTGGTCATGTGTACAGACATTCTTATCTTCTTCCCAGTTCACGGGAAAGAATTCAGTCTTTCCCCCATTAAATGTTACTTTAGCTGAAGGGTTTTTGTTGATTGTGCTTTATCAAGTTGAGGATGTTTCTCTCAAACTTGCTTTTCTATTGTTTTATTTTTGTTAGAGTAGATATTGAATTTTGTTTTGTGAATAAATGGACATGGCTGTGATTTTTCTGTTTAACCTGTTAATATTGTCCCGTACATTGGTAGAGTTTTAAATATTGATATTTAACCAGTCTTAACAAATACACCTGACTTTGTCACAGTGTGTACATATGCCTATATAATGCAGAATTCTACATGCTAATATTTCCTTAAGGATTATCATTGTCTATATTCATTAAAGATATTGGTTTACAATTTTCTTCCTTCCTCTTTTTATATTGTCTTTGTTTTGGTATCAGGGCAAGAGACCTCATAAAAGGAATTGGAAAAATCTTGCTCCTCTTGTAATTTCTGGAAGAATTTGTATAGAATTAATATTTTTGTGTGTAGAATTCTCCAGCAAAACTATCTGGGCCTGGATATTTCATTTCTAGTGATTTTAAATTACAAATTCAACTTCCTTTAATTTATAGTGCTATTCAAATGACCTATTTCATACTATGTATGTTGTGGTAGTTTGTGCTTTTTGAGGAATTGATACATTTTGTCTACAGTGCATATTTATGTGTATAGAATTATTCATAGATTTTCTTATTATCCTCCAAATGACTGCAGTGTGTTTTATGATATCTCCTATGTCATTCCTAGTATTGGTGATTTGTGTACCAACACACACACATGCATATATACATAGTCTTGTTAGAGATTTTTCAATTTTATTGATTTGTTTTCCAGAGAATCAACACTTTGTATAGATTTCTTTGCTGTTTTTATCTTTTCCAATTTCTTGGAATTTTATCAATTCAAAATAATTCTGGGATGACTGTTCTTTTCTATCTGCACTTGGAAAAAATGTTGTACCCCTTCCTTCTGGCCTCCATGGTTTCTAATGATGAATGGGTGTCCTAATGGTCTCCCAGGTCTCCGCTGCACTGCGCTTGCTGGGAGAAAGGTAACTTTTTGCTGCTTCCCACATGGCATACCTGGCACCACGCTGGGAGTCAGATCTTTTTACCATCAGCTAAGGATGAAAGTCCCAGCTACCTACCTCACATTTTCAAACCCACCCCAGTAGGGTTTTTGGTTTGTTTGTTCGTGCCCACTGGCATTTCCCAGATGCCAAATTCTTCAACACTACACAAAAGGAAAGACCCAAGAAACTTAGCACTATATTACTTCTCAATTCCAATTCCTAAGGCTCCTATCCAGTCTGTCTCCTTTGCTCCATCTTTCAGAGTTAGATCTATAATGCTCAGCGTTTTTAGCTGTTTTTGGAGGGAAGAATGGAAAGAAATTTGTCTAACGCATCTTACCTGAATCCAGAGCCTTAAGTTCATTTTTATTTAAGCAAAGTGAATATGGTTTTTATGTCCACATTTTTCACCAGAAAAGCTTCTCAACCATATTTTCTATTTCAAATGCCTTTTAATTGCAAGTAACAATTTTTAAAATTATTGTTTTAAATGAAGTAAAGTTATTTTACACATTTATATAAGTTACAGGAGTACTATATAGTGCTTTGCAACTTCTAAAGATTATACTCCATTTATAGTTATTAGAAATATTGGCTATATTCCCCATGTTGTACAATAATACTTATAGTTTATTTTATACCATTTAGTTCTTATCTCTTATTCTCTTCATGGGCTGTGCTTTCCTTTTTCTTTTCATGCCTTTCATGACATTCACATTCACAGTCAAACATTGTAAATTTTGATTTTTTGTGTGCTGAATACTTTTGTATTCCTATATTACTCTTGATTTTTTTTTTCTTTCTGGGACACAGTTAAGTTGATTGATACAGTTTGAGCACTTCATTACTTGTTTTTAGTACCCACACAAAGTCTAAGGCTAATTCTCACCACTACTGAAGCAAGAACCTTCTTAGAACTCTAACCGATGCCCTATTAATCACATGATTTTCTGCTCTGGCTTTTGGGATCAAGCAGTATACTGAAATCTGTTTAGGGTCCAGGCACCCTTCTCCACGATTTTTTTCAGATGCTTATACCATACTTTGGTTAGTTTTCTCATGTGCATGAACTAACTGATGAGTACACAGCTGAATCCTGGACCGCTCCCCGTGAAGACTTCTCCTTCTATCTGTGCAGCTCTCTCCTCTTGGGCTCGGCTTTATTAGCCCACACTGCCTTGCTGACTCTTGAGGTCCAATTCTGTTCAGTCTACTCAGGTCCACCACCAGGTTCTCCTTGGTTCCCCATCTTGGTACTCTATTCTAAACCCCTTCTCCAGGTGGTAATCTGGGACAACCGTAGGGCTCGAGTTGTTATTGTTTTTATCCCTACTTCTCGGGAGTCACTGTACTTCAGTGCTTTGTTGACTACTGTCTTGATAGTAATTGTTCCATGTGTTTTTCTGTATTTTTTTTTTGATGTTTCATGAAGGTGGATAAATCTAATTCTTATTACTTCATTTTGGCAATGAAAGTCTGAAAGAGTTTTAACCCTGGATACAAATCCCATTTAAATATTAACAGAGTAACAGACCTCCCAAAAAAGAAGCAGTAGGCACTGACAAGGCATTCACAGAGTTCAGCCTTGTGTTCTCAGAGCTCTTCACACATCCATGCATCAATTGGGATGAAAATCAAAACTTGAGATGGAAATTCTTGAGACGAGGATGCTAAATTTCTGACTGTGTAAAGATCAGGGGGTAAAAAGAAGTTCAGTGTATGTGTTTCAAGCTGATTTTTTTTTTCTTTTGCAAAGAATCATATATCATAAGGCTCTTAGACACATTTCAAAAAAACTGAGCTCAGATAAAAAAGGTTTCCAAGGTATCAATTTATAGGAATAACTTTCTGAAAACTTTTTTTGTTCCAAAAGGGTTACCAAAACTCAAACCCACAGCTTCTGACTTTCCACCCAAAATCAAACAGGGAAAACAAAAAGAAATGTTCCTAGAGAAGGCAAGAGGTGAGAAATATAAAAATAAATGTATCCATTTGTTCACTTATTATCCATGTATTTGTGCCTATTAAGTATTAATCTATTAGAGGACAGGGCCTATATAAATACGTTTGGTTTGGGAAGGAAAACTTCTTATCACTTCAGCCTTTTCTACTTTGTGGTCACTAGGATATCCACCCAAATTTTTATCCCTAACCATGTTCCCTGACAGTCTGCGTGTTACAACCACACTACTTGTCATCTTTCCCTAGGGTCTGGCCCACAAGTCGCAATCTTAAGTCTCCTAAAGTTCTAACAGACACCCCTCAGGCCTGGGACTATGCAACGCTTTTATTGCTTCTAAGCCTAGACTTGGAGTGATGAAGGGGCTTTCCTAAAGTAGAAAGCATGAGGATCAAGTGGGGAAGGGGCCTGAACAGGGGTGTGTGTGCTGTGTGCTAAGTTGCCTAAGTTGTGTCCAATTCTTTGGGACCTTAGAGACTGTAGCACACCAGACTCCTCTGTCCATAGGATTCTCCAGGCAAGAAAACTGGAGTGGGTTGCCATGCTCTCCTCCAGGGGATCTTCCTGACCCAGGGATCGAACCCACACCTCTATGTCTCCTACACTGACAGGTGGGTTCTTTACCACTAATGCCATCTGGAAGCCTGAGCAGCAATGGCAAAGAACAAATAATTGTTCTGCCTCCACAAAGCACACTTTTTTTTCCAAAACTTGAAAGCTATCTTTGGATAAAGTCTTCCTTTCTAAGGAGAGAGGACTTATTTTTCCTTATTGCTGTCTATTTGGTTTCTTGTTTCAGTGATCAGTTCAGTTCAGTCACTCAGTCATGTCCAACTCTTTGCAACCCCATGGACTGTAGGACGCCAGACCTCCCTGTCCATCACCAACACCTGGAGCTTGCTCAAACTTATGTCCGTTGAGTTGGTGATACCATCCAACCATCTCATCCTCTGTCTTCCCCTTCTCCTCCTGCCCTCAATCTTTCCCAGCATCAGGGTCTTTTCCAATGAGTCAGTTCTTTGCATCAGGAGGCCAAAGTATTGGAGCTTCAGCTTAAGCATCAGTCCTTCCAATGAATACTCAGGACTGATTTACTTTAGGATTGACTGGTTTGATCTCCTTACACTCCAAGGGACTCTTGGGAGTCTTCTCCAACACTACAGCTCAAAAGCATCAATTCTTCAACACTCAGCTTTCTTTATAGACCAACTCATATCCATAAATGACTACTGGGAAAACCGTCGTTTTGACTATGCAGACCTTTTTTGGCAAAGTAATGTCTCTGCTTTTTAGTATTAAAAAGCTTGTTTGAGTCATAGTGGGGAATTTATCTAAAAATATTAGGGCAAAATGGAAACTCACTATTTTCCAGTTGGATTTTAACCAAGGGGAAAAGTGCTATGAATATACGATTCTGTGTTTTCCAAACTTATCAGGCCCCTGTGACGATGGAAAGGAATCATGAGCCCATATGGTGAACTTACTACCATTGCTTTTGCTTCTGGAGAATTGGGAGGTACAACAGTGCACTGTTTATAAAATGCAGTCAACTGAGGCATCTCTAACTTTCCAGAACTCTAAATCTTAGAGTAAAAGAAAGAAAAAGTGAAGTTGCACCTAGCCCAGACCAGCTGTTCCTCTTCATGGCCAGATTATTCACACAGAAAGTGAAAAATATCACCAGGCTCCTGGGTGTGCCATCTGTCACCAGCCCAGCATGCAACTGTGAGGAAGCCCCTGCCAGAGGCCTTGCTTTTCTGCACCTTCTCGGCAAGGTGATGCCCATGTTCACCATACTACTGCTTTAGTCCTGTGTGCTAGGGCCTCATGTATGCCTTGTCTAGTGCTTTAAAGTAGTAGCATAAAAAATTCAGAAACTTCAAAACTAGGACACATATTATTTGTACTGGAAAGAAATTTGCCTACATCACTACTCAGGGTTTCTAGTTACTTGTATCCCACATATAAACTTCATTTTAGTGGAACTTCTCTGGTCCAAAGTTACCCCTTAACTATCATCTGTGGTTTTGTTGTTGTTGTTGTTGTTTTCCTATCTTACACTGCAATTCTTTCCTCCAGGAGGGAGGCTCCTGCCCCAGCATCTGGGGCAACAGAGCAAGACACTCTCCACATCCACGTGAGCATCATATCAGCCTGTCTCATTCCAGACACAGCAATCCAGGCTTTCCTACCTGCATGCCCACATTGGTGTGACAGCCTGCTGTCACCCACTCACCCAGCTCCATCTGGTCAACTTCAGGCATGCACTGGGGACAGTATAGCCCAATAAAGGGAACCAACATACTCTGGCTCCAGACACACCTGAGATCAAACCCAAATTCAGTCCCAGTTCTGGCTAACTGGCATTATCTCTCAAATCTCACTTTCTTTAGTTAAATATGGTATTTGTATGAATGATTGAGGGATTTTTGAGAATTAAAAGAGATATTGTGCATCTAATGAGTACAATATCCTATAATATTAATTTCCTCCGCGTCCCTCTTCTGAAATAAGTATAGGAACCAATTCTATTTTGCCTTTCAGCTACAACAATTGGCAGCAGCTTCCCACTGCTCTGCTTTGAAGGATCCTGAGGCTGCATATGAATTCGTTGGGAAAGAATGCATGTCTGCATGGTTAAGGGTATGTGAGAGGATGGTGAGCCTGTCACTCACCATTCCTGGAGGAGACTGTTCCCTGAGGGCAAAGATCAGGTATATTTAACTCTGCTCCTCACTACTGAGCACACTGTAGCAAACTGTGTCAGTTGACTCCTTACATGATTGAACTGGAGGCTGACTGAAGTAATGTGTCAATGGATGTATGGATAGACAGATGAGCAGATGATGGGTAAATTAATGAATACTCATGCATGCTGCTGTTTTCTCCTACCTGCTTCTGGCATCTGGATTTTTTTAAACATCAATGGATTCTTGCCTTCATAATGTCATTGCATGTGATAACTAAGATACTCCAGAGGAAACTGCTCACTAGTACCCTGGGCTGCGTCTGTCCAAGTTTTGTCAGCTCAGGGCCTTGTCTCTGAGCCCAAAGGACACTTATCAGGGAAAACATGAGGTGAAAATAACTTTGATACTGATAATAATGAGTGGAACCATTTCTTCAACTCAGCTTTGTTGTTGCTCTGGGTAGACGTTTGTATTTACGACCTGCAAATGGAAGGAAAATTATCAAAAATTCAAATAATCAAAAATTATTAGAGCTATACCTGACCCCAGCTGGACCAGGTGGAGAAAACGAATTTGGCTTAAATAACTTCAGTCCAGTGGCTCCTGACTCTAATCTCTGCCAGGTCGGTGGTTATTGCGGGTGGGGTGTTGTCTTATTTACTACGGCAATTGTCTTGCTGTTTCTCACTGTTCACTGAACCGAGTGTGAGCAGGGAAGCTAGAAGAAAACACTAGGAGCCTTAGGACCTGCGTACATATTTATTCTCTCTGGGCTAGTGCAGCAGGTGTAGCAGCAGCAGACATGCTGTATTTTTTCCTCTCGTGGTTGATCCAGAGGACCCAGCCATAATGCAGCCTCACTGCCATAACATTAGCCATAACGTAGCCCCAGCACAGCCTCCAGGGCTTTTTCAGGTGGAGCTTACATATGCTTACAGAACAAAAGTAGCCCATGGCCAAGCAGATAGCTCAGGATGTGCTTGGGCAGTGCTATAAGTGACCTTAGCTGTTACATAATCATTATTTACAAA
Source organism: Cervus elaphus (assembly GCF_910594005.1). Classification (NCBI taxonomy): domain Eukaryota; kingdom Metazoa; phylum Chordata; class Mammalia; order Artiodactyla; family Cervidae; genus Cervus; species Cervus elaphus. The sequence goes on from NC_057847.1 coordinate 4,889,530, forward strand.
ACGTGGGGCAAGAGATCCTGACCACCACCATCTTGGCTGACTTGCTCTTTCCCTACAGGAGGAGTGAAAGATAAAGCTTCCTTGGCCTCATCCCTGAAGATTCTGATTCTCAGGATCTGTATATTTAACAAGCTCCCAGGTAACTCTGATGCATAGCCAGAACCAGAACCTGCTCTATTTATATCTACAAGCTTCAAAACCCTAGTTCTGGGGAGAGGAAACATCTTCCCTGCACAACACAGCCTAATCAGCTGTCTGCACACAAATCCCTTAGGATGGCATGTAGGGGTTGGGCAATTCCCAGATGTGGCAAATCTTGGCCATTATCCACCACCAGTCCATGCATCCCATGCACTCTTGTCCTCATGTGGGTCTGATCCTGGCTACCTCTCTGTGCAGACCTCTAGTCCTCACCTGTAACATTTAGCCTGTGCTACTAAGTGGGATAAATTGCTGCCATCTGGGACCCTATGTTTATATGCTAATTTTCTCCCACACAAGGGAGCCAGTTTCCTGCAGTTTCCTTTAATATGGATATTTCTCTTTTGATAAATGTTTCCCCTGGGGACTTACTATCTCTTCTGCCTGCACACATCTCAGAAACCCACAGTGGCAAGAACACACCCATGGAGAGAATATTTTTACAAGCCCTGGGGCAGCAGCCATAATAAATTATCTCCTCTTCTGTCAGAGTTCAATATGAAAACTCTTCTGAGGACAGGGATTTTTGCAGCCTTTTGTTTGACCAGATGGCAGTAGGGCCCCACTTGGAAAGTGACTGTGCTGATGCCCATCTGGTGATTTCAAGGAGAGAAGAGTGGCCCAACGAAGGCCAGCAGGTCCAAGGACCCAGAAATGAACACAGGTCTCCAACACCAGGAGGTGACATTGGTCAGGGTTAAGTCAGAGACTGGGTGTGCTGAAAACTCGCAAAGCAGCAGAGCCCAGGGTCAACATAGCTATAGAGCTTAGCCACAAAGTGGCAGAGAAGTGTGGACAGGACATGATGCAGCAGATGAAACTCTGGCATGGAGGTCTATCATGAAGTGGAGGTGGCGGCAAGACCAGATAGGGAATGTGGAGGTCCCAACATGGGGCAAGATGTCAAAATTCATTCTGATAACCTCAGGATGGGGTGTTTTACACTGGTGTGGACCTGCAGGAGTTATGGTAGGGGCAACTACAGCCAAGTTTGGGAAAGAGCAGGTATAAAGGTAGTCAGTCAGGGCAAAGGGAATAGGGGAAGAGACCCAGGCCTAGGGGTGAATTTTTTGAGCAGATCTCAGTCTGGGCAGGACTTGAAGTGTGAAACTGGACCAGTACTTAAAAGTCTGCATGAAAGCCCAATGAAAAATCTGCATACAAAGTGAGTGAAGCCATTCATGATTTCTCTCATTCTATATCATCGTAGCATATCTTTCTCCATATTTTTCCTTTTAACCTATTTCCACCAGCCATTCTTATAAGCAGCACATAGTTGCTGCTGCTGAAAAGTTGCTGCTGCTTTCAGTCATGTCTGACTCTTTGCGACCCTGTGGACTGTAGCCCACCAGGCTCCTCTGTCCATGGGATCTCCCAGGCAAGAATACTGGAGTGGGTTGTCATTTCCTTCTCCAGGGCATCTTCCCAAACCAGGGGTCAAAGCTGGGTCTCTTGCATCTGTTGCACTGGCAAGCAGATTCTTTCTCACTAGCGCCACCTGGGAAACCCCAGCACATAGTTGGGTCTGACCGTCTGACCATCTCTGGTTTTCTCCCTCAACACTTATCTGTCACAAACCATCTCTCTTCAGGGAGTCCAGTTACATGTATGTTAGGCTGCTTGAGGTCTTCCCTGGTGGCTCAAATGATAAAGGACACACCTGCCAATGCAGGAGTTGCAAAAGATGCAGTTTCAACCCCTGGGTTGGAAAGATTTCCTGGAGAAGTAAGTGGCAATGCTCCAGTATTCTTGCCTGGAAAACTCCATGGAAAGAGGAGCCTGTTACGGTCCATGGGGTTGCGAACAGTCAGACATGACAGCCAGCATGCACTAGGCTGCTTGAACCTGACTTTCAATCACTGATACCTTTTTTATTCTTGAATTGTGTTTCTATGTCTCCTTTTGCATATTCCAGCGTTTTCCTTAATGTTTACATTCTTTTCTTCCCACCATATTTAATGCTATTAATCTCATCCAGTGTACTTTTTTTTTTTTTACTTCAAACATTGTAGTTTTAAACTCTAGAAGTTTAATTTGGGTGTTTGTAATGTCTTTCATATCTCCTTTAAACCATTTTGCCATATGAAATAAAGTTGTAATTACTGCTTAGTAAAATTGTCTGTTAATTCTAATATCTATATCAGTTTTGGGTCAGTTTTGCTTGATTGACTTTTTTCTTCTTACTGTGGGTTTGTATTTCCTTGATTGTTTGTATCCAGGGTGAATTCAAATTCTGCTGAATATCATTATTTTTACATATTTTTATCACTGTTCTTCCTGAGATTGCGTGTGTGTGTGTGTGCGTCTGTGTAAGTTACTTGGAAAGCTTATTTTATTCCTGGTTTGGTTTTAAGGTTTGTGAGACAGGACAGAAGTGATGCTCTGTCTGGAGTTAACTATCCCTGTTATTAAGACATCATCTTTCTGAGCTCCCCATGGGAACTTACTCAGTGCCCCATGAATTATGGGTTTTCTGGTTTGGCGAGAGGGAACAGACAATGGTAGCATGTCCTCTTGTCTGTTAGGCCAGCCTTTTCATCGTTTCTGACTAGTCTTCTCACATGAATGTATGCGCCTGCACTCTTTTGAACAATCAGGCTGAACTCTCTGTGTATCTTCACAATTCTCTTTCCCAGCAGCCCTCTCATCTATGCGCTCTGTCCCATGAACTCCAGCTCTAGTTGCCTCCTTGGATCTGTAGCACAGTCTCCTCAACTCAGGGAGACGTCTGTACTCTGCATCAACTCCCTTTTTCTCCCCCAACACCTGGAAGCTTTCCAGAGAAGTGAACTGTGGCTGTCAGAAGGCTCTTCTCATCTGGTTTTCATTTGCCAGGGAACCCTGTCCTTCTTTGCTTAATATCTTGTGTCTTAAGCCTGTTACTTCACATATTTGGTCCATTTGTTGCTCTTGTTCCTGACAGGAGGATAAATCTGGTTCCTCTTACTTTATCTGGGCTAGAGGCGGAAATCCCAGAGCATCACTTCTACATTGTAATTCTTGATATGTTTATGTGCCACTAGAACATGTCAGTGAAACTCTCACTTAAGTTTATGTTCTGTATCCAAATAAAAGTAGGAACTATCATTCACTTAACATCTGCTGTGTGACAGGCATCAGTGTATTATTTCTAATTCCTATAGGAAACCCTGAAATGTAAACATTGCTATCTTCACTTTATGATGAGAAAACAGGGCCCAACAACCACTGTGTCAGTGGTAGGACTTAAGAGCTGATTTACCTGGATTACTGTGAGTTTGAAAGGAGGCTTCCTTTTCTACATAGGTTACTGAGTTGTGAGAAACCATCATTCTGAATACCTTTTGCTCTGTGACACAGGGCACCAGCTTTAAACCAAATTGCCAATAGTCTACAAGTAGACTCCAAGACAGAATCTGTAGTTACCAAGGAACCTGCTCCTAGATACACCCTTGATAAAATGAAGATTAAAACTCTCCTCTCGCTGGTGGCCTGGGGCCCAGACAGGAGCAGCACACAGAGATAGCTGCTTCTCCCAGGGGTCAGGGATCCTTGGCAAGATTGATTTGATACAGCTGCCAGAGGCCCAAACTCCACATACACTTAATGGGTCTGACTCTGTCAGATAAAAGTCAGCTACCTGCCTTGTCTAGTATGCACCCCCTGAATGATGAGGCCAATGGGCTCCTGCCACTTAGGGGGACATCTGAATCTAACAGGTCTCCAGGATGGCTGTGACTTGGGAAAGTCAATTCCTCTCACCTCCCCATTTTTGTGAGCTAATTGTCTATAGGGAGATTGACAGTTGCTCCCCATGCTGCAGACAATTTCTGACCATCAGCTCGATATTAGAGCCCTAGGCCCAGGTGGACCTCTTTTAAGGAGAGGCCCCTGGGTGAGGGGCCAGTGGATCAAGCTCCCAGCTCAGTCTCTAGGCTTAAATTTCCTGTCTAAATATAAAGAATAAGAAGGTCTGTCTTGCCCACTTTGTTTAATGGTCAAGAAGTTTAATGAGATGTTTACTTATTCCTTCATTTATTCTACAAGTATTTACCCAGTCCTATGGCTTTTCAGGAGAAAGAAATGGCAACCCACTTTAGTATTCTTGCCTGGGAAATCCCATGAACAGAGAAGCCTACCGAGCTACAGTCCATGGGGTTGTGAAAGAGTCAGATATGATTTAGCGCCTAAACCAGAACTTCTCTAAATGCTGTGAACACAGAGCAGAGAAGTCATAGCTGAGTTCTGATCAGTGGGAGCTCACAGCTGAGGGAGGCATGGAGCAGGACGTTGACTATATTTTGCAATGTGATCTGGGCCATGTGGCACGGGGTGAAGGGGATTATGATGAGCAAAAGGAGCTCCAGCAAGAACACAGAAATCCAGTGATAATCGTGGAGGGCTGCCTCCAGGAGGCGACATGAGCTGACCATGGAAGAAAGACAGAATTAGCAAGAGGAAGAGACTGAGTCAGAAGTGATGGGCTGCACAGTCATAAAGGTCTCCCAAAGCTGTAACACGTCCAAAGGCTCTTTTCCTTCTCTTCTTTCTCTCCATCCTCAGCAGCTTGCTCAGTTTCCCCTGTTGGAATAGGACAAAGTTACAGAGATCTCAGATAAGAGTAATAGTCAACTAAAAAATGGAACCCACAATCTATCATGGTCATTATCTCACCAGAGTTTAACAGCTTTACCTGTGGAAATCCAGTCACCACTGATTTTATTATTCCTCTTTCACTGTAGGATCTTGTTTTTCTGAATAACATAGAACAAAGATATTTATAGGCAGAAGGGCCTAAGAAATCATCTCTTTCACTTTTATTTTGGGTATAGAAAGTTATTCTACAATATTTCTGCCAGACCATCACACTGACCCAGTTCACAACCCTACCCCGACAAAGAAGACTCTACTTTGAATTACCTCCTGGTGAGAAAATTTGCCTCCTATATTTGCAGTCTATATGTCCCAGTTCTATATTTTGGTATCACAAAGCATATGTGTGTGTGTGTGTGTGTGTGTGTGTATACACACACACACATATATATATATATATATATATTTGTTCTTTCCACATGACAGGCTGGGAAACATCACTGCATTTTGTTCAACAGCTATTTATCAATTGTCGGTGATTTTCCAGGTGCTGGGGTAACTGAGACAGGAGGAGCAGTAGGTAGTGCTCTGAAGGCTGGTCTTCTTTATTTAATGGTTTCTAAGCTTTCTCTTTATCCATGAAGTTGACACTTCTGGTGTCTGTCACACCCCTCATAGCCTCACCGACTTCAGATGCAGGTGCAGTGGATGGTTCCATGGGAGCTAAAATTTATCTCGTGCTTTGTCCTTCCTTGCGCTCTTAACAAGACTTGACGGGTGAGTCCAGATAAGGGAAGTATGTCTGCTGCAAGCTACACTCAGTGGGAGCCAGCCCAACGATAAGTGTCCTTTCTCCTGCCTTCCGGGGTACGGGGGACGGGGGGTTCCAGGAGGCATTCTGTGCGCTTCTCAGGGGTTCTAGTAAAATTGTCTCTGTACCCTCAGGAGACACATCAGTGACATACTTTATGGCTTCTTTCCTCCCCCTTTATCTCACACTCATTTCTCTCTCATTTCTGCTTCCCAGGATCACCTTCTAAATAAATTCTTCTACCTGAGTCCTTGTCTCAGGCTCTGTTTCTAGGGAACCCATGGAAGGAAGGGAGGTGGGGGATGGATGACCACTGCATTTCTACACTTTGCCCCACCAAGCCCTTCATTTCCATGTGCACCTGGCTTGAAGTTAGCTCAGGACAGTCTTGTCATGTGTATCCTCTAAACTTAGAAGGATACACCACTGTTCTCTGTCCTCCTTGGACTCCAGAAGCTTTATTTTCAGCAACATTGAAACCGTGTCACACGGTGTCTCATCCCCAGTATAATAGTCACATCTTTCAACCTTATTTTTGTGTTAGTTATGCTTTTTAGACATCTATACTTTGCACACATTCATTGTAGAAAAATACTTATTAACAATGTTTCAACTATGAGCCTAAGTGTCTTTGTCTGGAAAATGAGGTGATAAAAATCATTTAGGCAGGATTGTTTTAAAAGCAACATGTGGTTGCAGCCCAGTGCCCCGAAACCACCAAGCACTCTTCTCCCTGTCCCTTTCCTCTTTTCATCTCTGAGACTCAGGATGATGTCCTTACACCAGAGTATTACCCAGAGTAATACCCAGTGGAATGCTTAGTTAACAGAGATGACACAACCATTTTCAGAAGGCAGAAAGAAGCTATGGAAAAGGGGGAACCAGTGAAATTAAAGATGCTCCAAGTTGGAGGCTGCCTGTTTTCTTCTGAGATCCTTAGGTATTTGCCCAGTTATGTCCCAATTAAAATCAGAACATCCGTGCTTTCATCTCTTTAGTAGTAATAAAAATAAATTCTAAAAAAAAGAAAAAAGAAAATCTCAAAAGGCCAAGAAAGGTGAGAGTTTCCACACTTACAAACGAAGACCCTGAGGCTCAGAGAGGTGAAGTGATTTGTTGAACACAGCACAGCTTCTTGTCAACCTGCCTTTACCTGCCTTCAAAGGCTGACTCCTCAAAGTGCTGGCCATCACTTGGGAGATCACTCAGGCCCAGAACTGGCCTTTAGGACTCTGCTTCATAGGAAGCCCACAGGAAGTTCTTTCAGCCTCTAAGTCACAGGGGACTTTCCTTTTCCACAGAATTTATGCATGATTCTTAGGCTATGTAATGTTTATATCACATTGTTTTTTCTTTTACTTTCAGCCATTTTGGACCTTCATGTTGTATCATTTTGATTATTTTATAGAAGATATAAATGTGTGAGAAAGAACGTAGATATGTCATGAGACCATGGGGTAATAATCCTGCAGAAGGAGGCCACACAGCGGCAGACAGGAAAGGAATGGACAAGCAGTCCAGTGAAACAGGCTGACTTTGTTAACGATGGAAGGACATTCCCCTTTGAAGTATGTAGTGGTTGTGATGCAGCTAAATCTGATTCCCCAACATGAGCATGGCTTAGCACTGTGATCCAATATCATAAATGGCACTGTGGCTAACCCACAGCCCCAGATCAACTCCAGACGGAGTCTGGAGGAGATCTCTGTTCTCTCACTGTCTTCCCTGGGAAGGCTGAGTCCAGGGATTAAGTTGAATTTTTCAGCAAGTATAACCTAACTTGAAAGTAAAATGATCTTTCTGGCTTACTTCACTCTGTATAAGGGGCTCCAGTTTCATCCATCTCATTAGGACTGGTTCAAATGAATTCTTTTTGACGGCTGAGTAAAATTCCATGGTGTATATGTACCACAGCTTCCTTATCCATTCGGTGAGGGTGGGATGTTTCAAAAGAACAGCATGTATACTATCTATGGTGAAACAGATCACCAGCCCAGGTGGGATGCATGAGACAAGTGCTCCGGCCTGGTGCACTGGGAAGACCCAGAGGAATCGGGTGGAGAGGGAGATGGGAGGGGGGATCGGGATGGGGAATAAGTGTAAATCTATGGCTGATTCATATCAATGTATGACAAGACCCACTGAAATGTTGTGAAGTAATTAGCCTCCAACTAATAAAAAAATTAAAAGAAAAAAAAAAAAGAAAGTAAAATGATGCACTGGTGAAAATCCAAGTTCCTTATCATTATATTGACTGAAATTATGTGAATTTAAGGAAAAAGTAAAAAGTATAGAATAAAGTAAGGAGAGAGAAAAAAGGGAGGAGGAGAAGGACTATTCCTCAGATAAACAATGTCCGACACTATAGTCTGCTTCTTGTTGGAAACGTGTATTTATTGCATACGATAGCATCATAGAATTGACCCTGAACAGAGAACTTCTCCAACACTTCTCCCACCTTAAGTATGATAACATTTGGTTCAGCTCATTTCAAAAACTGGACTTCTGTGTGTCTCATTTATGGGCTCCATCACTGATGGGTATGCTCAGCTGGGTCCTTGGCTTGACTTATAGGGTTCCACTTCTTACAAGGAGGTCCTGGCAAATCTGCACTGTCATTTGAGATGTAGGATGAAGGCTTCTAGAAGTGACTATAGTGGGCTGGTTTTTGATGCAGAAGTGCTGCCTGGCAGTTTATTTAAAGAGCAGGAGGAATGGAGCCATGACAAGTATAAGCCTAAAATAAGAATCTTTTCAGATTTCCGTAAGTGATGCAATTAATGAAACCTGGGAGTGACAACACATCCAGAAATTTCATTTATGTCTCATGGTATATATGTGTGACTGGTGTGTGTGTGTGTATTACACTTTTCTGATAAAATAGGAGAGAATCTGATACCACCACAGGCTCCATGCCCACTGTGAAATGCAACTCTATAATTTAACTTCTTTCCTGTCTTCTAACGAGAGATGGGAAAGAGTCTCACCTGGCTGCTGACCTTTCCCCAATTATTCCCAGTTGTGTCACCAGCTACTTCACTACAATTCAAATCAACAAAAATACTTGAACAATTATTATGTAGAAAGCCTACACTGACAAGTTAAAAAAAATGGTTTCTCTGCTCACTGAGACGAAGGGCAGCAAGGGAGGCTGGTGGACTGCTTAACCACAGCGTGTGGCAGGAAGGAAGGAGGTGTGAGAGCTTCAGGAAAAGACAGCTGGTTCACCTGGGAGCGTGGGGGCTGGTGTTTCATAGCGGAGGTGGCACGGAGCCTGTACTGGAACGGATGGGTATGTCTGTAAGTGAAAAACAGGGAGAAATGAGATGGACAACTCCTCTGCACTATGGACCACGGTAGCAGCAAATATGTAGACATGAAAAAATTCAAGGCATATTTAAGTAACAGGAGTTATTCTGGTATTATTATACACTAGATCCAGCTTCTCCAAGTACAATAAGAACAATCTCGGCTGCTTCTTGAATGCAAGGCTTATGCTCCCCTGCTAAATATTCAGATCCAGTTCATTTCAGGTCATTAGCTCATTCATGTTCAACTCTTTGCGACCCCATGGACTGCAACACAAAAGGCTTCCCTGTCCATCACCAAATCCCAGTGCTTGCCCAAACTCAAGTCATTGATGACATCCAACCATCTCATCCTCTGTCATCCCCTTCTCCTCCTGTCTTCACAGCATAAGGGTCTTTTCCAATGAGTCAGTTCTTCGCATCAGGTGACCAAAGTATTGAAGCTTCAACTTCGCCATCAATCCTTCAAATGAATATTCAGGACTGATTTCCTTTATGATTAACTGGTTTGATTTCCTTGCAGTCCAAGGGACTCTCAAGAGTCTTCTCCAATGCCACAGTTCAAAAGCATCAATTCTCCAGTGCTCAGCTTTCTTTATGGTCCAATTTTCACATCCACACATGACTACTGGAAAAAACATAGCTTTGACTAGTTGGACTTCTATTGGCAAAGTAATGTCTCTGCTTTTTAATATGCTGTCCTGGTTGGTCATAGTTTTTCTTCCAAGGAGCAAGTGTCTTTTAATTTCATGGCTGCAGTAACCATCTGCCATGATGCTGGAGCTCAAAAAAATAAAGTCTCTCACTGTTTCCACTGTTTCCCCATCTATTTGCCATGAAGTGATGGGACCAGATGCCATGATCTAAGTTTTTTGAATGTTGTGTTTTAAGCCAGTTTTTTCACTCTCCTTTTGCACTTTCATCAAGAATCTCCTTAGTTTCTCTTCACTTTCTGCCATAAGGGTGGTGTCATCTGCATTTCTGAGGTTATTGATATATCTCCTGGCAATCTTAATTCCAGCTTGTGCTTTATCCAGCCTGGCATTTCACATGACATACTCTGCATATAAGTTGAATAAGCAGGGTGACAATATACAGCCTTGACATACTCCTTTTCCTATGTGGAACCAATCAGTTGTTCTATTTCTGGTTCTAAATGTTGCTTCTTGACCTGCATACAGGTTTCTCAGGAGGTCAGGTGGTCTGGTATTCCTATCTCTTGAAGAAGTTTTCAGTTTGTTGTGATCCACACAGTCAAAGGTTTTGGTGTACTCAATAAAGCAGAAGTAGATGTTTTTATGGAACATTTTTGCTTTTTCTCTGAACCAATGGATGTTGGCAATTTGATCTGTGGTTCCTCTGCCTTTTCTAAATCCAGCATGAACATCTGGACGTTCTCAGTTCAGGTACTGTTGAAGCCTCACTTTAATTTTGAGCATTTCTTTGCTAGTGTGTGAGAAGAGTGCAATTTTGTGGTAGTTTGAACATTCTTTGACATTGCCTTTCTTTGAGATTGGAATGGAAACTGACCTTTTCCATTCTGTTGCCACTGCTAAGTTTTCCAAATGTGCAGGCATATTGAGTGCAGTATTTAAATAGCATCATCTTTCAGGATTTGAAATAGCTCAACTGGAATTCCATTACCTCCATTGTCTTTATTTGTAGTGATGCTTCCTAAGGCCCCCCACTTGACTTTGGATTCTAGGATATCTGGCTCTAGGTGAGTGATCACACTGTCATGGTTACCTGGGTCTTTGAGGTCTTTCTTGTATAGTTCTGTGTATTCTTGCCAACTCTTCTTAGTATTTTCTGCTTCTCTTAAGTCCATTGTGCCCATCTTTGCCTGAAATGTTCCCTTGGTATCTCTTCTTTTCTTGAGGAAATCTCCAGTCTTTCCTGTTCTATTGTTTTCCTCTGTTTCTTTGCATTTTCACTGAGGAAGGCTTTCTTATCTCTTCTTGCTAGTCTTTGGAATTCTGCTTTCAGATGAGTATATCTTTCCTTTCCTCCTTTGCCATTCACTTCTCTTCTTTTCTCAGCTAATGTATGATCTCGTCAGACAACCATTTTGCCTTTTTGCATTTCTTTTTCTTGGGGAGAGGCTTCATCACAGCCTCCTTAACAATGTCACATACCTCATCCATAGTTCTTCAGGCACTCTGTCTATCAAATCTAATCCCTTGAATCTATTTGTTACTTCCTCTGTAAGGGATTTGATTTAGGTCATACCTGAAAGGTCTAGTGGTTTTCCCTATTTTCTTCAATTTAAGTCTGAATTTTGCAATAAGGAGTTCATGATCTGAGCCACATTCAACTCCTGGTCTTGTTTGTGCTGACTATATTAGTTAGTTCAGTCGCTCAGTCATGTTCGACCCTTCCTGAGCCCATGGACCTGCTAGGCCTCCCTGTACATCACCAACTCCCAGAGTCCACCCAAACTCATGTCCATTGAGTCAGTGATGCCATCCAACCACCTCATCCTCTGTCATCCCCTTCTCCTCCTGCCCTCAATATTTCTCAGCATCAGGGTGTTTTCCAATGAGTCAGCTCTTCACATCAGGTGGCCAAAGTATTGGAGTTTCAGCTTCAGCATCAGTCCTTCCAATGAACACCCAGGACTGATCTCCTTTGGATGGACTGGTTGGATCTCCTTGCAGTCCAAGGGACTCTCAAGAGTCTTCTCCAACACCATAGTTCAAAAGCCTCAGCTCTTCGGCCCTTAGCTTTCTTAATAGTCCAACTGTCTCATCCATACATGACTACTGGAAAAACCATAGCCTTGACTAGACGGGCCTTTGTTGGCTAAGTAATGTCTTTGCTTTTTAATATGCTTTCTAGGTTGGTCACAGCTTTCCTTCCAAGGAGCATGTGTCTTTTAATTTCATGGCTGCAGTCACCATCTGCAGTGATTTTGGAGCCCAAAAACATAAAGTCAGCCACTGTTTCCCCATCTATTTGCCGTGGAGAGATGGGACTGGATGCTATGATCTTCGTTTTCTGAATGTTGAGCTTAAAGCTAACTTTTTCACTCTCCTCTTTCACTTTCATCAAGAGGCTCTTTAGTTCTTCTTCACTTTCTGCCATAAGTGTGGTGTCATCTGCATATCTGAGGTTACTGATATTTGTCCCAGCAATCTTGATGACTGTATCAGTTCACCTTAGTTCAGTTCAGTCGCTCAGTCGTGTCCGACTCATTGCGACCCCATGAATCGCAGCATGCCAGGCCTCCCTGTCCATCACCAACTCCCAGAGTTTACTCAAACCCATGTCCATCGTGTCGGTGATGTCATCCAGCCATCTCATCCTCTGTCATTCCTTTCTCCTCCTGCCCCCAATCCCTCCAGCATCAGGGTCTTTTCCAATGAGTCAACTCTTCGCATGAAGTAGCCAAAGTATTGGAGTTTCAGCTTCAGCATCAGTCCGTACAATGAACACCCAGGACTGATCTCCTTTAGGATGGACTGGTTGGATCTCCTTGCAGTCCAAGGGACTCGCAAGAGTCTTCTTCAACACCACAGTTCAAAAGTATCATTTTTTTGGTGCTCAGTCTTTTTTTTTTTTGGAATATCCAAATGTTTTATTTTTTTTTTTTCTTCTCCTTTATTTATTTATTTATTTTTTCCCATTGGGTTTTGTCATACATTGATATGAATCAGCCATAGATTTACACGTATTCCCCATCCCGATCCCCCCTCCCACCTCCCTCTCCACCCGATTCCTCTGGGTCTTCCTAGTGCACCAAGCCCGAGCACTTGTCTCATGCATCCCACCTGGGCTGGTGACCTGTTTCACCATAGATAATATACATGCTGTTCCTTCGAAACATCACACCCTCACCTTCTCCCACAGAGTTCAAAAGTCTGTTCTGTACTTCTGTGTCTCTTTTTCTGTTTTGCATATAGGGTTATTGTTACCATCTTTCTAAATTCCATATATATGTGTTAGTATGCTGTAATGTTCTTTATCTTTCTGGCTTACTTCACTCTGTATAATGGGCTCCAGTTTCATCCATCTCATTAGAACTGATTCAAATGAATTCTTTTTAATGGCTGAGTAATATTCCATGGTGTATATGTACCACAGCTTCCTTATCCATTCATCTGCTGATGGGCATCTAGGTTGCTTCCATGTCCTGGCTAGTATAAACAGTACTGCGATGAACATTGGGGTGCACGTGGCACTCAGTTTTATTCACAGTCCAACTCTCACATCCGTATATGACCACTGGAAAAACCATAGCCTTGAATAGACAGACCTTTGTTGGCAAAGTAATGTCTCTGCTTTTTAATATGCTGTCTAGGTTGGTCCTAACTTTCCTTCCAAGGAGTAAGCGTCTTTTAATTTCATGGCTGCAATCACCATCTGCAGTGATTTTGGAGCCCAAAAAAATAAATTCTGACACTGTTTCCACTGCCTCTCTATCTGTTTCCCATGAGGTGATGGGACCCAATGCCATGATCTTAGTTTTCTGAATGTTAATCTTTAAGCCAACTTTTTCACTCTCTCCTTTCACTTTCATCAAGAGGATTTTCAGTTCCTCTTCACTCTCTGCCATAAGGGTGGTGTCATCTGCATATCTGAGGTTATTGATATTTCTCCCAGCTATCTTGATTCCAGCCTGTGCTTCTCCCAGCCCAGCATTTCTCATGATGCACACTGCATACAAGCTGAATAAGCAGGGTGACAATATACAGCCTTGATGTACTCCTTTGCCGATTTGGAGCCAGTCTGTTGTTCCATGCCCAGTTCTAACTGTTGCTTCCTGACCTTCATACAGGTTTCTCAAGAGGCAGGTCAGGTGGTCTGGTATTCCCATCTCTTTCAGAATTTTCTGCAGTTTATTGTGATCTACACAGTCAAAGGCTTTGACGAAGTCAATAAAGCAGAAACATATGTTTTTCTGGAACTTTCTTGCTTTTTTGATGATCCAGCGGATATTGGCAACTTGATCTCTGGTTCCTCTGCCTTTTCTAAAACCAGCTTGAACATCTGGAAGTTCTCGGTTCACGTATTGCTGAAGCCTGGCTTGGAGAATTTTGAGCATTACTTTACTAGCGTGTGAGAATGAGTGCAACTGTGTGGTAGTTTGAGCATTCTTTGGGATTGCCTTTCTTAGGGATTGGAATGAAAATTGACCTTTTCTAGTCCTGTGGCCACTGCTAAGTTTTCCAAATTTGCTGGCATATTGAGTGCAGCACTTTCACAGCATCATCTTTTAGAATCTGAAATAGCTCAACTGGAATTCCATCACCTCCACTAGCTTTGTTCGTAGTGATGCTTTCTAAAGCCCACTTGACTTCACATTCCAGGATGTCTGGCTCTAGGTGAGTGATCACACCATTGTGATTGTCTGGTTCGTGAAGATCTTTTTTTGTACAGTTCTTCTGTTTATTCTTCCCACCTCTTCTTAATATCTTCTGCTTCTGTTAGGTCCATACCATTTCTGTCCTTTATTGAGCCCGTTTTTGCATGAAATGTTCCCTTGATATCTCTAATTTTCTTAAAGATATCTCTAATCTTTCCCATTCTGTTGTTTTCCTCTATTTCTTTGCATTGATTGCTGAGGAAGGCTTTCTTATCTCTCCTGGCTATTCTTTGGAACTCTGCATTCAAATGGGAATATCTTTCCTTTTCTCCTTTGCTTTTCACTTCTCTTCTTTTCACAGTTGTTTGTAAGGCCTCCTCAGACAACCATTTTGCCTTTTTTGCATTTCTTTTCCATGGGGATGGTCTTGACCCCTGTCTCCTGTACAATGTCATGAACCTCCATCCATAGTTCATCAGGCTCTCTGTCTATCAGATCTAGTCCCTTGAATCTATTTCTCACTTACACTGTATAGTCATAAAGGATTTGATTTAGGTCATACCTGAATGGTCTAGTGGTTTTCCCTACTTTCTTCAGTTTAAGTCTGAATTTGGCAATAAGGAATTCACGATCTGAGCCATGGTCAGCTCCTGGTCTTGTGTTTGCTGACTGTATACAGCTCCTCAATCTGTTGTTGCAAAGAATATAATCAATCTGATTTTGGTGTTGTCCATCTGGTGATGTCCATTTAGAGTCATCTCTTGTGTTGTTGGAAAAGAGTGTTTGCTATGACCAGTGCGGTCTCTTGGAAAGTTTCTGTTAAACTCTGCCCTGTTTCATTTTCTCCTCCAAGGCCAAGCTTTCCTGTTACTTCAGGTATCTCTTGACTCCATGTATCTCCAGATTGCTCTATCAGATCCAGAGTGGGAGTCAATTATGAATCTGTATTTGTAACAAGATCCACAGTGGTCTGTAAAGAACCTCATTTTGAGAAGCAGTTAGGTTGGAGATTTCTGAAGTGTGAAGTGAGAGAGATGAAGGGGAGTAAAGGAAGGCCCCAGGGCTATGGAGAAACTTAATATCAGTGAACTTTAACTCTGTTCTCTATGTAGCTGAAGAATTCCTGATGTTTTAGGAACCAGATTGAAGTTTACTACATTAGATTAGATAGTTGGTAATAAAAACCCTAAATAAAAAAAAAAAACCTAAATAAAGCCCTTTCATCATTGATGTTTAAGAGAAAGGAAAGGTGTTAGGAATAGTATAGAGGTCAAAATGAAGAAACTTTGGAGAAATGTCTGTTTAGTTCTTTGGCCCATTTTTTGATTGGGTCATTTATTTTTCTGGAATTGAGCTGCAGGAGTTGCTTGTATATTTTTGAGATTAATCCTTTGTCTGTTGCTTCATTTGCTATTATTTTCTCCCAATCTGAGGGCTGTCTTTTCACCTTGCTTATAGTTTCCTTTGTAGTGCAAAAACTTTTAAGTTTCATTAGGTCCCATTTGTTTAGTTTTGCTTTTATTTCCAATATTTTGGGAGGTGGGTCATAGAGGATCTTGCTGTGATTTATGTCGGAGAGTGTTTTGCCTATGTTCTCCTCTAGGAGTTTTATAGTTTCTGGTCTTACATTTAGATCTTTAATCCATTTTGAGTTTATTTTTGTGTATGGTGTTAGAAAACAAACACATGAAAAGATGCTCAACATCACTCATTATTAGAGAAATGCAAATCAAAACCACAATGAGGTACCATTACACGCCAGTCAGGATGGCTGCTATCCAAAAGTCTACAAGCAATAAATGCTGGAGAGGGTGTGGAGAAAAGGGAACCCTCTTACACTGTTGGTGGGAATGCAAACTAGTACAGCCGCTTGGAAAACAGTGTGGAGATTTCTTAAAAAACTGGAAATAGAACTGCCATATGACCCAGCAATCCCACTTCTGGGCATACACACTGAGGAAATCAGATCTGAAAGAGACACGTGCACCCCAATGTTCATCGCAGCACTGTTTATAATAGCCAGGACATGGAAGCAACCTAGATGCCCATCAGCAGATGAATGGATAAGGAAGCTGTGGTACATATACACCATGGAATATTACTCAGCCATTAAAAAGAATTCATTTGAATCAGTCCTAATGAGATGGATGAAGCTGGAGCCCATTATACAGAGTGAAGTAAGCCAGAAAGATAAAGAACATTACAGCATACTAACACATATATATGGAATTTAGAAAGGTGATAACGATAACCCTATATGCAAAACAGAAAAAGAGACACAGAAATACAGAACAGACTTTTGAACTTTGTGGGAGAATGTGAGGGTGGGATATTTCAAAAGAACAGCATGTATACTATCTATGGTGAAACAGATCACCAGCCCAGGTGGGATGCATGAGACAAGTGCTCCGGCCTGGTGCACTGGGAAGACCCAGAGGAATCGGGTGGAGAGGGAGGTGGGAGGGGGGATCGGGATTGGGAATACATGTAAATCCATGGCTGATTCATATCAATGTATGACAAAACCCACTGGAAAAAAAAAAAATTAATCATAAAAAAAAAAAAAAAATGAAGAAACTTTAATTCTGGACATCCAGGGTCTGAAATTTGTTCTGTCGCTGAACATACAGCCTTAGGCAGGCATGGAGCTTCTGAGTTTCAAAATTTTCAATAGTCAAATAAGGATTGTATTGGATGTGTGCCTTTACTGTATGGTTTTCTTTAATTTGGAGACTCTCAAATGTATGGATCTTGGCTGAAGTGATGGCCAGGTGTTCCCTCAGCCCATCCCCTAGGAACTAGATCTGGGCAAGTGACCCAGACTTGGCCCAGCCAATGTACTACTTGGAACTTTGGGTTTTGCAAGAATAATACAAGTATGGAAGAGCTGAGAAATTCCTCATGGCAGCAGTGATATGGACACATTCATCAGGAGCTGTAGGACAGAGAGAATAGAGCTGATGGAGAATTGCCAAGTTCATCAGCATTGACATGAAATGTCCAGCATCTATTTAAAGTTGTGACCTAGATTGGCTCTTCATCCTTCCCAACAATTTTTGGAGGGGCTGCTTAGCAGTCTGTCTCTTCTTATTAATTCAGTCACTCATTTACTGTTGGCTTGTTGCAACTATGAACTCTGAGTAATGCAGAATATGAATGATAAAAATGTATTATTCATGAAGTTGTTTTACAAACTGTGGACTATATTCTGTGGTGTAAACACATATTAAGCTTCTGAATCTGTACATTTATAATAATAATATGATTTATTTAATTGTTAAAAGGGAAGTTTGGAAGCACTTCTAGGGAATCTGACAAAATCAGTTTCAGATTTACTGAGTTTAATGTATCACTGGAACAACCATTCAGGCAGATAGAAAAAAGTGGTGTATTAATCAGGATTGATTAACCAAAGCTGTAATAACAAATAAACCTCAATACAACAATATTTATTTCTTTCCAATGGCAACAGAGGAAAATAGAGCATGGAAAAGAAGGGACCTTGTGCCCTTAACTGTACACTCTTCATTGTGGGCAGTACATAGTGACATCATGGTAAGCTATTACTTAGCATAGGGCACAGTATGAGAAATAAAGGGAAACAGCCACTATACTGTGGAGAAACCTAATAATCACTACCTCAGCCAGGTGATCAAGGTTACATCGACAGTGAATAGACATGTCAGTCATACATACTCTTGATATGATGAAAATGGTGTATTACCTCCCCAAAACACACTTCCCTAGTCTAATCATGAGACAATCATCAGAAAAATTCTAATTGAGGGGCATCCTATAAAATACCTGACTATAAAATACCTCAAAACTGTCAAGATTACTTAAAAATAAGGGAAGTCTGAGAAACTGTCAGAGCCAAGAGGAGCCTGAGGAGACATATGATGAAATGTGATGTTTTACCCTGGATAAATTTCTGGAACAGGAAAAGGATATTAGGTAAAAACTAGGATAACTTGAATAGTCTATGAATCTTAATAATGTGTCAGTATTGGTTCATTAACTGTGACAAAGTTACCATATAGTGTAAGAAGTTAATAAAAGAGAACCTATGCATGGAACAATGTTCAAACAGTAAAGAATCTATCTGCAATGCAGGAGACCTGGTTCAATCCCCAGGTCAGGAAGATCCCCTGAAGAAGGCAATGGTAAGCTCCTCAAGTATTCTTGCCTGGAGAATCCCATGGATAGCAGAGTCTTGTGAGCTATATTCCATGGGGTAGCAAAGAGTCAGACATGACTGAGTGATTCACACACACACACACACACACACACACACACACTGGCATGGAATATACAGGAACCTTCTGTACTATCTTTACAAATTTTTAAAAATCTGAAACTATTTTAAAATTTAAAAAAAATTATTAAAGAAAAAATGTGGATTTTAAATACTTTGGTCTAATAGTGAAATATGTCAATTTTGCTCCCATTACTTTGGACAGATATAGTTGTATGGTCCCACCTAACCACAAAGGGGCTTGGAAAGTTCTCCCTTTGTCCCTGGGAGGGAGAGGAGAGTGGTGATGGGCAAGCACTGTAGGTGGATGAGGAGAAGCTCAGGGCAAAAGAGTCATCTCCAGAAAGGTGATGGGTGTTCTCTCCATGGTGAATACCAGAAGCTTAACTGGTGGGGAAGGTGCTTATGGGAGAAGAAGAAATAAGGAACAGGTCCAGGAGCCCATGAAGTGAAAGTGAAATGGACAAGACAAAAAATGTCAGGTAAAATATAGTAACAAAGGGAAGGCCATGGGTCTCTTCAGAAAGCCTATCTCAGGGTGTTGAAGGTGTGTGAATTGAGAGGGAGGAGGGATGAATGTTTCAGCAAGTAGCAATAAGGAAGAATAAAAGGTGAAGGAAATAAGACATCAGAGTAGTAGTATCACATGCAGGGGATTTAAAAAGTTAATCTTAAAGGTTTCCCCTTCAAAAACTTCAAAAGTTTTTTTTTGTTTGTTTGTTTTGTTTTAAAATGGTATTCCTGTCCTCAATCTCGTGTTTACTAACCTTCCTCTAAAATGATAGTTCAAGACTGAGGACCATGTAGAAACTACAACACTGAGAACAGATCTTTTCCTTACCCCCATCCCAGTGAAGAACCTTTAGGGCCTCCAGATACAGACCACAGCTCCCAGAAGACAGCAGGCAAGGAAGTGGTGGGACTCTGCCCCTGCATCCTGTGAGTTTCATCTACACATCAAGGGGGTCATGGAAGTGGCTATCAATATCTAAATGCAGCTGGGAGCAGCACATATTGAATGTGCAAAGATGGTGCCTTTTTCGTCAGTTTAGAGAAGTAGGCCACAGGATTAAGAAAAGATCCACTTTCACCTAGAAAAAAATAGGTACTTTGCATATTTTCTAAAAACTAGTCAAGCAAATCAACCTTCTCCATGACTAGGCCTGAGAAACAGGGTACTCACTACGCCTGTGAGTACTGCCAGGGCAATCTGAGTCAGTCTTTCCTTGGGTGAGGTGCAGGAAAGAAGCATAACAAACTGTACAAAGAACTAAAAAATCCACACAATAAGTAAATGGAACTAACCTGGAGCGTTAATTAAAGTGTATGCAGAAAATGATACACTATAGCAAACAGAAGAATGTTTGGACATTATCCTTTGGTGTCCTCAAAAGGATGCAAGCACATAGCTTCCATGAAAATGTAGCAGAAAAGTAAGTGGATAGGACAAGCTGAACTAGAGAGGGAAGAAAAAAGAAACAGTGCAAGAGTTCAAAGAAATTAAACACTGACTAGCAGAAATAAAACTGCATTGGAAGCAGGGAAGTGCATAAATGACATTAGGAAAAAGTAAAATAACATCAGGAATAAAGTTAAATACAATTTCCAGAAGTAGAGAAAGAGGCAAAGAGAAAATAATAACAACAGAGAGGATACTATAAATTGAGAACTGTAAAGGGAGACTCAACCTAAAAAATATAGAGGATACTTAGGAGTAACAGAAGCAATAATCAGGTACATGATTAAAGAAGTGTTTTTTTGTTTTGTTTTGTTTTGTTTTGTTTTTTCTATCTTGAAATAGATTAGATGGCTTCAAGATTCACATTGCTCTTGGAAGAAGCCATCCATTCATTCTGCTGTGTCTCCCATGCCCACATGCTCTGGGTTCACTGGCTATCTTTCCTATTTCTCTGGAGCTGAAGGGCTGTGGGGGAGAAACAGGTAAAAAGCAAGTCAAAGAAGAAGATACTTGCAGTGAGTGGTAGTTAGGGTAATAATATAAATATTTATTCATGTTCAATTCAGTTCAGTCACATCCGACTCTTTGCAACCCTTTGGACTGAAGCTTGCCAGTCTTCCCTGTCCCTCACCAACTTTCCCCTGGGCTTGCAAAATCTCATGTCCATTGAGTCATCTGATACCATCTAGCCATCTCATCCTCTGTCATCCCCTTCTCCTCCTGCCTTCAGTATTTCCCAGCATCAGAGTTTTCTCCAGAGTCAACTCTTCACATCAGGTGACCAAAGTGTTGGAGCTTCAGCTTCAGCATCAGTCCTTCCAATGAATATTCTGGACTGATATTTTTTAGGATTGGATGATTTGATCTCTTGCAGTCCAAGGGATTCTCAAGAGTCTTTTCCAACACCACAGTTCAAAAGCATCAATTCTTTGGTACTCAGCTTTCTTTATGGTCCAAATCTCACACCCATACATGACAATTGGAAAACCCACAGCTTTGACTATACTGATCTTTGTCGGCAAGCTAATGTCTCTGCTTTTAAATATACTATCTAGGTTGGTGATAGCTTTTCTTCCAAGGAGCAAGTGTCTTTTAATTTTGTGGCTGCAGTCACCATCTGCAGTGATTTTTGGAGCCCAAGAAAATAAAGTCTTTCACTATTTCCATTGTTTCCCCATCTGTTTGCCATGAAGTGATGGGAATGGATGCCATGATCTTCGTTTATTAAATGCTGAATTTTAAGCCAGTTTTTTCACTCTCCTCTTTCACTTTCATCAAGAGGCTCTTTAGTTCCTCTTCACTTTCTGCCATAAGGATGGTGTCATCTGCATATCTGAGGTTATTGATAATTCTCTTGGCAATCTTGATTCCAGCTTGTGCTTTATCCAGCCCAGCATTTCGCATGAGGTACTCTGCCTATAAGTTAAATAAGCAGAGTGACAATATACAGCCTTGACGTACTCCTTTCTCAGTTTGGAACAAGTCCATTCTTCCATTTCTGGTTCTAAATGTTACTTCTTGACCTGCATACAGATTTCTCAGGAAGCAGGTAAGGTGGTCTAGTATTCCCATTGTTTTAATAATCTTCCACAGTTTGTGTGATCTACACAATCAAAGACTTTGGTGTATTCAGTAAAGCAAAAATAAATGTTTTTCTAGAATATTCTTTTTTTTTTCCCCCTATGCTCCAACACATGTTAGCAATTTAATCTCTGGTTCCTCTGACTTTTCTAAATACAGTTTGAACCTCTAGAAGTTCTCGGTTCAAACACTGTTGAAGCGTCTCTTGGAGAATTTTGAATATTACTTTAGTAGCATGTGAGATGAGTGCAATTGTGTGGTAGTTGGAACATTCTTTGCCATTGATTTCTTTGATACTGGAATGAAAACTGACTTTTTCCAATCCCGTGGCCAATGCTAAGTTTTCCAAATTTGCTAGCATATTGAGTGCAACAGTTTCACGGCATCATCTTTTAGGATTTTAAATAGTTCAGCTGGAATTCCATCACCTCCACTAGCTTTGTTCGTAGTGATGCTTTCTAAGGCCCACTTGACTTTGCATTCCAGGATGTCTGGCTCTAAGTGAGTGATCACACCATCATGGTTATCTGGGTGATTAAGATCATTTAGTATAGTTCTTCTGTATATTTTTGCCACCTCTTTTTTTGTTTGTTTGTTTGTTTGTTTTTTTGCCACCTCTTCTTAATATCTTCTGCTTCTGTTAGGTCCATACCTTTTCTGTCCTTTATCGAACTCATCTTTGCATGAAATGTTCTCTTGGTATCTCTAATTTTCTTGAAGAGATGTCTAGTCTTTTTGATTCTGTTGCTTTCCTCTATTTCTTTGCATTGGTTGCTGAGGAAGGCTTTCTTATCTCTCCTTGCTATTCTTTGGAACTCTGCATTCAATGGGAATATCTTTTCCTTTCTCCTTTGCGTTTCACTTCTCTTCTTTCCATAGCTATTTGTAAGGCCTCCTCAGACAACCATTTTGCCTTTTTGCATTTCTTTTCCATGGGGATTGTCTTGATCCCTGTCTCCTGTACAATGTCACAAACCTCCATCCATAGTTCATCAGGCACTCTGTCTATCAGATCTAGTCCCTTAAATCTATTTCTCACTTCCACTGTATAGTCATAAGGGGTTTGATTTAGGTCATACTTGAATGGTCTAGTGGTTTTCCCTACTTTCTTCAATTTAAGTCTGAATTTGGCAATAAGGAGTTCATGATCTGAGCCACAGTCAGCTCATGGTCTTGTTTTTGCTGACTGTATAGAGCTTCTCCATCTTTGGCTGCAAAGAATATAATCAATCTGATTTCACTGTTGACCATGTGGTGATGTCCATGTGTAGAGTCTTCTTTTGTGTTTTTGGAAGAGGGTGTTTTCTCTGACCAGTGTGTTCTCTTAGTAAAACTCTATTAGCCTTTGCCCTGCTGCATTCTGTACTCCAAGGCCAAATTTGCCTGTTACTCCAGGTGTTTCTTGACTTCCTACTTTTGCATTCCAGTCCCCTATAATGAAAAGGACATCTTTTTGGGGTTTAGTTCTAAAAGGTCTTGTAGGTCTTCATAGAACCGTTCAACTTCCGCTTCTTCAGCATTGCTTGTTGGGGCATAGGCTTGGATTACTGTGATGTTGAATGATTTGTCTTGGAAACGAACAGAGATCATTCTGTCATTTTTGAGACTGCATCCAAGTACTGCATTTGATCTCTTTTGTTGACCATGATGGCTACTTCATTTCTTCTAAGGGATTCCTGCCCACAGTAGTACATATAATGGTCATCTGAGTTAAATTCACCCATTCCAGTCCATTTTAGTTCACTGATTCCTAGAATGTCAACATTCACTCTTGCCATCTCCTATTTGATCACTTCCAATTTTCCTTGATTCATGGACCTAACCATCCAGGTTCCTATGCAATATTGCTCTTTACAACATCAGACCTTACTTCTATCACCAGTCCCATCCACAACTGGGTATTGTTTTTGCTTTGGCTCCATTCCTTCATTCTTTCTGGAGTTATTTCTCCACTGATCTCCAGTAGCATATTGGGCACCTACTGACCTGGGGAGTTCCTCTTTCAGTATCCTATCATTTTGCCTTTTCATACTGTTCATGGGGTTCTCAAAGCCAGAATTCTTAAGTGGTTTGCCATTCCCTTCTCCAGGGGACCACATTCTGTCAGACCTCTCCACCATGACCCATCTGTCTTGGGTGGCCCCACACAGCATGGCTTAGTTTCATTGAGTCAGACAAGACTGTGGTCCTGTGATCAGACTGGCTAGTTTTCTGTGATTATGGTTTCAGTGTGTCTGCCCTCTGATGCCCTCTCGCAACACCTCCCGTCTTACTTTGGTTTCTCTTACCTTGGATGTGGGGTATCTCTTTACAGCTGCTCCAGCAAAGTGCAGCTGCTACTCCTTACATTGGACGAGGGCTATCTCAGTTTGGTTAGTTTTCCATAACGGTGGTTTCCATTCTGTCTGTCCTCTGATGGATAATGATAAGAGGCTTGTGGAAGCTTCCTGATGGGAGGGACTGGCTATGGGTAATCTGAGTCTTATTCTGATGTGTGGGGTCATGTTCAGTAAATCTTTATTCAAATTTTCTGTTGATTTGCAGGGGGCAGTGTTCCCTCCCTGTAGTTTGCCTTGAGGCCAAGCTTTGTTATGGGTAATGGTAGTAATGGAAACATCATTCAAAAGGATTTATGCCAGGACTGTTGTAATCAGTGCCCCTGATCCCAGGGCAGGCACTGTCAACCCACGCCTCCACCAGAGACTCCTGGACACTAACAGGAAAGTCTGGATCACTCTCTTGTGTGGTCACTGCTTCTTTATCCTGGGTCTGGTGCTCACAGGGTTTTGTTTGTGCCCTCCTAGAGTCTTCTTCCCCAGCACTGTGAAAGCTATGTAATCAAATCACACAGGCCTTCAAAGTCAAATTCCCTGGGAGTTCTCAGTCCCATTGCCAGATCCCCACATGGGAAATCTGTTGTGGACCCTAGACGTTCACAGCAGTGTGAGAACTTTTTTGGTATAATTATTCCCCAGTTTGTGGATTTTCTGTTCGGTGCTCTATGGTGGGTCTCATATGGCACGCTTACCAGATCTGCTGCAGCCAGAGCCCCTTTCCTCGCAACAGGCCTCTGCTGACCCATGCCTCCACAGGAGACTCTCAAACACTCAAAGGTAGGTCTGGCTCAGTCTCTTGTGGAGTCCCTGGACCCTGGTGCACACAAGGATTTCTTTGAGCCCTCCGATCGTCTCTGGCAGGTATGGGGTTTGATTCTAAATGTGATTTTGCCCATCCTACTATCTTGTTGGGGCTTCTCCTTTGCCCTTGGGTGTGTGGTATCTTTTTTGGTGGCATCCAACATTCTCCTGTCAATGGTTGTCAGCGGTTAGTTGCAATTTTGGAGTTCTCACTAGAGAAGATGAGCACACATTCTTCTACTCTGTCATCTTGTTAGTACAATATAAACCTCATAAATCAGAGTGAAGACCATGAGCAATTAAGACAGATGTTGAAGGAAACAAACAGTTTAGTTCACTTTTTATATACAGGCTGAGTATAAATGCCAGTGGTCAGTGATAGGGAAAAACAAAAACAAACAAGCAAACAAATGAATGGGAAAAAAAAAAAACCTTTTCAATGATAGAGAGAGGTGGCAGTGGGGTGGACAAAAGTTTGGGCAGTAAAGATGTTTCTGAAAAAGTGGTCTAGAAGCTTGGACCTGACCTGTCAAGAAACTTGGGATGGAGTATTCCAGGGAGAAGACACAGAGGAAGCAGGGAGTAGCAAGCCAGCAGCACAACTGGGTAAGGATTACCTTAGCACGAGTCAAAGGAGGCAAGCTGGGAGTGTGGCAAGAAAGGACATCAGAAAGGTCTACATAATCCAAAAACCCACGTAGACTCTGTGCTAGATTCCACTGGGAAGATACTGCAGGCTTCTAAACAGGTGGCAACATCTTGATTTATATTCTATAAAGACCCACTTGGGTAGTATTTAAGGATGGACCATAGGAAAGCAGAACAGAGCACTCCAAAGAGATCAACCTCTCAGCTATGTTATTTTTCCCTGGAGTATAATTGACATATAACTTATTAGTATCTGGTGTACAACATAATGATTCAGTATTTGTATATATTGTAAAATGCTCAGCATGATAAGTCTAGTTAACATCTGTCACCATACAGAGTAGCAGTATTTTTTTTCTTGTGCTAAGAACTTTTAAAACCTATTCTCTCAATAACTTTCAAATAGTCACCATGCTATGCATTTTATCCCTTGACTTATTTATTTTATAACTAAAAGTTTGTATCTTTTGACCACTTTCACCTATTATGCCCATGCCAACACCCACCCCCTGCCTCTGACAGCCACCAATATACTCTCAGAAACTGTGAGTATGGTTGTTTGGGGGTATTTTTTTTTAGATTGCATATATAAGTGAGACCATAAGGCATTTGTCTCTGTCTGATTTATTTCATTTAGCTTAATGTTCTCAAAGTTCATCCATGTTTTCACAAATGGCAAAGATTCCTTTCTTATGGCTGAATACTATCCCATTATATATACCTATGTACATCTTCTTTATCCATTCAATTGAAGGTCACTTAGTTGCATCCATGTGTTAGCTATAATAAGTAATGCTGCCATGAACATGAGGATGCATATATCTTTTTGAGGTGGTGTTTTTGTTTCCTTTGGATAAATACCCAAGAATGTAGTTGTTGGATCATGTGATAGTTCTGTTTTTCATAGTGACTGCACCAATTTACTTTTCCACCAATACTGCACAAGAGTTTTCTCTTCTTGAAATGCTTGCCAGCAACTATTAGCTTTTATCTTTTTTGATAATAGCCATTTTAACAGGTGTGATATCCAGTCCCCCCTTTCAGCTGACATTATAAGGGTAAAAAAAAAAAAGAGAGAGAGAGACTCCCAAAATCCACAACTACATTCAAATTCAATTCGCCTTAGGCCTCTTCTCTAAAATGCAGAAGAAATATTTTTGAACTCAGAGGATTTTTGAGGCCACTGAATTACTTATTAGAAGCTGCCACACAGCACCCTCTTCCTGCAGCAATGCTTGGCTCCCAGGCCACTTCTCAGCATTGACCATGGGTAGGAGTAGAACCAGCACCTCATTCATATTTGACTCATCTTCCAAACAGATACACTGTGTCTCCATCATGTTCTTCCCCTCAGAACTCCTAATAGAGTACTCTACAATTGTTGGGGCAATTGGACTTTTTATGAAGGTTTTCTTTTCTGACTGATTGTGATAACAGGGATGACAGGGCCTGTGAAGGCATGTTCCAGAAAGTGGAATAAGGGCTGAATTTTGTAACTGCAACAAAATTAATATTGAAAGCAACAATGGATATCATGAAGGCAAGTCCTGACATATGTTTGGCCTCTGAGCTAAAGTGTCAATAAACAGTCAAGGTAGATATCAAAATCCCTGCATATTACAGAAGGAGATGCTGGGGATTAGGAAGGTGAGCTAATTCCCCAAAAAGTGAGAGAATGAAGGTTGACTCTAATTTATTGGATTCAAAAGTTGCTTTCAAAGGTGGTCTGGATTTACTGGGCAGAGAGGAGAGACGGTGGTTGTGGAGTAAAGAAACAAATTGTTGATATGCAACATCAAGGGAGTGAGGGATGAAGGGAAGCCTTCAGATTTATAAGCCTTGCCTTCTACACTGGATTTAAGAGCACAGTTTGGAAAAGTAAGTTTTGAAGCAGTCAGATGTGGATTTTAGTGATACAATGCCCAGATCAGTCAGGTTGGGGCTGCAGGAGGCCACCAACTGCAAATAAGTTTTCTCTAATTTATCACTATTAGAAATGTCAGATTTGCTATTTAAAAAATTTTCCCTTCTGTATACATTTTTTTCACAGTTGAATAAATTAGTAGTAACTTTCTAATTCTGCTAAACAGCACTCAAAAATGGCTTGCTTCCCTCAACATTGCACAGGTAGCCTCTGCTACATATAGATCTGTGCTTTCCCCTGTGAGAGAACCAGCTCCTGACCAATAAGATCATTACTTCAGGCAAGCATGCTTCCCGGAACTTCAGAAAGTAGAAGGATACAAATGAACTGTCAGTGGCCTTGAATTCAAAGCTGTGACCCTGAACTTGAAAGCACAAAGATAGATGGGAGAGAAACCACCATGGGCTTTGAGGAAGGTAAAAGAAAAATCCTTTGTTTCTGTTTAAATCCAGCTCTGGCCCTGCTTGTGCTACATTCTGCCCTTGCAGCAGTTCTTGGCCCACACCCCAGGGTGGTCTCCCCGGCCCCTTCCATTCCTCCTGGTCAGGCAGAGGTCATGCTGAGAAGAGTGATTACATTGGTGTGCCTTGTCTGTGTTACTTACCACATCAGATAGAGCTTTCTCCATGGGGTCAGCCACGAGCCGTGCTATCACTCAGAAGCACATGGGCCTGGAGAGAATTCTGATGCAGAAGTATGGGGAGAAGACAAAACCTGCCCTGAAGTGGCTGCAGTTCCTAGCAGACACATCTCAGGGGCTGCATGAAGGCCTAGGCTACTCTGACATACTACTCCCTATCAGGGGCAACAGATCCTAAAATAATGGAATGCCAGGTAAGACTTGTTTGAAGGCCTTCCAAATTAAGCTCTTAGTTCATTTCTTTTAGAACATATTTCCAAGAAATATTATCTTCCTTTTCCTCTTCTTTAGAGATTCTGGGGGACAGCAATGATACAGTTTCAGATGTTAAAGAAGGGAATTTATTTATGAAGTCAGGAAATGAATGGAATTAACACATTGCAAATAGATTTGTGTAGTTCATAACTTGCATAGTTTTACCCATTGGCCTAGACAAAGAAGTTCATAACATTTGGGGTAACCCTCAGTAAATGAGACAAAGGAAAAACAAAGTCAGGGTATATAGCTTGAGGATGTGCTTGTCAATAAATTCAGGACTATTGTTACATAAATCAGCAATAAATACAAAATAGAACTAAAGTATTTTCAGATATTTACACATACATGCATAGAATCAAGACAGAAAAACATAAGTCAGATGAAATCGGGAATATTTGGCAGCTGGGATTCTTAATGCATTTCATTTTCTGCTCTAATACTTTCCTGTGTTTTTCCCCTATGTTTTTTAATTTATACAAAAAGCAAACTCCATTTTAATAATCAGAATACATGTTATCAATAAATATCTCACCAATTGGTGATAAAAAATAATAAGCAATGATAAATGTCATAGTGAAAAATGTATAGTCATTAAAATATTAATGAATATAATAGCAAGTAACTTGGGCATGTAAGGAAACTATGAGTGATTTTCAATTCATCCAAAAAAAAATAGAGAGATAATAAGATAAAAGACATGAAGGATCTACCAAGAGCCTACAGTATCTATCTAATAGGAATATCAGAAATATAGACAATGAGGAATGGTAGAGAAGCAATGTTCAAAGCTGAATAAAACACATACCTTTAGATTAAAAAATGCTTAATTCTTAAAATAATAAATAAAAAATAATGATAATCTGGACAGACATTACTTTGCCAATAAAAGTCCTTTTAGTCAAAGCTATGGTTTTTCCAGTAGTCACGTATGGATGTGAGAGTTGGACTATAAAGAAAGCTGAGTGCTGAAGAATTGATGCTTTTGAACTGTGGTGTTGGAGAAGTCTCTTGAGAGTCCCTTGGACTTCAAGATCAAACCAGTCAATCCTAAAGGAAATCAGTCCTGAGTATTTATTGGAAGGGCTGATGCTGAAGCTGAAGCTCCAATATTTTGGCCACCTGATTCAGAGCTGGCTCATTAGAAAAGACCCTGAGGCTGAGAAATATTGAAGGCAGGAGGAGAAGGAGATGACAGAGGGCAAGATGGTTGGGTGGCATCACTGACTCAATGGACATGAGTTTGAGCAAGCTCCAGGAGATGGTGAAGGACAGGGAAGCCTGGCATGCTGCAGTCCATGAGGTCACAAAATTCGGACATGACTGAGTGACAACAACAACAAATCGTGACAGAGGGTAAAAGACAATGCATAAAACCGAAGGAGAAAAAGGTATGAAGCATAAGAGAAAAGTTAGATTTCTAACAAGAAATGGCAATAGACTAATACTAGGTACCTCATTCTCAAAAAAGAGAAAAAAAAAGCTGGATAAACATGGAAGATTTTTATGTTTTGATGGAAAATAGCTGTCATATTTAGATTCTATAATCAGCTAAACTTAATTTAAAAATGAGGGTACAGAATATAAAAAATTTTGGAGTAAGGCATTTTAAGAATCAGTATCCATTAAAGCAACTATAAACTGGCTATGTCTTATAGAATTAACATTTTGGGGATTCTGTAATCTAATTTGAAATTTGCATAAACCAAGGATTGTTTAAAAGTATGGGCAGCTGAAATTCAGTGAGAAAGCACCATGGCATTTTCAACCACCTGTTGTCCTCCATTCCTTAGCTCAACAGCTAATGTGAGAACTACGGAACACATTTCTAGTGTGACTTGCTGGTGATGGGGAGCTGATATGCACTTTGCTTTAAAAATACTGTGGCTGTGCATTTTGACTTGGCTGGTAGTTCCCTGAAAGACTGGCACAGAGGTTGACTTTGTTTTGTTCTCTGTCTTCTGGACGGATTGAATTTCTAGATGATTGTGGTGTCTGTCAAAAGATTTAAGCATATATGCAAGCTTTGCCTGCATAGGGCACAGTAAGATTGATTGGACAAGTGGCATATAAAACCCAAAAGGACAGGAAGGAAGTTAATAAGGAATGTTATTGGGACAAGAAGGGCTCAGAATGCCCATTCCATATACCAGGGAAGACAGAATGCAATGTATACACCCAGGATCATGCACATACTCTAGAAGATTTGAGAAGATTCTTTGCTTATACATTTGTCAGACATAGAGACTCCATGCAAGTAGAAACTGATGTCTATGGGAACATCATAAGTGGCTTAGGACTGAAGTAGTCCTCCAGCTCACAGTCAAGGCTACAAACACTGAAAGAGTTTTGGTTTTTTGTTTTTTTTCTATTTTTGACTTCAGGTATTTTACAGAACCTCTGTCAGGTAACTTACTGACCACTGAGATGTCAGAACAAAGATGAACATAATCTGATTTCCAGGATTTTCATGTTGTAATATTCAATAACAGTAAAATTTTACAAAGAATACAAAGAATCAAGAAAACATGATTCATTCACAGGAAATATAAAGAATTCAACAGAAGCCATCCTTGGGGAAACTGAGGTAAATCTTAGAGGACCAGACCTATTACACAGAGACTCTAAATCAACTGTCTTGAAAATGCTTCAAATCCAAGGGAAATCATAGGAAAATAACTAAAAGAAGTCAGGAAGACAATGCATGAACAAACTAAGAATGTCAATTAAAATCTAAAACTATAAAGAAGAAGCAAATAAAAGTTATAGAGCCAGTAAAATCAACAACAACAAAGCAAGAACTGAAATAAAAACTTTACAAGAGGGATTAAACAACAGACTTGAGCACACAGAAGAAAGAATCAGCAAACTTAAAGATAGGGCAATTAAAAAATAATTAAGATAAGTGGGTAGAGGCTGAAGGATCTATGTGGCTTTATCAAGTGCACAATGTAAGAATCATGAGAATCCCAGAAGTGGGTAAAAGAGAAAGGGGAAGAAAGAAAATCTGAAGAAAGAATGGCCTCAAATTTCCCAAACTTCATGGAATACCTGAATCTACAAATCAAAGAATCTCAGTAAACTGTATGATGCAACCAAATAAATCCAAATCAAAGCACATTATAATGATGCATCAAAAAACAAAGGTAAAAGAAAACAGCAAGGGAAAGCAACTTGTCAGGTACAAAGGATTCCTAATAAAATTTAAGCAGATTTCCATGGAGGCAAAAAGGGAGTGAATGATATATTTAAACTATATAAAAAATACCATTAATCAAAAATTCTATATTGGGAAAAATTATATTTCAAAAATGAAGGAGAAATTATGATAGTCTCAAACCAAAGTTAATGGGGTTTATCACTAATAAACTTATCCTTTAAAGAAAACCAAAAGGAGTCCTTCAGGTTGAAATAAAAGGGCAACAGACATAAAGCTATGTGAAGAAATAAAGGGCTCCTATAAAGGAAACTACACGAGTCAATATAAAACTCATTATTAATGTATTTCTGACTTGTGGCTCCTCTTTTATTTCTTAATATATTTAAAAGTCAATGCATTAATAAATATGTTCTGTTATTGTTCAACCACTGAGTCATGTCTGACTCTTTGCAACCCCGTGGACTATAGCACCTCAGACTCCCGTCTTTTACTATCTCCCGGCATTTGCTGAAATTCACATCCATTGAGTCCATGATGCTATCTAACCATTTCATCCTCTGCCACTATAGTTTTAATTTAGTCTTTCCCAGCATCAGGGTCTTTTTCAATGAGTCGGCTCTTCACATCAAGTAGCCAAAGTATTGGAGTTTCAGCTTCAGCATCAGTCCTTCCGATGATTATTCATGGTTGATTTCCTTTAGAATTGACTGTTTTGATCTTCTTGCAGTCCAAGGGACTCTCAAGGGTCTTCTCCAGTATCACATTTTGAAATCATCAATTCTGGCACTCAGCATTCTTTATATGGTCCAACTTTCACATCCAAACATGACTACTGGGGGAAAAAACAAAACAAAACAAAGCATAGCTTTGATTATACAGAGCTTTGTTGCTAAATGATGTCTCTGCTTTTTAATACACTGTCTAGGTGTGCCATAGTTTTCCTTCCAAGGAGCAAGTGTCTTCAAATTTCATGGCTGTAGTTACCATCTGTATTGATTTTCAAGTCCAAGGAAAGAAAATCTGTCACTGTTTCCATTTTTCACCACCTATTTGCCATGAAGTGATGGGACTGGATGCCATGATCTTAGTTTTTTGAATGTTGAATTTTAAGCCACTTTTTTCACTCTCTTCTTTCATCTTTATCAAGAGGCTCTTTAGTTCCTCTTCACTTTCTGCCATTAGAGTGGTATCATGTTCATATGTGAGGTTGTTGATATTTCTTCCAGCAATCTAGATTCCAGCTTTTAATTCATCCAGCCCTGCATTTCACATATTTTAATAACTATATATATATATATATTTATTTATTTATTTATTAACACATACATAATATGTAAAGATGTAATTTGTGATAATTAATAAAATAATGGAGGTGGAGATTTAATATGTTTATCAAAATTACTGCTGCTGCTGTTAAGTCACTTTAGTCATGTGCGACTCTGTGTGACCCCATAGATGGCAGCCCACCAGGCTCCTCAATCCCTGGGATTCTCCTGGCAAGAATACTGGAGTGGGTTGCCATTTCCTTCTCCTTAACAAAATTAAGTTGATATTAATTTGAATTGTCATGAATTTAGAGCAGAGAAGGAAATGGCAGCTCAGTTCAATATTCTTGCTTGGAGAAGCCCATGGATAGAGGAGCCAAGTGTGATACAGTCCATGGCATTGCAAAGAGGAGGACATGACTGAGTGACTGTACAGCAACAAATAAATTAGTATTGTTAATTATAATCTTCATTTAAACAATAATATCTGAAATGCATGCAAAAGGAAAATGAAAAGAGAAGCAAAATGGAACAAAAAAGCCTTGACCCAAAAGTGTGGTGAAACAAAAAACAAAAAAGGCAGAAGACATACAGAAAACAAGTATCAAAATGGCAAAAAATTATTGCTAATCAATAAGGCTTTAATTGTAACTGGATCAAAATAGTCAATCAAAAGGCAAGTATTGGCAGAATGGAATAAAATCAAAATACGATGCAACTCTATGCTCCTACAAGAGTGTCACTTTATATACAAATACACAAATACTTTGAAATTTAAAGGTTCTTCATACAAGTTGTAACCTAAAAGAAGTTGAAATAGCTATATATTATCAGACAAAATAAAATTTAAATCAAACTCTATTGCAGGAGAAAAAAGGGACATATATTGATAAAATGAAACTAGTATAAACATATATTCAATAAACAAAAAAGTCCAAAACATACGATGCAAAATTGACAGAACTGAATGGAGAAATGAACAATTCTACAATACAGTAAATTCGCTACATATAAACACTCAAGATGCAAACTTTAAAGATGCAAGTATGTGTTCCATCAACATCAGGTTACGAGGAAATTGCAGGTTGCCCTCTGTCTCCTGTTGTTGAAGATCCTTTATCTCTACCAACTCCCACCTCCTCTCCCTCCTCTGATCAGTAACTCTTCTTGCCTGTCCACTTGATGCCAGCCCCTATATGCTAACTGTTACACTATACTACTGTACTTTTCAAGGTACTGTAAGATTTAAAATATTTTCTTTAATTTTTTATTTGCTTGTATGTACTATTTGTGTGAAAAGTGTTGTAAAGCTATTACAATATAGTACTGTATAGCCAATTGCGTTACTTGTGTACCTAAGCTAACTTTGTTGGATTTAAGAACAAATTGAGCTTACAGACATGCTCTCAGAATGGAACTTGTTCATATGTAGGGGGCAGACTTTAATATCCCAATTGCACTACTGGATAGAACAATTATTTAAATATAAGTAAGAAAATAGAAGACTTGATATAACAATTATGTAAGCAGGCTAGCATAGTGTGTGTATATATATACATATATAATAAAACATCTCACCCAGCAATAGCAGAATACTTATTCTTTCACAATGCACATTCTTAAAATAGATTGTATGTTAGGCCAAAAACAAGTCTCTATATTTCTTAAAAAATTGAAATCAAAGTATAAGCAAAAATAAAAATGAACACATATGGAAAAGGTGAGAACAAAAACCCATGATGAACAAATAAATTTTAAAAAATATTTTACTAATAAAACTGCTGATTATAGTGGGGGGAAACAGGACTTTGGTTTTAACATAATGAATTAAAACTTCAGAGAATTTTCCTCTCTTAATAATTAACTAAATGAGCAAAAACAAAAAAAAATACTGAAAGAACACAAAAGACTTCCCATCAACATTAAAAAAAAAAAAAAAAAGGACTATAACTTAAAGCAACAACCTTCAAAAACTGGGAGCCAGTGGCAAAATAATGTAAAATTTTGATAT
This sequence comes from Cervus elaphus, assembly GCF_910594005.1. NCBI lineage: Eukaryota > Metazoa > Chordata > Mammalia > Artiodactyla > Cervidae > Cervus > Cervus elaphus. The sequence continues at coordinate 4,924,062 of NC_057847.1, forward strand.
GAATTTCAGCTTGATCAATAACCCTTATTTTGCTACCACTTACTTTGCTATCATCAAGATAAACTAGAAAAAACATTTTCTGTATTTGTTCACAAATGACTTAAATTTTGAAAAACAGCAATCTTAGTCGTATGCCCACTTATTTTCCACTTTTGTCCTAGGGGTTATCAAACATAGCTAATGGAGACAGATGGGGTAAAATGAATATGACCATCAGGACCAAGTTTTAAGATATACACATACACCTTGGAAGAAATGTAAAGTCAGAAGATTTCCCCTTGAGAAGAGGATATACCTCACACTGAGATGGAGAAAATGCTATTACAGTAAATATCAAAGTATCTTATGATATAGCAGAGACCAAGATTTTAAAAGTATAGCTTTAACTTATCCCTTTTCATCCACAAAAACATGACTTTACTTATATCAAAGTATCTTATCTGTCATTCTGTCTCTCTATATATGTCTAGGAAATGTTTAGAAAACCTAAATACTAACATTATATGTAGATGGTAGGATTAGAAATGATTTATTGCTTTATTCTTGCCTTTTTGTATGGTTTTTTTTTTGGTATGATTTTAATTATTTAAAACTAGGAAGTGTTGTTTGAAAAATAATACTAATTTTGAGACTACAGGGGGGAAAGCAGAAAGAAAATATAAAACAATTTTCAGAGTAGTTTAATATAGAAGATGTAAATGTAGATAGCTCATATTTGCATTTTGCAATTTTCTACCATTTCTAAAAAAAATGTAAATTCCAGTTTTTGTTTTCTGGTTTTAGATGTAATATATAATGATCTAAGGAGTAATCACTCTCATCTTTACACCAAGAGAAAGCTAAACAAAGTGAAAATTCATAACTTTTCCTATACTTATTAGAGAACTAATGTCTCAAGGCAAACCATGACCGCAAAGACTTGAGGCAGGCAAATACAAGGAATCACAGTCAAAAGTTTTCTAATAGCCAGGAGGCAGAGAAGTCACAGGTGTCATAAATTAATAGAAATATTTAAATAGTAACTTTGACCTATCTGAAGGTTAAGAACAGGCTAACTCATAAATGAGAAATTCTTCAGGTCACATTGTTAAGAATATCCTCACACTTACATGGTTTACCTCCAGAAACCCTACTGAGTTCTCAGAACAAAACTCAAAGAAAGAAACCTTCCTAGCTCTGACAGGAAGGAGAAGAATAATTGTTGTGAAATATACCCAGAACATTCTTTATAACAAAAGTCTTCTATCTGTAATAAATAACTCTATGAGGGCATTACCCTAGCTGGAAAAAGATTTTTTGCTCCCTCCTAAGTCCCCTCTAATTTTCTGGTTTCACCTAAGAGGAAAGAAACAATCTATATTCAATCCAGAGCCACAAACCCAATTGGAAAAGTTGTTAGAATTATCAAATAGGGAATTCAAAATGCATGTAATTAATACGTAAATAGCTCTGGTGGAAATGTGCAAGAAAGAATGAAATGTAGCTGAGAGATGCACATTCTAAAAAGAACTGACAGGACATATTCAAAGACACTGCAAAAGAAAGGAAGAATGGACTTATCACTAGGCTGAGCAGAAATAAAAAAGAATCAGTAACTTGAATGAGGTAAAGAGAAAGTTGCCAGAATGAAATACAGAGGGAAAAAAATTAATTACCAGAACAAAGCAAAACAACAACAACAAGTAGAACAGAACATCCAAAAGCTGTGATAATCTCAAAGTGTGTAAAATACAAGTAACAGGAATATCAGAAATAGGAGAAAGAGACAATCAGAAGAACTATTTGAAATCAAAAGAGCAAAGAAGTTTTCTATATTAATGACAGACATGAAACAATATAAATAAGGAGCTCAGAGAAATACTACCCTATATCATAAGATAAATTCCAAAGAGCTACACCTAGATAGCTAGAGAACTCAGAGAAGGAAAATCAACCTTACTTAGGGTTAGGGTTAGGGTTAGGTTTAGGGTTAGGGTTAGGGTTAGAGGAACAAGGAAAAGGATAACAGTAAACTTATCAGAAACCACAAAAAACAGTAGAGTAAAATATTTATATTTTGAAAAACAACACCTTCCCAACCTAGAATCTATAATCAGCAAAACTATCCCTCAGAATTAGAGAGGAAATAAAAATTTTTACAGACAACAAAAAGTTAAATCAACCCTAATTTAATACCAGTAGACATGCCTTGTAAGAAATGCTGTTTCTTACATTTACATTACACATAAATTTCTTACATTACAAGGAGGAAAAAGATTAATGATGGAGGAGGAAAAAATGAAAGTTGAGTAAGATCTTTTTCTTATTTTTAATTGATCCAAAAATAACTTTAAAGTAAAAGTCACAAAGTACTTGCTGTTTATAACATATAGATAAATGGAAAGAGTGACAACAGTATTATAAGGATGGAAGAGGAGAATTGGGAATATCTTTTGATAAGGTAACTGCACTACCTGTGTTTGAAGGGAAATTTAGATTATTTAAAACTGCGTCAAACAAGAATTTTTACAAAAGGTATTAATTGATATTCTAAGAGGGAAGGTGAAAGGGAATAATATAAAATGGTTGGTTAAAAAGTTGAGAATGCAGAAAAAGAAAGGAGAAATAAATAAAGGACAAATGCAACAAACAAAAAATGCAAACAATGGATTGATATTAACCTATGTTGATCAATATTTAGAATGAATAGAAAGAAAACTAGCACACCTATGGATATTTAATATAACAATTCATATAGGTTAAAATGAGAAATGGTATAGCATATGCCATTCTAACACTAAACAAAATGGCTGGAGTAGCTATTTGAATTTCAGATAAAGCAAACTTCAGAGTGAGGAAACGTTAATCCTTTCCAGAGACCTTAATGGTCAGGCACTTTCTTCATGGTTGCCCTCTGCTGTTCTCTAGAGCAACAGTGTCTCTTGAAGAAGACGTTTGCCTCGTGCCCTGGCTTTTGTATCTTGTGCCCTGGTTTGTATAGCTGCTGTCCAGAGAATGTGCTTTGGTCACCTGCCTCTGGTGACCACACGGTTTGCATTCCTCAGTTGCCCAGGACTGTGGCAATCAGAGACAGTTAGTTCTTGGAAGGTACCAACCCCAGGGCACTGCACAGAGAGTGGATTGAGGCACATTCCTGAGTCTTTCTGTGAAGTAAGTTCATTTGCTTGGCCTAGAGTTTTGGCTTGAGAAGCAGGCTTTGGCACATGTTTAGTAACCTACAGAGGCATTCTCAGGGAATACAGACTCTGGACACCGTCTATGTGTTCTGTATCTACCTTGCTCTAGCTTGCTGGTATGACACAGAGAACTGAAACTGAAGCTCATGTTCTCTGACTGCCACCCAAGAGACACCTCCAAATTGCTGGGTTCTCATGGGCAGCAGGGCTTATTCTTTCAGTCACACTGGATTGTATACATTACTATATTTTAAAAGCTGATGTCTGAGAGTCTGGCTTCTAGTCAGCCTGAAGCTAGGTGCTGAAATCTTTTTGGGACACTGACTGATTTTGGCACACTCTCAACTACTGGGAGATATTAAAAATATAAGACTGTTTGGACAGTCATGGAGATTTGAGAGATAGCCAAGAGCTGAGACAGGGTTGAATGACAAAGCTTATCTCCTTCATGAGGCTACCCCTTCAAGACTGGGAGAGGTGGTTGTCTTATCTACTGGATGGAAATCAACTCAAAGGGTCAAGTAAAATGAACAAATGAAGACACAGGAATATGTTCCAAATTAAAGAGCAAGATAAAACATCAGGAAAAAAATTATAAATGGAGATAAGCTATTAACCTGCTAAAGCATTCAAATTAATGGTAAAGAAAGTGATCACTGAATGGGGGAGAAAAAATAATAATACAGTGAAAATTTCAATAAAGAGATAGAAAATATAGCAAAGTATTAAATAGTAGTAACAGAGCTGAAGAATATAACTGCACTGAAAAGCAGACCAGAACACTTCAACAAGAGGCTAGATAAAGCAGAAAAAAAGGACCAGTCAACTTGAAGACAAGGTAGTGGAACTTATCCATACAGAACAGTAAGAAAATGTTTTAAAAAGAGAAAACAGCTTAAGAGACTTATGGGACAAAATCATATGGGCAAAACAAACACATAATAGTGATCCTAGAAGGAGAAAAAAGAGAGAAGGCAGCAGAAGTTGTATATGAAGAAATGACTGCTGACACTTCCTTAATTTGGGGAAAGTTATATCCAGGTCCGAAAAGTCCAGAGATGTCTAAATAAGAGAAACCTAAAGAAAGCCACACTATCACATATTGTAATTAAAATGTCAGAATTTAAAGATGAAATTTTTAAAATTTATTTGTTTTAATTGGAGGATAATTGCTCACAATTACAGTATTATTGTGATGGTCTTTGCCATGCACCAACATGAATCAGCCATGGGTATACATGAGTCCTCCCATCCTGAACCCCCCCCCCCACCTCCCTTCTCACCCTATCCCTCTGGGTTGTGCCAGAGCACTGTCTTTGGGTGTCCTGCTTCATACATCAAATTTGCTCTGGTCATCTGTTTTATGTTTGGTAATGTACATGTTTCAATGCTATTCTCTCAAATCATCCCATGCTCACCTTCTCCCACTGAGTCCAAAATTCTGTTCTTTACTTCTGTGTCTCCTTTGCTGCCCTGCATGTAGGATTGTTGTTACTGTAAAGATGGAATTTTAAAAGCAGCAAGATAAACATTTTGCATACAGGGGAACCTCCATGAGAATATCAGCAAATTTGTCAGCAGAAACTCTGCAGGCAATGAAAAATGATTATGATATATTCAGTGTTGAAAGAAAAAAAAAATCCAACCAAAAATACTCCACCCAGCAAAGTTATCCTTTGGCAGTGAAGGAGAGATAGAGTTTCCCATAAAAGCAAAGGCTAAAGGAATTCATTACCACTCAACCAGCATTAGAAGAAATGTTAAAAGAATTTATGCTGAAAAAATGGGGTGATGATTAGCAATGTGCACACATATGGAAAAAAAAAATCTAACTAGAAATGTGAATATACAGTAAAAGTAGTGACTAATCATTCAAAAACTAACAGTTGGAAGTTTAAAAGGTAAAAAATAACTAAGAATACAATAATTAGTTAAGGAATAAGCAAGATTAAAAATGTAAAAATGCAACATCAAAAGTATAAAATATTAATGAAGGAGGAATACTAATGTTGAGCTTTACACTAGGATCAAACTTAAGTTATTAATTTACTATTATATGTATAAGCTTTTTTTTCACTCTTTTAAAAATTTTGATGGAAGTATAATTGCTTAACAATCTTGTGTTGGTTTCTGCCATACAGCAATGTGAATCAGTCATAATTATATATTAATATATATACCCTCACCCTCTGGAGACTCCCTCCCCCTCCCATTTCACTGAGAGAGCAGCAGGCTGGGCTCCCTGTGTTAACTAGTAGCTTCCTACTAGTTACCTATTTTCCACAAGGTAGTATATACATGTCAATGATACTTTCCCAATTTGTCCTACTATTTTCTTCACCCACTGTGTCCACAAGTCTGTTCTCTACCTCTGTGATTTTTTTCCTGGCAAATAGTTTCATCAATACTATTTTTCTAGATTTCATATACATTAATATATGATATTTGTTTTTCTCTCTCTGACTTACTTCATTCTTCATAATACACTCTAGGTTCATCCACCTCACTATAACTGAGTCAAATTTGTTGTTTTTAATGGCTAAGTAATATTCTATTTTATAAATGTACTGCAACTTCTTCACCATTCATAAATCAGTGGACATATATGCTGCTTCCATGTCCGAGCTATTGTAAATAGTGCTTCCGTGAACATTGGGGTACATGTGTCTTTTACAATTGTGGTTTTCTTAGGCTATATACTCAGTAGCAGGATTGCTGGGTTATTTTCTGGTGGCATACTTAGGGTTTCTATATAATATCATGTCATCTGCCAACACATAGTTTTACTTCTTTTTCTCTAATCTGGATTCCTTTTATTTCTTTTTCTTCTCTGATTGCTATGGCTAGGAATTCCAAAAATATTTTGAATAATAGTGTTGAGAATGGTCACCCTTCTCTTGTTCTTGATCTTAGAGGAAAAGCTTTCAGTTTTTCACTATTGAGAGTAATATTTGTTCTCAGTTTGTCATATATGTCTTTTTTATGTTGAGGTAGGTTACCTCTATGCTGATTTTCTGCAGAGTTTTTATCAATTGTTGTTGAATTTTGTTGAAAGATTTATCTGCAACTATTGAGATGATCATATGTTTTTGTTTTTCAATGTGTTATTATGGTGTATCACATGATTGATTTGTAAATATTAAAGAATCCTTGCATCCTTGGGATAAACTCCACTTGATCATGGTGTATGATCTTTTCTGTGTGTTTTTGTATTCTGCTTGCTAGAATTTTGTTGAGGACTTTTCCATCTATGTTCATAAGTGATATTGCCCTGTAATTTCCTACTTTGTGATACCTTTGTATCAGAGTGAGGATGGCCTCAAAGAATGAGCTTGAGAGTTTCCCTCCCTCAGCAACTTTTTGGAAGAGTTTTAGCAGCATAAGTATCAGGTCTTCTCTAAACATCTGATAGAACTTTCCTGTGAAGCAATCTGGCCCTGGACTTTTCTTTCTTGAAAGATTTTTAATCACAACTGAGCGACTTTCACTTTCACTTTTCTTTATTAATATTCTGTTTGGATTATCTGTCCAGTGGGGTGAGTGGGATGTTAAATTCCCTATTATCATGTTACTGTTGATTTTCCCTTTTATACTTGCTAACATTTGCCTTATGTATTGAGGTGTTCTGATATTGGGTGGATATAGATTTATAATTGTTATGTCTTCTTCTTGTATTGATCATTATATCATTATATCATTGATCATTATATATATATATATAGATCATTATATAATGTCCACCTTTGTCTCTTCTGATGGTATATGTTTCAAGGTCTATTTTATCTGATATGAGTATTGCTACTTCTGCTTTCTTTTGGTTTCCATTTGCATGGAATATCTTTTTGCAGAACCCTCACTTTCAATCTGTATGTATCACTAGGTTTGAAGTGGATTTCTTGCAGACAGCATGTGTAGGCCTTTTATTCCTGTATTCATTTAGCCAGTATGTGTCTTTTGGTTGGATAATTTGCTTGATTTACATTTAAGGTAATTATTGATATGTATGAACCCATTACCGTTTATTTATTGCTATGAATTTGTTTTTATAGGTCTTTTCTTTATCTTGGGTTGCCTGTCTAGAGAAAAATATTTTTTAGCTTTTATTGTAAAGCTGATTTTGGTGGTGCTGAATTCTCTTAACTGTTGCAAGTTTTTGGTTTCTCCATTGAATCCGAATGAGATCCTTCCAGAGTAATCTTGGTTGTAGATCTCTTCCCTTTTATCACTTTAAATATATCCTGCCACTCCCTTCCGTTCGGCAGAATTTCTTTTGAAAATCAGCTGTTAACTTTGTGGAGATTCATTTATTTGTGGTTTTCCCTATCTGCTTTTAGTATTTCTATCTTTGTGTTTAATTTTTGTTAATTTGTTTGTTATTGTTTTTGATATGTTTCTCTTTGGGTTTATCCTGTATGGGATGCTCTGGGCCTCCTGAACTTTGGTGGATATTTCCTTTTCCATGCTAGAGAAGCTTGTGACTATAATCTCCTCAAATCTTTACTCATACATTTTTTTTTTTAATCTCTCTTCTTTGTGGGAATGGTATAATTCAAATGTTGGTGTGCTAATGTCCCAGAAGTCTCTGAGACTATCCTCATTTTTTTTTATTCTTTTTTCTTTATTCTGCTCTGCTTCCATTATTTCTACTATTTTATCTTCCAGCTCATGTATCTTTCTTCTGCCTCAGTTATTCTGCTATTTTTGGTTTCCTCTGTGAAAGTGAAAGTCGCTCAATCTTGTCCAGCTGTTTGCGACCCCATGGACTATACAGTCCATGGAATTCTCCAGGCCAGAATACTGGAGTGGGTAGCCTTTCCCTTCTCCAGGAGATCTTCCAAACCCAGGGACAGAACCCAGGTCTCCCTCATTTTGGCCACTATGGCAGCTATCATGCTCACCTTGGGGGTTGTAGACTACAGATGCAGCTGGGTCCTGACTTCTGACACTGGTGCAGGCTTTGGCAGAAGCCAGCCTGTCCATCCCTGGGGTCACAGACTGTAGCCACAGTGCATCCTCCTTCTGACACCCATGAAGGTGGTATCCTGCTGTCTGTGAGTGCATGGAGCTAGAGGGTCCTCATGACAATGATCTCTTGCCTCTTTTGCTGTTCCAGGCTTTCCCCTGGACTCCTCAATTATGTTGTACTAGCCCTGTCAGACTGTTTCATGGCAGTCAATCCCAGTCCTCTCCCTGGAGTCTGGTCTGGTCTCTGAAACCCGAGCCTCGGCACCCAGACCCCATTCACTGCAGCAAGTGTGCATACAAGCATCTCAGGCTGAGTAGTTCTGTCTGAACTGACCTCTGTGCTGAACTATCTCTGCTTTGCCTTCCGTGCACCTATTGCTGCACTCCCCTCTGAGGTCCCAAAGTGCCCTCCATCCTCACCTGTGAGGCAAAATTTCTTCCTATACACCTCCTCCCTTCAGAGCAAGTCCCGTCCCAATACCTTTGACTCCATGATTTTTCTTATTTCTTTTTCCCAATCTCTTTAAGTGGAGATTACTTGCCTTTTTGGAAGTCTGAGGTCTTCTGTCAGCATTCAGTAAATGTTATGTAGGAGCTGCTTCACGTGCAGATGTATTTTTGATGTATTTGTGGGGAGCGAGGTGATCTCCATGTCTTACTCCTTCACCATCTTGAGAGTACCTCCCCACACCTGATACAAGTTATAATTTGTAAGCCTCATGGTAATCACAAGCAAAAACCCATAGTAAATACACACAAAATAAAGAGAAATGGATATAAGCATAAGGCTAAAGAATGTCATCAAATCATAAGAGAGCAAGAAAAGGTGAAAGCAAAAGAGAGGAACTACAAAAAAAAAAAAAAAAAAACAACAACCCAGAAAACAATTAGCAAAATGTCAATAAGCACAAACCTTTATACAGTAACTTTAAAAATAAATGGACTAAATTCCTCACAAGAGAAATGAATCAATAAATATACAAGAACCATCTATATGCTGCCTACAAAAGGCTCACTTTAGATACAAGAAAAACACAGACTGAAAGTAAATGAGATGGATAAAGATGTTCTATGTCCCACTTCTTCTCCAACCTCCAGTCAATAGCTCTTCTTGCCTGTTAATTTGATGCCAGCCCCCATAAGCCAGCTGTTGTATTGCACTACTATACTTTTCAAAGGATTGTTATGTAAAATTTTTTGTCAGTTTTCACTCCAATCCCAAAGAAAGGCAATGCCAAAGAGTGTTCAAACTACCACACAGTTGAACTCATCTCCCATGGTAACAAAGTAATGCTCAAAATTCTCCAAGCCAGACTTCAACAGTACATGAACCGAGAACTTTCAGATGTTCAAGATGGATTTACAAAAGGCAGAGGAACCAGAGATCAAATTGCCAACATCTGTTGGATCATTGAAAAATCAAGAGAATTCCAGAAAAACATCTACTTCTGCTTTATTGATTACACCAAACCCTTTGACTGTGTAGCTCACAACAAACTGGAAAATTCTCCAAGAGATGGGAATACCAGACCACCTGATCTGCCTCCTGAGAAATTTGTATGCACGTCAAAAAGCAACATTTAGAATGGGACATGGAACAATAAACTGATTCAAAATTGGGAAAGGAGTATGTCAGGGCTGTATATTGCCACCCTGCTTATTTAACTTATATGCAGAGTACATCATGTGAAATGTCAGATTGGATGAAGCACAAGCTGGAATCAAGATCGCCAGGAGAAGTATCAATAACCTCAGATATGCAGATGACACCACCTTTATGGCAGAAAGTAAAGAGGAACTAAAGAGCCTCTTGATGAAAGTGAAAGAGGAGAGTGAAAAATCTGGCTTAAAATTCAACATTCAAAAACTAAGATCATGGCGTCTGGCCCCATCACTTCATGGCAAATAGATGAAGAAACAATGGAAACAGTGACAGACTTTATTTTCTTATTTGAGAAGGCTCTTGAGAGTTCCTTGGCCTGCAAGGAGATCAAACCAGCCAACCATAAGGAAATCAGTCCTGACTATTCATTGGAAGGACTGATGCTAAAACTGAAACTCTGGCTACCTGATGCAAAGGACTGACTCATTGGAAAAAACCCTGATGTTGGGAAAGATTGAAAGCAAGAGAAGGGGACAACAGAGCATGAAATGATTGGATGGCACCACCATCTTGATGGACTTGAGTTTGAACAAGCTCCAGGAATGGTGATGTTCAGGGAAGCCTGGCGTGCTGCAGTCCATGGGGTCACAAATAGTTGGACATGACTGAGCAACTGAACTGAACTATAATGTACTATAAAATTAAAAGTATTTTATTTATTTTTGTGTTTGTTGTTTTTATGTATTATTTGTTTGGAAAAGTATTATAAACTTATTATAGTATAGTACTACACAGCTGATTGTGCTAATTGCATACTTAGACTAACTTTGCTGGACTTACAATCCGGACTTAAGAACTCATTCTTGGAATGGAACTCATTTGTATGTAGGGGACTTAGTGTAGCCTCAGAGTTGTTCTATGAGGCCACCATTATGGTAAAGGTGTTTCAAGAAAGAAAAACTACAGGCCTATCTCTTTTTAACATATACACAAAACTTGTCAACAAAATATTATCAAAGAGTATCAACAAGGTATAACAATACATACACAACATGAGTAAGTGGGATCAATTCGAGGAATGCAAAGCTATTTTGGGGTTTGAATAAACAGTCTAATGTATGATTTATTATCATTTGATCAGATCAATCAATACAGAAAAGTCTTTTGATACAACCAATACCCATTTACCATAAGAATCCTCAGCAAACTAGGAATAGAGGGGGAACTTCACAATTTGATTAAAATTATCTCCAAAGTCACTGAAATTAACTCACACTCAACTGTGATAAAATTAATGCTTTTCCCCTAAGATCATGAACAAGGAACCTTTTCTAACCACTTCAGTTCTACATCACACTGGAAATCCTAGTGGGATAGTCTGTGGGCTGCCGTAGTCAACAGAAATTGACTTTCTCAAAGTTCTGGGAGCTGGAAGTCTGAGATCAGGAGACCAACATAGTCAGGTTGTGGGGAGGGTCCTTTTCCTTGCTTGCAAGTGGACAAATTCTTGCTGTGTGTCTGGTCAAACTCCCTCTGGTGTCTCTTCTTCTAAGGACACTTTATTCTATAATATCATTGTTGTTGTTCAGTCACTAAGTCGTGTCTGACTCTGCAACCTCATGAACTATAATATGGCAGGTTTTAGGTTTCCCTGTCCTCCACTATCTTCAAATTTGTTCAGACTCAAGTCCATTGAGCCGGTGATGCCATCCAAACATCTCACCCACTGTTGCCTACCTCTCCTTTTGCCCTAGGTCCTTCCTAGTACCAAGGTCTTTCCCAGTTAGTTAGCTCTTTACATCAGGTGGCCAAAATACTGGAGCTTTAGCTTTAGCTCCAGTGACTTTCAATAGCTTCCAATGACTGTTCAAGGTTGATTTCCTTTAGGATTGACCTTTTTGATCTCCTTTCTATCCAAGGGACTCTCAAGAGTTTTCTTGAGCACCACAGTTCAAGAGCATCAATTCTTCAACACTTCAACTTTTTTTATGGTTCAACTCTCACATTTGAAACTGTTTCCACTTTCTCCCCATCTATCTTTCAAAAGTTATCTATCGATAGATAGATATCTATCTATCTTGAAGTTATGGGACCGAATACCAGAATCTTAGTTTTAACGTTGAGTTTTACGCCAGCTTTTTCAGTCTCCTCTGTCAGTCTCAAGAGACTCTTTAGTTCCTCTTCACTTTCTCCATTAAAGTGGTAATATCTGCATATGTGAGGACTTTGATGTTTCTCCTGGAAAACTTGATTCCAACTTGTGCTTCATCCAGCCTGGAATTCACAAGATGTACTCTGCAAAGAAGTTAAATAAGTAGGGTGACAATATACAGCCTTGAAGTACTCCTTTTCCAATTTAGAACCAGTCCACGGTTCCACTTAAGGTTATAACTGTTCCTTCTTGTCCTGCATACAGGTCTCTCTGGAGAGAGATAAGGTAGCCTGGGATTCCCATCTCTTTAAGAATTCACAGTTTGTTGTGATCCACATCCAGTCAATGACTTGATCATAGCAATGAAACAGAAGTAGGTGTTTTCTTCTGGAATGCCCTTGCTTTCTCTATGATTCAGCAGATGTTAGCAATTTGAACTCTTATTCCTCTGCCTTTTCTATATCCAGCTTGCACATCTGGTTGGTTCATGTACTCCTGAAGCCTAGCTTGAAGGATTTTGAAAATAACCGTGATAGTGTTTGAAATGAATGCAACTGTATGGTAGTTTGAACACTCTTTGGCATTGCCTTCTTTTGGAATTGGAATGAAAACTGACCTTTTTCACAATTCTGTGGTCACTGTTGAGTTTTCCAAATTTGCTGACATATTGAGTACAGCACTTTAACAGCATCATCTTTTACGATTTGAAATAGCTCAGCTGGAATTCCATCACCTCCAATAGCTTTGTTCATAGTAATGCTTCCTGAAGTCCACTTGATTTAACACTCCAGGATGTCTGGCTTTAGGTAAGTGATCACACATTCATAGTTATCAGGTTATGATCATCATCAGTCAGTTAGTTGCTCAGTCACGTCCAACTCGTTGGGACCCCATAGGCTGCAGCATGCCAGGCTTCCCTGTCCATCACCAACTCCCAGAGCTTGCTCAAACTCATGTCCATTGAGTTGGTGATGCCATCAACCACCTCATCCTCTGTCATCCCCTTCTCCTCCTGCCTTCAATCTTTCCCAGCATCAGGTCTTTTCCAATGAGTCAGTTCTTCACATCAGGCCATTAATAAGCCATTTTTATATAGTTTTTCTGTGTATTCTTACCACCTCTTCTTAATCCCTTCTGCTTCTGTTAGGTCCTTGCCATAATCTCTATAGTTTAGGGATCCACTTTAATTACATGATCTTAATTACTTCCATAGAGGTCCCATTTCAATATAGTCAGTGTAAGGGATTAGAATTTCATTATAGATTTATTTACAAACTCTACAATTTTACAATAGTTTATTCTGTTCAATGAAGTGAATCAGCTATATGTATACATATATCCCCTCTTTCTTAGTGCTTCCTCCCACCCACCCTCATCCATTTGGCATATCTAGGTCACCACAGAGCACTGAGCTGAGCTCACTGTACTATACAGCAGATTCCCACCAGCTATCTATTTTACACATGGTAGTGTTTGTGTGGGATTTCCCTGGTGGCTCAGAGACAAAGAAGTTGCCTGTCAATACAGGAGACACGAGTTAGATCCCTGAGTCGGGAAGATCCTCTGGAGAAGGAAACAGTAACCCACTCCAGGATCTTGCCTGGGAAATTCCACGAACAGAGGCACCTGGTGGGCTATAATCCATGGGGTTGCAAAGAATCAGACACACTTAGCAACTGAGCACACAGTGTATACATGATGGAGAGAGACATAGACACTTAGGCCACAGCACAGAGCTAGTGAAATAAAAGCAAATATGAAAAAAGAGAGTAAAAGTTATTTAGGTTGGAAAAATCTAGTGGCTTTTTTTTTTTGGTAACAGTATTTGAAACCAAGATTGGGACAGAAGGTACACACTCTGCTACTGGAGTGTCATTGTTTCTAGGTCTGTTCAGCTGAAAGAACAAGAAAATATGTGTGTTGTATTTTAGTATACTAAGCTGTGTATAGCAACAGTTAGAACTGGACATGGAACAACACACTGGTTCCAAATAGGAAAAGGAGTACATCAAGACTGTATATTTTCACGCTGCTTGTTTAACTTATATGCAGAGAACATCATGAGAAATGCTGGGCTGGAAGAAGCAAAGCTGGAATCAAGATTGCCGGGAGAAATATCAATAACCTCAAATATGCAGATGACACCGCCCTTATGGCAGAAAGTGAAGAGGAACTAAAAAGCCTCTTGATGAAAGTGAAAGAGGAGAGTGAAAAAGTTGGCTTAAAGCTCAACATTCAGAAAACTAAGATCATGGCATCTGGTCCCATCACTTTATGGGAAATAGATGGGGAAATAGCAGAAACAGTGTCAGACTTTATTTTTCTGGGCTCCCAAATCACTGCAGATGGTGATTGCAGCCATGAATTTAAAAGATGCTTATTCCTTGGAAGGAAAGTTATGACCAACCTAGATAGCATATTAAAAAGCAGAGACATTACTTTGCCAACAAAGGTCCATCTAGTCAAGGCTATGGTTTTTCCAGTGGTCATGTATGGATGTGAGAGTTGGACTGTGAAGAAAGCTGAGCACTGAAGAATTGATGCTTTTGAATTGTGGTGTTGGAGAAGACTCTTGAGAGTCCCTTGGACTGCAAGGAGATCCAACCAGTCCATCCTGAAGGAGATCAGTCCTGGGTGTTCATTGGAAGGGCTGATGCTGAAGCTGAAACTCCAATACTTTGGCCACCTCATGTGAAGAGTTGACTCATTGGAAAAGAGCCTGATGCTGGGAGGGATTGGGGGCAGGAGGAGAAGGGGACAACAGAGGATGAGATGGCTGGATGGCATCACCAACTCGATGGACATGGGTTTGAGTAAACTCTGGGAGTTGGTGATGGACAGGGAGGTCTGGTGTGCTGCGATTCATGAGGTTGCAAAGAGTCGGACATGACTGAGCGACTGAATTGAACTGAACCTGTGTATATGATTTTCCCAGGTGGTGCCAGTGATAAAGAACTCAGCCACCAATGCAGGAGACATAAGAGGCATGGGCTCAATCCATGGGTTGAGAAGATCCTCTGGAGGAGGGCATGGCAACCCACTCCAGGAATCTTGCCTGGGAAATCCCAAGGACTGAGGAACCTGATGGGCTACATTCCATAGGGTCTCAGAGTCAGACATGACTGAAGTAACCTAGCATACATGACAAAGGCACAACTTGTGTATATACACATATCTATACATATTTCTCTGTGTAACTTTCCATTACTATTTTAAGCTGAGCATGAATTCATATGGATGCATGTGCCTAACCATCCAGGCGTTTCTAGCTTCCTCTCCCTTTTTATTTGTAACCCTCTCTCCAACCAAAGGAAGCCTGGTTCTTATCCTTCACCATCCATTTACTTAATGTATATTAAATTCTAAATACATTTGGTATGGATATATAGGTATGCAGCACATACATCATTATATACATAAGGAGTGGGAATTAATTTTAGCTCCATTTAGATTTTCGTATCCCTTATAAAATGTATTTTATTTTTCTTAATACAAATGACTGAGTTTACTTTTATAAATCATGAGTTAACTTTTTAAATTTTTATTTATTTTATTTTTGGCTGTGCTGGGTCTTCGTGGCTGCTTGAGATTTTCTCTAATTGTGGCAGTAAATAGAGTAGATTTAGAAAGCAGTAATTAGCGAGTAGATTAAGTGGAGTCTGCTCCCTAGTTGCAATGTGCAGGCTTCTCGTGGCTCACAGGCCACAGGCACACATGGGCTCATAGCTGTGGCTCCCGGGACTCCAGAGCACAGGCTGAACAGCTGTGGTGCATGGGCTTAGTTGCTTTGTGGCAACGTGGGCTCTTCCAAGATCAGGGATCAAATCCATGTCTCCCACCTTGACATGCAGATTCTTTACCACTGAGCCAACAGGGAAGCCCTGAGTTAACTGTCAACAGCCTGTTTCCTTTAAATTCTTTGTTTTGCATTTGTTCAATCCTGTGAGCTTATTCTTGGCCCATAGAAAGTAGTAAGAGGTCACTAAGTTTCCTGGTAAATAGTGATCATTATCATCTAAAAATTCCTGAGAGAACAAGGAAACGGCTCTTTCTCATAGCACCCTGACCTGGTGAAACTGGCCTTATAGAGTGATTTAGGAATTGTACCCTCCTCTTCAGTTTTTGAATAAGTTTAACAAAATTTGCTTGGTAGAACTCATTAGTGAAGCCACTGAGTTCAGTGATGTTCTTCTTTGTTGGGAGATTTTTTGATAACTGTTTCAATCTTTTTAGTAACTATATTCAAGTGTTCTATTTCTTTGTGATTTAGTTTTGGTAGGTTTGTGTTTGTAGGATTTTTTTTTTTTTCATTTTATCTGGGTTATCCAATATGCTGCTGTGCAATTGTTCATATTATTCTAATTCTTTTGATTTCTGTAAAAACAGTAGTTGTGTTTACACTTTCACTTTTAATTTTAGTAACTTGAGTCTTCTCTATTTTTTCTTAGTCTATCTAGCTGGAGGTTTTTCAATTTTGTTGATCTTTTCAAGGAGCCAGATTTTAGTTTCATTGATTTTCTTTACTGTTTTTCTATTCTCTAATTTATTTGTCTCTTTTTGAATTTTTATTTTTTCCCTACTTCTATTCACTTTGGACTTATTTTGTTCTTCCTTTTCTAGTCCTTTGAGATCTAAAATTGCTGATTTGAAAACCATCTTGTTTTTTGATGTAAGTGAATATAGTTATAAATTTCCCTCTTTATTTCACTGTGTCTTATACATATTGTAATGCTCTTTTTATTTTCTGTAGTTTTTAAAACTTAAAATCTATTTTGTATGATATCAGTAAAGCCACCTGCTCTCTTTTATGGCTTATGGCTACTATTTCCATTCTTTCTTACTATTTCCATTCTTTTTTACTAGTTCATGTCTTTCACTTGAAGTCTACTTGTGTCTTTGGATTTGAGACCTTTGTAGGCAACATATAGTGGGATTTTATTGCTGTTTTTTAATCTATTCTGCTAATTTCTATCTTTTGATTGGAGAATTCAATCTCTAATTTAAATTTAAAGTACAAATTAAGGAGATATTCATTTCTTTCACCTTGCTATTTGTTTACTGTATGACTTAAAAGTTTTGCTGTCCCTCAAACCGTATATTACTGTCTTCTTTTGCACTTAGTTGATCTTTTTAAAAGCAAAATATTTATATCCCTTGTATGTTCCCATTTCTAGATATTCTATAGCTATTGCATTTGTAGTTACCATGCAGATTATATTTAACATCTTAAAGTTATAGCACTCTAATTTAGCTTTATACTATTATAACTTTAAGAACGTGCAAAAACTGCATTTTTGGAGCTCTGTTCTCACCCCTGCAGTTGTTAATGTCACAAAATTACATCTTTATACAGTGTGTGATCAAATAATAAACTAATAATTAAAAATGCATTACTTTTTTTAAAAATTATGTAGAAAAATGTGGAGTTATAAACTGAAGGATATAAGAGTTGGACCATAAAGAAGGCTGAGCACTGAAGAAATGTTTTTGAACTGTGGTGGTGGAGAAGACTCTTGAGAGTCCCTTGGAAAGCAAGGAGATCAAATCAGTCAATTCTAAAAGAAATCAACCCTAAATATTTGCTGGAAGGACTGATGCTGAAGCTGAAGCTCTAGTACTTTGGCCATCTGATGCAAAGAACCAACACATTGACAAAGATCTGATGCTGGGAAAGATTGAGGGTAGGAGGAAAAGGGGGTGACAAAGGATAAGATGGTTGGATGATATCACTGACTCAATGGACATGAGTTTGAGTAAACTCCTGGGGAAAGTGAAGGAAGGACAGGGAAGCCTGCCATGCTGCAGTTATGCAGCTGCATGGTCAGATGCAAATTAGTGACTGAAAGACAACAAAGCAATAACTAGCATTTATACTAATACTAGTATTTATACTAGTATATTTCATTGCAATAGTCTTTTAAATCACATAAAAGATAGGGAATCGATTAAAGACTTTTGGTAAGTTTTTTTGGTTTTGGTTTTGTTTTATTTTTTATTTATTTTTTTTTTTAATTTTTTTTTTTTATTATTATTTTTTTTTCCAGTGGGTTTTGTCATACATTGATATGAATCAGCCATGGATTTACATGTATTCCCAATCCCGATCCCCCCTCCCACCTCCCTCTCCACCCGATTCCTCTGGGTCTTCCCAGTGCACCAGGCCAGAGCACTTGTCTCATGCATCCCACCTGGGCTGGTGATCTGTTTCACCATAGATAGTATACATGCTGTTCTTTTGAAATATCCCACCCTCACATTCTCCCACAAAGTTCAAAAGTCTGTTCTGTATTTCTGTGTCTCTTTTTCTGTTTTGCATATAGGGTTATCATTACCATCTTTCTAAATTCCATATATATGTGTTAGTATGCTGTAATGTTCTTTATCTTTCTGGCTTACTTCACTCTGTATAATGGGCTCCAGTTTCATCCATCTCATTAGGACTGGTTCAAATGAATTCTTTTTAACGGCTGAGTAATATTCCATGGTGTATATGTACCACAGCTTCCTTATCCATTCATCTGCTGATGGGCATCTAGGTTGCTTCCATGTCCTGGCTATTATAAAGAGTGCTGCGATGAACATTGGGGTGCACGTGTCTCTTTCAGATCTGGTTTCCTCAGTGTGTATGCCCAGAAGTGGGATTGCTGGGTCATATGGCAGTTCTATTTCCAGTTTTTTAAGAAATCTCCACACTGTTTTCCATAGCGGCTGTACTAGTTTGCATTCCCACCAACAGTGTAAGAGGGTTCCCTTTTCTCCACACCCTCTCCAGCATTTATTGTTTGTAGACTTTTGGATAGCAGCCATCCTGACTGGCGTGTAATGGTACCTCATTGTGGTTTTGATTTGCATTTCTCTAATAATGAGTGATGTTGAGCATCTTTTCATGTGTTTGTTAGCCATCTGTATGTCTTCTTTGGAGAAATGTCTGTTTAGTTCTTTGGCCCATTTTTTGATTGGGTCATTTATTTTTCTGGAATTGAGCTGCAGGAGTTGCTTGTATATTTTTGAGATTAATCCTTTGTCCGTTTCTTCATTTGCTATTATTTTCTCCCAATCTGAGGGCTGTCTTTTCACCTTACTTATAATAGCCACCCAAGTCCAAGAAACCCAGAGAGTCCCAAACAGGATAAACCCAAGGCGAAACACCCCAAGACACATATTAATCAAATTAACAAAGATCAAACACAAAGAACAAATATTAAAAGCAGCAAGGGAAAAACAACAAATAACACACAAAGGGATTCCCATAAGGATAACAGCTGATCTATCAATAGAAACCCTCCAGGCCAGAAGGGAATGGCAGGACGTACTGAAAGTAATGAAAGAGAATAACCTACAACCTAGATTACTGTATCCAGCAAGGATCTCATTCAGATATGAAGGAGAATTCAAAAGCTTTACAGATAAGCAAAAGCTGAGAGAATTCAGCACCACCAAACCAGCTCTTCAACAAATGCTAAAGGATCTTCTCTAGACAGGAAATACAGAAAGGTTGTATAAACGTGAACCCAAAACAACAAAGTAAATGGCAACGGGACCACACCTATCAATAATTACCTTAAATGTAAATGGGTTGAATGCCCCAACCAAAAGACAAAGATTGGCTGAATGGATACAAAAACAAGACCCCCATATATGCTGTCTACAAGAGACCCACCTCAAAACAAGAGACACATACAGACTAAAAGTGAAGGGCTGGAAAAAAATATTTCATGCAAACGGAGACCAAAAGAAAGCAGGAGTCGCAATACTCATATCAGATAAAATGGTTTTATTTTAGATTCTACATATAAATTAGATCACATACTATTTGTCTCACTCTGATTTGTTTCACTTAACATGATGTCTTCATGGTCTAACCATGCTGCACAAATAAGAATTTCCTGATTTTTATGTCTGAATATATTTATAGTAACTTCTTTATGGCTGTATACACACACACACACACACACACACACACACACACACACACATCCATCAGTGAATAGATTAAAAAAGTTATTGTATACACTTAATTTGTCTTTCATATCTTGGATAATGTAACAATCCTGCTATGAACGTGAGGATGTAGATATCTCTTTGAATTAGTGCCTTTGTTTCCTTCTGGAAATATTCCCAGTAAGTAAAATTATTGGATCATATGGTAGTTCTGGGCTTCCCTGGTAGCTCAGATGGTAAAGAATGCACCTGCAATGCAGGAGACCTGGGTGATCCCTGGTTTGGGAAGATCCCCTGGAGGAGGGCATGGCGACCCACTCTAGTATTCTTGCCTGCAGGATCCTCATGGACAGAGGAGCCTGGTGGGCTACAGCCCATGGGGTCACAAAGAGTCAGACATGACTGAGTGACTAAGCACAGTACAACACATGGTAGTTCTATTTTCAATTTTTTACTGATCCATCACACTGTTTCCCCCATCAATTTACAAACCCACCAAGAGTGCACAACTGTTCCTTTTACTCCACATCCATGCTAGTATTTGTTGTCTGCTGTCTTTTTGATGATGGTCATTCTAACAGGCAAGAAGTGATATCCTCATTATGGGTTTAACTTGCATTTCTGAATAACTAGTGATAGTAAACATTATCTCATGTGTCTGCAGGCCTTTCAAAAGTCTTCTTTGGAAAAAATGTGTACACAGATTCTTTGCCCATTTTTAACAGGATTATTTATTTGTTTTCTGTTAAGAGTTTATGTGAACTTTATATATTTCAGATAGTAATTCCTTGTCAAATATACAGTTTGGAAATATATATTTCCACTCCATAAGTTGTTTTCCCACTTAGTTAATGAATGCTTTGCCGTACAAAAGTACTTTTAGTTTGATGTAGGTCTCAAATTGTACTTTTTGTGGTTCAAATGCCATATTCAAGAAATTATTATCAAGACTCAAGTCAAGGAGATTTATTCCTATGTTTTCTTCTAGGAGTCTCATGGTTTCAAGGATCATATTTTAGTTGCTAATCCATTTTAGGTTAATTTTGTAAGTGCAGAAACAGTACCTGTGAATATACAGTTGTTGCTGTAGCTCCATCATTTAGTCGTGTACAACTCTTTGTAGCACCATGGACGCCACAATGCCAGGCTCCGCTGTCCTCCATAATTCCTGGAGTTTGTTCAAATTCATGTCCATCAAGTCAGTGATGCTACCTAACCATCTCATCCTCTGTTGTCCCCTTCTACTTTTATGTTCAATCTTTCCCAGCATTAGGGTTTTTTTTTTTTTTTTTTTTATTATTTTTATTAGTTGGAGGCTAACACATTGCAGTGAGTTTTGTCATACATTGACATGAATCAGCCATGGAGTTACATGGAGTTACATGTATTCCCCATCCCGATCCCCCCTCTCACCTCCCTCTCCATCCGATTCCTCTCATGCATCCCACCTGGGCTGGTGATCTGTTTCACTATAGATAATATACATGCTGTTCTCTCGAAACATCCCACCCTCGCCTTCTCCCACAGAGTCCAAAAGTCTGTTCTGTACATCTGTGTCTCTTTTTCTGTTTTGCATATAGGGTTATCATTACCATCTTTCTAAATTCCATATATATGTGTTAGTATGCTGTAATGATCTTTATCTTTCTGGCTTACTTCACTCTGTATCATGGGCTCCAGTTTCATCCATCTCATTAGGACTGATTCAAATGAATTCTTTTTAATGGCTGAGTAATATTCCATGGTGTATATGTACCACAGCTTCCTTATCCATTCATCTGCTGATGGGCATCTAGGTTGCTTCCATGTCCTGGCTATTATAAACAGTACTGCGATGAACATTGGGGTACACATGTCTCTTTCAGATCTGGTTTCCTCAGTGTGTATGCCCAGAAGTGGGATTGCTGGGTCATATGGCAGTTCTATTTCCAGTTTTTTAAGGAATCTCCACACTGTTCTCCATAGCGGCTGTACTAGTTTGCATTCCCACCTACAGTGAAAGAGGGTTCCCTTTTCTCCACACCCTCTCCAGCATTTATTGCTTGTAGACTTTTGGATAGCAGCCATCCTGACTGGCGAGTAATGGTACCTCTTTGTGGTTTTGATTTGCATTTCTCTGATAATGAGTGATGTTGAGCATCTTTTCATGTGTTTGTTAGCCATCTGTATGTCTTCTTTGGAGAAATGTCTGTTTAGTTCTTTGGCTTATTTTTTGATTGGGTCATTTATTTTTCTGGAATTGAGCTGCAGGAGTTGCTTGTATATTTTTGAGTTTAATCCCTTGTCTGTTTCTTCATTTGCTATTATTTTCTCCCATTCTGAGGGCTGTCTTTTCACCTTACTTATAGTTTCCTTTGTTGTGCAAAAGCTTTTACGTTTCATTAGGTCCCATTTGTTTAGTTTTGCTTTTATTTCCAATATTCTGGGAGGTCGATCATAGAGGATCCTGCTGTGATTCATGTTGGAGAGTGTTTTGCCTATGTTCTCCTCTAGGAGTTTTATAGTTTCTGGTCTTACATTTAGATCTTTAATCCATTTTGAGCTTATTTTTGTGTATGGTGTTCAAAAGTGTTCTAGTTTCATTCTTTTACAAGTGGTTGACCAGTTTTCCCAGCACCACTTGTTGAAGAAGTTGTCTTTTTTCCATTGTATATCCTTGCCTCCTTTGTCGAAGATAAGGTGTCCATAGGTTCGTGGATTTATCTCTGGGCTTTCTATTCTGTTCCATTGATCTATATGTCTGCCTTTGTGCCAGTACCATACTGTCTTGATGACTGTGGCTTTGTAGTAGAGCCTGAAGTCAGGCAGGTTGATTCCTCCAGTTCCATTCTTCTTTCTCAAGATTACTTCAGCTATTTGAGGTTTTTTGTATTTCCATACAAATTGTGAAATTATTTGTTCTAGTTCTGTGAAAAATACCGTTGGTAGCTTGATAGGGATTGCACTGAATCTATAGGTTGCTTTGGGTAGAATAGCCATTTTGACAATATTGATTCTTCCAATCCATGAACATGGTATGTTTCTCCATCTGTTTGTGTCTTCTTTGATTTCTTTCATCAGTGTTTTATAGTTTTCTATGTATAGGTCTTTTATTTCTTTAGGTAGATGTACTCCTAAGTATTTTATTCTTTTTGTTGCAATGGTGAATGGTATTGTTTCCTTAATTTCTCTTT
This sequence comes from Cervus elaphus, assembly GCF_910594005.1. Taxonomy (NCBI): domain Eukaryota; kingdom Metazoa; phylum Chordata; class Mammalia; order Artiodactyla; family Cervidae; genus Cervus; species Cervus elaphus. The sequence goes on from NC_057847.1 coordinate 4,947,072, forward strand.
CTGTTTTCTCATTGTTAGTGTATAGGAATGGAAGGGATTTCTGTGTGTTAATTTTATATCCTGCAACTTTACTATATTCATTGATTAGCTCTAGTAATTTTCTGGTAGAGTCTTTAGGGTTTTCTATGTAGAAGATCATGTCATCTGCAAACAGCGAGAGTTTCACTTCTTCTTTTCCTATCTGGATTCCTTTTACTTCTTTTTCTGCTCTGATTACTGTGGCAATCAGACTTCCAACACTATGTTGAATAGTAGTGGTGAGAGTGGGCACCCTTGTCTTGTTCCTGATTTCAGGGGAAACCAGCATCAGGGTTTTTTTCCAATGAGCCAGCTCTTTGCATAAGATGGCCAAAGTATTGCAATTTCAACTTCAGCATCAGTCCTTCCAATGAATATTCAGGGGTAATTTTCTTTAGAACTCACTGGTTTGATATACTTGTAATTCAAGGGACTCCCAAGAGTCTTCTCCAGCACTGCAATTCAAAAGCATCAATTCTTTGGCACTTAGCCTTCTTTATGTTCCCACTCTCACATCTGTACATGACTACTGGAAAATCATAGTTTTGACTATACAGAATTTTATCAACAAAGTGATGTATCTGCTTTTTAATATGCTGTCTATATTTATCATATATTTCCTTCCAAGGACCCAGGAAGTGGCTGAAATCACTGTCCTCAGTAATTTTGGGGCCCCCCAAAATAAAATCTGTCAATGCTTCCACTTTTCCCCTTCTATTTGCCATGAAGTGATGTGACCAGATGCCATGATCTTAGTTTTTTGAATGTTGAGCTTTAAACCAGACTTTTTACTCTCCTCTTTTACCCTCATTAAGAGGCTCTTTAGTTCCTCTTCACTTTCTGCCATTAGAGTGGTATTACCTGCATATTTGAGGTTGTTTATATTTCTCCCAGGAGCCTTGATTCCAGCTTGTGAATCATCCAGTCTGACATTTCCCATGATGTACTCTGCATACAAGTTAAGTAAGCAGGGTGACAATATACAGCCTTATCATACTCCTTTCCTAATTTGGAAACAGTCAGCTATTCCATGTACAGTTCTAACTGTTGCTTCTTGACCCCCATACAGAGTTCTTAAGATACAAGTAAGGTGGTCTGGAACTTACATCTCTTTAAGAATTTTCCAGTTTGTTGTGATTCACCCAGTCAAAGCCTCACCCAGTCAAAGCCTTTAGAAAAGTCAATGAAACAGAAGTAGATGTTTTTCTGGAATCCCCTTGCTTTTTCTTTGGTCCAACAAATGTTAGCAATATGATCTCTGATCTCTCTGCCTTTTCTAAACCCAGCTTGTACATCTGTAAGTTCCTGGTTCATGTACTGCTGATGCCTAGCTTGAAGGATTTTGAGCATAACCTTAATAGCATGTGAGATGTGCACAAATGTACAGTAGTTATAACACTCTTTGGCATTGCCCTTCTTCGAGATAGGAATGAAAACTGATCTTTTCCAGTCCTGTGGCCACTGCTGAGTTTTGCTGGCATATTGAGTACAGCACTTTAACAGCACCATCTTTTAGGATTTGAATAGCTCAATTGGAATTCCATTACCTCCACTACCTTTGTTCATAGTAAAGCTTCCTAAGGCCCACTTGACCTCACACTCCAGGATGTCCGGCTCTAGGTGAGTTATCACACTGACCATCATGGTTATTTGTGACATTAAGACCTTTTCTTTGGTATATTCTTACCACATCTTCTTAATCTCTTCTAAATCTGTTAGGTCCTTACAGTTTTTGTCCTTTATTGTGGCCGTCATTGTATAGAATACTCTCTTGATCCTCCAATTTTCTTGAAGAGATCTCTAGTCTTTCACATTCTATTGTTTTCCTCTATTTCTTTGCATTGTTTATGTTAGAAGGCTTTCTTATCTCTCCTTGCTATTCTCTGGAACTCTACATTCAGTTGGGTATATCTTTCCCTTTCTCCTTTGCCTTTTGCTTCTTTTCTTTCCTTAGCTATTCGTAAAGCCTTCTCAATCACTTTGCCTTATTTCATTTCCTTTTCCTTAGGATGACTTTGGTCATTGCCTCCTGTACAATGTATGAACCTCTTTCCATAGTTTTTCAGGCACTCTGTCTACCAGATCAAATCCATTGAATCTGTTCATCACCTTCACTGTATAAGGGTTTTGATTCATGTCTTACTTGAGTGCCCTCGTGATTTTCCTTACTTTCCTTAATTTAAGCCTGAATTTCGCAGTAAGGAGCTCATGATCTAAGCCACAGTCAGCTCCAGGTCTTGCTTTTGCTGACTGTATAGAGTTTCTCCATTTTTGGCTGTGAAGAACATAATTAATCTGATTTCAGTCTTAATGATTTCATGATGTCAATATGTAGGGTTCTCCCTTGGGTTGTTGGAAAAGGGTGTTTGCTATGACTAGCATGTTCTCTTGACAAAACTCTGTTAGCCTTTGTCCTGCTTCATTTTGTACTCTAAGGCAAAACTTGCCTATTATTCTGGGTATCTCTTGACTTCTTACTTTTGTATTACAATTCCCTATGATGAAAACAACATCTCTTTTTATGCTAATTCTAGAAGGTGTTATAGGTCTTCATAGAACCAGTCAGCTTCAGCTTCTTCAGCATCAGTGATTCGGTGTAGACTTGGATTACTGTGATGTTGAATGGTTTGCCTTGGTAACAATGTGAAATCATTCTCTCACTTTTTAGGTTGCACCCAGGTTTGGCATTTCAGATTCGTTTTTTGACTATGAAGGCTACTCCATTTCTTTTAAGGGATTCTTGCCCACAATTTTAGATGTAATGGTCATCTGAATTAAATTCACCCATTTCGGTTCATTTTAGTTCACTGATTCCTAAGATGTTGATATCAGTTCCATCTTACCATCTCCTGATTGACCACATCCAATTTACCTTGATTCATGGAACATTCCAGGTTCCTATGCAATATTGTTCTTTAGAGCATTGGATTTTACTTTCAGCACCAGATTCACCCAAAACTAAGTGCTGTTTCACTTTGGCCCAGCCGTTTCCTTCTTTCTGGACCTATTAATGATTGCCCTCAGTTCTTCCCCAGTAGCATATTGGACATCTTCAAACCTACTGAATTCAACTTCTTCTTGCCAGTTTATCCTATTCATGGGGTTCTCATGGCAAGAGTTTCATAGGTTTCATTATGTTATGCAAGTTTCTTTGCTGTGATAAAGTTGTGATCTATTAAGGGGGTAGAATTCATGCTTCTTTATTAAAAATATACTGCAAAGCTAAAATAAGCAGTGTGCCCCCAGCATAAAGATAGACACATAGACCAATGGAATAGAACAGAGCAAAGAAAGACTCATACATCTAATGATTTTTGACAGTCAAGATCATTCACTCTTTGCAACACATGGCACTAGAAAAACTAGATGTCTATAAGTGAAAAATGAAGTTGTACCCTTACCTAACATTATATAAACAATTAACTTAAAATGGGTCAAAATAAAAAATGTTAGACTTATAAATGAAACTATCAGAAGAAAATATTGGGCAAAATCTTCATCACATTTGATTTGGCAATGAATGTTTGATGTTGATGCCAAAGACATAGGCAACAAAATATAGATTAAACAATTTTGATCTTTTGTCAGTTTTAAATATTTGGACTTCACATGCCCACTATTACCACTTTTATTCAACACAATACTTTTAAGTCCTAACCACAGCAATCAAATAAGGAAAAGAGATAAAGGTATCCAAACCTGAAGAGAAGAGATAAAACTGTCTTTATATGCCAGATAACATGTTACTGTACATAGAAAACTCTAAAGGTTCCACACAAAAACTGAGAGAACTGATAATCAAATTTAGCAGTGTGGTAGAATGCAAGATTAAAATAGAAACACTTAGGAATAAACCTTACCAAGAAGGTAAAAGACTTATATGCTAAGAACTATAAAATGCTGATAAAGGAAATTGAAAATGACTGAAAGAAATGGAATAATAACTCATGCACTTGGATTGGAGGAATTGATATTATTAAAATGGCCATATTACCCAAAGCAATCTACAGATATGTTATGATCCCTAACAAATGACCCATGGCATTTCATAGAACCAGAACAAATAATCCTAAAATTTATATGGAACCATAAAAGACTCAGATTTGTCAAAGCAATCATGGGGAAAAAAGAACAAAGCTAGAGGTATAACCCTCACAGATTCAGACAATATTATAAAGCTACAGTAATTAAAAGAACATGGCAATTACATAAAAACAGACATATGGATCAATGGAACAGAACAAAGAACCTCTAAATAAACCCAAACATCTATAGCCCATTAATCTGTAACAAAGGAAAGAATATACTATGGAGAAAAAGTCTCTTAAGCAAGTGGTGTTGAAAAAGCTGGAGAGGAGCATATAAATCAGTGAAGTTAGAACACATTCTCACAGCATATACAAAAATAAACTCAAAATGACTTAAAGACTTGAATATAAAACATTATACCATAAAACTTCTAGAGGACAACATTCTCTGATATACACTGTAGTAATGTTTCCTGAGGTCAGTCCCCCAAAGTAATAGAAATAAAAGCAAACATAAACAAATGGGACATAATCAAACTCACAAGCTTTTATGCAGCAAAGGAAACCATAAACAAAACAAAAGACAACATATGAATTGACAGAAATTAGTTGCAAAAGAAGCAACTGAAAAGGGCTTAATTTACAAAATATACAAACATCTCATACAACTCAATAACAATGACAACAACAACAACAACAACAAATTAAAAGATGGAAAGAAGATCTAAATAGACATTTCTCCAAGAAGATATACATATTGCCAACATGCACGTGAAAATATGCTTGAAATTGCTAATTATCAGAGAAATGAAAACCAAAGCTACAGGGAGATATCACTTCACAAAGGTCAGGATGGCCATCATTGAAAAGTCTAAAAATAATAAATGCTGGAAACGTTATGGCAAAATGGGAACCCTCCTACACTATTGGTGAGGATATAAATTAGTACTGCCACTGTGAAGAACAGTATGGAGGTTCCTTAAAAAATAAAAATAGTGTTGTCATATGATTCAGCAATTCCACTACTAAGAATATATCAGAAAAAAACTATAATTCAAAAAGATACATGCAGTCCAATATATATAGCAACACAATTTACAATAGAGAAGATACAAATGCTACCTAAATATCCATCAACCAATGAATGGATAAAGAAGATGTGATACACACACACACACACACACACACACACACACACACACACACACACACACACACAGACATACATATAATGGAATACTACTTATCCATAAAACAGTACATCTAGTCAAAGCTATAATAGTTTTTCGAGTAGTCACGTATGGATGTTAGAGTTGGACTGTAAAGAAAGCTGAACACTGAAGAATTGATACTTTTGAACTGCGGTGCTGGAGAAGGCTCTTGAGAGTCCCTTGGACTGCAAGGAGATCAAACCAGACAATCCTAAAGGAAATCAGTCCTGAATGTTCACTGAAAGGACTGGTGCTCAAGCTGAAACTCCAATACTTTGGCCACCTGATGTGAAGAACTGACTCATTTGGAGAGACCCTGATGCTGGGAAAGATTGAAGGCAGGATGAGACGGGGATGACAGAGGATGAGGTGGTTGGGTGGCATCACTTACATGAGTTTGAGCTGGCTCCGGGAGTTGGTCATGGACATGGAAGCCTCGCATGCTGCAGTCCATGGAGTCACAAAGAGTTGGACATGACTGAGTGACTGAACTGACTGAACTGATAAAAAAAGAATAAAATAATGCCATTTGCAGCAACATGGATGGACCTAGAGATTATTATGCTAAGTGAAGTTAAGTCAGAAAGAGAAAGACAAATACTATATGATATCACTTGTATGTAGAATATAAAATATGACACAAATGAACTTATTTACAGAACAGAAATAGCCTCACAGACATCGAAAAGACAGTTAAGTTTATCAGAGTGGAAACTGGGTGAGGGAGAAATTAAAGAGCTTGGAATTAGCAGATATAAGCTATTATACATAAACAGAAAAACAGTAAGGTCCTACTGTATAACACAGGGAATTATATTCAAATATATAAATATATATATATATATATATATATAAATTAATCACTGTGCTATATACCAGAAACTAACACAATGTTGTAAATCTATAATACTTCAATAAAAATTTCAGTGTAAAAAAAATAATGTTTGTGCATCACAAAACCTTATCAGGAATGGAAAAATGCAACTCACAGAAGAGGTAAAAGACATTTGCAAATCACATATCTGATAAGGGATTAATACCCAGGATAAAAAAAGAATCCCTAAAACTCGACAGGAAAAACCAAACAACTCAATTCATAAATGGGCAAAGAACTTGCATATAGACATGTCTCTAAATAATACTGAAGGAAAAAAAGAAATTTTACTAATATGTGGAAAATATACAACAAGGCAAACAACCAATGGGTCAAAGAAAAAGTTAAATGAGAAAAAATATAGTAAACAAAAATGCAAGAACAACTTACTATAATATGAGATGCAAGAAACAATACTGAGAGAAGTTCATTGTAATAAATACCTTCATTAAAATAAAAAAGGAGGACAGTTCTCAAATAACAAACCTAAATTTATACCTCAAATGACTTAAAAAACAAGAAGAGGCAAAGCTGAAAGTTAGCAGAAGGAAAGAAATAACAAAGATCAGAGCAGAAATAAAGGAGCAAAAAGCAATAAAAATAAAACTGAGAGTTGGGATTTTGAAAATATAAACACATCACCTTCAGCTAGACTAACCAGGAAACAAATCAAATAAAATGAAAAATGAGAGAGGAGGCATAGTAACTAAACAATATTTCTAAAACTCAATAATACAGAATGTGCAAAACAATCAGTTCAGTTCAGTAGCTTAGTCTCTCATCCTATGTTGTCCCCTCCTCCCACCTTCAATCTTTCCAGCATCAGGGTCTTTTCCAATGAGTCAGTTCTTTGCTTAAAGTGGCCAAAGTATTGGACCTTCAGCTTCAGCATCAGCCCTTCCAATGAATATTCAGGACTGATTTCCTTTAGGATGGACTGGTTGGATCTCCTTGCAGTCCAAGGGACTCTCAAGAGTCTTCTCCAACACCACAATTCACAAGCATCGATTCTTTGGCACTCAGCTTTCTTTATAGTCCAACTCTCACATCTGTATAGGACTAATGTAAAAACCTCAGCTTTGACTAGATGAACATTTCTTGGCAAAGTAACGTGTCTGCTTTCTAATATGCTATCTAGTTTGGTCATAGCTTTTCTTCCAAGGAGCAAGCGTCTTTTCATTTCATGGCTGCAGTCACCATCTGCAGTGATTTTGGAGACCAAGAAAATAAAGTCTTTCACTGTTTTCATTGTTTCCCCATCTATTTGCCATGAAGTGATGGGACTCGATGCCATGATCTTCATTTTTTGCATACTGAATTTTAAGCCAGTTTTCTCACTCTCATCTTTCACTTTCATCAAGAGGCTCTTTAGTTCCTCTTCATTTTCTGCCATAAAGGTGGTATCATCTGCAAATCTGAGGCTATGATATTTCTCCTGGCAATCTTGATTCCAGCTTGTGCTTCATCCAGCCTGGAATTTCCCATAATGTACTCTGCATACAAGTTAAATAAGCAGAGTGACAATATACAGCCTTGACGTGTTCCTTTCCTGATTTGAAACCAGTCTGTTTTTCCAACAGTTAGAACTGTTGCTTATTGACATGCATACAGATTTCTCAGGAGGAAGGTAAAGTGATCTGGTATTCCCATTTCTTGAAGAATTCTCCTCAGTTTGTTGTGATCCACACAGTCAAAGGCTTTGGCATAGTCAATAAAGCAGAAGGAGGTGTTTTTCTGGAATTCTTTTGCTTTTTCTATAATCTAACAGATGTTTGACCTCTGGTTTCTCTGTCTTTTATAAATCCAGCTTGGACATCTGGAAGTTTTCTGTTCATGTACTGTTGAAGTCCAGCGTGGAGAATTTTGAGCATTAATTTGCTAGTGTGTGAGATGCATGCAATTGTGCAGTGGTTTGAACATTGTTTGGCATTGCCTTTCTTTGGGATTGGGATGAAAATGGACCTTTTCCAGTCCTTTGGCCACTGCTGAGTTTTCCAAATTTGCTGGCATATTGAGTGCAGCACCTTCACAGCATCATATTCTAGGATTTGAAATAACTCAGCTGGAATTCAATACTGGTGTATTTAATGCCATTTATGGATATGATGGTTAAAAGACTCAATATATTTGAAAACAGAATGATGAAACAATATGAAGATGAGATTAAAAGTTATTTTAAAAATAAACCTCTCTTCAGGAAGTACAGACCAATATCAAAAACTCTAGCATTAGAAAGGTAAATTTCCAGGCATAGAGGATAGAGAGAACGAGCAAGGAAACTACAGAAAATAGCAAAAATCAAGTTTTCAATCTTGACAATAGAGATGCACTTATAGATTCAAGGATTTCAGCAAGCCCCAAATTTGAGAAATGTGATGATTATCATACTTGTACACACCATGGTCAAGCTTCTAGAAGTCAAAAGTAAAGAAAAAAATGTGAAAACAGTTGGAGAAAAATTACATATTATATTCAGAAATGAAATGTTTTTAATAACAGCTGATCTTTTCATCAGAAGCTATAGACGTCAAGATACAGTGCAATGACATCTTTAAAGTGGTAAAATAACAAACAGTAGCCATAATTCTGTATCTGCTGAAAAAATTTTCTTCAATAATAAAGACAAGGGTTTTCTGTAGAAACAAGTGGCATGGGCTCACTTTTCCATACTCCTTGCAAAGCAAATCTGTAAACCCTGGAAGTACTTCAAGGGACAACCAAAAAACTTTGAAAGATTGTACAAAAAAGGCATATTTGTTTGGGATCCTCAGACTAGACAGCATCAGGTCATCTTGCATCACTCACTCAACAGGGGGTGGTCACCCTGATCTGGCATTTCCTGACCAGTGAGCTAGCAATAGAAGGTGACCCAGATATGCTCATTCCTTTCCTATGTCAAGTGAGATTTCCTCTGACAATATCAGGTTAGCCAGAATCACAGGCAAGGAGGATGGATGTAAGCCCCACTAGAAATAAACAACCAAGGGAAATACCTTCCTTTATTGATAGACTCGATATTCCCCTTTTGTATGAAGAGATACCAAAGCAAATAGGTAGTGTCTGTAATGTAGGATTTAGCTGTTGCAAGCAGCTATTTTTAGGAAATTTTCTTTATGACCATGACCATGAAAAATGACCATCAACTCTACTCCTATAAGAGACACCAAGGTAAACAGACGGAACAAATAACAGCAAACAGCCTTGTGTGGGAAGTGTCTTTGTTCCCATAGTCTAAGACTCTCCTTTTTTACCCAGTAACATGCGGGTTAGTGGGCAGCCCTAATAAAGAGATATCATGACACCATTCCACCACTGAGATACAACCTGTGGCCCAGGCTGTGGAAACCCTGCATTCACTCAGGCGGCAGCAGCCAGGACCAGGGGGAATCCTACTAATGCCAGACAAACTAAGCAAGGAAAACAATAGAAAGGCTCTGGAAGTGAAACTGCCTTGGGATGTAAAGACAACAGATGCAGGGGAAGATCTGTGCACTAAACCTAAACAGTGATTGCCTATTAAATAAGTGATTTAATAAGACCAAGAGTGTCCCAAGATAATAGAAAAACAAACAAACTAGGATACAGTAGGGAATCACCAATAAGGACAGATAGTGAATTTGAATAAAGACAATCTGAAAAAGATTTAAAGCATTCATTATAAAATTGATTCAACACTCAATTCTATTCTTGAAACAAATGAATAAAAATTAAAATCACAGGAAAGATATGGATGTCATTTGAAAGAAAAAATAGAACTTACAGAACTGAAAAATACAGTAGCAAAGTTAAAAAAAAAATAAAAAACTCACTAGATGAGTTCAATACTAGAATGAAGATAAATTATAAAATAGGGTAGAACTAGTGAACTTGAGGGAAAAGCAATAAAACTCATCCAACATGAATAACAATTAGAAAATAGACTAAGGTAAAAAAGAAACCTGAGTGACCTATGAACCAATAATGAAAGACTAACCATTTCTATTGTCAAAGTCCCAGCAAAAATGGAAAAAAAACAATGGGAATGAAAATTTACCAAATTTGGTGAAAGATAGACACCTACAATTCCAAGAAGCTGAGCGAAGTCCCAACAAGATAAACCTAAGGAAGCCCATGCCAAAAGCACATAATAAACATTTGAAAACTAAAGTTAAAAAAGTTTTGAAAGCAGCCAGAGAAAAATGACACATCATCTATAGGGAAACACGGATGTTAGTTATAGCAGCAACACAAGGAACAAGAGTTCAGGAAGAAGTAATTCTATGTTTCAAGTACTGAAGGTAAACACTTATCAACCACAAATTATACATGCAATAAGACCATCATTCAGGAATGAAAGAATTTATTGTCAGTACACCTACCCTTAAAGATTATCATTGTTTAGTGACTAAGTTGTGTCTGACTCTTTCGTGATCCCATGAACTGTAGCCCTCCAGGATCCTTTCCTCATGGAATTTCCCAGGTAAGAATACTGGAGTGGGTTGGCATTTCCTGCTCCAGGGGATCTTCCAGACCCATGGATTGAACCTGCACCTCCTGCATTGCAGGCGGATTCTTTACCACTGAGCCAACAGGGAAGCCCCACCCTTAAAGATTAGCCAAAGAAAATTCTTCAAACAGAAAATGAATGAATGATAAAAGAAGAAATTTAAGAGCAAATAAAACTAGAAATAATCAAAATAAATAGTTATGATAAAAAGTGAAATTTTTCAAGTGAAAAATAGAAAGAAATAGAATCAATGAAACAAAAGATGATTCTTTATAAATCAATAAAATACATAATATCATATTGATCAAGACAAGGCAAAATGAAATATAAATTAGCTATAGCAAAATAAAGTACACACTACAAATCATGTCATTAGTGAAGTTGCTCAGTCATGTCTGACTCTGTGACTCTGTGGACTGTTGCCTGCCAGGCTCCTCCATCCATGGAATTCTCCAGGCCAGAATACTGGAGTGGGTTGGCATTTCCTGCTCCAGGGGATCTTCCAGACCCAGGGATTGAACCCAGGTCTCCTGCATTGCAGGCAGACTCTTTACCATCTGAGCCACAAGGGAAACTCCATGTCATTAAAAGGATAGCAATTTAATTAATCAATAAGAAAACTTAGATGGCTTGGGTATATTTCTTGAAAGACACAAATTACTGCAGAAGAAATAAGTAACCTGAATATCTATATCTACTGGAGAAAAAAATTGTTAAAATATTTCTCACAAAGAAAATTTCTGACCCAGAAATCTTCATCAGTGAATTCAAAATAACACTTAAGAAAACTATAATTTATATAAATACACTTCCAGAAAATGGCAAAAATAGAAACAATTTCCAAATGATTTTATGACAGTAATATATGATGCCAAACTTAAACCAAGATGATATATTCTAGAAAAAAAGAAAGCTAAAAATAAAACTACAGCAGAAGCTCACCAAAGGAATGAATGCCTTATTATTCTGCACATAGAAATACCAGGTTACTTAAAAAGCCACTTACCTTGTTAGAATAATAGCCTCATCGTGTATCCAGACTGTGCTTAGGGGCAGCTGGCGCTGGCAAGTAACTATTATTGCCTAACCCATGTTCCTGGATGGGATGGCTGGTTTGGCAGAAGGAGGCTTTGAAGGCCTTGAGAGTGACTCATTTGGGACATTTACTACTAGGAGCAGTGCTTAAGATGCCCATTTAGCTCCACTTGCCATTAAGACATTCCTGGGAAAAATAAAGGCCCTCTCAAGCATTCTGGAAGGCCACAGCTATCTCCAAATGACACAGCAAGAAGGGGAAGAAACAAAAAGATTACTTCAAATTTCAGTGGAGAGTCTTAACTGTGTGTGCTCAGTTGTTGTTCATGCAGCCTGCCAGGTGGCCAATTTTAATACTAAGCATGGAGATTAACTTCATAAAACCAGGTTATCCACAAAGCATTACTATTCTGAAAGAAGTAAATTAGAGGATCCTTCATGGTACCCCAAGTCTGCACTCATTATAGATTCACAAGTTACTTATGCTTATTTTCTATTATACTCTGTTTTCTTATTTCTATTTATTTTGGATTCTATTGTTTTTTCCTAAAATTCACTAGTTCTAATCTTTTTCATAATTCATCTCCACTCTAGAATTTAACTCATATGGTGAGGATTTTTTTTTTAAATTCTGTTATATTTTTCAGTTCTGTAAGTTCTATTTGATTCTTTCAAATAGCATCTATTTATTTCCTGTGATGATTTTTTTTTCATTTGTTTCTTTCAAGAATGGAATTTAATATTGAATGAATTTTTTAATGGCTGCTTGAAATGTTTTTTGTTTGTGTGATACAGCTTGTCCTCCTGATCGATGTTGATTGTCTGCAGTGCTCCCAGAGTTTCAGGGCTTTGGAGATCTTTTAAATGAGTTCTTAGAACAAATTTTCAAATTTTTCTCTAACTTCAGTGGCTGGATCTGCATCCTATCTCACCTCCCAACTAGTATCCATTATTCACCCTATGGCCTGAGTTAGCAGATGGAGTTGCTGCCCCGATCTCTCAAGGCTGATAGTCCAGAACTCAAATACACCTGGGCTGGGTTGCCCTAGGGTAGGGGCAAGCTGAGGTTCCAGTCCCACCCAGTGGCAAAAGGTTTAAATTATTGGTCTCCCCTCTGATCTCTACAGTTACTAGCCTCATACACAGAAAGTACCTTTTAGATGTACACCTATGCAAGCTGGCACATAGCATCCTGTTGCTGACCAGAGTTCTTGGCCTGCAAATAGACAACAGGCCAGATGAGAAATTCAGGCAAGGTTTTATTGCCTTGCCTGCTGTAGCAGGAGGGAGCAAAAACAAATAAGAGGTTCTTCTGTTCCCTAGTTCCCTGGTTTGAGAGGGCAAGCTGGTTTCTTATACGGAGTGAGGTAGGGGTAGGTTCAGGAGTTGTGCCAGAAGGGTGGCTTAGGTGGTTTGCCCATTCCTTTGTTAGTGTTGTATACAGGGGATATATGCTGTATGTTGCTTTCTTCTCTGACTCCTGCTTTTGTTCCCAGCTCTTCAGAAGTGGCAGAACTTCGTGTTTTTTTTCCTATCTTGTTGTTCATAATTTGCCCTAACTATGAATGCATATAGTTATTTTTAGTCCCTTGTAGTTTCTTTGTATTTTGTTGCTCAAGGAGACATTTTTCCAGGTGCAAGCACCACAGAAAAGGGTCCAGATCCCAGCTTGCCTCAATCCCTTCCTTCTGAAAAGTCTCTCCCTTCTTTTCTGTTTAGAACATCTTTTCTTCAGATTGAACTCAGGTGTCATGCGCAACAAGCTCTCTGTGATTCCTCTGGGCTGAGTGAGGTGTGGCCTTCCCTGTGCTTGTTCAGGCCCTCATAGATTTATCATAAAATGATATAGTGTACTGTCATGTATTCTGATTGTCATTTTCCCTGCATCTCTACCACCACAAGTCAGCCTGGTTAGGCAAGGGCTGGGTCTGATGTGTTTGTTATCATCTAGGGCTTAGCACAGGGAAGGCCCTCAATAAATGGTAGCCTATGGAATGAAAAGTACACAGAATCCAGAATCACTGTTTGTTTACTCATGTATCCTCAGTGCTGGGCATTCAGTACATGCTAAGTAAATATTTGTTAAATGAACAAATGACTGTCTGGAGGGAAAAGATTATAAAGAAAAAAGAAGCTGAAGGGAGGTTATGTTCTTTCCGTTTAGAACTTGTAAACAAATCCTCCTGGAAAGCTGCTCCTTTCATGCTGTTTGATCTCTCACAGTTCTCAGAAATTCTCTGTCCCTCTACAGGCAATTATAATTGCTGCATGCTGCAAACTGCCAGAATAAGGCTATAGTCACTCACTCTATCATTTGCAGAATCAAAGGACCTATAATTTTTTATCCACAGCATCAATAACCTCAATGGAGTTAATAAGAAATTTGTGAAATTTATCAATGGATTTGTAAACTTTCTGTACCTTGAGTTGTGAAATGCCAGTTTCACACATTAGAAAAGAAGTCAACAAGAATGATGAGTAACTCACATGCCTCATTTTGCCATCTCATTTGCCAGACCTCAGTAACCCCAAGGCTTGAAATGTTGGTCAGAAATGTGACTTTTCTGCCCATAATACCAGGTTGTAGGTTTGCTGGTCTTATATGAGGGCCTGGGTATGGGAGTTGATTTTCCAGGAGCTGGGATAAAAGCAGAAATATTTAATCTTTGATTGCAGGAATGTTGAACCAAGCAAAGTCTGTTGCAAAACACAGACCCATATACTGAAGAGAGTAATCTCACACAACATCCATTCCTATACCGCATTAGCATGCACTGTGAACCTACTAAGTGTCAAGCCTGTTCTGGACATTTAATGCATATGGACTGCAAATTCTGACAGGTTAAAGACTGAAATAGAAGTTAAAAACTAAAACAGAGGTTGACAAAAGTAGGCAGAATAAAAATCCTTCAGAAATTCCCATACAGACCCTAATCTCTGTGAATATGATACCTTAGGTGACAGACAGACTTTGCAGATATGATTAAGGTTATAGACCTTCAGATGTGGAGATTACCCTGGGTCACCCTTATGGGCCCAATCTAATCACATCAATTTTTTTTTAATATGTATTTATTTGTTTGGTAAAGAATCTGCCTATAATTCAGGAGACCCAGGTTTAATCCTTGCTTTGGGAAGATCCCTTGGAAAAGGGAATGGCTACCCACTCCAATATTCTTACCTGGAGAATTGCACGGAAAGAGGAGCCTGGCTACAGTCCATGGGGTCGCAAAGCATCGGACATGACTGTGTGACTAACACTTTCACTTTCATTTATTTATTTGGCTGCATCAGGTCTTAGTTGTGGCAAGCAGAATTTTGTTGCATCATGTGGGATCTTTTGTTGCAGTACACAGACTCTCTATTTGTGGCACGTGGGCTTAGTAGCTGCAACATATGGGATCCAGAGCATGAGGGCTTTGGTGGTTGTAGTGCACAGGCTTGGTTACCCCATGGTATGTGGGACCTTAGTTCCCTGATCAGGGATTCAACTTGTGTCCCTTGCATTGCAAGATGGATTCTTAACTACTGGACCCACTAGAGAAATCTCTAATCACATGAATTATTAAAAGATGAGAACCTTTCCTGGCTGTGGTCAGAGAGATGCAACCTGCAGATGAAGAGAAGAGCCACAAGCCAAGGAAGGCTGGTGACTTCTAGAAGTTAGAATGACCCTCATCTTACAGCCAGAAAGAAAATAGAGGACTCTCATCTATAATTCAAGGAGTTGAATACTACCAACAACTCAAATGGTCAAGGAAATAGCAATATATCATCCCCTAGAACTTCCAGAAGGTAATATAGCCCTACTGATATTCTGATATTAGCCCAGTGAAACCAGTATTGAAGTCTTGACCTATAGAACTGTAAGAAAATAAATTTGTGTTGTTTTAAGCCATTACATTGGTGATAATTTGTTACAGAAGTAATAGAAAACTAATACAGCAAACAAAAATTCCAAGGTAAATACAAATAAAATCATAGCAAAATTTTGCAAATTGACAAGAGCTTCTTAAACATTGACTGGAACTTGAAACTCACAGTCTTTGGGTGCTGGGGTATGGTATTGAAGCCATGTACAAGCCCCTGTGTCCTTGTCTTTGAAGTAAAATCCTGACACAAGAGTTAATGATTGGGAAATGCAATGATGTAGAAGCAAAGAATAGCTGTTGGGCTAAGGAACTGATAACAATTTAGACTGTGCTTCTGCCACATAACAGAATCACTGAACTCCAAGTTCCCTGAAAGACATAAAGTCCTGACACACATTCCTAAGCTGTTTTTACTGGAAGATGAAAACTGCTGACCATAAGAACATAGACCCTAGACTGGTTGAAACCAGAAGGTTAATGATATTTAAAACTTCACCTTGATGCCAAGCAATCCAAGAACTGTCCATGAGTTGATCATGCTCTTCTCCTTGAACACTACAAAACTTGTTACTATCTTCTCCAGGGTGAGCCACATGGTCTTCAGGGCATTAGCCCACTATGGCCCCCTTCGCCTGGCAAAGCAATTAAAGCTACCCTTTTCTACTTCATCCAAAACTCTGTCTCCATGTTTCTATTCAGCACCAGTGAACACAGGCTGAATTTTAGAAACAGTACAGACATGCATACAGGTGACAAAGAAAATTGGATACTGGGTAGACAAATACATCTGTCAAAATTTTTTATCTGTTCCCAATGTCTCCCAAGAATAAGACTCTGTTTTTCTCATGAATGAAGAGGAGAAGAATAGGAAAAAAAATTGTGGCATTAATAGGAAATGAAGAACAAAATATGTGTAGAATTTTCAGATGCCAACAGAGATCAAATCCAAGCAATGACAAGACAAAACTGGCTTTTCCCAAAAAATAAAAGCAAATTAGAGACACTTGTTGAGCATAAAAGAGCTTGAAAATACCATTGATTGTGCTGAATTTCCTTCTTTTTTTTGGAAATTTTATTTTATTTTATTTTTTTCGTTTATTTTTATTAGTTGAAGGCTAATTACTTTACAACATTGTAGTGGTTTTTGCCATACATTGACATGAATCAGCCATGGATTTACATGTGTTCCCCATCCCGATTCCCCCTCCCACCTCCCTCCCCATTCGATCCCTCTGGGTCTTCCCAGTGCACCAGCCCTGAGTACTTGTCTCATGCATCCAACCTGGGCTGGTGATGTGTTTCACCCTTGATAGTATACTTGTTTCAATTCTATTCTCTCAGAACATCCCACCCTCGCCTTCTCCCACAGAGTCCCAAAGTCTGTTCTGTACATCTGTGTCTCTTTTTTCTGTTTTGCATATAGGGTTATCGTTACCATCTTTTTAAATTCTATATATATGCAATCTATAGTATACTGTATTGGTCTTTATCTTTCTGGCTTACTTCACTCTGTATAATGGGCTCCAGTTTCATCCATCTCATTAGAACTGATTCAAATGAATTCTTTTAAATGGCTGAGTAATATTCCATTGTGTATATGTACCACAGGTTCCTTATCCATTCATCTGCTGATGGGCATCTAGGTTGCTTCCATGTCCTGGCAATTATAAACAGTGCTGCAATGAACATTGGGGTGCACGTGTCTCTTTCAGATCAAGTTTCCTCAGTGTGTATGCCCAGGAGTGTGATTGCTGGGTCATATGGCAACAATACCATTCACCACTGAAACAAAAAGAATAAAATACTTAGGAGTATATCTACCTAAAGAAATAAAAGACCTATATGTAGAAAACTGGTGAAAGAAATCAAAGAGGACACAAAGAGATGGAGAAATATACCATGTTCATGGATTGGAAGAATCAATATTGTCAATATGGCTATCCTATCCAAAGCAATCTATAGATTCAATGCAATCACTATCAAGCTACCAACGGTATTTTTCACAGAACTAGAACAAATAATTTCACAATTTGTATGGAAATACAAAAAACCTTGAATAGCCAAAGTAATCTTGAGAAAGAAGAATGGAACTGGAGGAATCAACCTGCCTGACTTCAGGCTCTACTACAAAGCCTCAGTCACCAAGACAGTATGGTACTGGCACAAAAACAGAAATATAGATCAATGGAACAGAATAGAAAGCCCAGAGATAAATCCATGAACCTATGGACACCTTATCTTCGACAAAGGAGGCAACGCTATACAATGGAAAAAAGACAACCTCTTTAACAAGTGGTCCTGGGAAAACTGGTCAGTCACCTGTAAAAGAATGAAACTAGATCACCTTCTAACACCATACACAAAAATAAACTCAAAATGGATTAAAGATCTAAATGTAAGACCAGAAACTATAAAACTCCTAGAGGAGAACATAGGCAAAACACTCTCCAACATGAATCACAGCAGGATCCTCTATGACCCACCTCTCAGAATATTAGAAATAAAAGCAAAAATAAACAAATGGGACCTAATGAAATTTAAAAGCTTTTGCACAACAAAGGAAACTATAAGTAAGGTGAAAAGACAGCCTTCAGAATGGGAGAAAATAATAGCAAACGAAGCAACAGGCAAAGAATTAATATCAAAAATATACAAGCAACTCCTGAAGCTCAATTCCAGTAAAATAAATGACCCAATCAAAAAATGGGCCAAAGAACTAAACAGACATTTCTCCAAAGAAGACATACAGATGGCTAACAAACACATGAAAAGATGCTCAACATCACTCATTATCAGAGAAATGTAAATCAAAACCACAATGAGGTACCATTGGTACCTCAGTACACGCCAGTCAGGATGGCTGCTATCCAAAAGTCTACAAGCAATAAATACTGGAGAGGGTGTGGAGAAAAGGGAACCCTCTTTCACTGTAGGTGGGAATGCAAACTAGTACAGCCGCTATGGAGAACAGTGTGGAGATTCCTTAAAAAACTGGAAATAGAACTGTGCTGAATTTCTAAGGGACTGAGTCTTAGTCTGGCCTGTGGCTCACTAATGAGTGCTGTTTCTTTCTTTCTTTCTTTTTTTTTAGTGGCAGTTCTTATGTATAATGAGGGTTGAGAAATCTTAGTTTAAAGGATGACTGATCCCTGAGCTTTTCAAAAGATTTCTTTGTCAATGTAGGAGAATACATGATTGACTAGAGAGAGGCCTCAAACCAAGAAAGATGAGGTTGGAAGTACTAGGGGAGAAAAACAGGGAAGATGGGGAAAATGTGTCAAGCAACATTTTACCATTGCTCAGCATGACTTTTGATCACACACCAACATGCCTATGTAAACAGCAGAATCAGACACCAGCCTTGTCTTCTGAAATGTCCCTGATGGCCTTTCCTTTCCCAGTTTCCTCTCTCATTCTGTCTGTGTCTTGCTCTTGGCTACCCTCAAAATAATCTTGATTTGAGCTTGACTCCTTGCCTAACCTTGACACACTTCTCACCTCCTCCAGAGACATGGAGAGTTCAGCAGCTCTCTCCCACAGGAGAAAATCAGGAAATCAGGCTCTGAGCATAGTTTTCATAATGTTTTTGTGGTTAAAAAAAAATATCAAATTATGTGCTCTCTTACCCGCCTGATATGACTAAGGAAGGCACAATATCAGTTGCTTCTGAGTCCCATGGATGTTTAGAGGCAGATATATGGTCAATTTTACTCATTTACTCCCTCACCATAAGAGTGCCCAAGGAACTAACATGTGCCATGAATGTCACCATGTACTGATGACCCAGTGCTAATGGATTTAGACAAAATGGACCTTGTACTGGAGAAACTGACAAACAAGTAACTCTCAGTTACCATGGTGAATTTTAAGCTGGGTAAGCACAGAATGCTGTGGAAGAACTTCTCCAAAATGCAACTATGGGAGCAAGTTTAATACTGATCAAGGGTTAGACTGAACCTAGAACTGTTAGATAAAAAGGAACTTTAATAAAATTACCCTATATTTCTAATTTTATATATAAGGAATCTTAAGTTCACAGAGGGGATGTTGCCCCAGGGTGACTTAGGGAATTCTAAGCTCATGATGCTTCACCACATCATAAGATTTCTCTTGTGGTTTTAATTTTGGGAACATTTGAGGTGGATGAACCTAGAATCTATCATACAGAGTGAAGTAGGTCAGAAGGAGAAAGATAAATATAGTATTCTGACGCATATATATGGAATCTGGAAAAATGGTAAAGAAGAATTTACTTACAGGGCAGCAGTGGAGAAACAGACATAGAGAATAGACTTAATTCAACAATTCTCAATCTGCCTCTGTCCCCATCCATGGTGCTATGTTTTTGCACGTGGGAAGTAGGCCAAAGCAAGGTGTATGAAACCAATTTCCTGACCCACACCAACACACTTTGCTGGGTCTTGCATAAAAGGCCTGGAAACTAGGTCAGATAATTTCAATAGGTCTGCTCTTCCACTAGTCAGGATATTCCATTCATATTGAAATGCTAGGAACTTTAAATACATGCCCCCCCCCAAGAATTTGCATATTAAAAATGAAATCTGGAGAGGCATTGCTTAGCCTAAAATTTGGACTCCTTCCTGTTTGTTGAAATTACATACTGTTTGTTCATTACTCTTTTAGACACTTTTTTTCTGTTGCCAGATGACAATCAGTTCCTAAATACTATCATTACCCACATACAAGCACTACAAGATAATCATCATTCAACAGAGACTCCCCCAATTATTCATGCCCTGGTTAGACCATAAAGGATCATTTGACCTGATTATGTATTCTCAGCTTTCAGTTAATTAGCTGAGTAATCTCTGTTCATCTTACTTTGTTAGTACTCTGGACAGACCCAGAGAAAAGTGCTCCAGGAAGGACAGTCTGGCTACTTTTGCATTCATATGGCAGCCAGTAGAGTTTAGTTAATGAAATTTGCAGCTCTTTGACTCCTTTAACCTTTCAAAGTTCATCCATGATAGATCTGTGCTATCTATGATCCTGCTCAAATCAAGCCAAGGGAAAGATATATTTTGCATTTCATTCATCTAAAAATTAACACTTAATTAGAGCAAATAGAGCTACTTTCTACATTCCTATGGAAAATTAAAGTTCAAGGCAATTAATAATAGGTCACAAATCTACTGGGATGTGATGAGTCTTGGATTATAGTCCTGCAGTGTTTGATGCACACAATTTCCTACAAGTTCCCACAAGAAATTATGATTAGGTCATTTAGGATAAAGATGTTGGATGTTTTAAGTCCCAAACCAAAATACTTTCATTTTCAAAATACTTTTTCTTTCCTAGAAGAAAAAAGAGGATTAGAAAATAGCCATTATAGGATTAATTTTACTTTCTAATCCCAAACCTACTTGTCAGTTTAAGACAGTCACCCATGAAAAACTCACTGCTTTCTTCTACTCACACTCAGTACTTCTGACACCAGATGTAAAGGTCTGTTCCCACACCAATCAAGTCTATGGCACCAACTGGGTACCCTACAATTCAATTCACTAGTGACATTATCCACCTTGAATTAGTATCACATCCCACAAGTTAAGAGTTCAGTCCCACAGGACTGTCCCCAGTTCAGATGCCAATTGCAAGTCCCAGGTCATGCCTGGTACTTCTGACTGACAACCACCTTGTTTAACAATTAGCTAGAATAGCTCACAGAGCTCGGGACAACACTTATATTTACTAATGTATTACACAGGGTATAAGTAAAGATACAAATGAAGAGATAGATGGGGTGGATATGGACAGGGGTGCAGAGCATCCATACCCTCTATGGGTATACTAGCCTTCCAGCACCTCCATGTGCTTTGCAACCTGGAAGTTCCCTGAACGTTTTACTTTTGTAATTTCTATTGAAACTGCATCACATATCCCCAACTGATCACTAACTCAATCTCCCTTCCAGACAAGGAGGTGGGTGTCGGTGGAAAGTTCTAACCTTCTAATCATGGCTTAGTTTTTCTAGTAACTAACTCTCATTCTGAAGTTACACAGTAGCCTACCAAGAGTCAATTCCTTAGAACAAAAGATCTATAACTCAGGTAATCTGAAGGGATTTAAGATCTATCAGAAACCAGGCTCAAAGGAGAAATCACAAAACAAAAGATGTTCCTGGTACTCTTATCACTTAAGCAATTGCAAAGGTTATAGAAACTTTGTCCCAAGGAATTAGTGCATGATTACTAACCTTGTAACCTAGTTATTCCAGTTTCCAGAGTCCATGACTTATAGAAAATAATGTAAACGATGGCATGTATACATGCAGGTGTTTATTCCCAAAGAGTGTTTATACAAGAAAAAAGCAGATGAATCTTGGCGGTATTTTAAGTTACACTATTTTTATCACCCACTTCCTGGCTCAGTAGTAGCATTGAAAATAATAGACTTTATTCTTGGTACTAGAAGGAGCAGTTCAGTTCAGTTCAGTCACTCAGTTGTGTCCGACTCTTTGCAACCCCATGGACCTCAGCACACCAGGCTTACCTGTCCATTACCAACTCCCAGAGCTTACACAAACTCACATCCATCAAGTCAGTGATACCATCCAACCATCTCATCCTCTGTCATCCCCTTCTCCTCCCGCCTTCAATCTTTCCCAGTATCAGGGTGTTTTCCAATGAGTCAGTTCTTCGCATCAGGTGGCCAAAGTATAGGAGTTTCAACTTGAGCATCAGTCCTTCCAATGAATATTCAGGACTGATTTCCTTTAGGATGGACTGGTTGGATCTCCTTGCTGTCCAAGGCACTCTCAAGAGTCTTCTCCAACACCACAATTCAAAAGCAACAATTCTTCGGTACTCAGCTTTCTTTATAGTCCAACTCATATCCATACATGACTACTAGAAAAACCATAGCTTTGACTAGATGGACGTTTGTTGGCAAAGTAATGTCTCTGCTTTTAAATATGCTGTCTAAGTTGGTCATAGCTTTTGTTCCAAGAAGCAAACATCTTTTAATTTCATGACTGCAGTCACCATCTGCAGTGATCTTGGAGCGCAAGAAAATAAAAAGTCTGTCACTGTTTCCACTGTTTCCCCATCTATTTTCCATGAAGTGATGGGACCGAATGCCATAGAAATGTCATATCCAAATAATTTCTTTTGACCTATCTAATGGTTTCCTGGGATACTTGACCTGAAAAGCTTTATTTTATTGGTGATCCAATGCTGAAATCAGTTTCCTGATGGCCAATGTGTTTGTTGAAATATATACTGGCAAGTGTTTAAAGGTATGCTAAACTGAATAATAGCTAATAGTCGGTGCAAACAATAGACTAATTAAAATCCTGAAGAGGAAAAACTAAGGTATGAGATGTTCAAAGGATTTTGAAAAGTTCCATAAACTCTTAGAAATATAGAATGTCATGCACACATGCAGGGATGTGCATATGATCAGGAAAGACCTGCAGAAGCAGGAAGTGAAGGTTAAGGCAGAGTGGTAAGTGGCCTTGTCGGGTTTGAAGGTATACCGCAACACACACACACAGCTCCTAGGGAAGACACAGATATATTAGTGTCAGGAATTTCAGGAAATCTCTGTCCATCATTAAGTGATCGCTAATTTAAGTAGAGATGCCAGTGGTCACATGCAACAAAAAATGAAGAGTATACAGAATTAGTTCAGAAGTCATTAAACAAACACCAACAACTACAACTAGTAGCAATAACAACAAAGTCTGGGGAGGGAGGAAAATCTTCTTCTAGAGTTGCCACACTAGATTATTTGAAATTCCACTTTTCAACAATAACAACAAAAAATCAAGATGGAAAAAAACTTAAATATAGCCCATATGCAGGAAAAAACAAACAAACAATCAACTGAAACAGTCCTTGAGGAAGAATAGATTTTGAAATTACTAGACAAAGAGTTTAAATCAGACATTGAAAATATGTTCAAAGATCTAAAAGAAACTATGTTTAAAAAAATAAAGGAAAGTATGATAATAATATTTCACTAAACATGAAATGTTAATAAAGAGAAATTATTAAAGAAAACCAAATGGGAATTCTGAAAGTGAAAAGTACCATAAATAAAATAAAAATTTATGAGAGGGGGCTCAACAATATATTCAAAGCCACTGAGACACCAGGGTTTGAATGATCAAATGATCACCAGATTTGAAGATGGAAAACACTTCAGGGTCTCAAATTTGCAATGGCATTTTACCCTAGAACATTTGACAACTTTAAGCCTGAGACATAAAGACTAAGCAGAAAATATCATGCTTAGTTCTTTCAGCAGTCTTACTGGGACAGGGAGTCACAAATTGGAGTTCAGGGCTACCAGTATAGCCATGGACGGAGGAGCCTGGTAGGCTGCAGTCCATGGGGTCGCTAAAAGTCGGACATGACTGAGTGACTTCACTTTCACTTTTCACTTTCACGCATTGGAGAAGGAAATGGCAGCCACTCCAGTGTTCTTGCCTGAAGAATCCCAGGGACGGGGGAGCCTGGTGGGCTTCCGTCTATGGGATCACACAGAGTCGGACACGACTGAAGTGACCTAGCAGCAGCAGCAGCATAGCCATGATATCAGGGATCTGCCAAGCCTGATCTAAGTAGTCACCTCGGTTATCTCAAAGGATAGTATAATAGCAAAAGAAAAGTAGAAGGAAAAATAAACATGAAAGCACAAAAATATGGAAAGGAAAAATATAAGATAGCAAAGCAAAGATGATTTTTAAGAAACTTGTGATAAATCTTTAGAGAGAGAGATAGAAAAAGACAGTGAGAAGGAGAGGAAAAGAGAAGATATGGTGACAAAATCAGGAAATGGGAACATAATTACAGATTCTGTAGAATCAAGAAACTGTTGAAAGACATGAAAATTTATATGAGAAATTTTGAAAACTCAGATGAAACAGACATTAATCAATAAATGTTTTATCAGTGGTTACCAAGAAGAAATAAAGCATATGAATAAATCTATATGCATTAAATAAATTTAATCATAATTTAAGAAACTTATTCACACAAGAAATTTCAGGCCCAGATTACTGAATGGTGAGTTCTTCCAAATAATTACAGAAGAAAAAATCAGCTTTACACAAACTCTATCAGAAAATAGAAAAAGAAAAATCACTTGCAACTTCATCTATCAAACCATCAACCTAGATAACAAAATCTGAAAAGGATATAAGAAAATAATTGCATATGAACTCCCATTAAACTCCCTCATGAATATTGATGCAAAAATCTTTAAAAATACATGCAAACTGAATATATATTATATACATAAAGCCCATAGCAGTATATATATATATATATGTGTGTGTGTGTGTATATATATATATATGTGTGTGTATATATATATATGTGTGTGTATATATATACATATATAGCCCATAGTCTACATGTATAAGTTTATAGCACAACACGCAAAAAATGAAGATCAAAGCATCTGGCCCCATCACTTCATGGCAAATAGATGGGGTACCAATGACAGTGCAGAATTTTCCACCTCCTCCTAGCAGAAACTGTTACAGTGTTTTATTTTCTTGAGCTCCAAAATCACTGCAGATGGTGACTGCAGCCATGAAATTCAAGGAAGCTTGCTCATTGGAAGAAAAGCTTTGAGAAAACAAGACAGCATATTACAAAGAAGAGACATTATTACTTTGCCAACAAAGGTCTGTATAGTCAAAGCTATGGTTTTTCCAATAGTCATGTATGGATGTGAGAGTTGGACCATACAGAAGGCTGATCACCAAAGAACTGATGCTTTTGAACTGTAATGCTGTAGAAGACTCTTGAGAGTCCCTTGAACTGCAAGGAGATCAACTCAGTCAGTCATAAAGGAAATTGGTCCTGAACATTGATTGGAAGGACTGATGCTGAAGCTGAAGCTCCAATACTTTGGCCACATGATGCAAAGAACTCACTGATTGGAAAAGACCCTGATGCTGGGAAAGATTGAAGGCAGGAGCAGAAGGGGAGAACAGAGGATGAGATGGTTGGATAACATCGCCAAATTGAGCAAGCTCCAGGAGATGGTGAGAGACAGGGAAGCCTGATGAAGCAGTCCATTAATTGCAAAGAGTCAGCTATGACTGAGCAGCTGAGTGACAATAGCCCATAGCAACCAAATTGGATTGATTTAGAAATAGGCCCATGTTAACATTAAGAAAATGATCACTGCAATTATTCACATTTTTTTATAAAGGAGAAAAGCATATGATTATCCATATGGCTTTAAAAAAAAAAAAAAAAGCTGTTTCATAAAATTCAACACCTGAACGTTTCATGCAAAGATGGGCAAAATAAAAGGAAGAAATAGTATGGAATTAACAGAAGCAGAAGATATTAGGAAGAGACGGCAAGAATACACAGAAAAACTATTCAAACAAGATCTTCATGACCCAGATAATCACGATGGTATGATCACTCACCTAGAGCCAGACATCCTGGAATGTGAAGTCAAGGCGGCCTTGGAAGCATCGCTATGAACAAAGCTAGGGGAGGTAATGGAATTTCAGTTGAACTATTTCAAATCCTAAAAGATGATGCTGTGAAAGTGCTGCACTCAATATGCCAGCAAATTTGGAAAACTTAGCAGTGGCCACAGGACTGAAAAAAGTCAGTTTTCATTCCAATCCCAAAGAAGGGCAATGCCAAAGAATGTTCAAACTACCATACAATTTCACTCATCTCACATGCTAGCAAAGTAGTGCTCATAATTCTCCAAACCAGGCTTCTACAGTGCGTGAACCGAGAACTTCCAAATGTTCAAGCCGGATTTAGAATAGGCAGAGGAACCAGAGATCACATTGTCAACATCTGTTGGATCACGAAAAAAGCAAAAAAGAGTTCCAGAAAAACCTTTATTTCTGTTTTATTGACTACACCAAAACCTTTGACTGTGTGGATGGCAACAAACTGGGGAAAATTCCAAAAGAGATGGGAATAGCAGACCACTTGACCTGCCTCTTGAGAAATCTGTATGCAGGTCAGGAAGCAACAGTTAGAACTGAATTTGGAACAATGGAATGTTTCCAAATTGGAAAAGGAGTATGTCAAGGGTGTATATTATCACCCTGCTTATTTGACTTATATTCATAGTACATCATGCAAAATGCCAGGCTGGATGAAGCACAAGCTGGAATCAAGAGTGCCAGGAGAAATATCAATAACCTCAGATATTCAGATGATGTCACCCTTATGGCAGAAAGTGAAGAGGAACTAAAGAGCCTCTTGATGAAGGTGAAAGAGGAGAGTGAAAAAGTTGGCTTAAAACTCACCATTCCAAAAATGAAGATCATGGCATCCAGTCCCATCACTTCATGGCAAATAGATATAGGGCAGTGGAAACAGTGAGAGACTTTATTTTCTTGGGCTCCAAAATTACTGCTGATGGTGACTGCAGCCATGAAATTAAAAGATGCTTCCTCCTTGAAAGAAAAGTTATGATCAACCTTAATAGCATATTAAAAAGCAGAGACATTACTTTGCCAACAAAGGTCCATCTAGTTAAAGCTATGGTTTTTCCAGTGGTCATGTATGGATGTGAGAGTTGGACTACAAAAAAATATATTAGTGCCAAAGAATTGATACTTTTGAACTGTGGTGTTGGAGAAGATTCTTGAGTGTCCCTTGGACTGCAAGAAGATTAAACCAGTCAATCTGAAGGGAAATCAGTCCTGAATATTTATTGGAAGGACTGATGCTGAAGCAGAAACTCCAATACTTTGACACCTGTTGCAAAGCACTGATGCATTAGAAAAGACCCTGGTGCAGGAAAAAGTTGAAGGCAGGCAGTAAAGGGGACAACAGAAGATAAGATGGTTGGATGCCATCACTGATTCAATGGACATGAGCTTGAGCAAGCTCCAGAAGTTGGTGATGGACAGGGAAGCCTGGCATGTTGCAGTCCATGGGGCTGCAAAGAGTCAGGCACAACTGAGTGATTGAACTGAACTGAACAAGAATAAAACAAAAATTACTATTGTGTGTAAAATATGGAAAGATTAGTCCTTGATTAAGGCATAAAACAAAGCTGTCCACTTTTATCTGGGTTCTATACAGTATAATAAGAGAAGAAGAATGAAAAATTTACTTATTTGAAAGGAAAAATTAAAATATTAGTATTTGAGGTTAAGGCAGTTATTCACACAGATGATCAAAAAGGATATGCATAAATATTACTTGAATTAATCAGCAAATTTAGCACCTATATAAATTAGCCATATGTAGCAATGAGAGATCAAACTGCCAACATTCATTGGATCATGGAAAAAGCAAGGGGGTTACAGAAAAACATCTACTGCTTCCTCATTTACTAGGCTAAGCCTTTGGCTGGTGTGTTTCACAACAAACTGTGAGAAAATCTTAAAGAGATGGGAGTTTCAGACCACCTTACTTGTCTCCTGAGAAACTGGTGTGTGGGTCAAGAAGCAATAGTTAGAACAAGACACGGAATAATGGACTGGTTCCAAATTGGGAAAGGAGTACAACAAGGCTACATATTGTCATTCTTCTTATTTAACTTCTATGCAGAGAACATCATGCGAAATGCTGAGCTGGGTTAACCACAGGCTTGAATCAAGATTTCTGAGAGAAATATCAACAACATGATATGCAGATGATACCACTGTAATGGCAGAAAGTGAAGAGGAACTAAAGAGCGTCTTGATGAAGGTGAAAGAGGAGAGTGAAAAAGCTGGCTTAAAACTCAACATTCCAAAAACTAGGATCGTGGCATCCACTCCCATCACTTCATGGCAAAAAGATGGGGAAAAAGTGGAAACATGACAGTTTTGATTTTCTTGGGCTCCAAAATCTTGTGGATGGTGACTACAGCCATTTGATTTAAAGATGCATGTTCCTTGGAAGAAAAGCTATGACAAACCTAGACAATTTATTTAAAATCAGAGACATCATTTTGCCAGAAAACCCATATAGTCAAAGCTATGGTTTTTCCAATAACAATGTACTTATGTGAGAGTTGGACCATAAAGAAGGCTGAGCACAGAAGAATTGATGCTTTCAATTTGTGGTGCTAGAGAAGACTCTTGAGAATCCCTTGTACTGCAAGGAGATCAAACCAGTTAATCCTAAAGGAAATCAACCCTGAATATTCATTGGAAGGACTGATTCTGAAGCTGAAGCTCCAATACTTTGGTCACCTGATGCAAAGAGCTGACTCATTGGAAAAGACTCTAATTCTGGGAAAGATTGAAGACCAAAGGAGAAAAGGGGACAGCAGAGGATGAGACAGTTGGATGACATCACTGACTCAATGGATATGAATTTGAGCAAACTCCAATAGGTAGTTAAGGACAGTCTGTGGGGTTACACAGAGTCAGACATGACTTATCGACTGAACACCAACAATACCAGCAAGTATTTGCTACTTTTCCTCAACTGCTGGGAAGAAGCAGACCTGCTTGCCTCACTTGCATGTTCCTACTGAACATGCCATAGGATTTGCCTCAGCAAGGGGAACATGGGCAGAAATGAATGATGTGCTTAGGCTTTGGGAGTTTTATGATTGAGCCATCTGCAAGGTTTTCACCTCCTCCCAGCAGAGAACACATATCGGGTATGTCTGTCCATCTGTCCTGTATGTGGGAATGAGACACATGGAGCAAAGCTGTCCCAAACAACTCCCAGATTCTCATTCAGAGGCAGAGAAATGCCAGCTAACTCTCACACATTCTCATTCAGGTCTTCATCAGTTTATCCATTATCACTGATCTCTTAATAGATTTCTTATGTAGGTTCTTTGGCTAATAGCTGATTATTGTAAAAAGATGCTGGATACAATGTCAATATGTAACATTACATAACCCCAATTAGTTATTCTAATGAAAAGCAATGTTAAAAATATTTTAAAATATGATATAATTTATAAAAACATAGAACTCAAATTCCTAGAAATAAATGTGATCAAAGATATGTGACACCTCTGCCAAGAAAAAAAAAAAAAATACAGAGAGGAAAAAAAATTGAATAAATGGAGTAATAAATCATGTTTATTTATTTTCACATCTATTGATTTGTAGATTTTTAATAACTTACTTTTCTTACCTGCCTCCCAAGACACGTGAACTCAGGTCATGAAGCAACAGTTAGAACCAGTCATGGAATAACAGACTGGTTCAAAATTGGGAAAGGAATACTTTGAGGTTGTATATTATCACCCTGCTTATTTAACTTAGATGCATAGTACAGCAGGCGGTGGACAGGGAAGCCTGGCATGCTGCAGTCCATGAGGTCACAAAGAGTCAGACAGGACTGAGAGACTGAAGTGAATGGAACTGAACGGAACTGAACAGCATGTGAAATGCCAAGCTGGATGACGCACAAACTGGAATCAAGATTGCTGGGAGAAATATCAATAAAATATTAACAATCTCAGATATGCGGATGACACCGTCCTTATGGTAGAAAGTGAAGAGGAACTGAAGAGCCTCTTGATGAAAGTGAAAGAAGAGGGTGAAAGAGCTGGCTTAAAATTCAACATTCAAAAAACGAAAATCATGGAATCCAGTCCCATCACTTCACGCAAATAGATGGGAAAACAATGGAAACAGTGATAGGCTTCATTTTCTTGGTCTCCAGAATCACTTCAGATGATGACTGCAGCTATGAAATTAAAAGACACTTGCTCCTTGAAAGAAAAGCTATAACAAACCTAGGCAGCATATTAAAAAAGCAGACATTACTTTGCCAACAAAGGTCCATATAATCAAAGCGATGCCCTTTCCAGTAGTCATGTATGTATGTGGAGGTGGACCATAAAGATGGCTGAACACCAAAGAGTTAATGCGTTTGAACTGTGGTTTGGAGAAGACTCTCGAGGGTTGGTTCGACTGCAAGGAGATCAAACCAGTAAATCTTAAATTAATCCTGAATACTCATTGGAAGGATTGATGCTGAAGCTAAAGTGCCAGTACTTTGGCCACCTGTTGCAAACAGCCTCCTCCATGGACATAGGAACCTGGTGGGCTACAGCCCATAGGGTAACAAAGAGTCTTATCTAGATGTGACTTGTTTTTGGCCTTTCTTAATGTTGTAGCAAATAGAAGTTCTTAATTTTGATGTCAAATTTATCAGTCTTTTCCTTTGTGGTCAGGGACCTATTTAAACACATGTTGTCTACTCAAATATTCTTCTGTATTTCCTTAAAGAAACTTTGCATATTTACCTTTCATCAACAGGTATGTGACCCATCAGGAATCTGCTTTTGTTCTTGATGTAAAGGTAGGTCAATGTCTGTTATTCCCCATATGAGTGTCCAATTCACCCATTTGAAAAGACCGCAATGAGATACTGGTATACACTCAAGAAAAAATGGTAGAATGTTTCATAAAATGGCTATATTAAAAAATATCAAAGATATTAGAACTGGGAGTTTCTTTACTGGTGAATATATGTAGGGCAACTACTTTGAAAAACTGTGCAGCAGTACCTATTAATTTTTTTGTTGTTCAAAGTTGCTTCAGTCATGCCTGACTCTTTGTGACTCTTTGGATCGTAGGCCCTCAGGCTCCTCTGACCATGGGATTTTCCAAGCAAGAATACTGGAGTGGGTTGTCATTCTCTTCTCCTGGGGATCCAAGGATTGAACCCACAGTTGTGTCTGACTGTTTGCAACCCCATGAACTGTAGCACACCAGGCTTCTCTGTTCCTCACCATCCCCTGGAATTTGCCCAAGTTAATGTCCATTCAGTTGGTCATACCATCCAACCATCTCATCCTCTGTTGTCCCCTATTCCTCCTGCCATTAATCTTTCCAAGCATCAGGATCGTTTCCAGTGAGTCAGTTCTTCGCATCAGGTGGCCAAAGTATTGGAGTTTCAGTTTCAACATCAGTCCTTTCAACGAGTGTTCAAGATTGATTTCCTTTCCAATTGACTGGTTTGATCTCCTTGCAGCCCAAGGGACTCTCAAGAGTCTTCTCCAGCACCACAGTTCAAAAGCATCATCTCTTAAATGCTCAGCCTTCTTTACGGTCCAACTCCCACATCCATACATGACTACTGGAAAACCTGTAGCTTTGACTATATGGAGCTTTGTAGGCAAAGTGATGTCTCTGTTTTTAAAAACACTGTTTAGGTTTGTCATAACTTTCTTGCCAAGAAGCAATCGCCTTCTAATTTCATGGTTGCAGTCACTGTCCTCAGTGATTTTAGAGCCCATGAAGAGGAAATCTGTCAGTGCTTCCACCTAGATTTGTCCTAATGATAAAAATATATATATACAAATCCTAAAAGATCCTAAAATTCCTAAAAGATTATGTTTTGAAAGTGCTGCATTCAATATGCCAGCAAATTTGGAAAACTCAACAGTGACCACAGGATTGGAAAAGGTCAGTTTTCCTCCGAATCCCAAAGAAAGACAATGCCAAAGAATGTTCAAACTACAGTTGCACTCATCTCACATGCTAGCAAAGTAATGCTCAAAAGTCTCCAAGCCAGTTTTCAACAGTACGTGAACAGTGAACTTCCAGATATTCAAGATGGATTTAGAAAAGGCAAAGAAACCAGAGATAAAATTGCCAGCATCCACTGAATCATAGAAAAAACAAGATAGTTTCAGAAAAACATCTACTTCTGCTCTATTGACTATGCCAAAACCTTTGACTGTGTGAATCACAATAAACTGTGGAAAATTCTTCCAGAGATGGGAATAGCAGACCATTTGAACTGCCTCTTGAGAAATTTGTATGCAGGTCAAGAAGCCATGAAATTAAAAGATGTTTACTCCTTGGAAGGAAAGTTATGACCAACCTAGACAGCATATTAAAAAGCAGAGACATTACTTTGCCAACAAGGTCCGTCTAGTCAAGGCTATGGTTTTTCCAGTAGTCATGTATGGATGTGAGAGTTGGACTATAATGAAAGCTGAATGCCAAAGAATCAATGATTTTGAACTATGGTGCTGGAGAAGACTCTTGAGAGTCCCTTGGACTGCAAGGAGATCCAGTCCATCCTTAAGGAGACCAGTCCTGATTGTTCATTGGAAGAACTGATGTTGAAGCTGGAACTTCAATACTTTGGCCACCTGATGTGAAGAACTGACTCATTTGAAAAGACCCTGATGCTGAGAAAGATCAAAGATGGAAGGAAAAGCGGAAGACAGAGGATGAGATGGTTGGATGGCATCACTGACTCAATGGACACAAGTTTCAGCAAGCTTCAGTGGGGGTTCGTGATGGACAGGGAGGCCTGGAGTGCTGCCATCCATGGGGTCCCAAAGAGTCAGACATGACTGAGTGACTGAACTGAACGGAACTGAAAACAAATTCAATTGATAACTTGAGGTGAATGATGTCAGATTTGTGATCTCCAAAAAAGATTTAGCTTCAGTTCCAGGGACTAGGCTTGATCGCTCAAGAGCTTTTGGGTAGCACAGTTTTATTAAAGTGAAAAAGGGACAGAGAAAGCTTCTGACATAGACATCAGAAGGGGGACAGAGAGTGCCCCCCTCACTAGTCTAAGCAAGGAAATTGTATACTTTTTAAATTAGTTATTACAATAAATCAAAAGAATGTCTCAAGGTTGTAAAAATTTTACCAGACCCACTCCCAAAATTTACATTTTAGTATAACAGGATTAGAATTTAACAAAAGATAAAATTTACCAGACCCACTCCCATAATATACATTCTAAAATATCAGGATTAATCAGAAGGTTTCCAAGAAGGAGAAACTGGCCTCAAGCAGGATACATTATTGTTATATAATCCTTAGTACAGAGTTTAAACTTAATTGTTTGTTGTGTAATAAACAGTTCTGGGCTTAAAAAAAAAAAAAAAGTTTGACTAAGGAATGTAGAGGAAAAATATATGTGTCCTTTCCTCCTCCTTGAGAATTCCAGATCCCTGTATCCTTTTTGAGAGCCCAAGACCCCTCTCTCCTTCTTGGGGACCCCAGACTTCCTATCAACCTGCTTAGGGACTGACTTTCTCACTATGACCCAGAAAGTCCTCACTCTTAAATATGAGAGAGTAGGTCAACTTCAGGGAAAGGATGCATCTTTAGGCAATAAAGATACTATTTGCAGATATTCTAAGAAAACCCATGACAAACCTAAGCAACATATTAAAAAGCAAGAATATCACTTTGCCAACAAAGATCCATATAATCGAAGGTATGGTTTTTCCATTAACAGTGTACTTCTGTGAGATTTGTACCATAAAGAAGGCTGAGAGCAGAAGAATTAATGGTTTTGAATTGTGGTGCTGGAGAAGTCTCTTGCACATGCCTTGGATTACAAGGAGATAAAACCAGTAAATCCTAAAGGAAATCAACCCTGAATATTCTTTGGAAGAACTGATGCTGAAGCTGAAGCTCCAATACTTTGGTCACCTGATGTGGAGGGCCAACTCATTGGAAAAGACTTTGATGCTGGGAAAGATTGAGGACAGGAGGAGAAGGGGGCAACAGAGGATGAGATGGTTGGATGGCATCACTGACATAATGGACTTGAGTTTGAGCAAACTCCGTAAGATAGTGAAAGACGGAAGTCTGGTGTGCTGCAAGTTAATGAGGTTGCAAAGAGTCAAACATGACTTGGTGACCAAACAACAACAAAAGTATTCACCAAAACACATGTGTGAGTATGCTCACAGTGATTCTAGGTATAGTACCAAACATAGTTTCTAAGTTATAGCCAAGTTGAATTTGCCGGCGTCAAATATACATTTTCCTATTCTCAGTAGAATTTGGTTAAATGTATGACAAAACCCACTGAAATGTTGTGAAGTAATTAGCCTCCAACTAATAAAAAAATTTAAAAAAAAAAAAAAATATATGACAACAACTTGTAGACTGAAAGCAATGACTATATTAGGGCTATTATCTTTGGGAGAATGGAAGCACACAAGAAGAATTTCACATTCATCTCAGCTTCCTCTCTGATATGCAAGACAGGGAACAAGGGGAGCAGTACAGTAAAGGATTCCTAGCATTCATATTAAAAATTCCCACTGAGTTCTTGACCTCAACATAAACTGTTCATGTGCATGGTATCAGTCTAGAAGGCCTAGCAGATATTTCTTGGAGGATGGAGAATTGTGCTGATATTTTAGAGACTACAAAGTGATGGGCAATGTTGAGTCCACTGCAGTCAAGTTGATGATTGAGGGTCAAGAAATGCCACAGTATAAAAACAAGATACACCCTCTAGACACAAGATAAATACTGAAACATGCCTGCCTCAACAAACCTTATTGCCAGATCTCAAGAAAATCAAAGTGATTTACTAGTGATTTAATTTCCATCCAGAAAAATTTTAATATTTACCATGATTTGGAGAAGAGCATGTAATCCAAAACTTCTGAAATGTATCACTCATATGAACAGTTCACAATAAAAATGTACTGGATACTAAATATGTGAAAATTCAGGCAAAATGAGTAGAAATCAGTAGTTGAAATAGTCAACAGAAGCAGATCTGGAGATGATTTAGTTATTAAAATTAGAAGATAAAGACTAATTTAATATGTTAAACTAATATTTTAAATAAAAATAAAGCAAAAGATGGAAAATAGTTTAAAAAGCATATCAACAGATAATTTGAATTTATAAAGCTCACATATATATTCTAAAAGCTAAGAAAATACAATTTTGAGATTAAGAACTCATTGGATACATTTAATAGAAATTAACCACAGGTGAAGATAGAAGTAAAGACAAACACAGGTCACTAAAGCTTATTCAAAATGAAGCACAAAAATGTAAAGAATCAGTTCAATTCAGTCACTCAGTCATGTCCAACTCTTTGTGACCCCATGGACCACAGCACACCAGGCCTCCCTGTCCATCACCAACTCCCGGAGTTTGCTCAAACTCATCTCCACTGAGTCAGTGATGCCATCCAACCATCTCATCCTCTGTCGTCCCCTTCTCCTTCTGCCCTCAATCTTTCCCAACATCAGAGTCTTTTCAAAAGAGTCAGCTCTTTGCATCAGGTGGCCAAACTATTGGAGTTTCAGCTTCAACATCAGTTCTTCCAATGAACACCCAGGACTGATTTCCTTTAAGATGGACTGGTTGGATCTCCTTGCAGTCCAAGGGACTCTCAAGAGTCTTCTCAACCCCACAGTTCAAAAGCATCAATTCTTCAGCACTCAGCTTTCTTTATAGTCCAACTCTCACATCCATACATGAGTACTGGAAAAACCATAACCTTGACTAGATGGACCTTTGTTGGCAAAGTAATTCTGCTTTTTAATATGCTGTCTAGGTTGGTCACAGCTTTCCTTCTAAGGAGTAAGTGTCTTTTAATTTCATGGCTGCAGTCACCATCTACAGTGATTTTGGAGCCCCCAAAAATAAAGTCAGCCACTGTTTCCACTCTTTTCCCATCTATTTGCCAGGAAGTGTTGGGACCAGATGTCATGATTTTAGTTTT
Source organism: Cervus elaphus (assembly GCF_910594005.1). Classification (NCBI taxonomy): domain Eukaryota; kingdom Metazoa; phylum Chordata; class Mammalia; order Artiodactyla; family Cervidae; genus Cervus; species Cervus elaphus. The sequence goes on from NC_057847.1 coordinate 4,982,983, forward strand.
CTGAATGTTGAGTTTTAAGCCAACTTTTTCACTCTCCTCTTTCACTTTCATCAAGAAGCTCTTTAGTGCTTCTTCACTTTCTGCCATAAGGGTGGGGTCATCTGCATATCTGAGGTCCTTCTTCTTCTTTTTTTTTTTTTTTTTGCCCTTGGTGTGAAATATTGGTTGAGTAGTTTGGGTTGATTTCTTGTTAGGGGTGACTTGTGCCTGTGTTCTTACCTCTTAGAGTGTGTGTTGCAGGGAGGCAATGGCTGTGTGACTGGGAATTGGTGTGGAAGGGGTGGAGAGGGGCCTGGTGTTCTCACAGTCAGGAACAGAGTGGGTTCCCAGGGTGTCTGAATGAATGAGGCAGTTCTGCCCCTGGCCCTCCACTCATCTTGACATAATTGACAACTTCCTTAATTTTTGCCCCTGCCTGCAACCTATGACCAACCAACCACATGGAGTCCTGCTCCTAATTACCTCACTTGCAGCTTCCCTGGGCCAGCAGCCTCCAGTCAAGGCACACCTGAAGCCTTCTTTGTTCTTCATTACAAAGTTTTCCCACTCCTCTTCCTGCCTTTGAGTGTCTGCCAAAGGTAAGTGATGCGGCAACCTCTGAATACTCAATTCTCACTAATTTCAACAGTGATTTCAACTACACAGTGTAGAGAAAGAGCAAATTAGCCAAGATGGTGTGGTTAGGCTCTCTTGCCCCACATTTTGTACATAATGATTATGTAACAGCTGAGATCACTTATAACACTGCACATGAGTGTCACAAGATACTTGCTTTGTCATGTTCTGGACACATATATGAGCTTCCCCTAGAAAGCAGCAGCATTAATTCTGCATCACAGCTCTGTTCATGGCTCAGCCATGAGAGGAGAGCATTGTGGTATGGCTGCAGCATCAGCCAGGAGAGAATAAACATATCTACAGTTCCCACAACTCTTTGCATCTTCTTCCAGCCTCTTAGCTTGCACCTTGCCTAACCTGGGTTCAATGAACACTGTGCACAGTATGAACAGCAAGATAATTGGCATCATGGACAGAGTCGGTGATACACATGACAATATTAATTATGCAGGGGATCTTAATACACTTGGAAACTGGAAGTTGGACTTTTGGGTTTTCTCATTCTGACTTTTAGGCTTCCCTTAACCACACAGCGGGCTAGGAAACAAGGAGGGATGGGAGAGTATGTCTGTCATGTCAGAAGTCTCCGCTGCAACTGAATTTTATCATGTCAGAAATCAATGGAAGGAGAATGCGCTTTGAAGCCAGTCAAACTTGGATTGATGGCTAGAACTGACACTCACCAGCTGTGTGACCTTGGGCTCAGGATCTTCACCCCAAGACCTCCATCTTTTCATCTATTGAATGAGCAAAAGCACCTACCCCATACAACTGTTCAGAAGAATATAAAATAGTCATAAAATCAGGTGGCCATCAACAAGTTTGCCCTAGCAAGGGCTTAAACAATGCCAGTCCTCATATTCTTCCCTTCCTGGATATTTCAGACAGATATCTTATATGAACTTAATTTGCAGTCACTTACTTCTTTCAAATCAAAGAGTAACTTGTTACTTATATGGTCCATTAATACTAAAAGGCCTTAATACTTATTAACATAGATTATTCCCCCAGAAGTTTTTTTTTTTTTCCACAAGTCAACTGGCTCAATGTTGAGGTAACAGCAATGCCTAAGTCATGCTTCCTGTTTGCTCACAATTTAATTGAGGAGAAAAGTCCTTTCTCGAACAATTAAAGTATATTGTGTTGTATGATATGCCCGACTAGTGACAAAGGTGATGAGTGTTACTCGAGTTCATAGAAAGGGATGTGCATTTTGGTGACCTGCGGCCAAGTTGGAGTACATCTGGGCACTAAAATACCCACACAGAATTGGCTAAGTCACAAGTGCAGGTAAAAATAAATCATGTGAAAATAATACATGCTTGCTACATTGAAAATTTGGAAGACATAAAAGAAATTAAAAAGAAATTATCTACAATCCATATTCTAGAGCTAAACACTGGTAATATTGTAATTTGTTTACTCATAGTCTTTTTTACTATATATAATTTTAAAATAATTTGTTAAACAGTTATAAAGATTAAATACATACACACATGCATAAATACATATGAATTCTTTCAGTATGATTTTTTCTCAAATAATTCATCATGGGCATTTTCTCATATTATGAGAAACTTATGTACTTGGAAATTGAGCAAATGTATTATATTACTCAAAGTTTATCAAGTAGAGTTTAAAAGTCTTCTATTATTCTTAAAATAAAATTATTTTTGTTTATGTAATCCTGTATTATATATGTTATTTCCATTTTCAATACTATCAATAAAGCTGATGAATAAGGTAGCAAAGTGGATATTTTTACACAAACTATTTTTCTGCAGTTTGGATTATAATTATACCCTTAGATTCCCAAAAAGTGGGGATCACTAGTTCAAAGGGCAAGAATGTCTTTGAATTTCTCGATACATGTTGGAAAATGCTTTTCACAACATCAGACATATCCTATCTCACTGCAGAATTTCAAGAGAAGGGTGTCACAAGAAAGAGGGGAGGCCATCCCTGTCACAGAAACAGCATGAGGGAGTAGGTGTGTATTTTAGGGAAAAGAGGCTGTATCATCAGCAAGACCTAGCCCAGGCCTTGCCATTGAGTATTGGTCCACTAACTACTTGATGAGTAAATGAAAGCTACAAAGATGAAGAATTGTGGACATGTTAGGAAAGCGTAGAATGGAAATGTTTTTTGGAGGAGATGAAGTCTTTGAGAAGCATTGTGAGACAAGCTTAGAGAGGGCTGTGGACAGTCTTAAACATCACATATGGGTTTGGAATTTAAACCAAGAAACCAGTGAGAACCACACAGTAATTTTGCAAGGAAATAATATGAGAAGAATAAAGAATTTTGCCCTTTTTGGCTGTCTGAGCAGCACCATGGTCGTTGGCAAGAACAAGCAGCTTATGAAAGGAGGCAAAAGGGGAGCCAAGAAGAAAGTGGTTGACCCATTTTCTAAAAAAGATGGGTATGATGTGAAAGCACCAGCTATGTTCAATATAAGGAATATTGGTAAAACATTGGTCAGAAGATCTCAAGGAACCAAAACTGCATCTGATGACCTGAAGAGGCATGTTTTTGAAGTGAGTCTTGCTGATCTGCACAATGATGAAGTTGCATTTAGAAAACTCAAACTAATTCTTGAGGATGTTCAGGGCAAAAAATGCTTAATTAATTTCCATGGCATGGATCAAAAAATGGCAGACCATGATTAAAGCTCATGTTGTTGTCAACATTACCAATGGTTACTTGCTTTGTCTGTTTTGTGTGGGTTTTAATAAACAAAAAATGCAGCAATCAGATTCAGATGACCTCTTATGTCCAGCACCAGCAGGTGCACCAGATTTACAAGAAGATGATGGAAATCATGACCTGAAAGGTGCAGACAAATGACTTGAAAGAGTTGGTCAATAAATTTATTCCAGATAGCCTTGGGAAAGACATAGAAAAATCTTGCCAATCTATTTATCTGCTCCATGATGTCTTCATTAGAAACAAAACAATGCTGAAGAAGCCCAAGTTTGAATTGGGAAAACTCATGGAGTTACATGGTGAAGTGGTAGTTCTGGAAAAGTTGCTAGGGGTGAGACAGGTGCTAAAGTTGAACAGGATGATGGATACAAGCCACCGGTCCAAGAATTTGTTTAAAATGCAGACTTTTAATGGTGACAAACAAAAGATCTTGTTTGTTGAAAAAAAATAATGAATTTTGCAAATAATCCTCAGAGCATTTGTGGGATATTTGGGAAAGACTGACTGCAAAGCAGCAAACTACCGGTGAGCTTGTAGAAATCAAGATTCTCTATTTGGCTATTTCAATTATCTAAATGTAAAGTAAAAATACTGGGATAAAGGAACAGGGATGGGAATGGAAAAGAGGATGTGAGAAAATAATGTAGGGGAACTCTCTGGCAGCCCAGTGGTTAAGACTCCATGGTTTTACTGCCCAGGGCCAAGGTTCAATCCCTGGTTGGGGAAACCAAGATCCCACAAGCTTCTCAGCAGGGCCAAAAAAACAGATAAATAGACAAAGTGGATTGATCATTTACTGTACATGGGGAGAGGGACTGTGGGAGGAGCCTAAGTGACCTTTACTGGACCACTGGGATACTCTTCACAGGCATGGGGGCTCCAGGAGAATCTGGTTTGGACAGATTGATGTTAAATGAATGCCTGACATCTGGATCTCAAGAGAAGAGGGAAACAGATCCAAGGATGTTGGTGGTCATCTATTGAGGGGCAATAGATATGCAGTTCTAGAAAGCTTCAAGTGACAAGACTTTGCTTAGTAATGGAAGCAGGGGAGTTTAGGTCTGATTAAATTGGGGAACTTTTTTACAACTCAAAAAGAAATCAAAGCAACAAAGAGATAAGTCTTAGGATGTTTACATAAATAATTATTGTAAGATCAATGACTACCAACATCATGGTTTTATTTGCTAGTAATAAGGCTTAGGGTTAACCATCTTAAAAAGAAAGAGAATGATAGAAGCTAAAAACATACAAACAAAATATCTTTCTACTGCTGGGCCATGCCAAGCTATAAGAAATTAATTTCACTGTTGTTTTCCAATCAGTGTTCACAGCCACTCTGTCAAAGGAGGTTAAAGGGCTGGAGGACAGATGGAAAAGTTGGCCCTGGGATCACAAAGTCTAGGAAAATCCATCAATCAGTAAGCAGTCTGGAAATCCACAAATCCAGCAGACACCAAAAACATCAAGTAATCAGAAGATGGAGAAGAGAAATCCATACCTGGACCCTTGTTGGAGGTGTTTAGCAACCACACAAGACTGGTGCAGCAAATGGGCATTCTTCCCAGCCCTACTGTGGGCAGTGCCATGATGGTTCCTCATGCGAGTGTAAAGCACCACCTCCGATGGGAGGCGTGGGAAGTACCCTGTCAGTGCCACCCTGGCATCTGATACACCACATCTCGCTCAATAATCTGGTGTCAGAAGGGCTGTTTGGTCCCTTAGGAGATCACCTTGCACAGAAGGTCTCTAACAGATGTTCTGGCAGGATGGCTGCAGTGATTACAGGATACTCATGTCTAATATAGATGAACAGTGTGTGCTTACAAAGAAAATGCAACCACAGAAAGTGAAAAACCAATGATGCAAACCAAGGATGGCAAGGAGGGGCCTTGCGAGAGTCCAGGACAAGATAAGAACAAAAATGGCAGGAGCCATAAAGACTGTGTACTGAGAAGTTGCTTGGGCCCAGGCCTTATGCCAGCCATATCTCAACCAATTCACACACCTACCCTGCAAATGGGGAAACTGAAGCATTAAGTAGATGGCCAAAATTTGGAGTTTGAGGGTCCTGAACATGAGCCCTTATACCCTCCTCTGACCCTCCCCACATTGTGGCTCTGTGTATCTGAGGCTGCAACAGAGCTGGGCAGAGAACTCAGTCAGCGTTTGCCTCCAGTAATATTCTGATTTCTAATTTAAAGTTAGTCTTATGATAGGAGACATGCCCTCAGCCCAGGCATTGTTCTTCACTTCTTCATGGTCTTGAGAATTTACTCTGCCCCTAGGGCACTGAATAAGAGGATTTCTGGTGGGAGGAAAGCCTGGCACCTGATCTGGTCAGAAGGTGCATAATGGAGCCAGACCTCTGCTCCTGCACCCTAAGACTTAGGTAAGGATCGGGTCACCTGGGTCTGGCACTGCTTCTGGCCTGTACATGGTATTAGAATACCTACCTCCTGGTAGAATTGTAGGGATCAAATATCAAGCATATAGGAAAGTGCTTTATAAATTTTCAAGGGCTATCCAGGGGGTGAAATGGACATTTTTCTAAATGAGTACTGTGTAACACATATATCACATCTTGGGCATATGCGCATGCATGGTTCTATTCCAAGATAACACCTGAGGGACTGCACACTCATCTCAATGACACCATCTGTCCTTGGGTCTTCCTTGTAGGCCAACTGGAAGTGAAGCCTCTGAGCTTAGTTTGACTGCTTAGGGATGCAAAGTCAGAGTCCCAGTGGTATGGGAGTTGCAAAACAGCCATAAGTGGGAGGCAGAGGAAATAAAGAGTAGAAAGAACCAGACTCTGGGGACAAGTATGCCAAGACACATATCTCTGCCACTTCACTGCACTCACACCACCACCCCTCCTCCAAATGACCAAGGTCCAACCTCTCTGGGAATCCTTGTCTTCACTGGTTGATGAAACAATAGCATCTTTATGCAGGCTCACATCAGATTGAACTGGGCTAAAGTCTCTAACTGCCCTGAAAGACATGGAAGGCATGTAATTGAACAGAGGCAAATAAACCAGGAACTATGTCCTCAGACCTTCAATCTTCCCACCAAAGTCCCTTTAGTTCAGGCTCCACTGGCCTCTTGGGGTGGGGGGTCGGGGGGTAGGGTCCATCTCACCTTTAACTATTTCAGATCTGCTTTTGGATTAGATTTCAAAGGTGAAGAAAGATGGGAAAAGGGAGGTTATTGATTAATGGGTTTATTCTTTCAGGATGGTTTCAGAGCCAAATTAAAATGCACTGAAGGGAATGTGTTTCATCCTTTAATGACTAAACCTCATATTTGATGATATGCACAGTGTCCACCTTGAGGCAAGTCCTCAGCAACCAGACCTGGGATGTCTATATAATTATGTGAGTTGATGTAAATGAAAGCACATCTCACATGTGGTTAATCTATTTATTTAAATTTGTACAACAGTAAGTTCTTTGCAATTGACATTGCGAACTGACTAGCCTGCAGTGTAGCTGGGCACAGGAGAAGAAATATCTGTTCTAACATTTTCACTCTGAGGATGTTACCAGAGAGCTACCAAAACTTCCTTAAGGACTTGCAACAAATTAACCCGAACTTGAACATTGGTCTACCGAAAACGTATCGGGTAGATTCCTCAATTTTTCCCAATTAAACATAAAGAATGAGGCTCAGAGAAGTTAAGTAGTTGGTCCAAGGTGGCGCAGCTCATAAATGATGGGACCAGAATTCAAACTCGGACAGTGTCAAGCATCAGATACACTATCTCTGAGTCACGGCTGCCTGGAAAGTAAGGACAGAAATGAAATGGGACTGGCTTCAAAAATCAGTGGAAAAGTCATGAAATTGGCTTTCTTTGTGTGTCTTAGAAACAGTCTGAAGGTCCAGGGCCAACGGGTTTTGATGTCTTATGGAGCTGTCCCTCTAAGCTGACCTCTGGCTGTCCTCTCATGTCCATCTCAAGCTCCAGTCACCTCTACTCTTAGTGGTCAGTGATCACCTCTTGGCTGTTTGTCTTATCACATTGCTCAGAGAGGCCTCTGTCTCTTGCTGGAAAATTTAGGATGAATTTCATAGCTCTGGGGCCTCTTGAGTCTGAATGATTTGAAGTTTAAAGTTCTGGTCAATGCGAAGTAACTATAAACAAGGTGTGAGAAAATGGTGAGGAAGGAGTTGGGCCTAGGAGCAAAGACAAGTCAACCAAGAAATGGACCTGGTATATTACTTCAATTCTCCTTGCATGGACATTGCAAATAGATGGGTGACTTGGCTTTGACTGGAAGATCCATTTGTCACATGAGTAAAATCTGTTAAAACAAACAAACAAACAACAACAACAACAAAAATCCTTCAGGGTGCAGATGGTAGAGAATTTTTTTCTAAAATCATTTAGGTTTCCATATTTAAAAAATTAACTCATTTCTAAGAGCTTAGGGCCTGGAAAGCAAGTAGGCAGAGATAGCATCAGAGATGGGACCTTCCCCAGCCCCTCATGCTGCTCTACAAACCCTTTCATGTGCTTGAGGGCTAGGGCCAGGGGACCAGTGATTTCCATTATATTCTTTCCAAAACACATACCCATTCTCATCTCACAAGCCTCTGAGCCACAGGCACTTCCCCTCCCAACACCTACCCCCCAGAGAGAAGCAGAAGCTCAGTGATGCCATCCTAAGGCAGGTTGGCAGCAGATCCCTGACAAAAACACCAGTCTTGTGACTAAAGGATCAAAGTTCTTTCCATGACACCCCAGAACCTAAAGAGCTCAAAGCCTGCACAAGAGAACCCCAGGCATTGTGGTTGCACATTAGATTCACAGCCCAGCTCCATCTTATACCCACAGTGAGAGCCTGGAGAAGACCTCAACACTCTTACCTGTTTCCTCACATGTGCAAAGGGCTGATGGTCCCTCCCTGTAGATATGCAAGAGCTTGCAGGTGAGGTGATCAATGGAGTGGCCCAGCACCTGGCAGGTGTGCAACATTCTGTAGCTTCCATTCATGCAACCAACATTTCCCAGAAATCCCAATGTTCCAGTTTATACAGCAAGTGCCAAGAAACCAAAGAAGAGCTTTGTGTCAAGTGTCAAGAAGAGCTTCAGCTTCCAAAGAGCTGCCAACCCACAGGGGAGCCGAGGAAGTATGTGACTGTGTGTCACACATATGACGTGTGTGCATGGTAGACTACCAAGGGATCAGAGGAATGGGTCAGGAAGGTTTGGAATAGGGGAAAGTCCATATTGGTGCATAAAGCATGATGTCTCCACACCTGCAGCTCTCACTGTTTTCCTAGCTTTGCCCTTAGGAGCAGGAAGAGTCTGCCAGTATGCTGTGACTTCAAGGTGACCAAGAAACTAATTCCTGAACTGTAGAAGTTCTCTCACACCTCAACAAGACCAGCCAGTGAAAACGTATCTTTTGTTGGGTCCAGAAATATGACTAAGACCGTGTTCTCTTTAAAGATATGTCTCTTTACACTATCAGTTTTTGGCATTTTACTGCAAACTATTTAATCAAAGGTGTTTCATTGATACGGAAATATTCATACATCACAGTTCCCATTTCACCAACTCTGGGATGCTTTCATTGACTATTCTCTTTGGAAGGATTCACAGTTCATATTTATATCAGGAAGATTCATTATCCTCTTTGAAGAGCAGTCCCAGATTCATTTTTACAGCATGTGTCCTTGAAATAGCTCATCAAGACAGATATAGCGGTGGTCATTTCAAACACAATATAAATGATGCCATATCAATGGGGGCTCAAAGCCTTCAGAGCCTCACATAGAAGTAAACCAACCAAGAGCCTTGTCAAGCCCTGGAGGGGAAATAGATAAAACTGTAAGATCTTGGTACACATTCAGATCTCTGATCTGTAAGCTTTCAACTGAAAACTTAGGAAGGTATGTGTGTGCATGTGTACTTATCTTACCAGCTATATCAATGTCACTAGAAGCCAATGATGATGATTCGCAGAAGTGAATTATCTGTAAGATAAAAAAAAATAGCAAATGACTCACAAATGAAATGTAACTCATTTATTGTGTAGATTTAAATGAAGATAATTTATTCTCTTTTAAAGTGAGTGTCATCAGTTGAACTATGCATGCTTTTAAACCGTTTTATCGGAAATAAAAATAAGGAAATTGACATAGCAAGCAACTTAGCTTTGTTTTCAGAGTTTAGAGGTTTGCTTCTTTGAGGAATTAGTGCAATAATAATTTTTTTTTTTTTCACATGACACCTCTGTCATGAAGGCTTATAAGAACAGGGAGTGAACCACAGCCTCCAAGGACAAATCTGCAATCATTCACTCCCATGAGTGCCTGACAGCCTGGTTGGTACTGCTCTCATATCTGCAAGAAGTAGGGATGCAACAGCATTATCCCCCACCCTAGACCGGTTTTAATGCTTGTCCTCACCCCCCTCCCCTCAGTTCCTACACAGACTGCTGCATGGATGTTCTCTTTTCACTACCATCTCCTTTATTGGGCTTCACTCATTCCTATACCTCCAGGGTTGGTACTTTTTGGCCAGCCAAGCCAGACACACAGACCAGATTCCTGGGGCCAAATATATCTAGAATCAGATTCTACTCCAAACCCTTGCTTAGTCTAACTCCCCCTTCTTCCCACCCTGCACCCACCTCGGATCTTCTCCTTCTTGATTTGTTTGACTAATAACTATGCTACATAGTGCTTTATAGCTTACAAAGCATTCTTGTGTTTGTCATCTAGTTCCACCCCCTAGATAATATCTTGACTTTGTTGCTCCAAGGAAAGGCTGAAGCTTAAGGAGACAGTCACCCTATGGAGCCCAGGCCTCTGGGCACCCATTTCATTGTTCTTCCAACAGGAGTGCCTAGTGCTGCCTTTCTAGCCCCTGCAAGCAGCATGCTCCCAGCCTGGTTTCTTCACCCCTGGCCCCCCAACACTTCTCCTTACGTTGGTAATTTTTATGGTGACACCTACCTCTGTAATAGTGACCTTTAGGTGATGTGCCACTCTCCAAATATGCACCCCCCCAAACACAGATACACATATACTCCCCCAATACACATATATATCTAGTCATACACACACATAACATTCACACACATATCCATATATGCATATATCTACCCACACATACATACACATATACACACATGCATATACACATACACATATGCACATATGTACGCACATACACACACACACACACACACACATCCCTAGGTCCTTGACATTGAGATACTTGTTTCCTGTTTTTATAACGCACCAAGTACCTTGTAGGAAACTAGCTACATGGGAAGCACAAACTGCAGATCAGATCTGTTGTTTGATTTCCAGGGCAGCACAGTTTTCCAGGACAGAATATCCAGTTCAGTGCCCCTCAGTGCCCACACAAGTCCACCTGGCCCCTAAGTCAGATTCTTTCATGGCTGCCCTTCAAATAAATCCCCCTGAAACCTTTCTTTGTGGTGTTATGCTTAAGCAGAAAGTCAGGAACAGAGTCAGCAGGAAGGTTTACTGTGTCCCTAAGAGAAAGAGATCAATTCATTTTTCATTCTCCATTGAGTCTGTGTCATTTAGAAAACAATTGAAACCACAGTGGATACTTGTCATTATATATTTAATCCAGACCCATAGACTATGCAAGGCCAAGAGTGAACCCTGTGGACTCCAGGTGATAATGATGTGTCAAGTGTAGAACCATCAATTGTAACCAATGCACCACTCTGGTGGGGATGTTATAATAAACAGGTTGTGTATGTGTGGGGATAGGAGGTAAATGGGAAAACTCTGTTCTTTCCGCTAAATTTTGCTATGAACCTAAAATTGCTCTAAAACATAGAGTCTACTTTAACAATTATAATTGAAACCAAAGCTGGAAAAATGTGCAAATTGTTCAGCCAGTGCTAAAATATGTGTCAGCTGACTCCCACTGTTTATGAAGAAAGAACTGTTTTAAAAAGATGTACACTGCTGAGAAACCACAGGCAAAGTCAAGGAGAAAGATTGCCTTTGTGACAGTAGGAACTTGGGACACAGTGCACTAGGGATGCAATCATATCTTTGAGAGAAATGCTTTTATGGGGGCTCAGAGTGGCATGGACAAGGCATTCACTTCAGCATCCAACAAGTAACCTAAGTCCCCTTTAATACTGGAGCAATGCTTCCATGCTAGGGAAAACTATACAACATTATACAGTGCATCTTAGAGGTTATCTTTAATGACTGATTGAAAAGAAAACAGTAAGTAAAACCATATGTGATTGTGGTTTTCATTCTGAAGGCTGTGGGGTTATAGTTTTTGCTTCTTCTGTCTGCCCACTGAGGAATGAGGATAAGAGGCTTGTGTAAGCTTCCTGATGGGAGGGACTGGCTGTGGGGAAAACTAGGTCTTGCTCAGGTTGGCAGGGCAATGCTCAATAAATCTTTAATCCAATTGTCTACTTAAAAAACAGAGACATTACTTTGTCAACAAAAGTCCATCTAGTCAAAATTATGGTTTTTCCAGCAGTCATGTATGAATATAAGAGTTGTACTATAAAGAATGCTGAGTGCCAAAGGACTGATGCTTTTGAACTGTGGTATTGGAGAAGACTCTCCAGAGTCCCTTGGACTGCAAGGGGCTCAAACCAGTCATTACTAAAGGAAATCAGTCCTGAATGTTCATTGGAAGGACTGAAGCTCAAGCTGAAACTTCAATACTTTGACCACCTGATGTGAAGCACTGACTCCATGGAAAAGACCCTGATTCTGGGAAAGATTGAAGGCAGGAGAAAGGGATAACAGAAGATGAGATGCTTGGATGGCATCATCGACTCAGTGGACATGAGTTTGAGTAAGCTCTGGGAGTTGGTGATAGATAGGGAAGCCTGATGTGTTGAAGTCCATGGTGTTGTAAAGAGTCGTGCATGACTGAGAAACTGAACTGATTGACTGACTGATGGTGGGGCTATGCTCCCTCCATGTTAGTTGTTTGGTCTGAGGCAGTCCCAGTCCTGGAGTCTACAGCCTCTATGGTATGGTTATTAGCAAACTCTAACAGAATTTATGTCAACATGCACCTCCCAGGACTGCTGCTGCCAGTGTCCCTGTCCTTGGAGCATGCCGCTGCTGACCCACTTCTCTTCCAGAGACCCTCAAACATTCTCAGGCAAGTCGGACTCAGTCTCAGGTGGAGTAACTGTTTCATCCCCTCAGTCCTGGTGCCCACAAGATTTTGTTTGTGCCCTCCAATAGTCTCTGTTTCACCCAGTCCTGTGGAAGTCCTGTAATCAAATCCTGCTGGCCTTCAAAGTCAGATTCCTTGGGAATTCCTAGTCCCTTTGCTGGATTCCCAGGTTGGAAATTCTGACGTGGGGTCTAGAACATTTGCAACAGGGCAAGAATATTTTTGGTGTTATTGTTCTCCAGTTTGTGGGTCGCCCACTTGATGGGTATAGGATTTGAATTTAACATGATTGTGCCCCTCCTACCCTTCTCCTTTGTCCTTGAACATGAGGTATCTTTCTCTGATAGGTTCCAACAACATCCTGCCAATGGTTGTTCAATAGCTAGTTGTGATTTTGGTGTTCTCATAGGGGATGAGTGCATGATCTTCTGCTCCACCATCTTAGGCAATTAAGAAGTGACCTCAATTAGAAGCCTTTCTAGTGCAACTAGAGATCAGCCCCCGCACTCTGAAACTAGAGGAAGCCTACACACGAGGAAGGCCCAATTCAGTGAAAAACAAAAACGACAAAGTCTGGGCCGGGGGCGGGGTGGAGGGGGTCTTACAAATAGAGAACCTGGAGAAGGGAATGGCAACCCACTTCGGTATTCTTGCCTGGAGAATCCCATGGGCAGAAGTGCCTGGTTGGCTACAGTCCATGGGGTCTTAAAGAGTTGGACACAACTGAGCGGCTAACACTACAAATAGAGAAAAGAAGAGAAGCAAAAGGCAAAGGAGGAGGGGAAAGACACACCCAGTTGAATTCAGAGTTCCAGAGAAAAGCAAAGAGAGATAGAAAGTTTTCTTAAGTGAACAATGCAAAAGAATAGAGGAAAACAATAAAATAAGAAAGATTAGAGATCTCTTCAAGAAAGCTGGAGGAACCAAGGGAACATTTTATGCAAAGACTGACACAATAAAGGCCAGAAATGGTAAAGGACCTAACAGAAGCAGAAGAGACTGAAAAGAGGTGTCAAGAATACACAAAAGAGCTATTTTTAAAAAAGTGTAATGACCCAGATAACCACGATGGTGTGATCACTCTCCTAGAGCCAGACATCCTGAAGTTTGAAGTCAAGTGTGCCTTAGGAAGCATTACTACAAACAAAGCTAGTGGAGGTGATGGAATTCCAGCTTAGCTATTTCAAATTCTAAAAGATGCTGCAGTGAAAGTGCTGCACTCAATATGTCAGCAAATTTGGAAAACTCAACAATGGCCACAGGATTGGAAAAAGTCAGTTTCCACTCCAATCCCACAGAAAGGCAATGTCAAAAAATGTTCAAATTATCATACAATTGCTCTCATTTCACATGCTATCAAAGTAATACTCAAAACCCTTCAAGCTAGGCTACAGAAGTATGTGAACTGAGAAGTTCCAGATGTACAATTTAGATTTAGAAAAAGTGGAGAAACCAAAGACCAAATTGCCAACATCCATTGGATCATAGAAAAAGCAAGGAAATTCCAGAAAAAAAAAAAATCTGCTTCATTGACTCCTCTAAAGCCTTTGACCTTGTGGATCATACCAAACTGTGGAAAATTCTTAAAGAGATGGAACTACCAGACCACCTCACCTGCCTGCTGAGAAATCTGTATGTGAGTCAGGAAGCAAAAGTTAGAACTAGACATGGAAAAATGGAGTGGTTCTAAATTGGAAAGGACTTCAAGGCTGTATATTATCAACCTGTTTAGTTAACTTATATGCAGAGTACATTATGTGAAATGCTGGGCTGGATGAATCATAAGCTGGAATTAAGATTACTGGGAGAAACATCAACAACCTGATGCGCAGATGCCACTCTAATGGCAGAAAGTGAAGAGGAAGTAAAGAGCCTATTAATGAGGGTGAAAGAGGAGAGTGAAATGGCTGGTTTAAACTTCAATATTCAGAAAACTTAAATCATGGCCTCCAGTCCCATCACTTCATGGCAAATAGATAGAGATAAAATAGAAGTAGTGACAGATTTTATTTTCTTTGTTTCCAAAATCACTGATGATGGTGACTACACCCATGAATTTAAAAAACTCTTGCCCCTTGTAGGGAAAGCTATGACAAACCTAGACATCATATTACAAAGCAGAGACATCACGTTGCCGACAAAGGCCCTTATAGTCAAAGCTATGTTTTTTTTTTCTGTAGTCATATACAGATGTGAAAGTTGGATCATAAAGAAGGCTGAGTACCAAAGAAGTGATGCTTTCAGATTGTGGTCCTGGAGAAGATTCTTGAGAGTCCCTTGGACTTCAAGGAGATCAAACCAGTCCATCCTAAAGGAACTCAACCCTGAATATTCATTGGAAGGACTGATACTGAAGCTGAAGCTCCAGTACCTTGGCCAGCTGATGTGAAGAGCTGACATTGGAAAAGACCCTGATGCTGAGAAACATTGAAGGCAGAAGGAGAAGGGGGTGACAGAGGATGAAATGGTTGGATGGCATCACTGACTCAATGGATATGAATTTGAGCAAACTCTGGGAGATAGTGAAGGATAGGTAAGCCTGGTGTGCTGCAGTTAATGGGATCCCAAAGAGACAGACACGATTTAATGACTGAACAACAATAAGCCATGTGTAAGAAGGATCCTATTTATAAAACACACAGACACACACACACACACACAAACACACATGCACTTATTACATGTAGGTATTTAATGTCAATCTAGATATCTTTGGTGCCAAGTTGTGTTGAGAATTTGTAGTAATGAAAGATAAGCTTCACATTTTCTGCGTGTTTTGAACTCTTGAAACAATGAAGCATTCAGTTTATTTCTGCAAATTATAAAAGGAATAGATTATTCACTGTAGACAAAAATTTCACAAACTTTTTCTTATCTACTGCTTGTGAGGGACTGAATATCAGTTACTTCTGATTTACATACGTAGTCAGGCAAAGCAAAAAATTGTCATTCATTTCTCATGTGAGGGATCTGAGACTCGTAGGGTTAAAGGTGTTCACTCAAGGTCATGAGGTCAGTAGTGCCATCTAAGGCTACCAGCCCTGTGAGAACTGTGTCTGCAATTCTTCAGCCAAATATACCATCTTTGAGGTACAGATATCACCAATAACATCAAATTCTAGAGCTCACCATTGAGTATGAGGTTTTAAGGTAGAGACAGGAGGGCTGGAAACGATGCGAAGTCGGAATCATCCAAAATTTATCCTAGACTCCTCCTATTTTTATTTCAGAAACTCTACTACAATCTTCTTGACTCTAGAAGATTCTATGTCATATCCCTACCCAAAGTGTTAAAAGAAGGTTCTCACTCATTGTCCAGGTTAAAAGGTTCTTACACAGAGGATGAATTTATTATTTGTCAGTTCTTCCTTCCTTCCATTCTGCCAATATTTACTAAATTTCTACTCTGGGCACTGCTTTAGTTAATAGGCCAAAAGGAGATACAGAAGCTTTAAACTCCTTTGAGAAGTTTAGTGTGCATAGGAAAATACTTTGCTGCTGCTGCTGCTAAGTCGCGTCAGTTGTGTCCAACTCTATGCGACCACATAGACAGCAGCCCACCAGGCTCCCCTGTCCCTGGGATTCTCCAGGCAAGAATACTGGAGTGGGTTGCCATTTCCTTCTCCAATGCATGAAAGTGAAACGTGAACGTGAAGTCGCTCAGTCGTGTCCGACTCTTAGCGGCCCCATGGACTGCAGCCTACCAGGCTCCTCCGTCCATGGGATTTTCCAGGCAAGAGTACTGGAGTGGGGTGCCATTTCCTTTTCCGGGAAAACACTTTAGACTTCATTAAATTGTGAGTATATTTGTTCATATACCTATCAATGCAACTATGTGAATATACAAGGAACAGAGCCACATTAAAAAAGAAAGAACAAAAAAATAAATAAAAATAAAAAAGAAAGAACATCTTTACCCTAAAGAAGCTTAGGATAAAACAAAAACTAATTGAGCCTCTGTAGCAGTAAATATTTTGTTATTTAGTGAACCGGCAATTGAGGAGCACTTATACCCTGTGAGGAAAACTTTGCTGAGAAGCAGGCTGTCACGGCTCAGTCCTCACCCTCCAGGTAACAGAGTCCAGTAGGTGCAGGAATGGCAGTCGACAATAGCAGCAGTGAAATTCTTACTTAGGGCTCAGGCGCATGCTTCAGCTACCCTGGAGCAGAAGACCTGTGAGGAAGATTATGTACTACTGAGAGAGGGAGGAATTAAAGAATACTATAGCACACATTCACCCCAAGCCAGCTCCCAGTGGACTTGGTCATACTCTCCTCTTCTTCTTCTTAGGATTTGTCCTAACACCTGCCTTCATGCTCTGAAGATAGATCCCCTGCTGCTTGATGTTCTCAGGATCCAAATTATCTATGTTCTCTTCAAAAGCTTGCCCTCCCTCCAGCTAATGCAGGATCAACATTCCTGGGTATTATCCTATTAATAACTCTTCTTATCTACAGTTTGAAGTCTTTCTTCAGCTGTTCTATCTAGTGTAAGCTGAATAAGCAAAACTACCTACTGGTCCAGCAGACACCA